>NC_086445.1:732471578-733703453 GCF_028390025.1 Pseudophryne corroboree | reverse complement strand
TCTGCTGGTATAGACAGGTGCCCATCCAAGGTGGAGGAAATGATCTCACAAATACCGGGATCCCCCTGGACCAAAGATGGACAAGACACTGGATTGATGGCGAATGTAGCTCCCGTAGTAGTGCAAATAAAAGATGGTAGGATAGCTCCAAAAATCCCTCAGTATCCTCTGAAGCCAGAGGTGGAATTAGGAGAGTACCCAGTCATAGAGTGCTTGCTACAACAGGGCATCCTAGTCAGGATGTCCAGCACTGCCAATAGTCCTATCTTCCCTGTGAAAAGGAGTGGGGGAGGGGTTACAGGCTAGTGCAGGATCTAAGAGGGATAAACAAGATAGTTGCGAGCCAATTCCCAGTAGTGCCAAATCCAGCTGTCATCCTCATGCAAATTCCCCCTACTGCAAAATTTTCCACTGTCATTGACCTCTGTTCTGCTTTCTTTTCTGTCCCTCTGCACCCTAACAGCCAATACCTGTTTGCATTTACTTACAGGGGAATAAAGTACACCTGGACTCGGCTACCCCAAGGTTTCATTGACAGCCCAAGTATTTTCTCCCAGGCTCTGCATGACTGTTTACAATCCTTTCAACCTGAAAGCGGATCAGTATTAATACAGTATGTAGATGACTTACTGCTGTGTTCTGATTCACTCGAATCGTCCTTGAAAGACACAAAACAGCTTCTGTTTCACCTTTCTAATATGGGACACAAGGTTTCAAAGGATAAGTTGCAGTTGTGCCAGACCAGGGTAAAATATTTGGGACATTGCTTGACGCAAGGCCTTAGACACCTTACCGCTGATAGAATACAGGCGATTCGCGACATGACTCTGCCACAAACCCAGCAACAGATCCGCACTTTTCTTGGAATGTGTGGGTACTGCCGAAACAGGATCCCAGGGTTCTCCATACTGGCCTTGCCTTTGCAAGAAATGGTCTCTTCAAACAAACCAGATTGAATCTCGCACACAGATGAGTCCGAGCTGGCATTTGATAAACTCAAACAGTGCCTATCACAGGCACCTGCATTAGGCATGCCAGATTATGGGAAACCCTTTGAATTGTACGGTACGGAAAGTGCTGGGTGTGCGGCAGGTGTCCTAACCCAGAGACATGATGATGCCAGCAGGCCGGTAGCTTACTACAGTGCACAGTTGGACACCGTAGCGCGGTCTCTCCCCACATGCTTGCGAAGTGTTGCAGCAATAGCTTTGCTAGTGAGTAAAAGCGAAGATGTAGTGTTAGGACACAACCTGACAGTCCATACACCTATTGCAGTGTCAGCCTTACTGAACTCCGCCCAAACCAAATATGTCTCATCAGCACGGTTTACAAGGTGGGAATTAGCTCTAATGGTCCCTGTAAACATCACCATAAAGAGATGCAGCGCACTAAATCCTGCAACTTATCTGTCAGGTGTGCCTGGACAGGCACAAAGGGTGTAGGATGAGAATGATGGTGAAGGAGGATTTAGTGCAGACACTGACACGCATGATTGTATGAAATACCTGAACCAGATTTTCACTGCGAGACCTGACATTAGTGACAACCCACTGGAAGGCGTAGATTTTACTTTTTACACTGACGGTAGTTGCCACAGACAAACGGACTCAGGAGACTTGTGCACTAGGTACGCAGTTGTAGACGACAGAAGTATCATAGAAGCTGAGCCCCTGGGCCCACCGCACTCAGCACAAGTTGCTGAGCTGGTCGCCCTAACCAGAGCGTGTGAATTTGCCAAGGGTAAGTCAGCTAATATATACACAGATTCTTGGCATGCCTTTGGAGTAGTGCATGATTTCGGGGCCCTATGGCACCTCAGAAATTTTATGACGGCAGCCGGCACACCTGTAGCGCAAGCGTCCCACATAAAAAGGCTTCTAACAGCGATACAAGAACCAGACATAGTGGCTGTTATCAAGTGCAAAGCACACACTTACAACCAAGATCCAATCTCACTTGGCAACAGCCGGGCAGACGAAGCTGCTAAATCAGCAGCCAGCACCCCCATACAAACAAATATCACATCACTGATGACATTCAACACAATCAACACACAAAAATTAATTGAAATGCAAAATTTGTGTTCTCCACAGGAAAAGGCGGTCTGGAGGTCAAAGGGGTATGGCCAGGAGTCCTCAGGACTCTGGACAGATGGACAGGGTAAGCCAGTGGCCCCCAGAGCATATCTTCCAAGCTTAGCTGAGGCGGCACACGGTCTAACTCATCTGGGTAAAGAGGGTATGTGTAAGCTGGTGAGAGCCTACTGGTGTGCGCCAGGATTCTCTTCTCGTGTGGGTAAGAGAGCAATGACATGTCTTACTTGCTTGAGGAAGAATATTGGAAAGTCAATACCAACAGAACCATCCCATATTCTGCTGACAGACGGCCCTTTTCAGGTAATACAAATTGATTTCATACAGTTACCACCCTGTAGGAATTTAAAATATGTGTTAGTCTGTATTGATGTGTTTTCCAATTGGGTAGAAGCATTCCCTGCTGCCACAAATACTGCTACGTTCACTGCAAAGAAAATTGTGCAGGAATTTGTGTGTAGATATGGTATCCCTAGAATAATTAAAAGCGATAGGGGTACCCATTTTACAGGTGAAGTCTTTCAGGTTATGTGCAAACTGATGGGAATTAATAGCAAGCTGCATACTCCGTACCGCCCACAGGCGAGTGCGAAGGTGGAGAGAGTAAACAGCACTATTAAGAACAAGCTGAGCAAAGTGATGGCTGAAACTGGATTGTTGTGGCCAGAAGCTTTGCCACTAGTATTGTACAGCATCAGAACCACTCCCTTTGAGATTCTTTTTGGCCGACAACCCCATGTAATGATAGACCCCCAGGATGATTTGAAATGCAATAACGAAGTGACTGTAAAATATTTGGTTAAGATGAGCCAGCAGCTGAGAAATCAAAATAGAAATCTAAAGCTGGTGATTCCTGACCTACCGAACAGTAATTGTCATGACATTGAACCTGGGGATTATGTAATGATTCGAAATTTTCTACGCTCAGGTTGCCTCATTGACAGGTGGGAAGGACCATATCAAGTCTTACTAACCAGCACGAAAGCATTAAAGGTTGCCGAAAGAGAGACTTGGGTCCACTCGTCCCACTGTAAGAAGGTCGCTGACCCAGAGAGAACCCGTGACAAAGAGCAGAGTGTAGAGAACATGGTATCACTGGAGTGTCTGTTCCGGGAAGGTTGATAGGCAGTACTGTTGAGACGGCACCTAAGCGCGGAGAACAACAAGACCAGAGGCGGTTGTCGCACCAGTTTTTCTTTTTTATTATTTTCTCCATCTCCCACTACCCTCCTTCTCTTCTTCCCTTTCCCCCGTCCTTCTTGTTTCCTTTCTCTCCCCTTAACAAGATGGACTTACCCCAAGAGACTGCATTCCGGGTTTTCCTGTTAACCCTGTTGTTTACCAGAACAGTCTGTTTCGGTGAAAGTCCCAGAGAGGTCGAGAAAGGATCTGGAATGGGTTCTGATGGCGAGGACGGATTTGTAGAATTCCAAGAGCATCACATCACTCGAGCAATGGCGAGTATCAGAAAACGATCTGGTAGTCAGGGAGCTCGGAGGCACTGTGAAGGGTTATTGGCTGAGGAAAATTGCATTTGTAGGAATTGTGAGAACATAGTTGAGGATGGGTGCATCCAGAGATGTCAGTCCAGCCTTAATATCAACATGGACCGTCATCCATTGAGTGATTACCACTCACTAGTGGGTAAGGTTTTAAACCAAACAGAATGCTGGGTGTGCTCACAAGTACCTCAAGGTCAGAGCAAGTCAGGATTAGTACCGTACCCTTTAGCAATAGATGAGGTACTCGAATTACGGGGTGGGAGACCGGTGGACAAGAAATTTAATATTTATAGGCCCCCTAGTTTGAAGCTCCACCAGTATCATGTAGATAGATCCTTATTATGCTTCAACATTTCCAATTACCGAAAACCAGGAAATTGGGAGGTGACATGGAATAACCAGACAATGGCCTTTTCGCATAGAGCTGATAGGATACCCATAGACTCTGAACTTGTACGCCAAATAGCCAACAGTGGAAGGTATTTTCGGTATAGGTGTACTCGAGGAAGCAAGACCATGTGGGTTGGAGAAGTATAACCAGGGTACTGTGCTCATATCATCCAGCCTGAAACTTGTACTGAGCAGATGGGAGAACTAGGGATTGGGTTTTTCACTTGGAAAGTTTGTAATATGGTAATGTCATATTCTGTCCCATATGTTCTCCCCGATGATGCCTATTTCATATGTGGGAGGAAGGCGTATAAGTGGCTTGCCCCGAACTCAGAGGGATTGTGTTATGTTGGAAGAGTGTTACCAGAGGTCATGACCATAACCCATGATAAGATGAAAGACGTTCACTGCAGTGCTCAGGCTCCTTATACTCATACTCACTATGAACACATCGTTAAGAGACACCTCATAGATAGGACAGAGCACGTAGCCTCTGATTTGATCCACGAACCCACCGGGATTCAATTCCTTCTCACATTAGACATCACCCATACTGCCAGAGGAATTATAAATTATAGGTATATCCATGCGCTAGCGAACTTGATAGATAATATCACTGAGATGTATGACGACACCTTCAGGTATACGGGTAGGGAGTTGCAAGCTTACAAAACAGAACTGATCAGGCATAGGATGGTCCTCAATTATATCACAGCTGTGACGGGTGGGTACTGTGTCACTTTGGGAACTCAATATGGTGTGAAGTGCTGCACGTATATTACAAACAGCACTGACAACCCCACAGAGATTATCGATCAAAAGATGGACGATATCTTGCATTTGAAGTGGGAGTTCCGAAGGAGACACAACCTTACCCTGACTGCTGTGAGTAATGAACTGACCGGCTGAGTTTCATGGTTGAACCCACAAAATTGGTTTTCAGGATTAGGAGAGTGGGCTCAAAATGTTATTATGAGTGCAGGAAAGTTTCTCCTTTGTATCCTGGGAGTCGTCATAATTTATGGTTTGATATTTAGGTGAGTTCGAATTCTGATGCGGCGCAAGCACGGCACAAAATTGATGAGTTTAAGGAGCGGGGGCATTGTTACAGCAGCAGATTTAATTTATGACCCATCCATAGAGACAGTGTTATGATAAGGATTGCAAATTAATTCCATGGCCTGTTTCTTTCACCCGTTTTTCCTTTGTCTCCCACTTTGCCCAGATACACCGATCCGGAAAAGACATCGACCCTACCCAAGAACGATTATGAAAATGTTATGTGAACGTATTTTAGATATGTGTCTTATCTTCATCTCTACAACCTTCAGTTAGTGACACACATAGTCGACAGGTGATATCCACATATACTAGCACTCACATATGTTCTCCCTCCATGTATCATCGACTAAATGTGCACCCCATTTGTTGGAACAAAAAGGCGAAAAGAGCTCGGTAGTGTTTGTTGGCCCACTAACAGACCCTTAATATGGGATAAGAAGGATTTAATGTATACTTTGCAATACCTCGAAGCTTATCTAGAACATATACAGCACGATGATACATTCCCCTCAGACATGGATTCATACATACATGCTTTTACTATCCCACTAGGTCATACATTTCCCGCCGACACCTCTCCTCCTACCATCCAATCATCTGTAGATATTGTATTGTATATTTTTCTGTTTAGTGTTTAGATAGTGGCAGTTATTGTTGACTGCCAAAGGGTGGACTGTCAAAGTCGAAAAATATTGCAGTACACACATCACGTACTAACAACACACACATGCCCGCTGCGCGTGCACTTGTTCTGCCGTGCGTGCACATATCCGCAATTTGCATATGGTCGCTTCCGCAATCATGCGCGTGGTGTGGGTATTTACGGTGGAGTTTGTGAATGCATGGAGGGCTATCAAAACATTACATATCTAATCCAAATAGTGCACATTGTACACATAGTCCCCCTGCACCACATCAGCAAGTATCAACAGTTTAAATGATTTCAGAACGGAGGGATTCACCTTTGCATGATAGGAGGGGACAGACTAAGGTTATAAGGTGGTGTCTGGTATCCAACTGTAGGGTATTATAAGGGTAACATTCCGGTGTTGGTTTGCAGAAGATCGCATGTTCCTGTGGATAGTTATGTGCAGAAGCAGAATATAGATATAAACTGTATTTACTGTATATTATGTATGCAGCGGGAATCCAGAGAAGACCACCCACAAGAGCAGTTGAGAAAGACATTGCCCACCTTTTCAAATCAACCTATGACCTCTCCTGTACTGTAAAGATGCATCCCTGTGTCTAATGGACAAAGGGATTACAGTATCCATTGTATTGCTTTTGGAAGTATTGTATAAAAAGCCTGTTGCTGCCTGGCCGGTCAGAAGACTCTTAACGCTATCTACCTGATTAGCGGAGGACTGGACCAGGAAGCCCATGCAAATATTCTCACGTATGTACATTGACTATATCCATTTACTCTGTTGTATTGTAGCGTATAAATTGTATTGTTAACCCCCTTTCAGATATATTACTCTGTTGTGTCGGAACCCAGTGTTTAACTACAAATCGGTGTTGTGTCCTGTTTTCCCTGCTAGGGTTTAAAGTGTATTACATTACCTAACTGTATAAGGTTCAAAAGTGTATTAATAAGGTGTGTACGCGTGGGTTCACTACGATATGCCGGCAGTCGGGCTCCCGGCGACCAGCATACCGGCGCCGGGAGCCCGACCCCCTGCTTACCGACACTGTGGCGAGCGCAAATGAGCCCCTTGCGGGTTCGCTACGCTCGCCACACTATTTTATTCTCCCTACAGGGGGGTCGAGGACCCCCACGAGGGAGAATAAGTGTCGGTATGCCGGCTGTCGGGATGCCGGCGCCGGTATACTGTGCGCCGGGATCCCGTCAGTCGGCATACTGAAGACCACCCGTACGCGCTGTGGCTACTTTGTACCGTCAGTGCGGCATAAGGTGTAAAGTATAATATCATTGCATTGCATTACTACGAAGGTTTAAGGTGTATCAATTGAGTGTGTACGCGCTGCGTGTACTTTGTACCCTCAGCGCGGCGTTTGTACGCAGAGTCCGTACACGGTACTGGACTCATTACGCAAATAGCGTAATAGGTAAATAAAGTGAATATTAAGTTTAGCGGCCGTAGCGGCTCCATGGTAAAAGTGTGTTTAAAGGTATAGCTTTAAGGTTTAAGATAATATCGACATTATCAATATATATATATATATATATATATATATATATATATACTGTTCCATCTTGGACGGCACTCATTTGTGGTAGACATCCAGCCCCAGTGCCCGTATCCAAACATACATAGTCCTCCATTGGTGTATTAGTAATGGCACTCCAGAGGCATTTAAAGGTATAGAAATACTGTTCTTTGTTGGACAAACTAGTTGAAGTAGAGATTTGGAACTCTGGATTTTGTGGATTGGCCAGATCCAGCAGGAACTCTTCACTGAGAACAAGAAGAGTTTAAAACTCCCATTTACCCAGAGTTCTGGGCACTGATGGCTTTTATAGGCCAGTGAGAAGGGTTCAGTTTGTAGTACCAGGGACTGAGGACATTTCCTGTGCCAGGACAGCATGGCAAGGGTGGTTGCAAGGCATTGCAGCAGACTGACTGTTGAGCATAAGGAGTGCTAGGACCTTTTATGTTAGCTTATTTGCGGTTATGTACCTGTGTGACCAGGCCCAAGCCTGTGAATGCTATGCCCAGTGTCTGTTGCTAGTAAAACACTGGGGAAATCCAATTACCCACGATAATGTGATAATATCACCCAGGGCTATCCTGTTAGCCCCAATAAGTCGGAATGAGCTGCAGCTTATCAAGGTTTTTCTGTTATTGCACCGGGTGCTGGATCCTGACAGCTCCCAGTGCAGCGCTGCACCTTCAGGGATCACAGCAGTTAGTGCCAGCTCCCAGGCTGCGGCACCCTCACTGCAGACTCAACCTCCTGCTGCTATGGCAGGCATGGAATGCTGCAGGTCACCATGGCTTATTTTCACTTGAAAATGGAAACAGCCCCATTTTCAAGTGAAAACGGCCAGTTTCTCACGAAAACAAACAGGTTTTACTGAACCTGTGTGTTTTTGGGATAAAAGCTGTTTTTTTTAATGGGTATCTTAATTGGATAACCTGTAAAAAAATTTGGTGAAACATCATAAAAAAGTGCAAAAAACCCTGAAGCTTTTTTCTCCCAATGTTTTATTTCCACTAATAGGATACTGGCCACTGTGCTTAACTGGAGGTATATATATATATATATATATATATATATATATATATAGGAAAAGTCAACAGTTGCACTAAGGTAATACTTAAGCAGCTCCTCTAGATGAATCTCCTGTTAGTAAAGATTATTAAATACAAATAGCATGCTGATCTGAGGGTGCTAATAATAGTGTTCCTAGTTTTGACCATCGACAATAAACTGTTTAATATAGCAAATGTGTTTAACAGTGAAACATTACCATTAGATGCATAAAAATGTATTCACAATATAATTGTTTAAAATATGCAATAGTACATAAACAACATCTGTACAATTTCACAAAGAAAAGCTGTATATTTATGCAGTTTGACTTATACCCCTTTCACATCGCACAAATAACCCGGTATCGACACGGCATATTGCCGTGTCGACACGGGTCAGTGTGCGATGTGAAAGCACTTTGCATGAATTAGCGGGTCACCTGACCCAGTAATTCAACCCAGTATAAAAGAAGGATTATACCCGGGTTGAATACCGGGTCAGGCGCACTGTGAATGGTAGCCGCGTCGATGCGGCACGGTTCCCATTCACAGCATAGGGAGAGGCGGTGCAGGAGATGAGCTCATCTCCCAGAGCCGCCTCCACTCCCACCCCTGCTGCTGCTGCGCCCCCCCCCCCCCATCCGCTGCTATGGCAACCGACCCGGTATATTGCCGGGACGGAAAGCCATCGAAGGAGAGCAAATGCTGGATCCCACCCGGTAAGTACACGTTTCTCTTACCGGGTGCGATCAGGCATTTGCGATCTGAAAGCGGTATTAGTAAGTCCTTTGATGATATTTAATCATGATGAAATACAGACATTGAAATGAACATAAAACCAACGCGTTTCGTCCCGAAGGACTTCTTCAGAGGTACACAATCAATAGCCCTAAATTAACGTATTAAGTGTGACTTGATAAAACAGATACACCACTGGACGTGCAAACTCGGGCTATTCTGAAAACAAACTGTATTTTTTAGGGTGTATAATCAGTAGCAATATCACAGATAAACTCTCCAATAGATATAGGTGAAGATAAAAATTCTCCAATGGAAATAGATCCTTTTAGGGCAAATACCATAAAAAGGGAAACAACTTTTGTTGGTCCACTGTTATATATTTGAAATATACTACTGTACCTTTACTGTTTGTTCTAGACACCGCAAACCTTCAGTAAATATTTTAGCAGAAGGAACAGACACAAAGGAATAGATGTGTCCCTCTCAAAGTCCAGCGAAAATCCACTGTGCTTAACCAGAAAACCTGCCTACAAGTCCTTATTTCAAGTACCTATTTTAATATATATATATATATATATATATATATATAAACTTCTGTACATATACACACACAGCAGAATACATACTCTACAGAAAAACACACAGCAGACACACACACATGGCATACATGCAAAAATGCATATCATACATACACACAAGACATATATACACACAGAAGACACACAAAAACACAGATATAACGTACATACACACTGTGAACACATACACTGAGCATACATAAACACTGCAGACACACGCAGAGCATGCATACACACTGCAGACACACACAGCAGACAAAGACACATTGCATACATATACACTGCATATACACACAAAAAGACACATAGAATACATACAGACAGCAAATACATAAACACACATATAGCATATATCCTTCACTCCAACAAACATTCAGGAAAGTGAGTGCCTCACACAGCCAGCATAATAACTAAGCCCCCAGCATATGATACACATACCTGCTCAGCTACAGAGGACTGTCATGTACTGCCTCACCTGGCCAGATCTGTCACTAAGCCACATGGAAGAACTGCTTGAGAGGAGCTGCACACTCCCTCTGCAGCTAGCTCCCCCTACAGCCAGCTAGCAGCCAGCCTATCCCATTGTAATAGGAGACAACTAACGGCAGCCACACAGCCTGCCAGAGGGTCCATCTAAAACGAAATAAATAAATAAAAATTGTTCAGCAGTGCTGATGGGTGGGGGGCAGGGGGGGTTCTAGATATTTGGAAACCCGCCTGCATGTGCATATGGAGCTATTGTATATAGAACCCTGCTATGCTCAAGATCTGCTCAATCACCAGTGTACAGGTAACAGTACGGATGTGATTTTTCAATAAACCAACACCACTAGTTTGGGTTATCCACTGGCATGTACCTATATAACTTCAATCTCAACACACACACACACACACACACACACACACACACACACACACACACACACACACACATCATTTCTAACATATTTATATGTGGTTTTAAAATATTACACAAATAAGCTCTCTCAGCCATATGAGAACTTCAATACTCTCAATAAATCCTAAATAATAAAAGGCTAATGCTTCTCCTCACCTCTAAGGGGACAATTCAAGTATTTTGTGCTCTGGTGGCCACTATATGGCTCCCGACAGAGCAATTCAAGTCTCGGGCGAGCACAACCGCTGGTATTGACATTACTGTTATATTGTTTTGGCATTTTGACAGGCTGGTAACTAGTGTACAATAATGCAACTAGACCTATAACAAATTAATTCATATATTAGCTTATATTAACCATTTTATTTTTTAACTAAAATTTTCCAGGCTCCTGGAAAATGTTATTTTAAACAAGAACGGCACTCAAGTGCATACTGTATATTATGAATTACTTAGGTGGATTAGAGAACAAAGTTTCGGAGTGTAACCCCCTTTATCAAGATCACACCACAGCATACATACAAATATAAATAAACACAACCCTATAAGAAGCCCACCATTCTGCACATGTCCCATTGCCACCATCGCCACCAGCTCCGCTCCCAGATGCACTTTTAGTTGATACTGCTCACCCAAATCCGGAAGCAGAACATGCATTCCACAGTTGTCATCGCAATAGCATATCAACTATGGCTGCTTTTAGAACTTCCTTCAACTCCTCGGCTGATCTACAGTACAGTATGTAAAGCCATATGCCCTTAGAATTTCCTTATCATTTGCTCTACATAGTAGAGTCTGCACGGACAAATAATCACAGTTTGCACACTTATAACACCATGGTGCTTTGATGTTTACATTAGGCATTTTAGGTCTTTTCATCCTAGTAATGTCCGTATGGTCTTATATTTTTACATGCTGTTAACTCATTGTCTGATAATTTACAATGGTCCACATTGTTCCACATTGCTTGAGTGGCTCATCTAATGACCGTGCTTGCAGTAGTGAAATCACTGGACTATGGGAGATCTCCAGCTTCCCTCAATTTAGAATGTAATAGATATTTTCTTGCAATATTCAACACTTTCTGTTTGTATTGTAATAGGGTGTTTTTATCATAGCCCCTCATCAGAAATGTATCGATGAAAAGATCAAATTGGGCAAGACATGTAGAGGCTTCACTCGTGATACTAGCCACTCTCATCTTTTGAGAGAGAGGCAAATTGTTCTTCAACGCTGGAGGATGGTTGCTAGATGCTAATAAAAATATGTCTCTAACTGTTGATTTTTTGATAGACCTCTGTGAATAACTTACCTTTATATCCCCAAAAAATTCTGCCACCTGACTGTATATGTGGTGGGTATATGTAAATTAAATAGGACCTGCCTGGACATTGATATTCTCCATAAGTTGTTCAAAAGGAGATGCTCCACCAGTCAATATAAACATCATAACATAAACATAAAAACATCATAACATCAAAACATCATCTATATAGCGAGGGTAGAGCAGAATATATTGAATATAGCATCCTCCATAAAGAACATCTTTTCATCCTCCAACATCATGTAAATATTTGTATAATATGGTGCAACTGCCAATCCCATCATACACCATTGATTTTGTAGGTAAAATGTACTGTCATATAAAAAGAAATTCCATGAAAAAATTAAATAAAATAACTGGAGTAATAGATCATGATCAAATATGGTGTTGGGCAAATGTGCCCAAAGAAATACTTCCGTGGCTCTAAGGCCCTCTCTGTGTGGAATAGAAGTATATAGGCTACATACTGTAGATCTAAACAACATAATAAGGACCCAGGTGGCACCTTCTTGGAACCAATTAATACATGAAAAAAACTGGTAGTATCTTTCAAAAATGATTTCTTTACTGGAAGCAGAGGTTGAAAACTATAGTATGATCCAAAAGACTTGCCACAGGCTGGTATAGACTCCTGAGCCGAGGTAATTGTTTTCCTGGTGGATGGGTTGGATTATTGTGCAATTTTGGCAAGGTGTACAAAATAGGAACCACTGGGAATTGCTTGTACAGTATATTGCTGACAGAAGTTTAGGGGACATTTTCCATTCCCGCTTGGGCACAAACAAGATGTCATATAATTCCTTTTGATAAGTCTTTCTAGGGTCACCAGTCAGTTTAGAGTAAACTCCTGGTTCTGATAGTTGTTGCAGAATTTCCTGATAATAATCCTCAATATTCATAACAATAGACCCACCTCTGTCAGCAGGTCTTGTAATGACATCTTGATATGATTCAAGATCCTTTACTGCTTCAGATTCCATCTTGGACCAGTTACACCGAACATTAGAGGAGACGCTCAAAAATTTGCTCACAGCATCATTCAGTAATCTAATATTTTTTTTAATTTAAGGATTGGTGGACACCGGATCAAATGTAGACTTTGATGTAGATATTATAAATTCATGAAGTACCGAGTCTTCATTCATATCTGGTTTATGCTAAAAAAAAATCTTGCGGATGCAGTTTTCTTGAAAAATGATTTTCATATTTTTTCCACTGATTTGTTGGAATATACAGTATGTTAGAACCTTATTCAGTTAAGTTTCTATATCCATCAATATTTAATTAGATAGATTAAAGATCAAGTTTTATTGTAAACTTTTTTTGGTCCACCTCTTGTTCTGAAGCCCTGTAGGTTGCCGGTTTTTTACTGTACCATGTTGCACAATGGGGTTTATGTGCATAATCTGAATCAGTAAATTGAGTGTCACTGTGACTATGAACCGTCTATGCCTGCAATCCTTCACAGTGTAATTTTTTGGAATGCCAGGGTCTATGTTTATGTCCTGATGTTCCTGCAGATTTAATTCTTGTTCCTCCTATTAACCATCTATATACTGTGTTCTCCTCATAGTCCAGGTCAACAAGACGTTTTTGATTGTTCTTGAACTTCGGCATCCCTGAGGAGGTGAGGGAAAATCTAACAGTGGTTGTAGTTGTTATGCTATTGACATGACAATGGTGGAATGCATAATCCGTTTTTGGATTCGGTGAGCCACATCAACTGGAAGTGCATTATACAGGTCCTTCCAGGAGGGGAACTGGCAGTGACCATGGCAATGGGACATTCACGCTATGATGGGCTTCTTATAGGGGTAAGTTTACTTATATTTGTTTATATACTGTGGTGTGATCTTGATAAAGGGGGTTACACCCCAAAACATTGAACTCCAATTCAACTAACTGATTAAGGATATATGTATATACACATGTGTTGTCTGGCACTACACAAACAATTATCCTTCCTGGGTGCCCATTCCGGCATCCCATACAGACCCCCTTCAAAGCACCAACAGAATCGTGGCACTCCACGGACTAAGAATATAAGAAATCAAGCAAATAGCTTCAATGTTTTAGATGTCTAATACTTCTTTTTTTTTCAGCAGGACTGGCACTCCCATAAAGTTGTTTAGATGGTTTCCTGCTAAATAGTAAATGCAGAAAAAAGGAATCATCAGGAAACTTGGAAAAAGAACACTAGACACTCTACGTGCCCAATGATAAATATGTCCCTTTGTGTTTTAGGTTACATTCTTGGAAATGTCAGTTTATTTCCCACCAAAATTGCAGGCCCAGGAAACCTCTCCAGTAGATTAGGAATATGTGACAACCAGACAGTGTTTGATTTGGGCTGCTTTTGTCACATTAAGTCTGATGATTTTATATCAGACCCTGCTGAACTACTACCACAGCTGAAGCACAACTCAGTGAGTATTGGTGACTGCATACATTTTCCTTTTGCCATCAATATGGTTATTTACTCAATGCTATCAAGGTAATATTTTCCTTTCTCATTTTTGGACACAGTGGGATGCCTTCAAAGCTTATGCTAGAGGTCAACCCTCCTTTGAGGTGAATTATATCAACATGCGTGCAGCCAGGGGAGAGAAAACAAAATAGACCTCTTTGTTTTCAACATCTACTGTAAGTTTGTCTACAAAGTGAATTCTACCCAACTAATTTCACCATATGATTGCAAACACAGAGAATGTTATTTATTTACTCAAAAGGCCAAACACAATTTGAAATTTCTGTAACGAGAAAGGTGAAAACCCTACATGGTTATATCAATATACATGCTTTTCATCAACATATTTAATATTTAACTCTTTAAAAATACATTTAGGTAATATTTAAGTATAATATACATTTAGGTAATATTTAAGTATAATATACAGTTCTCTTTTTTTCTCAAACTAATGCTGTCTGAAACATTCTTTACAATACTTAAAAGCTCTCTTCCTGTTGTATACTAATTTTCAAACATATCCAGACAAAACATATCCAGACAAAAACAATTGTAAAGCAATCTGCTTATTAGATGTGTAAATCAACTGTTGTATCTGAGTTGACATGAAACACTTGGTTTTACCAATAGTAAACATGGTACCAGCTGCATGGTAATATTATTGCCATAAATTAATACAAAACATAAAGACAATTTGATTTTCTAAGCTTGTCACCAGCAGTGCAAATGTATGTGTATACAGTATACAGAATTGGAAGAATGAGGAATATTTTTTTTCAAAAATATTTAAGGATTACTAATTTCCTGCAAATACTAAAACTACCAAGAACACTTCAAACATCATTAAATTGCTATAAAAATGTAACCACATTCCGGATACAAAGGCTAACATTTATGCTTGTGAGTCACACTAGTATTTCCAGAGTGTAGACACTGGGAGTTGGTGAAGGTAAGATTAAGAATCCACCTCTTGTTGAATTCTGTAAATCGTTGCACCACACTTTGATGTACAGAAATCACAGAATCATTCAATATAATGAAAAGGTTTACATTTTGTAATAAAGTATCACAATCTAGTGTTCTGTAGAACTTTTTAGAATGTTTGCTTGTGACAATGAGTCATGATGCATTACAATGATTTTTTTTTTTCATTTTAATTAGCATATCATTGAAAGGCGCTCTATCTAAGTAATATGTGGCCAGAGTGCTATAGATATTCTGAAAAGGAATTATTGGAATGGCCATATCACAGGTCAATAAAATCCACCTCATGCTGTACATTCTTCATTTAGTAAACAAAAAAACATATATGAGAACCTATTCCCATTGTTTTGTTCATTTGGGTGCATTTTAGAAGCAAGAGTTTAGATTATAGGAAGTGAAAGCAATTGGATGAAACATTTGAAGTATTATTAATGTTTATTCATACAGTGCCAGCATACAGTACTCAGTTGCACTTTGCAAACACAGAAATGAAACAGTACTGGATATTAGCAAAATGTAATACATGATGATAATTTCTAATATTGCCTATTAATCCAGCAAGATTGCAAAAACAAAAACTGCTTAGTTGGCTGTATGATCTAGTAACATAGCACCACTGGCAGCAATTCTGGCCTGGGGTTAGAGGGTTGAGTATGGAAAGAACAGACAGGAATTTTGTTGGAACTGTGTAGAAAGAAAGTTATTAGAATAATTCAGATAGGATAATTAGGTGGTTTTAAAATGTAATAAGCTTACCTGAAGAAGTATGCTTTCAGGGAACAGTTAAAAGTTTGGGGCTAGAGGAAAGTCTTGTGAGTGAGGAAGTGTGGATGAAAGATGAAATTTTGTACAGCGTGAATAATGAAATATTTTAAGACAAGAGAAGTGATGCATGTTAATGTAGTCTTCTTTAAATCCTTTTATGTTAGTAAAAGTGTTTTTGAGGAACAACATTTGAGGAAAATCAGTCCAATTATTGCATTCAATATAAATTGATGGATGGATGGAGAGTCTGCTATGGGAAAGACTAGTAAGGAGGTTATCGCAATGGTCAATGTTGGAAATAATAAGTCCATGATTCAAAGTTTTTTTGGGGATTCTTGTGTGAGATATGTGCATATTATGAGTATATTTCTTATATATATGTAACATTTTTTAGCAACTTATTGAACATGGGTAACAAAGGACATTACCAAGTAAGGATATCTACAGAAGGCATCAGGAATGAGGGATAGGGTTGATTATAGCATTGTCAATGGCAATAGAGATGCCATGTATATAAAATTTGTTCACTGGTGGAAATATTATTTGCTCTATTTTTAAAAGACTGAGTCTAAAGTAGTGAGAAGGCATCCAAAGTGAAATGGCAGAAAGACAATCAGTAACACTGTATAACAGAAAGTGTGAAAGATCTGGAGAGGTTGTGTAATATGGGTATTACATTTTTGGACTGGGTAACTAAAGTAATAGTTTAAGGCTTTTGACATTGTCCCACATCAGGGTTCTGTACTTGGACCAATGCTTTTTAATATCTTTATTGGTGACATTGTAATAAGCATTAAAAAGGGAAAGTATGCATTTTTGCAGATGACATAAATGTATGCAACATGGTAGGCACACCAGGAGGGATAAAACCTATGATTAATGATCTAGGTAGATTAAAGGAATGATCAAAAGCATGGCAATTACAGTTAATGCCAAAAAATGCTAAATCATGCACTTGAGGCTCAAAAATCCAAAGTCTAAATAAAGTATTAATGCCACTATACTAGAAACTATTGAGGAGAAAGGGATCTAGGAGTCACAATTTCAGGTGATTTAAAGGCAGGTAAGCAGTGTAACAAAGCAATGAGAAAGGGTAGTCAGATGTTGCATTGGGAGAGAATCAGCAGCAGAAAGAAAGAAGTAATAATGCCACTGTATAGGTTATTGGCATGGCCTCATCTAGAATGCTGTGTTCAATTCTGGAGACCATATCTTCAGAAGGATATTAATACATTATAGACTATACAAAGAAGGGCACTTAAAATGGTGCATAGCCCTCATCACAAAACTTACCCGGAAAGACTAAAAAAATAACAATATTTATAGTTTGGAGCAGAGGAGGGAAAGGGGGTACATAATAGAAACTTTCAAATACAGTATTTTTCAAATACTGTGTATCAAACATGCATGGCATAGACATAAGGATATCTTTACAAAGAAATAAGGATCAAATAAGTTTTGAGGTAACATGGTAAAAAAGGGGAAGACTAGATGGGCCAAATTATTCTTATCTACCATCAAATTCAATGTTTCTATGTTTCTAATTGCAGCAAAAATGTTTGCGGACACATCTCTTTGAGGTCTCCATGCATCTACAGATGTAGCCACCTTTATCTTGACTGTTTCTCCGCCGAGACGGGCGTTTAGTCACGCTAATGCGATAGCTGAGTTTCATCACAGGCAGGCGCGTTGAGGCGATCTAGATACTCATCATGCATTACACATCTCCACCACTGTGTCGCTAATGCTCCACTAATCCAGTACTTTCGATCGTACAGTATAGCGGCGGATTGATCTACAGCTCTGGCAATACTGTAGGCGTAACGGGAGGCGGTGGAAAAAGTATGGAGTACTGTACAGTATGTGTATGGAGACGCAACTACAGTAATTGTGTAAAAGGAAGAATGTACAGTACAATGTATAAACACCGTGCTTTTAAAATATATGAGCGTCTGAGTTCGCTAATGCATAATGGGAATGGAGGACTAGCCGGAGGCGGAGGAAAACACCGTGCTTTACAAATGCGAGCGTCCGAGTCCTCTAAGGCATAAACCAACAGCAATGGGGCGGGGGCCGGCCGCTGTTTGCAGTACTTTCACACATGAAATTGGAAATCTCTCATGAGGCGTCGTGGGCTAGGGGTGAAGGCTCCCACCTCCCTCGCTGGGGGTCCAGGGTTCGAGACCTGATGTGCTTTCTTTCTTTCTTTTTTTTTTTTTTTCTGTAATAATGCACTGTATTATTTTATTTACACTGTAAGACAGTCAATGGAAGGATGCACACAGATTTCACATAAATCAAAGTACATCTGCAGGAGCGATTCTTTACGCTAAATGCACCTAAACAGCGGGAATGAAATGAGTGTATTCTGACGCTACCAACTGAGCAAAACAGTACTGTAGATCTTCAGCGTTTGTGTATTGCACAGGACCTGAATTTCCTCCCTGTGCAGGCCCCCAGGGGGGAAGGGCGATGGGGGTAGGGGGGAGACGATGGAAAATACTGTGCCTTTGAAATGCAATTACATGAGCGTCCGAGTACACTACGGCATACTGTAAACCAACACCAATGGGAAGGAAGTGCCAACCTTATTTTTAATGTGTTCCCGTGACATTCACTTTAAAAAAAAAAAAATTCTCTCCAATACAGTACATCCAATGGAAGGATGCACACAGGTTTCACATACTGTACATTAAATCAAAGTACATCTGCAGGAGCGATTCTTTACGCTAAATGCAACCTACAGTACAGTACTGTAAGTGAGCAAAACAGTACTACAGTGGGCGTTTGTGTATTGCACATGACCAGCATTTGCATTCCCTCCCTGTCTACTGCATGATCTGTGCAGGCTCCCATGGGGGAAGGGCAGCAGGCTAGCCGGAGGCGGAGGAAAACACCGTGCTTTACAAATGCGAGCGTCCGAGTCCTCTAAGGCATAAACCAACAGCAATGGGGCGGGGGCCGGCCGCTGTTTGCAGTACTTTCACACATGAAATTGGAAATCTCTCATGAGGCGTCGTGGGCTAGGGGTGAAGGCTCCCACCTCCCTCGCTGGGGGTCCAGGGTTCGAGACCTGATGTGTTTTCTTTCTTTCTTTTTTTTTTTTTTTTTCTGTAATAATGCACTGTATTATTTTATTTACACTGTAAGACAGTCAATGGAAGGATGCACACAGATTTCACATAAATCAAAGTACATCTGCAGGAGCGATTCTTTACGCTAAATGCACCTAAACAGCGGGAATGAAATGAGTGTATTCTGACGCTACCAACTGAGCAAAACAGTACTGTAGATCTTCAGCGTTTGTGTATTGCACAGGACCTGAATTTCCTCCCTGTGCAGGCCCCCAGGGGGGAAGGGCGATGGGGGTAGGGGGGAGACGATGGAAAATACTGTGCCTTTGAAATGCAATTACATGAGCGTCCGAGTACACTACGGCATACTGTAAACCAACACCAATGGGAAGGAAGTGCCAACCTTATTTTTAATGTGTTCCCGTGACATTCACTTTAAAAAAAAAATTTTCTCTCCAATACAGTACATCCAATGGAAGGATGCACACAGGTTTCACATACTGTACATTAAATCAAAGTACATCTGCAGGAGCGATTCTTTACGCTAAATGCAACCTACAGTACAGTACTGTAAGTGAGCAAAACAGTACTACAGTGGGCGTTTGTGTATTGCACATGACCAGCATTTGCATTCCCTCCCTGTCTACTGCATGATCTGTGCAGGCTCCCATGGGGGAAGGGCAGCAGGCTAGCCGGAGGCGGAGGAAAACACCGTGCTTTACAAATGCGAGCGTCCGAGTCCTCTAAGGCATAAACCAACAGCAATGGGGCGGGGGCCGGCCGCTGTTTGCAGTACTTTCACACATGAAATTGGAAATCTCTCATGAGGCGTCGTGGGCTAGGGGTGAAGGCTCCCACCTCCCTCGCTGGGGGTCCAGGGTTCGAGACCTGATGTGTTTTCTTTCTTTCTTTTTTTTTTTTTTTTTCTGTAATAATGCACTGTATTATTTTATTTACACTGTAAGACAGTCAATGGAAGGATGCACACAGATTTCACATAAATCAAAGTACATCTGCTGGAGCGATTCTTTACGCTAAATGCACCTAAACAGCGGGAATGAAATGAGTGTATTCTGACGCTACCAACTGAGCAAAACAGTACTGTAGATCTTCAGCGTTTGTGTATTGCACAGGACCTGAATTTCCTCCCTGTGCAGGCCCCCAGGGGGGAAGGGCGATGGGGGTAGGGGGGAGACGATGGAAAATACTGTGCCTTTGAAATGCAATTACATGAGCGTCCGAGTACACTACGGCATACTGTAAACCAACACCAATGGGAAGGAAGTGCCAACCTTATTTTTAATGTGTTCCCGTGACATTCACTTTAAAAAAAAAAAATTTCTCTCCAATACAGTACATCCAATGGAAGGATGCACACAGGTTTCACATACTGTACAGTAAATCAAAGTACATCTGCAGGAACGATTCTTTACGCTAAATGCAACCTACAGTACAGTACTGTAAGTGAGCAAAACAGTACTACAGTGGGCGTTTGTGTATTGCACATGACCAGCATTTGCATTCCCTCCCTGTCTACTGCATGATCTGTGCAGGCTCCCATGGGGGAAGGGCAGCAGGCTAGCCGGAGGCGGAGGAAAACACCGTGCTTTACAAATGCGAGCGTCCGAGTCCTCTAAGGCATAAACCAACAGCAATGGGGCGGGGGCCGGCCGCTGTTTGCAGTACTTTCACACATGAAATTGGAAATCTCTCATGAGGCGTCGTGGGCTAGGGGTGAAGGCTCCCACCTCCCTCGCTGGGGGTCCAGGGTTCGAGACCTGATGTGCTTTCTTTCTTTCTTTTTTTTTTTTTTTTTCTGTAATAATGCACTGTATTATTTTATTTACACTGTAAGACAGTCAATGGAAGGATGCACACAGATTTCACATAAATCAAAGTACATCTGCAGGAGCGATTCTTTACGCTAAATGCACCTAAACAGCGGGAATGAAATGAGTGTATTCTGACGCTACCAACTGAGCAAAACAGTACTGTAGATCTTCAGCGTTTGTGTATTGCACAGGACCTGAATTTCCTCCCTGTGCAGGCCCCCAGGGGGGAAGGGCGATGGGGGTAGGGGGGAGACGATGGAAAATACTGTGCCTTTGAAGCTCATTCACATTGATTCGGGGGAGGAAGAGGAGCCAGATTATAGTAAGTACAGTAGGATTTTCTCAAGCCCATTCTTAAAAGTATTGACCAAGTCCACTTTTATTACTTTTCAGGCAGGGAATTCCAAACATGTACTGTACAGTATTTCCCTCACTGTGAAGACCCCTTTTCGCCTCTGTGCGAAATCGCCTCTACTTCAACAAGAGTTACTGTGCACGTGTCCTCTGTGTCCATCTTATCAAAAACAGTTCCTGTGTATTGTCCCCTTACTGTATACAGTATATTTGTAAAGGTTAATCATGTCCCCTCTTAATCTCCTCTTTTCCAATGTAAACATGCCTAGCCTGCCTTTCCTTGTATTCCATCTTCTCAATCCACTTCATCACTTTGGTCGCCCGCCTCTAAACCTTTTGTAGTTCCACGATATCCATTTTGTATTATGGTGCCCAAAATTGTGCATCCGACCCACCCTCCACTAGCCTAACCCTCCAATCATACTCTGAATCCACACTCTGCATTCTGAATGTCGGGATCCAGACAGCAGGTCTTTTAAATACAGTACTGTATGTCCCCTACCGCTGGACAGTCATTCTGCTCCTACTGTATTATGAATATATCTCTGCCTCCTGTAGCACTGTACTACTGTGCAATTTTGTAGTAACTGTACTCTACTGTATTTTGTTTATAATATTTTTTTATTTTCCACTCAGTAATTATTGACAGTGATGAGGAAGGGGAGAAAAAGCCCTCTCCCCAACTTGGTAAGTAAACTAAAGTATTGTACTGTACTGTACATTGTGTTAAACCAATGGGTTGGGTTTGCATGACCAGCAGTCAGGATTCTAGCGGTTAGGTGTAAAGTAGTGTATTTCCTGGAATGAACCTTTTTTTTCTCATTAATGTTTTTTCATAGTTCCTACACTGGAACAGGCCGCCGAGGAGGATGATGAATACGATGAGGCGGCATTTAGTGGTAAGAATTATCACTGACATTGATTTGATTCCACCAGAGTAGCACTTTTCATCAGATTTTTCTGGAAAATGCGTAGAAATCGGATAACAATTGCACAAATCGGAATAGTGGATGGGGGACTTTAGATGATTGTTTTTGTTTGAACTGGTGATATTGCCCATACAGTAGCAACCAATCACATTCCACATTAACATTTATCTACAGTAGTTACACTTACAGACGATAATGCAGTACAGTAGGTAATATTTGTAATTGTCAGAGAAGTATCTTCATATACTGTAGTTAGAATTCTCATATTTGCCACTACAAATTACCACTACAGTAACTGCTAAATATTTTAAGTGTACTGTACAATATGCACATACAGTACAGTACTGTACAGTATGCATAATTCAAAACAAAAAAGAGTTGCTACCTTAGTCTAGTCATAATCACCGGCATACGGGCCACTCACAAATTTTCTGATGGTCTCGGTGGGGTCCCTTGGAATCACCATGCCTGTCACAAGCATACCTTTTTTTTACCCACCTGTCACTAGGCCTGGACACTAGTTTACTATTACTATACTTTTTACTGTATACTGTATCTTATAATATTCTTCTCTTTTACCCACAGACGACGAGCCAGAATACCATTTTGGTAAATAAATATACTGTACAGTAGCAATAGTTGGTACTGCAATTACAGTATTTTTTTTCTCCAACATTACTTTAAGTCCAACTGATATGACTAACTGTATTTTATCTTTTTACAGTCCGTCGCCAACCAGTGGAGGAGACACCTGGTAATAAAATAGAAATACATAATGCACTGTACTGTATTCTAACTTACTGTAACATGTATAACACTGAGCTGATCATCTTCACACCCTCTGACATAACCTTACAGTACAAACTGTACTTTCTCTCCTTTTTCACCCTCTTCACTACACAAATGCATGCTGCGTTTCCTGACTACTGATATAATAGTGTGTAGAGCGTAGCGAGGCACCGTGCCCACCGCGTGGCGAGCGAAGCAAGCATGCAAGGGGCTGCTTTCCGCTCGCCGCCCCTGTCGGGATTGTGTGGTCGGGATTCCGGCGTCTGTATTTTGACTGCCGGGATCCCGTCCAGCGGGATTACGTACTGATCTCCAGTCTGAGCCTGCCCTAGGCATAGGCATACTTGCCAAATGCCCAGGGGCACAAGCAGCTTCTGCTGATTAATATGATATGCAGCATGCCTACAGTATATTCTGTGCATACAAAATGCATTACTAATGTGCAGCATTATGTGTATACAGTACTTTGTTGTGTAACATATACTGTAGCAAGGGCACTACTGTGTGGTCTAATGTGAACAAAGAGCAATATGATGTGATGCAATGTGAATAAGTGGGAATACTTTGAGGAGTAATGTGGTACTATCATATGATGTAACGAGAAAAAGAGACACTATTGCATGATATGTTGTGAATAAAGTTGCAGTACTGTGTGGCGTCATTTCAGATTGGGGAATTACTGTGTGGCCATGCCCCTTCCCAGCAAGAACATGCACCGTTTTGGGATGCACACCGAATGTGCACACTGTTGCTATTTTAAACATACAGTACAGTAAGTTGGAGGAGCACCAAAATGAGGACTGCTATGGTTGAGTGGTGATGGTGCTGGGAAAGGGGTACAGGCTCAGAGGCGGAAATAGCATCTGTGCAAGGGGGCAGCATCCAAAAACTTGACTAGGGAATCATATTATTTATGGCTGGCTCTGAGTACAGTCCACTATTATGGATAGTACTCCCTACAACACCACCTACAGTACTGTAACCCTCTTTTTTCTGAAGCTTATCCCAATGTAATTGAGCTAGGGGATTGTGACGCTCCTTCAGCATTGCCCCCTGAACTGTGAAATGTATGCCATATTGTATCTCACTACATATCCGAGCGCTGCCACGTGCTGGGAGTTCACGGTCGGCGGCCATGTTGTCAGGTTGCTAAGCGATCCAGCTCGGTATACCGTAATGTGCATAGACCGCGCTTATCCCAATGTAATTGAGCTAGGGGATTGTGACGCTCCTTCAGCATTGCCCCCTGGAGTGTGAAATGTATGCCATACTGTATCTCACTACATATCCGAGCGCTGCCACGTGCTGGGAGTTCACGGTCGGCGGCCATGTTGTCAGGTTGCTAAGCGATCCAGCTCGGTATACCGTAATGTGCATAGACCTCGCTTATCCCAGTGTAATTGAGCTAGGGGATTGTGACGCTCCTTCAGCATTGCCCCCTGAACTGTGAAATGTATGCCATATTGTATCTCACTACATATCCGAGCGCTGCCACGTGCTGGGGGTTCACGGTCGGTGGCCATTTTTAGTGTGCATAGAACTCGCTTATCCACATAGGCCCCTGTGTTTTTAACTACTATATTGAGATGCACATTTCTAGGCCTACAGTATTTAATATACAGTAAGCAGCATTGTTGTTAGGCAATAATTGAAGAATTTACATACAGTACTGACATGTACTGTATGTAATGCTTGTACATCATGTCAGTCGACCCTTATGCTGTACACTACTGTAAGTCTCACAGGGCCCATGCACTTCCAAGGAGGGTTATTTACTGTACTGTATCTGTTTCATACAGGAAACTAATTGCAGTCCATAACACTGAAGTTGTATTTTCAGTACTGTACAGTATACAATACTTAAATTTGAACATCAGGTACTGGATAGTAAACATGTACTGTACAGTATTAACTTCTATCATAAAACTCTTATGCATTTTCAGATGTGTAAATTTTAGACTACAGTATTCACAAATGTTTTCTCTCCATACAGGAATTATAGTTGGACAACATGCCAGTAACTATCAACAAAACGATGAGCAAGATAATCGCCAACATGAAAAAAGAAAATAAAACCATCAAAGAGATCCATGCATGGCTCAAGGAAAGTGGCATTATAGTCACTTTAGAAACGGTGCGCTATCATGCATTCGAGAGAACAACGCCCAGATTTGTATTTCCTACAAAATGCACATGGTACGTACTGTACACTACTGTAATGTTTAAATTACTTGCTTTATACCATAAACAATTTTTTTGAAATAAAATAAAAACTTCATCAATTGTAACTGTGATTGTGCTGTTCATGAATTCATATTTTTCATACTGTATTGTACTGTAGGAGAGTGCAACAAATTGTGGAGGAACTAACTCGTGAGGATGATGAGCGTACTGCTCTGCAAATAAAACGAATTCTCCATTCCAAGTATGACCTGGACATATCGGCCACCAGCATCAGAAGGATGCGACGGAAAATGGGATGGACCTTTGGCGCAACAAGGTAAAATACTGAAAGCAGTATAAACCATACAGTAAATGCACTGTTAATAATCCCTTGATACGTGATATAATAATGCCATAAATCATTATACAGAGTGTGTACTTTATACTATATACAGTATGTGTGTGTGTATATACTGTATATATTCTATCCCAAAAGAGATACCTACTGTATAGGCACTCAGAGACAGCAATGAAGCATTGCCGGCTTATTGTGATGATTACATACTGTATACTGTGTGTGTGTGTTTGTGTGTATGTACAGTATGTATATATATATTACTCTGTATGTAACTTAATGTACTGTATGTACAGTTTAATGTGTACAGTAGGTATATAATACAGTATACTGCACATACAGTCTACTGTATATACAGTAATCTGTAAATCTGTAATTTCATAACTGTATCTGATTTCATTATTTTTGGCTCTTCACAGGATATCTCCAATGATAAGAGATGTGAATAAAGAAAAGAGAGTGGAACAGGCACGGCGATGGATTGAGAGTGGTGAAACATTTGATGATGTCATTTTCACAGATGAATCGTCTGTTGCCCTTGAGCGGTTCTCCAGAATGTCATTCAGGAAACGTAACCATATCTCTTTAAAACCACGCCCAAAGCATCCATTGAAAGTCCATGTATGGGGAGGCATATCACGATTAGGAGCTGGTCCCCTATTATTTTTCGAAGGTACAGTACTATACTTTATTCTGTGCCTGTGTTCTGTAAAAATACATGTTGTACTGTAGAGTACGTGTAACTGCACAATAAAAGGAGTTGCTTATTAATGAACAACATTTTTTGATTTCTGTAGGAATCATGGATAAGAAATTTTTCCAAGAAACAATAGTAGAGAAATGTATGGTGCCATTTGTGAATAAATATTACCCAACTCACCATAGGATATTCCAAGACAATGATCCTAAACACTCCGCCTCAGCCAAATTTATGGAAGAGAAAGGTATGAATTGGGAACGCACACCACCAGAGTGAGTATTCTTTCAACAGTGTACAAGTAAAATTTTGGATAGCACTCTAGTACTGTAAAAAAAAATTTTGTTTAATAAACAGTACAATATTGTATGTTTAATTTTCTCTATTTACTGTAATGTAATTAATTTTTTCTATACGCTTTTTTTTTATTTTTATATAGATCACCAGACATGAACCCAATCGAATTAGTGTGGGCTCAATTGAAGAGGTACGTTAGGAGTGTTGCAAAGCCAACAACAAAACAGCAACTGGTGGATGGGATAAAGAAATTTTGGCTAGAAGTACTCACACCTGAACATTGTAATAATTATATAAATCACCTGTATAAAGTATTACCTGTTGTAGTTGAAAGAAATGGTCAAGCCACAAATATGTAGTTCTGTATTTTCTGTTTAAAATTTTAAATTGGTGCATTATTAAAAAAAAATGATAAAATTGCCTTTGTCTGATTATTGCATAAACTAATGTAGAATATTATACAGTAGTAATGTTATTGATGTGTACTGTATGAACAGTTATTTTCAGTTTTATAAGTCCTGAATAAGAGTACTGTACATTTTGATCAGTGCAGTACATGGAATCGGATGTTGTAATACTTTATTTTTACATTAATATTGATGTTTTTCCAATAAATATTCAATTTTACAGTATGGTACGGTACAGTACATGAGGGTACCTGTACAGTATGATACGTCATTATGGGGGAGAAATACTGTATCCACTAAATGTACAGTAAAATGTTTTTTTCTTATTACAAACACACAAATGCATCTCAGATGGAAATATGCTATACACAGCAGACAGCTTATGGTGACAGAACTTCCCTACTGTATCCCCACCCATAGTCGTGGTATATTTTAGATTGCCTAATGAGACACTCCTGCAGCATTGCCAATGATTCATGTAAAACCTGTGTGCAAACAGTATCTGTATTGAATGCAAAGTACAGTAAGAGTACAGTATACAGTATTATCAGAGCCAAACCTGACCAACATGATGCCCTAGGCTAGATTTTGACTGATGCCCTCTTGCACAGATGCTACGTAGTTCCGCCTCTAACCCTGCACCCCTTTCCCAGCACCATCACCCATTTTGGCGCTCCTACCCCCTATAATCTAAATAAGAACAATGTGCACATTTAGTACCAGCCCAAAACAGTGTACAGTATGTTCTTGCTGGGAAGGGGCATGGTAACACAATAATACCCGAAGATGAAATGACACAACACAGTACTGCAACTTTATTCACATTATATCATGCAGTGGTGTCTCTTATTCTCATGACATCATATCATAGTACCACATTACTCCTAACAGTAATGCCCCTTATTCACATTACACCCCACCACATTCATCTTTATTTACATTAGACCACAGGTTCTCAAACTCAGTCCTCAGGACCCCACACAGTGCAGGTTTTGCAGGTCTCACAGAATCACAAGTGAAAAAATTAGCTCCACCTACTGTATGGACCTTCTAAAATGTGTCAGTTAGTAATGAATACATCTGTGCACTTGCTGGTTTACCTGCAAAACATGCACTGTGTGGGGTCCTGAGGACCAAGTTTGAGAACCACTGCATTAGACCATGCAGTAGTGCCCTTTCCTTATGTTACACCAGAAAATATTGTAGTACACCTTATACACATACAGTACAGTAATGCCACACATTAGTAATGCATTTCATATTTAAATTTTCTGATTTAATTTCATAGAGCCGCAGTCACTCACAGAATATAGGCATGTACTGTAGCATCTCATTTTATTCTGCAGAAGCTGATTATTCCCGTTTGGCTAGTTTGCCGCCTCTGTACAGTATATCACAATAGAAAAAAGTTATAGTGTCAGTGAAAAAAGCACCTCATGACAGATACTGTACACAAGCTCATGTCTAAATACTGTATACTGTAAGCAGTGACATTAAGGGGTACAGTACTGTATATGCAATTGCAGTCGAATTCCGGCAGGAATACGGAAAAAATGGACACGGGATCCCCCATCTTTTTAGAACCAGCACCGGGCTCTGCGCCTGGTCCTGGTGCAAAAAATAAGGGGGACAAAAAAAGCGTAGGGGTTCCCCATATTTTTTGAATCAGCACTGGGCTCCACTAGCTGGACAGATAATGCACAGCCGGGGGAGACTTTTATACCGGTCCCTGCGGCCATGGAATTAAATACCCAACTAGTCACACCTGGCCGGAGTACCCTGGAGGAGTGGGGGCCCCTTAAATCAAGGGGACCCCCCTCCAGCCACTCGATTATCTCTATCACCCCTGTGTATTGTAGCTAGGGGATTGTGACGCTCCTTCAGCATTGCCCCGTAGCCTGCAAAATCTGTGCTGTTATTTGCTCCATAGCTGAGTGCCTCCTAGGAGCTACTGTAGGAGTCACAGGCGGTAGCCATTTCAATTGAGTCTGCCCTGCTATAGAATTGTACAGGTATGTGTACATTACCGTACGGTGCATAGAACCTTTACAGTAGAAACTCTCCTGCAGCTTTGGCCTGCTTTACTGTATGTACTGTAAAACTTGTGTTTTGTCAGTTTGCTATGCGACCGAGCCCGGTGTAACGTACAGTACTGTAATGTGCATAGACCTCGCTTACAGTATCTCTGTGTATTTTGGCTAGGGGATTGTGACGCTCCTTCAGCATCGCCCCGTAGCCTGCACAGCTTATGCCATTTCTCATTCCATACCCAACTGCTGCCTGCCACGAGGTGGGGGTTCAGGAGGTGGGGGTTCATGGGTAGTGGTCGTTTTGACAGTGTGCTATGCGATTGAGTCCGGTGTACCGTAATACTGTATGCAATCCTACAGTAGCTTATCCCTCCCCTGTGTATTTTGGCTAGGGGATTGTGACGCTCCTTCAGCATTGCCCCATAACCTGCACAAGGGTTCAGGGGCGGCGGCCATTTTGCCAGTGTGCTACAGTATGTCATCGAGTCCGGTGTACCATAATATGCATACTGTGTATTTTAGCTAGGGGATTGTGACGCTCCTTCAGCATTGCCCCATAGTCTGTACAATCTGGACTATTACTTGCTCCGTAGCCTCGGGCCTCTGTGGGGCAAGGAGTCATAGGTGGTAGCCATTTCTATTCAGTCTGCCCAGCTACAGAATTGTATGTGTACTGTGTACGGAGCATAGAACCTTAACCTGCATAGAACCTGCACATTTTGGTACACCGGACTCGATCGCATAGAACCGCTCATGCAGCTACTGTATGCCCTGGTTTACAGTATGTGAATAAAAAAAATAATAAAGTGTCTGAAAAAAACTACAGTAACATGCATTCGTACTTAAGGAATCGAACCCTGGACTCTGAGTATAGGAAGCGAAACACTTCACCACTTCGCCGCAGACAAATGTATAAATCCGTTGGTTTTGATTATGCTGTAATGGCTACGGGATTAGGACGATAACATACTGTAGAAAATTCCTAATCTTGAGAGGCAATAGTGAACTTGTAACACACATCCATTTGCGACAGTGTACACTACTGGTTTTACAGTACTGTGTTTTGTCTGCGGGACTTGGACGCTCACATACAGTATTCATAAAGTATTGTAGATGGATCATATACTGTATGCTGTACTACTGTATTTGCGTCGGTGTCGTACTGTATATACAGTACTGTATTAAATAATGCAGCGTAATGAGTACAGTATTTACTGTATGCAGCGTAATGAGACGCCTTAGTAAAGTAGTCCTTATTATGTATGTCAGTATTGTATTTTATGGGAGACCACACGCATGCGCAGTGGTGATTGTAAAAAGCGACATCTGGTGGCTGATCGCAGGTATTACACGTAAAGGTAACGCCAAACGTCAAATGTCTGTCTCCGTGCGATTAGATAGCCTCTCTGTGGCTAGGCGCGCCTCGCTACGCCACAGTACGCTGCGTATGGTCGAACGGGACAAACGCTGCGGCCACTCAAGATAAAGGTGGCTACATCTGTATATTCTATATTTGCTTCATCTTCTGAGCTCTATGTGCATTCCTATGGCTAGTGGGGCTCCCTGCTGCAAATTTGTTGTTCCTGTTTCAAAATCCAAGCTTACTGGAAACTCATTTATGACCTCATAATGTATGTAACTGGTATCCACATTACAGCTTCCCGCTCTATTCTTTTCTTTACCAACCCATCCCCCAGATCCCTAAGCCTACATTAAAACTTATGAAATGCATCTTATACTCTGATAAATATCAAATTGCTTCACATAGAAAAAACCCTGTCCATCCTTTTCTTTCAGTCACTATTAGTGCTATTTGGTCTTGTTCCCACCTTGAGCTTATCACAGCCACTCTTCATGATACTGTAGTTCTAGTCACTTTATTTAAATTTGTTTTCCATGGACCAAGCACTTTGAGGCCAAGCCTTAATCTTTACAAACCATTTAAAGAATTATTTTATTATACACTCATAGCAAAAGTCAATATAGAAAGATTGCCAAACAATACAAAGATAAAATTCAAACTTTTTTGGACCAAAGTGATGAAAAAAAAATGCTAATGGCAGCTAGTAGAACATGAATGCACTTTCTATTGACTTAGATGTCTAATTTCAATTTTTTTATTTACGTTCCATATCATATATCCAAGGACAGTATAGTACTGAAATTTAACTTCAAAGGTTTTGATAAAATTCCTAAAATCATTATATGCAACAATTAATGCAACTATATAAGTTGCAAGGGGTATGATTGCTATGGGGTACATAATCTTAGGGGTCCTGCTAGCCAAGCAAGCATTATTTCCAAAATTTACCTATTGCCATAGCCTTCTTACTAGTCTTCCTCATAGCAGACTCTTCATCCATCAATTTACTGTATATTGAATGCAGTGGCTGGACCAATTCTCATCAAAAAATGTTATATTGCTGCTATGCTGTCAGTCATTACATTGGCTTACTGTATTTTGCTGAATCTAATGTAAAAACACCTGCTAACATAAAAGACATAAACAAGACTTCTTCAACATGCAACCATGCACGCCAATCACTTTTTATTCTTGTTATCTGTAGGCATTAGCCAGTGGATGGCAGGCAGGAGGCCGGGGTAGAGGAGGGGAGACACCGGTTCGACACTATGTGGTAACTCACTGTGTTTCTGCCAGCCTCACAGCTGCAGAGCTGCTGGGGGTTTATTTACTAAAGTCCCGATTTTGTCCGAGTTTGTTTTTCTTTCAAAGTGTCTACACTAGAGATGAGCGCCTGAAATTTTTCGGGTTTTGTGTTTTGGTTTTGGGTTCGGTTCCGCGGCCGTGTTTTGGGTTCGACCGCGTTTTGGCAAAACCTCACCGAATTTTTTTTGTCGGATTCGGGTGTGTTTTGGATTCGGGTGGTTTTTTCAAAAAACCCTAAAAAACATCTTAAAACATTGAATTTGGGGGTCATTTTGATCCCATAGTATTATTAACCTCAATAACCATAATTAACACTCATTTTCAGTCTATTCTGAACACCTTACACCTCACAATATTATTTTTAGTCCTAAAATTTGCACCGAGGTCGCTGGATGACTAAGCTCAGCGACCCTAGTGGCCGACACAAACACCGGGCCCATCTAGGAGTGGCACTGCAGTGTCACGCAGGATGTCCCTTCCAAAAAACCCTCCCCAAACAGCACATGACGCAAAGAAAAAAAGAGGCGCAATGAGGTAGCTGTGTGAGTTAGATTAGCGACCCTAGTGGCCGACACAAACACCGGGCCCATCTAGGAGTGGCACTGCAGTGTCACGCAGGATGTCCCTTCCAAAAAACCCTCCCCAAACAGCACATGACGCAAAGAAAAAAAGAGGCGCAATGAGGTAGCTGACTGTGTGAGAAAGATAAGCGACCCTAGTGGCCGACACAAACACCGGGCCCATCTAGGAGTGGCACTGCAGTGTCACGCAGGATGTCCCTTCCAAAAAACCCTCCCCAAACAGCACATGACGCAAAGAAAAAAAGAGGCGCAATGAGGTAGCTGTGTGAGTAAGATTAGCGACCCTAGTGGCCGACACAAACACCTGGCCCATCTAGGAGTGGCACTGCAGTGTCACGCAGGATGTCCCTTCCAAAAAACCCTCCCCAAACAGCACATGACGCAAAGAAAAAAAGAGGCGCAATGAGGTAGCTGACTGTGTGAGAAAGATAAGCGACCCTAGTGGCCGACACAAACACCGGGCCCATCTAGGAGTGGCACTGCAGTGTCACGCAGGATGTCCCTTCCAAAAAACCCTCCCCAAACAGCACATGACGCAAAGAAAAAAAGAGGCGCAATGAGGTAGCTGACTGTGTGAGAAAGATAAGCGACCCTAGTGGCCGACACAAACACCGGGCCCATCTAGGAGTGGCACTGCAGTGTCACGCAGGATGTCCCTTCCAAAAAACCCTCCCCAAACAGCACATGACGCAAAGAAAAATAAAAGAAAAAAGAGGTGCAAGATGGAATTGTCCTTGGGCCCTTCCCACCCACCCTTATGTTGTATAAACAAAACAGGACATGCACACTTTAACCAACCCATCATTTCAGTGACAGGGTCTGCCACACGACTGTGACTGAAATGACGGGTTGGTTTGGACCCCCACCAAAAAAGAAGCAATTAATCTCTCCTTGCACAAACTGGCTCTACAGAGGCAAGATGTCCACCTCATCATCATCCTCCGATATATCACCGTGTACATCCCCCTCCTCACAGATTATCAATTCGTCCCCACTGGAATCCACCATGTCAGCTCCCTGTGTACTTTGTGGAGGCAATTGCTGCTGGTCAATGTCTCCGCGGAGGAATTGATTATAATTCATTTTAATGAACATCATCTTCTCCACATTTTCTGGATGTAACCTCGTACGCCGATTGCTGACAAGGTGAGCGGCGGCACTAAACACTCTTTCGGAGTACACACTTGTGGGAGGGCAACTTAGGTAGAATAAAGCCAGTTTGTGCAAGGGCCTCCAAATTGCCTCTTTTTCCTGCCAGTATAAGTACGGACTGTGTGACGTGCCTACTTGGATGCGGTCACTCATATAATCCTCCACCATTCTATCAATGGTGAGAGAATCATATGCAGTGACAGTAGACGACATGTCCGTAATGGTTGTCAGGTCCTTCAGTCCGGACCAGATGTCAGCATCAGCAGTCGCTCCAGACTGCCCTGCATCACCGCCAGCGGGTGGGCTCGGAATTCGGATTTGGGATTTCGAAGAATGCACAGTTCTTTGCTGTGCTGCTTTTGCCAGCTTGAGTCTTTTCATTTTTCTAGCGAGAGGCTGAGTGCTTCCATCCTCATGTGAAGCTGAACCACTAGCCATGAACATAGGCCAGGGCCTCAGCCGTTCCTTGCCACTCCGTGTGGTAAATGGCATATTGGCAAGTTTACGCTTCTCCTCCGACAATTTTATTTTAGGTTTTGGAGTCCTTTTTTTTCTGATATTTGGTGTTTTGGATTTGACATGCTCTGTACTATGACATTGGGCATCGGCCTTGGCAGACGACGTTGCTGGCATTTCATCGTCTCGGCCATGACTAGTGGCAGCAGCTTCAGCACGAGGTGGAAGTGGATCTTGATCTTTCCCTAATTTTGGAACCTCAACTTTTTTGTTCTCCATATTTTATAGGCAGAACTAAAAGGCACCTCAGGTAAACAATGGAGATGGATGGATTGGATACTAGTATACAATTATGGACGGACTGCCACGGTTAGGTGGTATAAAAAAACCACGGTTAGGTGGTATATAATACAATTATGGATGGACGGACTGCCTGCCGAGTTCCGACACAGAGGTAGCCACAGCCGTGAACTACCGCACTGTACACTGGTTGATAAAGAGATAGTAGTATACTCGTAACAACTAGTATGACACTATGACGACGGTATAAAGAATGAAAAAAAAACCACGGTTAGGTGGTATATATTATAATAATAATACAATTATGGATGGACGGACTGCCTGCCGACTGCCGACACAGAGGTAGCCACAGCCGTGAACTACCGCACTGTACACTGGTTGATAAAGAGATAGTAGTATACTCGTAACAACTAGTATGACACTATGACGACGGTATAAAGAATGAAAAAAAAACCACGGTTAGGTGGTATATATTATAATAATAATACAATTATGGATGGACGGACTGCCTGCCGAGTTCCGACACAGAGGTAGCCACAGCCGTGAACTACCGCACTGTACACTGGTTGATAAAGAGATAGTAGTATACTCGTAACAACTAGTATGACACTATGACGACGGTATAAAGAATGAAAAAAAAACCACGGTTAGGTGGTATATATTATAATAATAATACAATTATGGATGGACGGACTGCCTGCCGACTGCCGACACAGAGGTAGCCACAGCCGTGAACTACCGCACTGTACACTGGTTGATAAAGAGATAGTAGTATACTCGTAACAACTAGTATGACACTATGACGACGGTATAAAGAATGAAAAAAAAACCACGGTTAGGTGGTATATATTATAATAATAATACAATTATGGATGGACGGACTGCCTGCCGACTGCCGACACAGAGGTAGCCACAGCCGTGAACTACCGCACTGTACACTGGTTGATAAAGAGATAGTAGTATACTCGTAACAACTAGTATGACACTATGACGACGGTATAAAGAATGAAAAAAAAACCACGGTTAGGTGGTATATATTATAATAATAATACAATTATGGATGGACGGACTGCCTGCCGACTGCCGACACAGAGGTAGCCACAGCCGTGAACTACCGCACTGTACACTGGTTGATAAAGAGATAGTAGTATACTCGTAACAACTAGTATGACACTATGACGACGGTATAAAGAATGAAAAAAAAACCACGGTTAGGTGGTATATATTATAATAATAATACAATTATGGATGGACGGACTGCCTGCCGACTGCCGACACAGAGGTAGCCACAGCCGTGAACTACCGCACTGTACACTGGTTGATAAAGAGATAGTAGTATACTCGTAACAACTAGTATGACACTATGACGACGGTATAAAGAAAGAAAAAAAAATACCACAGTTAGGTGGTATATATTATAATAATAATACAATTATGGATGGACGGACTGCCTGCCGACTGCCGACACAGAGGTAGCCACAGCCGTGAACTACCGCACTGTACACTGGTTGATAAAGAGATAGTAGTATACTCGTAACAACTAGTATGACACTATGACGGTATAAAGAATGAAAAAAAAACCACGGTTAGGTGGTATATATTATAATAATAATACAATTATGGATGGACGGACTGCCTGCCGACTGCCGACACAGAGGTAGCCACAGCCGTGAACTACCGCACTGTACACTGGTTGATAAAGAGATAGTAGTATACTCGTAACAAGTATGACACTATGACGACGGTATAAAGAAAGAAAAAAAAATACCACGGTTAGGTGGTATATATTGTAATACAATTATGGATGGACGGACTGCCTGCCGAGTTCCGACTGCCGACACAGAGGTAGCCACAGCCGTGAACTACCGCACTGTACTGTGTCTGCTGCTAATATAGACTGGTTGATAAAGAGATAGTATACAATACATACAACAATATACTACTATACTGGTGGTCAGGCACTGGTCACCACTAGTCACACTGGCAGTGGCACTCCTGCAGCAAAAGTGTGCACTGTTTAATTTTAAATTAATATAATATTATGTACTCCTGGGGGCTCCTGCTATAACAACCTGCAGTGCTCCCCAGTCTCCCCCACAATTATTATAAGCTTTGCCTTTTATACATTGATGTGCAGCACACTGGGCTGAGCTGAGTGCACACAGACTGAGTCACACTGTGTGACTGGCTGCTGCTGTGTATCGTTTTTTTTCAGGCAGAGAACGGATATAGCAGAGAACGGATATATTATATTAAAATAAATAAAAGTTAACTAACAACAACTGCACTGGTCACTGTGGTAAACTCTGTCTGACTCTGCACAATCTCTCTCTCTCTTCTAATCTAATTTCTAATGGAGAGGACGCCAGCCACGTCCTCTCCCTATCAATCTCAATGCACGTGTGAAAATGGCGGCGACGCGCGGCTCCTTATATAGAATCCGAGTCTCGCGAGAATCCGACAGCGTCATGATGACGTTCGGGCGCGCTCGGGTTAACCGAGCAAGGCGGGAAGATCCGAGTCGCTCGGACCCGTGAAAAAAAACATGAAGTTCGGGCGGGTTCGGATTCAGAGAAACCGAACCCGCTCATCTCTAGTCTACACGGGAATTTACTAAGCACAAATCTCGGCAGTGTTGGCTCTATTCGTAATGGTTTTCATGGCAGAGGGCAGAAATATGAATGAATAGACCATCGGTCAAATGCGGCTGTTTGTTCATACAACACGGTGATTTACTATCCATTTGTATTTTGGTGTTTGTCCCTGAATGTTCAATTGTGGTCATATTTTTTTGCAAATCGTAAAAAAAAGCTGCAAAAAAATAGACCTGCTTTTTTCCTGGCGTGTTTGGATAGTCATACACGGATCAGTGAGATCCGTGCATGCTTATTTGTGGGAAAGGGTCTGTTTTCCTTTAAAATCAAAGAAAAAACTTGTGTGGGGTCCCCCCTCCTAAGCATAACCAGCCTCGGGCTCTTTGAGCCGGTCCTGGTTGTAAAAATACAGGGGAAAAATTGTGTAGGGTCCCCCCATATTTAAACAACCAGCACCGGGCTCTGCGTATGGTCCTGGTTCAAAAAATACGGGGGACAAAAGACGTAGGGGTCCCCCATATTTTTTAAACCAGCACCGGGCTCCACTAGCCAGAGAGATAATGCCACAGACGGGGGACATTTTTATATAGGTATCTGCGGCCGTGGCAAAACCCCGACAACTAGTCACCCTTGGCCTGGGTAACCTGGAGGAGTGGGGACCCCTCAAATCAAGGGGTCCTCCCCTCCAGCCACCCAAGGACCAGGGGTGAAGCCCGAGGCTGTCCCCCCATCCGTAGGCGGTGGATGGGAGGCTAATAGCCTTTGTGTAAAAAATAGAATATTGTTTTTTTTTGTAGGAGAACTACAAGTCCCAGCAAACCTCCCCCACAAGCTGGTACTTGAAGAACCACAAGTACCAGCATGCGGTGAAAGAACGGGCCCAATGGTACCTGTAGTTCTACTACAAAAAAAATACCCTCAAAAAACAGTAGACACGCACCGTGAAAGTAAAATTTTAATTACACACACTTACACACTCACATACTTACCTACATCCAACGCTGTGATTCACGTCCACTTGTCCAGGGGGTACCTGGAAAAATAAAATTATACTTACAACCAATCCAGTTTAGATCTGTCCTCTTCTTTCTCGACATAATCCAGCGACTTGTTTAAAATAATAAACCAAAAACTTGATACACGCTACTAAATGGGTTCCATGTTTACACATGGAACCCCTTTCTCCGAATGTCGGGACCCCCCGTGACTTCTGTCAGTGAAGATCCCGCCAGCCAATCAGGGAGCGCCACGTCATGGTGCTGTCCTGATTGGCTGTGTGCTCATTGACTGTCAATCAGGCTCAGTGCAGCGGCTAGAATAGAGGATCACGGTTCTATATTATAGCCTATGATGGGAACTTTGCGGTCTGTGGTTAACCGCGAAGTTAATTGGGGCCACCCACAAGAGTGACCCCAATTAACCTCGCGGTTGACCGCAGACCGCAAAGTTCCCATTATAGGCCAGAATAGATCTGCGCTAAGCTCTATTTTAGCCGCTGCGCTCCGCCTGATTGACAGGTCAGGAGAGCACAGCCAATCAGGAGAGCACTATGACGTGGCGCTCCCTGATTGGCTGGTGTAGTCTCCAGTGACAGCAGTCACGGGAGGTCCCGGCATTCGGGAAAAGGGATTTCATGTGAACCCCTTTAGTGCGTTGAACTGGATTTTTTTCATTTTTTTTTCTAACCCTATGGATTCTACATGGAACAAAGAGGACCAATCATCACTGGAAAATAGGTGAGTATTTGGAGCTTTTCTTTCCTATTGGATTCTACTTGACAAGGGGACCGAGGGGCTCCGTGGGACAATAGGTAAGTATGTGTGAGTGTGTAAGTGTGCATGTATGTTAATTAAAGTTATACTGTCACGGTGTGTGTGTATTGTTTTTATTTGGGTATTTCTTTTGTTGTAGAACTACAGGTACCAGCGGGCCTGTTAATTCCCTGCATGCTGGTACTTGTGGTTCTTCAAGTACCAGCAAGCAATGAAGGCTTGCTGGGAATTGTAGTTCTACAACAAAAGACAATATTCTTTTTTTACACAAACAAAGGCTATCAGCCCCTCATCCACCACCCAGGTTAGGGAGGGGACAGCCTCGTGCTTCACCCCTGGTCCTTTAGTGTCTGGAGGGGTGGACCCTTGATTTAAGTGGTCCCCACTCCTCCAGGGAACCCCGGACAGGGGTGAATAGTTGGGGGTAATGCCACGGCCACAGGGACCTATATAAAAGTGTTCCCCAGCTGTGGCATTATCTTCTCGGCTAGTGGAGTCCGGTGCTGGTTTTAAAAATACGGGGGACCCCTACGTATTTTGTCCCCCATATTTTTGGAACCAGGGCTGGCTAAAGAGCCAAGTGCTGGTTGTCTAAATACAGGGGGACCCCAGTAATTTTCCCCCAGGTATTTAAACAACTAGGGCTGGTTATATTTAGTAGGGGGGACCCTACACAATTTTCCCCCCAGATTTTTAACTCTTTCAGACCCCTTGCCACAGATAAGCATGCACGGATCTCACTGATCCGTGCATGACTATCTGAACATGCTATCTAAACCTGCTTTTTTTACGAATTGTATGCTTTCCTGGCAGTGTTTGGCTATTGTCGGCAGTGATTGTGAATACGAATTTTTAGTAAAGTACAGAGTTGCATCAAATAACAGGCGTGTTTGACCGATGGTCTATTCATTCGTGTTTGTGAACTCAGCCAGGAAAGAAAATATGAATAGCCCCAACACTGCCGAGATTTGTGTTTAGTAAATTCCCGAGGTGACACTTAGAAAAAAAAACTCTAAAAAATCGGGACCTTAGTAAATATACCCCCATGTGTATATTCCAATGAGCACACAAATTTGTGAATTAGCATCTTCACCATTGTGTGAGTAACAGTAATCTTACTCTGCGAGAGTGCTGAATCTGCACTTACCCACAGGCTGTGATGGCATACCATATCTCTATTGCGCAAGGAACACGTCCATTAAGGTGTCAGCCTTAATGATCGAAAATTCATTGCTTTTTGGAGTTTGAGTTACAACAGGTTTCTGAAATGCCAGATCATGTGTAAGAAGCCATAATGGGACATGTGAAAATTTAGTGATGAGCGGATTCGGTTTTACTCGGTTTTACTCGGTTCTCAAAACCGAATCCTATTGGCTCACTGATGTCACGTGTTTTGGATAGCCAATAAGATTCGGTTTTGAGAACCGAGTAAAACCGAGTAAAACCGAATCCGCTCATCATTAGAAACCGTAAGGTTTTTTTGTCTACGGAATTTCATAGTTTTTTTTTTTTCAATTTATTTTTTTTAATTCAAAAATGTAAAATTTCACTGTAAGAATAAATATTTAATTTTTTAATGTTTAATGTAAATGTTCATATAACATCACTGTTCTGTGCAAAATGAAAAAAAAAAATTATATACCAAACAGAATTGTTTATACTTTGGTCAAAATATTTTGCTGCCGGCTGATGCAGGGAGGGGATTGGTGACAGCAGCCTGTGACTGAGGCTGGAGGCATCTGTGAAATGCATTGCATGTACGTGTGAGTGTGTGGTGCCACGCATGTATGTGTGTGTGTGTGTGTCAGGTACCGAGCATGTACGTTGGTGTCAGGTGCTGCACATGTACATGGGTGTCAGGTGCTGCACATGTACATGTGTGTCAGGTGCCACACATGTATGTGTGTGGGAGGTACTGCTCGTGTACATGTGTGTGTGTGTGTGTGTGTGTGTGTGAGGGAGGTCCCGTGTGTGTCCATGTGTGTGAGGTGTCGTGCGTGTATAAGTGTGTGTGTGTGTGTGAGGTGTTGTGCGTGTACGTGTGTGCGTGATGTGCCATGTGTGTACGTTTGTGCGTGAGGTGCCGCATGTGTATATGTATGCATGGCAGTGTGCATGGCAGTGTGTGTGTGTCAGGTGCCGCGCATGTACATGTGTGTTTGTGAGGTGCCGTGCGTCTCTACATGTGTACGTGTGTGTGTGGTGCCGCGGTGCATATATGTGTGTGAGGTGCTACATATGTATGTGTGTCAGGTGCCGTGTGTTTGTGTATGTGTCAGGTGCCGCGTATGTATACTGTATGTGTGGGTGTGTCAGGGGCTTCATGTATGGATGTGTCAGGGCCTGCGTGTGTATATGTGTATGTGTGTCAAGCACTACATATATATGTGAGTTTTAGGTGCTGCGCGTATATATGTGTGTGTGTCACGTGATGCATGTATATATGTGTGTGTCAGTTGCTGTGCATGTGTTTGTGTGTGTGTGTGTGTGTGTGTGAGGTGCTGCGCATGTACATGTGTGTGTGTTTGTGTGTGTGTCAGGTGCCACACGTGTATGTGTGTGTATGTGAGGTGCCACACATGTACAGATAGATGCACGGTTATCTTGTCTTCTTTGCTGCGCCTAGGCACACCATGGTTTATTTACATAAACCCTTCATCTATTGTTCTCAGCTGCAATACAATACAGAGAACAATACAGCAGGGGATTAACTCATTACAGCAGGGGATTAAGTCCGACTGCCCAGTCTCAGTTATTCCTATTAAAGGCCAAGATAAACATGGACCATCTGTACGTGTGTGTGTCAGGTGCCGCACATGTACATACGTGTGTGAGGTTCCACACGTGTAGATACATGTGTGTGTGGTGCCACCACGTGCGCTCATGTGAGAGGTGCCGCGCACGTGTGTACATGTGTGTTGTTAGGTACTGCACATGTATATATGTGTGTTAAATGACACGTACGTGTATATGTGTGTGTGTGTCAGGTGCTACCTGTGTATGTGTGTCAGGTGCTGCGTGTGTATATGTGTGTCAGGTGCTGCATGTATACATGTGTTTCAGGTAATGTGTGTTTATATTAGTGTGTCTTATGCTGCATGTGTATGCGTCAGCTGCCGAGTGTGTGTGCGTGTGTGCGTCAGGTGTTGCACATGTATATGTGTGTGTGTGTGAGTGTCAGATGTTGCACTTGTATGTGTGTGTATGTGAGTGTCAGATGCTGCACGTATATATGTGTGTGCAAGGGCGTAGCTACAATAGGTGCAGGGAGTGCGGCAGCTATGGGGCCCAGCCTTCCCCCTGATCCTATTTTTGCTGCCATTTGTTTATTTTTTCTTAGCAGTATGCTACAGGCACATCTGTTGTCCTGGTTGGCTCGGTCTGTCCTCACTGTCACTGATACGGGGAGGAACCGTGGCTGAGCCTGCAGGGAAATCCCCAGACGACGGCTGTGCCTCTTCCCTGCTTCACTCAGTAAGAAGAGACAGAGCAAGCCCGGGAGAGCAGAGATGTGCTTGCAATGCACATGGATAAAACAGAAGACAATCGGACTCTGAAGGTAAGCGCCCACCCAGGGGCGTTTCTACAGAGGTGGGGGCCCATGTGCACCTCCGGGTGGGCCGCCACCTCTGAAAGGCGCTGTAGTGATGAGCGGGTTCGGTTCATCGGAATCCGAACCCCCCCGAACTTCACCCTTTTTACACGGTTCCGAGGCAGATTCGAATCTTTCCGCCTTGCTCAGTTAACCCGAGCGCGCCCGAACGTCATCATCCCGCTGTCGGATTCTCGCGAGATTCGGATTCTATATAAAGCCACGCGTCGCCGCCATTTTTCACTCGTGCATTGGAAATGAAAGTGAGAGGACGTGGCTGGCGTCCTCTCACTTTGTTTCATGGGGCTGCAGTGCAAATATCTTTATTCTGGGGACCATCAGTATTATAGGAGGAGTACAGTGCAGAGTTTTGCTGACCAGTGACCACCAGTATACGTTGTCTGCCTGAAAAACGCTCCATATCTGTGCTCAGTGTGCTGCATATATCTGTGTTCACACTGCTTTATTGTGGGGACTGGGGACCAGCAGTATTATATAGGAGGAGTACAGTGCAGAGTTTTGCTGACCAGTGACCACCAGTATTATACGTTGTCTGCCTGAAAAACGCTCCATATCTGTGCTCAGTGTGCTGCATATATCTGTGCTTACACTGCTTTATTGTGGGGACTGGGGACCAGCAGTATTATATAGGAGGAGTACAGTGCAGAGTTTTGCTGACCAGTGACCACCAGTATTATACGTTGTCTGCCTGAAAAACGCTCCATATCTGTGCTCAGTGTGCTGCATATATCTGTGCTCACACTGCTTTATTGTGGGGACTGGAGACCAGCAGTATTATATAGGAGGAGTACAGTGCAGAGTTTTGCTGACCAGTGACCACCAGTATTATACGTTGTCTGCCTGAAAAACGCTCCATATCTGTGCTCAGTGTGCTGCATATATCTGTGCTCACACTGCTTTATTGTGGGGACTGGAGACCAGCAGTATTCTATAGGAGGAGTACAGTGCAGAGTTTTGCTGACCAGTGACCACCAGTATTATACGTTGTCTGCCTGAAAAACGCTCCATATCTGTGCTCAGTGTGCTGCATATATCTATGCTAACACTGCTTTATTGTGGGGACTGGGGACCAGCAGTATTATATAGGAGGAGTACAGTGCAGAGTTTTGCTGACCAGTGACCACCAGTATTATACGTTGTCTGCCTGAAAAACGCTCCATATCTGTGCTCAGTGTGCTGCATATATCTGTGCTCACACTGCTTTATTGTGGGGACTGGGGACCAGCAGTATTATATAGAAGGAGTACAGTGCAGAGTTTTGCTGACCAGTGACCACCAGTATTATACGTTGTCTGCCTGAAAAACGCTCCATATCTGTGCTCAGTGTGCTGCATATATCTGTGCTCACACTGCTTTATTGTGGGGGCTGGGGACCAGCAGTATTATATAGGAGGAGTACAGTGCAGAGTTTTGCTGACCAGTGACCACCAGTATTATACGTTGTCTGCCTGAAAAACGCTCCATATCTGTGCTCAGTGTGCTGCATATATCTGTGCTCACACTGCATTATTGTGGGGACTGGGGACCAGCAGTATTATATAGAAGGAGTACAATGCAGAGTTTTGCTGTCTAGTGACCACCAATATACGTTGTCTGCCTGAAAAACGCTCCATATCTGTGCTCAGTGTGCTGCATATATCTGTGCTCACACTGCTTTATTGTGGGGACTGGGGACCAGCAGTATTATATAGGAGGAGTACAGTGCAGAGTTTTGCTGACCAGTGACCACCAGTATTATACTTTGATCTATTACTGGCATATAATTCCACACATTAAAAAATGGAGAACAAAAATGTGGAGGGTAAAATAGGGAAAGATCAAGATCCACTTCCACCTCGTGCTGAAGCTGCTGCCACTAGTCATGGCCGAGACGATGAAATGCCATCAACGTCGTCTGCCAAGGCCAATGCCCAATGTCATAGTAGAGAGCATGTAAAATAAAAAAAAATAAAGCTCAGTAAAATGACCCAAAATCTAAATAAAAATCGTCTGAGGAGAAGCGTAAACTTGCCAATGTGCCATCTACGACACGGAGTGGCAAGGAACGGCTGAGGGCCTGGCCTATGTTCAATGCTAGTGGTTCAGCTTCACATGAGGATGGAAGCACTCATCCTCCTGCTAGAAAACTTAAATGAGTTAAGATGGCAAAAGCACAGCAAAGAACTGTGCATTCTTCTAAATCACAAATCCCCTAGGAGAGTCCAATTGTGTCGGTTGCGATGCCTGCACCTCTTTTCTCTTTCATTTTTCTTTGCATCATGTGCTGTTTGGGGACTATTTTTGGAAGTGCCATCCTGTCTGACACTGCAGTGCCACTCCTAGATGGGCCAGGTGTTTGTGTCGGCCACTTGTGTCGCTTAGCTTAGCCATCCAGCGACCTTGGTGCGCCTCTTTTTTTCTTTGCATCATGTGCTGTTTGGGTACTATTTTTTAAATCTGCCATCCTGTCTGACACTGCAGTGCCACTCCTAGATGGGCCAGGTGTATGTGTCGGCCACATGGGTCGCTTAGCTTAGCCATCCAGCGACCTTGGTGTACCTCTTTTTTTCTTTGCATCATGTGCTGTTTGGGGACTTAATTTTAAATCTGCCATCCTGTCTGACACTGCAGTGCCACTCCTAGATGGGCTAGGTGTTTGTGTCAGCCACTTGGGTCGCTTAGCTTAGTCACACAGCTACCTCATTTTGCCTCTTTTTTTCTTTCCATCATGTACTGTTTGGGGACTATATTTTAAATCTGCCATCCTGTCTGACACTGCAGTGCCACTCCTAGATGGGCCAGGTGTTTGTGTCGGCCACTTGGGTCGCTTAGCTTAGTCACACAGCAACCTCATTGTGCCTCTTTTTTTTTTTTTGCATCATGTGCTGTTTGGGGACTATTTTTAAAATCTGCCATCCTGACTGACACTGCAGTGCCACTCCTAGATGGGCCAGGTGTTTGTGTCGGCCACTTGGGTCGCTTAGCTTAGTCACACAGCTACCTCATTGCGCCTTTTTTTTCTTTGCATCATGTGCTGTTTGGGGACTATTTTTTTTAAGTGCCATCCTGTCTGACACTGCAGTGGAACTCCTAGATGGGCCATGTGTTTGTGTCGGCCACTTGGGTCACTTAGCTTAGTCACATAGCTACCTCGTTGTGCCTCTTTTTTTCTTTGCATCATGTGCTGTTTGGGGACTATTTTTTAAATCTGCCATCCTGTCTGACACTGCAGTGCCACTCCTAGATGGGCCAGGTGTTTGTGTCGGCAACTTGGGTCGCTTAGCTTAGTCACACAGCTACCTCATTGTGCCTCTTTTTTTCTTTGCATCATGTGCTGTTTGGGGACTATATTTTAAATCTGCCATCCTGTCTGACACTGCAGTGCCACTCCTAGATGGGCCAGGTGTTTGTGTCGGCCACTTGGGTCGCTTAGCTTAGTCACACAGCTACCTCATTGTGCCTCTTTTTTTCTTTGCATCATGTGCTGTTTGGGGACTTTTTTTTAAACTGCCATCCTGTCTGACACTGCAGTGCCACTCCTAGATGGGCCAGGTGTTTGTGTCGGCCACTTAGGTCGCTTAGCTTAGCCATACAGCGACCTAAGTGCACCTCTTTTTTTCTTTGCATCATGTGCTGTTTGGGGACTATTTTTTAAATCTGCCATCCTGTCTGACACTGCAGTGCCACGCCTAGATGGGCCAGGTGTTTGTGTCGGCCACTTGGGTCGCTTAGCTTAGTCACACAGCTACCTCATTGCGCCTCTTTTTTTCTTTGCATCATGTGCTGTTTGGGGACTATTTTTTTTAAGTGCCATCCTGTCTGACACTGCAGTGGCACTCCTAGATGGGCCAGGTGTTTGTGTCGGCCACTTGGGTCACTTAGCTTAGTCACACAGCTACCTCATTGCGCCTCTTTTTTTCTTTGCATCATGTGCTGTTTGGGGACTATTTTTTAAATCTGCCATCCTGTCTGACACTGCAGTGCCACTCCTAGATGGGCCAGGTGTTTGTGCCGGCCACTTGGGTCGCTTAGCTTAGTCACACAGCTACCTCATTGTGCCTCCATCATGTGCTATTTGTTGACTATTTTTTTTAAGTGCCATCCTGTCTGACACTGCAGTGGCACTCCTAGATGGGCCATGTGTTTGTGTCGGCCACTTGGGTCACTTAGCTTAGTCACACAGCTACCTCATTGCGCCTCTTTTTTTCTTTGCATCATGTGCTGTTTGGGGACTATTTTTTAAATCTGCCATCCTGTCTGACACTGCAGTGCCACTCCTAGATGGGCCAGGTGTTTGTGTCGGCCACTTGGGTCGCTTAGCTTAGTCACACAGCTACCTCATTGTGCCTCCATCATGTGCTATTTGTTGACTATTTTTTTTAAGTGCCATCCTGTCTGACACTGCAGTGGCACTCCTAGATGGGCCATGTGTTTGTGTCGGCCACTTGGGTCACTTAGCTTAGTCACACAGCTACCTCATTGCGCCTCTTTTTTTCTTTGCATCATGTGCTGTTTGGGGACTATTTTTTAAATCTGCCATCCTGTCTGACACTGCAGTGCCACTCCTAGATGGGCCAGATGTATGTGTCGGCCACTTGGGTCGCTTAGCTTAGTCACACAGCTACCTCATTGCGCATCTTTTTTTCTTTGCATCATGTGCTGTTTGGGGACTATTTTTGGAAGTGCCATCCTGTCTGACACTGCAGTGCCACTCCTAGATGGATCAGGTATTTGTGTCGGCCACTTGGGTCGCTTAGCTTAGCCATCCAGCGACCTTGGTGAACCTCTTTTTTTCTTTGCATCATGTGCTGTTTGGGGACTATTTTTTAAATCTGCCATCCTGTCTGACACTGCTGTGCCACTCCTAGATGGGCCAGGTGTTTGTGTCGGCCACTTGGGTCGCTTAGCTTAGTCACACAGCTACCTCATTGCGCCTCTTTTTTTCTTTGCATCATGTGCTGTTTGGGAACTATTTTTTTAAGTGCCATCCTGTCTGACACTGCAGTGGCACTCCTAGATTGGCCATGTGTTTGTGTCGGCCACTTGGGTCACTTAGCTTAGTCACACAGCTACCTCATTGCGCCTCTTTTTTTCTTTGCATCATGTGCTGTTTGGGGACTATTTTTTGAAGTGCCATCCTGTCTGACACTGCAGTGCCACTCCTAGATGGGCCAGGTGTTTGTGTCGGCCACTTGGGTCGCTTAGCTTAGTCACACAGCTACCTCATTGCGCATCTTTTTTTATTTGCATCATGTGCTGTTTGGGTACTATTTTTTGAAGTGCCATCCTGTCTGACACTGCAGTGCCACTCCTAGATGGGCCAGTTGTTTGTGTTGGCCACTTGGGTCGCTTAGCTTAGTCACACAGCTACCTCATTGCGCATCTTTTTTTATTTGCATCATGTGCTGTTTGGGGACTATTTTTTAAATCTGCCATCCAGTCTGACACTGCAGTGCCACTCCTAGATGGGCCAGGTGTTTGTGTCGGCCACTTGGGTCGCTTAGCTTAGTCACACAGCTACCTCATTGCACTTATTTTTTTCTTTGCATCATGTGCTGTTTGAAGACTATTTTTTAAATCTGCCATCCTGTCTGACACTGCAGTGCCACTCCTAGATGGGCCAGGTTTTTGTGTCGGCCACTTGGGTCGCTTAGCTTAGTCACACAGCTACCTCATTGCGCCTCTTTTTTTCTTTGCATCATGTGCTGTTTGGGGACTATTTTTTAAATCTGCCATCCTGTCTGACACTGCAGTGCCACTCCTAGATGGGCCAGGTGTTTGTGTCGGCCACTTAGGTCGCTTAGCTTAGCCATCCAGCAACCTTGGTGCACCTCTTTTTTTCTTTGCATCATGTGCTGTTTGGGGACTATTTTTTAAATCTGCCATCCTGTCTGACACTGCAGTGCCACTCCTAGATGGGCCAGGTGTTTGTGTCGGCCACTTGGGTCGCTTAGCTTAGTCACACAGCTACCTCATTGCGCCTCTTTTTTTCTTTGCATCATGTGCTGTTTGGGGACTATTTTTTTAAGTGCCATCCTGTCTGACACTGCAGTGCCACTCCTAGATGGGCCAGTTGTTTGTGTCGGCCACTTGGGTCGCTTAGCTTAGTCATCCAGCGACCTCTGTGCAAATTTTAGGACTAAAAATAATATTGTGAGGTCTGAGGTGTTCAGAAAAAACTGAAAATGAGTGTAAATTATGGTTATTGAGGTTAATAATACTATGGGATCAAAATGACCCCCAAATTCTATGATTTAACCTGTTTTTGAGGGTTTTTTGAAAAAAAAACACCTGAATCCAAAACACACCCGAATCCGACAAAAAATTTTCAAGGAGGTTTTGCCAAAACGCGTCCGAATCCAAAACACGGCCGCGGAACCGAAACCAAAACACAAAACCCGAATAATTTCCGGTGCACATCACTACTTCCTTCCCTTGCTGGAGAGAGAGCACATGGAAGAGACATGCCCTTCCCACAGCTGGGCTACCCGCAGTACCTCAGTGATGGCAGGCGGCAGTCTACAAAGGTGACCGGCAGGGGGTTCTAACAGCAGCAGTAGAAGCAGTGGCCACAGCCAGATCAGGGAGGCCCATAGGGTCAGAGCTGGGCAGCACATCCACCACCGCTTTCACCTCTGTTCTGGGCATGTACACCAGTCCGTACAGAACTCCCAACTACAGCGCCTTCCTGCCCTTCACCACTGATCTCACACTCTTCTCTCAGATAGTAAGTGCCAGCCTCTGCCTCACTCACACTCTCTCTCCCACTCATGCTCTTTTCTCTGTTTCGGGTGATTGTCTCCTTCCTTTTCCTCTACCCACTGATGGGTGAGATACAGTAGCTGTACAATACTTGTCTGCTTTTTGAAAACCAGTTTCAATGAGATTCTTTACAGTATGAGAGTTCTTGCGGCACACTACTGAGAGGGCATGTCATGCTCCGCCTTAAGGATATGTCTAACTCCACCTATGGGCATGCCTACTGCCATTCAGGGGGCTGTCCTGCAGTGGCACACAGGGGTTAGTGCCGCTCTACACACACAGGAGTTAATGCCAGCCTACATATACACACACACAGGGCAGGGGTGCTTTAAGAGAGGAGGAGTCCCGTGTGCTGCCTCCTTCATTCAGGCCCCCCTCTCTCTGCTGGCAGCACTTAAGAGTCTAAGCACTATAGGGATCAGACTCTACTGCACATGTGCAGATCACCAGGAAAATGGCTGCTGCGACATTTTCACTGTGATTCCACAGCACTGCTGACTTTGGTGCAGGACTCCGGAGGGGTAAGTATTCAAAAAGTGGGTGCAGCGTGTGCGGTGGGGACCCCCTCTTGACTCAGGGGCCAGTGTGCACCGCACACACTGCACCCATTATGGATATGCCAGTGACACGGGACAGTGTCAGCTTACATACACATACACACACACACACACACACACACCAGGTAATGCCCCTTTAACACATTATTCCTGGTAGAGCCCCTTGTACACATTACTCCAGATAGAGCCCCTTTTACACAATTCAAGTATATATTTTTTTACAGTGTTAGATATTTATAAATCATATTTCAGCTATAATATTTAGCACTTTCTAAACACACACAGACGTGTCAGTGGTGGCAGACTACGCATACACACACATAAAGGGGACAGTGGTGGCAGACTACAAATACACACACATACAGGGGTCAGTGGTGGCAGACTACACTCACACACATACACATACAGGGGCCAGTGGTGGCAGACTACACACAGACACACACACAAGCAGGGGCCAGTGGTGGCAGACTACACACACACATACAGGGGCCAGTGGTGGCAGACTAAACACACACATACAGGGGCCAGTGGTGGCAGACTACACACACACATACAGGGGCCAGTGGTGGCAGACAACACACACACATACAGGGGCCAGTGGTGGCAGACAACACACACACATAGAGGAGACAGTGGTGCCAGACTACAAATATACACATACATACAGGGGCCAGTGGTGGCAGACTACACACATACAGGGGTCAGTGGTGGCAGACTACACAAACACCCACATACATGGGCCAGTGGTTGTAGACTACACACACACACATATAGGGGCCAGTGCTGGCAGACTACACATACACACACATAAAGGGGCCAGTGGTGGCAGACTACACATATATACACATACAGGGGCCAGTGGTGGCAAAATACACTGATGTGCGGCAGGCACTTTCCGTGTTTTGTGTTTTGGTTTTGGTTCTAATTCCATTTTCATGTTTTGGTTTTGGCTTGGTTTTGCCAAAACCACCCTTTCGTGTTTTGGTTTTGGATCTGGATGATTTTTGAAAAAAACATAAAAACAGCTTAAAATCACAGAATTTTGGGGTAATTTTGCTCCTACAGTATTATTAACCTCAATAAAAATCATTTCCACTCTTTTCCAGTCTATTCTGAACACCTCACAATATTGTTTTTAGGACTAAAAGTTGCACCGAGGTGGCTGTATGACTAAGCTAAGCGACACAAGTGTGCGGTACAAACACCTGGCCCATCTAGGAGTGGCACTGCAGTTACAGACAGGTTGACACTATTCAAAAACTAGTCCCCAAACAGCACATAATGCAAAGAAGAAAAATAATTGCAATGAGGTAGTTGTATGACTAAGCCAAGCGACAAAAACAATTAGGATCATCTACACGTGGCACTGCAGTGTCAGACAGGATGGCAGATATTAAAAAAGGCCCCAAACAGCACATGATGCAAAGAAGAAAAAGGGGTGCAATTAGGCAGCTGGATGGCCAAGCTAAATGACACAAGAGTGCGGCACAAACACCTGGCCCATCTAGGAGCGGCACTGCAGTTACAGACAGGATGGCACAAAAAAATCTAGTCCTCTAACAGCACATGATGCAAAGAAGAAAAAGAGGTGCAATGAGGTAGCTGGATGGCCAAGCTAAGTGACACAAGTGTGCGGCACAAACACCTGGCCCATCTAGGAGTGGCACTGTAGTTACAAACAGCACATGATGCAAAGAAGAAAAAGAGGTGCAAGATGGAATTGTTCTTGGGCCATCTCACCCACCCTTATGTTGTATAAACAGGACATGCACACATTAACAAACCAATCATTTCAGCGACAGGGTTTGCCACACGACTGTTGCTGAAATGACTGGTTGGTTTGGGCCCCCACCAAAAAAGAAGCAATCAATCTCTCCTTGCACAAACTGGCTCTACAGAGGCAAGATGTCCACCTCATCATTATTCTCCAATTCCTCACCCCTTTCACCGTGTACATCCTCCTCACTGAGTATTAATTCGTCCCCACTGGAATCCATCATAGGTTCCTGTGTATGCTCTGAAGGCAATTGCTGGTAAAGGTCTTCCCGGAAGACTTTATAATTCATTTTGACGAACATCATCTTCTCCACATTTTCTGGAAGTAACCTCCTATGCTGATCGCTGACAAGGTTACAGGCTGCACTAAACACTCTTTCGGAGTACATACTGGAGGGGGGACAACTTAGGTAAAATAAAGCCAGTTTTTGCAAGGGCCTCCAAATTGCCTCTTTTTCCTGCAAGTATACGTACGGATATGCCTTCCTGGATGCTGTCACTCATATGATCCTCCACCATTCTTTCAATGGTGACAGAATCATATGCAGTGACAGTAGACATGTCAGTAATCATTGGCAGGTTTTTCAGTCCGGACAAGATGTCAGCTTTCACTCCTGACTGCCATGCATCACCACCAGTGGGTGTGCTAGGAAATCTTATCCTTTTGCAGCAACAGTGCAAGGATAAATTGAAGGAGGCGCTGTTAACGGGTCACGTTCCGCTTGAGTTGACAATTTACTAATCAGCAGGTCTTTGCACCTCTGCACACTTGAGTCTGCTGGAAAGAGAGATACAACGTAGGCTTTAAAGCTAGGATCGAGCACGGTGGCCAAAATGTAGTGCTGTGATTTCAACAGATTGACCACCCGTGAATCCTGGTTAAGCGAATGAAGGGCTCCAACCACATACTTTGCGGAATCGCTCCGTCTTAGCTCCTCCTTCAATTTATCCAGCTGATTCTGCAAAAGCCTGATGAGGGGAATGACCTGACTTAAGCTGGCAGTGTCTGAACTGACTTCACATGTGCAAGTTCGAAGGGTTGGAGAACCTTGCACAAGACGGAAATCATTCTCCACTGCACTTGAGTCAGGTGCATTGCCCCTCCTTTGCCTATATTGTAGGTGGATGTATAGGCTTGTATGGCCTTTTGCTGCTCCTCCATCCTCTGAAGCATATAGTGTTGAATTCCACCTCATTACCACCTCTTGCTTCCGTTAATGGCGGGGCAGGTTCAGGAGTGTTTGCTGGCGCTCCAGTCTTCGGCACGCACTGGATGAATGCCGAAAATGGCCCACAATATTTCTGGCCACCGACAGCATCTCCTGCACACACCTCTCATTTAAAAAAAAATTCTGAACCACCAAATTAATTGTATGTGCAAAACATGGGACGTGCTGGAATTTGCCCAGTTGTAATGCACGCACAATATTGGTGGCTTTGTCCGATATCACAAATCCCCAGGAGAGTACAAATGGGGTAAGCCATTCTGCGATGATGTTCCTCAGTTTCCGTAAGAGGTTATCAGCTGTGTGCTTCTTATGGAAAGCGGTGATACATAGCGTAGCCTGCCTAGGAATGATTTGGCGTTTGCAAGATGCTGCTACTGGTGCCACTGCGGGAGGCCATACATCTACCCAGTGGGCTGTTACAGTCATATAGTTCTTAGTCTACCCTGTTCCATTTGTCCACATGTCCGTGGTTAAGTGGACAGTGGATACAACTGCATTTTTTAGGACACTGGTGACTCTTTTTCTGTACGTCTGTGTACATTCTCGGTATCGCCTGCCTAGAGAAGTGGAACCTAGATGGGAATTGATACCGGGGACACAGTAACTCAAACAAATTTTTAAGTGACTCTGAACTAATGGTGGATACCGGATGCACCTCTAACACCAACATTGCTGTCAAGGCCTCAGTTATCTTCTTTGCAAAAGGATGACTGCTGTCATATTTCATCTTCCTCACAAAGGACTGTTGGACAGTCAATTGCTTACTGGAAGTAGTACAAGTGGTCTTCCAACTTCCCCTCTGGGATGACGATTGACTCCCAGCAGCAACAACAGCAGCGGCAGCAACAACAGGCGTACCACTCAAGGATCCTACGGAGGAACCCCGGTTAGGAGAGGACTCCTCAGTCTTGACAGTGACATGGCCTGCAGGACTACTGACATTCCTGACTGAGGAAGTTGACGTTGAGGGAGTTGGTGGTGTGTCTTGCAGAAGCTTGGGTAAAGGAGGAAAAGGGATTTAGGTGTCAGTGGACTGCTTATGCTTTTACCCAAAGTTTCACAACTTGACACTGACTTCTGATGAATGTGCAGCAGGTGACGTATAAGGGAGGATGTTCCTAGGTGGATAACATACTTACCTCTACTTATTACAGATTGACAGAGGCAACACATGGCTTGACACCTGTTGTCCGGATCTGAGGAGAAATAATTCCATACCGAAGAGGTGGCTTTTTTGGTAGTTTGCCCAGGCATCACAATGGGCTTCTTCGACTCAAGGACAACAGGTGTCTCCCCCGATGCCTGACTTAAACAAACCACATCACCATCAGAATCCTCATCGTCAACTTCCACCTCAGCGCCAGCAACACCCATAGCCTCATTCTGATGTACTCCAAAAGTGACATCTTCAATTTGAATATCAGGAACTGGACTGTATGTGCTCCTTCCAGCACTTGCAGGGGGCGTGCAAATGGTGGAAGGAGCCACCTCTTCCCATCCAGTGTTGGGAAGGTCAGCATCGCAACCGCCAACACAATTGGACTCTCCTTGGGGATACCATCTCAGAGCACACAGTTCTTTTCTGTGCTCTTTCCAGCTTAACTCTTTTCATTTTTCTAACGGGAGGATGAGGGCTTCTATCGTCATGTGAAGCTGAACCACTAGCCATGAACATAGGCCAGGGCCTCAGCCGTTCCTTGCCACTCCGTGTCGTAAATGGCATATTGGCAAGTTTACGTTTCTCCTCAGATGATTTAAATTAATTTTTTTGGTTCTTTTTACTGAACTTTGTTTTTTTTTATTTTACACACCCTCTACTATCACATTGGGCATCGGCCTTGGCAGAAGCTGTTGATGGTATTTCATCATCAATGTCATGGCTAGTGGCAGCAGCTTCAGCACTAGGAGTAAGTGGTTCTTCTTGATCTTTCCCTATTTTCTCCTCAAAATTTTTGTTCTCCATTATTTTTTGGGAGTTATAAGTGACAATATGCATCACAGGAATGACTGGAATTACTGATGACACAGGACACTACCAATGGTCTGATGCAGCCTAACAGGTTTTTATAATTGTTATACTGCAGCAGTGGATATATAGCAGCAGTGTATATCACCACTGGAATTACTGATGACACAGGACACACACTACCACTGGTCTGATGCAGCCCAACAACTTTTTAATAATAATATAATTGTAAGTAATTTGTTATACTGCAGCAGTGGATATATATAGCAGCAGCGTATATTGTCACTGGAATTACTGATGACACAGGACACACACTACCACTGGTCTGATGCAGCCCAACAGCTTTTTAATAATAATATAATTATAAGTAATTTGTTATACTGCAGCAGTGGATATATATAGCAGCAGCGTATATCGTCACTGGAATTACTGATGACACAGGACACTACCACTGCTCTGATGCAGCCCAACAGGTTGTTATACTGCAGCAGTGGATATATATAGCAGCAGTGTATATCGTCACTGGAATTACTGATATATATATATACTGGAATTACTGATATATGGCAGCAGAGAACACCAACACTGTGAATGGCTGGACTGATACAGCACAATACACTGACTACACTGGACTGGTCTGCACTGCACAACACAGCACCACTTCACAGCTACACTGGATATATCTGCCTGGACTGATACAGCACATTACACTGACTACACTGGACTGGTCTGCACAACACAGCACCACTTTACAGCTACACTGGATATATCTGCCTGGACTGATACAGCACAATATACTGACTACTCTGGACTGGTCTGCGCTGCACAACACAGCACCACTTTACAGCTACACTGAATATATCTGCCTGGACTGATACAGCACAATACACTGACTACACTGGACTGGTCTGCACAACACAGCACCACTTTACAGCTACACTGGCTATATGGACTGGACTGAGCTGCACAACACTTGTCACCCCACTTTGCCGCCCGAATAAACAGAGACTGAGCACACTGAATAGTACACGTCCTCTCACTCTCCGAGACTGGAGCGAAAATGGGCGCGACGCGCGGCTCCTTATATGGAATCCAAATCCTGCGAGAATCCGACAGCGGGATGAAGACATGTTGCCGCGTTTCCGAGTGAAGAGGAAAGATCCGAGCCTGGCTCGGATCCGGACTCGGAAGCTAAAGTTCGGAGGGGTTCGGTTCTCTGAGAACCGAACCCGCTCATCTCTAACACATACACACACATTCAGGGGCCATTGGTGGCAGACTACACACATACAGTGGTCAGTGGTGGCAGACTACACATACATACACACACACATACAGGGGCTCGTGGTGACAGACTACACACACACTCACACAAGCCAGTGGTGGCAGACTACGCACATAGGTCATACACACACACACACACACACACACACACAGACACTCCTACCTCTTCTCCTGCCTCTCCTTCGAGCTCCCAGGTGCCTCACTCTTTCCACCAGAGCGCTCCATGACACACCAGTTCCCCCATCGCTACCAACTGCCAGCTGCTCCAGTCCTGATGTGCGGGGAGAGGGAGTGAGGTCAGAGGGAGTGATTCACTGCTGCTGCCACAGTAATGTTGTCTCCATGCCTGCACAGGTTACTGTATGCTCTGCTGTGCGTTTACACTGCCGTACTGCATGGTCGGACATCAAACTCTGCCCCCCTCACGTCCAGAGTTTCCAATGCATGATCCAGATTTCACAAATGGCTGGGTGTATTCCGGGGGATTGTTAGGGCTTTCTGGGGTAGCGGGACACTGGCCGAGGAAACGGTAGCCTCCCACAGAATGCATGAGTGCCGGTAGGTATGAGCTGTACATATAATGGCCAGGTCACCTAGGCTTGTAGTACAGTAGAATTTTCCTCGGGGAGTGGACAGGAATAAGCAGGTAGATTGTATTGCTTCAAGGCCGGCCATATTTGTACACCCATTTGAAGCTACTCTGAGTATACCCCCGCAGGAGGCTACTGAGTATGAGCAACAAATTGAAATGCCCTATCTTTAAAACTGACAGTTTAAACTTTAGATTGCTCTCAATTACTCATTTTTAATTATCTTGCCCTGAAATTTGGCATGCAGCATCGGGTGACTATTCTACAAGTCCATACCAAATTTCAGTATGCCCAAACACTTTTGAAGTGTAGCCCCTCATACATCATGCCCCATCTCAGAATATCCCTATGGGTGAATTCCATTTGTTCCATTCAGCCTTAATATAAGGGCACAACCATGCCATTATTATTAGAGATGTGCACCGGAAATTTTTCGGGTTTTGTGTTTTGGTTTTGGATTCAGTTCCGCGGCCGTGTTTTGGCAAAATCGAGTAAGGCGGGAAGATCCGCGGCTGCCTTGGAACCGTGTAAAATGGGTGAAGTTTGGGGGAGGGGTTCGGATCCCGAGGAACCGAACCCGCTCATCTCTACTTATTATATATATATATATATATATATGCAAATTTGGAACGCACACACCTTCAGTCGTTTTGGTAGGGTGCTCGGTCAAATATTAACATCCAAACGATGTGACAATGATCCACAAAAACAGGGGTTGAGATTTAACAATCTGATGTAGGTTGTGATTGGTTTACCAAATTAGAGGATAGTGTTTCCTCCTTTAGATCTGAATTATTATCTTTTAAGAGAGACAAATTTAGAAAAGTTAAGGAAGACTACAAGGAACTGAGGGTGTATCCCTGGCTTACGAATCCAGGTGCCAGGCGAGTGTGGAGAGGGGGCCAGAGCAATAGGGGAAGGAGGAGAGGGGACAGGTCATACACGGACCTTGATTCCCAAACCTCCCCCAGTGACTCAGACCAACCCTCCACCAGCAGACAGCCTTTTTTAAGGGATCGAGTGTACACCAGAAGTCGATACAAGGTAGGCAGAGGCAAAGGCCCTGTAGAAGAGGGGGGATTAAACATTGAAAGGGGCCAAGAAAGGACATACACAAAGGGGAACAGGAGATAGTAGTGTTTAATCTGTCTAGTCACAGTCTAGCGCCAGCTGAAATGACTGTATTATCAAAATGGTTAACGTTTGTACCGACATTCAAACAAACTGCGTTTGAATGGGAGACTGAGTTGTACCGCTTTTACAGGCAACTACGACTGAGAGATTTCTTTAGTAAACAAGGTACGGGTGAGACACGGGAATGATCTTTTAGATCTAAGAGTATGTTTGACCTTCCGAGTAACAACGCTTCCATTGATACATTTATCAGATTGGTCAAGAGAGACACACTGCCTATTATTAATTCAATGAAAAAGAAATATAAAAATTTAAATCCTGAGGAGATTAAAGTTTTACAGGATTTACGGAATAATGATCAGATCATAATACGCCCGGCAGATAAGGGTGGCGGGATTGTTCTCCTTGACCGGTCTGAATATATAGAAGAAGTGATGTCACAACTCAATAACACCTTGTGCTATAAGAAATTGACCTTTGATCCAACAGGCGCCTATAAGCGTGAGATTGATTCCATCATCTCCATGGGCACTCACAATGGTTGGATAGATGAGTCGACTGCGGGTTTCCTATATCAAGATTTCCCCAGAGTCCCGGTTCTCTACATATTGCCGAAAGTGCATAAATCACTAAGTAAACCCCCGGGAAGACCTATCATTTCATCTAGGGGCTCGTTAAGTCAACCCTTATCACAATATGTTGACGTGTACCTACAACCTATTATTCAAAATACCCCCTATTATTTAAGGGATACGACAGATTTTCTGAACAAATTGGAGACTTATGGGACACCCCCTGAAGGCTGTTTGCTGGTGACACAAGATGTATGTAGTCTCTATACTAATATTAATCACAAGGAAGGTATGGATGCAATTAGAACGGTGATTTCTTCCAGTACCAATTACAATGGTCCACCGATAGAATATTTGATGCTCCTCATGGAAATTGTACTGTACAAAAATTATTTTTTATTTAACAATGCATTTTACTTGCAACTTTGCGGGACCGCGATGGGGTCAAATATGGCCCCATCATACGCAAATTTGTTTATGTACAACTATGAGGAAGCGCATATTCACGGTGACCCTGAATTTTCTAAATATGTCAAATGTTATTGTCATTTTATAGACGATCTTTTCTTTATTTGGACAGGAGGTAGTGATAAGTTGAATGAATTTGTCACCAGGCTTAACAGTATTGAGGGGTCCATCAGATTCACTTATAACAGTAGTCCATCTTCTAATGAATTTCTAGATGTTAAGGTGAGCATTATGGAAAGGCATTTTATGACTGAAATTTATCGCAAAACAACCGATAAAAACACACTGCTACAATTTGACAGCTTCCACCTGCAGCCATTAAAGAGGGGTCTACCCTACTCACAAATGGCGAGGGTGGTTAGAACTACCTCTGATTCCGATAAATTGCCTGAAGCCCTATGGAACATGGGGGAAAAAAAATCTTGACAGAGGATATGGAAAGAAGGAGGTAGACGATGCGATACAAAAATGCCTCCAATTGGATAGGAAAGACTTGCTGGTTCCTAAAGAGAAGGCAGAGGAAGCCGGCAGATTGATGCTTTCCAGTACATACTCGATCACATCAGGAGCTATAAGACGGACAATACTCTCTCATTGGCATATTATCCAAAGTGACCCGACTCTGGGACAGGCCTGCAAGAACTTGCCGTTGTTCTGCTATAAAAGGAGCACCAATTTGAGGGATCGACTAGTGTATTCAGACATTAGTCCAAAAGTAATGATTAAAAGTGGATGGCTGCAGTTACAAGAAGGAGTGTACAAGTGCACGGGATGTACCAATTGCAGCTTTATGAATACGGGGACCACTTTCATCAACCCTACCACAGACAAGAAATATCAAATTAAACAACGGATGACATGTGATACCAAATATGTCGTATACGTTATTTGGTGCCCGTGCAAAATGATATATGTGGGTAAAACCCAGAGAATGCTCAAGGAAAGAGTGGCAATGCACCGCAGCTCCATTAAAAAAGCATTAATAAAAATTGACACCAGCACACCGCCAGTAGCTCGTCACTTTGCAGCAGCTAAGCATACGATAAAGGACTTGAAAGTTATGCCTATAGAGCAAGTTCCTCCGGCACGTAGAGGAGGAGATAGGAACAAAGTTCTTTTACAAAAGGAATGCAAATGGATTTATAATCTAGATGCGATGACACCTAGAGGGTTAAATGAAGAACTGTCGTTTACGCCTTTCTTATAGACTCTCATTTGCATTGGTCATCTTATTAGTCTGGTGGACCCAGTACATCCATGTCCATGTTGCTGTAGCCTGGTGATGATTTAATTTATTATTTCACACTTACCTGTAGGGACACAGTCAGCCTGGCCTTATTGTGATAATGTTCATGACCATATTTCATTCTTTTTGTGTTTATAAATTTTTTTGTTTATGTTCTACTGCAAGATTTATTAGGTATTTATAGTTTGTGATATACATGTTTGTCATGTGATCCTTTGGACCGATTGACGAGATGGGAGGATTGATTTTTATTTGTTTCTTTATTGGCCACTTCCCACATGCTGCGCCAATTGATGGTATTCTCGTGTGGGTGTGTATTATAGTATACATACACAGCTGCTTAGGGATGTTTTTCCTCATGACACCAGCACGACTGCGTCACTTCCGGGTGACGCGTCCCGCTGTTAGGTCCCCGCCAACTCCACTGCACGATATTGGTTCCGCACGCCGGAAGTAACCGGCTTTGGATGCATTCGGTCATTGTGACTGTTCTGTTGTGGCGGTGGGTGAGGTGCGTCCTGCTATTAGACTTATGTGACCGAACGATATATGCCCCACCGGCTGAGAGCTTATGTTTAAGTACACACACCTTTTGTATTTTGTTGCCATGGCGCTGGAGAAGTGGGCAGTACCCTAGTCCGGGATTGGACCATGGGATCACATGACTTGTAACTTGATTAGAATGAACAGGTGTATGTAATTGTTTTTAATTGATTCTGTGTACATAATTGTGGTGTTTGGTGATGGTTAGTTATACTGCTGGCTTTCCCTGACGAAGGTGCTGCTGCACCGAAACAGCTGTTATGAGAATTCAGTAAATTGTCTATTGCTACATAAGGTGTGCTGGTTTTTGTGGATCATTGTCACATCGTTTGTATATATATATATATATATATATATATATATGTATCTTGGATAATCCGGCACTCCTGTGCTGGTACATTAAGTGTTGGGTGCTCGTGCTGTTTTGAATACAAGTCCTCTGTTGCTAAACAAGCAAGCTGCACGTCACTCCATGAGAAAAAAAGTGCTTTAATGAATGTTGGTTACATGAGAAAAAATCAGCCTATCCGTTTTATCAACGGCTCGTTTCGGGACTTTGCATTGTCCCTTCGTCAGGATAACATATGGCTGCTGTGTTCTGTAACAAAAAAGCGTGCTGAAAAGAAAAAGAAAGAAAAAGAAAGTGTGCTAAAGTCTTACCTTATATCCCTGTAGATCTTGTATGCGTGTGCTCTGCTGCTGCCGGAGGTCGGGGAGGCGCGCCTGTGGTCCCGGTGACGTCGTCCCGGAAATGGCTGTCATTGGCTGCAGCTTGTTGCCATGGCAACCCGGCTAGCGTCCCCGGTCACCGGAGCTGCAGATTGCAGAAAGAAAACGTTAAACCACCGTGTGTGAAATGTAAAAGCATTAGAAAAGGGAATTACTTAAATATGATATGTTAAGCAAAAGCAGTATGGGACTGTGATGAAGGTGATGAAATGTTCAAGAAAAAAGTTAGAATAATAGGGAAGGCATGCTGAAGAAGTGCTGAGTTAGTGTATGATGGATGCTGCTGGAGGAACATAAGCAGAATGCATAGGAATGAACTATGTAAATGGACGATATAAATATTTTATGCAGCAAGGAAGTCTGTCAAAGAATGTTCCAGTTGATTTTCTCATTCAGTCCATTGGGATGAATGGTGTCCAGTTTAAAAATCCAGCGTGATTCTAATTTCTGTAAGGCTGTGGATTTATCTCCTCCTCTGATCATTGGTGGAAGCTGGTCAATTATTTGGTAACGTAGTTGGCCCAGACTGTGTTGGCATGTTTTAAAATGCCGTGCCACTGGCTGATCATTTTGTTCTCCTTGGAGAGATTTGGTTATCGCAGAGCGATGCAATGCCATCCTCTCTTTAAACATGCGGCTGGTCATGCCGATGTAATATTTATTACATGGGCATGTGATGTAATAAATAACGAACCGTGAGGAGCAGGTAAGGATCTGTTGGATTTCATATTTTTTATTTTTGTGTGGGTGCTGGAAGGTACTTCCTGAAATGAGGTATTTGCACGTAGTGCAAGAGGCGCATTTATAGCAGCCCGGTTTTTTGCTGAAACCAAAAATGCCTGAAGATGGTATAAGGTTAGTGATATCCGCCTTAACAAGATGGTCGCGTAGGTTTTTTCCTCTCCTGAAGCTAGTCATTGGTGTTTTATTAGTAAAACATGGTAAACTAGGGTCAGTTTTCACTATTGGCCAGAGTGCCTTTGTTGCCCTTGTTATCATGGGGCTGGTGGTGGAAAAGGTAGTTGACCAGATGAATTTATCTTTAGTGTCCGCAGGAATTTGCTGGTTCAACAGGCCTTGTCTTGGAATTTGTAATACTTTTGCTTTTGTCTTTGCCAGTTCTATGGGGTCATAGCCTCTCTGGATGAATTTATTCATGGTGATGTCCAACGCAGCTGGCAGATCATCTGCGTTGCTGGTTATTCTGGCTATTCTGAGCATTTGAGAATGTGGAAGTCCCTGTTTAAGTGCCTTGGGGTGATGGCTGCTTGCTTCCAGAAGAGTGTTACGGTCTGTAGGTTTGTAGTAAACTGAAGTTTCCAAATGGCTCTGTTGATTGGTCACTATGACGTCTAGGAAATTGACTCTTGTGGTGCTGATTTTGAAGGTAAACTTGATGCTAGAGGGGAGATGATTAATGTTGGTCATCATTTCTAGAAATGCTTCTTCGCTGCTGTTCCAAAGCATGAAGCAGTCATCTATGTAGCGGGTATACCAACAGATATGTTTCTTATAGTCGGCGTTATTTAGAAAGAATTCTTGTTCCAGTTTAAACATGTAAATATTGGCATATGCCGGGGCTACTGCACTTCCCATGGCACAGCCTTGGGCTTGCAGATAATATCTGCCATCATACAGAAAGTAATTCCGTGTTAGCACCAAACGTAGTAGCTGTAGAAAGAGGGGAATGTGAAATCCAAAAGGTTCTTGAATCCTGCTAACGAACTCCTGTACAGCCTCCAGGCCCTCGCTGTGAGGGATGGAAGTATACAGAGAGTTAACGTCCATGGTGCATAGATATTGAAACTCCGTTGTATTGGAGAAAGTAGCTAAAGCTTTAAGAAAGGATGTTGTATCTTTAAGGTACGTATGTTCCTTGGTGATATGTGGCTGTAACAAAGAGTCGAGCAATTCGGCTATAGGATGGTATAAAGAGCCTCTTGCTGACACGATGGGGCGGCCCGGTGGTTCAACACAATTTTTGTGTACTTTGGGAACCGTGTATAGTACTGGTGTTATAGGAAACTTAACCAGTAAAGATGTTTTAATTTTGGTAGTTATCCAGCCATCTTGTTCTGCTTTTTCTAAGATGTCTGACAATTCTTGCTTATATTGATCCGTTGGGTCTCTGGTGAGAAGCTGATATGTGACAGTATCAGATAATTGCCTCTGTATTTCTTGTTTGTATTTATGTAAGTCCTGTATAACTACACTGCCGCCCTTATCTGCTGGTCGTATTATGATGGAGGTGTCAGCTTTGAGTGATTTTAGTGCTCTGAATTCTTCCGTTGTCAGGTTGGGATAAATTTTCGGTCGTGCTCCTTTAAATTTGTGGACTGCTTCATCCAACAGTCGACTGTAAGTTTTGATTGAAGCATTTGTTGATATGGGATCAAATTTGGATTTGTGGTGTTTTCTTAATTTGACTTCCATAGCCGTTGGTGGTTCAGCTTCCGGTTGTTTTTGAAAATATTCTTTCAATCTTAGTTTTCGTTCCATTTTATGTAGATCATTCTGCCATTCGAAGTCATCGTGGAAGTTTGTGGGGACATAAGACAAACCTTTGTTCAGTAGGGAGGTTTCTGCAAGTGAGAGATCCCTAGATGATAGGTTGAAAATCAAGTTGTCTTTTTGTTTTTTGGCTGAGACTTTACTGAGCCTTTTGTTTTGGCCGCTCCTTCTGGTAGTTCTCCTCCGGTATCTAATTTCGCTCTGGTGCGAACCCCTAAAGGGGGGCGTTGTGGGTTGATGGCATCGTCTGAGTCAGCTATTTTAAAATCGCTATCGCTATTAGAGTGTTGACGGTCCTTGGACCTCTGATCTCGACGTTGGCGCCAATTAGATCTATAATTGGTGCGGTTTTGCCTGGTGGAGTCTGTGCCCGTCAGCCAACGGTACACACGGTGTTCTTCGTAGTCAGATTTAACTACCTGGAGTTTGGTATTTTTAAATTTCAGTAGTTCTTTTTTATGGTTTTCAACTTGCTGATTTAATTTGATCCACCATGTATTGTGGTTGGGATCTTGTAGCATTTGTTGTTGCGACAGGTGGTATTCTTCTATGCGTGATCTAGTTGCTTTGAGTTCTTTCCCTGCCTCCTCTATTACTAGTAACATTAAATCAAAACTACACTTGTTCAGAACTGCTATCCATCGCCTGCAGAAGTCCGCATTCATGCGTCCTATTGTTGGCACGTTAAGGATTCTAAACCCGCGTGGTATGAGTTTTTGGCGATAGTAGTCGGATAGAGTCGATCCGTGTAGCAAGTAGTCCACTTCCCGATTTCTTAGCTTCAGCAGTTGTTGATAAACATCGTTTGGGGTAAATTCCAGCGTGTCTGGGACTGCATCTACATCAAAGAGTATTTGTTCAGCTTGTTGTTGTGTAAAGCTTAGTGTATCTCCAGCTTGTAGTGTAAGACCTACAAAGTTGATGTCTCCAGAAGTAGCGGGGTTATTGCTTGCTTCAGACATGCTTGCTGTGTGGTGAAGTGTTTAGCTCACTTGGAACAAATGAAGATAAATGAAGATAAATGTATAAATCCGCTTTGGGTGCCTTGATACTACAGCTGTGTTTTGCTAACAGCTGCTGTACATGTGTATCTTGGATAATCCGGCACTCCTGTGCTGGTACATTAAGTGTTGGGTGCTCGTGCTGTTTTGAATACAAGTCCTCTGTTGCTAAACAAGCAAGCTGCACGTCACTCCATGAGAAAAAAAGTGCTTTAATGAATGTTGGTTACATGAGAAAAAATCAGCCTATCCGTTTTATCAACGGCTCGTTTCGGGACTTTGCATTGTCCCTTCGTCAGGATAACATATGGCTGCTGTGTTCTGTAACAAAAAAGCGTGCTGAAAAGAAAAAGAAAGAAAAAGAAAGTGTGCTAAAGTCTTACCTTATATCCCTGTAGATCTTGTATGCGTGTGCTCTGCTGCTGCCGGAGGTCGGGGAGGCGCGCCTGTGGTCCCGGTGACGTCGTCCCGGAAATGGCTGTCATTGGCTGCAGCTTGTTGCCATGGCAACCCGGCTAGCGTCCCCGGTCACCGGAGCTGCAGATTGCAGAAAGAAAACGTTAAACCACCGTGTGTGAAATGTAAAAGCATTAGAAAAGGGAATTACTTAAATATGATATGTTAAGCAAAAGCAGTATGGGACTGTAATAAATATTACATCGGCATGACCAGCCGCATGTTTAAAGAGAGGATGGCATTGCATCGCTCTGCGATAACCAAATCTCTCCAAGGAGAACAAAATGATCAGCCAGTGGCACGGCATTTTAAAACATGCCAACACAGTCTGGGCCAACTACGTTACCAAATAATTGACCAGCTTCCACCAATGATCAGAGGAGGAGATAAATCCACAGCCTTACAGAAATTAGAATCACGCTGGATTTTTAAACTGGACACCATTCATCCCAATGGACTGAATGAGAAAATCAACTGGAACATTCTTTGACAGACTTCCTTGCTGCATAAAATATTTATATCGTCCATTTACATAGTTCATTCCTATGCATTCTGCTTATGTTCCTCCAGCAGCATCCATCATACACTAACTCAGCACTTCTTCAGCATGCCTTCCCTATTATTCTAACTTTTTTCTTGAACATTTCATCACCTTCATCACAGTCCCATACTGCTTTTGCTTAACATATCATATTTAAGTAATTCCCTTTTCTAATGCTTTTACATTTCACACACGGTGGTTTAACGTTTTCTTTCTGCAATCTGCAGCTCCGGTGACCGGGGACGCTAGCCGGGTTGCCATGGCAACAAGCTGCAGCCAATGACAGCCATTTCCGGGACGACGTCACCGGGACCACAGGCGCGCCTCCCCGACCTCCGGCAGCAGCAGAGCACACGCATACAAGATCTACAGGGATATAAGGTAAGACTTTAGCACACTTTCTTTTTCTTTCTTTTTCTTTTCAGCACGCTTTTTTGTTACAGAACACAGCAGCCATATGTTATCCTGACGAAGGGACAATGCAAAGTCCCGAAACGAGCCGTTGATAAAACGGATAGGCTGATTTTTTCTCATGTAACCAACATTCATTAAAGCACTTTTTTTCTCATGGAGTGACGTGCAGCTTGCTTGTTTAGCAACAGAGGACTTGTATTCAAAACAGCACGAGCACCCAACACTTAATGTACCAGCACAGGAGTGCCGGATTATCCAAGATACACATGTACAGCAGCTGTTAGCAAAACACAGCTGTAGTATCAAGGCACCCAAAGCGGATTTATACATTTATCTTCATTTATCTTCATTTGTTCCAAGTGAGCTAAACACTTCACCACACAGCAAGCATGTCTGAAGCAAGCAATAACCCCGCTACTTCTGGAGACATCAACTTTGTAGGTCTTACACTACAAGCTGGAGATACACTAAGCTTTACACAACAACAAGCTGAACAAATACTCTTTGATGTAGATGCAGTCCCAGACACGCTGGAATTTACCCCAAACGATGTTTATCAACAACTGCTGAAGCTAAGAAATCGGGAAGTGGACTACTTGCTACACGGATCGACTCTATCCGACTACTATCGCCAAAAACTCATACCACGCGGGTTTAGAATCCTTAACGTGCCAACAATAGGACGCATGAATGCGGACTTCTGCAGGCGATGGATAGCAGTTCTGAACAAGTGTAGTTTTGATTTAATGTTACTAGTAATAGAGGAGGCAGGGAAAGAACTCAAAGCAACTAGATCACGCATAGAAGAATACCACCTGTCGCAACAACAAATGCTACAAGATCCCAACCACAATACATGGTGGATCAAATTAAATCAGCAAGTTGAAAACCATAAAAAAGAACTACTGAAATTTAAAAATACCAAACTCCAGGTAGTTAAATCTGACTACGAAGAACACCGTGTGTACCGTTGGCTGACGGGCACAGACTCCACCAGGCAAAACCGCACCAATTATAGATCTAATTGGCGCCAACGTCGAGATCAGAGGTCCAAGGACCGTCAACACTCTAATAGCGATAGCGATTTTAAAATAGCTGACTCAGACGATGCCATCAACCCACAACGCCCCCCTTTAGGGGTTCGCACCAGAGCGAAATTAGATACCGGAGGAGAACTACCAGAAGGAGCGGCCAAAACAAAAGGCTCAGTAAAGTCTCAGCCAAAAAACAAAAAGACAACTTGATTTTCAACCTATCATCTAGGGATCTCTCACTTGCAGAAACCTCCCTACTGAACAAAGGTTTGTCTTATGTCCCCACAAACTTCCACGATGACTTCGAATGGCAGAATGATCTACATAAAATGGAACGAAAACTAAGATAGAAAGAATATTTTCAAAAACAACCGGAAGCTGAACCACCAACGGCTATGGAAGTCAAATTAAGAAAACACCACAAATCCAAATTTGATCCCATATCAACAAATGCTTCAATCAAAACTTACAGTCGACTGTTGGATGAAGCAGTCCACAAATTTAAAGGAGCACGACCGAAAATTTATCCCAACCTGACAACGGAAGAATTCAGAGCACTAAAATCACTCAAAGCTGACACCTCCATCATAATACGACCAGCAGATAAGGGCGGCAGTGTAGTTATACAGGACTTACATAAATACAAACAAGAAATACAGAGGCAATTATCTGATACTGTCACATATCAGCTTCTCACCAGAGACCCAACGGATCAATATAAGCAAGAATTGTCAGACATCTTAGAAAAAGCAGAACAAGATGGCTGGATAACTACCAAAATTAAAACATCTTTACTGGTTAAGTTTCCTATAACACCAGTACTATACACGGTTCCCAAAGTACACAAAAATTGTGTTGAACCACCGGGCCGCCCCATCGTGTCAGCAAGAGGCTCTTTATACCATCCTATAGCCGAATTGCTCGACTCTTTGTTACAGCCACATATCACCAAGGAACATACGTACCTTAAAGATACAACATCCTTTCTTAAAGCTTTAGCTACTTTCTCCAATACAACGGAGTTTCAATATCTATGCACCATGGACGTTAACTCTCTGTATACTTCCATCCCTCACAGCGAGGGCCTGGAGGCTGTACAGGAGTTCGTTAGCAGGATTCAAGAACCTTTTGGATTTCACATTCCCCTCTTTCTACAGCTACTACGTTTGGTGCTAACACGGAATTACTTTCTGTATGATGGCAGATATTATCTGCAAGCCCAAGGCTGTGCCATGGGAAGTGCAGTAGCCCCGGCATATGCCAATATTTACATGTTTAAACTGGAACAAGAATTCTTTCTAAATAACGCCGACTATAAGAAACATATCTGTTGGTATACCCGCTACATAGATGACTGCTTCATGCTTTGGAACAGCAGCGAAGAAGCATTTCTAGAAATGATGACCAACATTAATCATCTCCCCTCTAGCATCAAGTTTACCTTCAAAATCAGCACCACAAGAGTCAATTTCCTAGACGTCATAGTGACCAATCAACAGAGCCATTTGGAAACTTCAGTTTACTACAAACCTACAGACCGTAACACTCTTCTGGAAGCAAGCAGCCATCACCCCAAGGCACTTAAACAGGGACTTCCACATTCTCAAATGCTCAGAATAGCCAGAATAACCAGCAACGCAGATGATCTGCCAGCTGCGTTGGACATCACCATGAATAAATTCATCCAGAGAGGCTATGACCCCATAGAACTGGCAAAGACAAAAGCAAAAGTATTACAAATTCCAAGACAAGGCCTGTTGAACCAGCAAATTCCTGCGGACACTAAAGATAAATTCATCTGGTCAACTACCTTTTCCACCACCAGCCCCATGATAACAAGGGCAACAAAGGCACTCTGGCCAATAGTGAAAACTGACCCTAGTTTACCATGTTTTACTAATAAAACACCAATGACTAGCTTCAGGAGAGGAAAAAACCTACGCGACCATCTTGTTAAGGCGGATATCACTAACCTTATACCATCTTCAGGCATTTTTGGTTTCAGCAAAAAACCGGGCTGCTATAAATGCGCCTCTTGCACTACGTGCAAATACCTCATTTCAGGAAGTACCTTCCAGCACCCACACAAAAATAAAAAATATGAAATCCAACAGATCCTTACCTGCTCCTCACGGTTCGTTATTTATTACATCACATGCCCATGTAATAAATATTACATCGGCATGACCAGCCGCATGTTTAAAGAGAGGATGGCATTGCATCGCTCTGCGATAACCAAATCTCTCCAAGGAGAACAAAATGATCAGCCAGTGGCACGGCATTTTAAAACATGCCAACACAGTCTGGGCCAACTACGTTACCAAATAATTGACCAGCTTCCACCAATGATCAGAGGAGGAGATAAATCCACAGCCTTACAGAAATTAGAATCACGCTGGATTTTTAAACTGGACACCATTCATCCCAATGGACTGAATGAGAAAATCAACTGGAACATTCTTTGACAGACTTCCTTGCTGCATAAAATATTTATATCGTCCATTTACATAGTTCATTCCTATGCATTCTGCTTATGTTCCTCCAGCAGCATCCATCATACACTAACTCAGCACTTCTTCAGCATGCCTTCCCTATTATTCTAACTTTTTTCTTGAACATTTCATCACCTTCATCACAGTCCCATACTGCTTTTGCTTAACATATCATATTTAAGTAATTCCCTTTTCTAATGCTTTTACATTTCACACACGGTGGTTTAACGTTTTCTTTCTGCAATCTGCAGCTCCGGTGACCGGGGACGCTAGCCGGGTTGCCATGGCAACAAGCTGCAGCCAATGACAGCCATTTCCGGGACGACGTCACCGGGACCACAGGCGCGCCTCCCCGACCTCCGGCAGCAGCAGAGCACACGCATACAAGATCTACAGGGATATAAGGTAAGACTTTAGCACACTTTCTTTTTCTTTCTTTTTCTTTTCAGCACGCTTTTTTGTTACAGAACACAGCAGCCATATGTTATCCTGACGAAGGGACAATGCAAAGTCCCGAAACGAGCCGTTGATAAAACGGATAGGCTGATTTTTTCTCATGTAACCAACATTCATTAAAGCACTTTTTTTCTCATGGAGTGACGTGCAGCTTGCTTGTTTAGCAACAGAGGACTTATATATATATATATATATATATATATTAGAGATGTGCACCGGAAATTTTTTGGGTTTTGTGTTTTGGTTTTGGATTCGGTTTCACAGCCGTGTTTTGGATTCGGATGCGTGTTAGCAAAACCTCCCTGAAATTTTTTTTTCGGATTCGGGTGTGTTTTGGATTCAGGTGTTTTTTTTTCAAAAACCCTTCAAAAATAGCTTAAATCATAGAATTTGGGGGTAATTTTGATCCTATAGTATTATTAACCTCAAAAACCATAATTTCCACTCATTTCCAGTCTATTCTGTACACCTCACACCTCACAATATTATTTTTAGTCCTAAAATTTGCACCAAGGTCGCTGGATGACTAAGCTAAGCGACCGAAGTGGGCGGCACAAATACCTGGCCCATCAAGGAGTGGCACTGCAGTGTCAGACTGGATGACACTTAAAAAAATTGTCCCCAAACATCACATGATGCAAAGATAAATAAAAAAAGAGGTGCAAGATGGAATTGTCCTTGGGCCCTCCCATCCACCCTTATGTTGTTTAGACAGGTCATGCACACTTTAACAAACCCATCATTTCAGCCACAGGGTCTGCCACACGACTGTGGCTGAAATGACTGGCCCCCACCAAAAAAAGAAGCAATCAATCTCTCCTTGCTCAAACTGGCTCTACAGAGGCAAGATGTCCACCTCATCATCATCCTCCTATTCCTCACCCCTTTCACTGTGTACATCCCCCTCCTCACAGAGTATTAATTCGTCCCCACTGGAATCCACCATTTCATGTCACTGTGTACTTTCTGGAGGCTATTGATGGTGAATGTCTCCATTGAGGAATTGATTATAATTCATTTTGATGAACATCATCTTTTCCACATTTTCTGGAAGTAACCTCGTACGCCGATCGCTGACAAGGTGACCGGCTGCACTAAACACTCTTTCAGAGTACACACTAGAGGGGGGTCAGCTTAGGTAAAATAAAGCCAGTTTGTGCAAGGGCCTCCAAATTGCCTCTTTTTCCTGCCAGTATACATACAGACTGTCTGACGTGCCTACTTGGATGCTGTCACTCATATAATCCTCCACCATTCTTTCAATGGTGACAGAATCATATGCAGTGACAGTAGACAACATGTCAGTAATTGTTGGCAGGTCCTTCAGTCCGGACCAGATGTAAGCACTCACTACAGACTGCCCTGCATCACCGCCAGTGGGTGGGCTCGGAATTCTTAACCTTTTCCTCGCAGCCCCAGTTCCGGGAGAATGTGAAGGAGGAGCTGTTGATGGGTCACGTTCCGCTTGAGTTGACAAGTGTCTCACCAGCAGGTCTTGCAGAACGTTGAAATCATTCTCCACTGCACTTGAGTCAGGTGCATTACCCCTCCTTTGCCTATATCATAGGCAGATGTATAGGCTTGAATGGCCTTTTTCTGCTCCTCCATCCTCTGAAGCATATAGAGGGTTGAATTCCACCTCGTTACCACCTCTTGCTTCAGATGATGGCGGGACAGGTTGAGGAGTGTTTGCTGGTGCTCCAGTCTTCGTCACGCGGTGGCTGAATTCCGAAAGTGGCCCGCAATTCTTCGGGCCACCGACAGCATCTCTTGCCCGCCCCTGTCATTTTTTTAAAAATTCTGTACTACCAAATTCAATGTATGTGCAAAACATGGGACGTGCTGGAATTTGCCCACATGTAATGCACGCACAACAATTGTGGCGTTGTCCGATGCCACAAATACACAGGAGAGTCCAATTGGGGTAAGCCATTCTGCGATGATGTTCCTCAGTTTCCGTTAGAGGTTGTCAGCTGTGTGCCTCTTATGGAAAGCGGTGATACAAAGCGTAGCCTGCCTAGGTACAAGTTGGTGTTTGCGAGATGCTGCTACTGGTGCCACCGCTGCTGTTTTTGCTACGGGAGGCAATACATCTACCCAGTGGGCTGTCACAGTCATATAGTCCTGAGTCTGCCCTGCACCACTTGTCCACATGTCCGTGGTTAAGTGGACATTGGGTACAACTGCATTTTTTAGGACTCTGGTGACTCTTTTTCTGACGTCTGTGTACGTTTTCGGTATCGCCTGCCTAGAGAAGTGGAACCCAGATGGTATTTGGTACCGGGGACACACTACCTCAAGAAATTCTCTAAGTCCCTGTGAACTAACGCCGGATACCGTACGCACGTCTGACACCAACACAGCTGCCATGGCCTGAGTTATCTGGTTTGCAGCAGGATGACTGCTGTGATATTTCATCTTCCTCGCAAAGGACTGTTGGACAGTCAATTGCTTACTGGAAGTAGTGCAAATGGTCTTCCGACTTCCCCTCTGGGATGACGATCAACTCCCAGAAGCAACAACAGCAGAGCCAGGAGCAGTAGGCGTTACACTCAAGGATCCATCGGAGGAATCCCAGTCAGGAGAGGACTCATCAGACTTGCCAGTGACATGGCCTGCAGGACTATTGGCGTTCCTGTCTAAGGAGGAAATTGACACTGAGGGAGTTGGTGGTGTGGCTTGCACTGGGAGCTTGGGTACAAGAGGAAGAAGGGATTTAGTTGTCAGTGGACTGCTTCCGCTGTCACCCAAAGTTTTTGAACTTGTCAATGACTTCTGATGAATGCGCTCCAGGTGACGTATAAGGGAGGATGTTCCTAGCTTGTTAACGTCCTTACCCCTACTTATTACAGCTTGTAAAGGCAACACATGGCTTGACACCAGTTGTCCACATTTCTGTTAAAATAATTCCACACTGAAGAGGTGATTTTTTCTGTAATTTTAACAGGCATGTCAATGGCCATATTCATCCCACGGACAACAGGTGTCTCCCCGGGTGCCTGACTTAAACAAACCACCTCACCATCAGAATCCTCCTTGTCAATTTCCTCCTCAGCACCAGCAACACCCATATCCTCATCCTGGTGTACTTCAACAGTGACATCTTCAATTTGACTATCAGGAACTGGACTGTGGGTGCTCCTTCCAGCACTTGCAGGGGGCGTGCAAATGGTGGAAGGAGCCACCTCTTCCCGTCCAGTGTTGGGAAGGTCAGGCATCGCAACCGCCGACACAATTGGACTCTCCTTGGGGATTTGTGATTTAGAAGAACGCACAGTTCTTTGCTGTGCTTTTGCCATCTTAACTCTTTTCAGTTTCCTAGCGGGAGGATGAGTGCTTCCATTCTCATGTGAAGCTGAACCACTAGCCATGAACATAGGCCAGGGCCTCAGCCGTTCCGTGCCACTCCGTGTCGTAAATGGCATATTGGCAAGGTTAAGCTTCTCCGCAGGCGCTTTTAATTTAGATTTTTGGGTCATTTTACTGAACTTTTGTTTTTTGGATTTTACATGCTCTCTACTATGACATTGGGCATCGGCCTTGGCAGACGACGTTGATGGCATAGAATCGTCTCTGCCATGACTAGTGGCAGCAGCTTCAGCACTAGGTGGAAGTGGATCTTGATCTTTCCCTATTTCACCCTCCACATTTTTGTTCTCCATTTTTTAATGTGTGGAATTATATGCCAGTAATATTATTATATCAATAGCAATGGCCTACTGTACTGTACAACTTTATACTGTTGGTCACCAAAATGCTGCACCGTACTACTATATATACTGCTCACAAAAATGCAGCACAGATATGGAATGGATACTTACAGTGACACGGAGCTGCAAGATACAGCAATGGCCTACTGTACTGTACAACTATGTACTGTTGGTCACCAAAATGCTGCACTGTACTACTATATATACACTGCTCACAAAAATGCAGCACAGATATGGAATGAATACTTGCAGTGACACAGAGCGGCAAGATACAGCAATGGCCTACTGTACTGTATAACTATATACTGTTGGTCACCAAAATGCAGCACACTGAGCACAGATATTTGCAGCACACTAAGCACAGATATGGAGCTTTTCAGGCAGAGAACGTAGATATTTGCAGCACACTGAGCACAGATATTTGCAGCACACTGAGCACAGATATGGAGCTTTTCAGGCAGAGAACGTAGCCACGTCCTCTCTGTTCAATCTCCAATGCACGAGTGAAAATGGTGGCGACACGCGGCTCTTTATATAGAATACGAATCTCACAAGAATCCGACCGCGGGATGATGACGTTCGGCCGCGTTCGGGTTAACCGAGCAAGGCGGGAAGATCCGAGGCTGCCTCGGACCCGTGTAAAATAGGTGAAGTTCGGGGAGTTCGGATCTCGATGAACTGAACCCGCTCATCTCTAATATATATATGCATTGTACAGGTACCACACTCCTGTACAATGACCTTCAATATAATTTGCTCTGGTACCCTTCTACTAGGCCTTGCAGCCCATGCAAACAGAGAGACTTACTGACTGCGGGTCTCAGGAGACTGAGGTAATCGTGCAAAAACCATGGTGCAGTTTAATACATTATATCGATGTTTTGGGATAAGATAACCCCTTCATCAGGACACACACCAAAATATATAAATATATATACTACTTATAATATAAAAATATATATATATATATATATGTGTGTGTACTGTGTTTAACACGTTTAGTATATACATCTATAAAGGGGATATGTTATACCACCAGCCGGGATGCCGAATGTCGGTATACCAGCATCGGTATCCTGAGCGGTGGAAAGCCTGCAGGTGGGCGAGAGTAAAGAAGCCCCTTGTGGCTTACTGCACTCGCCACAGGTTCTATTCTCTCGCGGACACCCATAGAGGGGGAATCACACCCACTAATCTCCTATAGCAGTGCATGGATTGCACGTATGAGCATATGCATACACCTGTGAATCTCAGGAGACCTGTGCCACAATGCATGCGCTACACGGCAACACCATAACAGCACATATCTGTATGCCCCTGTTTACACTGCTCAATATGATTGCAGCATTATCTTAAAATACAACTTGCATGGTGTTGTCTGTAGAAAGGGAAACCTGGGTAAGCGAAAGCTGGCAATATACTATCTAACTTTTCCAACTTTTTAAACACACTAACCAACTGAACAACTCTTCTATCCACCTGTATGATTTTATGTTGTCACAGAAGTAGATGAATATTCTCTGGCTATTTCTGCATATTAAAAATAGAATAAAAATAAATAATTTCAAAAAATGAATGGGGATCCCCACACTTTTAACAAGCACTGGCACTATCAACATACTGTTACGATCCTGATGCTCAGGACAGGGGAGATCTTATATAGTGAGTCCTGAGCACCAAGACGGAATGCTGGGATTGGGAAATGGGAAGAAAATAGCCCTTAGCACCCTACCTCCGTTGTCTTACCCGTGTTATCAATTCACGCCTGAATGACTATGGTTTCTTGGGCCCATGGCAGCCGCGTTTGAAGGGCGGATTAGGTCTGCCCAACTCCGATGCCCCCTCAGGTCTTAAAGAGAGACAAGGCGTGAACTGAGACAGGGTAATAACAAGGGGACCTCTAACTGAAACAACCATGCTAGGGGCTATAAACTACCTAAAAACTAAACGTATGTGCGGCACGCCACCAAAGGAAAAGAACTACAAAGAAACCACTGTCCACTCCCCTACACGGCACCGCCGAGTTCCGGGGAGGACAGTGAAAGCGGAAACCTCCGCAAATGCACCAATTCACAGTAAAGTAAACACTAAGCGGCATAGGCCGCAACACGTGGCAGAAGCCGCTACTCACGAAACCGGGCGAGAACCCCAGAAGACAAACAGGTTCGCAAGGACTAGAAGGATTCCCAGTACCGGCTTCGGACCTCCAAAGTACCAAAGGGCAGGGAGCAAGATCCACCAAACACGGCTGACAGGAACAGAGTTCTGCAAGGCAGGAACAGCATACAAGAAGCTATCACCGGCGGGGCTGCAGTGTGCTGGCTCACATAAAAAGGCCCTGCTGGCCAATAACAGGAGGGCCAGCAGGACCAGCCCCCAGACCCTAATTACTAGTTGCCGTGCAGCTGCCCTGCTGCACGAGCAACCTAATTAACTATTCTTAGCAACGGGGAACGCGGTCCACCTGTGGCGTCCCCGTTGCTATGCACCTGGCGGCCCTGCACGCACGGCGTCCTGCATTGCCAGGGACCCGGCGGCTATCGTGCGCATGGCATCCTGGCGTTGCTAGGCGCTGTGCGGGGGACAGGGAAGGAGAGAGGCGCGGCGGCCGTGACCGCTGCTCAGTCAGGGCACGGCCGAAGACCGCCGCGCCTAACAGTACCCCCCCTTGAGGAGGGGTTAAAGAACCCCTGGAGCCAGGTTTCTGAGGAAACTCCTGAAAGAAAATCCTCTTCAGCTTGGGAGCATGTAAATCTTTATCCAACACCCAAGATCTTTCTTCAGGGCCATAACCTTTCCAGTGGACCAAAAAATAGAGCCGACCCGAGAAAGCTTAGAATCTAAAACCTTCTCCACCAAGAACTCTTGTTGCCCCTGAACATCCACCGGAGATCTACCCTGGGAACTCCTCCGAGGAAATCTCCTGGAAGAAAAATACTGTTTCAAAAGAGAACAGTGAAAAGTATTGCCAATTTTGAGAGATCTCGGCAAGCGTAGCCGAAAAGCAACTGGGTTGACCTTCTTAATGATAAGGAATGGTCCAATAAATTTGGGTCCCAATCTAGCCGAAGGTTGTCGGAGCTTGATGTTGCGAGTTGACAACCATACCTTATCTCCCACCTTAAAAGTGCAAGGACGTCGGAGCCTATCAGAAAATTTCTTTTCTCGGAAGGCAGCTTTTCTCAAGGCAAGGTGCACCTTTCTCCAAATTGTTCTGAAATGGGAGGTTAAGGTCAACGAGGAGACTGGAGAATGAGGAAAAAAAGAGTTGGCTCTAGGATGAAAGCCAAAGACTGAAAAGAATGGGGACTCCTTGGTGGAAGAATGACAAGAGTTATTATAAGCAAATTTGGCTAACAGAAGAAATTCAGACCAATCATTCTGGAGTTTGGCCGAATACATTCCGTAAATACTGTTTTAATGACTGGTTAACTCGTTCGGTTTGTCCGTTAGATTGTGGATGGTACCCAGATGGTAAAGAGAGTTTCATATTTAATGAGGCACAAAAACGTTTCCAGAAACGAGCAATGAATTGCGGACCCCGATCAGAGACAATATCCCTGGGCAACCCATGGAGCCTGAACACATGACGGAGAAACAAGACTGCCAACCCTTGAGCAGAGGGTAATCGGGGAAGAGCAATGAAATGAGCCATCTTACTAAAACGATCTACTACCACCCAAATGACTTGAAATCCGGCTGAAAGAGGAAGGTCCACCACAAAATCCATGGATATATGTGACCATGGCCTGAGAGGAACGGCTAAAGGTACGAGTTGCCCGATCGGCAATGAACGAGGAACCTTATGCCGTGCACAAACCTGACAGGAATGGACAAATTCCCTTACATCTTTAGAAAGACTGGGCCACCACACCGAGCGAGACACTAACTCCAAGGTCTTAGTGATACCTGGATGACCAGAGACTTTGTTGTCATGAAACTCAGCTAAAACAGTGCCTCTCAGAAATTCAGGGACAAAGAGACGATCAGCAGGAGTCGGTTTAGGAGCCTGCTGTTGAAGCTGGACTAACTGAGTAAATAAATCCTGTGTGAGGCCTGCCCGGATGACAGATGATGGAACTATGGGGGTAGTAGCAGGATGGTTATTGTGAACCGGAAGAAAACAACGTGACAGGGCATCAGCTTTAGTATTTTTGGAACCGTGCCTGAAAGTGATAATAAACCTGAAACCAGTAAAAAACAATGCCCAACGTGCCTGCCGAGCATTAAGCCGTTTAGCTGACTCAATATATTGCAGGTTCTTATGGTCAGTAAACACTGTAATAGTATGCCTAGCTCCCTCCAGCCAATGCCTCCACTCCTCGAAAAGCCCATTTAACTGCCAGCAATTCTCGATTACCAACGTCATAGTTGGATTCTGCGGAGGAGAATTTCCTGGACATGAAGGCACAAGGGTGTAATTCCTGAGACTCCGGATCTTCCTGAGATAGGATAGCCCCCACTCCAACCTCTGAGGCATCTACCTCGACTATAAAGGGGAGCTCCGGGTTAGGGTGCCTGAGAACAGGAGCCGAGACAAAGGCCTGCTTTAAGGCCCGAAAGGCAGACTCGGCTGCAGGCGACCAATTGGAAGGGTCCGCTCCTTTTTTAGTCAATGCTACTATAGGAGCGACCAAATCAGAAAAGGTATGAATGAACTGCCTATAATAGTTTGCAAACCCTAAAAAGCGCTGAATTGCTTTTAAATTTGTGGGTTGCGCCCAATTAAGGATGGCCTGGAGTTTTTTCGGTTCCATGAAAAATCCCTGGGGAGAAATAATATACCCCAAGAAGGACACTACCGTGATGTGAAAATCACATTTCTCTAGTTTTGCGTATAAATGATTCTCCCGTAGTTTTTGAAGAACCAGATGCACATGGGTAATATGTTGTTCCATAGACTCAGAATAAATCAAAATGTCGTCTAAATAAACGACAACGAACTTTCCAAGAAAGTCACGAAGAACATCATTGATGAGGTCTTGAAATACCGCAGGAGCATTTGACAGCCCAAAGGGCATCACCAGGTATTCATAATGACCCGACTGTGTGCTGAAAGCCGTCTTCCACTCATCCCCAGATCTTATTCGGATGAGATTGTAAGCTCCTCTAAGATCAATTTTTGAGAAGATAACGGCAGAGCGTTACTGATCAAAAAGTACTGAAATCAAAGGCAAAGGGTAGGTGTTTTTAACAGAAATTTTATTCAGAGCCCGAAAATCAATACATGGTCTGAGCGACCCATCTTTTTTCTCAACAAAAAAGAATCCTACACTCAAAGGAGATTTCGAAGGCCTAATGAAGCCTTTTTTCAGGCTTTCCTGGATATAATTATCCATAGCCGTGGTTTCTGGCCCGGAGAGGGCATATAATCTCCCTTTAGGTAAAGTGGCCCCGGGAACTAAATCTATAGCGCAGTCATAGGACCGATGGGGAGGCAAAACGTCCGCATTTCCCTTGGAGAACACATCAGCAAAATCCTGATATTCCAGAGGAATAAGTTCTGGGGTAACTGCCGCAACCCGGACAGGATGGGAAATACACTCCTTAACACAAAAAGGACCCCATTGGGAAATCTCCCCAGACCGCCAATCTATGATGGGATTATGAAAGGCAAGCCAGGGGTGACCCAAAACTACTGGAACTGCCGGACAATGTGTAAGGTAAAATTCTATTTCTTCTGAATGTAGGGCCCCCACTGTCAGCAATACTGGAGGTGTGCGGTGAGTAATAACCCCATTGGAAAGCGGATCCCCATCCAAGCCGTGCATGGTGATACATCTATCTAAGGGTATCAGTGGAACGCCTAAAGCCTTAGCCCAAGCTAAATCCATAAAATTTCCTGCAGCTCCACTGTCGACGAAGGCCGACACCAACGAACTGAGGCTGCCAAAGGAAATCTTTACCGGAACTAATAGAGAATTACTAGAGGAGATTATCTGCAGACCCAAGTGAACCCCCTCACAATTCACTTGGTCAGAGCGTTTCCCGGCTTGTTCGGGCAGTTACGTGCGATATGTCCCTTACCACCACAATACAAACAAAGACCAGAACTTAACCTTCTGGTTCTTTCCTCTGGGGACAGCCGGGAGAGAGCCATTTGCATGGGCTCCTCGACGTCCTCAGGAAAAGTATATACACATGGATTAGGCCTAAACGTTGTTCCTCTTTCAGCCCTCCGCTCTCGGAGACGACGATCAATTTTAATAGCGAGCTCCATGAGTTTGTCTAGAGTCTCAGGAGCGGGGTACTGAAGGAGAGTGTCTTAAATCACTTCCGACAGACCGAGGCGAAACTGACTGCGCAAGGCCGGGTCATTCCAGCGACAGTCGTTCGACCAACGGCGAAATTCGGTACAATACACCTCTGCTGGATTTTTGCCTTGCTTAAGGGCACGTAGGTGACTCTCAGCTGATGCTTCTCTATCTGGGTCGTCATATAAGAGGCCTAAGGATTTAAAAAAGGCATCTACTGATAAGAAAGCAGCATCATCCGCTCTTAGCCCAAACGCCCAGGTCTGTGGATCACCCTGAAGTAGAGACATCACAATCCCGACCCGCTGAGACTCAGTACCAGAGGAACGGGGCCTTAAACGAAAATAAAGCTTACAAGCTTCCTTAAAATTAAAAAAAAATCTTTTCGGTTACCCGAAAAACGGTCAGATAAATGCATCTTTGGTTCTGGAACCATACTCGGGGAGGCTCGCAAAAGATCTTCCTGCGATCTCACCCGAAGAGTAAGGTCCTGATAAATTCCTGTATTTGGTTAACCAAAAGCTGACTGGGGTTTGGCCCTAAACCTGCCGGATTCATGAGGTCGAATTTCTAGGCCCACCAATACAACGGAAAAAAATTAAACCCCCTTTTATTTTTTTGTGGGCCGGTGATAATGTTACGATCCTGATGCTCAGGACAGGGGAGATCTTATATAGCGAGTCCTGAGCACCAAGACGGAATGCTGGGATTGGGAAATGGGAAGGAAATAGCCCCTAGCACCCTACCTCCGTTGTCTTACCCGTGTTATCAATTCACGCCTGAATGACTATGGTTTCTTGGGCCCATGGCAGCCGCGTTTGAAGGGCGGATTAGGTCTGCCCAACTCCGATGCCCCCTCAGGTCTTAAAGAGAGACAAGGCGTGAACTGAGACAGGGTAATAACAAGGGGACCTCTAACTGAAACAACCACGCTAGGGGCTATAAACTACCTAAAAACTAAACGTATGTGCGGCACGCCACCAAAGGAAAAGAACTACAAAGAAACCACTGTCCACTCCCCTACACGGCACCGCCGAGTTCCGGGGAGGACAGTGAAAGCGGAAACCTCCGCAAATGCACCAATTCACAGTAAAGTAAACACTAAGCGGCATAGGCCGCAACACGCGGCAGAAGCCGCTACTCACGAAACCGGGCGAGAACCCCAGAAGACAAACAGGTTCGCAAGGACTAGAAGGATTCCCAGGACCGGCTTCGGACCTCCAAAGTACCAAAGGGCAGGGAGCAAGATCCACCAAACACTGCTGACAGGAACAGAGTTCTGCAAGGCAGGAACAGCATACAAGAAGCTATCACCGGCGGGGCTGCAGTGTGCTGGCTCACATAAAAAGGCCCTGCTGGCCAATAACAGGAGGGCCAGCAGGACCAGCCCCCAGACCCTAATTACTAGTTGCCGTGCAGCTGCCCTGCTGCACGAGCAACCTAATTAACTATTCTTAGCAACGGGGAACGCGGTCCACCTGTGGCGTCCCCGTTGCTATGCACCCGGCGGCCCTGCACGCACGGCGTCCTGCATTGCCAGGGACCCGGTGGCTATCGTGCGCATGGCGTCCTGTCGTTGCTAGGCGCCGTGCGGGGGACAGGGAAGGAGAGAGGCGCGGCGGCCATGACCGCTGCTCAGTCAGGGCACGGCCAAAGACCGCCGCGCCTAACACATACAGTACACACAATAGGGGAGAAAAAAAAATGAAAGACTGTTGAGGCACACATAGAAACATAGAATATGACGGCAGATAAGAACCACTCGGCCTATCTAGTCTGCCCCTTTTATAACAATAAGGAGGGCACACCCACATGGGAAAAGTAAATGGGCAAATCTCCAATCTATCTCTACTAAAATATCTTATTTATAATTGTTTTTCATCCAGTTTACATTCAATATAAAGATTCAAAATAAATTTTAAGGCAACCCTAATTTTTGACAACCATATTTCTCAGGGTGGAGTAAAGTTTCATGGGTTTTGGAAGGCATAGGATTTTGAAGAAAATCCTTGAATTAAAGCTCCTAATATCTGAGCTCTTCAATTTATTATGTGTATCCACAAATAGTTTTTTTTTTTAATCTGACACCCATTGTTGGGTGCTTACTTAATAATGGAGGGAGTGGTAATGCCAAATGCTGAACACAAATCCCAATAACTACCTTGTACAATTTTTGGTGAGAATCAGTGGCACATTAGATTCCATGCATCTATTTCAGGTAGTACCAATCCAAGCATACAGTATTATATCCTGAACTTCTTAGTCTGTGGATACAATTCTGTTAGACAAAACATTTTGAGAAAATATTCAATGTACCAATGATATTTTCAAGTAACATTGACACATCAATAGTGGTGCAGTGGAATCTCACTGACATTTAAACGCAAAGCTCTAAAAATGCTTGAACCAGGTAGGAAAGGTAACGGATAAAGTCACAGTTAATTGAGCACCAGTCTTAATGAGGAATTACCAATGATGTAAAATGTACAAGTTTATTCTAAAATATTGATGCATAAGGACAGATCCCTCTTAAGTTATGGAGAAAGCACCAAAAGCACCAAACTTTCCCTGTCAGCAGTTAAGCTACATCTCTTGTGTTCCAAAACTGTAAAGCTACTAGTGGGTTTCCTAATCTGTTTGATTACAGAAGCATATGGAGATGTTGATTGAGTTGGACATGTAGGAGCAGATGGCACAGCAGCAATGAAACCTTTTTTGTTTCTTACTTCTCTATTCTATATGTCAAAGAGTAGCACTTCTTAAAGTGTCTTCTCGCATGACCTGTCTTCCTACAACAGAAACAACTGTTTATTAACTGTTAGTTTACCTTTATCACAAGTTTGTTTTGTCTTTTTTGTGTATTGAAAATTTTATATTTACTTTGATAACTAAATTTACATACAGGAATCATGAAACTGGCTTTTTTTTTTTTACTTTACTGTGCAACAGAAATTCCCAGATAGGGTTCTTTTGTCTCACCTGTCTCCCAACCCTATCAATGGAAGCATCTGCATCCATCATACAGTACAGTGTTCAAAGTTTCAAGAGCCAAGGATAGAGAAGCAAGATTATGATATTTGAATATTTTCATAAAAGCCTAAAACACAGGATCAGGTACCAGATCTTCTGTAATCCTTGCTAATGAAATCAACTAATTTAGTCTGTCACACTTTGTAACACAAATTTCATTCCCATGCTCAATAATTCTTGAATTTGATAAATCCATTGAAACAGTAAACTAGGACCTTGTTTTTCTTTTCTATGTACAGTACAATACTTAAATACAGGATTATGAGATGTCTTTAATAATCAAGTTTGAGTTGTTCATGAAACATCGGTTGGTCTTTTTTATGTGTATTGGCCTCTATCTATTTTCTGTGAATGAAGTGCTCTCATCTAGAATGTATGATGACCAGTGGTGGCTGCAGCCTCTGTGCTGCAGCGCTGACTACTTAATTGCAAGGGAGAGCAGCTAAGCACATATAAACATACATGGGAAGATGTATGTAATATATGCACAGTATCTGTGATCATCAGCGGCACCGTGTATTACAGCTGCCATGCAGAACCGAGGACTCGGCATCAGGCTTCACTTTCCTGAACCCGCCCCCAGACGCCTGTGAAACAAGCCAATGAGATCCTGGGGTGAGCATAGAATGAAAGGGAATCCTAATGCTAGTCCATGGTTCTGCACAGCAGTTGTGATATACAGTGCCGCTGTTGATCCCAGATACACTGCCAGCACATATTATATATTACATACCTCTTCACATGTATATTTATATGTGTTTAGCGACCCTCCCCACCCCACCCCTTCACAAGATACTCAGCAATGCAGCCCGTGGGCCGCAGCTACCGCTGATGGTTACTATAATTTATCTTACTGTTTATTAATAGTTGTTTAATTTTTTTCAGCATATGTAAACTTGTTTGTATTTGTTCTCTTATATATTCTATACAGTTTGTTGTGCAAGTACAGTATTTGATTATTAGGGCAATCAGTTAATGATCTGTCAATGATAAATTGTTTGTTTAAATCTGCTTGCTGACTGTATCTATGTAAACGCTATTCATATGTTTAAAATCGTTATCATCACCACCACATTTCTTGTCTTCTACTGTAAGAATTTCTTATATACTCCCTTATTTTGCTCTAAACATAACTGCCATAATCTACTCCCCATTGGTTCATTTCAGGACTAACTAGTTAAATAAAAAGATTCTGAATTACTTTTCTAAGCAGATGATTAAATAAAATCTATATTTATGTAATCAGGGTGTCCTCTAGAATGAGCAGAGACAGAGGAGAAATATTGAAATTCTGATCATCACACTTTTTTTCTTGTGTCTCCAAACGTAATGGGGGTATACAATTACCTGCAGTAATTGTATCACCGGGGGCTATCCTATTAGCCCCCATGCAGCGCACTCCTCCCAATAATGTCAGCACTCATCAGGTATTATGCTTCAGGAGCCTTAGGCACCTGAAGCATTATACGCGATAGGCGGCCTGCCAGAGCTGCGATAACACATGGGATCGATGACTTATCCCCATTCCCATGCGTTAACACACGATTGCGGGTCCCTTTTCGGCCAATGAAAATGGCCTGCAATAGTAAATCATAAAAATGACCATTGGTCATTAATTGCGATATCTGGGTGGTTTACTTGGGCGAAAATAGATTGGCGCTAATTGGATACCGCCCAATGTCTATAGCAGCACATCACGGTTGTGTCTGATACATCTCCAGAAGCTCTATGTTGTGCTCCATATACCCCATAGACCTACAGTAGTTCTCTAAAATCTCCAGTAGCGTGAAGTATATTTTGTGGAGCCGTTGTACAACCATTATAATCCTGCCAATATATTGAATTTTTGTTTTTTTCTTAAAATATAAAAAAGTAATATGAAAATATGACATGGACTTATGTCTTTTCAAGAGAATCAGAGAAATTTACTATCAAGAAAAAACATGAAACTTCAAAATGTTGAAAAAAAATATTAATTTTACCTTAGAAGAAAAAAATACAGAATACAGATGGAGTTGCGCTCATCTAGTGCGGCTCCATCGCAATTGTACACTCCCGCCGGGACGAGGCGATCAAGAGACTAGCCCCGCAATGGGAGCACACAGAGACGCTCCCATTGTAGTAAATAAGGCACGTGCACATCACAGACGGGCGTGCGTGTTGCAGACGGGCGTGCGGCCGAAAAGCTGCGATGGGTGCACCCAGGCATAGACGGAGCCACGATTAAATAAAAATGTGCTTAAAAAAAGACAGCAATTGTGAGAATCTATATGAACATTGTGGGTAATTCAAAATTAGTGATGTGTACCTGAAATTTTTCGGGTTTTGTGTTTTGGTTTTGGGTTCGGTTCGTGGCCGTGTTTTGGGTTCGAACGCGTTTTGGCAAAACCTCATCGAATTTTTTTTGTCAGATTCGGGTGTGTTTTGGATTCGGGTGTTTTTTTACAAAAATCCCTAAAAAACAGCTTAAATCATAAAATTTTATGGCTCATTTTGATCCCATAGTATTATTAACCTCAATAACCATAATTTCCACTTATTTTCAGTCTATTCTGAACACCTCACACCTCACAATATTATTTTTAGTCCTAAAATTTGCACCGAGGTCACTGGATGGCTAAGCTAAGCGACACAAGTGGCCGACACAAACACCTGGCCCATCTAGGAGTGGCACTGCAGTGTCAGGCAGGATGGCACTTCAAAAAAATAGTCCCCAAACAGCACATGATGCAAAGAAAAAAAGAGGCGCACCAAGGTCGCTGTGTGACTAAGCTAAGCGACACAAGTGGCCGACACAAACACCTGGCCCATCTAGGAGTGGCACTGCAGTGTCAGACAGGATGGCACTTAAAAAATAGTCCCCAAACAGCACATGATGCAAAGAAAAAAAGAGCTGCACCAAAGTCGTTGTGTGACTAAGCTAAGCGACCCTAGTGGAAGACACAAACACCTGGCCCATCTAGGAGTGGCACTGCAGTGTCACGCAGGATGGCCCTTCCAAAAAATACTCCCCAAACAGCACATGACGCAAAGAAAAAAAGAGGCGCAATGAGGTAGCTGTGTGACGACTAAGCTAAGCGACCCTAGTGGCCGACACAAACACCTGGCCCATCTAGGAGTGGCACTGCAGTGTCACGCAGGATGGCCCTTCCAAAAAATACTCCCCAAACAGCACATGATGCAAAGAAAAAAAGAGGCGCAATGAGGTAGCTGTGTGACGACTAAGCTAAGCGACCCTAGTGGCCGACACAAACACCTGGCCCATCTAGGAGTGGCACTGCAGTGTCACGCAGGATGGCCCTTCCAAAAAATACTCCCCAAACAGCACATGACGCAAAGAAAAAAAGAGGCGCAATGAGGTAGCTGTGTGACGACTAAGCTAAGCGACCCTAGTGGCCGACACAAACACCTGGCCCATCTAGGAGTGGCACTGTAGTGTCACGCAGGATGGCCCTTCCAAAAAATACTCCCCAAACAGCACATGGCGCAAAGAAAAAAGAAAGAAAAAAGAGGTGCAAGATGGAATTGTCCTTGGGACCGGGACCTCCCACCCACCCTTACGTTGTAAAAACAGGACATGCACACTTTAACGAACCCATCATTTCAGCGACAGGGTCTGCCACACGACTGTGACTGAAATGACTGGTTTGTTTGGGCCCCCACCAAAAAAGAAGCAATCAATCTCTCCTTGCACAAACTGGCTCTACAGAGGCAAGATGTCCACCTCATCATCATCGTCCGATTCATCACCCCTTTCACTGTGTACATCCCCCTCCTCACAGATTATTAATTCGTCCCCACTGGAATCCACCATCTCAGGTCCCCGTGTACTTTCTGGAGGCAATTGCTGCTGGTGAATGTCTCCAAGGAGGAATTGATTATAATTCATTTTAATGAACATCATCTTCTCCACATTTTCTGGAAGTAACCTCGTACGCCGATTGCTGACAAGGTGAGCGGCGGCACTAAACACTCTTTCGGAGTACACACTGGAGGGAGGGCAACTTAGGTAGAATAAAGCCAGTTTGTGTAAGGGCCTCCAAATTGCCTCTTTTTCCTGCCAGTATACGTACGGACTGTCTGACGTGCCTACTTTGATGCGGTCACTCATATAATCCTCCACCATTCTTTCAATGGTGAGAGAATCATATGCAGTGACAGTAGACGACATGTCAGTAATCGTTGGCAGGTCCTTCAGTCCGGACCAGATGTCAGCATCAGCAGTCGCTCCAGACTGCCCTGCATCACCGCCAGCGGGTGGGCTCGGAATTCGTAGCCTTTTCCTCGCACCCCCAGTTGCGGGAGAATGTGAAGGAGGAGATGTTGACGGGTCGCGTTCCGTTTGACTTGACAATTTTCTCACCAGCAGTTCTTTGAACCTCTGCAGACTTGTGTCTGCCGGAAAGAGAGATCCAACGTAGGTTTTAAATCTAGGATCGAGCACGGTGGCCAAAATGTAGTGCTCTGATTTCAACAGATTGACCACCCGTGAATCCTGGTTAAGCGAATGAAGGGCTCCATCCACAAGTCCCACATGCCTAGCGGAATCGCTCTGTTTTAGCTCCTCTTTCAATGCCTCCAGCTTCTTCTGCAAAAGCCTGATGAGGGGAATGACCTGACTCAGGCTGGCAGTGTCTGAACTGACTTCACGTGTGGCAAGTTCAAAAGGTTGCAGAACCTTGCACAACGTTGAAATCATTCTCCACTGCGCTTGAGACAGGGGCATTCCACCTCCTTTGCCTATATCGTGGCCAGATGTATAGGCTTGAATGGCCTTTTGCTGCTCCTCCATCCTCTGAAGCATATAGAGGGTTGAATTCCACCTCGTTACCACCTCTTGCTTCAGATGATGGCAGGGCAGGTTCAGGTGTTTTTGGTGGTGCTCCAGTTTTCTGTACGCGGTGCCTGTACGCTGAAAGTGGCCTGCTATTCTTCTGGCCACCGACAGCATCTCTTGCACGCCCCTGTCGTTTTTTAAATAATTCTGCACCACCAAATTCAAGGTATGTGCAAAACATGGGACGTGCTGGAATTTGCCCAGATGTAATGCACGCACAATATTGCTGGCGTTGTCCGATGCCACAAATCCCCAGGAGAGTCCAATTGGGGTAAGCCATTCTGCGATGATCTTCCTCAGTTGCCGTAAGAGGTTTTCAGCTGTGTGCGTATTCTGGAAAGCTGTGATACAAAGCGTAGCCTGCCTAGGAACGAGTTGGTGTTTGCGAGATGCTGCTACTGGTGCCGCCGCTGCTGTTCTTGCAGCGGTAGGCAATACATCTACCCAGTGGGCTGTCACAGTCATGTAGTCCTGAGTCTGCCCTGCTCCACTTGTCCACATGTCCGTGGTTAAGTGGACATTGGGTACAACTGCATTTTTTAGGACACTGGTGAGTCTTTTTCTGACGTCCGTGTACATTCTCGGTATCGCCTGCCTAGAGAAGTGGAACCTAGATGGTATTTGGTAACGGGGGCACACTACCTCAAGCAATTGTCTAGTTCCCCGTGAACTAACGGCAGATACTGGACGCACGTCTAACACCAACATAGTTGTCAAGGCCTCAGTTATCCGCTTTGCAACAGGATGACTGCTGTGATATTTCATCTTCCTCGCAAAGGACTGTTGGACAGTCAATTGCTTACTGGAAGTAGTACAAGTGGTCTTCCGACTTACCCTCTGGGATGACGATCGACTCCCAGCAGCAACAACAGCAGCGCCAGCAGCAGTAGGCGTTACACTCAAGGATGCATCGGAGGAATCCCAGGTAGGAGAGGACTCATCAGACTTGCCAGTGACATGGTCTGCAGGACTATTGGCTTTCCTGGGTAAGGAGGAAATTGACACTGAGGGAGTTGGTGGTGTGGTTTGCGCGAGCTTGGTTACAAGAGGAAGGGATTTACTGGTCAGTGAACTGCTTCCGCTGTCGCCCAAAGTTTTTGAACTTGTCACTGACTTATTATGAATGTGCTGCAGGTGACGTATAAGGGAGGATGTTCCGAGGTGGTTAACGTCCTTACCCCTACTTATTACAGCTTGACAAAGGCAACACACGGCTTGACACCTGTTGTCCGCATTTCTGTTGAAATACTTCCACACTGAAGAGCTGATTTTTTTGGTATTTTCACCAGGCATGTCAATGGCCATATTCCTCCCAAAGACAACAGGTGTCTCCCCGGGTGCCTGACTTAAACAAACCACCTCACCATCAGAATCCTCCTTGTCAATTTCCTCCCCAGCGCCAGCAACACCCATATCCTCATCCTGGTGTACTTCAACACTGACATCTTCAATTTCACTATCAGGAACTGGACTGCGGGTGCTCCTTTCAACACTTGCAGGGGGCGTGCAAATGGTGGAAGGCGCAAGCTCTTCCCGTCCAGTGTTGGGAAGGTCAGGCATCGCAACCGACACAATTGGACTCTCCTTTGTGATTTGTGATTTCGAAGAACGCACAGTTCTTTGCTGTGCTTTTGCCGCAAGTCTTTTCTTTTTTCTAGCGAGAGGATGAGTGCTTCCATCCTCATGTGAAGCTGAACCACTAGCCATGAACATAGGCCAGGGCCTCATCCGTTCCTTGCCACTCCGTGTCGTAAATGGCATATTGGCAAGTTTATGCTTCTCCTCAGACGCTTTTAATTTTGATTTTTGGGTCATTTTTTGACTGATCTTTTGTGTTTTGGATTTTATATGCTCTGTACTATGACATTGGGCATCGGCCTTGGCAGACGCGTTGATGGCATTTCATCGTCTCGGCCATGACTAGTGGCAGCAGCTTCAGCACGAGGTGGAAGTGGATCCTGATCTTTCCCTATTTTTTTAACCTCCACATTTTTGTTCTCCATATTTTGCGCACAACTAAAAGCCACCACAGGTATACAATGTAGATGGGTGGATAGTATACTATTATTACTTATACTTATGGACGACGAGTGACGACACAGAGGTAGGTAAAGCCGTGGCCTACCGTACTGCTATATATATAATATATACAGAAAAATAATAACGGACCTGGTGGACACTGTCAGCAGACTGCTAAACTAGTATGAAGAAAAAAAAACACCACAGGTATACAATGTAGATGGATGGATAGTATAGTATTATATTACTTATGGACGACGAGTGCACTGACGACACAGAGGTAGGTACAGCCGTGGCCTACCGTACTGCTGCTTATATATATAATATACTGTATAACGGACCTGGTGGACACTGTCAGCAGACTGCTAAACTAGTATGAAGAAAAAAAAAACACCACAGGTATACAATGTAGATGGATGGATAGTATAGTATTATATAACTTATGGACGACGAGTGCACTGACGACACAGAGGTAGGTACAGCCGTGGCCTACCGTACTGCTGCTTATATATATAATATACTGTATAACGGACCTGGTGGACACTGTCAGCAGACTGCTAAACTAGTATGAAGAAAAAAACAACAACACAGGTATACAATGTAGATGGATGGATAGTATAGTATTATATTACTTATGGACGACGAGTGCACTGACGACACAGAGGTAGGTACAGCCGTGGCCTACCGTACTGCTGCTTATATATATAATATACTGTATAACGGACCTGGTGGACACTGTCAGCAGACTGCTAAACTAGTATGAAGAAAGAAAAAAAACACAGGAGTGTTTTTCAGGCAGACAAACGTATACTGGACTGGTGGTCACTGTCAGCAAAACTGTGCACTGTACTCCTGCTATAACTGCTCCCCAGTCCCCACAATTAGGCAGTGTGAGCAGAGCAGTGCACTCAGCACAGATATATCATGCAGCAGTGCAGCACACTGAGTGAGCACAGATATGGTGGTCGGAGCGTTTTTTTCAGGTAGAGAAACAAAGGAATAAACTCACTGGTGGTATAATCAATACCCTGCACTGTACTCCCTAACAGCTGCTCCCCGTCCCCAATCCTCCCCACAATTATAACTAACTAAGTCACTCTGTGTTCTACTATAACGGAGAGGACGCCAGCCACGTCCTCTCCCTATCAATCTCAATGCACGTGTGAAAATGGCGGCGACGCGCGGCTCCTTATATAGAATCCGAGTCTCGCGAGAATCCGACAGTGGGATGATGACGTTCGGGCGCGCTCGGGTTAACCGAGCAAGGCGGGAGGATCCGAGTCGCTCGGACCCGTGTAAAAAAAAGGTGAAGTTCGGGCGGGTCGGATTCCGAGGATCTGAACCCGCTCATCACTATTCAAAATTAATCAAATCAGCAAATTTGTTAGCAGTTGGGCAAAACCATGTGCACTGCAGGGTGGCAGATATAACATGTGCAGAGAGAGTTAGATTTGGGTGGATTATTTTGGTTCTGTGCAGGGTTTACTGGCTGCTTTATTTTTACACTGCAATTTAGATTTCAGTTTGAACACACCCCACCCAAATCTAACTCTCTCTGCTCCCCCTGCAGTGCACATGGTTTTGCCCAACTGCTAACATATTTGCTGCTGTGATCAACTCTGAATTAGGCCCTATTGTGCCTAAATGACTGTTTGTCCTTTCTGCCCTGCAAATTGTGTCCATCTGGACTATGCTGTCTGTCTTACATGTGATTTCAGAGACAAGGAAGTTAAACGGCCTGGAACAATTCTGAGTTATTGATCAGAGACACTATGGGCCTAATTCAGACCTGATTGCTCACTAGGTTTTTTTTGCAATCCTGTGTTCGCATAGTCGCCTCCCATAGGGGAGTGTATTTTTGCTTTGCAAGTGTGCGAACACATGTGTAACAGAACTGTACAAACAGATCTTGTGCAGTCTCTGAGTAGCCCAGGACTAACTGAGCCACTGTGATCACTTCAGCCTGTTCAGGACCGGAATTGATGTCAGACACCCGCCCTGCAAACGCTTGGACACGCCTACGTTTTTCCAACCACTCAGAGAAAACAATCAGTTGCCACCCACAAACGGCTTCCTCCTGTCAATCTACTTGCGATCGGCCGTGAGAATGGATTCTTCGAACAAACCCATCGCTGAGCAGCGATCCGCTTTGTACCCGTGCGACGTGCCTGTGCATTGTGGTGCATGCGCAGTTTAGACCTCATCGCAACGCTGTACAAAAATGTAGCCTAGTGATCAGGTCTGAATTAGGCCCTATATGTACTGTGTGTTAATCGATAGAAATGATTGCATGTAACAATGCAAACAACCTTTCAAGTATAGTATAGATTAGAAAGTCATGAAAACTCTTATGTGATATATGCACTTGTTTCATATTTGGAAATCACATTTTTCATATTTGCTGGAGGAATTTGTCCTTAAATGTTCTTAGCTCAGTTCCAACTTACAAGAAATACAATTAATGCACTGCCTTCATCACAGATCTATTCATAGACTAGACAATTAGCAAAATTCAAATTTACAAAAAAAATGTGAAATGAATAAGGGCGTGTGTGTGGGAGTTGTGTAGTGGTAGTGGAGGAGTGTGTTGTTTGTAAAAAAAAAATTCTGTGTTAACTGTTTAGACACACAATTATGTGTGACTCAGAGGTGGGTGAGGTGGAGGGTTTGAGTGAGGGGGAGGAGGTTGGTCAGGTGGAGGAGGTGAGTGTTAGTGAGGTTAGTGAGGTGGAGGAGGTGGGTGAGGTTGCTGCAGCAGCCTCAAGTGATAGTGACAGTCAGAGTGCTCCGCAGCCACGCACCACTACTAAGACTGTGCGGAATGTAAAGTTTAGTTTTGCAGAAAATGTGGCATTGGTGCGTGAGCTGATGAAGTATCAGAGGCAGCTATTTGGCCCTGAGTCCGCCAAGGTGCCAACACGGAGGAAGATGGTGTTGTGGGCGAAAGTTGTTGCTGCTGACAATAGTGAGGGGGTGGTCAAGCGGATGGAGGACACGTGCCGCAAACGGTACTATGACATAAAGCGACGTGTCAAGTCCAAAATGGCCAAGGAGGCCAAGTCGGCTCGGAAAACCGGTGGTGGGCAGCCCTATATTGCAAGATATCTGGAGTATGAGGAGCCCATGTGGAGTGTAATACCTCCTGAAGTTGTCTCTGCAACCCATGTCTGGGATTCAGATAGGCCCAGGAAGAATGGTGAGCATGTGTATTTGCATTTACATTCTATGATTTTTTTTATTTATTTTTAAATGTGTGTCATGTGACGTTGCATATTACTCCCATCTTCAAGTGTGTGTCAGCAAATACATTGTTTTGGTTAATGTTTTATACAAAAGCCAATGTAAAATCTTACTTTATTGTATGTCATGTGTTTTTATGAAAGATATTTTGCTTGTGTAGTTTGGACTTGGGGTGTCTCTGAATTGTCCTGCAATAATGTTTTCTTTTTAATTTAAAATTGTGACTATGTTTTATATTTTTGTGATCCATGTGCAATGTTTAAAAAACAGTGGTTGTCATGTTAGAGGCTGGAGTAGTGGAAAGTGGTTTTGAAACCACTTACATGTGTAATGTCATTATTAGATAATGTAAAATATTTAAACAAAATAACACTATTTCATTGATAATTTTTAGCTTGTATTTGTACCGTGACACCACACTGCAGTGTAATTTTTAAAATATTGCTACATTTTGGTTTGGCTCATATAGTGGTAATGTGTGTTTGGAATGCCACATCACAGAGCAATTTATATATTGCATCTGTAATATTTTTCCTTTCAATACAAAATGAAGATGTGTGTGTTTTTGGTTGGTAATGTTTTGTTTTTTTACTTGTGGCCTATGTCAGTGTCCTGTACATGTTTTCCTGTGTCGATTTTGCCATAGTGCATATGTCTATTGGACAATGTTTATTGTTTTATTTTTTTTTTATTTTTATTTGTTTCCGGTACTTATGTTTTTTTAATAAAAAAACCAAGCATTTCTTAAAGAATAAATGTTTTTAAGCATAATAGGTGGATGTATCCACAATAGCATGAATATTTTTATTTTTATTTTTTATACAGAGTATGAAAAAAGCAGTACTACTCGTCGGCCAGTAACTCCTATCACATCTGATGATGTTGACGCTGCGGAAGCAGGTAAAGTGTCCATTGTAGTATAGGGTATGTTTGTAAAGGAATGGCCATAACAAAATTGCACTTTCATTAAAAGGTCCATCAAAAGAAGTATGGAGCAGCAGAAGTGGCACTTCTGTAAGACATCACCACAAAAAACCTGTGGCCGAAAAGAAAGCAAGGTCGTATGTCCCGGGCCAACCACAGCAGGCTACCCCGCCACGAAGATTATCGTCCGTATGTTCTGTACCCCCACTCCAAATTTTGGACACACCTCCAAGACGTCATCCACACTCCCCTCATCTTGATTGTGAGTATCAAACTGAAATAAATGTAAAAAAAATTCTGAACATAATCTAAATTTTCCATAACCACATTAAGCCAAAACACATCAAAAACTTACATACTTACCGCAGTAAGTAAAAGCTGAAATGGAATCCTAGCTAAATGGCCTTGTCCACATCCAGTAAAGATATGTATGTCCACTTGAGCCATACAGTATGACATTGTGTGTAATATGCTGCAACAAAAAAGCATGTTTTTTTAAATGAAAAAAGTAAGTAACATTGCAAAATACATATAAAAACATTACTATGTTTGTTTGATCAAAGCTATAAGGTAACACATTATGGATTCCAATGTGTTTTTATGGTGGAGTATGTGTGAGCTACAATTAAACTAAAGTGTTTGCTTTCACAATTAAGTAACCAGACACATTTGCCACAAACAGGCATATGTATGTATTTAAGTTATGAGTGATGATGTTGCTAGGCAGAATAGGTGAAAGCAACAGTGAATGACATGTGTTCCATGTGTAGTGATTTCTTTACATTTCTCAAACATATGGATAGCTAATGGAGATTTTTTAAACATTTCAGCTTCTAGTCCTGGGAACAGCATCCCTCCGCAACAACAGCAACACAGTGACATGGAGGAGACAAACATCTTAGAAATGCAGACATTAAGGCAAGGAATGAGCCCCCAGCACCTGTGAGTACACCACCACAGCAAAGCACACCACCACCAAAACACAGCCCAACAACAGCAGTAACACAAGGCCCTGATCAGGTGTTTTGGTCCATTTGGGCTAGACAGCAGGACACTAATGAAGATTGCCTGCGTAGGCAGACACAAATGTTTGCAAGCCTACCATCTCACCTCAGAAGAATATCAAGAAATCTGAGTAGACAAAATGAACAAACAACCAGAATAGGCAATACCATGGAACTCATGCGTACAGACATTACACAGGTCATGGGCAACTTACAATGCATAATGGAAGAACAGCACAGACTAATGGAAGAACAGCACAGACTAATGGAAGAACAGCACAGACAACAGCAAAGTTATATGAACATTTTTCAAAACAATCAAAAGATTAATGAAAGTTTATTCCGAATTGTAGACAATCAAAATGCTGCTACACGTGAACTAAATGCTACCCTCACTAACCTGAATGAAACACTCAAATGCATGCACCAACAGCAAACAAGCAGCAGTTCTGGTACGACTACTCCAAATATCACGCCAGTCTCATCACCACCAAGACGCTCCACCAGAGCACCACAACATGACAGTGCAAAAGGCAAAGGGCAGGACAAGCAGCCACCAAAAAAAACGTGAAAAAATACAAGTTAGACATTTGTGATAAGTAACTCAAAATAGTTAGTAAGTGTATGTTTGGCAAAAAATATATAACACTTAGCTCCTTGACAATTTTTACAACATCATTAATTATAAGTGGTACAAACAACAACATAAAATTTGTACGCACATTTATTCTTTACCATTTTTTTTTTATTGGAGGAGGGAAATGTTGATGGAGCCGCACATACATGTTAGCAGGAAGTAAACTGAACACTTGATTTATTTCTAATCATTACTCTTTCTAGATTCCAATCATTCTCTTTTCCTGCAGACACAATAATTGGCAGCAAGGCAGAATGTCTTTAGCAGGAAGTAAACTGACCTCTTGATTTTTTTCTAATCATTACTCTATCTAGATTCCAATCATTCTCTTTTCCTGCAGACACAATACTTGGCAGCCAGGCAGAATGTCTTTAGCAGGAAGTAAACTGACCACTTGATTTTTTTTCTAATCATTACTCTTTCTAGATTCCAATCATTCTCTTTTCCTGCAGACAATCCAAATTACAAAGTTATTGTTAACTATTTTACCTTTCTTCTCTATACAACATTACAAGAAGAACACAATTGAGTTGCGTAAAAAGCTTTTAATATGTTGGCATTGAATTTGTAACAAAACATTGACAAAATGAATGTCAGTATTGTTGGGACATGTTTGTGTGTGTTAAAAATTAGTAAAAATGTTATTACACATGATGCAGAAACCAATATATAAGAACTTTTTAACCAAAAAACAAAGAATGTGTATAATAATGTATATATGTGGCAAACTGTGTATTTACTTACACATCATCAAGTTTACTGCATCAAACATTAGGAAATAAATTATTCCTGATTACAGTAAGTTTGTGTATCTTAAATATGATGGAGCATCACACAGAGGGACACATGTATTCCTGAAGGCTAACATATTATATGTTGAGGAGTGTTTTTTGGGAACACAGGTTCTCAAACTCGGCCCTCAGGACCCCACACAGTGCATGTTTTGCAGGTCTACTCACAGAATCACAAGTGACATAATTAGCTCCTCCTGTGAACCTTTTAACATATGTCTGTGAGTAATTCATACACCTGTGCTTCTACTGGGTTACGTGAAAAACATGCACTGTGTGTGGTCCTGAGGGCCGAGTTTGTGAACCTGACAATTAGGACGTTACACACAATGATAAAGTGAAATACTAAATGGATTATGTGGGCTTGTAATAAATTAGCACTGCAAGTTTATGATCACTTGTCCAGACTTAATGCATGCCACTCATAATCTGTTGTTTTGACTTTAAAAATACACACAATACACATGCGACATTTGTTTTGCATAAAGCGAGGGTATGTTTGTATGTGTCAAGGAGACAGACACATTCTGAGTAATGGTTTTGCCAATAAAAATGGCAAAACATTTATTTATGATTACACAACAAATGAAATAAGCAAACCAAACTTACCTTAGAAATAGCGAGTGATGAGCTCTTGCCTAACCTGCCTCCCTACATCTGTACTCCAAGTATCACCAGATGTCTCTAATTCCTCTGCTTGCTGCCTGCTTTCTTCATTCTCCTCCTCCTCCTCCTCAACATGTGGCAGATGTTGTTGCAAACACATGTTATGAAGAAAGCAGCAGCAGAACACAATTTGAGTCACCTTGGAGTGACTATACAACAAAAGGCCACCAGACTTATCCAGACACCGAAACCTATATTTCAGCACACCAAAACATCTTTCTATCACATTCCGCGTGGACTTATGTGCATGATTGTAGGCAGCAGACAATCTGTTCCTGAATGTTCATTTACATATTGGAGCTGATTGGCTGGTGCCTTTATCATCTTGCCCAGATCACTGGTTTCTCACTTCCTTATGCCTTCTACAGGTTAATACATCTGCACCTGTAGTTGGACAAAGTATACGCAGGCCTACACATATCAAATTACATACCCAGCAGCCATCCATCTGGCATTTGTCCATCCTCAAACGTATCAAAGAGGGATGACTGACTGAGGATGAAGGAGTCATGGCAGCCCCCAGGGTAACCAGCAACAACACTCATTATTTTGAGATTTGCATCACAAACCACCTGCACATTTGTGGAGTGTTCGAAATGGCGATTAGTATATATGTGCTAATGTATTTTAATTAACTGCGCTAATGAGATACAAGCTGCTTTCTTAGGGATTATTATTGTGATGTTTAAAAGAAAGCGCTATAAATGTTAAATAATATGTGCATTAATTGTATAGTGATAAAAATATATATAAAAAGCGGTACCTGTAAAAAATAAAAATTATTATTAATGATAAAATGTTTACACTCTTTTGAGTGAATATGGTGAAGGAGGTAGCCAGCAACACTTTAATTGTCCTGAATTGCCGTGGTTTCCTACCTTTCCCTATGCTTTGATCCGGGGCCGCTGAGAGCACTGGGCGCTGAGACCGCTGAGTGCCGCTGGGAGAGCTGCTGAAAGCGCTGAGAGCCGCTGGGAGCACTGCGGCTCTGATGGATTTCCTCTGCGGCTGTTGGTTAATAGCGGGGCTGGCAGCGCTTGTGTGTCCCGCTGTATCCTTCAATGCACTTTTTCGAGGAGTAAAGTGAATAAAAAGTTCTTTTTATTTGGTTTTATTTATATTAAAAAATACCGGTGGAAATGACCTCATTTTTTGGTGGGAACCATATGCTTGGTTTCACACTGTTAAAAAATAGAATAAAGAAAGTTTTAAAGTGATTATGACTGGTACCGCTTAAAATAATTATCATCTTTTAATTTCAAAATTAATGTAGACTTTATTATGATTATAATTTTATATGAAAAAATATCCTATTTTTGTTTTTTATATGATTAGCCTATTTTTATTATTGTTTTCGAAGGAATGGATTGAGTTCAATTTCTACATTTAAACCTTTTGGAGTCATGGTTTTTAAATCAAAGATCCATCTGGTTTCTACCATTTTTAATTCTTCAGAGATGTTTCCACCTCTCCAATTGGTTTACATTTTTTTGATTACTAAGAATTTTGTTCCAGTTGGGTTTTTGTTGTGAACTTCTGAATAATGTTTCGAGACATTATGTGTGGTCAAGCCTTTTTTATGTTGTTGATGTGTTCTGCAAATCTGACTTTAGCTTTTCGTTTTGTCTGTCCCACGTACTGGAAATTGCATGGGCATTGTAGGAGGTAAATTACCCCTTCTGTGTCACAGCTTAGTGCTTGGTTAATTTGATAACTCTTTCCAGTAACTGTTGATGAAAAGCTGTTTTTTTTTTGTTGTTGTTCTATTACTTATATCACATGCTTTGCAATTGAGACACTGTCTAAATCCTTTGTTGATAGGGTCATGTTCTTTTTTTGCCTTGTTGATGTAGATGACTTTTTGTTATTGTTTGTTTTATCGATTGTGCTCGTCGGTAGATTATCTTCGGATGTTCCGGTAGTATTTGTTTCAGTATTTCGTCTAATTGTAGTATGTGCCAGTGTTTACGTATCATCTTTTCCACTATTGTTGTGTTGCTGCTATATTGAGTGACAAATGGCAAGTTGATGGAGTTTTCTTTTTTGTCTTTGTACTTGATTAATTCTTTTCTGTCAATATGTTTCAACTTATCAATATGTTTTTGAATGTCCAAGTTGGAGTATCCTTTTTCCACAAAGTTGTTTTTCAAAAGTTCACTTTGTTCTAGAAACGTATTGTCATCTGTGCAGTTTCTTCTTAATCTTTGTAGTTGGCCTCCAGGAATATTTTTGATCCATTGTCTGTGATGATTGCTATGAGTGGGGAGCGTATTGTTTCCATTGACTTCTTTGAAGTGTGTTCTGGTTTTTATTTTGTGATGTTCAATGAAAATTTCCAGATCCAGGAAAATGACTTGTTGTTTGCTTGTTGTTGTAGTGAATGCCAAATTTAATGAGTTGTTGTTAATGTGCTTTATAAATAATTGTAGTTTTTCTTCTGGTCCGTCCCAAATGAACATGACGTCATCTATATACCGATGCCAAAGAATTATATTTTCTGAAAATATGTTTTTTGTCCAGATGGTGTCGTCCTCCCATTTTGACACAAATAGATTGGCATAACTTGGGGCTAGAGGTGAGCCCATCGCGGTGCCGCATTTTTGAAGGTAAAATTTGTCATTATACCAGAAGTAATTATGAGTTAAAATTAATTCAATGTTCGCCATGATGAAGTTGATTTGTTGGTTTGGAATCAAGGTTTGGGTGGAAAGGTAATGTCGGGTATGTGTGCATCCTGCTTCATGTGCAATGCATGTATATAATGATTTGACGTCTGCTGTTCCTAATGTATATGAAGTTTTCCATGTTAGGTTTTCCAAAATTTGGAGAATACTAATTGTATCTTTAAGGTAGCTTTTTTGTTGGGTAACCAAGTTCTGTAAGAAATAATCGGTATCTTTGGAAAGGTTTGAGGTAATGGAATTGATGCCAGAGATGATGGGACGTCCTGGTGGGTTAGTGAGATGTTTGTGAATCTTTGGTAAGAAGTAGAAAGTCGGAATTTGGGGATTTGATTGTATGAGATATTGAAATTCTTTTCTATTGATAATGCAGATTTCTAGGCCTTCTTCAAGATGTTCCTGTAATTCTTTCGTGAATCTTTGTGTGGGATCTTGATCTAAAATGATATATGTTTCTGGATCGCTTAGCAGGTGTTCTGCTTCTATTTCATACTGATCTCTTTGCATTATGACGATCCCTCCGCCTTTATCTATGGGCTTGATGACTATTGTTTCGTCTTTCTTCAATTCCATCATTGCTGATCTTTCTTCCTTTGATAAATTGTATTTAATTTTTTGTTTTGGTGAAATTCGATCAATTTCTTCCTCCATGGCTTTTTGGAAGGTATTGATGAATGGACCTTTGCAATGCACTGGGTTAAATATTGATGTGGGTTTGAATTGCGTATGTTGATATTCATCAATGGATGTTGATGGGACTTCAGCCTGTGTATTTTGAAAATATTTTTTGATTGTCAATTTTCTGATGAATTTTTGCAGGTCTATATATAGATTAAAGCTGTCCACTTTGGAGTGGGGTGCAAATTTGAGACCTTTTTTAAGGAGCTGCATCTGTGGTATTGTTAGTTCTTTTTTGCTCAGATTGAAGATTGTTGTTTTAGATTCCACATGGTTTATCTTCTTTTTATTTCTTTTTCCGCCTCTTGTTCCTCTTTTTCTTGTTCTTTGGTTTTCTTTGATTTTTTGTTCAAGGGCGATATTCTTTGATCTGGTGGTTTTCTGCAGATATGGCTGTTCTCTAAAAAAACTTGAATCTCCTCATCTGATGAACCTTCATCTGTATCTTCACAATGGTTCCTTTTGGTTGATTGTTTTCTCCCTCTGTTTTCTGGTATTATTGGTTGGTTGATTTCTTTTTCTTGATTTTTTTATCTGAATTGTTTGTATTAGAGATGAGAATTGTCTTTCCTCTTCTTGCCTTGCCATGTTCTCACCTTGATTGAAGGAGTTTCTTGCTATTGAATCTTGACAGGTGAAATTTCTTTGATTATAGGGTTTATATTCTCTCTGATTTTTATATTGTGGTTTTTTTTGTATAAGGGGTCTCTTTTCTACTGTGCGTCTATATGGTGTCTGGACAGAAAATTGTCTTTGGGTCTTCATCTCATTTGGTGCGGTTTTTCTGCTTGTGTTCTGGGTTGGTTTAGTTGTCTGTGTTGTCCTTTTTTTCATTTTGGAATCTATGATAAGCTTGTTGTTCATCTATGTCTCATTTAAATTTTCTTTGTTTTTGAATCATGATGGTATTTTCTAGTTTGTTCTTTTTTTCATCTGTAATTTGCATCAAGTTCTTGAAGTCTTCCATGTTTGCCAATGGTACAAATCGTTTCTCATAAATTTGGATGTTTTCATTAATTTTGTTAATTGATAGTTCTCTATCTTTAATGATTAGTTTTATTAAATCTTTGGAACAGGTGTCTAAGATTTGATTCCATTGCGAATAAAAATCTAGTTGTGTCGGTTCAAATGTAGCATTTTTTTGAACTCTCAGACCTCGTGGGATCATATTATTTTCTAGGTATTTGCCTAGGGTTGTTATTTCCCACCATTGTTTAGATTCTTGTGTGTAAAGTTTCTCTAATTTAAGAATTGATTACAAAACCCTTCCTCTTCATCGGGGGGCTCATTTGGTATATTAGTGGTGGAAAATATATTTTCTATGTTGTTCCTGTTGGTATTGTATGATAAGTGAGCGGATTTGTAAGGTATCATTATAATACTAAAGCAGCAGCAATTATGGATTAACGTATAAATGTATTTTAATTAACTGCGCTAATGAGATACAAGCTGCTTTCTTAGGGATTATTATTGTGATGTTTAAAAGAAAGCGCTATAGATGTTAAATAATATGTGCATTAATTGTATAGTGATAAAAATATATATAAAAAGCGGTACCTGTAAAAAAGAAAAATTATTATTAATGATAAAATGTTTACACTCTTTTGAGTGAATATGGTGAAGGAGGTAGCCAGCAACACTTTATATGTCCTGAATTGCCGTGGTTTCCTACCTTTCCCTATGCTTTGATCCGGGGCCGCTGAGAGCACTGGGCGCTGAGACCGCTGAGTGCCACTGGGAGAGCTGCTGAAAGCGCTGAGAGCCGCTGGGAGCACTGCGGCTCTGATGGTTTTCCTCTGCGGCTGTCTGTTAATAGCAGGGCTGGCAGCGCTTGTGTGTCCCGCTGTATCCTGGGCTGGCAGCGCTTGCGTGACCCGCTATGTCCTGCGGGCTGTACGCCGGCGTGATGTTGATCCCGGCTTCAGGTGCAGCAGGTGTTTATTCTGCTCGTGTTGCGGCCGATGTTATGGCCGTATATATGTGCTGCCTGCCCCTAGGTAGTCTCAGCTGAATGTGTGTGCAATCTATGGCTCCAAGCACATTGGGCATGCCAGCCAGCTCATAGAAATCTACCCTGATGGCATGCCACTGAGACTCCTGGGTAGGGAAGCAGATTGAGGCCTCGATGTGGGGCTGCAAAACAGCCAACACCTGTGTGTATATTTTAAAGAACAAAAAACATGAGATTTTAGGACAGAACTGGCCACCTAGAAATGAAAACAAACAAAAAACAGAAGAGGTAGTTAGGTATACATCACCTGTGTTAAGATTCTGGAAAATGAGGGCTGTGTGATTCCTATGACATCCCCAGACACAGCCTGAAAGCTGCCAGTAGCCAGAAAGTGCAACACAGCCAGGAGTTTGTGCAGGCCTGAGACAGAGCGAGAGCATCCTGTCTCACGGTCTAGGCCCAGTTTGACAAGGTCATACAGATGGAAAATGTTGTTACGATTTAGACGGAACATCTGTATGACCTTATCATCGGACAATGCGTTCAAGTTTAAACGCCCCCTAAAAAAACGAGGCCTGCGCAGCCTCCGCGGAACCTGTACAACCTGCTGACCATGTTCAGTTTCTTGGCCCTGGGTACTTACAGGCTGATGTCTGAGTCTGAGGAATCCCACAGCACACAAAAGATCACTGGCCCACAGTCCTGCTGCCATTTCTGAGTGTAGGTGTATTGAAATGGGCCTAACATCCTTTTAAAGGCATCCTAATTCAGGTGTGAGTGATTTATTTGCAACACATGTAAACACGTCTGAAAAAAGAAGGTCTATTTTTTTGCCGCTTTTTTTAATGAATCGCAAAAAAATACGACCGCATTTGAGCACTCAGAGACTAACACCCAAATACGAATGAATAGTGAATTCCCGTATTCTATGTAATAACAGCCGCGTTTGACCGATGGTCTATTCATTTGTATTTCTGAACGTTGTCATTCAAACCATTACGAATAGTCCAAACACTGCCGAGATTTGTGCTTAGTGAATTCCCGGATTGGGACTTAGAAAAAAAAACACAAATCGGACAAACTCGGATTTTTAGTAAATACTGGCCAAGGTCTTTAAACAAAACTAAGAGGTTATTCTAAATGTAACCAGAGCTCTTGCACTAGGCAGATAAAATGCTGGCTATACTACCACTTTGGAAACCATAATACAAAATTCAAAGAAATTGTCTAAAAGATTAGCATGAAGTATATTTTATGGAGCCGTTGTACAACCATTATAATACTGCCAATATATTGAATATTTGTTTTTTTCTTAATATATAAAAAAGTAATATGAAAATATGACATGGACATGGACTTATGTCTTTTCAAGAGAATCAGAGAAATTTACTATCAAGAAAAAACATGAAACTTCAAAATGTTGAAAAAAAATATTGATTTTACCTTAGAAGAAAAAATACAGAATACAGATGGAGTTGCGCTCATCTAGTGCGGCTCCATCGCAATTGTACACTCCCGCCGGGACGAGACGATCCAGAGACTAGCCCCGCAATGGGAGCACACAGAGACGCTCCCATTGTAGTAAATAAGGCACGTGCACATCACAGACGGGCGTGCGTGTTGCAGACGTGCGTGCGGCCGAAAAGCTGCGATGGGTGCACCCAGGCATAGACGGAGCCACGATTAAATAAAAATGTGCTTAAAAAAAGACAGCAATTGTGAGAATCTATATGAACATTGTGGGTAATTCAGAATTAATCAAATCAGCAAATTTGTTAGCAGTTGGGCAAAACCATGTGCACTGCAGGGTGGCAGATATAACATGTGCAGAGAGAGTTAGATTTGGGTGGATTATTTTGGTTCTGTGCAGGGTAAATACTGGCTGCTTTATTTTTACACTGCAATTTAGATTTCAGTTTGAACACACCCCACACAAATCTAACTCTCTCTGCTCCCCCTGCAGTGCACATGGTTTTGCCCAACTGCTAACACATTTGCTGCTGTGATCAACTCTGAATTAGGCCCTATTGTGCCTAAATGACTGTTTGTCCTTTCTGCCCTGCAAATTGTGTCCATCTGGACTATGCTGTCTGTCTTACATGTGATTTCAGAGACAAGGAAGTTAAACGGCCTGGAACAATGCTGAGTTATTGATCAGAGACACTATGGGCCTAATTCAGACCTGATCGCTCGCTAGGTTTTTTTTGCAATCCTGTGTTCGCATAGTCGCCTCCCATAGGGGAGTGTATTTTTGCTTTGCAAGTGTGCGAACACATGTGTAACAGAACTGTACAAACAGATCTTTGTGCAGTCTCTGAGTAGCCCAGGACTTACTGAGCCACTGTGATCACTTCAGCCTGTTCAGGACCGGAATTGATGTTAGACACCCGCCCTGCAAACGCTTGGACACGCCTACGTTTTTCCAACCACTCAGAGAAAACAATCAGTTGCCACCCACAAACGGCTTCCTCCTGTCAATCTACTTGCGATCGGCCGTGAGAATGGATTCTTCGAACAAACCCATCGCTGAGCAGCGATCCGCTTTGTACCCGTGCGACGTGCCTGTGCATTGTGGTGCATGCGCAGTTTAGACCTCATCGCAGGCTGTACAAAAATGTAGCCTAGTGATCAGGTCTGAATTAGGCCCTATATGTACTGTGTGTTAATCGATAGAAATGATTGCATGTAACAATGCAAACAACCTTTCAAGTATAGTATAGATTAGAAAGTCATGAAAACTCTAATGTGATATATGCACTTGTTTCATATTTGGAAATCACATTTTTCATATTTGCTGGAGGAATTTGTCCTTAAATGTTCTTAGTTTAGTTCCAACTTACAAGAAATACAATTAATGCACTGCCTTCATCACAGATCTATTCATAGACTAGACAATTAGCAAAATTCAAATTTACAAAAAAAATGTGAAATGAATAAGGAAAATTAGATCTCAAGATTGTCAGTCTTTGCACCACTGTGAAATGGCCAGTCCTACAGCAATTTGCAGAAAATGTAATAGATAAACAACTTGTCCAATGTACAGTAGAGATTAAATCTTACCTTGATTTAAACTTATATTCATGCATATGCATTTAATACACTCTGATGTGTTGCACATATCTTAAGATACGGTACATTCAACTTAAACTAAATACAGGCAGTAAAAGTATTTTTTACATGTATGTTTTGGATCAAATGATTTTAACTCTGGGCACAAGGTGTTTAAACAAAACTAAGAGGTTATTCTAAATGTAACCAGAGCTCTTGCACTAGGCAGATAAAATGCTGGCTATACTACCACTTTGAAAACCATAATACAAAATTCAAAGAAATTGTCTACAAGATTAGCTTCTTGACAACTCTCAAAAAAGAAACAGATAATGGTGATATGATAAACCACCATTAGTTAAGAGGGTAAAATCTATTAACTCTGACACCACAATCTGCTTCTAACTCTGGGATGTAATGCATTCACAGATTCTCTCACCAAAAAATATCGGCAATATAACATGCAGTCACAATGTAGAAAATACAATAAACAAAATTCAAGATAAACAAGGACAATACACCTTTTAGTACACCCTGCCTTCATATCCCAAATCTATCTATACCCTTCTAACCTTTCAGCTTCTCACTGCCTCTAATCTGCTTTATTTTTCAAAGGAAATTTTGTGGGATAAATTTGCATCTTTATTGGCTGAAAGCTGCATTTCTTTTAGTGCACATATGTGATTTTTCTTATTGTGTATACTTTTGACTGTGTACAACCAGGGGTCCAGTATATGGACTAAAGCAGTAAGTATGTGAGGAGATGGCCAGAGATTGTTGTGGTGACCAGGGGTAATGGATATATAGATATATAAATAAAGAATTTTTTTTCTGCATTCACCAAGTCTGCCTGAGTGCCACCAATTTCTACACTATATATATATGTTGTGCTTGTTTCCGGCACTCCCCACAAATAGTATTGCCCCAGTGCCCTCCAGCCAAAAAGCAACAATATCATACCCAAATGGTGGCACTCCAAAGGGGACTTCACATCCACAATAAACCAGAGACAGATGCTCTGTGTGTAGTTAACATTTCAGTTATTATTAACTTTCATCAGAACAGCATATACAGACAACAAATCATACCTTTATACCTTCACCCATCTCTGTGCTCCACCCCCACAGGCTTGGCAGGACCAGATGATTTTACCCACCATGTGTGTGGTGCGCTCCTTCCATCGTCTTGACTCTGGTTACCTGCATTACACATCAACAATACAGTGAAAATACTAAAATACATAATCTCCACCACTGAAATACAGCGAGTTAGGAGCAGACAGTAGCATATACAACAGCCTACACTACCAATAAGTACATGTTCATCATCTGGTGTACAATACTTGCAGACATGAACATACATAATAAACGTACAGATTAAATGGATACAGTATGGCCCCTTATTTAATAAAGCAATGTAAACTCAATTGCTCATTAAGTCCTCCAGGGACTAAAGTATATGATATAAAATGCACTGTCCCAGCTGCAATACATAATTGTGTGGGTCACCAACATCTGTGGGAGGTTGTCAAACTGCAACTTCACCTTCTTCAAGACTAACAAAACTGTGTGGTCCAGAGAAGGTTGCAAGAGAATAGTCTCTGGAATCTGTGATAAAAAGGATGGCCATCCTAAAAAAACCCAGAAAATATGTATCATATGATACATGTTTCTTCTCAACATTAAATCAAACTATAAAAGTCTTGTTATTGCAACCCAAATATTTTTACATTATATGCTAAGCATATCTGAATGCAAGCCTTTCTTGTTGTAAACTTATTGCTGACATAATTCTGATGTTAGTTTTGTACATAAAGTATCATTCTTAATACCATATACTGTATGCAACACATTTCTGCTAAGAAATAGTATGAGTTTGCAATGCTGTAATTTTGGTTTAGCCATGGGCAAGTAGAAGTGACTATTTAATGTGCAATACAAATGACGACACAAGTTTAAGCCACACATTAGATCAAAACTAGTGATGTGCACCGGACATTTTTCGTGTTTTGTGTTTTGGTTTTGGATTCGGTTCCGCAGCCGTGTTTTGGATTCGGACGCGTTTTGGCAAAACCTCACCGAAATTTTTTTGTCGGATTCGGGTGTGTTTTGGATTCGGGTGTTTTTTTCAAAAAACCCTAAAAAACAGCTTAAATCATAGAATTTGGGGGTCATTTTGATCCCATAGTATTATTAACCTCAATTACCATAATTTCCACTCATTTCCAGTGTATTCTGAACACCTCACACCTCACAATATTATTTTTAGTCCTACAATTTGCACCGAGGTCGCTGTATGGCTAAGCTAACCGACACAAGTGGCCGACACAAACACCTGGCCCATCTAGGAGTGGTACTGCAGAGTCAGGCAGGATGGCACTTCAAAAAAATTGTCCCCAAACAGCACATGATGCAAAAAAAAAAAGAGGCGCACCAAGGTCGCTGTGTGACTAAGCTAAGCGACACAAGTGGCCGACACAAACACCTGGCCCATCTAGGAGTGGCACTGCAGTGTCAAGACAGGATGGCACTTCAAAAAAATTGTCCCCAAACAGCACATGATGCAAAGAAAAAAAGAGGCGCACCAAGGTCGCTGTGTGACTAAGCTAAGCGACACAAGTGGCCGACACAAACACCTGGCCCATCTAGGAGTGGCACTGCAGTGTCAAGACAGGATGGCACTTCAAAAAAATTGTCCCCAAACAGCACATGATGCAAAGAAAAAAAGAGGCGCACCACAGGTATAGAATGTAGATGGATAGTATACTTAATGACGAAACAGAGGTAGGCACAGCAGTGGCCTTCCATATCGTACTGCTATATATAGTATACTGGTGGTCACTGTGTCAGCAAACTGCAAAACTAAAATGCACCACAGGTATAGAATGTAGATGGATAGTATACTTAATGACGACACAGAGGTAGGCACAGCAGTGGCCTTCCGTATCGTACTGCTATATATAGTATACTGGTGGTCACTGTGTCAGCAAACTGCAAAACTAAAATGCACCACAGGTATAGAATGTAGATGGATAGTATACTTAATGACGACACAGAGGTAGGCACAGCAGTGGCCTTCCGTATCGTACTGCTATATATAGTATACTGGTGGTCACTGTGTCAGCAAACTGCAAAACTAAAATGCACCACAGGTATAGAATGTAGATGGATAGTATACTTAATGACGACACAGAGGTAGGCACAGCAGTGGCCTTCCGTATCGTACTGCTATATATAGTATACTGGTGGTCACTGGTCAGCAAAACTCTGCACTGTACTCCTTCTATATAATATTAATTATACTGGTGGTCCCCAGTCCCCACAATAAAGCAGCACACTGAGCACAGATATGGAGTGTTTTTCAGGCAGACAACGTACACTGGTGGTCACTGTCAGCAAAACTCTGCACTGTACTCCTGCTATATAATACAGCTGCTCCCCAGTCCCCACAGTTAAGCAGTGTGAGCACAGATATATTATGCAGCACACTGAGCACAGATATGGAGCGTTTTTTTCAGGCTGAGAACGGATAAAACTGGTGGTCACTGATCAGCAAAACTCTGCACTGTACTCCTCCTAACAGCTGCTCCCCAGTCCTCCCCACAATTAAGCAATAAAGCAATCAAGTTCAACAATAAACGGAGAGGACGCCAGCCACGTCCTCTCCCTATCATCTCCAATGCATGAGTGAAAATGGCGGCGACGCTCGGCTGCTTATATAGAATCCGAATCTCGCGAGAATCCGACAGCGGGATGATGACGTTCGGGCGCGCTCGGGTTAGCCGAGCAAGGCGGGAAGGTTCGAACCTGCCTCGGACCCGTGTAAAAAGGGTGAAGTTCGGGGGTGTTCGGTTTCCGAGAAACCGAACCCGCTCATCACTAATCAAAACTACAGAGCAAGGCTCTAGATATTGGAAAGGAACACTCAAGGCAGTTTTTTATAAAGAGTTGCACAAACAAGAAAGGTGTTTTTGATTAAACATTTACAGGCAATGCACATTTGTATGAGCCTCTCTCTGAACTACCTCATTAACTCTGTATTCTCCTTATGCTAAGATGGTACTGGGAGTTCCGCTTCTTCATTTTGTGCTCTTATATTTACAGTTGGGTGGGGGTGCAATCTATCTCAACACTAATTCCAGTGTTATAATAATCCTGCAACAATAGGTTATTCCTTTATTTATAAATAATAACTATTTGTGTACTACTGTATATGCAAAAGCTAGCAGTATTTCTCCTGCATGAAACATGTCTTTGCTCACATTACTACCATTATTAACTTGGATGCAGAGAGGAGGATGTTTATTCTATGCTTGTAAAAATTAAAACAATGTTTCAGCACACATCAGTCTCTCATTAGACTTCACAAGCATTGTAGCTGTAAATATGAAGTGGTGATGTGCCTATAAACATCAGGGTTTTGTATGAAAAAAATGTAAGTAATAAGAGCAGAGAAATGTCCAATTTTGTAACATGTGAGATTACATAATGTACCTAGTAGAATATTCCAGAGATACTTGAAACATCGAACACTTGTCTGCAGATGTGGTTGCTGCAAAAAAAGATTCCTTCTAAGCTGGGCAACTTTGTAATGAGTTATTTAATAGCTTGCTCTTGAAGGAATGCCAATTAGAATCTACTGCCCAGTGTAACCCTTTTTAGTGCCTTTTTCCATGTGGAAAATTGTTATCATCCCATTTCTAATTCTCACAGTAAGTCCGACCACATATTTCTAGAATAACACAAGTAACAGCAAAAAAGAATTAGACTGAGCTGAACAAAGCATATAAATACACATAAATCACCACAGTAGCTAATCAGTGCTACTTCTTCTGTTCTTGATTTTGTGCAAAATCCTAGCTTTCTCCTTCAGACTCCTACTATGAGGACCTGAGCGAGTAATCATGCATTTATTCACTCTGATCAAAGAAAACATCTCTGGGAAACAATAGGTTATTCCTTTATTTATAAAGAAAAACTATTGTGGATAAAAGTTCACAGTGAAATGTCAACAATTATGATCAAAGAACAGCAACTAGTTCCCTCGGTGTTTTCAACTTTTGCAAAATGTACTGCACACACACAAAAGGTTGAGCAGGTTGCCACCTTGCAGTGTAGTTGGTAACTTTCATGCAGTTACAGCTTATTTTTTTGCATTTTCAAAGGTAACTTTCACTGTTTCTGTCTTTATCTTTTCTGTTATTTCTATCGGTGCTGTTCTGAGTTCTTGCCTTTTGTTATTCTCAAAATGTTAATACTTCCTTTTAGCATTTTCTTTAATCGTTTGTTTGCTAATAATTCATATTCTGTCTCTGTGTATTAGCTTTCTCCTTTCCTTCTTACTTACTACACTTGCCATCTCCCGTAACCATACTGGCTAATATTACAAAGCCCAAAACAATACATGTACAAATCCTACATCACTAACATTTAATATTTTGTTCAGTGTGTACTTTATAATGTCACTTCTGCAAGAAACCATATACTATTATAGTAAAAAAAAAAAAGGATCCCCTCTTTCCAGCTAGGTTGCAGAATAGGGATCCTATTAAAATATATAAAGTCATAAATGGCCAGTGGGTCTTGGAAGACATCTACACATGGATCTAATTGCATAAGCCAGTCCTGAAGATCATATGGTTCTGCCCTCTTGAGAATGTGTCATAACCCATCTGAGATTTAAGGTAATTGCTAACATTCCCATTATGAATTATTTTTGTCATCCTGCTTAATAATTTGTGTTATTCTTTGAACTGTTAGGATGCAGATGTCAAATTACTATGTATTTCTATTTGGATAATTAAAGTGGCACTTCAAAGAGTCACTTGAATTCTTCGTAGTCAAAGAACTCATGTCTTTGTCAAATCTTGGCTACATTGGAATTGTTTGGTTTCATAAGAACAAACTTAATCAATTAGTTACCAAGTTGCCAAGAGATAAACATATAATTCTACTATGGACTGAAATAGTTCTCAGTTAATAAACTTGTGATCATATATTTTAAAACTTGTGGCGTAGCCATGGTGTTTGGGGACTGTATGTTTAATCTGTTTCTGGTGACTGCCATCATCTTACTCAATATTTACTCTATAGTTTTGAAAACCTTGATATGTTAAATGTAAAGTTGTAAGTGGATATTTAAAATGAATGTTTTACTGATTGATTCTTCCTTAAGGTCTTGAACACAGAAAGAATAACTGAAACACTATGGAGCTGAAACAATTAAATTTTGGAGCACTATCCTATCTATGTTTACTACAAATATCAATTGTGCATGGTTTCAATAAATATATTCTGTCAAGCTTTATGAAATATGAAGGATGAAATAAGAGATCTGCCCCCTAAAAAAAGTAAAACAATCCAAAAATAAAAAAAAGTTAAAACATATTGAAAAATGTGGTTGGTTTTAGCTCACTTTAATTTAAAAGCAGTGATGAAGATGTTAAAATTCACCATAAAATAATTTTAAAGTTTTTGGAATAGACCCCATAAACCAAACTGTACATATTCTTGCTGTATTACAGATTCAATTAAAAATGCACATGATGAAAAGATCTCATCTGCCACTATTCAAGGGCCATTGATCTACCTTAAACATTTCTTTTCTCCTAAAATACTGGTCATTTTAACATAACTATGGGTTGAATAACTATTTGAGTGATAGGACTTTTTGATCGCATTTTTTACTTGTCAATTTGTTTATTTGTATTGTTTCTTGTACACTTGTCAAAGCAAACCTAGAAATCTGCTTTCTCATATAAACATGTTGGAAGTTACTAGGAATAATATAGAAAGTGGAATCCTTTTTATAAGGGGTGTGCTCTACAGTGAATGATCTCCTCAATGCTCATCTATTCATTCTCATTGAAATAATCACATCTCACATTATAAAATGTAATTTTTGTATGTGACCAGCTAGTACTAAGCAAAGACTGTTCTGCTAGATTTTCATATACCATGGTTGCTATTTTCACATATAAAACCTATAGTTCATTCTATAAAAATAAATGCATTTTCACTGTGGATAATACAGTATATTTTTGCACGTCTGTAAATTATACATTTTCTAGATTGCTACAAGCTGAATAAAATAATGTTTTGCAACAGAGCTCTATGATGTTATTATTTATGTTGAGATTGAAGTTACTTGTTGTCATGGCATTCCAACAAAAAGTTAACTATTGCTTTTATATGAGTAATTTTTTATAGAAGTTTTTTTGTTTTATAATGAGAACTATTGTCTGCATGTTAATAATGTTTTGTAATGCACATTGTTCTTCATTATATGTAATATTCTACAGTATATAAATACAAATTGATTGCTTGACATATTTATATGGGAATTGGCCAAAAATACAATTATTAATTGAAATTAGAAGTATATTCCCTCCATTCAATATAATTTCATATTTACTGCATTTTGTTTTTCCCTTTGCTTATAGCAATTGTTTAATTTCACCTGAATATATATTTCAAGATGGTAGCTTTCACTTATACTGTAGATCCAAAATGTATACAAATTGGTTTACTTAATTTATTTTATCTTCTTTTCCAAATATTTTTTTTTTTATTAAGCATTTTACAAAATTACATCAGAAATATAAGATTACAGGACATGAAGCAAAATCTCTTCACCACTCACAGAGCCTCATAGTGTATCTAATGTTGAAACCTTATGTTATGACAAAATAAACTGAAGCTTAACATCAGTAAGATACATATACTTCCATGTAACAAATACCACAGTAAAACAAAACATTTCAGGTAATAGGTACAAGACAGTAGAGAGAAAGAAAAGGAAGGAAAAGTTAGTGAATAGGGAGGTTGTATGAGGACAGGACAGAAAGAGAACTTTGCAACCCAAGGGTAAGAGGGATGTGTGGTATTTTCTATGAAGGAAGGAAGGGGGGGCTCACTTTTCTATCAATTCAGAGATTTATAACTGTCAGATTCTTTATAGGCCAACCAGGGGTACCAAGTAGCAGCAAAATAAGATCATCCATGGTAAAATAGTGTTCAATCCTAGCACATCATTCCAACATGAATGGGACCACATTCAGGGCCGGCAAAATAAATCTTGGGGCCCCATATAGTGATAACTGTGGGGCCCCCTCAGATTATATATATATATATATATATATATATATATATATACACACAAAGAAAATAGCGGCACTTCAGTGGACATTTCAATCAATAAAGTATATTGGTAAATAAAAACAAATACCAACGTTTCAAGGCTATTACAGCCTCTTTGTCAAGGTGCAGATAAAGAACAAGTACCCACTCACCCTTAAGTAGGCAGGAGAAGAGAAAAGAAGCCCTATGTGGGATGTGCTGCAGCCCCGACCTTACGCAGTGCTTCCAGCGCTAGGGATCAACGTCATCATGCCAGCAGCAACCGGTTGCCATGGCGACCACAAGCACCTGCTGACACGACTTCTGCCATCCTTGCAAATGGAAAACACAGTGTAAACTGTGAAAACAGTAGTGAACTTAGAAATAAAGATAGATAGCACTGTACACACTGATCGTTATGCTACAAATAGAAATACAGCACAAATTAATCCTTATGTACTCGGAGGGCTGGTCACCAAAGCTCAGGGCTGTTGTGTATCATTACTCAAGTAAAATAAAATACAAAGTAACTAGGGTAATCACAGCATCTAATGCTAGCAAACAGATTCCTTAAAAAGACTAAGGTGCGTTATAATGTATTATCTTTATAAGCAGCACCAATCACATATCCCAGGGATGCAGCCAGCTGGAGACATAGGTTAATAACAATAAGGATTGAAATACATATAGTCCCTGGATGGGTACCAGCTCTGTCACATCAAAACATGGGGTGCTAAACCATATATAAGAATATATGAAAAGGGAGTTAGAACCTCAACCCCTGGATATGCAGAATGAATATAAAGGCACACATAAATAAATAAAATAAGAAGCCAACTAGAACACATTCCATGAGAATTTTTCAGTAAGTCCCCATGGATTAACTTTGTTTAAAGTAAATATCCACTTCGCTTCTGCTTGTAATAGCTTGCCCGTACGGTCCCCTCCATGTATGGACTCAGGAACATGATCAAACGCCATATGTCGTAAATCTGCCAAGGTGTGGTTCTGTGCCCGAAATTGCCTGACCACTGATTGCTCAAATAGTTTACCTAAAAGGGCACCTTTTAATGGCTGACCTATGTAATGCCATTCTCTCTCTCATGGTTCTGGATGTCTTGCCTACGTAAAATAAACCACAAGGACAGGTAATGAAGTAACAATAAACAAGGATGTACATGTTAAGATGTGCACAATTCTGATATTATGTGGTGATTAAAGCTGAATCCAGTAAGCATATTCTGGCAGGTAGTGCATTTTAAACATTTGTAACACCCTGGATTTTTAGATAAGAAATATGTATTGGCAGGAGTAGGGGTGAAGTCAGTGATGTTGGTATGGCCCACTATGTCCTTATTCTTCTTGCCTCTCATGTAACATAACATCGGTCATGTAATCCGGAAACTGGAAAGATCTTTGGTAGTAGTTATAATACTAGAAGCTCTAGTGAGTACAGGACTGGCGGTGTTGTAATTGCTTGTAAGGAACCTTTGTTCAAATCCAAATAAAGTGATTAAAAATGCTGACAAGGGGGGTGGGATAGTAATTATGTAACAGGAGTACTATGAAGAGGAAGCTTATAGACTTCTTGGCGATGCTAATTCATATATAAAGTTGAAAAAGATCCTACCAGTATTTTCTTGGTAGAATTGGAACAGATTCTTAAAGAAGGACTTTCCAATAAGTATGTTAATATAAAATCCATAACGAGCTATCCCACCTCCCTGGTTGCCCAATTGTCAGTGGCATTTGATCACTGACATCAAGGGTGTCTGAATACGTTGACAGCTGTATTAAAAAATATATACCCACCCTTGAATCCTATATTCAAGACTGAACTCAAGTGTGACAAATAATAGGTGATCTACAATGGGCAGAATCTTATAAGTGGTGTTCAATAGACACACAAACACTCTATACATCTATTCCTCACAATAATGGTGGTATCATCTGTAGAACGTATATATTAAGAAATGACGCTGAGGAAAATGGGTTTAAGATTAAATTTGTGTGTCAGTGTCTTGAATTTGCCTTAAAACCAAATACTTTACTTTTATTGAGAAACGGTACCAGCAGGTGTGTGGATCAGCCATGGGCAGTATCTGCACACTGAGCATGGCCAATATCTATATGGGACAGCGGGAACAGGATATCATGAGTGGGGCTGCGAAGGATAAGATCGTCATGTACAAAAGGTACATAGACAAAGTGCTGATAGTATGGAAAGGAAGTGAGTCCGAGTGGGTTGACTTTATTGAAGCGATTAATGTTAATAACTACAACCTACGCTTCACAGGGACATTCAATCCCGTCCGTTTAGACTTTTTGGATTTAGTGCTCAGTACCAAAACTTTCCCCAAATCAGGTCTTATAGAAACGTTCACCCATTTTAAGAAAGTGGATAGCAACAGCTATTTGGAGTTTACAAGCTGCCACCTGCCCCAATGGAAAGAAAATATCCCCTATTCACAATTTTTGAGGTAAAAAGAAATTGTTCTGACATGGACACATTTAATGAACAGGCTGAAATATATAAAAACAGGGTTGCTGAGAGAGGGTACCCTAAGGACTTAGTAGAATCAGCTAAAGCAAAAGTGAAGGCAAAAGATAGAGAGTCACTTCTTGTATATAAAAGAAAAAAGGATGTAGAACATTAGAACATATTTGGTCCATTTGTAACACAATTCAGTACAGGACATCGGGATTTAGAGAAAATGGGCAATACTGTTGTTGGATCCAATTCTAGGTCCGAGACTGCCTAAAAAACCTGATATCATTTATGAAAAAAAGCTAAAAGTATAAAATCTATGGTGTCTAAGAGTAAATTGGAATAAATACAGATAGTGAAAAATGATAGTAGCTTCCTAAGTGACATTAAAGGATTTTTTTTAACTGTGGGAGCTGTAAAGTCTGCAATAGAGCAGAAAGGGGATCTAAGTCATTTTGGGGTAGGTGGATCAGAAACCAAAAACTATAAAGACGTTTTTTAATTGCAATACTACATTCTGCATATATACGTTAACTTACCCCTGTGGCCTTAAATACACAGGCAAGACAAAGAGGGCGTTAACAATTTGAATATTAGAACATGTCAGAAACATAAAAAACCGAGTGTTGAATCATCGTATACCACATCATTTAAGTGAACATCATGGTGCTAATTCAGATTCTTTGAGATTTATTGGGATGTACCGGTGGATAAAAACGGGGGTGACAGGGAACAGGTACTTCTAAAACATGAGACCTTCTGGATCCTTTCTTTAGACACTTTAATTCAAAGAGGTCTCAACGAAAATCATGAAATTACCCCATTCATTATAGAGAGGTAAAATCATCTCAATTGTGTGTATCACTTTAAATGATTCCAGTACAGGTGATGGCATCGTGTTTTATTCCATCTAAAATGTAATATTGCTGTCCCTGTTGTTTCATGTAAAATGTGTCTTTTAGTGAAGAACTAACAAAGTAAGATTTTGATAGGGTTATATACCCTTTAAATGTTGATTATATATAGATGCTTTGGAGGTATTTAAGCATCTTTAATGTATTGTTCTGCTCTAAATTTTCAACTACCTTTTGTTTCTTTTTAATATCTTGTTTTAACATTTGTGTAACATTGCTGCTAGTATTGCTCCAGGTGTCATGATTCATTAAGCTGCATCTGTGTGAAACCAGCACTATAAATGACAGAGGGGGTCATTCCGAGTTGTACGCTCGTTATTTTTTTCTCACAACGGAGCGATTAGTCGCTAATGCGCATGTGCAATGTCCGCAGTGCGACTGCGCCAAGTAAATTTGCTATGCAGTTAGGTATTTTACTCACGGCATTACGAGGTTTTTTCTTCGTTCTGGTAATCGTAATGTGATTGACAGGAAGTGGGTGTTTCTGGGCGGAAACTGGCCGTTTTATGGGTGTGTGTGAAAAAACGCTACCGTTTCTGGAAAAAACGCGGGAGTGGCTGGAGAAACGGAGGAGTGTCTGGGCGAACGCTGGGTGTGTTTGTGACGTCAAACCAGGAACGACAAGCACTGAACTGATCGCACTGGCAGAGTAAGTCTCGAGCTACTCAGAAACTGCACAGAGAAGTCTTCGCAATATTGCGAATCTTTCGTTCGCAATTTTACTATGCTAAGATTCACTCCCAGTAGGCGGCGGCTTAGCGTGTGCAAAGCTACTAAAAGCAGCTTGCGAGCGAACAACTCGGAATGACCCCCAGAGAGAGGTAAATTAGAGAGAAAAGTAAAATAATATCAATTGTATATATCACTTTGAATGATTCCTTTTATAGGTGACTGGATCGGGCTTTATTCCATCTACAATGTAATACTGCTATCTCTGTTGTTTTATATAAAACAGGTCTTTTAGTGAAGATTTAACAAAGTAAGATTATGACAGGATTATGTACCCTTTAAATGCTGATTACATATAGATGCTTTGGAGGTATTCAAGCATTTTAAATGTAATGTATTGTTCTGTTCGAATTTCTCAGCTACTGCTTGTTTCTTTTTAATAACTTGTTTTAAGATTGGTGTAACATTGCTGCTAGTATTGAAGGAATACTAGGAACACTAGGAATACTAGGGAGGAAGGATATATATATATATATATATATACTTCCAGTGACGGCCGGCACTCAAATCCCATTGAACAGCTTGCTCCGGTGCCAGTTAGAGCAATAAGATACTAGTCCAGACGAAAATGGCACTCAGAGAACTTGAAGAAATTTAATTCAGGTCATTAACGTTTCGGGGTCGCAAGCCCCGTCCTCAGAATGAACACAACATGTTGTGTTCATTCTGAGGACGGGGTTTGCGACCCCGAAACGTTAATGACCTGAATTAAATTTCTTCATTTCTTCAAGTTCTCTGAGTGCCATTTTCATCTGGACTAGTATATATATATATATATATATATATATATATATATATATCATACTTGCCTACCTGACCCTCTCCATGAGGGAGAAAATGCTCTGTTCCTGGACTTTCCTGGTAATGTATGTAATGCCTATATGCCTCTATGAAGGTTCTTTTTATTAATTTTTAATCCTATCACTCCCATCACACCACTTATGTATAATTCACTTATTTATTAATATGTAGCTCAATAAAATATGTCTACATGGAATGATACCAGACTGATTATTGAGTTTCAAGCCATTAGATACGGTCATACCACACTGGCTCCATGCCCAAACCCATCTGCTCTTTGAAGCTAAGCAGTGTTGGGCTTTATTAGTACCAAGAGGGAGACCACTTGGGAAGATTAAGTACTGTAAAAACAGGCATAAAACGTCACTATGTCAGAACTGTGTTCACATATGTATGTACGCATGGGTACGCAGTTATGTGGGAGAGCTAGTGCACACATAGCTATATGCACATATACCTTATTCACTAAAAAGCACTTTATACATATATAAAATATATAAAAAATATGTTTTTAACATTCACATTCACTAACTCGCTCTCTTTCTTTTCCTCATAATTTTATATAGCCAATATGATTACTACAGGTTGAGTATCCCATATCCAAATATTCCGAAATACAGACTTTTTTGAGTGAGATTGAAATAGTGAAATCTTTGTTTTTTGATGGCTCAATGTAAACAAACTTTGTTTAATACACAAAGTTATTAAAAATATTGTATTAAATTACCTTTAGGCTGTGTGTATAAGGTATATATGAAACATAAATGATTTGTGTGATGTACACACACTTTGTTTAATGCACAAAGTTATAAAAAATATTGTCTAAAATAACCTTCAGGCTGTGTGTATAAGGTGTATATGTAACATAAATGCATTCTGTGCTTATAATTAGGTCCCATCACCATGATATCTCATTATGATATGCAATTATTCCAAAATACGGAAAAATCCGATATCCAAAATACCTCTGGTCCCAAGGATTTTGGATAAGGGATACTCAACCTGTATTAGATTACTGGAATCACACTGTACTATTATATAATTTTCAAGCCTAAGCACCACCTTATATGTGTATATAAAACATCCACACACTTTAGATTATTTTACATATATTTTTTCTTTCTTTAGTTTTATCCTCCATATATTTCTAGTGTTTATCTTTGAGCTGTGCCTCTATACAGAGGGAATAGACTACCCTCTAATATAATCAAGCCCGTTTTATAAACAAAAAGAAAAAATTCTGCTTTGCTCTATCATAGTAAAATTAGCCTTGTAATCACAAGGGCTGCACTTATTTGAATTAATATTAAATGCACTTTCTTTTATTTATTATTTTTTATAAGCTGTGCCTGTAAACAAACTATCCAGAATGTGTGTCTGCAATTGTGGACTCCGTGAAAATGGTCACCAGCAGCATAAACCACTGAGAGGATGCATTCATGAGCCAGCCCAGCATGAGCCCCTGATGCAGCAGAATGACCACATGACGCCACGGACGCCAGCACCAGAAGTGGGGCATGTGTATGGGACTCTGTGGATGGAAGTGTGGCAGACCGCACTCTATACAGTTATCTCTATGCCCATGAAACCGGAAGTGGGGTGGGCGCACATGCCCACTTTGCAACCACTGACACAGGAAGTGTGGCAGAAGTGCTCGCAATTAATGAAATTCATCTTATTTACACTCTATTATGTACTATTTATGTTCGTTTTTTTAGAATTAAACAATATACGGCCTCTCCCCTATATCTTGAACTAGCTTCTTCATTGTTTATCTAAAAATTAGTCACTAAATTTAATAAACTGTTAATTAACAGGAAGTGATGTCACAATTAGAATCCTCAATAACAGCAGGTATAAAAGTCAGTCCTGATCACTTGACCATTACCCCTTGATGAAGTCAGACTGACGAAACGCATTGGCCATTCCCGTATGACCCTCCATACTAAGATAAGCCATTTTTATACAAAAAAAATATTTTACTTCCTTTTTATTTTCTATATACTTCTAAAAATTGTTTTTAAAAACTTTTTATAGAAAACGTATACATTTTCCTCGGTCCTTTTAGTATACAATTTTTATATATATATAACTCCACTTAATTTTTTATGATATATGCATTTATGTTTTGAAGATATGTCTTTTTAAAAAAAATGTTTATATGTATCTTGGCAATAAACTTATTGTAAAAATTTTTTTATAAAAAAAGTTTTACTATGTCCCTCCTTTTTATTATACTATAGTCTTCTAAGTATATTTGTAAAACACCATTGGTTGCCAGAACCCCTATTCTCCCACATTTATCTTAATTTGAAACAGCATCTTACCAATGCTGAAACTTTAGGGGATTGCTGACGCCCTATTATTCATAAGGTTGTATTTTTTTGTCAAACTTAGACTATTATTTTGGGGGTTTTCCCTCAGAAGTGGAGCTATACTTCTATTACACACACACACACACACACACACACACACACACACACACACACACACACATATATTTATATACAATCTCCTTACTCCACATACACCACAGACTGTGTCTCCCTTTCTCCTTCCTTCCACACACCCCACTGTCTGTCTCTCCCCAATGACTCCATGCTGCATTCCCAGTTCCCCCACCCCATGCCAAAGCCTTGTATCCCCTCACCAATCCACTCTTTCTCCAGGGAGTGACCAAAACACTGAACAGTAGGAACCATGCATCCCTCACACCCCACCATTAGAGGCAGGTGCAGGGCACAGGAATTCTTGCCAGCAGAGCTGCTGCCATGTCCCATAACTGCATGAAACAGAGCCAGACTCGGACACTCATACAGTCACATTGGGTGAGAGGCTCCTGTCACTCTGAGGTTACGCCCACACCACCTATAGCTCGCTGCCCTATTTGGACAAGATGATTCACATCCCTGCTGGCCACTAAACAGCATATACTTGGGGGATCTGTTACAGGTGTCCCCTTTGACCCCCCTGTTGCTGGCCCTGACCACTTTAGAGTTCCAATGCACAGGTAGCACTGCTTTAGAGGCACTTACAATGTGGCAGAGAAGAGTATTGAGGATGCCTCAAAAGGTTTAGTAACCAGAAACCACTGCAAGCGGGAAGGTCCTCTCCTAGAATGAGACTAGCCATTTCATTTACTTTCTGCCAATAAGGTTTAATAAGTAGACAATCCCACCAGATATGCATGGGAGGTCCAACCATCACCCTGCATCTCCAACAGGTATTGGGGACCCCTGTATATATTTTAGCCAATGACTAGCGCAGCTATACCATCTTGTCAGTACTTTATTGTGTGTTTCCATCACCAGTATATTGTAGGAGGAGAAAGTATTTTTAAAATCTTTAGACAAGTCATTGTCCCCTATCAAGCCATTCAAATCAGTATCCTAATCCCGCACAAATTTTGGTGTAGCAGGGAAGGCATGGTCAATTATTAATTTATAAATGGTTGAGAGTGAATGACGTGGAGAAAATGGGTGAGGCACATATTCTCAAAAGGGATAGTTGAACACAAATTAGCTCCAGTGGGGTGCAAGCCAGATAGAAAATGCTTGATCTGCAGGTACCTCCATATCTCTTTATTAGGTAGGTCCAGTAGCGGATATTGCTATGGGCACACACGATTTTTGCCCAGGGCGCCGCCTTCCGGAGGGCACCACCACTGTGGCAAGATTCCCTACTGGTGGTGCCCCCTGGTGCTGTGCTGTCACTGCTGTGCGGTGGCAATGACATCATTGTGCACCGCACTGCCTTGTGGGACTGACACATAGATGCTAGTAGTCATAATTGACCACTAGTGTCTATGCTGTGCTATGGGAGAGACGTCATGACTTCTCTCCCATAGATCAGAGGAGAAGTGCTGGCAGCCGGAGATGGAGTTCAGCTGCAGTCGGGATTCAGGAGCGGGGATGGTGAGTATTAATTCATTAAATTTTGTTTTTATTTTTCTTATTTGTAAGCAGAAAAAACGGGGGCACAACTCTACAGGATGAACAAATGGGGGCACAACTCTAAAGGGTGCACAAATGGGGGCACAACTCTACAAGGGGCATACCTGTGTAAATACCAAATTGCTTTCTAACAAATATTTAAAATGCCCGCTCTAATATATACTGCAGACGCCAGGCGCATCTTATTACCATATACGATAAAAGTGCGCTGTACATCTCAAAACACTACTTCCCTTAAGAGAAAAGAATACACCCACACATTATCTGAGTTCCAAAGCTCATTGATGTATATATTTGTTATTAAAATGATATGTATTCAATATATCACAATGTACAGTATACATATAGTTACATGGTTACAATTTATACAGTAATCAGTTAATACAATATACATACAGTTACAGGCCAGCATCCCATACCATTCCCTCAATGCATCCTCCTCTTAATATATCTCTCTCTCTCAGCAAATAAATACAGGAACTGGTCTGGCAACATCTCCACCATCGTCTGGGACAAAACAGCAACTAACTCCTGTGTGTGTCTGATCAGCAATGTGTTATCTACTTTGGGGGAGTGCACACATCTAGTCTAAGGTAGGGAACTTTCTCGTTCATGATGAGTCACTGGTCTGTTCGTATGCTAACCAGGTTCAGCCTTGAAAACATCAAAAGGGCTGGCCTGAGTTTCCTGTCCATCACCTGTTTGGAATGTCTATTGTCCTAATAAGAGTGATTTTAGCTTTCATACATTTAATCATAACTACTTGTTGCAATGTCCTACAACTTAATAACAAGTATCAAATGAATCTACACATTAATCTGGTTGCTTTAATACCAAATATGACATGTCTATCTTGCTCCGCTCCAATAATACGCATACATGACGTTAATCCATTATATAATTTTAAATAATTATGATGTCTGGCGCTTGATATGTTATAATTATGTGCTGTATGAAATAAGTGTCAAATCCATCTCTGTGGTATGTCCGTGTAAATGCATGTTACCATATATTGCTGTGCTCGCTGCGCGTATTTGCAAGCATAGTGACTCATAATGTGTGTAGTCTGTATGTTCTCTCTATGTAATAATTTTGACTACGACAGTCCACCCTTTGGCAGTAAACAATAACTGCCATCAATTATTAACCTAAGAAAAAAAAATATTTCAGACAATAATCGGTGACCTAGACACAAGTATGTATTCAGTTCGCAAATCAGATGTTTGACCATATTTGGGGAAGACAGGGAGGAGGACGAGACATCCTCTATATGCACTCGGCAGTCACGGAATCACTGGTTGGGTGTGGGACAACATTCAACCTATAGTGTATGCTGGGACAGTGCTTTGGCCTATAATGTCTGATTTGGACGAACATTTCACACATACATGTACCTACGTCTTTGTACACTGATGTTTGGATTCGATTGAGGTTCTGCTTGGTAGATGAAGAAGACACAAACAAATCATGAAAGTGACATATAAAATTTTCATGATCTACATATTCCTATCCTTTTCTGAACATTGTTTCCATTTGTGGAACGTATGCTAGGTCTGTTTAATAATTGAACAAGGGTTATAAGTAGTGTCCTTCCTAAATAACATAAACCTTCGGAGTTTGGGGAGAGCCACTCATAAACCTTTCTTCCATATATATTAATGAGCTCTTTATCTGCAATGTGTGAATAGCCATTGTCTGATTGTTCCTGATTACCTCCGAACTCCATAACTACTAGACCTTTGATTTTTCTCTGGCTTTAACAAACAGATCGGCTACTCCTCCTGTGATCCTATAAGGAAATCACTCCTTCCTCCAGAACCAGTTCCAGTCCCACACTCAACTCCTCATAAAAAAAACATAGCAAAAATAGAATGTCCTGAAGAAAAAATGTTTGTCAGCGGGAAAGAGAGAAAAGAGAAATAGAACAAAACAACTCTTGTTCATAACAAATCAATTACAATGACTGGTCTTTCTGCAATCCTTTAGTATGCTCAGGTAGTGTTCAACAGTGCCGCCTCTCAGTCTTCACGGAATAGAGTCTCTGGTGATACTTTTGCGATCTCACTCCATTTACGAGTTCCTTCCGGACTACCGACTTTCCTGCAATGGGAATCGTGGACCCAAGTCTCTCTCTCGGCTACTTTCACTGGGATAGTGCTGTCAACAAAACTTGGTACAGTTCTTCCCACCTATTAGGCAATCTAAGCGTAAGAACAATCACACAGTCTCTTGGTTCACAATCAAGACAGTTAGTATTTGGCATACCAGCATTCAACAGTTTCAAGTTCTTTTGTCAAGTTCTCAAATGCTGGCTCATCTCAATAAGGTACTGTACTGTCACCTCATTGGTGTATTTCTGATCATTGTGCGGATCAATCATGACATGAATTTCTCTTACAAAAACAACAAAAAAAGACACAAATACCAAAACAAAAACACATTTTGAAGAGGGTGATTCGTTAAGTGAAGATCTGGGAGTGGCTCCGATGCTACATAATAGTAGTGGCAGTATCTATGATCACAATAGTACAATTTCAAGCTTTGCTCCTACTTCTAGGGGTACCATTATCTACACTCAAATTTCTGTGCAATTTTACTTTGCAGCAAACACAGCAGCATCTGTGGCGGCAGGAAATGCCTCTACCCAGTTTGAGAAAACATCAGTGCACACCAATACATAACAATAATTCCTAAAGGGTGTTAACTGTACGAAGTCATTGCTTGTTTGCAATGTAGAGTACCATGAGCATTACTCAAAAAAAAGGAGAGAAAGAAGAAGAAAATGAAAAAGAAAATGTCTGGTTTGCCATTCACCAACAGGCATATCAGTGTCTATACAAAATTTCCCTTCACCAGTATTCTCATCTTTCCTCCACCCTTTTTGCATGACAAGACACACTGCAGTAATACTGGTGTTATCATGCTGTTGGGATATACTGGGTTTGGGCAGAACTCTGAAGGACCTAGGCATATGGAGTTTGAACTGTAATTGGGTCCATGTATTGTACCACCCTGTGTGAACGCAAAAGATGAAGAGAAATCTGTAGAGAAACAGAATAGAGGTTGGTGACAGATGAGTTTGTAGAGGTGGAGAAGATTTTATAAAAATTTGACAACTGGATTGGGCACTACGGGGTAGTGGTTCTCTGCTTGGTCTAATCCCCTTAAAAAAATTCTGTGTTTGTCGTATCGCTATTGGGACTATCCCAGCCATCAATACAGTGTCCTGTCCATCCTAAATTCATAGGGAACCCGGTATCTGTGAGATAATTTCCTCTACCTGTGATGAACATGCATCTAGAACAGTGAAATGTAACATTAGTCTTCGTGGGTGTCTAACATACGTTGTACTCCCTGAGCGGGAGCACATTAAATATATATATATATCACATCTAACAAAGCTCCTGTTAAGTTAATCAGGGGCCATTTCTGCTAGGAAAAAGAAGCAAAAGTTTAGAGGTAATGAAAAGACACTCAGAGAAGCGCTGTCGTTGAACAGTATTAATAAAATGTATTATTACAAATATTTAATATGTATATCTATCACAATACTATAAATGAACCAAGTATCCTGTGGTTTAAAGATCTCTTATAATATAAACCAAACATTAGTAGCTCAAAGTAGCAACAAAATGTAAGATACAATGTAAAAACTCCATTAAAGAAATGTAACCTCCTGTGTTCCGGATGAAGATACAGCGTTTATGCTTAACAAATGCTCCTTAAAATAAGCTCCATGCATGGGCTAATTGATCACATAAGCTTATTAGATGTTCCTTTAAATTTGAGAGTCCATCCACAATAAAAAATGGTACACACTTAGATTATCCAATGCTTAATAAAAAGCTTGAGTGCTCACAGTCTTATCCACCAATGTAGAAAGGCTTTTTATGGGCAGCTTGTATGAGCTTAGTACCATGCACAACGCAGTGACTTTTAAGCTGGTACCGCTATTTGAACAATCTCATGCAAAGCTTACCCTGGCCTTAGCAGTGGAGGAATTAAACGATGTCTCCTTCCTGATGGTGGGTGCCAGCTGCCCACACCGCTATGCAGTGGTACAGAGGAGGCCATCAGAGGCAATGGATGAGGACAGGACTCACAGGACAATGTTGGAGCGCGGCTAATCCAAACCAGAAGCCGTTCGCTATTGGTTACGTAGCGGGAGCCGCCAAAGTGCGTGCTGTGTATTGAGTCTTTAGTAATGACCAGGATACCGGACAGAATGTCGGGCGGAATGCTTGACGCGTTTCTCAGCCTCGAGAACTGGGGCTGTTTCATCAGAAGTACCGCCTCCATAACCTTAAGCATTTTTATACTCCAGAGCTCCCTAATTGCTAAAACAGCTGTCTGATAGCAATCAGCCAATTAAAGACTGTATCAGATTAATTCAAACCAACAGGCTCTTGTTTGTGTTGAGATGCTTTTATAAATAAATGAATATATACAGACTTACTTATTCATCCTCTGTATAAGGAGATAGCTAAAATTAAATAGCCTTTTCTCCTTTATAGGTCTAAGCAAATGAGAGACTCTATAAACACTTAAAAACATAAATATATATAAAGAAAAAATACATAAGTATATATAAAAATATATAAAAATGGGTGTCTCATAGCCACATAATTACCATGCTAATTTTATTCTGGAGATGACGAATAACGGGGTTACACGACAATAATCTTATAATTATCATAATAATAAAAAACTATAATAATAAAAAACTTTGAGTAAAGAAACAGCAGAGTGAAAGACATTTCATTGTATTAATCCTTAGAATTATATACATTTAAATACAATAATTTATTACATAAACAGACATGTATCCAGTGTAGTAAAGATATTTAATTTTGACAGCTATCAGAAAATCCCAATCAAGAAATAATAATGCATCTTATTTCCGTGATACTCTAACTAAACCTAAAATGGTCAGACTTCAGTATTACATATAGAATTTGTTTGGCAGTCTGTAAGAAGCTGGGAACAAACCCTCTATACTCAGAGAACTCTTCTAGATAAACCCTAAATGAGAGACTGGAAACACAACTAAATCCATAAATAATGTGAACCTAAACCTGAAATGGACCTGAAGTTGTATGGGGAGTGACTGCAAAGGGAGGGGAAAAGGAGAAGGGGTGGAAGGGGAAGTGCCCTCCTAGTTACCCAACCCTGAGTTAAATATTATTAAGCTCTATGGTGTCGTTAAGGCCTAAAGGAACCATGGTTCCAAGTTTAAATATCCAGAACGCCTCTTTACGACAAAGCTTTGAATATCTATCACCTCCTCTAACTGATGGGGGAATCTGCTCAATTGCTTGTACTTTGATATCTTTAAGAATCCCCTTGGGGCACATTCCAAAATGACACGGTAAACTGTGTGTTCTGTTACCTTTAATAAGGAATCTCCTATGTTCAAGAAACTGAACATTTAATGTTCTAGTGGTGCGGCCTACATATTGTATACCGCACCCACAAGTGATAACATAAATGACATAACAAGACTGGCAGTTGAGAAAGAAACCTAGCTCAAATGATTCTTTGTTGCTAAATGATGTGATGATATTACATCTATGTGCAGCATGATCACATGTATGGCACCTGGGTTTACCACACCTAAAAAACCCTTTTGGTTTTGGAGTTAGAACTAACCAATTACCCACAGCTAAATCCTTATTGCAATCTGGTCTAAGCATACTAGGTGCTAGTTTCTGTTTCAAACTGTCAGCCTTTCTAAAAACTACTTTCCGAAATTCCTGTATATCGTTCTTCAGATATTTATCAAGCCTTAATAAACTATAATTTTTATTTATAATGCGTTTAATTTCAATGGCTGATGAGTTATATTTTGTTATAAAGGTAGGAGGACATTTTGAATTAATTTCCCTATGTGGTATAGACTTCACGGTCCTATTCTTCTTGGGCACAAGCAGCCCTTCCCTATTCATAGAGCTAACTTCCGTGAGAGTTCTTTCTAGAAGATTTTTAGGGTACCCTTGTTTCAAAAAAGATGTAAACATAGTGTCTATCTGCATAGCATAGTCCACATCGTTAGAACAATTCTTGCGGACTCGCATGAATTGGCCTTTAGGTATATTTGTCTTCCAGCTGCTGTGGTGGCAACTATCAAAGTGAAGATACTTATTACCGTCAACTTCCTTAGTGAATGTAGCAGTGTGAAGCTGACTATTAACCACTTTCACCGTGATATCCAAAAAATTGAGAGTATTATCACTCACACTGTGTGTGAATTTTAAATTAAATTCATTGTTATTCAAATTTTGAACTAAATCTGTGACCGTGGTAAAATCCCCATCCCAAATAATACACAAATCATCAATATAGCGCCCAAAGAAGACCAAGTTCGCTCCATGCCCGCCACCCCAAATGTGGTGCTCCTCAAAGTGCCCCATATAGAGGTTGGCGAAACTCGGAGCAAACTTGGTCCCCATGGCGGTCCCCAGTGACTGCAGAAAAAATTGTGATTCAAACAAAAAATAATTATGTGATAAAATAAATTGTATTGATGATAATAAGAAGTTACGTAATGACTCTGATATGGTAGGATCTTTCTGTAAATAATATTGCACTGCCAATATCCCCTTCTCATGTGGGATATTGGTATAAAGTGCTTCAACATCACATATTATAATGTTATAGGTATCTTTACAAACAATTTTGTTTATTTTATTCAAAAAATCAGAGGAATCTCTTAAATAAGATTGAAGAGACGTTACATAACCTTGTAAATGTGCATCAACAAAAGAAGATAAATTGGTGGTGAGTGACCCTACACCTGAAATTATAGGTCGACCAGGTGACTTAGTGATGTGTTTGTGGATTTTTGGTAAATGGTAATAAATGGGAATAATCGGGTGCGCAGAAAACAAAAAGTGCCATGTGTCCGTGGATATGGTTCCATCTACAAGAGCTGTATCAAGAAGAGTTTTTAACTCTTTCTGATAGACAAAGGTGGGGTCTGATGGCAATTTCTTATAGAATCATGTGATATTCAGCTGTCTATTAGCTTCAGAAAGGTAATCTTTTCTATTTTGTATTACTAGTCCCCCACCTTTGTCGGCCTGTCTAAAGACCAAATCAGTTTCTGCTATTAATTTCTTGAGAGCTAATCTCTCTATTTTAGTAAGACTATCCCCACGGAATTTACTTTTGCCTTCTCTAGATTCTACTTTTTGGCATAGCTTCTTAAAATCTTCCATAGTGGAAGAATTGAAGCTCTCTACGAATGGCCCCTGGTATTGAAGAGGATAAAAAACTCAGATGGTTTCTTAAAGGATAATTCTTTATTGTTCACATCATAAAGCTTTATTGTTGTATCGGGTACCCCGCAACCTTCTACATTTTCTAAAAGAAGAGATTCTAATATTTCCAAAGGAATTTGATCATTGGAATCCAATACAATAGGATTCCCCATTAATTCCTTTTTATTTAATTCCTTAATAGCAAAATACCTCTTACGGCTTAAAGTCCTAACGAACCTATTTAAGTCAACAAAAAGACCAAACAAATCAGGCTTTGCAGAAGGGGCAAATTTGAGGCCCTTTTTGAGCAGTGTCATCTCATCGACAGATAAAGATCTGTCGGAGAGATTGAATACCCCTGAAGTTCTTGTTTGGGATTCTTGTTGAACCTCCCCCCTCTACATCCCCTCTTTCTTCTTCTACTTCCTCTCTTACCCTTTTTCCATTCCACTTTATTTCGTGGTCCTCCCTTTCTCACAGTTGTGGGGACCTTTGGTGATTGGTGTAATGGCTCTTTTCTAAAAAATGTGATTGTTGTCGGGTGGGTGAGGGCCTCCTTCTTGCACCTCCATGGGGGGAGAAGGATCCACATGCCTGATCTATTTTGTCACCAAGTGGCTCAAATCTATTATGTGTGGGAATATCTTTGTATTGAACTTCCTTTCTTTTGGTATAGTACTGTTTCCGACCTCTTTGAGATGTATCTCTTTGTCTGTAATGTTGCTGTCCATATGGACTTACATTTTGTTTCATATAGACCCTATTGATGGAATTATGGCGACCTCTCCTATTGTTCCTATTACCTGAGAAGTCCCTATAGGGCATCATATGATTAGATCCTTTATCTTTCCTATTATAGGTACGTATCTGATCTCTGACATAATCTTCCTTATCCCTGTGCATTTTCTCATCCTTTCTATTATTTAACTCTTTTTCGAAATCTTCCACTCTGCAATTGATCCTACTGTCTCTCATTTCAAAACTAGGGTGTTGTGAAAATTTCTTTAAATCCCCATGGACTTGTTCTATCTCTTTCTGTATCTCTGAAACTCTTTCTGCTCTATATTTAATTAACAATTTAAGGGATTCTTAGAGCAGTCATCTAAAACATTATTCCATTTCTCCATAAACAGTTCATCTTCTTTAAATGAGGAATTTTTTAATATTCTCAAACCTCTTGGGATCAGATCCCTATCCAGATATTTTTGGAGGGTGATCTGGTCCCACCAATGACGATTTTCAGCTAGACATAGTGACTCCATTTTGTTAAACAGTTTAAACATGTCACTATTATCCTCAAAATCAGGTCTATCTATGTTATCTCCAAGATTAACAGTATATTTACTCCGTCTTTCTAAACGTTCAGTAATACATTTAAGGCCTGACATGGTAACTACTGAGCTGCCCAGCAATCAGCAAAAATATGAATACACAAACAAAAAATAATGGTAGGTGGTCACTAGTAAATGGCTATAAGACACCTAAAATGCCAATACTGTTCTCTGACCGCAGCTTCCCAAATTGAGGTGCTGATCCTCAACCCAAAAAATTCATAGAAATAATGAAAAGACACTCAGAGAAGCGCTGTCGTTGAACAGTATTAATAACATTTATTATTAAAAATATTTAATATGTATATCTATCACAATACTATAAATGAACCAAGTATCCTGTGGTTTAAAGATCTCTTATAATATAAACCAAACATTAGTAGCTAAAAGTAGCAACAAAATGTGAGATACATTGTAAAAACTCCCTTAAAGAAATGTAACCTCCTGTGTTCCGGATGAAGATACAGCATTTATGCTTAACAAATGCTCCTTAAAATAAGCTCCATACATGGGCTAATTGATCACATAAGCCTTTAAATTTGAGAGTCCATCCACAATAAAAATGGTACACACTTAGCTTATCCAACGCTTAATAAAAAGCTTGAGTGCTCACAGTCTTATCCACCAATGTAGAAAGGCTTTTTATGGGCAGCTTGTATGGGCTTAGTACCATGCACAATGCAGTGACTTTTAAGCTGGAACCGCTATTTGAACAGTCTCATGCAAAGCTTACCCTGGCCTTAGAAGTGGAGGAATTAAACAATGTCTCCTTCCTGATGGTGGGCGCCGGCTGCCCATACCGCTATGCAGCGGTACAGAGGAGGCCGTCAGAGGCAATGGATGAGGACAGGACTCACAGGACAATGTTGGAGTGCGGCTAATCCAAACCCAAAGCCATTCGCTCGTGGTTACGTAGCGGGAGCCGCCAAAGTGCATTGCTGTGTATTGAGTCTTTAGTAATGACCAGGATACCGGACAGAATGTCGGGCGGAATGCTTGACGCGTTTCTCTGCCTCGAGAACTGGGCTGTTTCATCAGAAGTACCGCCTCCATAACCTTAAGCATTTTTATACTCCAGAGCTCCCTAATTGCTAAAACAGCTGTCTGATAGCAATCAGCCAATTAAAGACTGTGTCAGATTAATTCGAACCAACAGGCTCTTGTTTGTGTTGAGATGCTTTTATAAATAAATGAATATATACAGACTTACTTATTCATCCTCTGTATAAGGAGATAGCTAAAATTAAATTGCCTTTTCTCCTTTATCCTAAGCAAATGAGAGACTCTATAAACACTTAAAAACGTAAATATATATAAAGAAAAAATACATAAGTATATATAAAAATATATAAAAATGGGTGTCTCATAGCCACATAATTACCATGCTAATTTTATTCTGGAGATGATGAATCCCGGGGCTACACAACACTAATCTTATAATTATAATAATAATAAAAAAACTATAATAATAAAAAACTTTGAGTAAAGAAACAGCAGAGTGAAAGACATTTCATTGTATTAATCCTTAGAATTATATACACTTAAATACAATAATTTATTACATAAACAGACATGTATCCAGTGTCGTAAAGATATTTAATTTTGACAGATGTCAGAAAATCCCAATCAAGGAATAATAATGCAGCTTATTTCCCTGATACTCTAACTAAACCTAAAATGTCAAACTTCAGTATTACATATAGAATTTGTTTGGCAGTCTGTAAGAAGCTGGGAAAAAAACCCTCTATACTCAGAGAACTCTTCTAGATAAAACCTAAATGAGAGACTGGAAACACAACTAAATCCATAAATAATGTGAACCTAAACCTGAAATGGACCTGAAGCTGTATGGGGAGTGACTGCAAAGGGAGGGAAAAGGAGAAGGGGGGTGAAAGGGGGAGTGCCCTCCTAGTTACCCAACCCTGAGTTATATATTATTAAGCTCTATGATGTTGTTAAGGCCTAAAGGAACCATAGTTCCAAGTTTAAATATCCAGAACGCCTCTTTACAACAAAGCTTTGAATATCTATCACCTCCTCTAACTGATGGGGGAATCTGCTCAGTGGCTTGTACTTTGATATCTTTAAGAATCCCCTTGGGGCACATTCCAAAATGACACAGTAAACTGTGTGTTCTGTTACCTTTAATAAGGAATCTCCTATGTTCAAGAAACCTAACATTTAATGTTCTAGTGGTGCGGCCTACATATTGTATACCGCACCCACAAGTGATAACATAAATGACATAACAAGACTGGCAGTTGAGAAAGAAACCTAGCTCAAAAGATTCTTTGTTGCTAAATGATGTGATGATATTACATCTATGTGCAGCATGATCACATGTATGGCACCTGGGTTTACCACACCTAAAAACCCTTTTGATTTTGGAGTTAGATCTAACCAATTACCCACAGCTAAATCCTTATTGCAATCTGGTCTAAGCATACTAGGTGCTAGTTTCTGTTTCAAACTGTCAGCCTTTCTAAAAACTACTTTCCGAGATTCCTGTATATCGTTCTTCAGATATTTATCAAGCCTTAATAAACTATAATTTTTATTTATAATGCGTTTAATTTCAATGGCTGATGAGTTAGATTTTGTTATAAAGGTAGGAGGACATTTTGAATTAATTTCCCTATGTGGTATAGACTTCACGGTCCTATTCTTCTTGGGCACAAGCAGCCCTTCCCTATTCATAGAGCTAACTTCCGTGAGAGTTCTTTCTAGAAGATTTATAGGGTACCATTGTTTCAAAAAAGATGCAAACATAGTTTCTATCTGCATAGCATAGTCCGCATCGTTAGAACAATTCCTGCGGACTCGCATGAATTGGCCTTTAGGTATATTTGTCTTCCAGCTGCTGTGGTGGCAACTATGAAAGTGAAGATACTTATTACAGTCAACTTCCTTAGTGAATGTAGCAGTGTGAAGCTGACTATTAGCCACTTTCACCGTGATATCCAAAAAATTGAGAGTAGTATCACTCACACTGTGTGTGAATTTTAAATTAAATTAAATTAAAGAGACAAATATACCTAAAGGCCAATTCATCCGAGTCCGCAGGAATTATTCTAACGATGCGGACTATGCTATGCAGATAAAAACTATGTTTGCATCTTTTTTGAAACAAGGGTACCCTAAAAATCTTCTAGAAAGAACTCTCACGGAAGTTAGCTCTATGGGCTGCTTGTGCCCAAGAAGAATAGGACCGTGAAGTCTATACCACATAGGGAAATTTATTCAAAATGTCCTCCTACCTTTATAACAAAATATAACTCATCAGCCATTGAAATTAAACGCATTATAAATAAAAATTATAGTTTATTAAGGCTTGATAAATATCTGAAGAACGATATACAGGAATCTCGGAAAGTAGTTTTTAGAAAGGCTGACAGTTTGAAACAGAAACTAGCACCTAGTATGCTTAGACCAGATTGCAATAAGGATTTAGCTGTGGGTAATTGGTTAGATCTAACTCCAAAATCAAAAGGGTTTTTTAGGTGTGGTAAACCCAGGTGCCATACATGTGATCATGCTGCGCATAGATGTAATATTATCACATCATTTAGCAACAAAGAATCGTTTGAGCTAGGTTTCTTTCTCAACTGCCAGTCTTGTTATGTCATTTATGTTATCACTTGTGGGTGCGGTATACAATATGTAGGCCGCACCACTAGAACATTAAATGTTTAGTTTCTTGAACATAGGAGATTCCTTATTAAAGGTAACAGAACCTACAGTTTACCGTGTCATTTTGGAATGTGCCCCAAGGGGATTCTTAAAGATATCAAAGTACAAGCCATTGAGCAGATTCCCCCATCAGTTAAAGGAGGTGATAGATATTCAAAGCTTTGTCGTAAAGAGGCGTTCTGGATATTTAAACTTGGAACCATGGTTCCTTTAGGCCTTAACGACACCATAGAGCTTAATAATATATAACTCAGGGTTGGGTAACTAGGAGGGCACTCCCCCTTCTCCCCCCCCCCCTTCTCCTTTTCCCCTCCCTTTGCAGTCACTCCCCATACAGCTTCAGGTCCATTTCAGGTTTAGGTTCACATTATTTATGGATTTAGTTGTGTTTCCAGTCTCTCATTTAGGTTTGATCTAGAAGAGTTCTCTGAGTATAGAGGGTTTGTTCCCAGCTTCTTACAGACTGCCAAACAAATTCTATATGTAATACTGAAGTCTGACCATTTTAGGTTTAGTTAGAGTATCAGGGAAATAAGTTGCATTATTATTCCTTGATTGGGATTTTCTGAGATCTGTCAAAATTAAATATCTTTACCTCACTGGATACATGTCTGTTTATGTAATAAATTATTGTATTTAAGTGTATATAATTCTAAGGATTAATACAATTAAATGTCTTTCACTCTGCTGTTTCTTTACTCAAAGTGTTTTATTATTATAGTTTTTTATTATTATGATAATTATAAGATTAGTGTTGTGTAGCTCCGGGATTCGTCATCTCCAGAATAAAATTAGCATGGTAATTATGTGGCTATGAGACACCCATTTTTATATATTTTTATACAGGTTGAGTATCCCTTATCCAAAATGCTTGGGACCAGACGTATTTTGGATATCGGATTTTTCCGTATTTCGGAATAATTGCATACCATAATGAGATATCATGGTGATGGGACCTAAATCTAAGCACAGAATGCATTTATAATTCATTTACACCTTATACACACAGCCTGAAGGTAATTTTAGCCAATATTTTTTATAACTTTGTGCATTAAACAAAGTGTATCTACATTCACACAATTCATTTATGTTTCATATACACCTTATACACACAGCCTGAAGGTCATTTAATACAATATTTTGAATAACTTTGTGTATTAAACAAAGTTTGTGTACATTGAGTCATCAAAAAACAAAGGTTTCACTATCTCACTCTCATTCAAAAAAGTCCGTATTTCGGAATATTCCGTATTTCGGAATATTTGGATATGGGATACTCAACCTGTATATACTTATGTATTTTTTCTTTATATATATTTACGATTTAAGTGTTTATAGAGTCTCTCATTTGCTCAGACCTATAAAGGAGAAAAGGCAATTTAATTTTAGCTATCTCCTTATACAGAGGATGAATAAGTAAGTCTGTATATATTCATTTATTTACAAAAGCATCTCAACACAAACAAGAGCCTGTTGGTTCGAATTAATCTGACACAGTCTTTAATTGGCTGATTGCTATCAGACAGCTGTTTTAGCAATTAGGGAGCTCTGGAGTATAAAAATGCTTAAGGTTATGGAGGCGGTACTTCTGATGAAACAGCCCCAGTTCTCGAGGCTGAGAAACGCGTCAAGCATTCCGCCCGACATTCTGTCCGGTATCCTGGTCATTACTAAAGACTCAATACACAGCAATGCACTTTGGCGGCTCCCGCTACGTAACCACGAGCGAACGGCTTCTGGTTTGGATTAGCTGCGCTCAAACATTGTCCTGTGAGTCCTGTCCTCATCCATTGCCTCTGACGGCCTCCTCTGTACCGCTGCATAGCGGTGTGGGCAGCTGGCGCCCACCATCAGGAAGGAGACATCGTTTAATTCCTCCACTTCTAAGGCCAGGGTAAGCTTTGCACGAGACTGTTCAAATAGCGTTTCCAGCTTAAAAGTCACTGCGTTGTGCATGGTACTAAGCCCATACAAGCTGCCCATAAAAAGCCTTTCTACATTGGTGGATAAGACTGTGAGCACTCAAGCTTTTTATTAAGCATTGGGTAATCTAAGTGTGTACCATTTTTTATTGTGGATGGACTCTCAAATTTAAAGGAACATCTAATAAGCTTATGTGATCAATTAGCCCATGCTTGGAGCTAATTCTAAGGAGCATTTGTTAAGCATAAACGCTGTATCTTCATCCGGAACACAGGAGGTTACATTTCTTTAAGGGAGTTTTTACAATGTATCTTACATTTTGTTGCTACTTTGAGCTACTAATGTTTGTTTTTTATTATAAGAGATCTTTAAACCACAGGATACTTGGTTCATTTATAGTATTGTGATAGATATACATATTAAATATTTTTAATAATACATTTTATTAATACTGTTCAACGACAGGGCTTCTCTGAGTGTCTTTTCATTATTTCTATGAATTTTTTGGGTTGAGAATCAGCACCTCAATTTGGGAAGCTGCGGTCAGAGAACAGTATTGGCATTTTAGGTGTCTTATAGCCATTTACTAGCGCCCACCTACCATTATTATAAGTTTAGAGGGCCCATCTTAACCACAGCAAGTTTTGTTAAAGGGTAATGTTGCATTTATTTTGTTCTTCCCATTAGCCGAATCTGTGTTTTCTATATGGCTTATGATTCCTTACAATATGTCCCTTGGTCCCGTCTATGTGTTTAATAATGTGGCTTGTGTTTTCTGTCTAGGGGGTCTATATTGACTATGTGTCCTACTACTCCTACAATATCTGGCAAAATGCCCTTCCTTCCTGCAAGTGTCACATATTATTGACCATTGACTTACCATTAGGGATCTGGGGTTTGGACTGATAGGTCTTTCCTGTATGTGCCTGTATACTTACCGTCCTCAAAATCTCCTCCTGTTGTTCTCTGTGCCTAGCACTATTCTTGGGATGTTCAATAGCACACTCTCTAAGATTAGCTACTGTGACCCCTTTCCAATTTTGCAAAGAAGTCTGCACCCTGACCCTCAATGCCTTATTGAGCCCGTCCATTAGCACAGAGACAGTCACCTCCCATTTGCCAAATTAGTGTTTACCAGTGATCTTATCCAGACGGAGAGTTTTCTATTACTGCAAAAGACAAAAAAAAAAGTTTAACAAGCTTCTGGGTCATGCGAAATATTCATTCAATCCTTCTCATCCCGTATAAAGGGTCTGTATATGATCCAACAAACATTTCCGAGCTCATCTTGACTAGGGGCATTACTAGGAATGAATACTTCTTATATGGTAACTAAAAGAAATACCCGGGGGGTTACCTTGTCTCTGTCCGCTTTCCTACTGGCAAATACTAATGTGCGGACAGGTTTTTCTCCATTTCTGACGTTACTTTCTTGATTTTTAATTTTTTTTTTGGGTTTACTATATATGTACACGTATGATACCATACTTACCAGCTCAACTGGTCTCAGCCACTTCCCACACAGGCTACTGCTCTTCTTTTACCGGTTGGATACTCCTCTGAGTGCATGAGAAATGGCTGAAAACAATCAGGTCACCTTCTCCTCCTAAATAAAACTTCAACATTCATTAGTACATATATAGGTTACAGTCATATTTTTCATATTTTTCATATTTTCTATAGTTTGTATGCTGGCCGTAACTGCTTCCACATCTACATATGGCGGTGTACTTGCATTCTCTTTTTTCTTCCTACTTGTTTATAGTTGCTACAAGTTCAAACAGTTCTTATATTTCCATTCTTTTCTTATATGACTTTGGTTAGACATACCACCTGCAATACCTTAGGATCAAACTCACCAACCCCTCTTGCTGCCACAGGATTAAACAATTTGTATGTATGACCCTTTGTTTTCTGGATTTTAATCAGACATATTCTTATCTTTATTTTCTGCAGTACCTCTGGCTCAAAGCTGCCCATCCTAGGGAATGATGCCCTATCTTCCGCAGTCATACTTACCCATTCAGAACCAGAAAGTCTCTGTGTGTGGACCATATTTCCCACATATAATAACTTCAGCATATTAACTTCAGCCTGAACCCTGCCTAAACGTCTCTCACTTGAGCAACTGGCTCCCATATTTGTGGGTCTTGCCTTCTTGGCTATTCCCACAAATACCAAAATACTCAATGCAAGCAGACAGTGGAAGTCTCTCCGAGCGCCTTCCACTCACTCTCGCCCACGTTGGCCAGTACTATGATAGACTGTCGATAGTGGATCGCAATGTACCCAACTTAGGGTGCCTATCCATCCTTACAGCACCGTAACTTCTTTCGGTGGAGGTTCTGTTGGAATATTTTCCTGAGAGAGGCAGCGAAAAAATCTTTTTCGGTATCTTTCCACTGGAATTTTTGTAGGGTGAAAAACAGAGAAATTAGATAACTATTCTTCACCCTTTCCAGTGGAAACCCACCAGGGAGATTTCCCAACGTTATCAAAGAAAAACCCCTTTGTCTATACAATCACGTCTGTGTATGCCTTTCCACAGCGCATATGACACAATGGTATCACGTTGTGCTGTGTAGAACACACGGACGTGTGATTCAATCGCACAGCCTATAGATACTAGTTATCTATATGCCCTACGATTGCTGTAGACTACCTGAACACCTAGTTCACTTTGAACACCTAGTTCACTTTGAACACCTAGTTCACTTGGGACTGTGAACACATAGTTCACTTTGAACACTTAGTTCAATTTGAACACCTAGTTCTTATCAGGTAAGGTAGCAAACCCTACGCCACTGAGCCTCTATTAACCCAGTGTATCACAACGGGATCCCGAATTCCCGGGTTCAGCTCCACACACTCCGATCTCACTCACTCAAATACACCTTGCTTTTCTGTACAGAAAATTTCCACTCGTTCTGATCGGCAGCTTTTCCTCCCAGAGGCAATACAGTTTAAACAAAAGTCTTAACTATCTGGTTTCAAAAGCAGATTAGTATATGTGCTATTGTAGCACGGCTACTATCCCACGTTAATTGAACAACTATCGTGTGGTTTTATTATGTGCACACAACCCTACGCAAGCTTGCGTAATTACGCAAATCATGCGTACCCCTATGCCATGTGTGCGGCCTTGCGCCACGTGCACGTTTTTGTATGCTGTCTTCACGTTCCGTACCACGTGTACCAATGTGCGTACGCAATAAAACAAATCACACAACTCTATAAATGTGAGCAATACTAACTATAATCGCTCACTTAACACAACACCCAGTTTTTTTTCTGTATAAACCTTAACAACCAGGCCAGAACTGCATTTCATGTCTATAATTACTCCCTTAAATACATTCATTTCAAATTTAACTATATAGCAACAAATGTATCCGATTTCACACAGATCTATAATGACTGCAATAATCTATAATTTAAATTATATGATTCAGATTGGATAGCTATCTTGCAGAACATACACTGATATAAATATACACATAATTATATTAATATTATATATATGTACCATTCACTGGTCTCCTATGAGACACCTTACCTCTAATTTGCATATCAAAGATATTTGCTTTTCACTGCTAAAAAAAAGTAGTTACACAGGTTAATTTGCATTTCAATGGCTATCCTCCCTAGTAAGCAGATTCTACAAGTCTTGGAAGAAAAAAAAACCTCTTTCTTTCCTTTTTCTATCTGTGTGCAACCCCCCACTTGATGTAAAGTAATTACGCACAGACAAGAAGGAAAAAAAAACACTTATCTCACCATTTACTCTCACTAGGCCCAATTGAAACTATTTGTAATTGACTATGGCATGGGTTAAATAAATGCATTGGTAACTCATAAATGGTGCTTGATGTGACAAAGGAAACTGATTGTTCTGAGCACACTGAAAATCAGCTATTTAGAAAGTGACCTTCCTAAAATGGCCACTGTTTCTCCCTCTTCCACATCCATGAGGATTACACAAGATGGTGGACAGGCCATGTGGTTAGTCCAAAATGGAGGACAGACCATGCGGCTTCCTTTGTCACTAAGAAATCACAAATTATACAAGTACCAGAAGTTACTTTAGGCTTGAGTTTAAAAAAAAACTATATCAAGGCTATGCAGCAACTTTTAAATGTTCTTTTAAATCTACTTAACAGATAAACAATCCAATCTGAATCAAACACAATATGACTTATTTGAACTTTGTTTTGCAACAATAAAAATACATTTTAGCATTTTAAATATTATGAGAAACACATTGTCCCTTGAATTTTCATATCATTGGTTTACTGATAACACAACAGAACACACGGATATGATTTCTCAGCGTCACGATGCGTCCACCATAAGCTGATCGACCACAGTGTTGCATTTGTAATGAACAGTGCATCATTAAGACCGTGATATCCCGGATGAGCTCCCATCTGTAAATACCAAATTGCTTTCTAACAAATATTTAAAATGCCCGCTCTAATATATACTGCAGAAGCCAGGTGCATCTTATTACCATATACGATAAAAGTGCACTGTACATCTCAAAACACTACATCCCTTAAGAGAAAAGAATACACCCACACATTATCTGAGTTCCAAAGCTCATTGATGTATATATTTGTTATTAAAAGGATATGTATTTAATATATCACAATGTACAGTATACATATAGTTACATGGTTACAATTTATACAGTAATCAGTTAATACAATATACATACAGTTACAGGCCAGCATACCATACCATTCCCTCAATGCATCCTCCTCTTAATATATATATCGATCTCAGCAAATAAATACAGGAACTAGTCTGGTAACATCTCTGGGACAAAACAGCAACTAACTCCTGTGTGTGTCTGATCAGCAATGTGTTATCTAGTTTGGGGGAGTGCACACATCTAGTTTAAGGGAGGGAACTTTCTCATTCATGATGAGTCACTGGATTGTTCGTATGCTAACCAGGTTCAGCCTTGAAGACATCAAAAGGGCTGGCCTGAGTTTCCTGTCCATCACCTGTTTGGAATGTCTATTGTCCTAATAAGAGTGATTTTAGCTTTCATACATTTAATCATAACTACTTGTTGCAATGTCCTACAACTTAATAACAAGTATCAAATGAATCTACACATTAATCTGGTTGCTTTAATACCAAATATGATATGTCTATCTTGCTCCGCTCCAATAATATGCATACATGACGGTACTCCATTATATCATTTTAAATCATTATGATGTCTGGCGCTTAATATGTTATAATTATGTGCTGTATGAAATAAGTGTTGAATCCATCTCTGTGGCATGTTCGTGTAAATGTGTGTTACCATATATTGCTGTGCTCACTGCGTGTGTTTGCAAGCATAGTGACTCATAATGTGTGTAGTCTGTATGTTCTCTCTATGTAATATTTTTGACTTCGACACCTGACTATACCCCTTTTTGAAGCCATGCCCCTATTTTCACCAAGGGCTCACAAGGGCTAGAACCGGCCCTGGGTAGGTCCCTGCTAAATTGGACTGTTGGGAAGCTCAAAATACCTGCAGAGTCAAAAAGTAGATCTATCCTTCGTATACCCCAAAGGCGCCAACAGTAAAATGATGAGGATGGAATACCTGGGGCAAAATCTGGTTTACTGTACAATGGGATAAGAGGTGACGGGGAAGGTGAGAGAAAGGGTTGGGAGCATAGACGGCACCAACACAGAAACAGTGGACCCACTAAGGGGTGGGTGATGGATGGGAATATTGAGAGCCAAGGTAGGTCAGACATCAAGGAGGGAAGCGAATGTAATTCAATATCCACCCATTGTTTCCTATCAGCCGCAATTTTACACTCCATTACTCTGTTCAGAAAGACCGCATGATGATAGGAAAGGAAGTTGGGCAGTTGAAGACCACTCTGATGCTTCCTTCTGTATAAACTTTCATGTTTATATCTGGATTTACAGCCTGCCCAGATGTAGTCCCAACGTTTCCTGTGGAGCGCGGTAAACCAGGTGCGAGTAATCACGATAGGTAAGGTCTGGAGGAGGTAAAGAACCCTAGGTAACACATTAATTTTGATAACTCCATTTGTCCTATCCAAGAAATTCTCTTGGCACCCCATTCAGAAAGATCTGATTGAAGTTTAGACAAGTAAGGAGGAAAATTGGAGGAAAAGGTTTGAGGAGCGTCTCTGTGCAATACAATCCCTTAATATTTAATCTGCATGGGATGCTAAGAGAAAGGAGATATGGATTGGAGCACAATCAGGCTTGTCTGGTCCAGCGTGAGATTCAGAGCCACAGATTTTGATAAATGAATTCTAACATTGGATAGTTCTCCAAAGCATCTGAACTCTGATAGAAGATTTGGGATCGACGGTAGAGGGTTGGAGACCACCGCCAATAGGTCATCATCAAAAAGAGCAAGTTTATATTCTAACCCCCCACCTCCAACCGCTGTATATTCACATAATGTTGAATCGCCCTCGCAAGGGCCTCCATACATAGTACAAAAATCAAAGGCGATAGAGGGCAACCATGGCGAGTTCCATTTGAAATTAGAAATGACTCTGAAAGGTCACCATTCACACAAGCACATGCAGTAGGGTGTGCATAAAAGGCTCGGATTATTTGCAATCCCACTTACCCCAAGCCCATTTTCTCCATCACCCCTAAAATGAAGTCCCAATCCACCCTGTCAAATGCCTTCTCAGCATCCATTGAAAGCAAGATCATTGGAGACTTGCTATTAGCAGATAAATGGATCAAATCCAAAACTATGGTAGTATTGTCCCTGGCCTCACAACCAGGGACAAAGCCCACCTGGTCTGAATGGGTTAAGCTTGGGAGTAGTAGCTTAAGACTGTTAGCTATCAGCTTCGAGAACAGCTTTACATCTACATTTAACAGGGAGATGGGCCTGTAGCTGGAACACTGGGCTTGATCCTTATCCTTCTTGGGAATGACAGAGATGTATGCAAACAGGGATTGGGAAGAAAAGGGAGATTGGTCTGAGATCTGGCTAAATGCTCGCAGTAGTTGAGAGTATGTCTCCAAAAATCTTGTAATAAGCGATAGAATACCAATGCGGGTCAGGGCTTTTACTGTTAGGGGTTGATTTTATCACTTCCTCCAGTTCCTTTGCAGAACAAATAGCCTCCAAGGCCTCTATCTCATCCTCTGTGAGAGTTGGAAACTCAACTTCTCTCAGAAAATCCTTGATAGAGACCTTTCGAGTCGGGGCCTCCACCAGCACTGCTAAGTCTAAGTTGTACAGCTGAGAGTAAAAAGAATGAAATGCCGCTGCTATGTCCCTAGTGGAGTTAAAAATGTACCCATCGGGTGATGTAATTCGAGCAATGAAAGCATCCGCCATTTGTGCCCGAAATGCTCTAGCCAACATTTTGCATGGTTTACAACCCCAGAGAAAATGTCGACTGCGACACTTCCGTGCGTTCATTTTAATCTTCTCAGACCGATATAAGAATTAAGTTCTATGCAAGCTTTCAAGAGAGACTGGAGGGTATCAGCAGAGGAAGACGACTTGTAAAATAGCTCAAGGGTTTGTATTTTATGAATCAGAGAATTCCAAGCTAACAGCTTTTGTTTTTTCAAATACGCACCCATTGAATAAATGTACCCCTAATCACGCACTTGTGTGCATCCAAATGGTTACTTTAGAAACGTCCTCCTTTTCATTGGTGTGTATATAGTCAAGAATCGCTGCCCTAATCTGATACTGGCAATAGGGTTCCTAAAGAAGCAGGTCATTCAATTTCCAAATATACGGTGTGGAGATAGAGAGTGGTAAAGTTAGGGTTAAGGAGACAGGAGCGTGATCCGTCCATGTAATATTACTTATTTTGGAACTTGAGACTAAGTGCAAAAATCTAGGTAAAATAAAAATATAATCCAGCCTTGAATAGAATGTATGTGGGTGGGAGTAAAAAAAAGTGTAATACCGTGTAGATGGGTGTTAAGTGCTCCAGGCATCCATCAATTAGTAATTATGGAAATTTTCCCTACATTTCTATGTAGTTTATCAGAATATCTCAGAGCAGGGTTAGGAGAGTCTTCCTGGGGGTCCATCAACCAGTTAAAATCAGCACCCATTACAAGAACCCCCCATGATAAGAGGCTGGGCTAAGGTGAGAACTTTCTCCAAAAAAAGCCGGTTGTGCTTTATTGGGGGTGTAAACATTAACAAAGACAAAATCCCATCCTGACACCTTACAACGTAACAATAAGGCTCTACCAGGGATCAATTGGTGATATTGTAAGTCAGTGACAGTAACATAACATGCAACTCCAAGCATTTTGCAGCCTGGATTATTCAAGAAGTATCCCGTAGGAAAATCCCTTTTCCCGAGAAAAGGAGCTGCCCCATCCTTAAAGTGAGTTTCCTGCAGGAAAGCTATAACTGCCTTTTCAGCTTTTAGTTCACAAAGGGCTTGTGACCTTCTCTCGGGAATATTGAGTCCCTTTACATTCACAGACACCAAATTTAACCTAGCCATTAAGTAGCAGATAGAGTTTTAACTGGCATGGTAGGTGTGAAGCCCAGTCAAAGCTAGCATCCAGAGGATGAGTGTGGAGACTATCCAGGAGAGTGAAGTGGAAGAAAGAAGGAGGAAGAGTAGAAAAAGAAGATACAGCAATATAAAAAAAGGCGACAACATGCAACTGATGTAAGAGAAGATGGAACGAAACACCGCTCCCAGGTGTTGTTGTGGGGCAGAAGCCAGTTCCGCCACCATGTACGGGAATACAAAATGTGGTGCAAATGGGGCAACAGGGGAGGAACTAATCCAACTACCAACACATCCAGCATGAATACAATAAAACTGAGCAAAGTTATATAGTCATGCTGAAAAAATTATTATATGTTAACAGTACAACCTGGAAATAAAACAGGAGTTGAAATATGTTACGTTTAGCATCCCTACCAAGGAATAGGGAAAAGTTGAACCACAATTTAACTGTAAAGACGGCTCCAAGGAGGCCATCTAGAACCAGAAACAATATCTAACTGTAGGAAAGGAAAAATTTTCCTTCTAGATTATATTTCAGTTAAACCAACTACTACATTTAGCAATCAAAACTCAAGCATACAGAAGAAAATCACAGGGACAGCAATACTCCAAGCCACGTATTGGCTAACCAAAGAACATGGAAGCTCAAATATCAATAGTCACATACACGGCTGATACTCACATGAGCCACGGGAGATCGATAGAAATGGCAGTGTAAGTAAATAGAAAACAAGAATTAGTCTCACTAATTCACATATTCATACACGAGGCGGAAGCACCAGGAGATGCTGGGGGCCTGTCTCGATGCCACATCTTTGGAGACCCAACAGGCTCAAGGGGGCCTCTGATGAAGGGGCTGCAGTGGGAGAAATCCGCAAGTGTAGGGACAGCCAGTCGGGGGTCTGGACCTGGGCAATGTCCAAGATGCAGCAGAAGGAGGCAACATCCTTGGGTCTCTGGATCAAAGCTGTCTTTTCTTCGTTGGTGGCTGTGAGACTGAATGGGTATCCCCACCTATATTTAATATTGTGCTTACACATGGCATTGGTTAATGGTTTCACTTGGCGTCTGGATTGTAGTGTATGCCATGAGAAGTCATGGAAAACCTGAATTGGTTGGCCATAAAATTCCAATCCTTCAGAGATCTGAAGCTTTTGGAGTATGTCCTCCTTCTGGGTGAAATAGTGAAGTCGGCATATGATGTCCCTTGGGAGATCAGAATGGGATGCAATGCCCTGTGTGCTCTGTCAAAGACAATCGAATAATTTGGGTCATTGTCCAGTACCTTGTTGAAATTCCTATTGAGGACATCCTGTAAGCTCTGCAGCAGGACATCTTTATGGATGCCTCTAACCCACAGGTTCCCAAACGCAGTCCTCGGGGCACCCCAGCAGTCCAGGTTTTAGGTATATCCATGGCTCAGCACAGATGGCTAAATCAAATTGACTAAGGTGCAAGTTAAGTCACCTGTTGCCAACCATGGATACATTTAAAACCAGGACTGTTGGGGTGCCTTGAGGACCGCATTTGGGAACCTCTGCCCTAACCCTAAGATTGTTTCTGCACCCATTGTTATCGATGTCATCTATATGATCCCGCAAGTTTTGTATCTCATCTTGTAACTTTACAGATTCAACGAGGTCTTTATGAAAAGTATCCATCCTTTCCACCTTGTTTTCCAAGGAGTCAATGCGGGATCCCATATAAGTGAGATCCAATTTTATCACCGACACTTCAGTATGAACTACCTTTCTCAGAAGGTTTTCCAAGGATATAAAGTCCACTTTGGTATGAATGTCCGCCTTAATGGGTAAGGCCTGCAACAGATTAAGCACTTTCTGCATGTCTTGCTTCTCTTCTAGGCCCGAGACTTTGGACGCAGCTCGTGTTCCAACAGAAGCCTCTGAATCAGATGAATGGGCAGGCAAGGCAGGGGTCGAGGAGGCCGACATGACAGAGTCCATTTGCAGGGTAAGATAATGTCAGAGATCAGAACAAAGCGGTGGGTCAGGTAGATGTGAGAAACTCCTCAACCCTTGCGTTTCCTTTGACTCATGTACAGGCCGCACACTAGACTGCACAGATTAAATAAATAATGAAGTCCGCAATGCACTCACAGGGCAGATGGGTCACCCTTCCATCAGTGCTAACATCAAAGGATGCAGGATTGAAAAGAACCAGCAAGAGAGTAGGTCCAGTAGGCATCGTGGTTCGAATTCAGTTTTACATTGTGTTTCCTGTCACATGAAGGTTGTGGCAGAGTTGCACTTAACAGTAGGCATCACATAGCGAGTAGGATGTGCAGAGTGCTCTCAGCCGCCCCTCCCCAGAGAGGCCTTAGTTTTACATCAGGAGAATCGGCGTTCACTGTTCACATACTGTAATTGTAGAGCCCCAAGGACCGAAAGGCAACTGAGCCAGCCACTAGGTAGGATCCACAGAGTTGAAGGTGTGCTTCACACAATGTGCAGCTGGAGCAATATGGTACAGCAGACAGGATACAAGAAAAAGGTGTCAGTGAGTGAGATTACAAACCCAACTCCATGTGCAATGGTAGGGGGACACAGCGACAGCTGATGGCCCTATGCAGTATAATCCTTGTCTCCTTGCTGGAATGATGCAAGGGTGTCACAAAGGGCAAACTTTGGCTGCTAGTGAGTCTATGACAGCTCTGTGCTAACAATATATAAAGGATATAGTAAAGTCAGGGGCTCAGCAAGGAGTGCTCAGCCATGTATTCACATACAGGAGGGAATCTTCACCAAAGCCCAGCTAGCATTGGTACACCATGCAGGCCAGGTGTGATCCCTATACCTCCAATTAATGTGGCCTCAACTTCCAGGGCTTCAGGTGGATCAGTAGGCACTCAGGGAGAGGAATAGAGGGGACTCAACAAGGCCACAAACAGTCCCTGTCCGTGGCTGCTGAAGGCTGCTGGCACCATAGCTGGGTGTTGCAGGCTCACTGAATGGGAGCAGTCTCTCCAGCGGTTATGGCACCAAAAGGTCTCAATATCAACTTCAATAACAGCATACTAACTAAGTGAATAGTTATTACAGGCGAAGGAACGCTATTTGACAAGTAAAATTAAAAAAACTGTAATCTACCAATGCATAGACAGAAACACATATCAAACATGTTATATGTTACATAGGATCTTGTAATAACCAAGAGCCTTCACTTCTGGTCTATATTGGGGCTGCAAACCCTTTAAGGAGGGCACCGGAGCCATTACCCTGGCAGGATAGAGTAGTGCCGGAATGCCTGCTGGTATTATTTATATATATATATATTTTTTTTTTTTCTTTTTCTCTAGCTGCATTCGTTCGATGTGCAGCGATGAGGCAAAAAATTGACATTTCTTGTATACGTATGCTGCGCAGTGAGCACGCGCGGCGTACTATTACAATGAACTATGTAGTTTTACACAGAGTCTAGCGATGCTTTTCAGTCGCACAGGCAGCCGCAGAGTGATTGAAAGGAAGAGGGCGTTTCTGGGTGTCAACTTAACATTTTCAGGGAGTGTTCAGAAAAACGCAGGCGTGCCAGGAAAAATGCAGGCGTGGCTGGGCGAACGCAGGGCGTGTTTGTGGTGTCAAATCAGGAACTGAATGGTCTGAATTGATCGCAAGCGCTGAGTAGGTTTGAAGCTACTGTACTCTGAAACTGCACAAAATTATTTTGTAGCCGCTCTGCGATCCCTTAGTTCACACTTCTGCTAAGCTAGAATACACTCCCAGTGGGTGGCGGCATAGCGTTTGCACGGCTGCTAAAAACTACTAGCGAGCGATCAACTCGGAATGACCACCATGGTTTTGCCCAACTGCTAACAAATTTGCTGCTGCGATCAACCCCATATACTTTACCAAAGAGCATTTCATTTCTCTTGCATTATTGTATACATTTCCAGATGATGACTATACTAAGATGAGTTCCAGTAAGATAACATTAATTATGCAGCAGGTTTTGAAAAAGTAGGGAAGGAGAAACAAAGATGATCCACTTATTCAATATAAACATTTACCTGTGAATAAATTTTTATAATAAGTGTCATTCCTGTAACAAAATAGTTCTCCTTATAAGAAAATATACTTCTATACTGTGCTTTACATGCTGCCTGCTGCATGTGGAACACACAAAATTCCAGTGGGATATGTGATACCCACCAAAGGATCATATACACAAGTGGGGTTATTGCACGTGACCAAGAAGAAACACTAGTGGCTCCCCTATATAGAAGCTGCCCCAGTTTTTAGATATTTGCCGTGTAAATAAGCTATTATATGGATCTGGTGCTGCTGGACACTGCAGTGCTTTTCTTTAAGGTGGGCCCAGGGGAATGTTAGTGGACAGACAGCAGCCAAGTGACACAGAGTAAGGTAGTCCTATTTTTAGAGATGCATCTCAGTGTCAGAACCTGTACCACAGAGAAGGGAGGTGGCAGAGACAATAGACAGACTTAGAAGGCAGCACCAGTGTTGACAGGGATCCATGGACTTAGGCTGCAGCTCAAAGTGGACCCTATGGCCATCCAGCAGGAGGATTCAGAGGTGACAGACAGGTACTGGAGATATTGAAAGTGTCTTTGAAGGCTCAAGAGCAGTCCCTACAGCACAAGTGGTAAAATTACTTAAGAGAAGATGAAAAGGCAATTGACACCCCAGACAGAGCACAGAGATTGGGGAGCCTCAGTGGAGCACTGGTATCTGATCACATCTCACTACACCTGTGACCCTACTACACATCCTAGCATAACAAAGAGGCAGCTTAGTGAAAGGATACAGGGGGTAATTCCAAGTTGATCGCAGCAGGAAATTTTTTAGCAGTTGGGCAAAACCATGTGCACTGCAGGGGAGGCAGATATAACATGTGCAGATAGAGACAGATTTGGGTGTGGTGAGTTCAATCTGCAATCTAAATTGCAATGTAAAAATAAAGCAGCCAGTATTTACCCTGCACAGAAACAAAATAACCCACCCAAATCTAACTCTCTCTGCAAATGTTATATCTGCCCCCCCCCCTGCAGTGCACATGGTTTTGCCCATCTGCTAAAACATTTCCTGCTGCGATCAACTTGGAATTACCCCCACAGAGTGGTCAGCAACTCTTCCTCTATAGGATATTCACTGCAAACAGGTACAGGACAGTAAAATTGTTTGCAGAGACTACAAAAAAAGACACCTCCCCTAAAAATATGTCGCTCCTATAACTCAGGAAAACAGACCAAATAATCAGAGAAATTAATTTTCATGGCTATACTTCTAAAGACTTATTGAACCAAGCAACCTGTGTAATGATAAGCTAGTTGCCCTATGTGAAAACCTGGAGTATTATAGCCAAAACTTACAGAGTATACTCCGTGACTTCTGGGTCAGGTCACGCAGAAAGAAGACAGATAAAGATAAAACAATATATTTATTAAAGATTTACTAACTACAAGTTCTCTAAATCAGCTATAAGATAACGACATTTGAAATTAAAACCAAAACAACAGGTCCCAATAAACACCAGATTACCGTCAGACTCACCAGCACTCTCCCACACTGTCTTTTCCAGATGCAATTTTGTAGGTTCACAGGAGTTTGCTGAAGTTCTTATGCCTCCTCTTTTTAAAAGGGTTCCAGTTTCTCTCACTAATGTCCCTCCTGCAAAGGCTGGCCTTAGGAGAAGGTCTCCCCTGATTGGTAGAGCTCAATGAAGGTTTGTAAGAGAGAGGAGTCATGATGGGATCCCCCTTGATGTTTTCATACCCCAGAGTCTGACTCAGTCCTAAGGGAGAACAATGGGATATTGATGTAATTAGTCTGCTAGTGATGGTGGATGATATATAGTTAGTCACTCCCTGTTTTAACCCCTTATCATCATTTGTGACCTCAGAGGGCAAACAGCTGTTCCCAGATTACTGTTCTTAGTTGCTTTACAGGAGGTGACTGGCCCAGAAAAAAAAAACATCACACCTGGCCTTGTTTAAGAATAATAGCTGACTGTTCAATTCTGTACTACAATATTGTCAGAATTGACCTTGGATAGTCCATTCTGTCACACCCTATACCAGAGGAATTATATTCTACTAGCTCAGTAACATAGCCATGCTGTTTCTCAGTTCACTGACATTGGCAAAAAAAGTACATTTAATCTAACTATTACTGTATATGGAGACAGAGGTACCAGCCAAGACAACTGTGTAGATATCCAGACAAATAATAGCTGTTACTTAGAAGTGCTAAATTAAAACCCAAGGGTAAGTGATCTTTATAGTGCACCACCTAAACCTGGTCAGGATTTAGACTGTGGGATAGTATATATCTTCTTATGGAAGTGTAGTTACATGTGTCTATATATGTAGAGTTATAGTTATACATACAGTAATCATAGTTCATAACTGAATATTTGAAATAATAATAACATTGTTGCATTATCATGGTATTTCTAGTATCACCATTGTTTAACAGGGAAACATTTTTTAATGTTGGAGGTAACAAATTCAGAGTATAGCTATTGTAATATATGCAAATCATCCAGTTAATTCACAAGACATTGTTCCCTGTGCTCTCCAAAGGAACTCTATAGCAAAGTACAAATAGCAGCAAGAATATATCAATTGCAATTTTCTTAACATAATCTACTTTAATCTGCTAATCTCATGCCAAATTAGAAAAAAAGGGAGATATGTATGTGGAGACATCTGTATAATATATATATATATATATATATACACTGACATATACAGTGAACCACCGCACTCACCATACCAGTAATGGGATGCACATCTGCACTCACCACCCCCAGGCTGGGGTGCAATGGCCTGTGATCACATTGCTTAAATAATGACACCGAGAGCCCAGCACTCACCTTATTAAGTTAATTCACCTCTATACATGAGAACATAAATAAATAATAGAGTAGGTAGGGAGGCCCTGCTCACAAGCTTACAATCTATAGGAAAATAGGCATTGACACACAAAGATAGGTCCTGCCAGATGGCAAAGGTTCTTAATAGGCTGTATGATATGGCCCCTGAGCAATGTTGGCCGAGGGTCAGGAGGATGTGAAAGTAAAGAAAGACAAAATATGTGAGGTTATGTACAGAGGTGATGTAATTAGGGAGGCTTTGAAGGTTATGTGGGTGGGTCTGGGAAATTGATAAGTGTCAAAACTCTGGTATTTTGTGAATTCAGGTTTGAATCTGTGGTAGGTACACGGTGAAGGAAATTAGGTGGACATAGGTAAGTCTTGTGCATGAGGTTCACAGGGAGAGGATGATAACTTAAGGAATACTTTATTAAAACAAATGCACAATAGAGATATTAGAATTGGAAACAGCTTGGAATCTGATTAGTTTGAACTGGACTGGAACAGGAGAGATAACTGGAACTGGAGTCTGCTTAGAATATGACTTGCCTGAACTGCACTGGAGATGGAGAGACAACTGGAGCTGGAGTCATCTTAGGAACTGACTGGGACACTATGTTCTACACATTTCTTTGCTATACTCCTTGTGTGTTCTAACATACGAATTTTTAACTGACGTTTGGTTTTGCCTATATAACGTGCTCCACATGTGCACTCTACCATATATATCACACAAGTGGTCTGGCAATTTATCATTTCTTTAATGTCCCAATGTTTACTTTTATCCCTGTTCCAGATTTTCTTTCTTTCTTTACTTACAAAGGAACACATTTTACATTTACCGTAGGGAAAGAATCCAGTAGTTTTTTTCATGTGTAGAACATAGTGTCCCAAGGCATTTTTTGAAGTGCAATGGAGGGGATTTGAGTAAGTTTAGTTTTAAAGCATTGGAGCACGTTAGGTTAGATGAAAGAGGTGGAGATATTTTGAAACAGTTAAGTAAAAGGGAGGTTTTCTGGATCCATGCGTTAGAAACAATTAGCCCATTGGGATTAAATGAGAGCTATGATATCACTCCTTTTCTTCATTAGGGATACTACGGGGAACTCGCTCCGTGCGGCATTGTAGTTGGATCATTGATCCCTTTGCCCCACTGTGGAGCTGAGTTCCTACGGGTAATGTAGGTGGTTGTGTTATAATTCAGGTTGCAAGGGGTTAACTAGAAATAGTTGCTATCTTGAAATTAGTGCATATTTATGTGATTGTTATTCTCTGGGTTTGTCCTTTGAATGAACTATTGTGGAGTCTGTATCTGTTACTATTTATCGTTATATTTATTCTTTTTCAGGTTACATTGTGTCAACATATGTTGTGTGAAGTACACGCACTTGTTGTCTCTTTAAAAGGTTAATATGTGATAGCTACTAAACATAGATATGATGAAGACATGTAGTAGCGGTTAGAAATAACGGTGTATGAATATGTGCTGATGAAAAAGTTTGCTTTGGAGAGATCGTATTGTACACGAATCTCTTAAAATTATGTGATCCTAGTGTTTACAGATGTATTTAGAATATGTTAGCTGGAATGCTTTTAATTCATGTAGATTGCACAGGTTAATTCGATAATGAAATGCAGGTGCTTGATGTGATATATATTGATGGTGAGACAGATCATGGCCACACCCCCTGATGAAGTCCATTGACGAAACGCGTTGGGCGTGGCCTGTGGAGCTAGAGACAGATTGTCAGAACTTTGTCTTGGTCCCGGTGAAAGAACGAGCAGCACCCGTGATTCCTGATAAAAAGACGGATGATCTGGTATGGGAGAGAGCGGTTCCGAGGCTCGACTGATATATGGAGGACGGAACTCACCATTTTAAACTGAGATGTATGTGAGCATTTGTTCTTAATAAATTAAATTGTAAACTTTTTATTTATACCTGCGCCCTCCACTCTTCTTTCGATATATATATATATATAATAGAAATCCAGAGGTCTTAGTTACATACAGTTTGCAAACGTATGATAAGCCACCAGGCCCCGACAAGGCTCCTCTGGTGCTGGTGGTCCCTAACTCTAGGTCTGGGCCTGGGGTGTAGAACCCGACAAACCAACAAAGGCCATCTACCCCGGGCAGCATAATGCGAGAAGATAAAGTGTTAGTATGTGTTAATAAAAGGAAAACAAAATCTATATACAAAAATTAATATACTAGTGAAAGTGTAATTAATAGACCAGAAGGATTAATAAATGTGTTAAGGGGGTGCTAAATAAGATCTCGCAGTGTGCTACCCCAAAGCAGCCCAGCCCCACCAATCCAGGGTGAATTGCACCCCACACCCGCCCCAGGTACTAATAATAATAACAACCCTTCCAGATAATATAGCATAATGCCACATGATAATGGCATCTGAGCAAATGTATCCGAATTGAGAGCTAACTTACCTGAAGATATCCCCAGGATCTTCAAATGGCACTACAGAGACCATCATACCCTCCAAACACTGGTCCCATCCAGTATCCGGACTCCAGGTCGACAACAAAAAGGTAGACACACCTTAGGTCGACGCCAATTGGTCGACACACCTTAGGTCGATATGGACAAAAGGTCGACGTGGACAAAAGGTCGACAGGAACAAGGTCGACATGGAAAAAGGTCGACATGAGTTTTTCACGATTTTTTTCTTTTTCGGAACCTTTTCATACTTAACGATCCACGTGGACTACGATTGGAACGGTAATCTGTGCCGAGCGAAGCGGTAGCGGAGCGAAGGCACCATGCCCGAAGCATGGCGAGCGAAGCGAGTCATGCGAGGGGACGCGGTGCACTAATTGGGGTTCCCGGTCACTCTACGAAGAAAACGACACCAAAAAAACATAAAAAACTCTTGTCGACCTTTTTCCATGTCGACCTTTTGTCCATGTCGACCTAAGGTGTGTCGACCAATTGGCGTCGACCTAAGGTGTGTCGACCTTTTTGTTGTCGACCCTGAGTCCCAGACCCTCCCATCCTTGCCCCTCATACTAACAGAACAAAATGTAAGTTGCTCAAATCAAGTAGGAAATACAATTCAGGTACATGAAAGGGAAGGGGTAGTCTGAGCTAGAAATACATTGGGGATAAACCCCTGGTGTCCCCCAGCACACTGAGCTGTACCTGTACCATGACATGAAAGACTATATATGTATATATACAGATGGGTCCACAGTTATCTTGACTAGTTTTCTGAGCCTAGGCACAACATGTCTTATTAGCATAAACCCTTCATCTATTGTTCTCAGCTGCAATACAATACAGAGAACAATACAGAAGGGGATTAAGTCATTACAGCAGGGGATTAAGTATGACTGGCCAGTCTCAGTTAATCCTATTAAAGGTCAAGATAAATGTGGACCCATCTGAACATATAATAGAAATCCAGAGGTCTTAGTTACATATAGTTTGCAAATGTATGATAAGCCACCAGGCCCCAACAAGGCTCCTCTGATGCTGGTGGTCCCTAACTCTAGGTCTGGGCCTGGGGTGTAGAACCCGACAAACCGGCAAAGGCCAGCTACCCCAGGGCAGCACAATGAGAGAAGGTAGTAAGGTAGTAAGAAGGTAGTAAGAATATTTATATTTTTAATATTTATATTGAATACTGGCAACCAGTGGAGGGACTAACAGAGTGAATCCACAGGTGGTGAACATCTAGCGAGGAAAATTATCCTTGTGGCTGCATTCAAAATGGATTGTATTGGTTAGAGACTATTTTTTGAAAAGCAGTAAGGAGACTATTGCAATAATCATTCAATAATCATTGCAGGAGATAATGACTGTATGGATCAGAGTTTTTGCAGTGTCTTGAGTAAGTAACGGTAATATTTTGGATATGTTTCTTAGATGTATGTAACATGATTTTGAGACAGATTGAATGTGGGCAGCAAAGGACAGTTCAAAGTCAAGAATGACACCTAGACAGTGAGCCTGTGGAGTAGGGTTGATTGTTGAGCTATCAACAGTGATAGAGATATCAAGTTGGTAACTATTTTTGGCTGGTGGAAATAAAATTATATTTTGTTTGGTAAATATTAAGTTTGAGGTGGCAAGAGGACATCTAAGATGAAATGGCAGAAAGGCATTCAGTGACACGGCCCAATACAGATGGTGACAAATCAGGGGTAGATAGGTAGATTTGAGTAACACCTGCATATAGATGATACTGAAATCCAAAAGAGCTAATTAGTTTGTCAAGAAATGTGGTATAGATTGAGAAAAGTAGAGGATCTCTGACTAAACCTTGCACTTCTCCAACTGCTAGAGTTATTGAAGAGGAAGTTGAATTAGAGAATCGAACACTGAAAGAATGATTAGATGGGCTGAGAACCAATAAAAGGCTGTGCCCTATAGACCTAGGGATTGTAATGTCTGTATGAGAAGAGAGTGATCAACAGTGTCAAAAGCAGCAGGAAGATCTAGAACACAGGTTCTCAAACTCGGTTCTCAGGACCCCACACAGTGCATGTTTTGCAGGTCTCCACACAGAATCACAATTGAAATAATTAGCTCCACCTGCGGACTTTCTAAAATGTGTCAGTGAGTAATTAATACACCTGTGCACTTGCTGGGTTACCTGCAAAACATGCACTGTGTGGGGTCCTGAGGACCGAGTTTGAGAACCACTGATCTAGAAGAATAAGAAGTGAGCAATGTCCTTAAGACTTAGTAGTAACCAGATAATTCACTACCTTAGTCAGTGCTATCTCTGTGGAGTGTTGGGCATGAAAGCCTGACTGAAGTGGGTCCAATTAAGTGTGTGAGACGAGTGTAGGCAAGTCCCTCAACTAGCTTGGAGGGGCATGGGAGATTAGAAATTTGATGGTAATTTGAGAGAGAGTTAGGGTCAGATTTGTGTTTTTTTCAGAATGGGAGTAATCACTGCATGTTTGAGCAGGGATGGAAAGATACCAATAGAGAAAGATTACAGATTTAGTTAAGGTTGTGATGAGCACAGGAGACATACAGTAGATTTACTTCTTTTGTGAGGGTAAAGGTTCAAGAGGAGAGGTAATGTAGTAAAGAATGCAGATTAGAAGAGTGAAGATACTTAATCTACATTTGTGGGATCAAATCAAGAGAAGGTGTCATAGGGTTCAGGAAAGGAATTGAGCAGGTTACTGGCTGTGAAAGAGCATACAGTACCATTTTATTTCCTATCTTATTAATCGTATTGTCCTTGAAATAGGAAGTAAGATCTTGTGCACCACTGGGATTGGTGAAGGATGGAAAATAAATTCTTTCCAAACTTCCTGAAGTAACTAGTCCCTGAAATGTTAAAGTTAAGGATTATTATTTTCGTTAGCTGCAGAGCTGTGCTTGTACTGTATACCTGCTTTTGCAGTATATATCAGTGGGTTGTATACATTTTTGCAAAGGCACGCACACCTTGATTATTAGTAAATGGAGTGCAGAGTATCTGGCTTAATTATATATGTGTATGTATGTACATTTTTTTATGTGAAAACTTTCAACTCTATATGAGCCCCAGAGACCTCTTTCATGCACTACTCCTCATTTACTAAATTTACTGGCCTTCAAGTTACAACGCCATTTAAAAAACATGCCAAATCATTTTTCCCTTTTTATTTGATGTGTATGAATCATCACATGTCATTTTTTTTACACTTGGGGCTAATGTTTCTTAAATCTACACCTAGTAGACCATGACAAGATCCTCAATCCCAAGTGAGGACATGGCTTACAGTAGGTGGAGGCACTACATAAAGTATGAGAAGATATGAGACTGACCCAGTTTTGACATTTCTTATGTCTTCTCTGAGGTACCCAGGCAATAAACAGTATTTAATTTTAATAATGTAACAACTTTTGCATTTTTAGGAAAGAATTGTACAGTATCTCAAGAGATTTTCATTGATGTTTGCATTGGGTGTTACTTTGTTTTAGTTTTAGAACTATTAATGTTATACCACTGTGTATTAATGTATCTATCATGTTGATACCCCTCCTGACTTCAGAGCCATAGAAAACATATAAGTGAAATAATTCTTCTACTTGCAGATGGCTGTTGGATGAAACATCTGTGACTGAAAAGTATGTTTTAAGAAGAGTATAGTAAGCAAAATTATTTGTTGTTATTTTTCTTACTTCGCATAATGCTGAGAGAGTGAAATTAGCCTATTATATTCATCTGTTCATTTATTTAAATTAAGAGCCAGTTCTCCTATGAACAAAGAATAGATGTCTGCACAGACTTAAATTGTGTATTAATCATGGAAGTGTATAAACGGTATTTAGCATTTCAATAGGTTGCAAAAATCAAAAGTTTATCTTTAATAAAAGAACAGATTTGTTGCTAAAAGATACACATTTTCAAATAGAGGAATTATAGAATGGATTTACTACGTTTTTATGAAGTTTTAATGTTTTCAGAACCCATTTATTGAGAAAGTGAGCATAAGGAGTTCACATTTTTAAATCTGTAAATGATACTTTAAAAAATATAAAAGTTGGTTATCTTATTTTTTGTAGCACTTTGAAGTGATTTTTTTTATCTGTATACTCCAAGTTTAACTAATTTTCTCCAATTTTAAATACTTTTTCTTTCCCACTTGTACTGTATATACTTTTTCTCCTTATACGGGTTATAAGTATTCAATTAAAATGAAAGAGTTAGTGATCCATTAAATAAAAATAATATGCAACTTTGACCAATGAAGTTTGTAACATTTGCAGAATGAAAATATATATGATCGAGTCACATTATTATGAACACCTCCTCCATTTGACGTTGGCAGTATGTAGCCCATGAAGTATGTCATGTCTTGTGCACTGGTGGGTATATAAGAAGTGCGATAGGCCATCAGCACACATATCACTTGTTGCTGTCATGGGTAAATAGGGATGATTATCAGCTTTCCGGCCAAGGGTGGCAGTATTTCTGAAATAACGCAGTTTATGAACTGTTCGCTTGCTGCTGTGGTGATGGTGTATCGTGACTGGACAAATGGCTCCATTGCGAATAACTGATGTGGAAACTGCAGAGCACCATGTGCCACTAATGTGAGAGACGAACGTCCAGGCTCGGACTGGGCCACCGGGGAGCCGGTGAACCCACTGGAAGGCCCTGCTGAGCATTAGCCACGCCCCCTTTTATGTGAGGGTGGGGCTGCGCTCTCCTCCCCGGCTTCCGTCCGAGCCACAGGAGCTGATCGCAGAGTTCGACTGAGGGGAGGGGAAGCGAGTGCTGTGCTCTCCTCCCTGGGCCACAGGACCAGAAGTGTGAGCAGCAGGTGATCCCGGGCGGCGGCAGTGATTTAAGATCAAGGTTGGACTGAGGGGAGGAGAGGCGTGCGCTGCGCTGTCCTCCCCGGTGCCCAGCCCCAGGGGGGGATGTGTGCCTGGCACTGCACCACTGGGGTCATTGCTGGGGACATCTGTGTATCTGGCACTACTGGGGGCCCTGCTGGTGGCATATGTGTACCTGGCACTGCACTACTGGGAGCATTACTGGGGACATCTGTGTATCTGGCACTACTGGGGGTATCTGGCACTGCACTACTGGGGGCCCTGCTGGTGGCATATGTGTACCTGGCACTGCACTACTGGGGGCATCTGTGTATCTGGCACTACTGAGGATATCTGGCACTGCACTACTGGGGGCATCTGTGTATCTGGCACTGCACTACTGGAGGCGTATGTGTATCTTGCTCTATTGGGGGTGTATGTGTATCTGGCACTGCACTACTGGAGGCGTATGTGTATCTTGCACCATTGGGGGTGTATTTGTATTTGGCACTGCACTACTGGGGGCATCAGTGTATCTGGCACTGTACTACTGGGGGCATATGGGTATCTGGCACTGCACTACTGAAGGCGCAGTGGCGGAACTACCGCCAGTGCAGGCAGTGCCTTGCACTGGGGCCTGCCACTGTCCAGGGCCCAAAGCATGTAATGAGTCAAACTGACTCATTACATGCCACTGTGTTTGCCTTTATGTGTAAAAAGGGGGACGCTGTCTGCCTTAATGTGTAAAAAGGGAACGCTGTCTGCCGTAATGTGTAAAAAGGGGGACGCTGTCTGCCTTAATGTGTAAAAGGGGACGCTGTCTGCCAAAATGTGTAAAAAGGTGGACGCTGTCTGCCGTAATTAGTAAAAAGGGAATCTGTCCGACATAAGGTGTAAAAGGGGCTCTACCTGGTGTAGTAGTGCTACTGTGCAGCATAATTTGAATAATGGAGACTACTGTGCACCGTTATATGAATTGGTATTATTTTGTGGCCACACCCCTTCCCCACGAAGCCACGGCCCTATATTTTTTGCACGCACCTACGGTGCGCACTGCCCTTGTTTTGCATGGAGGGGTGGGGTTCCGATGCCGTTTCTTGCACACAGTGCTAAAATGTCTTGTTACGGCACTGTTGCTAGGTATCCATTTCTCTGGCCCTGAGCAGGTCCCCCTCACCAGATCCTTTCCAGGGGTGAGGGGGTGGACTTGGATGGGATGGGGGGGCAACGCCCCTTAGTGGGCCCCTGTGATTGCATTTCCCTGGTGGGCCCTTCATGCCCCAGTCCGACACTGCGAACGTCGGTTATGAAAGTGAGTGTGGGACGACCGATACTCTACAGTGGAGCAGTTCACCATCAAAATTATCCTGGGGGCTACCAGACATGTGTCTAAAATGATAGTTCAGCCTGACTAGCTGCTGTACTTGCTGCACAGGGCGGTTACTCTAGCTCTTAGATGGTGGTCATAATAATGTGACTCAAACAGGATTTTCCATATAGTGCAATTATTAATGTTTTCAGTTTTATACAACATTATTGTATACATTATTGTCTTGTTTTTTTTTTCTCCATATGATAGGCATGTTATTGATTTCCACTGTAGATTTTAAAAGTCTAGTTTGTTTTAGTCAATGATCATGCTGCCATTGCGTGTAGTGCTTTTTTTTTGCTGAATACATTTGTGTTTACTGACTGCCATGTCCCCTTTTATTTTGTTGACATTATCTAATACATAGTCAGCAAACTAGGACCAGATGGAAAATGGAGCTATAGCTCCTGGCCACAACATAAAAATAGGCTTATAATTAGAGATGTGTGACGGACACGTTTTGGGTTTTGTGTTTTGGTTTTGGATCTGGAATGGTTTTGCCAAAGCCACCCTTCGTGTTTTGGTTTTGGATCTGGATGATTTAAAAAAAAACATAAAAACTGCTAAAATCACAGAATTTGGGAGTAAGTTTGAGCCTACGGTATTATTAACCTAAATAACATTAATTTCCACTAATTTCCAGTATATTCTGAGCACCTCACACTTCACAATATAGTTTTTAGGCCAAAAGGTTGCACCGAGGTCGCTGAATGACTAAGCTAAGCGACACAAGTGGGCGGCACAAACACCTGGGCCATCTAGGGGCCTAATTCAGAGTTGATCGCAGCAGTAAATGTGTTAGCAGTTGGGCAAAACCATGTGCACTACAGGGGGAGGCAGATATAACATGTGCAGAGAGAGTTAGATTTGGGTGGGGTGTGTTCAAACTGAAATCTAAATTTCAGTGTAAAAATAAAGCAGCCTTTATTTACCCTGCACAGAAACAAAATAACCCACCCAAATCTCAAAGGCCCTACATACTTAAAGATTTCCCTTAACGATATGAACTTTCTCGTTCATTAATGAATGAGAACTCGTTCATATCATTCAGTGTGTAGGCACCAACGATGAATGATGCGCGGCCCCGCGCTCATTCATCGTTGGTGCCGGGTCGCTTATACATGCAGGCCAATATGGACAATCTTGTCCATATTAACATGCACTGCTATGGAGCCGGGTGATGGGGGGAGTGAAGAAACTTCATTACCCCGGTCACCTCCCCCCAGCCGCTGGGTCACCCGTTGGCCTTATCTGCCATCGGGCAGCTCGGCAGTGGATCGCAGAGTGTGTAGGGGGCATCACTCTCTCTGCAAATGTTATATATGCCACACCTGCAGTGCACATGGATTCGCCCAACTGCTAACAAATTTTCTGCTATGGTCACACTGAATTACCCCCTAGGAGTGGCACTGCAGCGGCAGACAGGATGGCAGTTTCAAAACTAGGCCCAAAAGAGCATATAATGCAAAGAAAAAAAAGAGGTGAACCGAGGTCGCTGGATGACTAAACTAAGCGACACAAGTGGGCAACACAAACACCTGGCCCATCTAGGAGTGGCACTGCATTGGCAGTCAGGATGGCAGTTTTCAAAACTAGGCCCCAAAGACATGCACACTTTAACAAACCAATCATTTCAGCTAAAGGGGCTGCCACACAACTGTAGCTGAAATTATGGGTTTGTTTGAGCCCCCACAAAAAAATAAGCAATTAATCCCCCTGCCAAAAAAGAAGCAATTAATCTCTCACTGCACAAACTGGCTCTACAGAGGCAAGATGTCGTCCTCACACTCATCCTCTGATTCCTCACCCCTTTCAGCGTTTACTGTACATCCTCATCCTCATAGAGTATTAATTCGTCCCTATCGGAATCACCATCACAAGTCCTTGTGTACTCTCTGGAGGTAATTGCTGGTAAAGGTCTTCCTGGAGGAATTTGCAATTCATTTTGATGAACACCATCTCTTCTCAACATTTTGTGGAAGTAACCTCCTACACCGATCACTGACAACGTTACCGGCTACACTAAACACGCTTTTGGAGTACACACTGGAGGAGGGGGGGGGGAAGGGGAACAATTTAGGTAAAATAAAGCCAGTTTGTGCAAGGGCCTCCAAATTGCCTCTTTTTCCTGCCGGTATACATACGGACTGTCTGACATGCCTACTTGGATGCTGTCACCCATATAATCCTCCACCATTCTTTCTATGGTGACAACATCATATGCAGTGACAGTAGACTTGTCGATAATTGTTGGCAGCTCTATCAGTCAGGACCATACAGTATGCAATCACTTGCTCCTGACTGCCCTGCATCACCACCAGTTGGTGGGCTCAGAAATGTTATCCTTTTCCTTGAAGCCCCAGTTGTGGGAGAAAATGAAGGAGGATGGGTCATGTTCCGCTTGATTTGACAATTTTCTCACCAGTAGGTCTTTGAAACTCTGCAGACTTGTGTCTGCCGGAAAAAGAGATACAACGTAGGCTCTAAACCTAGGATCAAGCATGGTGGCCAAACTGTAGTGCTCTGATTTCAACAGATGGACCACCCCTGAATCCTGGCAAAGCAAATGAAGGGCTCCATCCATAAGTCCCACATACTTAGCGGAATCGTTTCGTCTTTACTCCTCCTTCAATTTCTCCCACTGCTTCTACAAAAGCCTGATAAGGGGAATGACCTCACTCAAGCTGGCAGTGTGTGAACTGACTTTACGCGTGGCAATTTCGAAGGGTTGGAGAACCTTGTATAACATGAAAATCATTCTCCACTGCACTTGAATCAGGTGCATTACCCCTCCTTTGCCTATATCCTAGGTGGATATATAGGCTTGAATGGCCTTTTGCTGCTCCTCCATCCTCTGAAGCATATAGAGTGTTGAATTCTACCTTGTTACCAAGTCTTGCTTCAGGTGATGGCAGGGCAGGTTCAGGTGCGTTTGCTGGTGCTCCCGTCTTTGGCACACAGTCGCTCAATGTCGAAAGTATCCCGCAGGTTTTTTTTAACAAAGACAGCATCTCCAGCATGCCTCTGTCTGTTTAAAAAAAATCTGCACCAACAAATTAATAGTATGTGCAAAACATGGGACATGCTGGAATTTGCCCAAATGTAATTTACGCACAATATTGGTGGCGTTGTCAGATATCACAAATCCCCAGGAGAGTCTATGTGGGGTACGCCATTGTGCAATGATGTCCCTCAGTTTCTGTAAGAGGTTGTCAGCAGTATGCCTTTTTCAGAAACTGATGATACACAGCATAGCCTGCCTAGGAATGAGTTGCCATTTGTGAGATGCTGCTACTGGTGCCGCTACTGTTGTTGCTGTGAGAGGAAATACATCTACCCAGTGGGCTGTCAATGTCATGTAGTCCTTAGTTTTCCATGCTCCACTTGTCCACATGTCCGAGGTTAAGTGGACACTTGGTACAACCGCATTTTTCAGGACACTGAGTACACTTTTCTTAATGTCCCTGTACAGTCCAGGAATCGCTTGCCTTGGAATCTAGACTAGATTTGGTACCAGGGACACAGTACATCCATCAACTGTATAAATCCTACTGCACTAATTACGGATATGGGATGCACGTCTTATACCAGCATAGTTGTTATGGCCTCAGTAATCCGCTTTATCAACAGGGGGACTGCTGTCATATTTCATCTTCATCTCAAAGGACTATTGGACAGTCAATTGCTTAGTTGAAGTAGTACAAGTGGTCTTCTGACTTCCCCTCTGGGATGATGATCGACTTCCAGCAGCAACAACAACAGCAGCGGCAGCAGCAGCAGTAGGCGTACCACTCAAGGATTCTCCAGAAGAATCCCAGTTAGGAGAGTACTCGTCAGTCATGCCAGTGACATGGCCTGCTGGACTACTTAAGATTCTGACTGAGGAGGAAATTGACGTTGAGGGAGTTAGTGGTTTGGCTTGTAGGAGCTTGGGTACAACAGGAAGAAGGGATTTAGGTGTCAACGGACTGCTTATGTTATAGGGAAAGATCAATAAGAACCACTTCCTCCTAGTGCTGAAGCTGCTGCCACTAGCCATGACATAGATGATGAAATGCCATCAACATTGTCTGCCAAGGCCGATGCCCAATGTGATAGTAGAGGGAATGTAAAATCCAAAAAGCCAAAGTTCAGTAAAAAGAACAAAAAAAAATTTTTTTTTAATTGTCTGAGGAGAAACGTAAACTTGTCAATATGCCATTTACGACACGAAGTGGCAAGGGGCCGTGGCCTATGTTCATGACTAGTGGTTCAGCTTCACAGAACGATGGAAGCCCTCATAACTGAGGCCTTGACACTTATGTTGGTGTTAGACTTGCGTCCGGTATCCGCCATTAGTGCAGTGGGATTTAGACAATTAATGGAGTTATTGTGTCCCCGGTAACAAATCCCATCTAGATTCTACTTCACTAGGCAGGCGATAGCGAGATTTTGCCATTTAATTCCAGTGATTTAGCTGTATAATTACAGTGATTTTGCCAATTAATTTCAGTGGTTTATATTTATTAATTACAGTGACCTTGCTAATTAATTACAGTGATTTAGATGTATGATTCCAGTTGGAATTGTTTGTGTCGCTTGGCTTAGTCATACAGCTACCTCATTGCACCTCTTCGACATCTTAGCAGGAGATGCTGTTTGGGGCCTAGTTTTTGAAAAGTGCCATCCTGTGTGACACTGCCGTATGAGTCCAGGGGTACTGCTGTATTAGTCCTGGGGTACTGCCATATAAGTCCACCAATTGCAGATTATTATTTTTTTTATAGTGACTGGAGCATGCTGGAGATGCTGTCAGTGGACCGAACAATTGTGGCACACTCTCGATATTCAGCCACTGCGTGACACTTGTAGATGGGCCAGGTGGTTGTGTCACTTAGTTTAGGCCTACAGCAACCTCGGTGCACCTTTTTTCTTCTTTGCATCATGTGCTGTTTGGGGCCTCATTTTGATATCTGCCCTCCTGTCTGCCACTGCAGTGCCACGTCTAGATGGGCCAATTGTTTGTGTCACTTGGCTTAGTCATACAACTACCTCATTGCAATTCTTTTTCTTCTTTGCATGATGTGCTGTTTGGGGCTTTTTTATATCTGCCCTCCTGTCTGCCACTGTAGTGCCACATCTAGATGGGCCAATTGTTTGTGTCGCTTGGCTTAGTCATACAACTACCTCATTGCAATTCTTTTTCTTCTTTGCATGATGTGCTGTTTAGGGCTTTTTTATATCTGTCCTCCTGTCTGACACTGCAGTGCCACTCCTTGATGGGCCAGGTGTTTGTGTTGTCCACTTGTGTCTCTTAGCTTAGTCATCCAGCAACCTCGGTGCAACTCTTTAGCCTAAAAACAATATTGTGAGGTGTTCAGAATAGACTGGAAATGAGTGAAAATGATTGTTATTGAGGTTAATAATACCGTAGGAGCAAAATTACCCCCAAATTCTGTGATTTTAGCAGTTTTTATGTTTGTTTGTTTGTTTTCTTCAAAAATCATCCAGATCCAAAACCAAAACACGAAAGGGTGCTTTTGGCAAAACCAAGCAAAAACCAAAACACAAAAGTGGAATTAGAACCAAAACCAAAACACAAAACACGAAAAGTGCCCGCCACACATCTCTAGTCTACAGTGACATCCTCAATCTCAATATCAGCAACTGGACTGGCGGTGCTCCTCCCAGCACTTGCGGGGGTTGTGCAAATGGTGGTAGGAGCCTCCTCTTTCCATACAGTCTTGAGAAGATCACACTTAGACATCGCAACCGCGGACACACTTAGACTCTCTTTGGGGATTTGTGATATCTCTGAACACACAGTTGTCTTTTCCTGTGCTATAACAAGCTTAATTTGTTTTATTTTTCGAGAGGGAAGAGGCTTCCATCCTCATGAGAAGCTGAGACACCAGTCATGAACATAGGCCAAGGCCTTAGTCTTTCCTTGCCACTTCGTGTCATGAATGGCATATTGACAAATTTACATGTCTCATCAGATAATTATAATTTTTTTCCGATTATTAATTTTTGCTTCTTGGATTTTACATGCCTTCTATAACATTGGGAATCGGCCTTAGCAGATGACGTTGATGGAATTGCATCATTGATGTCATGGTTGGTGGCTTCAGCAGCTTCAGCACTTGTACTAGGAACTGGAAGTGGTTCCTGATCTTCCACTATTTTTTCCTCCAAATTGTTATTATACATTTCACAAGAGAGCACCCCTTACAGCACACAGAACAATGCCCCTTTATTTTCACAGCACCCCTGTATTCTTATAGCATAAAGGACCAGTGTGATTTTATTTTAACAACTGCACCCCTGAATTTTTACAGCATACAGGGCCAATGTAATACTATTTTAACAGCAGCACCCCTGTATTTTTACAGCATACAGGACCAGTGTGCTTTTTTTTTAACAGAAGCACCCCTGAATATTTACAGCATACAAGACTGGGCAGGAACCCTTGTATTTTCACAGCATACAGGACTAGTGTGCTTTTATTTTAACAGCTGCACCCCTGAAATTTTACAGCATATAGGTCCAGTGTGTTTCTATTTTAACAACTGCACCCCTGCATTTTAACAGCATATGACAGGGCCAGCAACCCTGTATTTTTACAGCATACAGGGCCAGTGTGCTTTAATTTTAACCATTTCACCACTGAATTCACCCCTGAATTGTTACAGCATACAGGGCCAGTATGCTTTTATTTTAACAACTGCACCCCTGAATTATTATAGCATACAAGACTGGGCCAGCATGCCTGTATTTTTACAGCATACAGGACTATTGTGCTTTTATTTTAACAGAAGCACCCCTGAATTTTTACAGCATACAAGACTGGGCCAGCACCCCTATATTTTTACAGCATACAGGACCAGTGTGCTTTTATTTTAACAATTGCACCCCTGAATTATTACAGCATACAAAACTGGGCCAGCACCCCTGTATTTTCAAAGCATACTGGACCAGTGTGCTTTTATTTTAACAACAGTAGCACCCCTGAATTTTTACAGCATACAAGACTGGGCCAGCACCCCTGTATTTTCACAGCAACCAGGACCAGTGTGCTATTATTTTAACAATTGCACCCCTGAATTATTACAGCATACAAAACTGGGCCAGCATCCCTGTATTTTCAAAGCATACAGGACCAGTGTGCTTTTATTTTAACAACAGTAGCACACCTGAATTTTTGCAGCATAAAAGATTGGGCCAGCACCCCTGTATTTTCACAGCATACAGGACAAGTGTGCTTTTACTTTAACAACAGCAACCCTGAATTTTTACAGCATACAGGAGGACAGTGCCCTGCCCCCTGTACAGACACAGTGACAGCCAGGACAGCAACAATTCCAATGTACAGCTGCAGCACCCCTAACAGTGCATGAAAAACCAGTGACAGCCAGGACAGCACCCCTAACAGCACAGATACAACATAGTGACAGGAGCAGCACCCCTGCAGAGCACACACTGACCCCACCCAATGCCACCACCCACAAAGAAATAGAGCTCTGTCTCCCTTACTCTCCATGTCCATAGTAAAAATGGCGGCTATGGGTGGCTGTTTATATGGAATCCAAAACCTGTGAGAATCCAACAGCAGGATGATAAAGTTTTGCCTTGTTCTGGTTTCCAAGTCTGGCGGGAAGTCCCAAGTCGGACTCAGATCCAGACTTGGAGCGTGAAGTTCGGGGGGGGGGGTTTCAGTTCTGTGGGAACCGATCCCGCTCATCTCTACTTATAATCATGACAAAACTAACCAAGCAGCCACATGGTCAGCCAAATATCATACTGTAAGTATTAACTGTGCATTGAAATAAACACAGTGCCAAATATGTAAGTATATTAATAGCACACCTGTAGTGATTGAAAAAGATCATTGCCAACCTTACAAAATGTTATAGATAAATCATGAAACTGTGCTGGTGTACAGTTCACTTGACAACAACCAATTAATAAAAATACATATAAGAATGTATTGTATATTCCATAATAAAATCAATATATTCTAATTAAAAATACAAAGTATAAGTTAAGCGTTGACTTTTTATTTTTAATTATAATATATTAATTTTAATATGGAATCCACAATAAATTTATATATGTATTTTTATTAATTGGTTGTTTTCCAGTGAATTTCAAACCAGCATGACTTCTTGATTTCTTTTTGAAATTTGTATATCTATTTTGCAATTATGCAATTTGTATATGTGTATGTATTGGAGGAGAAATTGGGGCTTATAGTGTTAACTGTGTATATGAGTGGTTCTACAGCTTGGTCCCCAGGACTTGAAACAGTTCATGTTTCCAAGTCACTTGTAGGTCTTTAAAATGTGATAGTTGGTAATACACCTATGCACCTGCTAGCTGATTTGGAAAATGGGAACCGTTAGGGGTCCTGGGTAACCTGGGTTGAGAAAAAATGTTCTGCATTCCACACAGTACTGGTCACACCTCTTCAGCTTCTCGCTATAGGCCCTTGATTATTATTAGCACCAGGCCCATGTGGCCCTTCATTCGGCCTTGCTCTAAACACCATCAAAGGAAGCATTGTCAATTGCCAGACTAGTAATGCCGATTTCTGAACTAGGTGCTGTCACTTTGTGGCAGTGCATCAGTCATCTAAAGTATCAGGAGATTTTTCAAGTCATAAGCCATTGCTGCCAGACCATGAGTGCTGCTATCTTGCCTAAAATCAGCTGACTGCTGCTCAAACAATTCCAATCCAGGTCTTCCACACAAATATTTAATTAAAGCACATCCAATCTGTGTTCATACTACTAAATCACCTTGCAACTACTCAGGGATTCCTCCAACTGTTTATTTTATCCATAAAGCTTGTACATTTTATAAATGAGTTATTATTTATAAGGATATAGTAACTCAGCAACCTGGATAACTATAGAGTCCAGACCATTTTCTAAAATGGTTCATTAGGGGCATCTAGCAAAGCTGTCATCCAATTTCTAAGCCTGCAACAATATTCATCCAACAAATTTCTTACCTATATGGCTCGCCACAGATCATCACTTTTGTTGGAGGAGTGTTTTTCTGTTTTATATTATTATTATTATTATTGTTATTATTATTATTTTTATGATTATTATCATTATTATTATTATTATTATTATTATTATTAATAATAATAATAATAATAATAATAATAAAAAATATGTAACACTTACCCACCTGTGCATGTTATATAGATGATGGGTCATACTGATAGTACTTGGTAAGATGTTATTGTTTGTCGGTACCACCACCTGAGCCTACTTATTGTACTGTAGATTACCAGAGGGAAGAGTCCTCTAGAGGTTGACTCAGTGAAAACTCCATAGAACAAACTTCCATTCCTTTCTACAATACATTTTCACAAACTGCAGAAGGAACCAAAGTAGCAATACATTTCTTTATATAAAGAAGATAAAAAATACACATACAGTTAAACAATCATGTGCTAAAGCTGTAGCTCCCCCTCCCCTTTCTTACATTTTACTTAAAATATAGTAAATGCTAAAGTTAAAATGTAACCATTTAGACATAAATATTCACTGAAGTATTAACTGTGTGTATTGCAAATATTGTTTAGTAATGGCTAAACAAATCTTTAGCATACTTATTTGCAGAGCCGTAACTAGAATTTTGGTGCCCTGTGCTAGAGAGAGAATTGATGCCCCCCCTCCCCCCATTTTTCCAATAGGGACATAAAGTGCATGTCTCGTGGGCAAGGGGCATGGCAAGATTGATCCCAGAGAAAGCCCATGCTATGATGCCCCTCTTACCATATTATTTATATATATATATATATATACATATAATAAACACATATTTATAGACCATATTCATGCACTTAACGAGAGCTCATTGTTATTCAGTTACAATGCCACAAGCAATGGGTTTGAATCCTGGGTATGTCAGCATCTTGAAATGTAATAAAGGATAGTGTGACGGAATAACAAAGAATAATCAAGATGAGTTCATGAATGTTTTATATTGTAGCAACAGAAATGGTCAGGGTAGGAGACAGGGGTGATTAGGAGATGCTGGGCTTCAAAAAGGGGAAAGCTGCAAGTGAAAGTAATTAAAACAGATAATTGACAAATGATGCCAACAGCGCCCTCTACCCTGCAGCGCTATATATGGTGTCCCCTCTGCACATTCTGTACCTAGTTACAACCCTACTGTTTTGACAGGTAAATGCCAATACCCTTTATTTATAAACCATTTTACAGAGTTTTTCCTATAAAGTACATTTACAGATTATTTAGATTTTTACTTCTTAATCTGTAAGGTTGCATTCTCCTTAAAATATACACTGAACTATCAACATTTTGGTCCTAACATGAACCTCTCTCAAGATGCTATGACCAAAACGTTAGTGAAAATAATGTTTTTTATATGAATAAATCCTGCTGATATACTACAAATTTGGAAAGTGCACCCTTTCTTGTCTTGTTACATTTGGCACATTATGATTTTTGAAAAGGGAAAAAAATAGAGGCGCTCATGGAGCTCTATAAACTGCACTCCAAAAATTAACAGCCAAGGAGATCCAAGAGTAAATATATTAAAAGTATTTTTATTCTACCACATATAAAAACATGATAATCACATGTATAGCATTGCCTATGTAGGTTCAGCTCTGGCAATTGACTGTTGCTCTTATGAAGAACAGAGCACAATTGTAATACTGTGTAACACTTAGATTCAAAACTTGTAACAATGTATATGAATTAAATCAGCAGCTTGAAAAACCATGTAACTATATGATTGACCAATGTCAATAAAAACCCATGTGAAAAAACAGGCGTCCCCAGGATTATTAGTTCGTGGTGACTGAAAAGCCGCTGGGATATAAACAGATTAACTGTTAATGTGCCGTTATTTCTTGTAATAAGTATAGTTACCAAGCCCAGGTGGATGCACAATGTTATGCTGGTAATGAAGGCACCGTCAATTCCTGGTGTTTGGAAAAGCCGTGATGAATTGCGTGTGGAATCTCCACGCGGTGTTGTATCTTTACACTTATTGCTGCTGATATAATGTCAATGTTAGCAGTGAAGGAGCTGTTGGCAGTATGCTGTTGGCAGTGTGCGTTTCCACACTGTGGTGTATCTTTCACTCACCGCTGCAGCTGCACTCTAGGTGTCGGAAGCACAGGTGTCACAGTGCTGCTGTTGTTGACGGCGTGTGGACCGCACTTGCCCGTGGGCTAGTAGAGCCGCTGAGTAGAACGGTGAATGTACGATCCTGCAATAGTGGTAAATGTCAGTCACAGGTCAAGCTAGAGGGGGATTAGCTTCCCTTCTCCTGTGCGGCGCTTGAGACGGATTTGGTAGAAGTATCTGCACGGTATGGTCGATAGCTGGATTGTCCACCTGGGGCTTGCTATCGGCACTTGTGGGCCGAGTCACATATCACTGGTTTATCACTTCCTTATGCCTTCTCCAGGTTAATACATCTGCCCTTAAGTGGGTTATTCAGGTTTGTTAGCAAACCAAAAAAGCAAGCAACTGGGCAAAACCATGTTGCACTGCAGGTGGGGCAGGTGTAACATGTGCAGAGAGATTTAGATTTGGGTGGTTTATATTATTTCTGTGGCAGGTAAATACTGGCTGCTTTATTTTTACACTGCAATTTCAGTTTGAACACACTCCACCCAAATATCATTAATCAGTAAAGATGTTGATGGATTCCAATAAAAATAATGTGTAAGATCAATTAAGCCTATTTTAAAGCCCCATTTTTTCAACACTTTAAAAAAAAGTGAGGCAACAAACCCAAATCAAATACCTTATTGGCATCTAGGCTCAGTAACATGTTCAGTTCACCAGAGGAATTACAGTATGAGCTGCCACTACTGCCACAATTGCTGCTCTTATACCCCTAACTGCATGACGACCCTTACTGAACCCCAATTGATGTTCAGTTAGCAGCAGGTAACCAGTGAGTAAAAGTTACATGTACAGAAATGGTAGTCCTGCGCTTGAAAATAAAAGCCGCTCTATATAAGAGATCAGTATATGGAAGCGAAGAGAGGGCTAAAAAAACTAAAAAAAACTTATATAGTGGCATCTGTAAAAGAAAGGTATTTTTATTATTACTGTAGCTACTGGTCATACTCTATATGATAATATTTATTTTTAAACAATATATAATATATTTAATAAAAATGTATAAAATGACACAACTGGCTGTAAACATATAAATTTACATACACATGCAGAAACTTTTACTGCCAAATATGCAAAAGATCTTGTATGGGGAAATTAATATTATATCTGTGTATAGCTTCCACACATGGGGGTAAATTTACTAAGATGGGAGTTCTATTTACGATGGGATGTTGCCCATAGCAACCAATCAGATTCCATGTGTTATGTTCTAGAAGGTGCTAGGTAAATGAGAAGTGGAATCTGATTGGTTGCTATGGGCAACATTTCATATTAAATAGAACTTCCATCTTAGTAAATTTACCCCATGGAGTCTCTCATAAGGGCAGTGGGTATCCAATGATATATATACACAATTAAACTGTAATATTTTTAGACATAAAGTTGTATACGTTTTGTAAATTATAATAGTGATATATCACAATGTTTATTGACCCAATGCACAGCCTATATAAAATAATAATAATAATAATAATAATTTTATTTATATAGCGCTCTTTCTCCAATAGTACTCAAGGCGCTTAACAGATAGCATGAACATAATATAGGACAGAAACAATGAAGTAAAGAAAAGTTTTTCATAAAATACAGAGAGCATGTAGATACTAAAGGGACATTATGGAAATGCTTGAGTAAACAGGAAAGTACTGAGTCTATTTTTTAAGGATTCTATAGTTGGTGCCTCTCGCACTGTGCGGGGAAGTGAGTTACATAAAGTCGGAGCCGCATGACTTAAAGCTCGACCCACAGATGAATTTAGGGAGATTATAGGTATCCACAATAGCAGTTTAAAATAATTGATATTTAATATGTACATTAACCTGAGTTTGCATCTGTCCTGTTGAGTGTCCTGCAAAATCAAATCTCTTCAATTATATGGTGCGTAATAGTGCTACACCACCCAGGTGCATCTGGATGTAATGGCGTATAGGAGAAAACACTGTGTGGCAAACAGTGTCCTCAGCGGGACCATTCACAGAGTGCCTGGCACACCTTTAGAACCATTGGCAATATTCACCCAAGGCAAAGTTCTCATGGGACTCTGTGCGGCGGAAGTAAACACGACTACACTCACAAATACAGCAGCAGGTGCAGGTTTGGTGAATGTCTCAGGTTTAAATTCACAGTGAAACCAAAGCAGGTGATCTTCTAGGAGAAATGGCAACACTCACAAATACAGCAGCAGGTGCAGGTGTGGTGGATGTCTCAGGTTTAAATCATAGTTACCGACATTCTGGCTGCTCTCTGCGGAAGAGAGCAGCCAGGTCGGCTCACAGGGCGGGCAGGGGAGGCTGTGACGAAGAGGAGGGGGTGGACCGGAGGCGGGATGGGGTGGAGCAAGGATGGACAGGGTGGAGCAAGGGCGGGGTCACGATGACACCTCCTTTAAGCCACGCCCCCACTCTGTAATGCCGCGATCACCGGCATTACACTGCAGGGGCGTGGCTATGATGACGCGATTCAGTAAGAATCGCATCATCGACTGCCCGGACCGCCCACTTTACACAATACGTGGGCGGAAGGGCAGGGGGGACCCCCGCGAATCGGGAGACTTGCCTGCTCTTCCGGGGGGCCGGGAGGGTCACCCGATTTTCGGGAGCCTCCCGGCCATTCTGGGAGAGTAGGCAAGTATGGTTTAAATTCACAGTGAAACCCAACAGGTAATCCTCTAACTGGTTTAGCTCATATCAGGGAGCTTTTTCAAAGAAAGCAAAAAAAAAATGCCTTGGCACTTTGTCAAGGTTTATGTTGGTCTGGATAGGGGCTCCTTATGTAAAGCTTTAAAAACAATAACCTTATTGATCCAATACAAATACAACCAGAAGTCTGTCCAAAAGTAGTTTAAAAAAGCAGTATTCACATGTTGCTTTAGTTTAAAAATGAGTTTTTTTTGGTGCCATTAAATATGTTCCATTAGCCTTGTTTTTAATTTTCTTTTTGTTTGGCCAACATATTGTTTCCACACATTCCACACATATTGTTTTGCCTGTGATGCTCAGCAGCCTTTTCATGTGTCGACTTGTCCCGTGTCAACCATTTTAATGTGTCGACCTTTTCCTCTGTCGACCATGTCAATGTCGACCAATAGAGGTTGACTTATCAATGTCGTCCTACGATATGGATACCGATTTTGTAAGTGCCCATCATCTCCTTAGAGGAGTTTATGAAGTAAGCTTGGTAGGAGTCTGACGTTGCAGAATGTAATGCATTGTAAGTTGCCTTGACCTCTTTTTTATGTGCCACATTACTAATGCTGTGTTACTGACTTAGAGGTTTCAGAAAAGAACAGTGCAATCCCAATAATACACATTACTATTTACATAATTCATCTATTGATTTATAAAATATAATTTAAAGTCATCTGAATGAGCCAAATGGCAAGGAAGCAACCTAATGTGACACATATGTGGGTGTGCCATGGCTTATAAGACAGGGGCATAATCCAATTTAACAATATCCTGGATATCTGCCCCACATACTGTATATGAGTTACCAGTTCATCTGTCTTTAATATTTTATCAATGCATGAAAAAGATACATGTATCATAGAAAATTGTGTATAAGTCCTATCAGTGGGGTTCATCAGTCTCCATGGGTACAACAGACTTAGGGGTCTATTTACTAAGCCTTGGATGGAGATAAAGTAGATGGAGATAAAGTACCAGCCATTCGGCTCCTAACTGTCATTTTTCAAACACAGGCTGTGGCATAGCAGTTAGGAGCCCATTGGCTGGTACTTTATCTCCAGTGACTTTATCTCCATCCATGGCTTAGTAAATAGACCCCTTAAGTCCTTTTTAAAACAGTGAATAGATTGACTTTGAGAGACTAGGGACCATAGGGCAGGGGTCAATTTATCAAGCAATGGATCTTCTACCATATTGAAATCCCCTTATTGTAAGTGTAAAGTTGGGCATACCTCAGATATGATCTAAATCCTGAAAATACAAATGGATATTTTATTGGAGGCAGCTATATTAATTAGTGTATGTTGTACATGATATATTTCTACATCCGTAATGATATATTGACCATCATGATCTATGACAATATGGATACCGAAAGGTCCTTGTTAAAAAGGATTGAGACCCCCTTGCTTTTTGCGCTAAGGAGCAGATATACAAGAGCCAATCCACGGGGCGTACAAAGTATTTTTCCCAGTTGAAATCCTATGGGTTTCCTGGAGAAATATCACATCTGGTTCGAGACACTTGAGGTGGGTTAAAACTTTTCTACATTTTATAGGCTCATTCAATAAAGAAAACAATTTGAAGGTGCTTAGGAGACTGTGACTCAGGAGAAGTAGGTATACAAGATGACTTAGCTGCTCACCACCAACCTCCCTTCCCCCTTTGCTGGGGACAGAAAACATCAAGGAGCACAACAAGACCAGTGATCTCCCATCAGGTCCATAATTCTACACAAAATTATTCATATAACAAGAAAGAAGGAAAGCATTTGCCTTGGTGTGGTACACCTAACTACAAAAATATTCAGCCAGCTTACACATATAAATAATATATAAATATATTCTAATAAACCTATTAATATGTTCCATATTTAACAGAAACATTCTATACAGTCTCTTAACACCATTTTCTAAATTTTCACATTAAGCCAAAAATAAGAGTGGGCACCATCTAGAAGTAGAGGTGCACACCCACAAGAAAAAAAATGTAAAGAAATACAAAAAAACAAACAGAGTTTTCAAAATAAATATAATTTTGTAATAACTAAACAATATTGCCTTCAGGGGATCCTGCCCAGTAAAGAAAAAATCCCATATATTCCTAACACCTCCTGGTGTAAGAGTCTTCATACTAAATATCCAGAAGGCCTCTCATCTACACAGATGGTTATATCTATCTCCCCCTCTCGCTGTCATTTTAATTTGTTTAATAGCTATAACTTTTATATTTTTAATGGATCCCTTCTGACAATCCGAGAAATGTCTTTAAAGAGAGTTGGTTCTGGAGCTCATCAAAATATTTCTCATCAGATACATTAGAAGAGAAAGATACAGTTTTGATGAGACATTTCTATTAAAAATTTTATTAATTGCAGGTCTGATTTTGTGATCTACCTGCTGGTCTCTGGTTACGGCCTTCAATATATAGGCCGCACCACCAGACCATTACATATCAGGTTCATGGAACATAAATGATTTTATAGACCAATATGTTATCTGTATATGGTTGGACTAGATGGCAGATGTATATCTGGATTTTATTTGTGCGGAATATGAAATGTATAAGTTTTTGATAAGAATTAGATGCTGGAACGCAAAAGTCCGCAGGTGTAACGCAAGCAGCATGTAACCGGGAGCAGGACAACGGTTGATTTAACATAATTGTGCACCCAGGTGGGTCAAGGCTGCCTACTGATTGATGTAATTATAGGAGGATAAAAAGGGCACTCAGCGGGCCAGTAAGCATACATGTCTGAGGAAGCCGCCGAGTACCCAGAAGCGGAGAGGCGGGGAAACATGTCACGTGGTCGGGCTGCAATCTGTTTGAATCAGCGCTCACTGATAGCCGCGTCCTTTGTTGTGGACATTTGATACACTGGCACAAAAGTTGATAAAGGGAGGAAGGAGAGGGAGCGCTCCCCAGCTTGTAAGTCCTTGTTGGATCCTTTTTGCTCATCAGTTTTAAACAGTTATAAACATTGGTCTCCGTCATGTAAAGCCCCCGCAAACTGCTACGCATGGTAGGTAGGAGTTAAACTTAGAGTGACATCTGAGGAATTATGCTCATTTTATTGGATCCAATTATCAATGGACTAACTTGTTAATACGAATGGATGACTAATATTAGCAGTAAGCAAGATTGCATGCCCTTTTATGGTAAGTCTATTAATTGACTAACACTTGATTTTTAATTTTATCTATTTGTGATTAATTATTTTTGAACTTGTTATTCTATGTATATTATATGGCCATATATGCTCTGTTTGTGAAATTAAATATATATTTTTTATCATATGAATGTGACTGGACAGCGCTTCCTATTAAAACTTTGGTTTTAAATATTTCGATTGCTTGCTATAAGGGCTTTCTGCTATAGCCCGTACTAGGAAGCTGCAGCCCAGTCCCAGATTTATGTTTGCCAGCAGTTTAAGGATTAGGCGCAGAGTATTTTTTGTTTATTTTTATTGTATTAAACATTGTATTCTTTTCTGGTTAAAAATATGTTTCAATTCATTAGACCAGTAACCAATAAAAAATGTTGTTTGTGAAAGCAAAAAGGACTATCCCAATGCCCACCAAAATACAGTAAATTATGAAAAGAAAAGTGTACAAGACGGTTTAACAAACCAAGCACTTCAGAGAAAAGGACTGCTACTTTTATGGCTGAAGTGCTTGGTTTGTCTTGGGCTCAACAAACCAATTTTTTGGAAGGACTACATCAGATTATTAATGAGGAGGTTGATGATGAGGGTGTTTGCAGTGGAGATTGCGTACAGTATGCTGGTTCTGATAGCTTATACTGGAAATAAATTGCATGAACTCGCTACAAATGATGTAACAGGTAGGAGGTGCCTTGATGGTTAACATCCCTAGCACTAATAACTTTGGCCTCACATATGGTGTAGATGCCTTTACAAATGTTGTCAAGATTTAGGTAAAAATAATGCAAAAAAAAACAATAGGTTGCTTTATTGGTCTTATACCCAGGCATAGCAATGGGTTTCTGTTTATCAGAACAAGAACTGATGCCACTGGTGGCTGACTAACACAAACAACATCCTCATTAGTATCAGATATTACACAAAATATCCCCCTCATCCTGTTGTACTTCCACACTAGCATCCTCATTTTCTATTATGCCACAATTTTTACTTGTACTGCTCATCCCCACATTTGCAGAGGGTGCACAAATGGTGGAAGGAGGCTTCTCTATGAGTGCAACATCAGAAATGTCAGACTCACTTTGTTATCGTGGACACTCTAGACTCTCCTCAGGGACACACAGTTTGTTATTCAGCCTCAGTGTTCTTTTTTGGGCAACTAAAGTCTCTGTTTTAAAGGTGACAACCCTACCTCTTTTCTTAAACATTGTGAAATATTTAGATTTCAGATGCCCTTTCTTAAAATTTCTGTCCCATGGACCACCTTTAGTATGGATGTGTCCCGCTACAGTGTTGCTGTGTATAGCTGTAGTGTAGCGGGACTGTGATGTGTACATACTGCAGCTTGCCACAGCATACACATCGCCAGCTTGCTCCCATGTACTTCAATTTGGCAGCGGGCGTATGTGTACGCAGCTCATAGTAAAGTGAATGCATAGAGTAGCATACGCATTGCGAATGCTATGCTATGCCATGCCAGGGTTTGTTTGCCAGGATGTGTACAGATTAGAGATGAGCGGGTTCGGTTCCTCTGAATCCGAACCCGCCCGAACTTCATGTTTTTTTTCACGGGTCCGAGCGACTCGGATCTTCCCGCCTTGCTTGGTTAACCCGAGCGCGCCCGAACGTCATCATCCCGCTGTCGGATTCTCGCGAGGCTCGGATTCTATCGCGAGACTCGGATTCTATATAAGGAGCCGCGCGTCGCCGCCATTTTCACACGTGCATTGAGAGTCATAGGGAGAGGACGTGGCTGGCGTCCTCTCCGTTTAGAGAAGAGAGAGACACAGTAGAGACGAGAGAGACACAGTAGTAGTAATTTTGGGGAGCATTATTAGGAGGAGTACTACTATACTACTATACTACTTGCTGAAGTGATATAGATTAGATAGTGTGACTGTAAGTGTATTGTATTATCTGACTTGTGGGGGAGACACTGACAGTGGGGAGCAGTTAGAGTCTGAGAGCAGGACTCAGGAGTACATATAACGTACAGTGCACACTTTTGCTGCCAGAGTCAGTGCCACACTGCCATTGTTGTGACCACACTGACCAACAGTATAATAATATATTTTGTGATTGTCTGCTTAGGACTCGGAGTACTAGTTGCAAGTTGCAATGTGAGTGACCTGACCACCAGTTTAATAATCAATCACCACCAGTTTAATATATATATATATATATATATATATATATATATATAATTGTATATAATATATATATATATATATATATATTATTGTATACCACCTACCTGTGGTTTTTTTTTTTTCATTCTTCTTTATACATACTACTATAGTAGCTTACTGTAGCAGTCTGCGGTGCTGCTGACCTGACAGTGTCCAGCAGGTCCGTCATCAGTCATTACATAATAAATATATATAGTACCTGTCCGGCTGCAGTACTAGTGATATTATATTGATTTCATCTCATTATCAATAATTTATCATCCAGTCTAGACTCTATAATAGCAGCAGACACAGTACGTTAGTCCACGGCTGTAGCTACCTCTGTGTCGGCACTCGGCAGTCCATCCATAATTGTATACCACCTACCCGTGGTTTTTTTTTTTTCTTTCTTCTTTGTACATACTACTATAGTATAGTAGCTTACTGTAGCAGTCTGCGGTGCTGCTGAGCTGACAGTGTCCAGCAGGTCCGTCATCAGTCATCATTACCTAATAAATATATTATCTACCTGTCCGGCTGCAGTACTAGTGATATTATATATACATACATATATATATTGATTTCATATCATTATCATCCAGTCTATATTAGCAGCAGACACAGTATGTTAGTCCACGGCTGTAGCTACCTCTGTGTCGGCACTCGGCAGTCCATCCATAATTGTATACCACCTACCCGTGGTTTTTTCTTTTCTTTCTTCTTTGTACATACTACTATAGTATAGTAGCTTACTGTAGCAGTCTGCGGTGCTGCTGAGCTGACAGTGTCCAGCAGGTCCGTCATCAGTCATCATTACCTAATAAATATATTATCTACCTGTCCGGCTGCAGTACTAGTGATATTATATATACATACATATATATATTGATTTCATATCATTATCATCCAGTCTATATTAGCAGCAGACACAGTACGTTAGTCCACGGCTGTAGCTACCTCTGTGTCGGCACTCGGCAGTCCATTCATAATTGTATACCACCTACCCGTGGTTTTTTTTTTCTTTCTTCTTTGTACATACTACTATAGTATAGTAGCTTACTGTAGCAGTCTGCGGTGCTGCTGAGCTGACAGTGTCCAGCAGGTCCATCATCAGTCATCATTACCTAATAAATATATTATCTACCTGTCCGGCTGCAGTACTAGTGATATTATATATACATACATATATATATTGATTTCATATCATTATCATCCAGTCTATATTAGCAGCAGACACAGTACGGTAGTCCACGGCTGTAGCTACCTCTGTGTCGGCACTCGGCAGTCCATCCATAATTGTATACCACCTACCCGTGGTTTTTTTTTTTCTTTCTTCTTTGTACATACTACTATAGTATAGTAGCTTACTGTAGCAGTCTGCGGTGCTGCTGAGCTGACAGTGTCCAGCAGGTCCGTCATCAGTCATCATAACCTAATAAATATATTATCTACTTGTCCGGCTGCAGTACTAGTGATATTATATATACATACATATATATATTGATTTCATATCATTATCATCCAGTCTATATTAGCAGCAGACACAGTACGGTAGTCCACGGCTGTAGCTACCTCTGTGTCGGCACTCGGCAGTCCATCCATAATTGTATACCACCTACCCGTGTTTTTTTTTTTCTTTCTTCTTTGTACATACTACTATAGTATAGTAGCTTACTGTAGCAGTCTGCGGTGCTGCTGAGCTGACAGTGTCCAGCAGGTCCGTCATCAGTCATCATTACCTAATAAATATATTATCTACCTGTCCGGCTGCAGTACTAGTGATATTATATATACATACATATATATATTGATTTCATATCATTATCATCCAGTCTATATTAGCAGCAGACACAGTACGGTAGTCCACGGCTGTAGCTACCTCTGTGTCGGCACTCGGCAGTCCATCCATAATTGTATACCACCTACCCGTGGTTTTTTTTTTCTTTCTTCTTTGTACATACTACTATAGTATAGTAGCTTACTGTAGCAGTCTGCGGTGCTGCTGAGCTGACAGTGTCCAGCAGGTCCGTCATCAGTCATCATTACCTAATAAATATATTATCTACCTGTCCGGCTGCAGTACTAGTGATATTATATATACATACATATATATATTGATTTCATATCATTATCATCCAGTCTATATTAGCAGCAGACACAGTACGGTAGTCCACGGCTGTAGCTACCTCTGTGTCGGCACTCGGCAGTCCATCCATAATTGTATACCACCTACCCGTGGTTTTTTTTTTCTTTCTTCTTTGTACATACTACTATAGTATAGTAGCTTACTGTAGCAGTCAGCGGTGCTGCTGAGCTGACAGTGTCCAGCAGGTCCGTCATCAGTCATCATTACCTAATAAATATATTATCTACCTGTCCGGCTGCAGTACTAGTGATATTATATATACATACATATATATATTGATTTCATATCATTATCATCCAGTCTATATTAGCAGCAGACACAGTACGTTAGTCCACGGCTGTAGCTACCTCTGTGTCGGCACTCGGCAGTCCATCCATAATTGTATACCACCTACCCGTGGTTTTTTTCTTTTCTTTCTTCTTTGTACATACTACTATAGTATAGTAGCTTACTGTAGCAGTCTGCGGTGCTGCTGAGCTGACAGTGTCCAGCAGGTCCGTCATCAGTCATCATTACCTAATAAATATATTATCTACCTGTCCGGCTGCAGTACTAGTGATATTATATATACAAACATATATATATTGATTTCATATCATTATCATCCAGTCTATATTAGCAGCAGACACAGTACGTTAGTCCACGGCTGTAGCTACCTCTGTGTCGGCACTCGGCAGTCCATCCATAATTGTATACCACCTACCCGTGTTTTTTTTTTTTCTTTCTTCTTTGTACATACTACTATAGTATAGTAGCTTACTGTAGCAGTCTGCGGTGCTGCTGAGCTGACAGTGTCCAGCAGGTCCATCGTCAGTCATCATTACCTAATAAATATATTATCTACCTGTCCGGCTGCAGTACTAGTGATATTATATATACATACATATATATATTGATTTCATATCATTATCATCCAGTCTATATTAGCAGCAGACACAGTACGGTAGTCCACGGCTGTAGCTACCTCTGTGTCGGCACTCGGCAGTCCATCCATAATTGTATACCACCTACCCGTGGTTTTTTTTTTCTTTCTTCTTTGTACATACTACTATAGTATAGTAGCTTACTGTAGCAGTCTGCGGTGCTGCTGAGCTGACAGTGTCCAGCAGGTCCGTCATCAGTCATCATTACCTAATAAATATATTATCTACCTGTCCGGCTGCAGTACTAGTGATATTATATATACATACATATATATATTGATTTCATATCATTATCATCCAGTCTATATTAGCAGCAGACACAGTACGGTAGTCCACGGCTGTAGCTACCTCTGTGTCGGCACTCGGCAGTCCATCCATAATTGTATACCACCTACCCGTGGTTTTTTTTTTCTTTCTTCTTTGTACATACTACTATAGTATAGTAGCTTACTGTAGCAGTCTGCGGTGCTGCTGAGCTGACAGTGTCCAGCAGGTCCGTCATCAGTCATCATTACCTAATAAATATATTATCTACCTGTCCGGCTGCAGTACTAGTGATATTATATATACATACATATATATATTGATTTCATATCATTATCATCCAGTCTATATTAGCAGCAGACACAGTACGGTAGTCCACGGCTGTAGCTACCTCTGTGTCGGCACTCGGCAGTCCATCCATAATTGTATACCACCTACCCGTGGTTTTTTTTTTTCTTTCTTCTTTGTACATACTACTATAGTATAGTAGCTTACTGTAGCAGTCTGCGGTGCTGCTGAGCTGACAGTGTCCAGCAGGTCCGTCATCAGTCATCATTACCTAATAAATATATTATCTACCTGTCCGGCTGCAGTACTAGTGATATTATATATACATACATATATATATTGATTTCATATCATTATCATCCAGTCTATATTAGCAGCAGACGCAGTACGGTAGTCCACGGCTGTAGCTACCTCTGTGTCGGCACTCGGCAGTCCATCCATAATTGTATACCACCTACCCGTGGTTTTTTTTTCTTTCTTCTTTGTACATACTACTATAGTATAGTAGCTTACTGTAGCAGTCTGCGGTGCTGCTGAGCTGACAGTGTCCAGCAGGTCCGTCATCAGTCATCATTACCTAATAAATATATTATCTACCTGTCCGGCTGCAGTACTAGTGATATTATATATACATACATATATATATTGATTTCATATCATTATCATCCAGTCTATATTAGCAGCAGACACAGTACGGTAGTCCACGGCTGTAGCTACCTCTGTGTCGGCACTCGGCAGTCCATCCATAATTGTATACCACCTACCCGTGGTTTTTTTTTTCTTTCTTCTTTGTACATACTACTATAGTATAGTAGCTTACTGTAGCAGTCTGCGGTGCTGCTGAGCTGACAGTGTCCAGCGGGTCCGTCATCAGTCATCATTACCTAATAAATATATTATCTACCTGTCCGGCTGCAGTACTAGTGATATTATATATACATACATATATATATTGATTTCATATCATTATCATCCAGTCTATATTATCAGCAGACACAGTACGGTAGTCCACGGCTGTAGCTACCTCTGTGTCGGCACTCGGCAGTCCATCCATAATTGTATACCACCTACCCGTGGTTTTTTTTTTCTTTCTTCTTTGTACATACTACTATAGTATAGTAGCTTACTGTAGCAGTCTGCGGTGCTGCTGAGCTGACAGTGTCCAGCAGGTCCGTCATCAGTCATCATTACCTAATAAATATATTATCTACCTGTCCGGCTGCAGTACTAGTGATATTATATATACATACATATATATATTGATTTCATATCATTATCATCCAGTCTATATTAGCAGCAGACACAGTACGGTAGTCCACGGCTGTAGCTACCTCTGTGTCGGCACTCGGCAGTCCATCCATAATTGTATACCACCTACCCGTGGTTTTTTTTTTCTTTCTTCTTTGTACATACTACTATAGTATAGTAGCTTAGTGTAGCAGTCTGCGGTGCTGCTGAGCTGACAGTGTCCAGCAGGTCCGTCATCAGTCATCATTACCTAATAAATATATTATCTACCTGTCCGGCTGCAGTACTAGTGATATTATATATACATACATATATATATTGATTTCATATCATTATCATCCAGTCTATATTAGCAGCAGACACAGTACGGTAGTCCACGGCTGTAGCTACCTCTGTGTCGGCACTCGGCAGTCCATCCATAATTGTATACCACCTACCCGTGTTTTTTTTTTTTTCTTCTTTGTACATACTACTGTAGTATAGTAGCTTACTGTAGCAGTCTGCGGTGCTGCTGAGCTGACAGTGTCCAGCAGGTCCGTCATCAGTCATCATTACCTAATAAATATATTATCTACCTGTCCGGCTGCAGTACTAGTGATATTATATATACATACATATATATATTGATTTCATATCATTATCATCCAGTCTATATTAGCAGCAGACACAGTACGTTAGTCCACGGCTGTAGCTACCTCTGTGTCGGCACTCGGCAGTCCATCCATAATTGTATACCACCTACCCGTGGTTTTTTCTTTTCTTTCTTCTTTGTACATACTACTATAGTATAGTAGCTTACTGTAGCAGTCTGCGGTGCTGCTGAGCTGACAGTGTCCAGCAGGTCCGTCATCAGTCATCATTACCTAATAAATATATTATCTACCTGTCCGGCTGCAGTACTAGTGATATTATATATACATACATATATATATTGATTTCATATCATTATCATCCAGTCTATATTAGCAGCAGACACAGTACGGTAGTCCACGGCTGTAGCTACCTCTGTGTCGGCACTCGGCAGTCCATCCATAATTGTATACCACCTACCCGTGGTTTTTTTTTTCTTTCTTCTTTGTACATACTACTATAGTATAGTAGCTTACTGTAGCAGTCTGCGGTGCTGCTGAGCTGACAGTGTCCAGCAGGTCCGTCATCAGTCATCATTACCTAATAAATATATTATCTACCTGTCCGGCTGCAGTACTAGTGATATTATATATACATACATATATATATTGATTTCATATCATTATCATCCAGTCTATATTAGCAGCAGACACAGTACGGTAGTCCACGGCTGTAGCTACCTCTGTGTCGGCACTCGGCAGTCCATCCATAATTGTATACCACCTACCCGTGGTTTTTTTTTTCTTTCTTCTTTGTACATACTACTATAGTATAGTAGCTTAGTGTAGCAGTCTGCGGTGCTGCTGAGCTGACAGTGTCCAGCAGGTCCGTCATCAGTCATCATTACCTAATAAATATATTATCTACCTGTCCGGCTGCAGTACTAGTGATATTATATATACATACATATATATATTGATTTCATATCATTATCATCCAGTCTATATTAGCAGCAGACACAGTACGTTAGTCCACGGCTGTAGCTACCTCTGTGTCGGCACTCGGCAGTCCATCCATAATTGTATACCACCTACCCGTGGTTTTTTTTTTCTTTCTTCTTTGTACATACTACTATAGTATAGTAGCTTACTGTAGCAGTCTGCGGTGCTGCTGAGCTGACAGTGTCCAGCAGGTCCGTCATCAGTCATCATTACCTAATAAATATATTATCTACCTGTCCGGCTGCAGTACTAGTGATATTATATATACATACATATATATATTGATTTCATATCATTATCATCCAGTCTATATTAGCAGCAGACACAGTACGGTAGTCCACGGCTGTAGCTACCTCTGTGTCGGCACTCGGCAGTCCATCCATAAGTATACTAGTATCCATCCATCTCCATTGCTTACCTGAGGTGCCTTTTAGTTGTGCCTATTAAAATATGGAGAACAAAAATGTTGAGGTTCCAAAATTAGGGAAAGATCAAGATCCACTTCCACCTCGTGCTGAAGCTGCTGCCACTAGTCATGGCCGAGACGATGAAATGCCAGCAACGTCGTCTGCCAAGGCCGATGCCCAATGTCATAGTACAGAGCATGTCAAATCCAAAACACCAAATATCAGTAAAAAAAAGGACTCCAAAACCTAAAATAAAATTGTCGGAGGAGAAGCGTAAACTTGCCAATATGCCATTTACCACACGGAGTGGCAAGGAACGGCTGAGGCCCTGGCCTATGTTCATGGCTAGTGGTTCAGCTTCACATGAGGATGGAAGCACTCAGCCTCTCGCTAGAAAAATGAAAAGACTCAAGCTGGCAAAAGCAGTAGCACCGCAAAGAACTGTGCGTTCTTCGAAATCCCAAATCCACAAGGAGAGTCCGACTCCAATTGTGTCGGTTGCGATGCCTGACCTTCCCAACACTGGACGTGAAGAGCATGCGCCTTCCACCATTTGCACGCCCCCTGCAAGTGCTGGAAGGAGCACCCGCAGTCCAGTTCCTGATAGTCAGATTGAAGATGTCAGTGTTGAAGTACACCAGGATGAGGAGGATATGGGTGTTGCTGGCGCTGGGGAGGAAATTGACCAGGAGGATTCTGATGGTGAGGTGGTTTGTTTAAGTCAGGCACCCGGGGAGACACCTGTTGTCCGTGGGAGGAATATGGCCACTGACATGCCTGGTGAAAATACCAAAAAAATCAGCTCTTCGGTGTGGAAGTATTTCAACAGAAATGCGGACAACAGGTGTCAAGCCGTGTGTTGCCTTTGTCAAGCTGTAATAAGTAGGGGTAAGGACGTTAACCACCTCGGAACATCCTCCCTTATACGTCACCTGCAGCGCATTCATAATAAGTCAGTGACAAGTTCAAAAACTTTGGGTGACAGCGGAAGCAGTCCACTGACCAGTAAATACCTTCCTCTTGTAACCAAGCTCACGCAAACCACCCCACCAACTCCCTCAGTGTCAATTTCCTCCTTCCCCAGGAATGCCAATAGTCCTGCAGGCCATGTCACTGGCAATTCTGACGATTCCTCTCCTGCCTGGGATTCCTCCGATGCATCCTTGCGTGTAACGCCTACTGCTGCTGGCGCTGCTGTTGTTGCTGCTGGGAGTCGATGGTCATCCCAGAGGGGAAGTCGTAAGCCCACTTTTACTACTTCCACCAAGCAATTGACTGTCCAACAGTCCTTTGCGAGGAAGATGAAATATCACAGCAGTCATCCTACTGCAAAGCGGATAACTGAGGCCTTGGCATCCTGGGTGGTGAGAAACGTGGTTCCGGTATCCATCATTACTGCAGAGCCAACTAGAGACTTGTTGGAGGTACTGTGTCCCCGGTACCAAATACCATCTAGGTTCCATTTCTCTAGGCAGGCGATACCGAAAATGTACACAGACCTCAGAAAAAGAGTCACCAGTGTCCTAAAAAATGCAGCTGTACCCAATGTCCACTTAACCACGGACATGTGGACAAGTGGAGCAGGGCAGGGTCAGGACTATATGACTGTGACAGCCCACTGGGTAGATGTATGGACTCCCGCCGCAAGAACAGCAGCGGCGGCACCAGTAGCAGCATCTCGCAAACGCCAACTCTTTCCTAGGCAGGCTACGCTTTGTATCACCGGTTTCCAGAATACGCACACAGCTGAAAACCTCTTACGGCAACTGAGGAAGATCATCGCGGAATGGCTTACCCCAATTGGACTCTCCTGTGGATTTGTGGCATCGGACAACGCCAGCAATATTGTGTGTGCATTAAATATGGGCAAATTCCAGCACGTCCCATGTTTTGCACATACCTTGAATTTGGTGGTGCAGAATTATTTAAAAAACGACAGGGGCGTGCAAGAGATGCTGTCGGTGGCCAGAAGAATTGCGGGACACTTTCGGCGTACAGGCACCACGTACAGAAGACTGGAGCACCACCAAAAACTACTGAACCTGCCCTGCCATCATCTGAAGCAAGAAGTGGTAACGAGGTGGAATTCAACCCTTTATATGCTTCAGAGGTTGGAGGAGCAGCAAAAGGCCATTCAAGCCTATACAATTGAGCACGATATAGGAGGTGGAATGCACCTGTCTCAAGCGCAGTGGAGAATGATTTCAACGTTGTGCAAGGTTCTGATGCCCTTTGAACTTGCCACACGTGAAGTCAGTTCAGACACTGCCAGCCTGAGTCAGGTCATTCCCCTCATCAGGCTTTTGCAGAAGAAGCTGGAGACATTGAAGGAGGAGCTAACACGGAGCGATTCCGCTAGGCATGTGGGACTTGTGGATGGAGCCCTTAATTCACTTAACAAGGATTCACGGGTGGTCAATCTGTTGAAATCAGAGCACTACATTTTGGCCACCGTGCTCGATCCTAGATTTAAAGCCTACCTTGGATCTCTCTTTCCGGCAGACACAAGTCTGCTGGGGTTGTAAGACCTGCTGGTGAGAAAATTGTCAAGTCAAGCGGAACGCGACCTGTCAACATCTCCTCCTTCACATTCTCCCGCAACTGGGGGTGCGAGGAAAAGGCTCAGAATTCCGAGCCCACCCGCTGGCGGTGATGCAGGGCAGTCTGGAGCGACTGCTGATGCTGACATCTGGTCCAGACTGAAGGACCTGCCAACGATTACGGACATGTCGTCTACTGTCACTGCATATGATTCTCTCAACATTGAAAGAATGGTGGAGGATTATATGAGTGACCGCATCCAAGTAGGCACGTCACACAGTCCGTACTTATACTGGCATGAAAAAGAGGCAATTTGGAGGCCCTTGCACAAACTGGCTTTATTCTACCTAAGTTGCCCTCCCACAAGTGTGTACTCCGAAAGAGTGTTTAGTGCCGCCGCTCACCTTGTCAGCAATCGGCGTACGAGGTTACATCCAGAAAATGTGGAGAAGATGATGTTCATTAAAATGAATTATAATCAATTCCTCCGTGGAGACATTGACCAGCAGCAATTGCCTCCACAAAGTACACAGGGAGCTGAGATGGTGGATTCCAGTGGGGACGAATTGATAATCTGTGAGGAGGGGGATGTACACGGTGATATATCGGAGGATGATGATGAGGTGGACATCTTGCCTCTGTAGAGCCAGTTTGTGCAAGGAGAGATTAATTGCTTCTTTTTTGGTGGGGGTCCAAACCAACCCGTCATTTCAGTCACAGTCGTGTGGCAGACCCTGTCACTGAAATGATAGGTTGGTTAAAGTGTGCATGTCCTGTTTATACAACATAAGGGTGGGTGGGAGGGCCCAAGGACAATTCCATCTTGCACCTCTTTTTTCTTTAATTTTTCTTTGCGTCATGTGCTGTTTGTGGAATGTTTTTTGGAAGGGCCATCCTGCGTGACACTGCAGTGCCACTCCTAGATGGGCCCGGTGTTTGTGTCGGCCACTAGGGTCGCTTATCTTACTCACACAGCTACCTCATTGCGCCTCTTTTTTTCTTTGCGTCATGTGCTGTTTGGGGAGGGTTTTTTGGAAGGGCCATCCTGCGTGACACTGCAGTGCCACTCCTAGATGGGCCCGGTGTTTGTGTCGGCCACTAGGGTCGCTTATCTTACTCACACAGCTACCTCATTGCGCCTCTTTTTTTCTTTGCGTCATGTGCTGTTTGGGGAGGGTTTTTTGGAAGGGCCATCCTGCGTGACACTGCAGTGCCACTCCTAGATGGGCCCGGTGTTTGTGTCGGCCACTAGGGTCGCTTATCTTACTCACACAGCTACCTCATTGCGCCTCTTTTTTTCTTTGCGTCATGTGCTGTTTGGGGAGGGTTTTTTGGAAGGGACATCCTGCGTGACACTGCAGTGCCACTCCTAGATGGGCCCGGTGTTTGTGTCGGCCACTAGGGTCGCTTATCTTACTCACACAGCTACCTCATTGCGCCTCTTTTTTTCTTTGCGTCATGTGCTGTTTGGGGAGGGTTTTTTGGAAGGGACATCCTGCGTGACACTGCAGTGCCACTCCTAGATGGGCCCGGTGTTTGTGTCGGCGACTAGGGTCGCTTATCTTACTCACACAGCTACCTCATTGCGCCTCTTTTTTTCTTTGCGTCATGTGCTGTTTGGGGAGGGTTTTTTGGAAGGGCCATCCTGCGTGACACTGCAGTGCCACTCCTAGATGGGCCCGGTGTTTGTGTCGGCCACTAGGGTCGCTTATCTTACTCACACAGCTACCTCATTGCGCCTCTTTTTTTCTTTGCGTCATGTGCTGTTTGGGGAGGGTTTTTTGGAAGGGACATCCTGCGTGACACTGCAGTGCCACTCCTAGATGGGCCCGGTGTTTGTGTCGGCCACTAGGGTCGCTTATCTTACTCACACAGCTACCTCATTGCGCCTCTTTTTTTCTTTGCGTCATGTGCTGTTTGGGGAGGGTTTTTTGGAAGGGCCATCCTGCGTGACACTGCAGTGCCATTCCTAGATGGGCCCGGTGTTTGTGTCGGCCACTAGGGTCGCTTATCTTACTCACACAGCTACCTCATTGCGCCTCTTTTTTTCTTTGCGTCATGTGCTGTTTGGGGAGGGTTTTTTGGAAGGGACATCCTGCGTGACACTGCAGTGCCACTCCTAGATGGGCCCGGTGTTTGTGTCGGCCACTAGGGTCGCTTATCTTACTCACACAGCTACCTCATTGCGCCTCTTTTTTTCTTTGCGTCATGTGCTGTTTGGGGAGGGTTTTTTGGAAGGGCCATCCTGCGTGACACTGCAGTGCCACTCCTAGATGGGCCCGGTGTTTGTGTCGGCCACTAGGGTCGCTTATCTTACTCACACAGCTACCTCATTGCGCCTCTTTTTTTCTTTGCGTCATGTGCTGTTTGGGGAGGGTTTTTTGGAAGGGACATCCTGCGTGACACTGCAGTGCCACTCCTAGATGGGCCCGGTGTTTGTGTCGGCCACTAGGGTCGCTTATCTTACTCACACAGCTACCTCATTGCGCCTCTTTTTTTCTTTGCGTCATGTGCTGTTTGGGGAGGGTTTTTTGGAAGGGACATCCTGCGTGACACTGCAGTGCCACTCCTAGATGGGCCCGGTGTTTGTGTCGGCCACTAGGGTCGCTTATCTTACTCACACAGCTACCTCATTGCGCCTCTTTTTTTCTTTGCGTCATGTGCTGTTTGGGGAGGGTTTTTTGGAAGGGCCATCCTGCGTGACACTGCAGTGCCACTCCTAGATGGGCCCGGTGTTTGTGTCGGCCACTAGGGTCGCTTATCTTACTCACACAGCTACCTCATTGCGCCTCTTTTTTTCTTTGCGTCATGTGCTGTTTGGGGAGGGTTTTTTGGAAGGGACATCCTGCGTGACACTGCAGTGCCACTCCTAGATGGGCCCGGTGTTTGTGTCGGCCACTAGGGTCGCTTATCTTACTCACACAGCTACCTCATTGCGCCTCTTTTTTTCTTTGTGTCATGTGCTGTTTGGGGAGGGTTTTTTGGAAGGGACATCCTGCGTGACACTGCAGTGCCACTCCTAGATGGGCCCGGTGTTTGTGTCGGCCACTAGGGTCGCTTATCTTACTCACACAGCTACCTCATTGCGCCTCTTTTTTTCTTTGCGTCATGTGCTGTTTGGGGAGGGTTTTTTGGAAGGGCCATCCTCGTGACACTGCAGTGCCACTCCTAGATGGGCCCGGTGTTTGTGTCGGCCACTAGGGTCGCTTATCTTACTCACACAGCTACCTCATTGCGCCTCTTTTTTTCTTTGCGTCATGTGCTGTTTGGGGAGGGTTTTTTGGAAGGGACATCCTGCGTGACACTGCAGTGCCACTCCTAGATGGGCCCGGTGTTTGTGTCGGCCACTAGGGTCGCTTATCTTACTCACACAGCTACCTCATTGCGCCTCTTTTTTTCTTTGCGTCATGTGCTGTTTGGGGAGGGTTTTTTGGAAGGGACATCCTGCGTGACACTGCAGTGCCACTCCTAGATGGGCCCGGTGTTTGTGTCGGCCACTAGGGTCGCTTAGCTTAGTCATCCAGCGACCTAGGTGCAAATTTTAGGACTAAAAATAATATTGTGAGGTGTGAGGTATTCAGAATAGACTGAAAATGAGTGTAAATTATGGTTTTTGAGGTTAATAATACTTTGGGATCAAAATGACCCCCAAATTCTATGATTTTAGCTGTTTTTTAGTGTTTTTTTAAAAAAACACCCGAATCCAAAACACACCCGAATCCGACAAAAAAAATTCGGTGAGATTTTGCCAAAACGCGGTCGAACCCAAAACACAACCGCGGAACCGAACCCAAAACCAAAACACAAAACCCGAAAAATTTCCGGCGCTCATCTCTAGTACAGATCCCAGCAACACATCATAACTGGCAGAAGTCACAGCACTAGCACGGGGTTTCTGCTCCTGCTCTTCTATCGACTAATCCATATTGACTCACACTGCAATAAGTAACAGTGGAACATACCGAACATCATTTATTTTTTTAAGTGTAGTGCCTGAACAACAATACACACAATTTTTTTTAACACTGCAGTAAGTAATGGTGACACCTGTATTGAAAGTTTAGTTATTTAGTACAGTGCCTGCCCTGAGAAACAGCACACACATTTTTTTAACACTGCATTAGGCAATGGTGGCACCTGTACTGACCATTATATTTTTAAGTACAGTGCCTGAACCTGTCCTGAACCCACACACTTGTTTAATGAAGATTTTCCTAACACTGACAAAGCTGTACCTACAGCCCTTCACTGATGATCCTGATAGAGTAGCCCACAGCCCTTATACTGATGACACTGAGATTGGCACAATCACAGACAGTGCTGTAGCCCACAGCCCTGAGTGAGGGTAAGACAGTATCTCACAGCCCTTAATCACAGCTACAGTAGCCCTTAATTACACTGCTGCATTCTGTGTGAAATTGTGCACAAACTACTAGGGGGGGCCTTTAATCGAATCCAAAACACGCGAGATCCGATGGCGGGAAATTAAATTTTGCCTCTTTTTTGGATCCAAGCCAGGCAAAAAATACTGAGTCTGAGCTTGGAAGTACTTGGAAACTGTAAGTTCGGGTGGTTTCGGTTTCCATAAAAAATGAACCGCACATCCCTACTAAAAATACTTGCCGTATATACATAGTCATGCACAATAAAGGAAACCGTTACTCCCTTGATATTCCCTCATTTTTATTATAGTATATTATTTTTGTTTTAAAAAATATGCAGCATTTTGTTAGAAATCTGAGGAAGACCTAAGAGTAGGAGCACTAATTTTGCAAAGAGTCATCTTTGAAAGATACTGCGCCTTTATGGTTTTCATCACCGGTTTTAATGGTGTAATCATGATAAATAAAAAAAACAGGAGTGTTGCTTATTTCTCTCTTTTAAATCCAGCAAAAAAAACCTTGACGCTTTGAAAAGTGTTGCTTAGTATATTTAGCCCATAATTATACAATGCAATTATGGTTTCCCTTCTGTACACCACATACCAGATCTCCTAATTGTCTATTTTGCAAAGCACAAGAGTAGATACAGTACATACAGTATTATAAGTGCATGTTCCCATTACTATGCTCACTTGTCCATCTACTGTACGTGCCTACTTGAATAATGTAATTTTTAAATGGCCTTCAAAGAGATGTTGATGAGATAATATAAAAAAGCTTACAATTTACTACAGTTTTTAAATCACATTGTAAAATATAATTTTTAAATAAATTGCATGTCCCAGTTTCTATTTTTAGGGACTGATTAATATTAATGTACACATTTTTGACCCAAAGTCTATGTAAACAGAAAATTACTCATGTTGTTATCTACTGTGTAATAGTACATGGGTGCATTTAAACCTCTGCACTTTCCACTCTAATATTCCAAAGTGTTGCACATTTTTATGTATACAAAAAATGCTTTTGTGCACTGCTTATAAATATTACATGCACTTTCTTAGTGTTTCCTGTGGTCTAATCTTGTATTGCTTACAATGAAAGCACAATTTCCCCCTAGCCTATATCAAAGCATAAAAATTTTATGAAACATATTCTTTATTGCTTATTTTCCCTTCAATGTGCTTTTCCTGGCTATTCTCATTTGTTTAGAAAACTGTTCTGCAAAATGAAAGAATGATTAAAGTGATACAGTAAAGTGTAATAGGGTGTACATAAACCAATGTGCTGTTGTCAAATGCCATGATTCAGAATTAAAGAAACCACCAGTAACTACTTACAGTTTGTATTTAATTGAAATTAGTTTACAAAAAAAAAAATAACATCTGTGGTAAATATTTTTTATAAGATCAAGATAAGATATTTTATTCTTTTCTCATACTGTGGGCCGGATGTATTGGAATGCGAGACGTCCGGCAGTTTGCTGCATAAAAAAAACGTATGAGTTCAGCCGGAGTCTCGGAAGTCCATCCATATCGCATTGCAATACATCTGGCCCTGTATCTCTTTCAATGCAATAAAATAAAAGCACTTTACTAAGTGCAGGTGGGTGGGTATATGTTTAAATATTGTTATTATGATAGATATTGTGTTAAGAGACCCCCTCTTAATCGGAGTTTAAAGGCCAGAGGGTTAGGAAAAACATATTTCATTACAATTTGTGGAGTCTCCAGGAAGAGGAGAGACTGTCTATTTTGCAGCCCCTTATCTCTATTAAGGTATCAGATCAGGGGCATTTTGACAGAGGAGGGGGCCCGTGTGCAGACTCCGGGTGGGCCCTCTCCTCCTCGTGGCATTGGCCAGAGTCTACTGCACATACGCAAGTCTCTGAAAATATGGAGCCCACCATGTTCTGGAGTCTAACTCTGTACTGCACATGTGCGGCAGCCATTTTACTGGTGATTTTTTTCACCGCGGCTGAGGCTCCGACGCAGGTCTCTGGAAAGGAAAGTAATAAAACATGGGTTTAATGTGTGCTGGGCCCACCTGAATGCAGGGGTCCTTGTGTACTGCACACATTGCACCCATTATAAAAACGCCATTGTATCAGACCCTTTCTGTCCCATTGGGGCTGCTTTTAACTATAGCGTAGGGTGTTCCTGTCATAGTGGAAACCAGATGTCTAGCAGTTGGACCCGCTGAGTATTTGGTGAGGGGCACACTGTCACAGATAGTGAAAGTGGGCATCTCATTCCTTGTACATTCATACTTACAGATGTACACCAGGGAAGGGCTTTGTTGCAGTATTTGCATAAGATAAAGGCACAGCTGTGTCTGCGAATGCCACTGAATCAGGCCCATGATCTATATACTCTAACCAGCAGCGGCAGCAGCCACTGGACTGCAGCGCCAACTGCATAGTGCAGGGTAGAAGGGGCACTTAACACTTATAAATATACATGTTAAGGTCTATGTAATATATGTGCTGGCTTGTTTTATCCCAGCAGCACTGTATTTAACAGCCTCCGTGCGCACCCGAGACTGTGATAGACTCAGTGCTGCCGATCTCCGGGGACTTGCAGCCCACAAATATGTTAAATACTGTACATCTCTGCATATATGTTTATACAGTATGTGCTAACTGGCTCTCCCCTGCACTATGTGGTGTGAGCTTCTGCCACTGACTCTGATTTTACTCATCGCTACATTTTTACTTTAATATAAAGTAAACTACTGTATCCAGACCACTTCCCCCCAATGCCACGTCGCTGCACCTTCCGGGATGCAATTGTTATAAGAATGGTCACACGCATGCGCTGCGGCCGCTGCACATGCACAAATGTGCAAAAATCGCTCATTTGTGATTTTCTGACATTTGCCTCTGATGCCGAATAAGAACCTATATAGGAAAACCTCTACTCATTTTCTGTAAATTCACTCATCAAAATGTATTAGTTTAGGTCACAGGTTCTCAAACTCGGTCCTCAGGACCCCACACGGTGCATGTTTTGCAGGTCTCCTCACAGAATCACAAGTGAAATAATTAGCTCCACCTGTGGATCTTATAAAATGTGCCAGTGAGTAATTAATACACCTGTGCACCTGCTGAGTTACCTGCAAAACATGCACTGTGTGGGGTCCTGAGGACCGAATTTGAGAACCCCTGGTCTAGGTCACTTGTCCATGACAGGAAATTGTGACTCCATCCATCTGGATGTGTACTGTTTGGCAACAGAGAATTTTTGAGTTCTGGCTGCATATTTATTTGTTTATCTTTGTCTATTCTTTAGCCCACAGGTTCTCAAACTCGGTCCACAGGACCCCACACAGTGCATGTTTTGCAGGCCTCCTCACAGAATGACAAGTGAAATAATTAACTCCTCCTGTGGAGCTTTAAAAATGTGTCAGTGAGTAATTAATTCATTTGTGCACCTGCTGGTTACCTGCAAAACATGCACTGTGTGGGGTCCTGAGGACCGAGTTTGAGAACCTATGCTTTAGCCCACAGGTTCTCAAACTCGGTCCTCAGGACCCCACACAGTGCATGTTTTGCAGGTCTCCTCACATAATCACAAGTGAAATAATTAGCTCCACCTGTGGACCTTTTAAAATGTGTCAGTGAGTAATTAATACACCTGTGCACCTGCTGAGTTACCTGCAAAACATGCACTGTGTGGGGTCCTGAGGACCGAGTTTGAGAACCACTGCTTTAGCCTAACATCAATAAATACCTTATTGTCAATTTAATTTTAATTAATAGGAAACACCCAGCTGCTGTTGAACTATATTTTATTTATTAGTTATATGAAGTTATATTTGATGCTATTGCATTATGTTAAAGGGTTTAACATAAGCCTTCAACTTTTATGGAGTTTGTGGATGTGAATGGTAAGGTCAGAAGCACCTCTAAAAATGTGCTCACTTCTCCCCTTTATCTTATTACAATAATCTCACTCTGCAATGCATCCTTTTTGAAATCTCTTTTCTATGCTGCTCGTGTTCAATGTAGAAAGCAATCAGCACTTGTTAATCCCTGTAAGAGGTTGAATTGTTTTGTCATGCTTTTATTTTATATGCATGTCATACTTTCAAAATAGAACAAATATTCCACACTTTATTCTTTTTGAAGTGGCGATTGCCTCTGTTAACTCTGATCTAAAGGAGAAATTTGAGAATTGAAGATAGGTATAGTACATGATGATTTCATATGTTATACTGTACTTAATTTCTGATGCTGTTTTTTTTTTTTTAAATTATTCATTTGGACCATGTTTTAAAAATTCTATTGTGTTGCATCTAAGTTAAGCAACAAGTTCCCAAAATAATGGGAAACATTTTTCGAGGCAGTTGTTACTCCAGATCCAATACCCTGTTAATTTTTCATAATAATATAAGCAATCTGCGTCTGATGCAAAGTTGCACATTTGTACCTTGGAAAAACCATATTGCATTGTAAGTGGGGCTGATTTAAAATGTGCAGAGAGAATTATAGCTGACAGGGGAGTGCTCTAGATGAAGGATGGTTACACATTTGCCGATGTCACATCAGATGTGAAATCGTGCAAGACCCCCGCAAACTATATCATTCATACACACTGAACGATATTGTTTGCTTCTCGTCTTGTACAATATCTTTTAGATTTCATGTTGCAAACAAACAGTATTGTACATTGTTAATGACCCGTGGGAGAGCGCATTGTTAACGATATAGTGATTACACACTGGACAATGTGAATGATATAACGTCCGATCCGCATCGCCAAGTGTGTAAGCAGACTAAATTGCAATGTAGAAAATAGGATTTTGGTTACCTACCTGTAAATCCTTTTCTCGTAGTCCGTGGAGGATGCTGGGGCCACATAAGTACCATGGGGTATAGATGGGTCCACCAGGAGCCATTGTCACTTTAAGAGTTTGAGAGTGTGGGCTGGCTCCTCCCTCTATGCCCCTCCCACCAGACTCAGTCTAGAAACTGTGTCCGAGGAGACGACATACTTCGAAAGAAGGATTATACACAGATAAAGGTGACATTCATACCAGCTCACACAAGGCACATCAAATCAACTAGCTTGAACTACTCAGCAACTGCTGAAACATTACTTACCAAGTAACAATGCAGTACTCAACTAAAACAAAGTTTTACTGAACCAAATAACATTTGCAGGAGAACGAAGCGCTGGGCGGGTGTCAGGTTCTGTTTAGTTTGTGTCCCCGGAGGGGGCGCTAGTGGGTCAGTGGAGGTAGGATGGAAGAAGTGAGGAGGCCGGATTAGATTCCTGCGCATGTGCGCAATGTTGTTTATTAAACAATAGGCTTTAAACAATATGGCAGCAGGAATACTTGATAACAACAGAAACAAATGCAATTGTGAATATGCAGCGTGGAAGCTGAGAGTCTATGGCAAAGTCTGTATGGTAAGTTCAATCGATCAGGGGATCGATGTGTCGGTATGGGAACTGATAGTTGTTGGACCATGGAGCCAGCAGAGATGTTGGTGGGAATAGCAAACCTGGTAGCAATTGCAGGAGACAAGTGTTAAAGTTCTCAGTGCAGTTTGAATAACACTGGCAGCTTGCAGGCTGATGAACAGGTGTAGATGACGAGATGCACCTGGAGGAGAGTCTCTACTGCAGAGGGCTGGAGCACACTGTAGCTGGTAAAGGTGTGAAGCTAGAACTCAAGTGCAAGGGTTGCTGGTGCTTGTGGTTCCACGGTAGTACAGGAACAAACTGGAAGGCAAAGCAGGTAAACGGAGGAACTGGAGAACGGAGCCAGAGACACAGGTCATAGGAGTGACACAAAGTCCTGGACAAGGACTGACTCACCCTGTTGCTCCTGATATACCCCCCCGGTCTGTAGGCATTGGTGGGAAGTGAATGAGGAGGTGCGGCCAAGCTCCGGATTGGCCGATGCGGCAGTCTGATGTAAGCTGTCATGGCGGTGCCCATGCCGCGGCCCGGCGGGAACGCGGCGTGCATGCACGCCCGCTGACAACAGGAGTGCTCCTAGGCCCAAGATGACGTCCGGCGACAAGGCGACCAGTGACAGCGAGACGTAGAGACCCCAGACGGGGACCGCACCGACGGACAGATGCAGCTGTGGTAAGTCGATTCCTGACAGTACCCCCCCCCCTTTACGGGTTGGCACCGAACACCCACGTGGCTTGGAAGGATGAGTTCTGTGGAAAACATGGACCAACCTTGGAGCATGAACATCTGTAGCATTTACCCAACTCCTCTCCTCAGGACCATAACCGGACCAGTCAATGAGATATTGCAGTCGACCATACCGGCAACGGGAATCCAGAATCTTCTCTATTTCGAACTCAATGTCCTGTTGGGTTCGTACTTTGGGGCCAACTGGGAGAGCTCTTTGGAACCGATTCAGGATCAAGGGTCTAAGGAGAGAGACATGAAAGGCATTAGGTATTCGTAAGTAAGGAGGCAATCTGAGCTTGTACGCTACAGGACTGATGACTTTGTCAATGGAAAAAGGACCAATGAAGCGTGGTGCAAACTTCATCGATGGCACTCTGAGACGAAGGTTCCGGGTGGAAAGCTAAACCCTATCATTGGGTTTTAGGCTGGGAACCGCACGCCTTTTGCGGTCGGTAAAGAACTTGTATCGACTTGAGGCCTTTTTAAGGGAAACATGAATTTTCCTCCAAGTAGCTGAAAACTGACTTAGAACAGAAGTGGCTGCAGGAACATCGATGTTTGGTAGATCTTGGAAATCTGGGACACGAGGATGTTGCCCATATACAGCGAAGAACGGGGTGGTCTCCGTGGCAGTATGATAGCGAAAGTTATGAGCAAATTCAGCCCACGGGAGCAGGTCTACCCAGTCATCTTGAGAAGAGGAAACGTAGAGTCTCAAGAAGGTCTCCAGTTCTTGATTCACCCTTTCCGTCTGTCCATTTGTCTGAGGGTGGTAGGCTGACGAAAATTTAAGCTTAACTTGTAGGGCAGAACAGAGGGCTCTCCAAAACCTTGCTACAAACTGAACTCCACGGTCAGATATGATTTCAGTAGGCAGTCCATGTAAACGGAAAATCTCCCGTAGGAAGACTTGAGCAAGTTTTGGGGCGGAAGGGAGACCTTGGAGTGGAACAAAATGGGCCATTTTGGTAAACCTGTCGACAACTACCCAGATGGTATTGAATCCTTGAGAGGAGGGTAGATCGGAGATGAAGTCCATGGACAGGTGAGACCAGGGATGGCTGGGTACGGATAATGGTTGTAACTGACCTGCCGGAGACTGTCTGGGAGTCTTATGCTGGGCACACTTGGGGCAGGATACCACGAAGTCCTTGATGTCGACCTTCATTTTCGGCCACCAGTAAGTTTCAGACAGGAACTTGAAAGTCTTTAGGACACCAGGATGCCCTGTGAACTTGGACTGATGAGCCCAAGACAGCAATTTAGAACAAAGCTCAGGGGAAACAAAAATCTTGCCAGGAGGCGGAACAGGAGTAACTTGAGACGAGGCAAACACAACTGGATTCAAAATAGAATGCGGAACTGGATCGGAAATCTCCTCTTCGGATTCCATAGAACAAGACAGAGCATCAGCTTTGGTATTCTGAGAACCTGGACGGAAATGAAGCTTAAAGTTGAAACAAGAGAAGAACATTGACCACTGGGACTGGTGAGGATTAAGACACTGGGCTGCCTTTAGGTAGAGGAGGTTCTTGTGATCCGTATTGATGTTAAATGGGAACTTTGCTCCTTCCAGGAGATACCTCCACTCCTCAAGAGCCAGCTTGATCGCCAGTAGTTCTTGGTCACCGATGGAGTAATTAACTTCCGCAGGAAGGAATTTGCGAGAGAAGAACCCACGAGGGTGAATCTTTCCATCAACCCCCACTTGGGAGAGAACAGCTCCGACTCCCACTGTAGAAGCATCTACCTCCAACTCGAATGGCTTGTTAACGTCTGGTTGTGACAGAACTGGGGCGGTCATGAAAGCCTGCTTGATTTTCTGAAACGCAGCCAAGGCATCTTCTGACCAGTTGGAATGATCTGCCCCTTTTCGAGTTAAGCTGGTAATAGGAGCAATGAGAGTTAAGAATCCTCTGATGAACTTCCTATAATAATTAGCGAACCCCAGGAATCGCTGAATGGACTTGAGAGTACTCGGAATAGACCAATTGGCAATAGCTTACAATTTTGTCGGATCCAGATCCGATCCAGAAATTACATACCCTAGGAAGGGTATGGAAGGAACTTCGAAGGTACATTTAGACAACTTGCCGTAGAGACGGTTCTCACGAAGACGTCGGAGGACCTCACGAACTTGTAGGCGATGCGAGGAGAGATCTTGAGAGAAGATGAGGATATCATCCAGATAGACTACAAGATATTTATACAGAACATCACGGAAAATTTCGTTAACGAAGTGCTGGAACACTGCTGTGGCATTACTCAACCCGAATGGCATTACTAGGTACTCGTAATGACCATCCCGAGTATTAAAAGCCGTTTTCCATTCATCACCACTTCGAATCCTGATGAGATTGTAGGCACCGCGGAGATCTAACTTAGTGAAAATGCGGGCTCCCTTGACTCTGTCAAATAATTCAGTGATGAGCGGTAGTGGATAGCTGTTTTTGACGGTAATATCATTGAGCCCCCGGTAATCGATGCACGGACGTAATCCTCCATCTTTTTTTTTAACAAAGAAAAAACCCGCTCCGGCGGGTGAAGATGAAGGGCGGATTAATCCTTTCTGTAGATTCTCCCTGATGTATTCACTCATTGCCTCGGTTTCAGGTACAGATAACGGATAAGTACGTACTCTAGGTGGCTTCTTGCCAGGGATGAGATCGATGGGACAATCCCACTCCCTATGGGGCGGCAGGACATCGGCGGCCTTTTCGCTGAAGACGTCAGAGAAATCTCGGTAGGCCACAGGAAGACTTGACTGAACTTTAACTTCTGAAGACCTCACAGGACGAACTTGGGCTAGGCAGGACTGATGGCAGTGTGAACCCCAAGAAGTCAGTTGTAACATGGACCAGTCAATCTGCGGATTATGTAGCTGGAGCCACGGCATACCCAAAACGACCTCCTGGGTTGCCTGAGGGATGACTAGGAACTCAATTAATTCAGAATGCAGGAACCCGACTCCCAGCACCACTGGCTTGGTTTGATGAGAGATGTTACCCTTGGAAATTCGGCTACCATCCACTGCAGTGATGTAGGCTGGATATGTGAGTTCGCAGACAGGCAGACGGAACTTATCAACTGCAGCTTGAGTAATGAAGTTTCCAGCAGCTCCACAGTCCACTAATGCAGTTACAGACTGGAGTCCAGCCCTAGTCTCTAAAGTCACAGGAAGAATAAGGTCTTGGTTTGAAGGAGCTTGTCCAGAAGATCCCAACTTGACTCCTACTTTACAAGTCAGGATATGGCGTTTCCCGAACGCGCTGTACAAGAATTAATTTGGTGACCTGTAGCCGCACAATAAAGACACAGTCTCTCTCGAAGTCTTCTTGACCACTCCTCAGGGGTTAAGCGGGACCTATTAATTTGCATAGGCTCGTCAGAAGGTGGAGGCTGAAATTGTGTCGGAGGTACCATTCTTGGCTTGCGAGACTCACTACGAGCACGCTCACTGTTGCGTTCGCGAATGCGAGAGTCCAACTTGATACACAAAGAAATTAACTCTGATAATTGCTCAGGAATGTCACGGGTGGCTAGTTCATCTTTAATCCGATCAGAGAGTCCATGCCAGAAGGCTGCTACCAGTGCTTGGTTATTCCATTGAATCTCTGCGGCTAACGTCTATAACTGGATGACGTATTGACCCATGCTACGGGTACCTTGACGAAGTTGGATAAGATCTGCAGAAGCTGATGTTGCGTGACCTGGTTCATCAAAGATGCGTCTGAAGGTTGACACAAATTCTGTATAGTTATTCATAAGAGGGTCGGCACGTTCCCACAGAGGAGACACCCAACTCAAAGCTGATCCAGAGAGCAGTGATATGATGTAGGCAACCTTGGATCTTGGCGTGGGGAAATTGTGTGATAACAACTCAAACTGGATTTCACATTGATTAAGAAACCGCGACATAGCTTGGGGCTGCCATCTTATTTGCTGGGCACGGGCAGGTGCAAGCGTGACACTGGAGTTGATGCAGCCGGTGAAGGAGAACCCGCTGCACGTGCAGGCGCAGGGGTGACTGGAACTGAAGAAACAAGAGCACTGGGCAGAGATTGTTGTAGTGTATCGAGACAGGAGGACATTCCTTGCAGGAACTGGAACATCTGCTGCTGCGCAGCCTCTTGACCATCCAAGCGGGAGACCAGATTTTGTAAGGCCCCTGACCCCACATTCTGACCACCATCCGAGTCCAGCTGTCCTGGACTTACTGTCAGGTTCTGTTTAGTTTGTGTCCCCGGAGGGGGCGCTAGTGGGTCAGTGGAGGTAGGATGGAAGAAGTGAGGAGGCCGGATTGGATTCCTGCGCATGTGCGCAATGTTGTTTATTAAACAATAGGCTTTAAACAATATGGCAGCAGGAATACTTGATAACAACAGAAACAAATGCAATTGTGAATATGCAGCGTGGAAGCTGAGAGTCTATGACAAAGTCTGTATGGTAAGTTCAATCGATCAGGGGATCAATGTGTCGGTATGGGAACCGATAGTTGTTGGACCGTGGAGCCAGCAGAGATGTTGGTGGGAATAGCAAACCTGGTAGCAATTGCAGGAGACAAGTGTTAAAGTTCTCAGTGCAGTTTGAATAACACTGGCAGCTTGCAGGCTGATGAACAGGTGTAGATGACGAGATGCACCTGGAGGAGAGTCTCTACTGCAGAGGGCTGGAGCACACTGTAGCTGGTAAAGGTGTGAAGCTAGAACTCAAGTGCAAGGGTTGCTGGTGCTTGTGGTTCCACGGTAGTACAGGAACAAACTGGAAGGCAAAGCAGGTAAACGGAGGAACTGGAGAACGGAGCCAGAGACACAGGTCATAGGAGTGACACGAAGTCCAGGACAAGGACTGACTCACCCTGTTGCTCCTGATATACCCCCCCGGTCTGTAGGCATTGGTGGGAAGTGAATGAGGAGGTGCGGTCAAGCTCCGGATTGGCCGATGCGGCAGTCTGATGTAAGCTGTCATGGCGGCGCCCATGCCGCGGCCCGGCGGGAACGCGGCGTGCATGCACGCCCGCTGACAACAGGAGTGCTCCTAGGCCCAAGATGACATCCGGCGACAAGGCGACCAGTCACAGCAAGACGTAGAGACACCGGACGGGGACCGCACCGACGGACAGATGCAGCTGTGGTAAGTCGATTCCTGACAGCGGGCGCCCAGCATCCTCCACGGACTACGAGAAAAGGATTTACCGGTAGGTAACCAAAATCTTATTTTCTCTTACGTCCTAGAGGATGCTGGGGTCCACATTAGTACCATGGGGATGTACCAAAGCTCCCAGAATGGGAGGGAGAATGCTGAGGCTCCTGCAGAACTGATTGACTGAACTTCAGATCATCAGAGGCCAAAGTGTCGAACTTGCAAAACTTTGCAAACGTGTTCGACCCAGACCAAGTTACAGCTCGGCAAAGTTGCACTGCTGAAACACCCCGGGCAGCCGCCCAGGAAGACCCCACCTTACGAGTAGAGTGGGCCTTAACAGATTTTGGACACTACAGCCCTGCCATAGAATAAGCGTGCTGGATAGTGAATCTAATCCAGCGAGAAATAGTCTGCTTAGAAGCAGGACACCCAATTTTCTTGGGATTATAGAGGACAAACAGAGAGTCTGACTTTCTGTGACGAGAAGTTCTCTTCACATATATCTTCAGTGCCCTTATGACATCCAAGGACTTTGATGTAATTGAGGAGTCGGTAGCCACTGGCACCACAATAGTTTGGTTGATATGAAATGCCGACACAATCCAAGGCCAACAAAATGACCACCTTCCATGTAAGAAATTTGACCTCTACCTCCTGTAGAGGTTCAAACCAATCCGACTGGAGGAAATGCAACACAATGTAGGTGGTACAAAGGGAGGTTGGATATGCAGAACCTCCTTCAAAAAAGTCTGAACCTCAGGGAGGGCAGCCAATTGTTTCTGAAAGAAAATGGAAAGGGCTGAAATCTGGACCTTCACAGATCCCAACCTCAGACCCATATCCACTCCTGCTTGCAGGAAGAGGAGGAAACGTCCCAGTTGAAACTCCACCGTAGGAAACTTCTTGGACTCACACCAAGAGACATATTGCTTCCAAATACGATGGTAATGTTTAGACGTTATCCCTTTCCTAGCCTGTATGAGGGTAGGAATAACCTTCTTCGGAATGCCCTTCCGAGCAAGAATCAGGCGCTCAACTTCCATGCCATCAAACGTAGCCGCTGTAAGTCTTGATAGGCGAACGGCCCCTGCTGCAGCAGGTCCTCCCAAAGAGGAGAGGCCTCATCTCTTCTTGCAGTAGATTCAGAAGGTCCGCATACCAAGCCCTTCTTGGCCAGTCTGGGGCAATGAGGATCACTTGAACCCTTGTTCTTCTTATGAGCTTTAGGATTCTTGGAATGAGTGGGAGTGGTGGGAACATGTACACTGACTGGAACACCCACGGAGACACCAGGGCGTCCACTGCCACTGCCTATGGGTCCCTTGACCAGGAACAATAAAGTTGAAGCTTCTTGTTGAGACGAGAGGCCATCATGTCTATTTGGGATAAACCCCAAAGATCTGTTATTTCCTTGAACACCTCCGGATGGAGTCCCCACTCTCCTTGATGGAGATTGTGTCTGCTGAGGAAGTCTGCTTCCCAGTTGTCTACTCCCGGAATGAAGATGGCTGACAGCACTAATGCACGCTTTTCTGTCTAGAGGAGTATTCTTGTCACCTCTGACATTGCTGCTCTGCTCTTCGTTCCGACTTGTCGGTTTATGTAAGCCACTGTTGTTAAGTTGTCCGACTGCACTTGAATGGCCTGATTTCTCAGAAGAGGGGCCGCCTGAAGAAGACCATTGTAGACGGCTCTTAGTTCCAGGATGTTGATGTGCAGGCCGGCTTCCAGGCTTGACCACCGTCCCTGGAAGGTTACTCCTTGAGTGACTGCTCCCCAGCCCCGAAGGCTCGCATCCATGGTTAGAAGGACTCAGCCCTGAATCCCGAACCTGCGTTCCTCCAGAAGGTGAGGCAATTGGAGCCACCAGAGGAGTGAAATCCTGGCCTTTGGTGACAGACGAATTCTCTGGTGCATGTGGAGGTGAGATCCCGACCACTTGTCCAGGAGATCCAGTTGGAAGGTCCGAGCGTGGAATCTCCCGCACGGAGAGCCTCGTAAGAGGCCACCATTTTTCCTAATAGGCGAATTAATTGATGAACCAACACCTGAGGTGGCTTCAGGATATCCCGGACCATGGCTTGTATCACCAATGCCTTTTCCTCCGGAAGAAACACCCTCTGCACATCCGTATCCAGAATTATTCCCAGAAATGACAACCTCTGGGTTGGTTCCAAATGTGACTTTGGAAGGTTCAGAATCCAACCGTGACTCTGGAGCAGTCGCGTTGTGAGGACAATGGACTACCGCAGCCTCTCCTTGGACGATGCCTTTATCAGCAGGTCGTCCAGATATGGAATGATGTTCACACCCTGCTTGCGGAGGAGAATCATAATTTCTGCCATCACATTGGTAAACACCCTCGGTGTTGTGGAGAGGCCGAATGTCAGTGCCTGGAACTGGAAATGACAGTCCAGCAATGCAAAGCGGAGATCAGACTGATGCGGCAGCCAGATCGGAATGTGGAGGTACGCATCCTTGATATCCAGGGATACCAGGAATTCCCCTTCTTCCAGACCTGATATGACTGCCCTGAGAGACACCATCTTGAACTTGAACTCCTTTAGAAAGGGGTTCAATGATTTTAGGTTCAGAATGGGCCTGACCGAACCATCCAGTTTTGGTACCACGAAAAGGTTCGAATGGTAACCATTGTTCAGCAATGTGAGGTGGTACTGGCACAATTACCTGTGCCTCTACCAGCTTTGGGACAGCGTCTTGTAGTACAGTGCTGTCCTCCAACAGAGTTGGCAAGCCTGACTTGAAAAAGCGATGAGGGAGACTGAAATTCCGGCTTTTATCCCTGAGACACAACATCTATCACCCAGGGATCCAGGCCGGATGATACCCAGACATGACTGAAGTGTCTGAGTCTCCCTTCCACTGGCCCCACCACCGGGGCGTGCAGTCCACCGTCATGCAGAGGACTTTGGCGTACCCGAAGCAGGCTTTTGTTCCTGGGAACCTGCAGTGGCAGGTTTCTTGGACTTAACCCGACCTCCCCTAAAGAAGGTATTGGAAGTTCTGGCCTTTCTAGGCTTGTTAGGCCGAAAGGACTGCGTTGCAGATGAAGAGAAAGATTTCTTTGGAGCAGGTGCTGCTGAGGGAAGAAATGGAGACTTACCCGCTGTAGCGGTGGATATCCACGCATCTAGAGCTTCCCCAAAGAGAGCCTGACCTGTATAGGGTAGGGACTCCTCACTTCTTCTGGATTCCGCATCGGTCGACCACTGGCGTAGCCACAGTCACTGACGAGCTGAAAAAGACATGGAAGATATTCCCGCAGCCATGGAACCCAGGCCTTTCATGGATTCTGCCATAAAACCTGCAGAATCATGTATGTTGCGTAAATACAATGCAACATTATCCCTATCCATCGTATCCAAATCCTCAAGTAAGGTAGCTGACCACTTTACTATTGCCTTTGCAATCCATGCAGTAGCAATAGTGGGACATAATATGGCCCCTGAAGCAGTATACATTGATTTAAGTGTGTTATCAATTTTCCTATCAGCCGGCTCCTTTAATGCGGTAGATCCTGGAACAGGTAAAATCACCTTCTTTGAGAGTCTGGACACAGAGGTGTTAACATTTGGCGGATTTTCCCATTTTTTCCTATCCTCCTCAGGGAAAGGAAATGCCACCTGGACCCTTTTAGGGATCTGGAATTTTTTCTCAGGGTTTACCCAGGCTTTTTCAAATATAGCATTCAATTCCTTTGATGCAGGGAAGGTTAGCGAGGTTTTTCTGTTTTCAGTGAAAAAAGCCTCCTTAACCTGCTCAGGTGTGGTATCATTAACATTTAACACATCCCTGATAGCCTCTATCAACAATAACACCCCCTTTGCAAGAGATGTGGACCCCCGCAACACATCCCCATCACCATCTGTAGTGTCAGAATCGGTATCCGTGTTGTCTTGTGTGACATGCACAAGCGCACGTTTGTGGGGGTATATAACGGGGCGTCCTGAGGTACCAGAACCAGGCCATACTGCCATAGAGCTCTGTAATACCTGGGTTGCAGATTCATTACTTGCAACCCTGTCAGAGATCTGAGAAATCAAAGATTTGATAGAGGTAAACCACTTTGGTTCCCTTGCTAGTATCTATGTGCTAAACCGGTGCTATCCTAATTACATGGAATGGGATCATACTGGGAGGATAAATCCTCTGCATTGTCCCTGGACATAGCTAAAGGAGACCATCAACACTCCACACACACAGGTGGGGGCAGGCAGAGTTTCCCCCCCAAGAATGGCAAGAGAGACACAGAGATCGGAGCCAACCCACACACAGCGCTTTCAGCAAAGGGAGACCCCTTGTCAGCACAGACTGTGTCCCTTAATAGGAGACACAGTCAGTTTACAGCCTCCCCTCCCCCTTCTACAGCCCCCTGATACCGTGTACTGACAGTTGGAGCTGCTGTGGAGGGACCTGTTCTTCCATCCAGCACTGTGCCGACAGGAAAATGGCGCTGGAACGCTGCTGGGTCCGCTCTGAGAAGCTCTGGCCCCTTAATGGTGCTGTCTTCCCGCTCTTCATAGATTATACTGGCCTGAGGTAAAACTTACTGGCTGAGATCCGCGGACCCCAACAGACTTGTGGACTAGTGTGAGGGTAAGCGCTGGCTCAGAGCGCCCCTCACAGTGCCGCACCATGTGCCACTGAACCTTCACAGGAGCGCAGTTAATACTGCTCTCCCTCCCCGTTGACGTCATCTTCACACCGGCCCCCCGCTTGCTAGGGGGGTCGGTGACTTACTCACCACTTCTTCAGGGTTGGCGGCATGCTGCTGGGGAAAACGGTCCCCTGTGGCGGAGAACGATCAGACCCCTCTGCAGCTCAGTGTCCAGTCAGCGGAGACAGTGGCTCAGACTCCGCAGGGCGGACACTGCTCCCCCCTTAGTCCCTCGCTGCAGGCAGGCTGTTGCCAATAGCCTCCTGTAAAATAAAAAAACTCCAAAAATAACTTTTACTAGAAAAGCAACATTTTCTAAACTGAGTCTGGTGGGAGGGGCATAGAGGGAGGAGCCAGCCCACACTCTCAAACTCTTAAAGTGCCAATGGCTCCTGGTGGACCTGTCTATACCCCATGGTACTAATGTGGATCCCAGCATCCTTTAGGACGTAAGAGAAAATAAAACTAATACATGTATTTGCTTTATAGCTTGTCCGCATGCAAAGTTGCATTATTACTTAGAGCATGGGCGATAATCTTTTCCCCAGACATAAACGATAATCTTTTCCCCAGACATAAAAATGCAGATAACAAGCCCCACTCAGTGTCCACACTGCAGCATAGTAATTAAGGAGAAGGCAATTACTGAGCATAAATATGATACTTGTACAAGCCTTTCAAATACCAGTGGTTCCCAAAAATTTTAGAGTACCTTTGGCAGCAATTGATGGTTATCCCATTGTGTCAGATCTAGTTACTCACTAAACTGTACTTCTGTGTATTGAAACTACTGATAAAATAGCATAAAAAAGTCTAATCCTGGAAATCAAACACTCTCTCTGATTTCCTACTGTGTGTAGAATGCCATAGTAAAAAGAACAATCCTATAATAAATGGGGAGACTCTCCGACTTTCTTTCTGCGACTCATAATGAGACATATATATACGCTCTGTAATAGTAACTGTAATTATTGAGCCTATTGATAAAGGTGCAGATGTACTAAGCTTTTATAGAGTGATAAAGTAGACAGGGATAAATTACCAACCAAACAGCTCCTGTCATTTTTCAAACATTCTGCAAAATAGCAGTTTGTAGCTGATTGGCTGGTACTTTACCTCTCTCCAATTTTTCACTCACCATGGCTTAGTGTAGCTCCCCCAAGATACCTTACTTTTGTCAAGCTTATTCTGATGTATGTAATAAAAGGCAAGAAGATAAATTGCATTCAAACAGAAACACCAATAACCCCAGTGATATTGGTGGTCATTCCGAGTTGTTCGCTCGCTAGCTGCTTTTAGCAGCATTGCACACGCTTGGCCGCCGCCCTCTGGGAGTGTATCTTAGCTTAGCAGAATTGCGAACGAAAGATTAGCAGAACTGCTACTAAATAATTTGCAGCAGTTTCTGAGTAGCTCCAGACTAACTCCTTGGCCCTCATTCCGAGTTGTTCGCTCAGTATTTTTCATCGCATCGCAGTGAAAATCCGCTTAGTACGCATGCGCAATGTTCGCACTGCGACTGCGCCAAGTAACTTTACTATGAAGAAAGTATTTTTACTCACGGCTTTTTCTTCGCTCCGGCGAACGTAATGTGATTGACAGGAAATGGGTGTTACTGGGCGGAAACACGGCGTTTCAGGGGCGTGTGGCTGAAAACGCTACCGTTTCCGGGAAAAACGCAGGAGTGGCCGGAGAAACGGTGGGAGTGCCTGGGCGAACGCTGGGTGTGTTTGTGACGTCAACCAGGAACGACAAGCACTGAAATGATCGCACAGGCAGAGTAAGTCTGGAGCTACTCTGAAACTGCTAAGTAGTTAGTAATCACATTATTGCGAATACATCGGTCGCAATTTTAAGAAGCTAAGATTCACTCCCAGTAGGCGGCGGCTTAGCGTGTGTAACTCTGCTAAATTCGCCTTGCGACCGATCAACTCGGAATGAGGGCCCTAGTTTGCAATCAGCTCAGTCTGTTTAATTCCTGGTTTGACATCACAAACACGCCCTGCGTTCAGCCAGCCACTCCCCCGTTTCTCCAGCCACTCCTGCATTTTTACCTGGCATGCCTGCGTTTTTTAGCACACTCCCTGAAAATGGCCAGTTACCGCCCAGAAACACCCACTTCCTGTCAATCACACTACGATCCCACCAGCGATGAAGAAACGTCGGTCGGCCTAGTGTAAATCTACAAAGTTTTGTGTGAAAGTACTTAGCGCATGCGCGCTGCGTGCCATGCGCATGCGCATTTTCCACATAATCGCTGTGTTGCGAAAATCGGCAACGAGCGAACAACTCGGAATGACCACCATTGTTTCTTGAGGATAAATTCAGTTTGGTTGTGTTGATTCTTTACTACAATGAGAATTTCAGACTTAAAAAGAACATATAGATGGTAATCTGGCATGTAGTTGTATCAGACCTTCCACTTGTCCTGCTGGAACTCCCATATGCTTCTTGGCAAAAATTGTATAGACAATTGTATAGCCACTCACAAATTGTATAGAACATTATTTCTCAAACTCCTGAGTCAGCCGATTGACCGTCCTGCCATGCACGCAACCAATTTGGTAAGCTACCACTTATGAAATGGCTGCTCAATATGTCCAGCCAGATATCACAACAGGGTGGGCATTTAAACTCGCCAGCCCAGTTGTGAGGTCACTGTCAGTGGTTTCTACAGCCGCATAATGTGTGTCATTCAGGTGCGGATGAAAAGTGGCGGTTGTACGCATATCGATCAATGCTTTTGCACTGAGCATGGGTATTAGCCACAGTGCACACGTGCAGCAAGTGACTCGCAATTGCTGTCAGAGCAAAATTTTTGTTTCAAAGTGAGTTACAGGAAGTTAGCGTTTGGGGGTGGTAACAGAGAGTGGTCATGCAAATGCAGGCGTGTCATGGCTGTTCAGACAGCGTTTTATGGGTGTGCATATATTAGCAGCTGCGATCACACTTGCTACTGGAGAAGGCTGTTCTTCCTGCGCTCAGCCTGCGCATCTCCAGAGGCACTCAGGCTGTGCATGGCAGCCCAGTGTGTGACAATGTTACCAATGTTTCCGCAATCATGCAGCGCTGTATGCAAAGATGCGATCGTTGTGGGTATTCTTTTGCATGGGTTACCTTCTGCCCATATTAGCATATAATCGCAATTGCATATGGAACAACCGTACCTGAATGACCCTTAATGAGTCAGTCAGTGGGTCAACCATACACATAGGCAGATGTACAATATACTATAGCTACATTATATATCCGAAATGGCTGTGTTTCAGGACTAACCAGATATGTCTGTGAACAATGTCTTTCACAGACATATCGACTGTACACACCCAATGATGCTCTAGCAATATATTGGGGGTGGCGACGGGCTCTGTTTGGAAAAACGGAGGTGTGTTGCTGCCGTTTAGGAGGTGGGAAGAGGCCAGGGATCTCTGTTGTAGAATGGGGATTTCCTGGGACCTGAGACTGGCGACTAATTGCCCGATGATGGGTACCTGATCCAATGTTGTGTCCTAGGACTCAACTTGGATCACTAGTGCAGCAAGAGGTGTCTGCATATAATAGATACCTCCTGCTGCATTTACATACAGCGCTATCACTGCTGCTTCCAAGGATGCAACAGTGATAGCAAATCCAGCCGCATCTGAATGACTCCCAGTACGTACGTAGTCTAACAGACCAAGTTTTAAGTTTCCTCATGTTTAAGTGCAGATAGTTAAATTTAAATTGCCTAGGTAGTAATTAAGTCAGGAATATACTTAAAACTTTGACTATGAGGGGTAAATGTACTAAGAATTGTTTTTGACTGCTAAATGAAATTGATGGACATCACGAGTACATTTTACACTCAAAATCACAAATTTACTAATCATCATATTTGACTGTCTGTTTAGAATTAGTGGTGATACTCAGCAATTTTTGGTGTGTTGTTTCAATTTCAGTTGTATTGTTCCATTTTTAAATGACTTAGCAAAATAATAGATGAAATGGAAAGTGATGAAATGTAATTAAAACCAATGCAAATTACCTGAAATTGGCATTCATTTACAATGTTTCCTAAAGTTGGCCAATGAAGCAAAGGCCCACAGACAGGCCAATGGTGGTTCCCCTTAGGTCATTGAATTGCTGGAATATGCGAAGCCCCTGTGCAGCATAATACCTCCTGAAGTGTTGCAGGGAGTGCATGTCCATTAAATGGATTCCCCACCAAGATGAGTAAAGCAAAATGCCACCACATTTGTCAAAGCACCTGAACCTAGATTTTATTTCAATTGTGAGTTTCTGCAGTAGGCTGTGACCTATTCATGGGAACATAAGTACCCATATGATCCTATGGATCACAGATGCATGCACAGTGCGCCCGTACAGCTGTGGGCACACTATTTATGGCAAATAACCCACAATTATAAGCAGTCATGGGTCAGATGAGAAAAGACCCATCTGTACACATGCTCAGCAGTATTATCTGGAAGCCAAAATGGAGACCGAAGCCAGGAGAAACGACCATAGGCACATTTAGAGGCCAACAGTGAAGAAGGAGCCACAGGAATGTGCACATACTAGAGATGAGCTGTTCAGATTTCAAGAAATCCAAACCGTCCCGAACTTCCAGCACTGCTTACACTCCTGCACTACTGACAATGCCAGCACACCTGCTCTGCCAACACCGCCAACAAGCCTGCACTGAGGACTCCGCCAGCACCCCCGCTCTGCCAACAACACCGGCACCCCTGCACTGAATACACAGTCGGTACCCCCGCATTGAGGGCAATGTTGGCACCCTCTATCACAGTAGGTGCACTATTAGTATATCCAACCTGCACTGTATGCATCCTGCACTGTATTTGACCTGCACTGTAACCTGTACTGTATCCGACCTGCATTGTAACTTGCACTGTATCTGACCCATGCTGTATTCAACCCCAATATATCAAACCAGCACTGTATCTGATCCATGCTGTATCTGGCCTACACTGTATCCAACCTTTACTGTATGGGACTGCACTGTATGCAGCCTACACTGTATTAGACCTGCACTGTATCCAACCCCCACTGTATCCAACCCCCACTGTATCTGGCCTGCACTGTAACCTTCACTGCTTCCCACTCACATAGTATCCAATCTGCACTGTATCCGACCGGCACTGTATCCGACCGGCACTGTATACAACCTGCACTGTATCTGACCCGCACTGTATCCTGCACTGTATCCGACCCGTGCTCTATCCAACCCATGCTGTATCTGACACAAACTGAATCTGACCTACACTGTATACAACCTACACTGTATCTGACCCACAATGTAACCTGTACTGTATCCAACCTGCAGATATGGAATGCTGTTTTTATGGTTGGGGAGATATTGGGGAACTACTCAACCAAAAGGCCAATTTACATGGGCACAGAGTGCCAGTCATAAGTGGCCCAGGGCCTCCAGGAGGGAGGTACAGATAAGGCACTGAGAATAGGCATGTGCTGGTGGCATTTGAACTTGTGTAGGGGCATCCACATCTGCTGCTGCTATTTTATTCACATGGTTTAGGTTTAATCGCTTTGCAATGATTCTTAGTAAATTTCTGTGTTGGATTGTTTTCTATTGAAAGTACTTGTGATGTGGTTTGATTGTTATTGCTAATGCTGTACATTATTAATTTGAAAAACATTTTTAAACATAAATAACTGCTGTGTCTTTGTGTCGCTGCTCTGTTGCTTTGTTTTAACCAGCTAGCCTTTGGCCTGTGTTGGTAAACAATATTGTAAGCTGTGAGGTGGTCAAAATTGAGTTTAACTAACTGAAATGAATGTTATTGAGGTTAATAATACCCTAGGAACAATAAAAGGCCCAAATTATGTGATTTTAGCTTTTTTTTGTCAATCTTTGGGAACAATACAAAACCAAAATCAAAACCAGCCATGGTTGAAACCCAAAACTGCATCCAATGCCAAAACCGCATGACAAATTAGAACCAAAACTAGCAAAAATGGTCCAGCGCACATCTATAGTATATTTGCAGCAGTCATTTCTTCGCCATTTGTCCACCTCAAATTTATCATAGATAAATGACTGAATGATGATAAAAACATTGTGGCATGAGCCAAGATAACACGCTGCAACACTAATTATCTCTAGTTTTGCTTCACACATCACCTGTACATTGGATGAATGGGCATGGTGCCTCTTCAGATATATCTGGGCCCTGTTCCTACAGTAGGTGGTCTCAGCCCAATGTGTGTGCAGTCTATAGCACCTGGGACATTAGATGACTCAGATGCTTTAAAAAACTAGCTTGACTTCATGCCACTGTGACTCCTGGCTAAGGAAGCATATACAGGTATAGAAGGTCTTGAGTTCTGCAAGGACTTGGTCCAGGAATTTTTAAACTGTGGCTTAGGATATCCCAGTCACATGGGCCATGACAGAATGAAAGTTCCCTGTACCAAAAATATGCAGAACAGTCAGCAGTTTCTGCAAAACTGATATGGTTTGTGACCGTGCAGTGATCAAGCTGAGTTTTAACAATGCAATGCAGGTTGTTTAATGTGTTGAGGTGTACTGCCTACAGAAGAACCAAGGCCTGCATAGCCTCTCTGACACCTCTACATTCTGGGTTTTCTGTCCTGACTCTTGCATCTGGTTCCTTTCAGTTAGCTGGTGGAATTCAAAACTGAAAATATTTTGACCCAACACAGATTCTAAACTGCTCTCAGCCACAGTGCTACAGGTGGTCCTGGCTCCTTTTATAAGCAGTATAATTAAGCCTTTGTGAATAGGAAAGTTTTTCACATCCAATCATGCCACTGATTTGGTCATCTATTTAGTCCAGTGGTTCTCAGTCTCGATCCTCAGGACCCCACACGGTTCATGTTTTCCATGTATCCCAGCAGGTAGACTGTGTATCACCAACTGTCACATTTTAAAAATCTACAGGTGACCTGCAAAACATGAACTGTGTGGGATCCTGAGGACCGAGTTTGAGAACCTGTGATTTAGTCTATTGTGCTGGGATTTTGGTGCAAATTTGATTGATTTGACAAACACAGTTCTTAATAATACATGAATTATATTAGAGATGAGCGGTTTCGGTTCTCAAAAAACCGAACCATACCGAACTTCACTATTCAAGTCGGATCCGAGCCAGGCTCAGGTTTTCCCGCCTGACTCGGAAACCAGAACAAGGCAAAACATCATCATCCCGCTGTCGGATTCTCGCGGGGTTTAGATTTCATATAAGGAGCCGCGCGTCCCCGCCATTTTCACTCTGGCATTGGAGAGTGTACAGAAAGGACGTGTCTCCATTCTCTCAGTGTCCTTAGTGTCAATGGCTTGTGCTGAATTTGTCCAGTTACAGTGCTTGTGTCCTCTGCTGCCATATGTTCAGTGCTGTCCAGTGGTGCTGTGTTGTGCTGCATCAGTTCAGTGGTGGTGTGTTGTGCTACATCAGTAACAGTGGTGGTGTCCTCTGCTGCCATATGTCCAGTGCTGTATTGTGCTGCATCAGTTCAGTGGTGGTGTGTTGTACTGCATCAGTCACAGTGGTGGTGTCCTCTGCTGCCATATGTCCAGTGCTGTCCAGTGGTGTTGTGTTGTGCTGCATCAGTTCAGTGGTGGTGTATTGTGCTGCATCAGTCCAGTCACAGTGGTGGTGTCCTTTGCTGCCATATGTCCAGTGCTGCTGTATAATAAGTCCCTTATAGTGTTGCTGTGTTGTCCTGCACCAGACCAGTGGTAGTGTCCTGGGCATCAGTCAGTCCAGTGATCATTCACAGTAGTGGTGTAATCTGCTGCCATATGCCCAGTGCTGCTGTATAATTATCTGTGTTGTCCTGCATCAGATCATTGATAGTTTCCTGTGCATAAGTCAGTCCAGTGACCATTCATAGTGGTGGTGTCCTCTGCTGCCATATGTCCAGTGCTGCTGTATAATAAGTCCCTTATAGTGTTGCTGTGTTGTCCTGCATCAGACCAGTGGTAGTGTCCTGGGCATCAGTCAGTCCAGTGATCATTCACAGTAGTTGTGTAATCTGCTGCCATATGCCCAGTGCTGCTGTATAATTATCTGTGTTGTCCTGCATCAGATCATTGATAGTTTCCTGTGCATAAGTCAGTCCAGTGACCATTCATAGTGGTGGTGTCCTCTGCTGCCATATGTCCAGTGCTGCTGTATAATAAGTCCCTTACAGTGTTGCTGTGTTGTGCTGCATCAGACCAGTGGTAGTGTCCTGGCCATCAGTCATTCCAGTGGCCAGGCAGTCACAGTGGTATACGCTGCTGCTATATGTCCACTGCTACAGTATTATAATAATAATAATAATAATAATAATAACAACAACAAGTTCCTCACAGTGTTGCTGTGTTGTGCTGCATCAGACCAGTGGTAGTGTCCTGGCCATCAGTCATTCCAGTGACAAGGCAGTCACAGTGGTATACGCTGCTGCTATATGTCCACTGCTGCCATATTATAATAAAAATAACAAGTCCCTTACAGTGTTGCTGTGTTATGCTGCATCAGACCAGTGGTAGTGTCCAGGCCATCAGTCATTCCAGTGACCAGGCAGTCACAGTGGTATACGCTGCTGCTATATGTCCACTGCTACAGTATTATAATAATAATAATAATAATAATAATAATAATAGTAATAATAATAATAACAGCAAGTCCCTTACAGTGTTGCTGTGTTGTGCTGCATCAGACCAGTGGTAGTGTCCTGGCCATCAGTCATTCCAGTGACCAGGCAGTCACAGTGGTATATGCTGCTGCTATATGTCTACTGCTGCAGTATAATAATAATAATAATAATAATAATAATAATAATGATGATGATGATGATGATGATGATAATAATAACAACAACAACAAGTCCCTCACAGTGTTGCTGTGTTGTGCTGACTCAGACCAGTGGTAGTGTCCTGGCCATCAGTCATTCCAGTGACCAGGCAGTCACAGTGGTATTTGCTGCTGCTATATGTCTACTGCTGCAGTATAATAATAATAATAATAATAATAATAATAATAACAACAAGTCACTCACAGTGTTGCTGTGTTGTGCTGCATCAGACCAGTGGTAGTGTCCTGGCCATCAGTCCTTTCAGTGACCAGGAAGTCACAGTGGTATACGCTGCTGCTATATGTCCACTGCTGCCGTATTATAATAATAACAACAAGTCCCTTACAGTGTTGCTGTGTTGTGCTGCATCAGACCAGTGGTAGTGTCCTGGCCATCAGTCCTTTCAGTGACCAGGAAGTCACAGTGGTATACGCTGCTGCTATATGTCCACTGCTGCCGTATTATAATAATAACAACAAGTCCCTTACAGTGTTGCTGTGTTGTGCTGCATCAGACCAGTGGTAGTGTCCTGGACATCAGTCATTTCAGTGACCAGGCAGTCACAGTGGTATATGCTTCTGCTATATGTCACTGCTGCCATATAATAATAATAATAATAACAACAACAACAAGTCCCTTACAGTGTTGCTGTGTTGTGCTGCATCAGACCAGTGGTAGTGTCCTGGCCATCAGTCATTCCTGTGCTGCATATTGTGTTATATAACTCCAGAAACATAATGGAGAACAAAAATTTGAAAGATAAAATATGGAAAGATCAAGAACCACTTCCTCCTGGTGCTGAAACTGCTTTCACTAGCCATGACATAGACGATTAAATGCCATTGTCATCTGCCAAGGCCAATGCCCAATGTGATAGTAGAGGGCATGTAAAATCCAAAAAGCCAAAGTTCAGTAAAAATGCCCATAAAAAGAAATTTAAATGGTCTGAGGAGAAACGTAAACTTGCCAATATGCTATTTATGACACGGAGTGGCAAGCAAAGGCTGAGGCCCTGGCCTATGTTCATGACTAGTGGTTCAGCTTCACATGACAATGGAAGCCCTCATAACTGAGGCCTTGACACTTATGTTGGTGTTAGACGTGCATCCAGTATCCGCCATTAGTGCAGTGGGATTTAGACAATTGATGGAGGTATTGTGTCCCCGGTACCAAATCTCATCTAGATTCCACTTCACTAGGCAGGCGATACCGAGATTTTGCCATTTAATTCCAGTAATTTGGATGTATAATTATTAATTACAGTGATTTTGCCAATTAATTCCAGTGATTTTAATGTATAATTCCAGTGATTTTGCCAATTAATTCCAGTGATTTGGATGTATAATTCCAGTGGTTTTGCAAATTAATTCCAGTGATTTGGATGTATAATTAAAGTAATTTTGCCAATAAATTCCATTGATTTGGACATTTAATTACAGTGATTTTGCAGTATAGTTCCAGTGATTTGGACGTATGATTATTAATTACAGTGATTTTGCCAATTAATTATAGTGATTTGGACGTATAATTCCAGTGATTTGGACATATAATTCCAGTTGGAAATGTTTGTGTCGCTTGGCTTAATCATATAGCTACCTCATTGCACCTCTTTGACATCTTTGCTTGAGGTGCTGTTTGGGGCCTAGTTTTTGAAAAGTGCCATCCTGTCTAAAACTGCTGTATGAGTCCAGGGGTACTGCTGTATTAGTCCTGGGGTACTGCCGTATAAATCCACCAATTGCAGTTTGTTTTTTTTAAATGACAGGGGCGTGCTCGAGATGCTGTCAGTAGACCGAACAATTGTGGCCCACTCTCAACATTCAGGCACTGCATGACACTACTAGATTGGCCAGGTGGTTGTGTCGCTTAGCTTAGACATACAGGAACCTCGGTGCACCTTTTTTTTATTCTTTGCATCATGTGCTATTTGGGGACTATTTTTTTAAAGTGCCATCCTGTCTGACACTTCCGTATATGTCCAGTGGTACTGCAATTTAATTCCAGTGATTTGGACGTATAATTCCAGAGATTTGGACATATAGTTACAGTGATTTGGACGTATAAATACAGTGATTTTGCTATTTAATTCCAGTGATTTTGCCATTTAATTCCAGTAATTTGGACATATAATTCCAGTGAATTGGATGTATAATTCCAGTGGGAATTGTTTGTGTCACTTGGCTTAGTCATACAGCTACCTCATTGCACCTCTTCTACATCTCTGCATGAGGTGCTGTTTGGGGCCTAGTTTTTGAAAAGTGCCATCCTGTCTGACACTGCAGTGCCACTCCTAGATGGACCAGGTGTTTGTGCTGCACACTTGTGTCGCTTGGCTTAGTCATACATCAGCCTCTGTGCACCTCTTTTTCTTCTTTGCATCATGTGCTATTTAGGGACTAGTTTTTGAATAGTGCCATCTTGTCTGCAACTGCAGTGCCACTCCTAGATGGGCCAGGTGTTTGTGCCGCACACTTGTGTTGCTTAGCTTGGTCATACATCCACCTCAGTGCAACTTTTAGGCCTAAAAACAATATTGTGAGGTGTGAGGTGTTCAGAATAGACTGAAAATGAGTGGAAATGAATGCTATTGAGGTTAATAATACCGTAGGAGCAAAATTACCCCCAAATTCTGTGATTTTAGCTGTTTTTTTGTTTTTTTTTTTAAAGTCATCCAGATCCAAAACCAAAACACGAAAGGGTGGTTTTGGCAAAACCAAGTCAAAACCAAAACACGAAAGTGGAATTAGAACCAAAACCAAAACACAAAAAGTGCCAGCCACACATCACTAATTTGTATTTGTTTCATGTAAAGGATACAATATTTGATCCAATGGTGTATTGCAGTAATTTGATGCGTTAAGTCATTTTTTAGATGCTATTTGCCTTCAGTAAATCTCCAATTTGCAAATCACACTCAAATTTACCAAAATTTAACTATAACCTCAAGGGACCCCTTAGGGTGTCTTGAGGATAGAGTTTGGGAACCTCGTATTTAGACTATAAAGCTTTGAATGTGTACTCTGCCTCAAACCTTATACAGTATTCTCTGTTGAATATCAAATGTACTTAGATTATTGTGGTGCACTCCTGGATACATAGCATACAATAAGGAAAACATTCTCAATGGTTTACTGATTTATTAAAATCATTGCCATATTGTATATTTTAAATATATATTGCAAAATATCTGCTCATTTAACTTTTGATCACAGTGAAATATAAAAAACGTTTTAAAGATTTCCATTAATGATGTGTTCAAGTGATGTCAGACAGTGTTGTTTCTGACAGAAACACTTGCACGTGGGTTGTCATAGCTACTGTACAGTAATATCATCCAAAACAGGACACATTCTTAATTTTTACAACTACCTTCTGTATAGCAACTATATACTCAAGAAATTGTAGAAAAACACCTGCTAAGTTTACTGTATTTGCATTGTGATATATTTTCTGAGGAATTTCTGTCCTTGAGTTGTACAAAGCACACATTTTAAATTGAAAATATATATGAAATACACTTGTCATGGCAATAGCCCTTTAATTTTTAGAGCTATGTCAGCTTTATTGTTTGCTCATTTATTTATAAATAGTGTTCAGAATAAATTGTGTAAATATATCAATGTGCATACTCATATTAGGTTTTCAAGCCTAAACTGCGTTGTGCTCCCATTCCTGTAATCTGGAACATAAGTAATGGAATATGCTACCACTAAACGTTATGCCAGAATATGTAAGTAGCAGCAAAGTACATCAGACTCAGTGATTATCAGCAGGAAACATTAAAATCTACTTGCCAGAATTGCAGGAGTTCTGAAGCCTATCATTTTAATATGAGCCAAGTACTGTAGGTCCTTTTTTCTCCCTGTTGCTTTATGATCTTAAAAAATACATATTATAAAGCAGAACATACTGTATATTAAAAACCTTGCACACTACTATGTTCCATTTATAATCAAAATTAGTTTATGTCTTATATAGATTTATGTAGATGGATTACAAATGTGTGAAGCCTGAGAAAGGTAGATTTTCCGCTTTTCTCTATAGTGAATGTGAAGACATGAGGCAGAGGGTAAAACTGTATTTGTGATGTTTCAATCTCTGTAGCGATTAATATACTTTTTAGGCCTCAGTTTCCCTGTGTCTCTGGCTTGTGTCACTATGACCCCATGTGCGTGTTCATTCGTAAGCCTATATATTCTGAACTATAATCTTACTCAGGTAAATACAGGTGTGCTGTGACCTGGCACACAGTGCTGTCATGTTATGTTATTGTAGGAGGATGTTATTCTGTGTATGAGGTTACAAGGTATCATGGATAATCCTGTTTAACCCATCTATTATCCTTATATGGTGTCGAAGTCAAAAATATTACATAGAGAGAACATACAGACTCCACACATTATGAGTCACTATGCTTGCGAATACGCACAGCGTGCACAGCAATATATGGTAACATACGCATTTACACAGACATGCCACAAAGATAGATTCAACACATATTTCATACAGCACATAAATTTAAACATATCAAGCACCAGACATCATAAGGTTTCAAATTATATAATGGAGTAACGTCATGTATGTGTATTGTTGGAGCGGAGCAAGATTGTCATGTCGTGCTTGGAATCAAAGTAACCAGATTAATGTGTAGATTCATTTGGTGCCTGTGATTAGGTTGTAGCACATTGCCATGAGTAGATATGATTAAATGTAGGAATATGAAGTCACTTTTACTGGAACAAAAGATATGTTCAAAAGAGCATGTGATGGACAGGAAACCAGAGACTAGCAACCTTGAACAAAAGCCCTCACACTGACCAATGACTCATCATGAATGAGAAAGTTCCCTCCCCTAGACCAATAGCAAGAGATCTGTATACCCCCAATGGTCTCAGAGATATAGCTGATGACACATAGGAGAGCTTCCAGTTTGTACCAGGTGCTGACCAAGATGGGCTTCTGCCGATGCTCTGCTGCTTTGAGCATGGAGGGATAGCTATAGATGGAGTAGGGGGAGCCTAGTAAGCATTGAGCAAATATGGTGATGTATTGCTGGCCATGTATTTATTTGAATTAGTTTGTAATAACTGCTTACTGTGTAAATTGTAACCATGTAACTATATATATATACTGTACATTGTGATATATTGAATACATATCCTTTTAATAACAAATATATATATCAATGAGCTTTGGAACTCAGATAATGTGTGGGTGTATTGTTTTCTCTTATGGGATGTAGTGTTTTGCGATGTATAGCGCACATTCATAGCACATGGTCCACAGTATATATTAGAGCTTGCATTTTAAATATTTGTTAGAAAGTGATTTGACTTGAATAGATCAGTGCTGTGTCCGCGATATCACATTATTAATGATGCACTGTACATTACAAACACGGCTATGGTCTATCAGCTAAAGATGGACGCATCTTGATGCTGCTGAATCACGTGCTGTGTTTTGTTGTGTTATCAGTAAGGCGCTAATATGAAAATCAAGGGACAGTTAGTTTCTCACAATATTTAAAATGCTACAGTGTATTTTTATTGTTGCAAAACAAAGTTCAAATAAGTCATATTGTGTTTGATTCAGATTGGATTGTTTATCTGTTAAGTAAATTTAAAGAACATTTAAAAGTTGCTGCATAGCCATAATATAGCTGTGTTAGCATGCTGAGAAAATTTGTATACTTTTTAAACGCAGGCCTAAAGTAACTTTTGGTGCCTGTATAGAGTTTCTTTGTGACAAAGGAGCCGCATGGTCTGTCCTCCATTTTGGGCTAGCCACATGGCCTGTACACCATCTTGTTCAAGCCACATGGATGTGAAAGGGGGAGGAGCAGTGGCCATTTTAGGAAGATCACTTTCTAAATAGCTGACTTTCAGTCTGATTAAAACAATCAGTTTCCTTTGTCACAAAATTTCCACATACAGTATCTACAAATCAAGCACCATTTATAAATTACCAATGAATTTATTTAACCCATGCCATAGTCAATTACAAATAGTTTCAGTTGGATACATTTGTTTGCTATATATATATATATATATATATATTTGAAATAGTGTATTAAGGGTGTATTAAGGGTGTAATTGTAAAACACAAAACGCAGTACTGGCCTAGTCATTAAGGTTTATACAGAACAAGTGTGGGTTGTGTTAGTGAGCAATAGTAGTTTTATTGCTCACATTTTTAGAGATTGTGTGGTTTAAGTGAATTGCGAACGCACATTTGTACACGTGGTAAGGAACTAGAGAACAGCGTACAGAAGTGTGCACGTGGAGGTACACACGGTCGCGTGTTTACGCAAGGTTGCGTAGAGTTGGGAGCGCAAATTATAACCACACAATAGCAGTTCAATTTAAGGCGTGATAGAATACATTTAATACAATAGCACAAAACTATCCAATTTCAAAAGCAGATTAGTGTAAGACTTTGTTTAAACTGTACTACCTCTGGGATAAGACTACTAGTCAAAGGGAGTGATATTTTCTGTACAGAAAAGAAAAACACTGGCCCTCATTCCGAGTTGTTCGCTCGCAAGTGAATTTTAGCAGATTTGCTCATGCTAAGCCGCCGCCTACTGGGAGTGAATCTTAGCATCTTAAAATTGCGAACGATGTATTCGCAATATTGCTATTACACACCTCGTAGCAGTTTCTGAGTAGCTTCAGACTTACTCGGCATCTGCGATCATTTCAGTGCTTGTCGTTCCTGGTTTGACGTCACAAACACACCCAGCGTTCGCCCAGACACTCCCCCGTTTCTCCAGCCACTCCTGCGTTTTTTCCGGAAACGGTAGCGTTTTTTCCCACACGCCCATAAAACGGCCTGTTTCCGCCCAGTAACACCCATTTCCTGTCAATCACATTACGATCGCCAGAACGATGAAAAAGCCGTGAGTAAAAATCCTAACTGCATAGCAAATTTACTTGGCGCAGTCGCAGTGCGGACATTGCGCATGCGCATTAAGCGGAAAATCGCTGCGATGCGAAGATTTTTACCGAGCGAACAACTCGGAATGAGGGCCCATGTGTATTTGAGTGAGTGAAAGTAGGAGTGGATGTATTGAACCCTGGTTATTTGGATTGTTGTGGAAACACTGGGTTAGTAGAGGCCCGACGGCGTAAGGTTGGCTATCTTACATAATATATAGAGAAATACGCAAGTCGTGAGGAGACTTTCACAGGAGCGTGATAGAATTGTGAATTGAAGTAAAGGTTTTTTGTTATGCTCCGGCTGAGGAGCGCAGCTTGCAAATTTGACTCCCACGATCACAGGGCATATAGATAACAAGTATCTATAGGCCATGCGATTGAACCGCACATCCATGTGTTCTACACAGCACAACATGATACTATTGTGTCATATGCACTGTGGAGAGCATACGCAGACGTGATTGTGTAAAAGGAAAGAGAAAGGGGTTTTTGCTGGAAAGGGTGAGCAATAGTTATTGAAGTTTTCTATTTTTCACCCTACAAAAATTCCAGTGGAAAGATACCGAAAAGGAATTTTTCGCTGCCTCTCTCATGAAAATATTCCAACAGATCCTCCAACGAAAGAAATTACGGTGCTGTAAGGTCTGATAGGATCCTACAGTTGGGTACATCACGATCCACTATCAACAGTGTATCGTACTACTGGCCAGCGGGGGGCGAGAGCAGGTAAAGAGCGCTCAGAGAACTTTCAATGTCTGCTTGCATTGTGTATTTTGGTGGTGTTTGTGGGAGAGGACCCACAATGGGAGCCAGTTGCTCAAGTGGGAGACGTACAGTAGCCAGGGTTCAGGCAGAAGAGGTGCGGCCCAGGGGGTCAGCGAGGTTTATTATGTGTGGGAAATATGGTCCACACGCGGAAGCTTTTTGCAATGAATGGGTGCGTATGACTGCTGAAGATAGGGAATCATCCCTATGGTTCGTGAGTTTGATACTAAGGTATTGCAGGTACAAAGTCATATAAGACAAGAACAGAAATATAAGAACTTTTTGAACTTGTAGCAACAATAAACAAGTAGAAAAAAAAGAGAAAGCAAGTACACCACCATATGTAGATGTGGAAGCAGTTACGGCCAGCATACAAACTATAGAAAATTATAAAAATAAAAATATTTAAAAAATATGAATGTAACCTATATATGTACTAATGAATGTCAAAGTTTTATTTAGGAGGAGAAGGTGACCTGACTGGTTTCAGCCATTTCTCATGAACTCAGAGGAGTATCCAACCGGTAAAAGAAGAGCAGTAGCCTGCTGGGGAAGAGGCTGAGACCAGTGGAACTGGTAAGTATGGAGTCATTTGTGTACACATATGGTAAGACCCCCCCCCCAAAAAATAAAAAAAAAATAAAAATCAAGAAAGTAATGTCAGAAATTGAGAAAATCCTGTCCGCACATTAGTTTTTGCCAGTAGAAAAGTGGACAGAGATAGGGTAACCCCCAGGTATTTCTTTTAGTTACCATACAAGAAGTATTCATTCCTAGTAATGCCCCTAGTCAAGATGAGCTCGGAAATGTTTGTTGGACCATGTACAGACCCTTAATACAGGATGAGAAGGATTGAATGAATACTTCGCATGACCTAGAAGCTTGTTGATTATTTTTTGTCTTTTGCAGTACTAGAAAATTCTCCGTCTGGATAAGATCACTGGTAAACACTAATTCGGCAAATGGGAGGAACGAAAAAAGGGCAACATTACCCTTTGACAAAAACCTGCTGAAGTTACAATTGGGCCTCTATGATGCTAAACCCTTTCCTTCTTTTTCCTAACAGAATTGGCCCCTGACTAACGTAACAGAAACTTTGTTAAATATGAGATACATATATTGTACTCCCACTCAGGAAGTACAAGGTATGTTAGATACCCTCAAAGACTAATGTTGCATTACACTGTTCTAGATTCATGTCCATCACAGGTAGAGAAAATTATCTCACAGATACTAGGTTCGCTATGAACTTAGGATGGACAGGACACTGGATTCATGGCTGAAGTAGTCCCAGTAGTGACACAGCATGCACAAGCTTTAAGGGGGTAGACCAAGTAGTTAATCAATGCCCCGTAGTGCCCAATCCAGTTGTCATTTTAATAAAATCCTCTCCACCTCTACAAACTTATCTGTCACCAACCTCTATTCTGTTTCTCCACAGTTTCCTCTTCATCTTTTGCGTTCACACAGGGTGGTAGAATACATGGACCCGATTACAGTTCAAACACTACATGCCTAATTGGTCCTTCAGAGTTTTGCCCAAACCTAGTATATCTCACCAGCACGATGACACCAGTATTACTGCAGTGTGCCTTGTCTTGCACAAAGGGTGGAGGAAGGATGAGAATACTGGTGAAGGGAAATTTTTGTATAGACACTGATATGCCCGTTAACGAACACAGACCTGATATTTTCTTCTTTCTCTCCTCTAGAGATGTTTTTTCATTTTTTTTTTTTTGAGTTATGCTCATGGTACTCTACATTGCAAACACACAACAGTTAAATAAAGATACAAATTTGTGTTCCCTACAGGAAAAGGAGGTCTGGAAGTCGAAGAGGTATGGTTAGGAGTCCCCAGGACTCTGGAGAGATGGACAAGGTAAGCCATTGGCCCCTTGGACGTATCTCCCAAACCTAGCTGAGGTGGCATATGGTCTGACTCACCTAGGGTAAGGAAGGTATGTGCAAATTGGTAAGAGCTTACTGGCGTGTACCAGGGCTCTCTTCTCAGGCAAGCAGGAAAGCAATGACCTGTCTTACTTGCATGAGGAAGAACATTTGGTAAGGTAGTACTAACAGAGCCATCCCATATCCCTCCTGCAGACGGACCTTTTCAGGTAATACAAATTGACTTCGTACAGTTAACACCCTTTAGGAATTATTGTTATGTATTGGTGTGCACTGATGTTTTCTCAAACTGGGTAGACACATTTCCTGCCGCCACGGATGCTGCTGTGTTTACTGCAAAGAAAATTGTGCAGAAATTTGTGTGTAGATATGGTACACCTAGGAGTAGGAGCAAAGCTTGAAATTAGACTATTGTGGTCATAGACACTGCCACTAGTATTATGCAGCATTGGAACCACTCCCAGATCTTCACTTAACAAATCACCCTTTTCAAAAAAAATTGTTTTGCTTTTGGTTTTTGGTTTGTTTATGTGTGGATCATGATTGATCCACACAATGATCAGAAATACACCAATGAGGTGACAGTACAGTACCTTATCGAGATGATCCAGCATGTGAGAACTTGACAAAAGAACTTGAAACTGTTGATTCCTGGTATGCCAAATACTAACTGTCTTGATTGTGAACCAAGAGACTGTGTGATTGTTCTTATTCTCAGGTTACCTAATAGACAGGTGGGAAGGACCATACCAAGTTTGGTTGACAGCACTATCCAGTGAAAGTAGCTGAGAGAGAGACTTAGGTCCACGATTCCCATTGCAGGAAAGTCGGTATTCTGGAAGGAACTCGTAAATGGAGTGAGATCACAAAAGTATCACCAGAGAGTCTGTTCCGTGAAGACTGAGAGGTGGCACTGTTGAACACTACCTGAGTGTACTAAAGGATTACAGAAAGACCAGTCATTGTAATTGATTTGCTATGGACAAGATTTGTTTTGTTCTATTTTTTTTCTCTTTTTCCCGCTGACAAACATTTTTTTAAGGACATTCTATTTTTGTGAGGTTTTTCATGAGGAGTCGAGTGTGGGACTGGAACTGGTTCTGGAGGAAGGAGTGATTTCCTTATAGGATCCCAGGATTAGCCTATCAGTTTGTTAAAGCCAGAGAAAAATCAAAGGTCTAGTAGTTATGGAGTTCGGAGGTAACGTGATAGGCTATTGTCTGAGGAATACTGTATTTTGTAGTTATTGTGACCCCATATTTGAAGATGAGTGCATCCAGAGATGTCAGTCTAGCAATAAGGCAGCATTTGACAGACATCCCTTGAGTGATTACCACTCACTAGTGGGTAAGGTCTTAAACCAAACGAAATGTTGGATGTGCTCACAGGTACCTCTAAGACGAAATGATGCAGGATTAGTGACTTTTTTTAGAGTTAGCTGAGGTACTTGATTTACACAGAAGGGGGAGGGGACCGGTGGACAAAGAGTATAATATAACTAGACCCCCTAGTCTTAAGATCCACCAGTACCATAGATAAATCCTTGGTATGTTTAAATCTCACCAATTTCAGGAAATCAGGAAATTGGGAGGTAATCAGGAACAATCAGACAATGGCTATTCACACATAGCAGATAAAGCTCATTAATATATGTGGAAGAAAGGTTTATGAGTGGCTCTCCCCAAACTCCGAAGGTTTATTTTATCTAGGAAGGCCACTACTAATAACCCTTGTTCAATGATGAAACAGACCTAGCATATGTTCCAGAAATGGAAACAATGTTCAGGGAATGATAGGAATGTAAATCATGAAAATTTTATATGTCTCTTTCACGATTTGTTTGTGTTTTCTCCCTCTACCCAGCAGAACCTCAATCGAATCCAAACATCAGTATACAAAGACGTAGGTACATGTATATGTCAAATGTTTGTTCAAATCAGACATCATAGGCCATAGCACTGTCCCAGCATACTCTATAGGTTGAATGTTGTCCCACACCCAACCAGTGGTCCCGTGAACACCGAGTGCATATAGAGGATGTCTCGTCCTCCTCCCTGTCTTCCCCAAATATAGTCAAGTGTCTGATTTGCGAAATGAATACATATCTGTGTCTAGGTCACCGATTATAGTATGAAATATTTTTCTTATGTTAATTATGTTAATAATTTATGGCAGTTATTGTTTACTGCCAAAGGGTGGACTGTCGAAGTCAAAAATATTACATAGAGAGAACATACAGACTCCACACATTATGAGTCGCTAAGCTTGCGAATACACACAGCGTGCACAGCAATATATGGTAACATACGCATTTACACAGACATGCCACAAAGATAGATTCAACACATATTTCATACAGCACATTCATTTAAACATATCAAGCACCAGATATCATAAGGTTTCAAATTATATAATGGAGTAACGTCATGTATGTGTATTGTTGGAGCGGAGCAAGATGGACATGTTGTGCTTGGTATGAAAGTAACCAGATTAATGTGTAGATTCATTTGGTGCCTGTGATTAGGTTGTAGCACATTGATATGATTAAATGTAGGAATATGAAGTCACTTTTACTGGAACAAAAGATATGTTCAAAAGAGCATGTGATGGACAGGAAACCAGAGACTAGCAACCTTGAACAAAAGCCCTCACACTGACCAAAGACTTATCATGAATGAGAAAGTTCCCTCCCCTAGACCAATAGCAAGAGATCTGTATACCCCCAATGGTCTCAGAGATATAGCTGATGACACATAGGAGAGCTTCCTGTTTGTACCAAGTGCTGACCGAGATGGGCTTCTGCCAATGCTCTGCTGCTTTGAGCATGGAGGGAGAGCTAAAGATGGAGGAGGGGGAGCCTAGTAAGCATTGAGCAAATATGGTGATGTATTGCTGGCCGTGTATGTATTTGAATTAGTTTGTAATAACTGCTTACTGTGTAAATTGTAACCATGTAACTATATATATACTGTACATTGTGATATATTCAATATATATCCTTTTAATAACAAATATATACATCAATGAGCTTTGGAACTCAGATAATGTGTGGGTGTATTGTTTTCCTTATGGGATGTAGTGTTTTGCGATGTATAGCGCACATTCATAGCACATGGTAATAAGATGCGCAGGCGTCCAAGGTATATATTAGAGCTGGCATTTTAAATATTTGTTAGAAAGTAATTTGACTTGAACAATTGTCACACAGGAAATAAACTTGAGGGGCAGGTAATCTCTCTCTGAAGATGCTCCTCCACAGGGGACAATCAGGACTTAAACCAAGTTCCCTATCATTGTTCCTTCTGTTTACTTTCCTTTGTTAAACCCTGGGCTCTCACAGACAACTCAGAACCTGACCCAGCATGTGGTTAGCAATAGAAGGCCAGCTGTGGAAGGGAGGAGAGAGATATCTGAAATGGGATCCCACCAATAAGGAACCTGTGTATCCTCCCCAGATGAGCACGGCATGATGGGCATTTGTAAGGTTTTAAAATAGGTTGCACAGGTCAGCTTCTCATGTTAGTTGCAGGACTTTGGCTAAGGGGTGATTATCTGCCAGGCTACCTTGTGGAATGCATCACCAGTGCTGTGTGGACTTATACGTATTTACTACTGCTTGGACTAATCTGCTATCACTGCTGCATGGACTCATGATAGTTTTGCTGTGTGGACCTGTTTATCTGTAACTTATGTGTGGAATTGCTGTGTACCTAAATCTTCTACTGGGGCTTACTATCTGGACTGATACCTGCATATTGTTTCTTGGCTATATTGTTTCTTGCATATTGTTTCTTGGCTATATTTACTTCTGTATCCTCACAGTGAGTGAACATCATTTTTGGCTGCTTTCTGTGTTGCTACAACTTCTCAAAGATGAATCTTTACAGGCTCTTCTCCTCAAATCCATGTTCAAAACTTAATAATTGCTTCTGTTTGGTTACCTAAAATATACAAATCTCACTGAAAATATACAGATCCTGATTTTAAATCAGATGCACAGTGGCTCAAAGTGCAGAGAGAGATGGGAGGAAGAGGGGGAGATAAAGAGAGAGGGATATTGGAAGTTGGTGGTAGAGAGAGGATAAAATAATAGCACCCAAAGAATAATTAGTTCAAAATACTAGTTAATAAAAAGCCTCCATAATCTTTACGTGCCAGTACACTAATTGCACATTTGGATCTGTAATATATGAACTGAAAGATGCCAGAGGAATAGGACAGGCTCTTGAAGCTAAATTATTGTTATGCACCCCAATGTCGACAATCATAATGCTGTCAGAATGTTGACAGAAACAATGCAGACATACCGATAGGTATACTGGTAGTATAATTAGCTGTTGGACAAAAATTTACCTTATTTTTTATGTGTGCCCTTGAGATAGAGAATATATTCTGGGACTGAATTGAATGACTGAAATATTCTCTAATAGGCACTGCATAATATGTGTGCTGTAGTAAATATATATATATATATATATATGTGTGTGTGTGTGTGTGTGTGTATATATATATATATATATATACTGTATGTGTATAAATATATATATATATATATATATATAACTGTTAAGAAATGAATAGATAGTCATTGAAACTGACTTGTTCATACTTTACCATCCCAGTGGACCCGGAGGGGAGCACAGCGAGGCACCATGCTCGAAGTATGGTGAGCGCAGCGAGCAATGCGAGGGGACACGGTACACTTATATGGTGTCCATGTCAACCTATGTCGACATACACATTAAAAAACAATGAAAACCGCATGTCGGAATTTTGACCTGTCGGCATTTAACATGTCTGTATTTTGACCTTGTCGGTATTTTAAATGTCGGTATTTTGTCCATGTTGGGATTTTGACCTTGTCGGGATTTTGACAGTCGGTCAATTGCTGTCGGGATTTCGATTGGAGGTATTTCATACCATTCTCGGCGCAAACCATCATAATCTACTAAGGCCAATGCCTCAGGGCTCGACGGCTTAAGTTTGGGAATGCAAAATCAAAGAAAAGTAAAAGTCAGATTAGTGCAACAACCAATAAAAAAATGTGTCTATGCAATAAATACTGTCATAAATGCCCTCAATGATTAATTCATTTTTAAAATCAAATTAAATTCAATTACTAATCAATCCCTCCTCCCACTACATACATACTCTACTTCCCTTGGGCTCCTGATCTAGTTAATTAATTAACACAAAAATGAGTTGTGTATATTGGTCAAAAACATACATATTTACAACATGGTACATATTGTGTGTAAAGCTTGCTGAGGCAACCTGAGGCGCACCACCCATTGTTGACAAACAACTTCCAGCAGCAAACAGCATAGATCTTCTGAGTTATAGTTCACATGGAGGGCCACAGGCTGCTTTTCTCTGATGTAGAACAATACATCTTGGTCCCATTATCCCCAACAACCACCCAGATCACAAAATAAACATCTTTTTACAGTGTGTACTATTAGCACCTCCACAAATAAGGCCACCGCCTTTCTATTAGATGTACAAAAATATATAGCATAGCTTTCACTCATTCACACTGGGAGCAGTCATTTATGGTCTACTCCCTATGGTTATCAATATTCATGAGTATGTGACTCAAAATGACTGCACATACTGTGTTTTAGCGACAGGTGCTCTATAGATGTCACTTAGATGATCATGTTTTTGGATGGTTGAACTTGATTCATCGTAAAGGGAAAAGGGGAGAGGGAAGGTCAGTTGCACAGGAAAAAGATGGAAAAGTACCCCTAATTTAGATGTAGCATTAATTGTTTATAATTTTTAGGGGGTGCTACCACAGATCATAGCATAATACAAGGTAAAGGAAAAAAAGGAAGAGAAGGATCTGTCTTCGGTGCACAAGAATTTAAAATATAACTTTTAATTGTTTTATTAAAAATGGATTGCACGTTATACTTTGGCGTGTCTTGCTAATTAACTTGTATGCAAAATATTAAAAACACAAATAGAAGATATGTGAAAATGTGACAACACTGTGAACTACAGACAAAAAAGAAAGTATAATAAACATAAATGTGTTTAAAAACTGAGCATCTGTTTTGTGTCTGTCCTATTTATTAAAGTATAAGATTTATTATACCAATATCAGAGTGAATCACCTATTACACAGTTTAGTGCAGATAATGAAAATAATGTGTAATGAATAAGAGACTATAACAGGACTTGACCCTGATAAATGAGAGCCCGACATATGATATACTGTAGATACTCATGAGCACAGAATTCAATCCATTGGAGATATAATCGCAGGAACGCCCATTAAAATAGCATACAGTGGTGAAGTCAAACACTTGACACTAGAAGTGAGAGGTGAATAAATACCATATCTGACTCCATATATGAGAGATACTATAGGATCACTCCATATATACCAGACACCTATTATATTATACTAAATATCGAATATGGAAGGCATCTCAGAACTTTACATTTAGAGTCTAACACAAGATTTAAAATCTGTCTGTAATACATGTCATTTGAGTCGATTACAGCATATTGTGAGATATACAGGACTTATTGTGTTACAGTATCAAAGATTGAGACACATCATTTGTATCCAAATCCCAAGGAGTCTGGGCAACATGCCAGAGGCTTTTATAGTAGCACTAAAGTAACAGCTCTAATACAATTGTGTCAATACATAATATAAATTGAAAACAAATACAGAGCAATACTGACCTACATTAATACAGACAGACACAAAATAGACGCTCAGTTTTTTAACAAATTTATGTTTATTATACTTTCTACCATTGAATTTGATTCACATAGGATTGGACACAAATTGGCTTCAGTGAGCCTGTTCTGATATATGCCCAAAACATCTCTGTGTAATGGTACAAACAAGTCAAACACTGCACGATATTTTCGGACAAACTCTCCGCTCTCGAACAGTGAACCTTCCCCTGGTCAAATATATCTTTCAGGAATAAAATTAATTGATCCTAATTTGAAAATAATTTAACGGATGATTAAGGAACCTTCTCCAGGTCAAATATATCTTTCAGGAAATTAAGAACTTGATCCTAATTTGAAAATCATTTTAAAGGATGATTAGCAAACCTTCTCCATGTCGAAGATATATTTCAGGAACAGAAAAGCTTGATCCGAATTTTAAAATAATTTTAACGGATAATTACCAAACTTTATCTATGTTAAAGATATCTTTCATGAACAGAAGAACTTTATCCTAATTTTAAAATAATTTTAACAGATGATTACAGCATTCAAAAATATATTGTTAACTGCCTTGTGTTTGCTGCCCACTGTTGTCGCTTAGCTTAGTCATCCAACCATCCAGCTACCTCGGTGCAACCTTTTGGCCTAAACTGGATGAAAACAATATTGTGAGGTGGTCCAAATTGACTGAAAATAAGTGGAAACTAATGTTATTGAGGTTAACAATGCTGTAGGAATAAAGCAGGCCCAAATTCTGTGATTTTACAGTAACTGTTTTTATGATTTAAAAAAAAAATACAGATCCAAAAACAAAACCCGCAAGGGCAGTTTTGGAAAAAACAATACAGATCTGAAACATGAAGGAGCTACACATCCAAAACCAAAACTCTAAAATATTGGCCAGAGCACACCTCTATTAATAATGTCAGAGATGGTGAAAGGCCTTTGCCTCCTACAGTGTGTTGAAAATGCCCTTTGTTCTGGTCAACATTGTAATTACCCACATTTTACATTTTAATTACTCACAATTACACTGTCTCTTTATGTTACTTTGGCCCCGCTTGGCCTCCAAATCATTTTTAATAGTTAATATAAGTTCACTTCAGTGTTATATTGCCTTCTGCTATAAGTAGCTAGCATAATGCTGATGTAAGAGGCTAAGGGGATAATTTTAATAACAATTCAATGAACTTTATAGCAGCTGTGACCATTATACCACCCCTGTGTATGGATGACCTCACTACGCAAGGCGATTTTAGAATGATAGAATATCGGGTGGTTATTTATCTGTGAGTTACCTGAGTAGGCTTACTTTACCTCTCACTGTCAGTAACCACTTGTCACTGACTTCTCCCACTGAATATTGGGTTAGTAGCATGGTGCCAACACAGGACTCCCATAAAGGCACTTGAAACCGCTTATTCCACCCAGGCTCCTGCACTTGCACCTAGAATCACTTCAAACAGGCTCCTACCACCAGCTCCTGGAACCGCTCACTTCTGAGAATGTGTGAGCGCTGCTGCAATACTTAGTGGACAGTGTTGGATAATTTCTTCTGGTCCCTTATTCTGATCTAGTCTGAATGGGAAGCTGGCAGAGAGTTTTAGGTTGGAGATTCTGGGCTCAATCCAGAACACCCAGAGAAAAGAATACACTCTCCCTACAGAGCCAGTAAGAGGACACAATACAACCTGCCATAATGCCTCCATGACTAATACACATACAACTGTCTCTCAAATTGTACATAAAACTTGCATTACAATTGGATTCCTTCTTTCATACTTCTGTGACCCAAACCAGTTTGGCAAAATCACAATCTGACAATCTGATTTTTACCCTCTTAGAAAACACTCCCTGGAGAACATTTCAAAGAAAGTGCTTTAAATAAAGGCTTGACCGAGTATCAAGGAGCACAGCACAGAGCTGTATCTTCAGTAGAAACAATGGGGGTAATTCAGACCTGATCCCTTGTCTGCATTTTCGCACAGCGGTCGGTCAGGTCTAAACTGAGCATGCGTATGCACCACAATGCGCAGGAGCGTCGCACGGGTATAAAGCGGATCACCGCTTAGCGATGGGTTAGTGTGAATAATCCATTTGAACGGGCATTCGTAAGATTGACAGGAAGAAGGCATTTGTGGGTGGCATCTGACCGTTTTCAGGGAGTGGTTGGAAAAATGCAGGCATGTCCAAGTGTTTGCAGGGAGGGTTCCTGACATCAATTCTAGTCCCTGACAGGATGATGTGATCGCAGTGGCTGAGTAAGTCCTGGGCTGCGCATAGACTTGCACACTTGCACAGCTAAAATACACTCCACCTGTAGGCGGCGACTATCTGATCGCAGCAGTACAAAATCGCTTGCTAGCGATCAGGTCTCAATTAGGCCCAATGTTGTACTGGCCCCATCTGGAATTACTGCTTCCCTTTTATCCCCTGAGGTGCACTGGTATTGATGAAGCAAGTCACATGTTGAAGTGCTGAAAAACACTGGTGTTTCAGCAGTCAGCTGATTGAATCTAATATGGTGACGCCCATCACCCAGAGATGGAGAGAAACTCATGAAGTACATAGGGAGCAGCATGCTCAAAGGGACTGTAAGTACATTCAACAAAAAGTAACTCAGTCCCATACTCAAACTGAAGGTGCTTGTATGCTAAGAAGACTTCTCAAGCAAAAAACTCAGCAAAGCAGGATATACTGACCAGTACAGGTGACAGAGGTAAGTCACAAGACAAACTGCTAGAACAAGATAAACTTAAGTCAGGATTTTGACACCTTGTAAGTGTATAATCTATACATTTAAACATGCAATTCTACAAATGCACATAGCACATTAACTATAACATGCTAAAAATAATGATTACATAAAGTATACAGTATACTTACAGTACAGGGCGCATAGAGCTGTTAGTTCATATGGATATAGGGCCTAATCCAGGCCTGATCACTTGCTAGCAATTTTTAGCAGCACTGTGATCAGATAGTCGCCGCCTGCAGGGGAGTGTATTTTAGCTGTGCAAGTGTGCGAACGCATGTGCAGCCGAGCAGTACAAAAGGATCTTTTGCAGTTTCTGAGTAGCCTAGGACTTACTCAGTCACTGCGATCACTTCAGCCTGTCTGAGTTCCCTGATAGTGTCAGTACAGTTCCAGTGCATCAATCCAGCTCCAGTCTGGTAACCAGCTATTTCTGTTTCATCATTGCCCTCCAGTTCCAATCTGGTGTTACATAGAACTTTTTTCTCAGTCACCTATCCGGTTCCAGATCAGTTGCTAACATGGTTCCAGTCCAGTCACCTATCCGGTTCCAGTCCAGTCACTACTTTGGTTCCAGTCTTGTCACCTCTCTGGTTCTTGTCCAGTCACTAATCAAGTTCCAGTCCAGGTTCTGTTTTAATATTACAGTTGTTACCTGTATCCAACCATTGCTAGAGGCCAGTTCTGGCAGTTCAGCTTGTCCCTGCATCCAGTCATCGCTACCTGCTTCCAGATGGGAACTGAAGTCCAAAATACTTTGCTATATCATTGAGTTATTATCTTCCCATTGTGCACATCACTCCATGAGTAGGAGTTGGATTAAGCCTCCATGCTTCCTCCACACTCCAGCTGCTTTTGCTTCAGCCTCTCACGTCAACCCAAACAAACTCAAAACCTTCAGGCATGACACTTAGGTTGCAACCTGATCTGCCTAATGATTGAACAGTTACTGGTCATCCTCCTTACCTCACAGTCTGGCCACTCTTCTCCTCGAACACCCTGCTCCCTTCCACAGACTTCAGCCCTTCCTCTATTCATTTACAGAACTCAGTAAATATAAGAGAGAGTGGGTCTGCAGTGTTGCAGTCTGCTTCTGAGTCCTGTAAGTCAGTAATATCCTGACCCTAGTGGTCAGGGCAACAACAGATCTGAGGGGAAGACTGCAGTGTGATGGTGGCCAAACAATGAATGCATGTGCTCATTTGTAGACTGGCCACATATGGCTGCAACTACCACTTCACTCCATTAGACCTACAGTATTTGGAGATTCTGCGGCAACTGTGATTTCTATATAACTAGAACATGGGACATCAGCAGCACAGCCTGTTATGTGCAGCACATGCATTGTCCTGGACTAATTACCTGTTCTACAAGCCCACCTTCCCCAGGTGACCACATGGGGCATATCCAGCTGCATGGACCAGGTACCTGATGCAATACAACTGAATGACCCTCACTCCTCCCGAATACTCACCTCAAGTGGCAGCAGCTCTTCCTGGTTGAGGGGAGGACCAGACCCAGCCCGGGGGATTATAACAATCATAGAGGCCTCAAACACCAACTGGCAGCTGAGTTACATTTCCTAGAGCTTTCACATAAACTGTGAATTTTTAGAGACTGTGTTCTGTGGGGGACTGAGGATTTAAATGTTAGTTTTCTTAATGCAGATAGTACAGTATCTCTATATTTTACATTACATAGAAACATAGAAACATAGAATTTGACGGCAGATAAGAACCACTTGGCCCATCTAGTCTGCTCCTTTTTTTTATCCTTTATGTAATCTCAACCCTTTTTGAAAACTAATTCTTTGTAAGGATATTCATATGCCTATCCCAAGCATGTTTAAATTGCTCTACAGTCTTAGCCTCTACCACCTCTGATGGGAGACTATTCCACTTATCCACTACCCTTTCTGTGAAGTAATTTTTCCTTAAATTTCCCCTGAACCTCCCCCCCTCCAGTCTCAGTGTATGTCCTCGAGTTCTAATACTTCTCTTCCTTTGAAGAATGTTTCCCTCCTGAACTTTTTTAAGTCCCTTGATATATTTGAAAATTTCTATCATGTCCCCCCTTTCTCTTCTCTCCTCCAAACTATACATTAGACCTTCCTTAAATTGCCCCAGTGCCTAAATCATGATTTTTGTCATGAGAAATAGGACCCTTACCCTGTACGATCCACTAGGCAAGGAAAATATGCAAATGATTCAACAATCTCTGAAAAGTGCTGCATAAACTTCTATTAGACAGTTTATAAGCCAGTACAAAGGAAAACACAGCTTCGTACGAAGCCACCCACATAACAAAAGAGGTCTGTCAACATACTGTACAATAATAATGAAATCAGATTACTATCATTTCGGCTAACTGACATTGTTTTGCTAGCAAATATCTCTCTACTGTACAGAGAAATATATGCTGTATGTACAATACAAAAGACTGTTATTGTTGCTTTGTCATCATATCCCACCTAGATAAATCAGTAGCCATATGTGGATAAATACTTGTGAACAATTTCTCTTGGGTACAGAGAAAAAACATTTCTTTACAAAATGATTGCTTTAGAAATGTAATTGCTTACCAGCACCTACATTTGTCACACTATCTTGCTTCTTTGGCTTATAACCTTGATCCTTCAGTTGTGCCCACCTGGTAATAAATAATTGTAAAAATAGGGAGTAGAGGGCTTATTTATTTATTAACAGTTTATTATATAGTGCAGCAAATTCTGTTGCACTTTACAATTGGAAACAGTCAGTGATAACATAAAACAAAACAATTGGAAACAACAATGAAAAAAAAAAACTGGGTAATAACAGACAGACATAAAAGTAGGAAGGCGCTGCTTGCAAGCTTACAATTTAATTTATAGGGAATAGGCATTGATACACAATGATAGGTGTTATCTATTGCATAAAGGTCCTCCAGATTGCAAAGCTTCTTGGGCTTTATGATATGGTCAAACAACAATGTTGGCCTAAGGCCAGGAGGCTAGAAAAGTGAAGAATGAGAAAATATGTGAGGATATGAGTGGACTGTATGTGGGGAAGTAATTGGATAGGAAAGTTAATGAAGGTTATATAGGCGCTTACGGAATTTGATAAGCTTGACTGAAAAGGTGAGTTTTCAATGAATGCTTGAAGGTTTGGAGACTAGAGGAGAGTCTTATTGTGCATTTTGGGTTGCAGCCCCCCAAAAATCCTGCAATCGTGAATGGTCGCGAATGAGTGTGGATGAGAGACGTAAATCTTGTGAAAAGTGAAGAGGTCTGATTTTGTGATGTTTTGAGATTAGTTGGCCGAAGTATGGTTTAGCAGAGTGTGGGCAATTTTTCAGGGTAATGTAAGTAGAGCAATGAGGGATCCAAATTCTTTCAAACGGCTACATACTGTACATACATTTTGTACAATTGCTAAGCCAGTAGTTGCATACAGTACATACAATGAAGATACTACAATTGCTAGCAAACAGGTGAATGCAATCCTTGATAAACTGTGCAAGGAAAGAATATGGAATCTTCATATTGTATATCACCTCTTGTTTAAATGTTTTAATAAGACATAACCCAATACAAATAAATCATATTTCAGCTGGAGATTTTAACTATCATGTGAGCTATTTAGTTTCAGATTTTGTAACATGAAACACACACATGCACACGCATATTCCACATCCCAAATACACAGCAAATCCCATTGCCTATGCTCCCATGTAGGGACTATTTGCCAAATGGGGCACATGTAAAGGTAGGTGATCTCTGTGCATGGAGGGTGTAGTTCCTGTGGGAAGAATGGACGGGTGTGAGGTATGATATTATATAATCAGACTGACACTACTTTATTTTGTGTAAATATAGGGCTATCTAAAATGTAATAATTTAATAATTTTAATCATGTGCTCCTTACTATGTATTGAACCTCTGCAAGAAGTTGACATCTTATAAAGTAACAATAATAAAATAAATACAGTATTAATGAAATTTCTTGCTTTTGCCTATACAAACTGTAAGTACACTGACCACAAAACAGCTTCATCTGCTTTTCAAAATGTAAGCAGCTGCCTTGCTTGGGTCATCATGAAATAAAAATATAGTACAAATTATGGGTTTTGTATACACATAATCAGTGCCAATAAAATATCCATGGTTAACATGTAACTCCCTAATTAGCAAAATTGGTATTTATATGATAAATTAGGTCATTAGCTAAAAGATGGCTGTGTATCAGATGAAAGGGGAAAAAAAACCTAATGAATACCAACAGAATTTTTTTTATCATGTCTGGTATGTATCATATATGTTAATAATGAGTGATACACATTTTATTACTCTTTACTAATGGTGAAGGGAGCTTAAGTACCTTTCTGGTACCTATTAAGCTAGATACCGTAGTTTGTTATATACCGCAACTGCAACTCACTGTACTGCTCTTTTTGAAGGTCCAAACTCTCCAAGTAATCCTGGCATCCATATGTGTTGGTGAATGGCAATGTCCTGAGTAGCCTGCATCGGGGACAATGTAGTGCTGCAGCTCCATCTCCTGGCAATGCTTTCGGTCCTCTACCGCCTTTTCTCTGCCCCTTCTCCCCTAGTCTCTGTCTCTTCCCTCCTAGTCCCTGCCCCTTCCTACCTACTCTCCTCCCCCTCTCTGCCCCTTCCTCACACTTTCCTTCCCACCCCTTCTACTTTATGCCCCTTCCATTCTACTCTTCATCCTCTTTCTCCTGCGTTTTGCCCTCTCTCTGCAACTGAAGTCAGCGGCCAGAGGTCAGGAAAAAAAATGGTGTCTGGTAAAGTAACACTACTGCTCACTGCGTGGCAAGGTAATTAGATAAATCTTAGTAGCAGTTACACTATATTGTACTTTCTTGTTAAATAAGGCCCCATATTTGCATTTACATTTTAATTTTAAATGTACAATAGTGTATACTAAAGCAATATGGAGTGCGTAATTAGATTATTTAATTTTACACATTACTCATCAAAAAGAAATTAAATATTTAATATATATATATATATATATTTCTTTTCAGTTGTTTCTATTATTTTACAATTATTTCTTTCATACAGATGAAAAGATTGATAGACTCAGAAATTGAGGCTTTTTTTCTGACTACAAAAAAAGGTATTATCATTCAGTGGGAATCATTGTTCCAGTGCTCAGAGTAAGTTCCAGAGGGTGAAATTTCAATCTTGAGGCAACATTATCTATCTTCACATCTTTCTCTTTCTTAGAATATCATAGTGTAATGCTGATTATGCTCCAGTTTAATTGTCTGATACTATTATTCCATACCTGAGGCCTGCATAAATGTATCCTCCATTTGCTCTGAAATCATAGCTAAGGTATTTTTCAAGCAGATATTCTTCAAATATCAATGTGAATGATGTTATCTGGTTAGCTAGCTAGTTAGTTAGTTAGTTAGTTAGCTGACCCATTGAAGCCATCTTTGTAAATGTTAATGTAATATTAGAAGACATATTAGTGCATTATAAATCAGTATAAGCAGAGTTTTATGTTCCTTCCAGTTGATGCTGTGTTGCTGTCTGGAAGATGACATTGCCAATCAGAGCTCATATAACTTTACAATGATTAATTGCATGGAATTAACAAAAAAAAGAGCAATCAATAACAACACTGCTTGCTTTTACTGTAAATTCAGCTGTGAAAGGTAGGGGGGAAGAACTGCTGGAGCACAGAAGAAATTGATGCTGGGGGTTACTGCATGGGGCTGATTATATTAATAATAATCAAAAAGCAATCTGCACTGTTTATGAAACTGGTTATAGCAATGAGCATTTGTTATATACATTTCTCATCAAAACGGGTCTCTGAATGGTAAGTGGACATCAAAATGTGATCAGCAATACATTATGGTTATCTTTGCAATATATACTAGTTTAATGTGATCTCCATGATATACTCTTTATCGTAATGGTGCTTTGCAATATACACTAGATAATTTTGATGTGCATGGTATAATGTTTATCACAGTGGTGTTCAATATGTGATATAGATCATCATAGTAGCAATTCACAATATATGTTAATAATACAGCACGGCAAAACACCAAGTTATATTTTGTTAAAAATAATATATTGTACATAAACAGAATACTATAGAACAGAGCTTGTCAAGCAGGGTCTTCAGGGTACTCCAACAGTCCAGGTTTTAAGTATATCCATGGCTCAGCACAGATGGTTAAATAAAATTGACTGAGGTACTAATTAAGCCACCTGTGACCAAGCATGGATATACTTAAATATGTAGAACAAGACAATAGATCGAAGGCAACACATGTAACAATCAAATCAAAAGAGTCACTTGTTCAGCTGAAAAAGAATCCTCTTCAAATCCAAGTTTTTTCTCCAGAGGCAATTCATATAAAAGAAAAAACAGAAAACCAAAAACCAAATGTGTAGTAATGTTTATAAATAAAATCTTTCTTAACCATTCATATACCAAGCCTACCTCGTCAATGTACTTTACCAAGCTGGGGTCTTCAGAGGATCCAACGTTTTTTTGTCTAAATTCTCAACTGATTGATGCAGTAAATTACTAAAACTATATTTTTGGGGTTTCTGAAGGGATACATTCTAGTAAGGGTACGACAGCATAAAATATTTCAGTTCTTTCTTTCAAGAGTAGTTAGCCCAGAGGTTCCCAAACGTGGTCCTCAAGGCACCCGAACAGTCCAGGATTTAGGTATATCCATGGCTCAGCACAGATGGTTAAATCAAATTGACTGAGGTGCTAATTAAGTCACCTGTTGCCAAGCATGGATACATTTAAAACCTGCACCATTGGGGTGCCTTGAGGACTGCGTTTGGGAACCTCTGAGTTAGCCAATAAAAGTCATATATTCTTCTTCATTACAGTGTGTACATTTTTACATCCTATTGGATACTGTATATTCTTGTAAAAAGGTTATATAATTTTACTACGGTAACAATACATCACTATTCATGTGTTGCCATTGCTACAGTCCTTAGCACATGTTGGTTGTCTTCCTGTGTTTCTCACATATAAAATGTTCTGCATTTGTAATGTAGTATAGTGTTCTTTACTATTTACGTTTTTTTTAAAGAACATTTTATAAGCCTAATTACACAGTATTTATCTTAACCCGATGCGGGACACATAGAAAAATCAGGAGTAACATAGTTGTTATAGATACGGCAGGATCGCAAAAAATAACATTCTGGGGTCCTCAGAAGACCCCCCTTGGTATACTAAGGGTCAATTAGAGAGGTATTCAGGAGACTTGATGCACATCAAAAGGAATCCAACATACCGAAACTCGCTTCATAAAGTGGGTCTGCTGAAATTATAAAGGTTTCTTTGCAGACGGGATGACTTTATGGTTAGAAATATAGGAACAGTAATTATGTAACAGCAAACCGAACACTCACAGCAAATATGGGTGGAATCCTCATATAAAGGTTTCCTTCACTTGTCCGATGTATGAATTATTCTTGTGGGTGCTTATTTCTCTCAATCAAGGTATATACATAAAAATAAAATAACAAGGCAATGTGTAGTATAGTCAAACTTTGACTTGGTAGACACCACTGTGTGGAGATAATACAATGAATGATTGCCCAATGGAAGATACATACCTAACACTCACTTTTATACAGATAGTGTTCAAGCATATACCGGTTTCCTTATCAGCATCCAAGTGTTGAACTCAAATACATACCGAAAACTCACAATAGCAACCACAGGGATCCTCGAATAAAGGTTTATTTAAACACGTTGATAGAGGTATAATCCAATTAACAGCAAAAAGGTTTAATTTTATTAATCAAAAATGACACAATTAAAATGATAAAAGAGTGCTTAGAGACCATCCAGAGACTCTAGCACACAGGTTCTCAAACTCGGTCCTCAGGACCCCACACAGTGCATGTTTTGCAGTTCTCCTCACAGAATCACAATTGAAATAATGAGCTCCACATGTGGACCTTTAAAAATGTGTCAGTGAGTAATTAATACACCTGTGCACCTGCTGTGTTACCTGCAAAACATGCACTGTGTGGGGTCCTGAGGACCGAGTTTGAGAACCTCTGCTCTAGCACAATAGTGAAGGTGGTTGAGATCAAACAATTCACAAAGGAGATGTAGGTCCAGACTACAACCTCACTGTATGAAAAGTACCCTTTATAGCCAAAAGTCCAGAGTCCCAAGGAAGTCCCATGTCTATCCACTCTCTCCCCACTAATATGTGATTAGTGATCAATAGAGATTGGCATACAGCACCAGGTATCACAGAAGGTCCAAGCATCTTGAGATAAAACAATACTTCATTCATGAACTTGTGGAAAAGAGATCTATTGATATAATCCACATCACCAGTGAGGAGAATCCTGCAAATCTGTTAACAAAAGGAGCCAAATAACATTCACTTAAATTCCTGCGAAAAAGAGGACTGGAAGTCACGTGATACAGTATGTTAATGACTTTTTTATATATTTAACAAAATTAGTTTACAGATCACGTTAGAGAAGCTGAAATAAAATGTTTTTTTAACAAATACAAGCTTGTAGCAAGAGTGCTTGCTAAAATAGGAGTGTGCTACTACAAGACTCTAGTCCAGTGGTTCTCAAACTGTGTGCCGTGGCACTCTGGGGTGCCTATGGCACTTACAGGGTTGCCTTGGATTGTGGTCCAGGACCGATTTAAATCATTTATGGTCAATGTAATAGGCAAAACCAGTGCTGGTGACATAAGGATGACATAAATACCCAATATACTTAATTTTATATTTTTCTTCTAAATTTCTTAGTTAAACCTTTTTGGCCTAGGGGTGCTGTGAAAAAATTCTGATACTCTAGGCACCGTGATTCATAAAACTTTGGGAACCACTGCTCTAGTCTCCTGTTCTTCCCAAGGGAGGCTTTGTGCCCTATGCCAAGATAGCTAACAATATTTCTACTGAGCATGTATGGGAGCCATCTTGAGATTGTGTACAGTGACATGGTGGAAGACTGAAGTCTCCTGCTTAGATACTATGAGAGACCTGATTAATACCTGTTATAAAGCTGTTTCAAAATTACTGCACCTCTATCCATTTGCAGCATACACTCACCAGTTTGTGATCTATATGAAACCCTGCTACACTCAAGTTCTGCTCAATCACCAGTGTACATGTGACAATGAGTACAGCTGTACCTGTTATTGATCAATAAACTAACACCCAGGGGTGTATCTAGAGGTGAGAGCTCCCCAGGAAAAGTAAGGGACTGCCCCCCCCATATTTGAAATAGGAAAGGTGCATGTGCTGAAAAGTGGGCATGGCCACACAATATTACCCCCAAATTCAAATGACACCACATAGTAGTGTCCGAAATTCACATTATACCACACCGTAGTACCCCTTATACATGTTACATCACACCCTAGAGCCCCTTATTAACATTACGCTACACAGTAGTGCCCCTTATACTCATTATGCCACAGAGTAGTGCTCGTTACACATTGTGTGCGCATCAGCTCCCGCTGGGATGTCGTCACCTCTGCTACATGCTGGGACGTAGGAAGTGTCATTCCTAGTCAGACCTTTATTCACTACAATAACCATCAGAGCTGTAACTAGACATTTTGGTGCCCTGTGCCATCAAGGGCATTGGCGTCCCCACCTTCATATTTGAAATAGGGACAGTGCGCACTGAAGGTGCATGCCCCAAAATAGGGGCATGTTCTTTCTGGGTAGGGATATACAATAGTAGATCCAGTTTTTAATTCTGCAGTGCAACCTTATTCATGTTACGTCACACAGTAGTGTCCTCAGAGGCGGATTTAGACCTCATAGGGCCCTAAGCAAGACACTGATTTGGAGCCCCTCTTCCTCAAACATTCCTCACTGTCTACCCCCCCCCCCCCATCATTCCTACCCCCATCATCCCCCACTCATATCTAATTGTAATTTGAAGTAGGTGGTGAATGTTGTATAAAATTAAAAAAAATCCAGTAATAAAGTACACTGGAAGAATTTTTTTTTTCTGTACACATCCTGGCTCCACTCTCAAAGCATCTGACGTCATACACACGTGTGTCATGACTGGTCACATGCAAAGTGCTGCAGGACTGGAGACATAGGCATGCGCTGGAGCCGGCACCCAACAGCTGTCTAATAACTGACAGCCTTCTGGGAGTATTCAGCCAGCCCAGCTCTCGGAAAATTTTGGTGAAGCTCGAGGTCTGGCAAAAATGCCCTTTATACAGCTTTGTTGGCAGGCGACCTTGAACCAGCAGGGCCCCCTGAGACCAACAGGGCCCTAAGCAGCTGCTTTGGTTGCCTTGTGGTAAATCCTCCTCTGATTGTCTGTCATTCACATTACACCACACAGTAGTGCCCCCTGGAGTGGGGGTACCCATTCATGGGAGAAGTTAAACAGTCATCTATGCTGCAAACTCTATTATAATCAGGAAGGATACCTGAGCATGCTGCTATGATTGACTTAAGTACTGGAAAGATGCTTAATATATGTATATATATATATATATATATATATATATAACACACACACACACACACACACACACACACACACACACACACACATATATATATATATATATATATATATATATCTGCCAGTGACATGCGGTGAGGTCAGAGGCTGGGGAGGCACAAATGGTGGAGACTCTCAGTACCAGGAGCCGGTCTCACCCCATACACAATTTAACTCTTATGTCCCTGCACTACATCCATGCAAACACAGGGAGAACATACATATAGTAATAGCCAGGTCACAGCCATCACCCTAGTGTTGTGAGTAAACTGATGTCCCCCATTGCCCCCTAACCTGCAGAAACACAGCTGGCCTGGTAAAGCACGTTACACAGGGCAATACAATCATCAGTCTCCACACTCATTACAGATTACACACACACACAGTCCTGTCCCCACACTCACTACAGATTACACAAACACAGTCCTGTCCCCAAACTCACTACACACACACACACACACACACACACACACACACACACACACACACACACACACACACACTCCTGTACCCACACTCACTACAGATTACACACACACAGTCCTGTCCCCACACTCACTACAGATTACACACACACAGTCCTGTCCCCAAACTCACTACAGATTACACACACACACACACACACACACACACACACACACACACACACACACAGTCCTGTCCCCACACTCACTACAGATTACACACACACAGTCCTGTCCCCAAACTCACTACAGATTACACACACACACACACACACACACACACACACACACACACACACACACACACACACAGTAATGTTCCCACACTCACTACAGATTACACACACACACACACACACACACACACACACACACACACTCCTGTCCCTACACTCACTACAGATTACAGACACACAGTCCTGTCCCCACACTCACTACAGATAACACACATAGTCCTGTCCCCACACTCACTACAGATTACACACACACAGTCCTGTCCTCACACCCACTACAGATTACACACACACACACACACACACACACACAAACACACACACACACACACACACACATGGTCCTGTCCCCACACTCACTACAGATTACACACAGACACAGTCCTGTCCCCACATTCACTAGAGATTACACACACACACACACAGTCCTGTCACCACACTCACTACAGATTACACACACACACACACACACACACACAGTCCTGTCCCCACACTCACTACAGATTACACACACACACACAGTCCTGTCCCCACACTCACTACAGATTACACACACACACAGTCCTGTCCCCACATTCACTAGAGATTACACACACACACAGTCCTGTCCCCACACTCACTACAGATTACACACACACACACACACACACACACACACACACACACAGTCCTGTCCCCACACTCACTACAGATTACACACACACACACACACACACACACACACACACACACACACACACACACACACACTCCTGTCCCCACACTCACTACAAATGCTACACACACACAGTCCTGTCCCCACACTCGCTACAAATGTTACACACACACAGAGTCCAGATTCTGGCAGCTACTCACCCCAGTCACTGTGCACGGGTGACTGCTGCTGGCACTGCGGGTCCCCACTTTCCTCCTCCATTGCCATGCTGCTCAGCTCCGGTGCCTGTCTTCCTGTACTTCCTGGATTGGTCACATGACCAATCCGAGCTGTCCATCAGAGCTCACACAACCCCCACTCTGAGGCGTGCCTCACATTTCTCTGTTCTATGTGGTCCGATTGCCCGCTGTGTAGCCCCGCCCATCTGTACAGGCAGTTTACGACAGTGTGAGAGATGTGGCTGAGCTGCCACTGCCTCATCTCTGTCTCTCCATGCAGTTCCAGGAGCTCTGCAACTCTGGTAAGTTTTATCTATAAAGATGATTGTATTAATACAAAAAAGATGCTTATAGTGTAACTTATAAATATCTTCTTTGTGTTCTTCCAATCATTTTTATAGTAAGAACTCTGAGCATGATAGGGAACATGACAGGTGAGGCTCTGCCTCCCCTGACTGCACGTCCCTGATATCTGCATATTGACTCCAGCGAGGGATGGAAAATGGGGGGGCGGCTAAAGCTGTGAGTGTGTCTAGCCCCAAAATGTCTGTTTCCAGCCCTGTGGTCACTCACTAGACTAGCAGCCCTATAATGCTCCCCCAGCCACCCCCACCATGCCTGCTCCGGCTCCCATAGGGTGACATCAGTGAATCACATATATTACAGTAGCCGCTGTGCCCGCCGCTCTCAGTCAGTGTAACTAGCGCTGGTGTCCGGAACTTCACTACCGTGGAGCAGCTCTTTAAAAAAAACTACAGCTCCCAGCGGCCATTGCTGCCGGGAGCTGGGAGCTGTAGTTTTATTTAGAGCTGCTCCACTGTAGTGAAGTTCTGGAAACCAGCGCTAGTTACACTGACTGCTTAGTGTGTCTCCGGTGCCAGGAAATGCCCATAGAGAGCGCAGTTGCTGGCTGTAGTATGAACTACCCCTGGCAGCGGGTGGCACGGCTGGGAAGTGCCCCCTCCTCAGCTGGCGCCCCTGGCGAGTACCATCTTTGCCAAGGGGTAGATACGCCACTGCTAACACCTCTTGTAAAGTAACTGGGCTGTTCACAGTTTGAGTCAGCTGCTGGTGTGTGCCTATAGATCTTTGCAATATCGATACCTGCATACACATCCTTTCCAACACCTATCATCCTGACACATAGCTAGATACTACCCCTGATATCCTTGAATGATTGTATCCAGGATGTAACTGGGAAACAAAACTTATTAAAAAGATACACAAATATAGAAAAAATATAGATCTGAGTACTTAGTTTTTTATTTTTTTATTTTCAATTACCCTATTACTATGATTATATTTCTAACTTTCAATTTTTGTATTTTTTAAGGCATTTATTGCAGAAATATTACATTTTTATGTGATGAAATAAAAGATAATTCTTAATGTTTAAATAATTACACACACCGTAAACCACTTGATATAAGTCTCTGCCTTTATTCCTTTTGTTCTTATGTTAAATCTTGATTTGGCTTGGCAGCACGCCCATCCATATTGTGGTTCAACAACAAAAAATAGAACAAAAGTCCTGTGTATTAAACATTCGTCTTTTATTCAGGATTCAAATTGAGAAAAAAATTGGCATCTTTTTACATGATCCACTATCAGATACTGTAAGTGTACCCATGATGCACGTTATTTGTTGAGGAGTGTGCGCTGCTCTGTCTCCTCTAGGTCCCAATAGCAATGGAGATGTTCTGTTGCACATGCACAACCTCTGACCCAATGTTTTTTGTTTCTGTGCATGTATGTTTTTCTCCAAACTGAGACCTTCAGAGAACTACGCCCCATGGAAGATCGCTATGGAGATGTAGATGAAATGGAAGCTGTGGAAAATAACCAAAATTTAAGTTGATAAGGCCATGGGAATTATGGGCCTGGCTGTAGCAGGATATGTATTCTATATATCACAGGAAAGTGTAAGCACATGACATGTAGATAGCACTGGAGGCATCATATGAAGACAACAAGAATAAATCAATTTGATGGAAACACTGGGGGTCATTCCGAGTTGTTCGCTCTGTAAATTTCTTCGCATCGCAGCGATTTTCCGCTTAGTGCGCATGCGCAATGTCCGCACTGCGACTGCGCCAAGTAAATTTGCTATGCAGTTAGGAATTTTACTCACGGTTTTTTCTTCATTCTGGTGATCGTAATGTGATTGACAGGAAGTGGGTGTTTCTGGGCGGAAACTGGCCGTTTTATGGGTGTGTGCGAAAAAACGCTACAGTTTCTGGGAAAAGCGCGGGAGTGGCTGGAGAAACGGAGGAGTGTCTGTGCGAACGCTGGGTGTGTTTGTGACGTCAAACCAGGAACGACAAGCACTGAACTGATCGCAGATGCCGAGTAAGTCTCGAGTTACTCAGAAACTGCACAGAGATGTCTTATCGCAATATTGTGAATCTTTCGTTCGCAATTTTGATAAGCTAAGATTCACTCCCAGTAGGCGGCGGCTTAGCGCGTGCAAAGCTGCTAAAAGCAGCTTGCGAGCGAACAACTCGGAATGACCCCCACTGTACAGTACCAAGCAGGGGCCCCTGAAGAAAACCACTTTGTTGTGGTTAAAAAAGCTAAGGGGCTGATATACGGTTCTCTATTAACCTGTAAGAATAAAAATTAACTAACTTTTTCAGCAAAAAGTGAGTACTAGTTCTTTTCCTATGTGCTGGAAAAAGTGTGTGTCTATATACAAAAACTAGAATCAAGATGGATACATAGACTGGACTCGGTGGCTCCTCACGGACTGAATGAGTCTAACCCTTTGAATTTTTTCTTGCGATGAGACCAGTGAGATCCATGTAATTAAATATATATTAAAAAAAAAATTTCCCCCTTTTTCCTCCTTTTTTCCCCTCTTTCCTTTTTGAAAGGGAGTGTTCTATATTGCTAAATGGACGATCTGACCGACACACTTTTCTTTATTCATGGTTTCTCTATCCATGTTTTTTTAAACCTTTTGATTTCCCTATTGGGACCCATGCTTATATTGGGAAGTTGATATAAATCTATTATTGATAATGCATGAATACCTTTTGGTGTAAAACTATTAGACTGGGCCATTTATCTGGGGGGTTTGGTCGACTCTGGTCACCTCATTGGAGGAATTAATATAATTGAAATCGTGCTTTAGAGACATGGACCAATGTCACCAACCCTCCTCATTAGTGACCACAGTATTTATTTATGCAATACCCTTCCCATTTTAGCTTTATTATGTTGCTTTGATGTAATAATCAATGGGGATTGTTTTTATCTGCGGCTGATGGCTCTAACACCGGGGTTTTGTTTGGTACACACTCAACCAGCTAGGTCCGCTGTTTTGAAAAATACATATATACACACAATGTGATGTGGATTATGCTGTATTTTGGTGTTGGATATTGACTCTTTAATGAACGAGATCGGAGCGTCTGCTATAGCGGAGTTACCTTGTTTGCGTTCCACCAGACTCCACAACACTGACGCGTGCGTTCCACGGACAGGAAGTGACACACGTTGCTAGGCTACGCGCGGCGACTGCCGTCGCGTCTTTCCCCGGATGGGAACACCTTGCGGACAAGCTGGACCACCGATGTGGCTCCACAGTGGAGCGATCGGCGGGACCCGCTGTGGGATATGTAATGGGCCCTGGCTGATATGTGAGTGTGCCCCATACCATTCCCTGCTATGTATATTTGCACAATGTTTTTGTATATTTGCACAGTTTGTAATTAGGATGGTTTGTGTTTATGTAAGTCGCACTGAGATGAGGTCACAATATGGGCGTTTTTGGCGCCAATTTTAATTGGAGATAGGTGTATATAGAGCCTGTCAGGCATTGCCTATTGTACTGCTGGATGCCTGGACTGACCTGGTGTTTTGGTCTCATTACTTATTGCAATTGCTCATTGCCTCCTGAGGAAGGCCCATTGAGGGCCGAAAGCGCTTGAGGATACTATATGGATATTAGCCGGATCATGTAACGTATATCACAATAAAATGAGAATTTTTTTTGCATGTTTATAAAATCTGGAGAGTGCCTCTACTTTTTTTCTATTAATACAATGCTTTGGCATTAGAGTGGACACCCCAGTTGTTGTCTCTTTGAAGATGTGAGTGCGACCGTCATTGGAATTATATATATACACAGTATATATAACAGAAAATAAAACCACCATGCACTTAATTTTTACCAACCAGCACCTGTTTGTGTGCTGGATGAAAGAACACAGGGGGTACTTCAGACCTGATCATAGCAGCAAATTTGTTAGCAGTTGGGCAAAACCATGGGGGTCATTCCGACCTGATCGCACGCTGTGCTTCTATGCAGCTGCGCGATCGGGTTGAAACTGCGAATGCGCGGCGGGCAGCAATGCCGCTAACGGAGAAAGCGGTCTTAGCGGCGACCGCAAGAAGATTGACAGGAGTAAGGCGGAACCGGGCATCAACTGACGTCTCACGCAGCCGCTGCGCCCATCAGCAGCAACACACAACTCCTGGCCAGCTGCAGGAGCTGCGCTGGCTGGGAGAAACTCCACAAATACAAGAGCATCGCCGCTGTGCAATGCTTTTGTATTTGTGCGGGGGGAGAGGCGGCACTGACATGCGGGGTGGACTAGACTTGTGCTGGGCGTCCCCCCGCATGTCAGGGAAGATGATCGTAGCTGTGCTAAATTTAGCACAGCTACGATAAACTCGGAATGACCCCCTATATCTGCCACACCTGCAGTGCACATGGTTTTGCCCAACTGCTAACAAATTTGCTGCTACGATCTGGTCTGATTTACCCCCACAGTCCTTCAACTCCAGAGACAGTCTTTTGTCTAAAAGCAGTTAAACACGAGAAATCAGTCTTATTGTGATCCGCTGCTCCTCTTTTATCCCTGAACCCATCTGGACTATGGATCTGTATGGCAAAATAAACAAGAGGGCGCTCTATCTGCATGAAAATGTTTTAATATGTATAACAATAGCATTTAAGAACAAACAGAGTACACTGCTTGTATCCAATTAAAAAGCACTGTGGGCTTAAAACTGCATGGTATAGCTATATAACAGCCACGATGTACATCCAGTTACCACCTGCACCCACTGGGATCCTTGACCGCAGACTGCTTGTCGGTAGCCTGCAGCACACCGGGAGATGGGAAGGATGAGACACCTGGTGAAGACCACGTCAGAAATGGCATCAGAGCCCCCCTCTATGTAAAACAGGGGCAGTGCGCGTTGTAGGCGCGCACAAAAAATATAGGGGCGTGGCTTCATGGGAAAGGGGTGTGGTCACAAAATAATACCAATTCATATAACGATGCACAGTAGTCTCCATTATTCAAATTACGCCACAGAGTAGCACCACTACCCCAGGTAGAGCCCATTTTACACCTTATGGCTGACAGATTCCCCTTTTTACACATTACAGCAGACCGCCTCCTTTTTACACATTATGGCAGACAGCGTCCCCTTTTTACACATTACGGCAGACAGTGTCCCCCTTTTTACACATAACAGCAGACAGCGTCTTCTTTTTACACATTATGGCAGATAGCGTCCCCTTTTTACACCGCCACTGTATATATATATATATATATATATATATATATGGATATATATATATATATATATATATAAGTATGTGGTGGTCCGGCACTCTTTGGTGGGCAGGGTAGCTTGGTCCGGTGCCCGTGCTCACGTTTTCACGTAATTGTAGTAGGGTAAATGCCCGGCACTCTGGACTCAATAAATGTAGTAAATGATGGGCCCTCCGGTACTGTCAACGTTTCAATTTATTGTAAATTTTCCTCAAGACATCTTGAGGAAAATTTACAATAAATTGAAACGTTGACAGTACCGGAGGGCCCATCATTTACTACATTTATTGAGTCCAGAGTGCCAGGCATTTACCCTACTATATATATATATATATATATATATATATAGAGAGAGAGATGTGCACCGGAAATTTTTCGGGTTTTGTGTTTTGGTTTTGGATTCGGTTCCGGGGCCGTGTTTTGGATTCGGACGCGTTTCGGCAAAACCTCCCTGAATTTTTTTTTGCGGATTAGGGTTTTGTTTTGTTTTTTTGAACCCTCAAAAACAGCTTAAATCATAGAATTTGGGGGTAATTTTGATCCTTAGTATTATTAACCTCAATAACCATAACTTACAGTCATTTCCAGTCTATTCTGAACATCTCACCTCACAATATTATTTTTAGTTCTAAAATTTGCACCGAGGTCGCTGGATGATCTTGCTAAGCGACCCAAGTGGCCGGCACAAACACCTGGCCCATCTAAGAGTTGCACTGCAGTGTCAGACAGGATAGCACTTAAAAAAATTGGCCCCAAACAGCATATGATGCAAAGAAAAGATAAAAAGAGGTGCACTGTGGTCGCTGGATGGCTAAGCTAAGCGACACAAACACCTCAATATCACAGGAATTATTGTTCTAATCAATAGTATTATTGGTCCAAATCACTGGAAGAAAATAACAAAATCACAGGAATTATTCATTCTAATCAATGGTATCATTGGTCCAAATCACTGGAAGAAAATAACAAAATCACTGGAATTATTCATTCTAATCAATGGTATTATTGGTCCAAATCACTGGAAGAAAATGACAAAATCACTGGAATTATTTGTCAAGATCACTGTAATGAATAATTATAAATCACTGATATTAATTGGTAAAATCTCGCTATCGCCTGCCTAGTGAAGTGGAATCTAGATGGGATTTTGTACCGGAACACAATAACTTCATCAATTGTCTAAATCCCACTACACTAATGGCGGAAAACGGGCACTCATCTAACAGCGCAATGATTATACTGAGAACTGATTATACTGATCACTGATGATACTACGGAGAACTGACACTGAGCAGCGAGAACAGCATTGGACTATTGTACTGTAGTATACTTGTCAACACAATGCAGCACTGACACTGAGCACAGATATTAAGCACTGATCAGGATACTAGAAGTGACACAGAGCTGCAAGATACAGCAATGGCCTACTGTACTGTACTACTATATACTGGTGGTCACCACAATGCTGCACTATACTACTATATACTGGTCACAACAATGCAGTAGATATTGAGCACTGATCAGGATACTAGAACTGAGTCTGACACGGAGCTGCAAGATACAGCAATGGCCTACTGTACTGTACTACTATAATATACTGGTGGTCACCACAATGCAGCACACTGAGCACAGATATTACCAGGTGTATCTCACACATCGCTCAGTACAGATTACAGGATGTATAATCCCCAGGTGTATCTCACACATTGCTCAGTACAGTATATAGGGTGTATAATCCCCAGGTGTATCTCATACATCGCTCAGTACAGATTAGAGGATGTATAATCACCAGGTGTATCTCACACATCGCTCAGTACAGTATATAGGGTGTATAATCCCCAGGTGTATCTCACACATCGCACAGTACAGTATATAGGGTGTATAATCCCCAGGTGTATCTCACACATTGCTCAGTACAGTATATAGGGTGTATAATCCCCAGGTGTATCTCACACATTGCTCAGTACAGTAGATAGGGTGTATAATCCCCAGGTGTATCTCACGCATTGCTCAGAACAGTATACAGGGTGTATAATCACCAGGTGTATCACAAACGTTGCACAGTACAGTATAAAGGGTGCATAATCACCAGGTGTATCACACCCTGCACAGTACAGTATACAGGGTGTATAATCCCCAGGTGTATCTCACACATCGCTCAGTACATATTACAGGATGTATAAAATCACCAGGTGTATAACACACGTCGCACAGTACAGTATACATACTGGTCACTGCAATGCAGCAGATATTGGGCACTGATCAGGATACTAGAAGTGACACAGAGCTGAAAGATACAGCAATGGCCTACTGTACTGTACTATATGTATACTGCTGGTCACCAAAATGCTGCACTGTCCTACTATATACTGCTCACAACAATGCAGCACAGATATGGATAGTATACTTGACGCAGCTGCAAGATACAGCAATGGCCTACTGTACTGTACTACTGTATATGTATACTGCTGGTCACCAAAAAGTTGCACTGTCCTACTATATACTGCTCACAATAATGCAGCACAGATATGGATAATATACTTGACACAGAGCTGCAAGATACAGCAATGGCCTACTGTACTGTACTACTATAATTATATACTGGTGGTCCCCACAATGCAGCACACTGAGCACAGATATTTGCAGCACACTGAGCACAGATATGGAGTGTTTTCAGGCAGTGAACGTAGATATTTTCAGCACACTGAGCACAGATACGGAGCTTTTCAGGGAGAGAATACAGCCATGTCCTCTCTGTTCAATCTCCAATGCACGAGTGAAAATGGCGGCGACGCGCGGCTCTTTATACAGAATACGAATCTCGCGAGAATCCGACAGTGGGATGATGACGTTCGGCACGTTCGGGTTAACCGAGCAAGGCATAAAGATCCGAGGCTGCCTCGGACCCGTGTAAAATAGGTGAAGTTCGGGGGGGGTTCGGATCTCAATGAAAAGAAAAACAATAGATACAGCGCTGGTTATTTAACATGGAACATAAAATTTTTATATATATGAATTTATGGGTGGAACCACAAGTCGCTCTATGAGTGCTCAAAGCACTAGATCCTCCTTAGATAATTCAGAATCGCTGCTCCCCTTAGTCAATCCGAACTCCCACGAAGATAAATATCTGTCAATAAAACATATAGAGGGGGCACTCCATAGTGTATAAACTTTTTATTTTTATTTTAAAATCAAACAAACACGAAGGTGCTCAGAACAAATGTAGCTATTACACTCGTACCAGAAGGCAACCAGTGTAGGCTGGTTACCACATGATTCCACAGATAATCACCAGGCAGAACTGGAACAAGGGTCAGACCAAATCGCGATGGAATCCTCCACCCGCCGGCGGCGATTTTCCCTGAGACTCACGGGCAGGATTACACACGTCACGGACGTGCCCGTGAGTCTCAGGGAAAATCGCCGTATGTACTGAGCGATGTGTGAGATACACCTGGGGATTATACACCCTGTATACTGTACTGTGCAGGGTGTGATACACCTGGTGATTTTGCACCCTTTATACTGTACTGTGCAACGTTTGTGATACACCCGGTGATTATCTGTGGAATCATGTGGTAACCAGCCCACACTGGTTGCCTTCTGGTACGAGTGTAATAGCTACATTTGTTCTGAGCACCTTCGTGTTTGTTTGATTTTAAAATAATTAAAAAAAAAGTTTATGCACTATGGAGCGCCCCCTCTATATGTTTTATTGACAGATATATATATATATATATATATATATATATATTTATGTACACAGTCCACTTATGTGTGTCTTGCAGGGAGTTGAGACCAGCACAGCTTTATAATGCCAAACATTTAATATCACCATATTACCAATGTAAAAAAACAATCTCCCAGTCACTTGGGGATGTCACAGCAGAATTGGATAAAAAGAGCCATTTATACTCTCAGCATGTCCTTAATGAAAAGGTATCACAGTCAACTAGGGGAGCAGCACTCTGAACCCTCCATATCTCAGTGTAACAGCGTGTAACATAACAGACATTAATTTACACTGAGATATGGAGAGTTCAGAGCGCTGCAGGTGGTAATTTAGGAGGTAATCAGATCATAATAATAAGTAAGAAGGCTGGCTAGAGATAAACATGAATAATCTAGGTACAACTGTGGTGCCTGTGTTGGACAGTATGGGCTTTTTTATGAAGCAGCCTTTTTTTAAGCTTTTGCTTCATGGTCAGTTGGAGGTAAAAATGTAAAGTGTCCATCACAGTCAGTGTGAAGCCCAGTGTCCTTTACATTGAAAGTGAGTGCCGCTTTAAGTATTCACATCCATCCCGCTTGGACGAGCTCTTACAAGAGCACTCATAAAAAAGCCTTAAGAGATCAGAACAAGTACATCCTACAGAAAAGTTCAAATAAGTATAGAAGCCAGCACAACCAGATGTGACAACTTCAGGTCCACTTCATGCAATTAGATCAAAAGGTAATATAAGGTCCAGCATAGGAGAAATAAAAAAACCTAGAAAACATGGAAGCAGTTTATCAGACAGGTGAGGTAGATCATCCCAGACCTTCACTTCTCAGATTCCTTTTGGAGATACATGGATATATCCTCAGAAGTCATAGGGCGAGATGTACTAAGTATTGCATGTGCTATGCAGTACATCCTGCCTCTTACCATGTACATATAATAAGCCACTATTGATGGGTTGTTGGTGTGTGGATCATACCTGCTTTCATTGCAGCTGTCGTCTGTCTCGGCTTTTCAGCATGTCTCCAAACCCCTCCCACTTCTGGAATCCCCTAGGGTCAGTGATGGGGAACCTTGGCAATCCAGCTGATTTTGAATTACACATCCCAGCATGCCCTGCTACAGCTTTAGCATGGCCAAATAGCAAAACTGTGGCAGGGCATGCTTGGTGTGTAGTTAAACAACAGCTGGAGTGCCAAGGTTCCCCATCACTGCCCTAGGTGATGGCAGAGAGATGAGAGACCCCCACCCCAAAAAAAAACCAACAAAGTCACTACTTATTAGTACAGTGACCTGGTATTTTATGTAACAGGAACAATGTGTAACTTTTAGAGATTAGTGGTTTCAGTTCTCAGAGAACCGAACCCCCCCCAAACTTCACAATCCAAGCTGGGAACCGAATCCAGCTCTGGACTTTCCACTAGACTCAGATCCTAGAACGAGGCAAAACATCATCATCATCCAGCTATCGGATTCTTGCGGGTTTTGGATTCCACATAAACAGCCACACGTCACCACCACTTTCACTCCGAACTTGGAGAGTGAGGGAGACAGACCTCTGTCTCTCTCTGTGGGTGGTGGTGTCAGGTGGGGTCAGTATGTTCTCTCTAAGGGTGCTGTCAGGGGTGCTGTCCTGTCACTCACTGTGTTGTCATGTGCTGTTAGGGGTGCTGCAGCTGTACATGGGTGTTGCTGTTCTGGCTATCACTGTGCTGTACAGTTGCACTGTCCTCCTGTATGCTCTGATAATACTAAGGTGCTGTGAAAATACAGGGGTGCTGTGAAAAAATGTACACTGTCCATGTCTTGTATGCTGTAAAATTCAGGGGTACTGTGAAAATAAATGTACACTGGCCCTGTCATGTATGCTGTAAAAATACAGGGGTGCTTTTGTTAAAATAAAAGTACACTGGCCCTGTCCTGTATGCTGTAAAAATACAGGGGTGCTGTTGTTAAAATAAAATTACACTGGACCAAATACAGGGGTGCTGCTGTTAAACTAAAAGTACACTGGCCCTGTCCTGTTTGATCTAAAAATACAGGAGTGCTGTTGTTCAAATAAACGTACAGTGGCTCAAATACAGGGGTGCTGTTGTTAAAATAAAAGTACACTGGACCTGTCCTGAATGCTGTAAAAATACAGGGGTGCTGTTGTTAAAATAAAAGTGAACTGGCCCTATCTTGTATGCTGTAAAAATACAGGGTTGCTGTTGTTAAAATAAAAGCACACTGGCCCTGTCCTGTTTGATTTAAAAATACAGGGGTGTTGTTATTAAAATAAAAGTAAAGTGGCTCAAATACAGGGGTGTTGTTGTTAAACTAAAAGTACACTGGACCTGTCCTGAATGCTGTAGGAATACAGGTGTGCTGTTGTTAAAATAAAAGTTCACTGGCCCTGTCCTGTATGCTGTAAAAATACTGGAATGCTGTAAAAATATAGGGGCACTGTTCTGTGTGCTGTAATAATAAAGGGGTGTTGCTTGTGAAATGGAGAACAAAAATTTGGAGGAAAAAATAGTGAAAGATCAGGAACCACTTCCAGTTCCTAGTGCTAGTGCTGAAGCTGCTGCTGCCACCAGTCATGACATTGACCATGCAATTCCATCAACGTCCTCTGCTAAGGCTGATGCCCAATGTCATAAAGGGCATATAAAATCCAAAAAGCAAAAATTAATAATCAGGAAAAAAAAGAAATTATCTGATGAGAAACGTAATATTGGAACTAAGCCATTCATGACACAAAGTGGCAAGGAAAGGGTATGGCCTTGGCCTATGTTCATGACTGGTGGTTCAGCTTCTCATGAGGATGGAAGCCCTCCTCCCTCTCGAAAAAAATAATAATACGTTTGTTAAAGCACAGGAAAAAAAACTGTGTTCAAAGATATCACAAATTCCCAAGGAGAGTCCAAGTGTGTCCGCGGTTGAGATGTCTAGGCCTGACCTTCCCAAGATTGTATGGGAAGAGGAGGCTCCTGCCACCATTTGCACGCCCCCCTGCAAGTGTTGGGAGGAGCACCACCAGTACAGTTGCTGATATTGAGATTGAAGATGTCACTGTAGACCTACACCAGAATGATGAGGATATGGGTGTAGCTGGCACTGAGGAGGAAGTTGACAATGAGGATTCTGATGGTGATGTGGTTTGTTTGAATATGGCACTACTTGAGACAATTGTTGGCCATGGGATGAAAAAGCCAATTGTTATGACTGGGAAAAATACCAGAAAAACCACCTCTTCGGTGTGCAATTATTTCTCCACATATCCAGACAACAGGTGTCAAGCCATGTGTTGCCTTTGTCAATCCATAATAAGTAGGGGTAAGGACGTTAACCACCTAGGAACATCCTCCCTTATACGTCATCTGCAGCGGATTCATCATAAGTCATTGTCAAGTTCAGAAACTTTGGGTAATAGCGTAAACAATCTACTGACACCTAAATCCCTTCTTTCTGTTGTATCCAAGCTCCAGCAATCCACACCAATGTCAATTTCCTCCTCAGTCAGGAACGTAAGTAGTCCTGCACGCCATGTCACTGGCATGACTGACGAGTCCTCTCCTAACCAGGATTCCTCCGGAGGATCCTTGAGTGGTATGCCTACTGCTGCTTCCGCTGCTGTTGTTGCTGCTGGGAGTTGATTGTCATCCCAGAGAGGAAGTTGGAAGACCACTTGTACTTCTTCAACTAAGCAATTGACTGTCCAACAGTCCTTTGCAAGTAAGATGAAATATGACAGCAGTCACTCTGTTGCAAAGCGGATTACTGAGGCCATAACAACTATGCTGATGTTAGACGTGCGTCTGGTATCCGCCATTAGTGCAGTGGGATTTAGACAGTTGATGGACGTACTGTGTTCCCGATACCAAATCCCATCTAGTTTCTACTTCACTAGGAAAGCAATTCCCGGACTCTACAGGGACATTAAGAAAAGTGCCCTCAGTGTCCTGAAAAATGCGGTTGTACCCACTGTCCACTTAACCACGGACACCTGAACAAGTGGAGCAGGGCAAACTAAGGACTACATGGGTAGATGTATTGCATTCCACAGCAACAACAGCAGCACCAGCAGCAGCATCTCACAAATGCCAACTCATTTCTATACTGGCTATGTTGTGTATCACAGGTTTCCGTAAAAGGCACACCGCTCACAACCTCTTATGGAAACTGAGGGATTTGTGATATCTGACAATGCCACCAATATTGTGTGTGCATTACATCTGGGCAAATTCCAGCACGTCCCATGTTTTGCACATACAATTCATTTTGTGGTGCAGAATTTTTTTTAAAATGACTGGGGCGTGCAGGAGATGCTGTCGGTGGCCCGAAAAATTGTGGACCACTTTCGACATTCAGCGACTGTGTGCTGAAGACTGGAGTGCCATCAAACACTCCTGAACCTGCCCTGCCATCACCTGAAGCAAGAGTTACTGTAGTTACGAGGTAGAATTCAACCCTCTTAATGCTTCAGAGGATGGAGGAGCAGCAAAAGGCCATTCAAGCCTATATATCCACCTGTAATATAGGCAAAGGAGGGGGAATGCACCTGACTTAAGCACAGTGGAGAATGATTTCCGTGTTGTGCAAGGTTCTCCAACCCTTCAAACTTGCCACACGTGAAGTCAGTTCAGACACTGCCAGCTTGAGTCAGGTCATTCCCTTCATCAGGGTTTTGCAGACTCACCTGGAGAAATGGAAGGAAGAGCTAAGACGGAGCGATTCATTTGCATCTGGTCCGGACTGAAGGAGCTTCAACAATTAATGACATGTCTACTGTCACTGCATGTGATGCTGTCACAATTAAAAGAATGGTGGGGGATTATCTCTGTGACAGCATTAAAGTAGGCATGTCAGACAGTCCATATGTATACTGGCAGGAAAAAGAAGCAATTTGGAGGCCCTTGCACAAACTGGCTTTGTTTTACCTAAGTTGTTCCTCCTCCAGTGTGTACTCCAAAAGAGTGTTTAGTGCAGCCGGTAACCTTGTCAGCGATCGGCGTAGGAGGTTGCTTCCACAAAATGTGGAGTAGATAATGTTCATCATGAAGACCTTTACCAGTAATTGCCTCCAGAAAGTACACAGGGACCTGTGATGGTGGATTCCAGTGGGGACAAATTAATACTCTATGAGGATGAGGATGTAAACACTGAAAGGGGTGAGGCATCAGAGGATGAGGATGAGGATGACATCTTGCCTCTGTAGAGCCAGTTTGTTCAAGGAAAGATTAATTTCTTCTTTTTTGGTGGGGGGATTAAGTGCTTCTTTTTTGGTCGGGACCCACAAAACCAATCATTTCAGCCACAGTCGTGTGGCAGACCCTGTCGCTGAAATGATTGGTTTGTTAAAGTGTGCCTGTTTATACAACATAAGGGTGGGTGATCTTGCACCTCTTTTTTTCTATGTACTATGTGCTCTTTGGAGCCTAGCTTTTAAAACTGTCATCCTGTCTGCCACTGCAGTGCCACTCCTAGATGGGCCAGGTGTTTGTACAGCCCACTTGTGTCGCTTAGCTTAGTCATCCAGCTACCTCGGTGCAATCTTTTGGCCTAAAAACAATATTGTGAGGTGTGAGGTGTTCAGAATAGACTGGAAATGAGTGGAAATGAATGTTATTGAGGTTAATAATATAGTAAGATCAATAATACCACCAAATTCTGTGATTTTAGCTGTTTTTATTTTTTTATTTAAAAAAAAATCCAGATCCAAAACCAAAACCCGAAAAGGTGGTTTTGGCAAAACCAATCCAGATCCAAAACACGAGTGGAGATACAGATCCAAAACCAAAACACAAAACACGAAAAGTGTCTGCCGCACATCTCACTTCCACTCTGCTTAGATACATGTAAGTTTAGTTTTGCAGAGAATAATCACAATATAATTTGCTCGTGTCAAACAATTACTTACATGACATTATACGCAATTATGCATAAACAAGGCATAAAATGCAATTTGGTATCAAGAAAAACATATCACAGGAGGTAGTATCATGCTGTGAATGTTTTTTTTTATTTTTTATTTTTTTTCATCAAAGGTATGGTGGTTTTGTATTTAGCAAAACTCTGCAATCTCACTGGAATTTCAAACCTGACATTTAGGAAATTTCTCCAAAATTTTTCTTAAGCTGAAAAGGGAATGTTATTAAATTGTACATTTAAAATAAGGAACTCATGTTGTTACAATGAAATATAAATTAGCTTTACAGTATGTACCATATGCTGCATGGTAATCAGGCAAAATATGGCATACATTTATTTGAGGAAAGTGACTGATACATGATTTTCGAAGATTTATATTTCAATTAAGATATTGTATTTCATATTTGTAGACAAACTTTGGGTATTGTCTGGAACAACAAGTTTAGTTCAGCAGCACTCTAAAAATATTTGAATTCTCATGAGAATAAATGCATAGTACTTTGTGAATCATTAAAAGAAAGTCTCTAAGACTTAACTAAAGGTAAAAGAGCTCTTTATCTCACTGTCTACTTTTGCTTCAAGAACAATGGATTTGGGGCATTTTACTAAGGACTTGTAACAAAAAGCAATCCAAATGCAGTAAAATCATATTTTACACAGGCAATTACATATGCACAAAGACAAATGATGTTAAGCTCTGGGCTAACACTATGAAGGGAAGAATAACAGAGAATTCACTCACTTAAATGTGTAGTGTTGGGTTGATTTAATTTTATATCTTCTAGAGTATATACAGTATACAGTATTTAAAAAATGTAAGGCATAAAATGTTGGCATATGAATCAGGCTGTTCCATTTTAAAATGACTTAACCGTCTTGATCTGAATGTTTACTTATTCCTGTGCTGAGCCTATTACGGTACTTTTTTAGCTGTTCACATTTCAATAACTACAGTATATTGGTATTGTTTTTTATGCAGTAACCACACACAAACACAAAAAAATGTATATATATATATATATATATATATATTTGTTCCCAATGTTTACCCAAGAGGGTCAGACATAAGGAGACCAGCACACCACCAGGTAGAAAAAAATGCAAAAATATTTATTGAGCGAATAGCATTATCAGGCCTTTTGAGAAAATTGCTTAGTACTCATCGTTAATCACTGAGCAGTATTCATGGAACAAACAGCCATCCCAACGGCCCGTTTCGGTTGTCACACCTTCATCATGGGGTCAGCTACATCATAATGCTCAAACATAGGTCCTTATAAAGCTATACCATCAGTGTGAATGAAATACACCTGCTCATCCCAATTACCAATAATTCGAAAAACCCTCCCAAAAGTATGTAGGCGGACCAGAGTGGAACCAAAGAAACAGGACAAAGTTCCCAAGGCCACTAACGCTGGTTCCGTCGTGCCGGAAGTGACGTCACGCAACTGCGATTGTCAACATCCGCCAAAAGCGGAACCCGAGCGCCGGGATAAATTTCAAAGGCACTAACGATGGTGCCGCTATGCCGGAAGTGATGTCGCGTCATTGCGAAAATCAACATCCGCCAGGCTGTGAACCAGCCTCAGATCTCGGGCAATGTCACTGCTTCCTGGTTCAAACACAAAGTTCGTCTCATATAAGGGTATACACCAAATCTAAATTAAGTCATACAACACAAAAATATGACTAAAAATACAAATCATATTAATGATAGTAAGGTAGCCTAGATGTCAACATTTCTTACACACAGACAAAAAAGATCATATTAAATGGTACCCACTAGCCCTCAATACAAAAAATCGTCAAGAACAATCATGCAAAATAAGTTTGTGTTTAAAAATGCTGACACAAAGGCATACCATCAACACATATATATTTACAAAATAAACATAAATAGTGATAGTGACACTGTCATGAACAATCCCAAATAGAGAAAAATGGCTTGATCAATCTACTAAATAACAATAATAGCAGTAAAAAAAACTCAAATAATTGGAGTCATGATTAGTTCTTCATTCAAACCACTGGGAGCAGTTGAATTCAATTTGTAAATCCATTCACATTCACGTTGTAGAAGTATGCGATGTCTATCTCCTCCCCTACGCAATGGGGGGATATGGTCTATTGGCATACATCTAAAGTCCGCCATTGTGTGGCCACAGGTGACAAAATGTCTGGCTACTGGTGGTGTGCTAGAGTCTAACATATTGAAGGCCTTCTTAATTGAACTCCTGTGCATGGCTATGCGTTCTTTTAGCATACGGATGGTTTTACCCACATAGAGTTTATTGCAAGGACAGAGAATAATATATACCACATAACGTGATTCACACGTCAATCGATGTCTTAGAATGTAGCTACTGTTGGTAATCGGATGTTTAAAGGTTTTTCCTAATAAAAGGAATCTTCAATTGGCACAGCCCGCACACTTATAGGCTCCTTTTTGCAGGGAAAGCCAGTGCGAATTAGTGTGTATACCAGGACTAATATCTGAAAATGTAACACGTTCCTTTAGGTTGCGACTTCTCTTATAGCTAAAGAGAGGTAGATTTTTGCAACTTGGTCCAAGAATCGGGTCTGCTTGCAGTATGTGCCAATGCTTAGTAATAGTCTTCCTAATTAAGCCAGAAGTAATGCAATATGTAGTAGGAAAAACCAGTCTTGTAGAAGTAACATCGTCACGTTGTGTGACCAAAAGGTCTTCCTGTTTCAGTAACAGACATCGATCAATTGCTTCTGCAACTTCATCTTTATTATAGCCCCGCTGGATGAAATTATCACCCATTTTTTGTAAGGCTATTGGAAGTTTGGAAGGATCTGACGTAATTCTCACAACTCTGACAAGTTGTGAGTAAGGAAGTCCTTTTTTCAAGGGCCGTGGGTGAAAGCTGTCTGCCAAAAGCAATGTGTTTTTGTCCGTGGGTTTCTTAAAAAGTTCCGTATGAAAGGTGTTGTTGCCAATGGATACCAAAACATCCAGAAATTCAATACTAACGGCACTGCTCCTACACGTGAAGGAAATATTGTCGACTTTATGATTTAATTGCTCCACAAACAGTTCTAAATCCACTGCTGTCCCTAACCAAACAAAAAACACATCATCTATGTAACGAAAATAACAACTAATAAATCTAGAAAAAAGTGGATCTGATATAATGTACGTAGTTTCAAAATCATACATAAAAATGTTGGCATATGACGGTGCCATGTTTGAACCCATGGCGGTTCCTTGAAGCTGTAAATAAAATGCATTGTTAAACAAAAAATATTTTTTGTGTAGGATGATCTCCATAAGCAAAATCAAATAATCAACCGGTGGACCTTTATAGCTAGAACTAGTCATCAATACTCGGCGTACCGCATTAATGCCTTCAGTATGGGTAATATTTGTATACAAGCTAGTTATGTCTAAAGAGACCAAAAGACAGTTATCTGGAGGAACCCCAAACTTTCAATTTTAACAAGAAATCAGTAGTATCTTTAAGATGATAGGGATTTTGTAGTACCACGGGTTGCAAAAAGTAGTCACAATATTGTGAAAGAGTTTGACACAGAGAGCCACGTGCCGAGGTTATAGGTCTGCCAGGCGGGGAACTGAGAGACTTATGTATCTTCGGTAAAATATATAAAAGGGGAATTCTAGGAAAATCTTGTATCATAAAGTTTCTAGTGTGTTCATCTATCCACCCATTGGAAAAACCAAGCTCAATGATGGAATCAATTTCCCTTTTATAAAGACCAGTAGGATCAAAAGACAATTTTTTATAACATGTTTGAATAGACAATTGTCTGTCCACCTCCCTGATGTAATCATCCTTATTAAGGACAACAATACCTCCGCCTTTATCGGCGGGACGTATTATAATTTGTTGATTATTTTTTAAGGCCTGTATTGCTTTAATTTCATCAGCGTGTAAGTTCTGAAATTGTTTTTTCTTGTGCCTGATCTTAGGTATTACAGCTCATTGCACAGAGACAACAACACCTCACAGTAAACAAATCAGGAACGGAATGGTAGAATCACACCCTGTCTTGGGAACAGTAACTCCCAATGGGGGAACCGATAGTCAGGGAGTAGTCCTCACCAGGAATAATGCAATGTATTGCCCGTGGCCCAGAGATGAGCTGCGATCAATCATTTCAGAATTCCCCGACCCTCGGAAGGATTTAGCTAGATGTCAGAAATTTATCAGAGATCTGGGTAATGCGTATGAACCGACAAACAAACACTGGTGGATACTTTTGAAAGTGTGCCTATCCCCTAATATTGACACCCAAAAATGTATCACTGATTGTAGATTAGACTCGGATAGTCTTATGACTGACAAACACAATCAGGAGAACTTAGAGCAAATTAACAGGCAACTAGAGTTGTATTTCCCCACAACTGTTAAGTGGAGAAGAATTTTCTCCATAAAGCAGAGGGAAAATGAAATGACATCTGAATATTTCCATCGGGCCCTGCAAATAATGGATAGATACATGGGGGTATCGGATACAGGGAACAATACGAATTACAGGGAGGTGGCTGTCTCTGTGCTAATGGACGGACTCGATAAGACAGTAAGGGACAGAGTACAAACATCTTTGCCTAATTGGAGAGGAGTCACAGTAGCTTGCCTTAGAGAGTGAGCAATTGTACACCACAAGAATATTGTTAGGCATAGAAAACAACAGGAGGAGAGGTTGAGGATTGAAAGTATACAGGCTCTTACACCAAAGTCTCATCCGCCTAAACCGCAGACCCCTGCTGTTTGGAAAAGACCGAGAACATGCTACATTTGTAGGAAGGAAGGGCATTTTGCCAGAGATTGTAGGTATAGTAGAACACATAGCCAATATAGACCCCTAGACAGAGAAAACAAGGCACGTTATTAAACACATAGACGGGATCAAGGGACATATAGTAAGGAATCACGATACAGTATAGAAAAACACAGATTCAGTTAATGGGAAGAACAGAATAAATGCAACTTTACCCTTTTGGTCAGAACCTACGGGCGTTAGGAGGAGGCCTCTAAACTTCTGCTTCTCTCTCTAGCAGAAGTGACCTCTTAGTAACTTAACAGGAGTTTTGTTAGAGATGGTAAACATATTGAGTGCTCCCACCCAGGAAGCACAAAATACGTTAGATACCCACGAAGACTAATGTTGCATTTCACTGTTTTAGATGCATGTCCATCACAGGTAGAGGAAATTATCTCAAAGATACCGGGTTCCCTATGAATTTAGAATGGACAGGACACTGGATTGATGGCTGGGATAGTCCCAGTAGAGATATAACACACATAGAATTTTTTTTTAGTGGAACAGACCGATTAGGGAATCATTCCCCGTAGTGCCCAATCCAGATGTCAAACTTTGTAAAATCTTCTTTGCCTCTACAAACTTATCTTTTACTAAACTCTGTGATTTGTCTTCAAAGTTTCCTCTTCACCTCTTAAGTTCACCGACAGGATTACAGTTTAAACGTCACATGCCTACTCGGTCTTTTCAGAGTTCTGCCCAAACCCAGTATATCTCACCTGCATAGGGACACCAGTATCAGTGTGCCTGGTCATGCACAAAGGGTGGAGAATGTGAATACTGGTGAAGGGAGACTGTGCATAGATACCGATATACATGATGGTGTGACAGCCTGATGGTGAACGCAAATCTGACAAATTTTCTTTTTATTATTTCCCCTCTCTTTTCACTTTCCACAGATGGTTTATTTCACACAACTGATAATACACAACAGTTAAACACATTGAAATGCAAGATATATTTTCACTACAGAAAGGTCGCTGACCCGGAGAGAACTCGTGACAAAGAGCAGAGTGTAGAGAACATTGTATCACTGGAGTGTCTGTTCCGGGAAAGCTGAGAGGCAGGACTGTTGAGACGGCACCTGAGCGCAGAGAACAACAAGACAAGAGGCGGTTGTCGCACCAGTTGTTTTTTTCTCCATCTCCCACTATCCTCCTTCTCTCCTTCTCTTTCTCCCCCTTCTTGTTGCCCGTCTCTTCCCTTAACAAGATGGACTTACCCCAAGAGACTGCGTTACGGGTTTTCCTGTTAATCCTAATGTTGACCAGGACAGTGTGTTTTGGTGAGGGTCCCAGAGGGGTCGAGAAGGGATCTGGAATGGGTTCTGATGGCGAGGATGGATTTGTAGAATCTCAAGAGCAACACATCACTCGAGCAAAGGCGAGTATCAGAAAGCGATCTGGTAGTCAGGGAGCTCGGAGGCACTGTGAAGGGTTATTGTCTGAGGAAAATTGCATTTGTAGGAATTGTGAGAACATAGTCGAGGATGGGTGCATCCACAGATGTCAGTCCAGCCTTAATATCTACATGGACCGTCATCCATTGAGTGATTACCACTCACTAGCGGGTAAGGTCTTAAACCAAACAGAATGCTGGGTGTGCTCATAAGTACCTCAAGGTCAGAGCAAGTCAGGATTAGTACCCTTTAGCAATAGATGAGGTAGTCAAATTACGGGGTGGGAGACCGGTGGACAAGAAATTCAATATTTCTAGGCCCCCTAGTTTGAAGCTCCACCAGTATCATGTAGATAGATCCTTATTATGTTTCAATATTTTCAATTACCGAAAACCGGGAAATTGGGAAGTGACGTAGAATAACCAGACAATGGCCTTTTCACACAGAGCTGATAGGATACCCATAGACTCTGAACTTGTACGCCAAATAGCCAACAGTGGAAGGTATTTTCGGTATAGGTATACTAGAGGAAGCAAGACCATGTGGGGTGGAGGGAAGTATCACCAGGGTACTGTGCTCATATCATCCAGTCTGATACCTGTACTGAGCATATGGGAGAACTAGGGATTGGGTTTTTCACTTGGAAAGTTTGTAATATGGTAATGTCATATTCTGTCCCCTATGTTCTCCCCGATGATGCCTATTTCATATGTGGGAGGAAGGCGTATAAGTGGCTTGCCCCAAACTCAGAGGGATTGTGTTATGTTGGAAGAGTGTTGCCAGAGGTCATGACCATAACCCATGATAAGATGAAAGATGTTCACTGCAGTGCTAAAGCTCCTTATACTCATACTCACTATGAACACATCGTCAAGAGATGCCTCATAGAGAGGACAGAGCACGTAGCCTCTAATTTGATCCACGAATCCACCGGGATTCAATTCCTTCTCGCATTAGACATCACCCGTACTGCCAGAGGAATTATAAATGATAGGTATATCCATGCGCTAGCGAACTTGATAGATAATATCACTGAGATGTATGACGACACCTTCAGGTATACGGGAAGGGAGTTACAAGCCTACAAGAAGGAACTGATTCAGCACAGGATGGTCCTAAATTATATCACAGCCATGACGGGTGGGTACTGTGTAACTCTGGCAACTCAATATGGTGTGAAGTGCTGTACATATATCACGAACAGCACTGACGACCCCACGGAGATCATCAATCAAAAGATGGACGATAACTTGCAGTTGAAGTGGGAGTTCCGGAGGAGACACAACCTTACCCTGACTGCTGTGGGTAATGAGCTGACCGTCTGGGTCTCATGGTTGAACCCACAAAATTGGTTCTCAGGATTAGGAGAGTGGGCTCAAAACGTTATTATGAGTGTAGGGAAGTTTCTCCTTTGTATCCTGGGAGTCGTCATAATTATTGGCTTGATATTTAGGTGTGTTCGAATTCTGATGTGGCGCAGGCACGGCACAAATTTGATGAGTTTAAGGAGCGAGGGCATTGTCATAGCAGCAGATTTAATTTACGACCCATCCATAGAGACAGTGTTATGATAAGGATTGCAAATGAATTCCATGGCCTGTTTCTTTCACCCGTTTTTCCTTTGTCTCCCCCTCTGCCCAGATACACCCATCCGGAAAAGACATCAGCCCTACCCAAGAATGTTTATGTAAATGTTATGTGAATGTATTTTAGATATGTGTCTTATCTTCATCTCTACAACCTTCAGTTAATGACACACATAGTCGACAGGTGATATCCACATATATTAGCACTCACATATGTTCCCCCTCCATGTATCATCAACTAAATGTGCACCCCATTTGTTGGAACAAGAAGCCGAAAAGAGCTCAGTAGTGTTTGTCGGCCCACTTACAGACCCTTAATATGGGATAAGAAGGATTTAATGTATACTTCGCAATACCTCGAAGCTTATCTAAAACATATACGGCACGATGATACATGCCCCTCAGACATGGATTCATACATACATGCTTTTTACTATCCCACTAGGTCATACATTTCCCGCCTACAACTCTCCTCCAACCATCCAATCATCTGTAGATATTGTATTGATATTTTTCTGTTTAGTGATTAGATAGTGGTAGTTATTGGTGACTGCCAAAGGGTGGACTGTCAAAGTCGAAAACTATTGAAGAACACACAGCACGTATAAACTGCACACACATGCCCACTGCACGTGCACTTGTTCTGCCGCGTGTGCACATATCCGCAATTTGCGTATGGTCGCTCCTGCGGTCCTACGCATCGGCGCGTGGTATAGGTATTTACGGTAGAGTTTGTGTACGCATGGAGGGCCATCAGAACACATTACATATTTAATCCAAATAGTGCACAATGTACACATAGTCTCCTTGCACCACATCAGAAAGTTATAGCTGTTTAAATGGTTGCAGAACAAAGGGATTCACCTTTACAGGATAAGAGGGGACAGACTAAGGTTATAAGGTGGTATTTGGTATCCAGCTGTAGGGTATTTTAAGGGTAACATTCCGGTGTTGGTCTGCGGAAGATCGCATGTTCCTGCGGATAGTTATGTGCAGAAGCAGAATATAGATAAAAACTGTATTTACTGTATATTATGTATGCGGCGGGAATCCAGAGGAGACCACCCACAAGAGCAGTTGAGAAAGACATCGCCTACCTTTTCAAATGAACCTATGACCTCTCCTGTACTGTAAAAATGCATTCCTGTGTCCAATGGACAAAGGGATTACAGTATCCATTGTATTGCTTTTGGAAGACTTGTATAAATAAAGCCTGCTGCAGCCCGGCCTGACACAAGACTCACAACGTTATCTATTTGATGACGGAGGACCAGACCGGGAAGCGCACGCGAATATACTCACGTATGTACATTGACTGTAGCCATTATTCTGTTATAAATATTGTCTTGTATTGTAGCGTATAATTTGTATTGTAAACCCCCTTTCAGAAATAATCCACTGTGGTGTCGGAACCCAGCGGTAAACTCACAATTGGTGTCGTGTGCTCATTGCCCTGCTAAGGTTTAAAGTGTACTATTATTGCATAGCATTGCTGTAGAAGGTTTAAAGTGTATCTCTGGGTGTGTATGCGCTGCGAGTACTTTGTACCGTCAGCGCGGCGTGTGTACGCAAAGTCCGTACACTACGGAACCCTTTTACGCTAATAGCGTAAAAGCTGCGTAGTGTGAATTAAGTATAGCGGCCACAGCGGCTAAAGGTTTAAAGTGTATTTAAGGTGTTTTTAAGGTATAGCTTTCATTCCTGTAAAGATAATCAGCTTTATCAATATATATAAATATATATACATATACAGTATATATTGTAAGCAACAGTGAAATATTGTACTTTTATTAACATTAATCCACCTTTCAAAATAGCAAAAACCAACATTCCACATAAATCACTATCACTCTACTGCTATCCTTATTACTTTACTGCCGACAAGGACACTGCACATGTTCACCCATCATGCCATGCACTACATACAGTATATTGTAACGTATTTAGTCCAACCAAAGAAGGTGTTGCTTACACTGTAGCTAGGGATCAGCCATTTTGTTTCTTTATTGGATCTGTAACTGGCACACCGGTACACTGTATAGTGATCACGTGTAACTAACAGTCAAAGCAGGGTAACATATGCAAAGAGGACCAGCTCTGGCTGGCGAAGTGTAAAGGGTTCTCTTTATTCTGCCAGCCAGTAATGCCAAAGAGCTGATATTTTAATGGAAGTTCAGACTGAAAAGGATTTTTTATATCTTTTATAAGATTTTATAAGTTTGTATGCATGATAGCAGTAATTAATGGTATAGTATGCATGCACCAAACAAATATCTACTGCACCTATGGCAAATGGTAGCAAAACTTGTGCATGGATTTTCCACTGATTGTCTTTTGGGCAAAGTCCTGGTAAAGTGTGATGAGGCCGATAATAGGCATGACTTCATAAGCACACGAAAGACGTTAGGACTGTGGGAGTGGCATGGGTAGAATACAGAAAACCAATTGTCTTAGTGCCGTGTTCACACTGACATGTGTCAACATCTTAGGTGAATCATCTAAGTTGATGGCTGGAACAAAACACTGATACTAATGATTACAGATTGTATGCTCTTTCCATAATCACAACACATAACTAATAGTATTATTTTCAGGTTATCTTATGTCTCATATTATTATCTCAATTACAGTATACCCAGTAGTGAAAGATGTGGGGAACGGGGAAGAACTGAGTTCCATCATCTGTAATGGTATATGGAACTAGTTCCACCTTCTCCATGGCCCTGCACAGTAATTCCCACAAAAAAGCCTACCCCACCACCCATGTCAATAGATGATGCAGGCGACACAAGTGTCACTGATGAGCTGCAGCCACCTCTCCCTTCCTCATGTCCTGGCAGCTTCATGGTCCACCCACCCCTCCTGGTACTCATATATACACTCTATCTATCCATGGTGTTCGTCCTCTCTTCAGGTCCCAGCAGCTTCCTTTTCCAGCATGGCATATGTGATTTCATGCTGTCACCTTCGCTGAATTGAATAGAGCTACAAAAAAGGGCAGGCTATGTGCATGCTGAAGACAAGATGAGAGAGGGCTGGAAGGACACAGAAGGGTGGGCAAGCTGCTGGAGGGACACAGGGCATGAAGCTTATGGAGGTACACAGGTGGTGAGCTGCTGGAGTGACAGAGGCAGAAATACTGTATGTATAAGGGTTCACTACTGTGGGCATTATGTCTATAAGGGACACTACTTTGGTGGGCATCATGTATTAAATGGCACTACTACTGTGGGCATTATGTATAAGGGGCACTACTACTGTGGGAATTTAGTATAAGGGGTACTACTGTGGACATTGTGTATAAGGGGTACTACTGTATGGAATAGCATGTATACGGGGTACCACTTGGTAGCGTAATGGGAATAAGGGGCACTACTGATTGATGTAACATGAATAAGAGGCACTACTATATGGTGTAAATATGGATCATGGGCACTACGTGAAGTGTAATGTGAAAAACATTGTGCTACTGTGTGGCGTAATTTGAATTGGGGATACTATTGTGTGACCACGCCCCTTCCTTGTGAGACCATTGTTCGTTTATAAAGTATGGTAGGTAGGGTACAAATTTATAGTTTGCAGTGGAGTGCCAAAATCCCTAGAACTGGTTCTGGCTCCACCCAATTGGGGCAGTGGGTGTTTTGTTCATATGTTTGTAAATCCAGTCATAAGGACACAGAGACATGTGAGTTCACTGCTGTGCTGTTTTATTCCATCACCAACTCCAGGCACACTGCACACTGGACCACCCACTTCCCAGCATCCCCCTGGTCACAGGGACCATCACTGAAGATTCAGGCTTACACATATTAGTAAGGGAGTGTCTACAAATATTAAGCATTCTAATACACTAACATCACATCCTCTTTTCTTTAAAGCTAAGCCCTGTACGCTTCAATGCAACAATTAACAACGTCACATTAAGAACATCAACTAACACGTTTCAATGAGTCTCTCAGGTCTGCGTATTTCCCTTTTGGGTCTTTCATACACAGTCTGTGTTTCATCGACCATGGTTTGTTCACCATTATCAGGATCATCATACATGTCAGATGAAGGGTATTCTTCAGTCATGTTGTCTTCATTATGGTTAGGTTGAGATCTTAAATCCACCCAATTTCTTCTTACTTCCATTCCACACTCTGTACGTATAGTATAAGATCTTGGTGCTACTTGTGCTTGCACAATACCTTTCTGCACCCAAATACCTTTCTCATGATCTCTGAGACGGACTTGGTCACCCGATTTTAGATCAGATAAGCTTTTTGCTCGCCTGTCATGGAACAGTTTCTGTTTCGCCTGTTGACGTTCCTTACTCAGTCTGACCAACGCTGAGTTATGTGTATTAAGCAGTTCATCATGTATCGGGAGATTTGTTCTAATCCTCATTCCCATCAGCATTTGTGCAGGAGAAAGTCCATTCTGTAAAGGTGTACTGCGGTAGATTAAAAGACTTTTGTAGAAATCTTCTTTACCTTCTTGAGCTTTTTTCATGAGACTCTTTACAGTTTTTACTGAACTTTCCACCAACCCATTTGAGCGTGGATAGTGGGGACTTGATGTAGTATGGACAAATTCCCACTCATCAGCAAATTGTCTAAATTCAGCACTAGAAAACTGAGGACCATTGTCAGTGAACACTTCCATAGGAACACCATGCCTTGCAAAGATTGACTTCATGCAATTGATTACGGCTTTACTAGTAGTTGTATGTAATGTCTTCACCTCAGGGTAGTTAGATTAATAATCAGTCATGACAATGTATGTTTTCCCATTACAATCAAACAAATCTGCGCCAACTTTCTGGTACGGTCTCTCTAGCACTGTGTGAGGACTCAGTGGCTCGACTTGTTGTTTCAGTCTATACGTAAGACATAATTCACATGTAGCTGTAGTCTGTGCTATGTCTTGGTTCATTCTTGGCCAATACATAACTTCACGAGCTCTCCGCTTACATTTTTCTTCTCCTAAGTGGCCTTCATGTATCTTGCACAGCATAGTTTTTCTTAGTCGTGCAGGTATGACAAACCTATTGCCTTTGTAAATAATACCATCGACAACTGTAAGGTCACTGCAGTACATCCAATAATCATGGATAGATAGCGGGCACGCATGTTTTTCTGCGGGTCAACCTTTCAAAATGATATCTTTCAACACTTTCATTGTGTCATCTGTCTCAGTTTCTTCCTAATCTGTTCTTGTCTTGCAAGAGACACTAGTAGAGAAGCTACGATCAAATTAACATAGGCTTCTATCTCTTCATCCATCAGACTTTTGGAACCTTCACTTTTGTCCACTGCACGAGAAAGTGTATCAGCAATGTACATGTATTTGCCGGGACAGTACAGCAAGTGTACATCATATTTCTGTAGTCTGATAAGCATTTGTTGAATTCTCATGGGACAGTCATGTAATGATTTAGTCATGATAGCTACCAATGGCTTGTGGTCAGTTTCCACTGTAAATGTTTGACCATACACAAACTGATGAAATCGCTCACATGCATATGTGATCGCTAGAAGTTCTTTTTCTATCTGAGCATACCTTGTTTCAGCACTTGTCAGTGCTCTTGATGCATAGATTACTGGTTGCCATGTATCCTCGTGTTCTTGTAACAGCACTGAGCCTAGGCCAAATTGCAAAGCATCTGCTGAAATTCTTATTCTTTTCGTAGGATCAAAGAATTTTAGCACTGGTTGCTCTGTAATGATCTGTTTCAAGTTTTGCCAACTTTCTTCTTGTTCATGTGACCACATCCACTCATTATTTTTGTCCAACAACCATCTAAGAGAGGCTGTTCGTTCAGAGAGTTGAGAAATAAACTTTCCTAAGTAAGTAATCATTCCTAGGAATCTTCTGACGTCGTCTTTGTTGTTGTTCCATGTTCACTATGGCTGATATTTTCCTTGGGTCTGGTTTTACACCTTGTTCCGAGACCACGTCGCCCATAAAGGTAACTGTATTCACGTCACATTCACATTTGTCCTTGTTTAGCTTTAGATTCACTTTATTGACAAGTTCCATTACTTGTCTCAATCTAGAATCATGTTCTTCCTTTGTAGATCCCCAGACAATAATGTCATCCATCATTGTTTCAACACCTGGAATATGTTCAAAAATCATGTGTATCTTTTTGTGATATACTTCTGGAGCAGACAATATTCCATATGGTAGTCGAAGAAATCTGTATCGACCTTCTGGTGTATTAAATGTACAAAGCTTTGAGCTGGCCTCATCTAGCTTCATTTGCCAGAATCCTGAAGATGCATCCAATTTACTGGACCATTTTGCTCCCGCAAATTGCGACATGATTTCATCTCTGGTTGGTAGTTTGAAATGTTCTCGTTTAATAGCTTTGTTTAAATCTCTGGGGTCTAGACATATTCTGAGTTGTCCATTTTTCTTTTCAACAATTACTAAGGAGCTTACCCATTCAGTAGGCTCATCAATTTTCTGTATCACACCCAAAGCTTCCATGCGATTTAACTCTTGTTTCAGTTTTTCTCTCAGCGCAAACGGCACTTTTCTACAGGGGTGTATCACTGAAGAAATTTGTGTGTCTATATTTATTTTATGCTCTCCAGGCAAACAACCTAGACCTTCAAACAAGTCTCTGTATTCTGTAAACGTCAATTTGCAGTCATCTTCTACTTGTGCTGTCACCATAAAAATTTTCTTTAGCAAGCTTATTTTCTCATAGGAACTTAATCCTAGAATCGGTTGCACATTTTTATCCACAATCAGTAGAGATGTTTTAAACTGTTGTCCCTTATATTTCAGTGTCACTAAGCATGTACCTTTCACAGGAATTTCCTCCCCAGTGTACCCTGTAACTTTCACTTTGGCTGGATGAATTTTTGGTTTTACTCTAAAAGTCTTATAGTCTTGAAACAATATTAAAATCACCTGCGTGCCAGTATCAAGCTTAAAGGGAATGCCAATCTTTTTCACAGTTAAAGGGACAATCTATTCTTTCTTTTCTGCACTGCAAAGTTCAATGCAATCCACAAAGAATTCATCTGTTTGTTTAACAGCATGCACATTTGTTGTTTCACTTTTCATTTTACAGCATTTGGCAAAGTGATTAAGTCTACCACATTTCATGCAGGTTTTACCATAAGCCGGGCACATTTTAGGATTGTGAGCATTTCCACATCTACTACACATTTCCTTATTAGACTGTGGCTTAGACTGCTTCATTCTTGAGAATGGAGGTTTGCTTGGCTCTGTTTTCTGCACTACATAGACAGCACCATCAGCGTCCTTGTGTAACTTTTTGGCTTGAAATCTAGTAATTTCTGCAGATCTACACATAGTCACTGCCTTGTCTAGTGTTAGGTCTTGCTCTCTAAGCAGTCTCTCTCTGAGTCCATTATCAGGTATTCCACAGACATTACAATCTCTTATCAGTGAATCCTTTAAATCACCAAACTCACAGGTTTTACTGAGTGATTGCAGCTCTGTAACATACTGATCAAATCCATCTACAGACTTCTGATCACATGTGAAAAACATATCTTTCATATGTCACATTTTTCCTTGGCACAAAGTAATCTTCAAACTTTTGCATTATAGATGATAGCACCATATTCTGCCCCTCAGCAAACTGAAAACTATTATAAATGTCCAGCACATCCTCTCCTATCACATGGAGGAAAATGGATGCCTTAGTTTTTTCAGCCTCTGTATCAGCTCCACATGCAGCAAGATATATATTAAACCTTTGCTTAAATATTTTCCAGTTTTCAGACAAGTTACCAGACATCAGCATGCTAGTTGGAGGAGCCAGTTTATCCATGGTTACTCACTGTTTGAAGAGAGGAGCACACGGCAGGCTTTGCAGACACTGAGTATCACAGCCTTACAGACTTCTGCAAGATTCTTTCACTACCTGAGAGCACTAGCAGTCCAAGTTAAACTTCTTCTGACACCATGTTTTGTTCATATGTTTGTAAATCCAGTCATAAGGACGCAGAGACATGTGAGTTCACTGCTGTGCTGTTTTATTCCATAACCAACTCCAGGCACACTGCACACTGGACCACCCACTTCCCAGCATCCCCCTGGTCACAGGGACCATCACTGAAGATTCAGGCTTACACATATTAGTAAGTGTCTACAAATATTAAGCATTCTTATACACTAACATCACAGTGGGGTGGTGGAGTGGCAGTGAAAATAGTTCCACCACCTCTCCAGGTCTACTTTATGCCGTGAGTATACCTGTATGTTTGGCTGTCGGAATACATTGAATCATAGCTCAATTAACTACATTTATGCCCATATTTATCATGCCTTGGAGTGGAATATTGCATGATGAGAAAGTACCAGCCAATCAGCTTTCTAACTGTCATGTTACAGGCTGTGTTTGAAAAATGACAATTAGGATCTGATTAGCTTTTACTTTATAACCGTGCAGTTTATCCCTCTCCAAGGCTTGAAACATCTGGGCCAATATTTGTAGCAACATGTATAACAACATTGGGGAAATGTATTACTTATTATACTTTGCTGTATATTTGTCAGATAAACTATGCATTCTATGCCATACAACTACAAATTTTCCTCTCCTCTGGTGTCTGTACTGTGATTCACCAACAATGATTTCATAGTCTGTAATTTACTTTGGTATTTTCATTATGTATTTAGTTAATCATAGTAGGAATACACTTTGGAATATGAAAATGTTTGGCTGTTTAAACTTTAACCATCTATTATTTGTCAAATTCAAATGGCCAGGTGTTCAGCTGTGATTGTATGTTGTTTTGTGTTTTTTGCCCTTTATTAAGGCAATTGTTTTTGATTGTCATTTTGTATAATGTTTCATTCAAAGTGTAACAAACAGCTTCTGTTGTATGGACATATTAAATATAACATCTGCACAACTAAATGTTTCATGTGAATATGTTACACATACAGTATATTGTTCATTCGCAATCTTTATCATTTTTAAACTACTGTACATTCCCACGTCTCATTATATAATTTTGCATCATTTTACACTTAACCCCTACACAGCATTACCTTTCCAAGTGTCGAGTTTGTATCTTCATGGGATCAGTGCAAGGTCTCACTGTACACTAGGCAAAACTTCAGCCTTGAGCCCCCTAGCCTTCAAAACCCCCACCCCTTAACCTGCAAAAAAAAAACAGCACTGCATCTGCGCATGAGGTCTGGTGGAGATATTTAATTGTATGTGTATATATACATATATACACTTACACATACACTTGTATAATACTTGCCTACGTTTGAAAAAGCATTTTAGGGAGATTGTGAAAGTAACACCTGTAAGCGTGGGTGTGTCCTACTACATCTGAGAGGTGTGTCATGAAAATGACTTGCATCTTAATGTAAATGAGCCACAAAGTTAGTAAGATCTATTTGTTGAAGAAAAGACACTGATATTTTGCAGGATTTGTTTGTGTATTGTGTTTTACAAGAGGTTCCATATATTGTAAGAGGCCACGGGAAACCTTATTTAAAATGCATGTAGACATAGTGATCACTGTGCCTTATAACCAATACAGGGAAATGGCACTGATGAGCCCATTTGAATGTATATATCTCTGATTTATTTTTTCCCCCAAGAATGTAATAGCTACATAATGGGGGTAAGGAGTTATCAGGGAGATTGCTGGAATAATCAGGGAGTGAGGGAGAATGCTGCTATTTCAGGTAGACTCTTGCAGAATGAGGGAGTGTAGGCAACTATGACTTGTATACTCCTCATTGTGTTCCATCCCCCCATCTGTAAGTTCATTACTAACCCCTCCTCCTCAATATGTACTGTATTATGCCCCAGTGCCTGTGTTTTCTCTATTATGCTGTTTACAAGTGCAAACCACCCATCGGGCTGTAAGGTTTGTACTGTCTGTGGTCATGCAGAACCCCCATGGGTTACTTACCTAAAAGTTATTTCATGCTTTCCCTCATAATTGGCAGTATTCCTCTTACAGGTGGCAGCAGCATTACAGTGACGGTGCTGGGTGCAGACATGTAGTCAGGTGCTGGTTGCTGCTGGAGAGCCGGGATCCAGGGGCCTGGAGGAGGTGCATTAGGGCTATGAGGAGAGGCTATGGGGGTTCCCCTTGGGAGCCATAGCTACATCCACCTGCTCTGTGCCCTCACATGACTAGATGTTACACGTGTCAACACAGAGGAAGCACTGAGGCACTATGTGGTACAGCCTTATGGTGGTGGCTGCACCATATTAGACCCACAGCAGCAACCAGTACAGTGTGCAAGGAGGATGTCACATACAGAAACATCCTTACATTTTTTTCTAGATGAATTCAGTGGCACCCTCCAGGAGATGGCGCCCCTAGGCCGCTGCCTAAAGCTGCCTAATGGTAGAGCCGGCCCTGCCTGGGATTTTTTGTTGGATTTTCATATCAGAGATTTACTAAAGGAAATCATTTTGAAATTTGCAGGAAAAACCTGACTGGACGGCAACAGAACATCAGACCAAATATTCGTGTTTTTCTGGTAGAAAAACAGAAACCCTGGATTTACTAACTGGAGAGTTTATAGTTTGCTGAAAAGCTGACTGTGAACTTGCCCAATGAATAGACCTGGCAGGTAAGTTGGTGTGAAGCACTCCACAGGTCACTATGTTAATACACAGGCTTTGTTATGTTAATACATTTTAAAAAGATTAAAATAAAAAAAATAAAAAACATTGTGAGCCCCCTCCTTTAACCAAATCATTAACCAATACCAGACCTCTGAGCCTGGGCTGATATTGAAATATAGGGGGAAAATGTAATGGGATTTCCCATATATTCCAGTGACCAGCCCTAGGCTGAACCAGCATGGGCAGCTGATGCTATAACAGGGGGCATACAGAGCAAGGCACCCCTGCCATAATGGCAACCAGCCCAAAATTGTATTTTCCAATACCAGCCTAGGCTGAAAGGCTTGGGGCTGGTTAATGATCAGGGAGGGACTTTATGCTATTTTCTAAAAATAGTTCACTATTTTTAAAGCTTATTAATAAAACAAAGCCTGTACAGATCATCGCGATCTGAGCAGTGCTTCAAATTAATGTTGGCCATCAGATTTTCTGCACAATAGGGTCTTGAAATCCGAATGGCGTTGATGACAGATGACTGTTAAATGACTGCAAAGTAAATCAATGCATAGTCAATAGCTTTATTACATGGCAATCCACAGTTGATGCCTTTCAGTTTTAATTCAACTGCAGATCTGTTGCTTAGTGTATTTACCCCTATGAAACAGATTCATTTAAGAATGTATTTACTGTTTTGCTCCAGTTGACCAAAATTGTTGTTTCTATACTAAAAAAACTTTAACTAAAAAAACATTTCTTACATTCACAAGTAAATGTAAGAACATACTGTAAAGACATTTTTTTTTTAACAAAATTAATATTTAACAAAGAAACATGGTGAAGTTATTATCAATGAGGGTGCAAACATAATTACAAATCACATATCAGATATATCAAATAAAAATGTATTAAAATCATAATATTGGATGAAAAATATAAAAATCCTCCCATGGGAATAAATCACGAATGTATAGATAATCAATCAGTAACATCAATAAACACCATCTATTTGGTTTAGTTCCATTAGTTAGTGATGTCCATTACTGTACTGATAGAAATTACTAATGTATATAGCACATAGGTACAATACCGTATATGAAACAACACAACCACAATGAAAGAAACACAGTGGGGTGCACTGTATTCAGATGGAATATGCACTTAGGGGGTAATTCAGACCTGATCGCTGGGCAGCGATTTTTGCAGCCCTGCGATCAAATAGTTTCCGCCTACGGGGGGGAGTGTATTTTAGCTGTGCAAGTGTGCAATCAGATTTTGTGCAGTCTCTGCGCAGCCCAGGACTTACTCAGCTGCTGCGATAACTTCAGGCTGTTCTGGACCGGATTTGACGTCAGACACCCACCCTGCAAACACATGGACATGCCTGCGTTTTTCCAAACACTCCCTGAAAACAGTCAATTGCCACCCGTAAATGCCCTCTTCCTGTCAATCTCCTTGCGAACGTCCGTGTGAATGGCTCCTTCTCACAAACCCATTGCTGAGTGGCGATCCGCTTTGTAGCCATGCGATGCGCCTGCACATTGTGGTGCATACGCATGCGTAGTTTCTGTCTGATCGCCCGCTGTGCGAAAATGCACAGCAGTGATCAGGTCTGAATCGGCCGCTTAGTTCTAAGCACATTAGTAGTACTGACCGGTTCACTACCTTAATAAGGGGTTAGATGTGGTCTGTGATTTTCTATTTTAACATGGCCATGGTGTGTCCAGCTACTCCTAAGTATTGGGCCACTGGTTGGTCTATATACATTCTTTCTATTGTTGCTCTGTTTGCTGACTTGTTTAAGGCCATTTTCTCTTAAATTGGCAAATAGTGTAGACTATGTAATATAGTTCTAATGGGCAAACAAAACTGTTAATAACACATTTGCTAGAACAGATTAGTGCATGTGGGGTATTAAAGTATTTATTGTTGTGAGGATGTTTGAATTGATGACCTATGTCTAGATATCTATATGTCATACAGTTCAGGCAATTGTAACAGCCTGGCACTTTGTCCCCACCCTGCTTCATTTATAGACAAATATACTGTCAGCTAGCATGTATGTGTTACTAATGATAAACTCAATAGCCTCAGAATTAACAAATACATACTGTAGGGCCTAATACTGAATCAAATGGGCAAAATAAGGAGTAACAGCAAGCACTGTGTCATCTTGAAAATATAAAAATATAATGCTCTAAATGTGCTTCATAAGACAAATGTATAAAATGTAGAGATGAGCGGATTCGGTTTTACTCGGATTTACTCGGTTGTCAAAACGGCATTTTATTGGCTCACGGATGTCATGTGTTTTGAATAGCCAATAAGATGCCATTTTGAGAACCGAGTAAATCCGAGTAAAACCGAATCCGCTCATCTCTGATTAAATGTAATAATAAAACAGTCAATAAGATTCAAGGACAACACATAAAAGGCTTATAAATTCCATAAGTCTGTATTTGCATCCCAGTTAGTGCAGTGATTAATAGTCTCTAGGTGGTCTATTTACAAATCCTTGAATGCAGATAAAGTAGACGGAGATAAAGTACCAGCCAATTAGCTCCTAACTATCGTGTAATAAGCTGGGTTTGAAAAATTACAGTTCAGAGTTGAATGGCTGGTACTTTATCTCTGTGCACTTTATCTCCATCTAAGGCTTGGTAAATAGACCCCTAACTATCCAATGTGCAAATATGTATATAATGCTTTTGCCAGTTCAGGATAAAGTCTATGTAAACAAATGAATGTTAAGCCAATATATTTTGTGAACTCTTTTCAGTTGGTCACTAAATAAGTCCCAATCAATGAACTGGGACATAAAATACAATTTTGGACAATTGAGAATTGGACTTTGTCTATAACATGTACTACATAGTAAGTGATAATAATTTATGACTGTTAGGAAATTGTAACTAGGTTAAATCTATATACATAAATGCAAAAGCCCTCATTCACTCACTCACTGATTCATCACTAATACTCTTACCTCCGATATGTTAGGAAGATTAAATTTAACACAGGTATTCATCAGGTGGGAAATAGGAAAACTACGTAATTAGAATTTTAATAAATCTACCCTAAGGGGATGAAAAGAGGGATGTCATAATGACATTGTCACCGATGCGTGGCTTGCGAAGTGTGAACGTTAACGGCCAAACAGATAATAGGATCGAAATTTGGATTGAACCTCCAGTGTGTAGAATTTAATAAACTATAAAAATGCCAAAGCCTTCACTCACTCACTCACTCACTCACTTACTGATTCATCACTAATTCTCTTAATTCTCGATATGTTAGGAAGATGAAATTTAATATACGGTAAATATTTTTCAGGTGCGAAATAGGAAAAATACGTAAATAGAATTTTAATTAACCTTCCCTAAGGGAATGAAGAAGGGGTTGACATATGACATAATTTACCGATGCGTGGCTTGTGATGCGTGAATGATAACGTACAAACGGATAATCAGATCAAAATTTGGATTGCACTTCCAGTGTTTAGAATTTAATACACTACAAAAATGTTCCTGTCACTTTTTACCATATCTGCTATGGGTGCTCTCGGGTAACGCCAAGAACCATAGATTAATGTTTACTTACATTAAGACGTCTCAAATTTATATTTCTATAGATTTACCAAATTTTTCACACTCATTTAGATTTACAACCGTGAAAATCAGAAACTCCCATGCAAAGAATGGGTAGAACAGCTAGTGTATTTATATTACAACAGATGTTATTAAATTATTATACATACAAATCAATTCAAGATTAAGGCAAGTATTCCTCTGAGTGACATGATTTAAAATCTAACTTTTAATTCATACTTTAAGAAAATACTGAAGTTTTATCTCATGTCTTGCAAATTGACTTATGCAAAGTATTAGTATTTTAGATTTTAAATCTTTGTGCACCATAAAACAGATCCTTTTCTTTCTCTCTTCCCTTAAATATGTATAGCCATACAATCTGTGGTAGCACCCCCCTGTATTTGTATGACCAATTGATACATTATTAATATTAGGGGTACCTCTATATATGTCTATATGAGATAGACACAATCTTTCCAGTGCAACAAAAGTGACATTCCTATACACAAGGTCAACCTTTCCGACTTTTCTTATCAATAATGGCAATCCTATTTACTGCAGGGCAAACAAAGTTGAATCATCTACCAGGTCTTTTAGTACTTAACAATAGCTTAAAAAAAATATATTTCCTCAGTTCTGCCATTGTATATTATAGTATTACAACTGCTCAAGGCACAAAAGAGGCCAAATATTGAAATAAAATGCATTGTTATTTGAGTGTGATATGAGAGTTGTTAAGACATATGATTTGGGAGAAATTAGGTATCTAACCAATCACACAAGCCAGAGCATTCTTATTTACACTAATTTTATATCTTAAATAATAGAGATTAGTGTGAACAGACCATATTTCATGTGGCTACTACACAGTGGAAATCCTGTACAGTTTATTATTCTTAGGTTTAATGTTGCATGGGCTGTAGTGGTATGTTCCCTGACATAATTAACAAGCCAGCCAGTCATTAGGGACTGTCTTGACATTATTATAAGGGGAAACTGATAAAATATATGGGAGCATTTTTTTCTTTATCAGACTTGGAAGATCAATTCTAAGTTCAAGCAAAGACCTATATTTTCTGCCATGCCCTCGATACCAAACAGTCGTGTGTGATAAACTGTAGTGTATGTTTGTCCTTTTTATTTTGAAATGACAAAACATGTTTTTCTATGTAATTGTTAACATTTATATTTATTTAATTTCTGTAACTTTGTATTTTACTCCATTTATGTAAATATAGTTTTCCTTTATTAGTCTCTTTTTATATATTGTATGCTCCAGAGCCCTGTCTTTGATGAAGATACTTGATTACTAATGTTTTTCTATAACTATTATCGATTGCTAGAAGCAGGGGAGACCAACTGAATGCTAATTTGCTTTGTATAGGCTGCATAATTGTAATAGAGTCCTAGGCGACCTGTGGTTCCTGTGTAATTTCCATGGGTGGTGGCAAGAGAGAGTTGTATGATATAATGGATAGAGTGATACTGCCTGCACTGCATCACAACTTGGCATCTGCGTGATCACAGTCCTGATGCTAGTGTAGTATCAGTCAGTGTGAATGAAGTATTAGCTCTGAACTAGTCAGTGCCTAACAGAGAATCCTCCTGGGGTCCCTGACAACTAATAACAGATACTAGGGTTTGGTGTCATTTAGAACCTACTAGAAACCAATTCAGACTTGCAACAGTATTTATGTCAATTTGCTAGCATTTGCTAAGGTCAGTTTTGAGGTCTACACATAATCTTCCTTTGATCACCTTTGTATTCTAATTGACAACCTGCTGTGGCGTGCTCTGTATGGCTGTTGTTTCTATTGAAACAAGTATGACTTAATTGCTATTTTATTTATATTCATTTAATTGTGCATCTATAGAAACATTGGCCCTCATTCCGAGTCGTTCGCTCGGTAATTTTCATCGCATCGCAGTGAAATTCCGCTTAGTACGCATGCGCAATATTCGCACTGCGACTGCGCCAAGTAATTTAACAATGAAGATAGTATTTTTACTCACGGCTTTTTCTTCGCTCCGGCGATCGTAGTGTGATTGACAGGAAATGGGTGTTACTGGGCGGAAACACGGCGTTTTATGGGCGTGTGGATAAAAACGCTACCGTTTCCGGAAAAAACGCAGGAGTTGCCGGAGAAACGGGGGAGTGTCTGAGCGAACGCTGGGTGTGTTTGTGACGTCAAACCAGGAACGACAAGCACTGAACTGATCTCAGATGCCGAGTAAGTCTGAAGCTACTCTGAAACTGCTAAGTAGTTTGTAATCGCAATATTGCGAATACATCGGTCGCAATTTTAAGAAGCTAAGATTCACTCCCAGTAGGCAGCGGCTTAGCGTGTGTAACTCTGCTAAAATCGCCTTGCGAGCGATCAACTCGGAATGAGGGCCATTACTCATTGACATCATACAAATAGACTATTGTGGAGTAGAAGCTATTATTTTCATATTAATTTATTTGTGCTACTCTATTGGGCTGATTCTGAGTCACAAGTTACTGCAACAACTTTAGCATGTTTTGTCCAAGTCACATCAATGACTATTAGCTAATGCTATTAAAAGCTCTACCCTGGTGTACAAGTGTTCGTTAGAATGTGCAAGGACTGAGAAACCCATTTTGAGCATCTTTTGATGCTGTAATACTGTTTGGTGTGCAACTATGGGCCGAATTCAATAGCTGTCGGAAATGCCGTCTTGTCGGAAAGACGGCAGCTTCCGACAGATTTCTGTCAGAAGGGGTTCCAACCTATACAATTTGACCAGTTTTTTTCTGACAAGTCGGGAATTGCTGACTTATTTGAAAACACATGGATTGGTGGAATAGGCGCCGATCCGCATGTTTCTGTCGGAAACGGGGCCAAATCCAACAGGTTTTGGCCCCGTTTCCGACAATCTCAATCCGGCTTTTAAAAATGTCGGATTGAGCAAGGCGTTCGCCCAGCCACGCTCCTCACTCCTGGCAGCGTCTCCCCCTGCTGCCACTGCCAGCTTTCTCCGCCACCACCGTCAGCTCCCCTGCCACCGCAGACATGTACCCCCACCGCCAGCTCCCCCCGCTGCCGCTACCAGCTCCTCCTGCCACCGCCATCAGCTCCTCCCGCCGTTGCTGTCAGCGCACCCAGCAGCCACTGACAGCTCCCCCCACCGCCACTGTCAGCGCACCCGGCAGCCCACTGACAGCAGCATCAGGACAGGACACCGGGAACTGCCAAATCCGACAGTCGGATTTGGCCATTCATTGAATAGCCCATGTCGGACACTTATTGAATATACCCCTATGTGTCACACCATCAAAATTTGCACACCAGCAAAATTTACCTATAGTATGCATCAGCATTTTCTTTTTTCTGCATGGCACTACAAGTCTCAGAATGATTGTACCTCTCTTTATTTTTAAAATAAGGGTGTGCAGCCCTACTCATTTCCTCTGTATTTGTGTATATATTGCATAGCTGCCTACATATTAGAATGGGTACTGTTATAGGTAATATATGGATACATTTATATAATTTGTTTATATTAGGGTTGTTAGGGACCCTGATGAGGCTCACCTTGACATTGTAGGTGGTGTCAAAGTCGAAAAATATCATGATTCACCATTGCCTTGTAATAACCCCAATGCACGTGCCCGCTGTTCGTGCACCGATTCCCCCGTGCATACGCATCCCCTCAGGTTGCGTAGGGGACGCTCCGGCATCGCCTGCGCTCCGGGATGTGTATTTACGGCGGTGTTTGTGTGCGACTAGCGAGCGACTCGATCGCTACATATTTAACCAATATAATGTGTTTTGTAGGTAATATTCCCTTTTATAATATCTGTAAGTATGTTTAGTGTAACTGGTTCATGGACAAAGGAATTCCTCTTTGCATGATACGAAGGGTTTAGACAGGGTCTGAGCGGTGGTGTTTAGTACCTAACCGAAGAGTATTTTATTAGAAACATTCCGGTGTTGGTTAGGAAGAGATCGGTTGCTCCAGCGTATAGTTATATGTAAAAGAAGTTTATGGACTTTAAAAGTATTTGCTGTTTTATTACACATGTGGTGTGAGTCCTGAGGATTCCTCCCACTTGAGCAGTTTGGAATAGTCACAACCCACCTGTTCAAACTAACCTATGACCTTTTGTTATAATGCAAAGACAGGTTTCTGTGTCCAATGAACAATAAGATTGTAGGGCCCTTTGTAGTATACTGTACTTTGTGTATATAAGGCAGCCAGCCTGGGCCAGCTCTCTTACTTCTCTCCAAAAGGTTTTCATCATTGATTAACTGAGAGCTGGATTTCCAGATAGCACAGGCGATTCATTCCCACGTGTGTAAGTTTCTCTGTGACCAACTTATTCTCTGTCTGTATTTGCCATACTCTCTCTCTCTCTCTCTCTCACTGTTATTGTCTAGGATTAAGACGCTATTGTATATTTATGTCCAGTTATTCTGTTTAGGTGTTTTATGTTAGTGCTGTAGTGTATAAGCTGTTAACTGTTTTCCCCTTTTTACATAGCTAAATATTGTTAGTAAAGGTGTTGGAACCTCAGCAAGGTGTCTGTGTTTCTCTAGCTAGTATAGAGGGTTTCTGAGCGTCTCAATCGCTCAATCAGCTTTCACATAATAGAGGTTAATCAGCGTTACATTGTGTTAATTTTACTAGACCAAGGTTTACAGTATAAGCTTAGCCTTTCAGTGTGTTGCATACAAGGTTTACTGTGTGTCATCCTGTGAGCGTCTGCGCCGCTCGTGTTCCTCTCGTGGGCACAGCGTCCGCTACGCTAGTAGCATAGCATTACGGTGCTCGGGCCGCCTATAGCGTGCTCGATACCCAGCGTAAGCCGTGAGCGAACGTGCCGCTCGTGCATCTCGACCACGGCCTAGCGTCTGCTACGCTAAGTGCGTACCATTACGGTACCCCGTACGCCCATTGCTTACTGAGTCTCTTACCAATATATAGTGAATGTTATAAGATAAATAATTAGCTTTATCAGTGGGCATGCATGTTTGGCCAAACATGTGCTAAGAACCTACACAAGGTAGCATTTTGGTCGGATTCCCGTTGAATGAAGGATATACAATGGGAAGGGAACAAGCTATTTATTTTCCAAGACTACTCAGTGGAGTTGACCACTGCCCGCAAAGCGCTTTCCCCCATATGCTCTCAACTTGTGTCAGAGGGCCGCAAGTTTGGCCTGTTATACCCTGCACGTTTATACCTGTATGAGGGCACTTCCCACAAAGACTTTTTGTATCCAGCTGATGCCGCTGCTTACCTATGCAACCTCTCTAGAAATGATCTCTCTGATATACAGTATCTGACCCTCCTGCTGCGGCTACATAAACATGCAGCTTCACTACCACTTTTTGCTCGGTCTCTCCTCCTCTAGTTTGCTGTATTCATGAACTTCCTCAATTCCTATTTTTTTTTACATATAAGCTACAGACCCCTTATCTCCCATTTCTGGCCTACTCAGCTTTAATTCTCATCTTGAACGCTAACCTGTACCTCCACGTCCTCCCATATTTGGAATACAACATTGTGGATTCCACCTAATGACTCACACCCCCCTTCTCAAATTTACCTATCCTGGGACTGTTCCCATTTTCTTATAGCAGGTTTCATTGTCATATGACTCATTACTGGCAGCCTGGAACCCTCTCGCGGGTTTTATACCCCCCTCCCTTTTTCTTACAGGTCTTTTTGACTGATGGGCAGTCTGCCCCGGAACTCTTTCCATTTCTCTTTTTGATATATTATGGTCCTATGATTCTCTATTAACATGTTTATATGGTGGAGTGGCCGGATGGAGCTCCCTACTCTCTAGCATCCGTGTGTGGGCTGGATAAAGGCTTGCAGCTCTCACATGCCTGCTAGCTGGAAGCAACGGGCTTCACTTATTGTTTTCTATTTCATCTGGTTATCTCTGATATTGATTAGCTGTGTACAACTGCCTTTTTCTATGTTCTATCCTACTCCCCTTTTCCCTTGTCTGTGTCTCTTTCCTCCACCCATTCCCTCCAACTCCCCTCCATTGCAGAGTACTAAGTATCCATTATATGTTGGATTCAACGGTGGGGTCATGGAACGTTGGAGGCTTCAACTCCCCAGCAAAGAGACCTTAAGTATTACTTTATCTTACTAAACAGCATATAGACCTGGCATTTCTCCAGGAAACACATCTGACTCTGGAAGAAACTGCAAAACTGGCTCGCTTAAATTGGCAGGTGTTAGGTTCCAGTACATTTAATTCCAAAGCAAGAGGGGTAGTAATATGTCATATGACATTATGTCCTCCATAGTGTACCCACAGGGCCGTTGTTATTTTGTCAGTAAAGATTCAGAATAAGCCTTACTTATTGTGCAATGTCTATGCCCCTAACGTATATGCAAAATACTTTTTTCAAGTGTTATTGGCTAAATTGTGTCCATTGCTTTTGGACCCATTAATATTTTGTGGTGATCTCAACTTAATTTCCTCTCCTTATTTAGACAGATCTCACGCCCCAACAAAACCCCTTAAGGGGGGTACTCACGGAGCGATATTCTAAGCAATCTGACTAGATTGCTTAGAATTTAAGCACTATCGCTCCGTGTGCGATAGCGATGCGCAGCCCCGTGCATCGCTATCGCTGCTGCTAGATTGGCCTGCATGCAGGCCAATCTAGCGGGTCGCTCACTTCACCCGCTGCCCCCCCCCCCCCCCTGAATAATCAGCACAGATCGCGCTGTGCTGAGCGGCAGGAGAGATGTGTGCTGAGCGGTTCTCATCTCTCCCACATCTGCCCATCTATATGGGCCTTTACTTTGCCAAAATTGTGGGTCTCTCAATTGGCAGAGAGATTACAAGCTGTTGATATATGGAGAGCTCTCCACCCTATAGTTAAGGGATATACTTGTTTATCTGCCGCACACCACACCCTATCTAGGATTGACTATATACTACTATCTCATTGTATCCTACCCCAGGTAACTAGTTCTCACATTGAGGCGATTGCTCCCTTAGATCACACCCTGGTCTCGACTACCCTTCACTTTCCAGACACTTCCACGTCCCCTGAATTGTGGATTAGCGAATTATCTTAAATTCAAGCAATGCTTGGAGTCTGCTTGGGAAACTTTTAAAACTGATAATTCACCCCATCTAGATGATGACCCCCTCCTGTTTTGGGTGACAGCCAAATCTGTCCTTCGGGGCGATATTATCTCTTATGTCTCAGCCACAAATAAAAAATATGCCTCCCAATATATGGAATTCCAAGGGAACCTGTCTTCAGCCTTTCAGCAGTACAAGTCATCTTCTACTCCCCATAACCGGCAATTATACCTAGATGCTAAGACACATTTTGATGAATTTCTGAAACTGATGGGAGATAGATACCTCTTTTCTGTAAATTATAAATATTACAAGTTTGGTAATAAAACAGGAAAATTACTGACACACTTACTTAATGGTTCACGCCCCCCGATGGTCACCCGCCCGTTATTTACCACTTCTGGTGTATTAACCACTACTAATCAGGAAATTGCTGAGACCATGAAATCCTTTTACCACATTTTATATTCTACCTCCTCCCCATCTCCCTCTGCAGGATCACTAGAAGACTCCTGCTGCTTTTTGGGACAACCTTCTTCTTTCACGTCTCCCCACTTCCATGGTGCAAACGCTCCTAGATCCAATTTCATTAGAAGAAGTCCATCGCGTCATAGGTTTATTTGGTCGTGACAAGGCCCTGGTACAGATGGTTTCAGTGTGGACTTCTATAAAATCCTGCCTCCTCGTTTAGGTGATATTCTGGTCAAAGTATTAAATACCTTATTGTCCTCCCTATCACTCCCTCTCCATTTCAACATGGCCAGACTAAAAACGCTACCCAAATCCGGAAGAGACCTTACGCTTCCCGGTTCCTACCATCCTATTTCACTCCTCAATCTTGATTCTAAATTACTTACAAAATTTTTAGCAGATCATATTAAACTTTTGCTTCCCCATATTATTAATACGCACAAGACCGGATTCATAATGGGACAACATTCCGAAATTAATGTCCGTCGAGTACTCTCGGCGATCCACATCTCCAACAATCTACCCCTTCTGACCTCCCACTAATCCTCTCCCTTGATGCTGAAAAAGCATTTGACATGGTCGAATGGAACCACCTATTCCACACACTCCTGTTTTGGCTTTCCAGACCCATTTATCTCACTTCTAAAGCTTTTATATACTTATCCCCAAACTATGGTATCTTGTAATGGAGTTCTCGCCTCCCCTTTCATGATCGGTCGAGGCACCAGATAGGGTTGCCCCCTGTCCCCCCTACTCTTTTCGCAATAGCCCAGGAACCTCTGGCGATTGCTCTTAGACAGTTGGAGAGGTTTTCTGGAATCTGATGGGTGGTGTTGACCTCCATCTAACACTCTTCGTGGATGACATGCTGTTATTTGTCACCAACCTGGCTTCCTCTATCCCTGAAATTCTTGGACTGATTTGAGCTTTTGGGGAGTGGGCGGGTTATAAGATCAACATCACCAAATCGTAGCTCCTTCCTTTGGGAAACTCTCTCCATGATCTTACCACTTCCCTTCCTGATATCTCTTTCCAAGTCGCCCGTTCCAAAATCACTTACTTAGGGATCCAGATTTTGACGAACTTAACTAGACTGTATGAGGAGAACTTCACCCCCATGTTAAGCCATATCGCGACTCTTCTTGATAGCTGGAAATTGCTTCCATTGTCCCTCCTAGGTAGAGTAGCTGTTCTTCAAAGTACCGTGTTCCCTAAGTTATTTTATCTAATGCAAATGCTCTGCTTAGCCTATCGAAGAAGGACTTAAAATTTTTACACCCCATAATGAAAACATTTTTATGGAAAGGTAGGAAACCATATATAGCATTACATAAACTTATGGCACCTAAAACGGCGTGCGGGATAGGTATCCCAAATTATGTATCCTACTCCCTAGCCTCCTTATTTCGCTGTGCTGCTGACTGGCTGTTTGACAGGAACCTTTTCACAGACCCAGCCCTGGATGAGGCACTTTTTTCTCCTTATGCGCCTGGAGCTCTTTTGTTATCCAAAGTCTGCTCAATCCCAACTCACATACTCCACAACCCTCTTTTCCATGATATCTACTATGCTTGGAATACTTTGCACAAAAAGTTCATTGTAGCCCCCTGATGGCTCCATGTATCCCATTGTGGGGCAATCCTGCATTTCCATCCCTCCCTCACCAACTCCAATTTTCTGGTCTGGAAGGTGAAGGTTTTGAAGGACTCTTCAAAAGTATTTGATCCTGGGGGCTCTCTCTTACAATTTACAATCCTTCAAGAGCAGTTTAATCTTCCACACTTACACTTTTACATGTATTTACAAGTTTGTCATTATCTCAGCTCGATTTTGCCTAATCAGACACTTCCTGGGGTAATTTCGAACTTGTCCAATCCTTTGCAGATTTCTCTGAATGTTCATAAACAGGGTCCTACACGCATTAGACAGCTTTACAATGCTCTTATGTCAATTACCATGGACATCAGATGGGACAAATTCTTATCCCAATGGAATAAAGACATACAGTACCACACCTCACAGATCACCGCCAACATAGTACTCATTATGTCTCTGTAATGAAATGGTTTATTTCACCTTACTTGCAGGAGGTTCACCTTCGCACCCTAAAAGAGCTCCAATCTCCCCAACCAAACACACTAAATTTAACCCATCAGAAACAGAGGAATGCCCCAAATGTCACACCTGTTTTGCTTCCTACTTCTATATGTTCTGGGATTGTGGTAGGATACGTCTTTTCTGGCATAAAATTGTTGCATTTATCAACCAATTACTGGGTTTTAGAGTTCAGGTCTCCCCGTTGCCATACCTATGTGCCAACTTTACGGAATGGGATCTGAGACCATCCTGCCGCAAGTTTCTACCGTTTCTAACAATACTGGTCACGGTGTCCAAAAAAATTATTTTAACTCATTGGCTCTTGGCTTCCTCTCCAAAACTTATGGAAGTTCATGGGAAACTATTACACATCTTATATTTTGATAGGAAGTCAGCTCAGGTCATTATTGAGTCTGGAGTTAAATCTGATTACAAGAAATGGAGCCTTTACATTGACTCATGGGACCCGGCCACACAAACCCAATTTTTTTTACGTATTCGAACACACTGAATGGTTTCTTCATAGACGGCTCTTAGAAGCCTCCACACTTTGACCTTTCTACTTACTGATTTCTGTTCCTCACATTTTCTACAACTGTGGTACTGGATTTACACTTCCATTTTTACAGATTAAATGTAAGGTTAGGGAATTCCTGTCCTGCCCCCTCCTTTCCCTCCTTGTGTGTGCTCCCTTCTTACCTCACCCTTCTACCCCCCCTTTTTTCTTCTATAAAAGTTATTTTATTTGTTAATTATAATTTGTTGACTAGGTATGAATGCAGACTGTCTGATTGTTATATTCACCTGTCAAGCTTCAGGACCATACACCCTTGCAGTTATTGCCTGCTTTGAGTGTCTATTTCTACACTGTTACAGATAGTTTGTCAGCAGGTTTCTATAGAAATAATGATTTGCAAACTCATTGTTCTTTATGCATCAGTCACTGATCATTTTGGTACTTTACTACCATAATTATGTAATATTGTTTGAGCTATTCATATACCACTCCTTAGCACCGAACCTTGATGATCTTGCTTGTTATATCATTGCCTGTTGTGTTTGTCTTTGTCACGCCCACATCCTGTAAATGTATCCTGACCAAATGTCTCTGCTTTTATACTTGTATTATTATGTGAGAATCAATAAACAGATTATAACAAAAAAGTAAACAAGTAGTGTGGTCAAATACAATATAAGGGATTGGTACATTTGAAAGCAATAGTGGTAACACAGTGATGTTAAAGTAACATAAGGTCTGAACCAGAGGTGTATGCAATGTCAACGTTGGACACAGTGGAGCAAATTTTTTGCCAATGCGTATGCATAACCACCACACTGAGCACACTTAGTGATTAATTAGTTATGGCTGATGCAGTGAGGATTTATTTGCAAAGTGAGTGACTGGACATCAAAGGATTGCTGAGAAGTTTAATGACGTGACCAAAGAGCAACTAGTGTTCCCAATGTTGCATCATTTGTTCTTAAGTGGTGGATCTGAGATGCATCCAATATCGCAGTTGCAAATTAAACTACATGCACCTCTGAATCAGGCTCATAGGCTACTACTGGCCAAGCATCTGGTATGATTATAGACAATGGCATGATGTAGTAGGAGTGCAGTCTGAATGGAAGCTGAAGGTCTAGTAGTCAATGTAATGATATATATGAGAGAGGAAAAAAAATCTGTGGTACAGAAAGAGTCAACGATGCAGATGCAGATACGATTACATTTTTACCAATGTTAAAATTACTCTTCTCAATTGAACATCCTACCAGGAGTCCTTTTATACTTTGAGGAAAAGTTTTTTTTTCTATTTTTTGAAATTTTCTTAGTTTATTTGGGAGATCTTCTATTCCCACATCTTTATATATCACCCCTTTTTTAAATTTTCTATCTCTTTTTCATTCACTTTTCACACATTTTTCTTACTCTCATTTTTGTACTTTTATGCTTTAAATCACTGCATTATACAGAACTTACACAAAAAAAGTCTCCCTGGGAGAGGGTTCAGCGTACTCAGTGATTTTTATAACAATCAGCCCTAGCATGCTAATTGCTCTGATAGTGCTGTACACCCAACCCATACCTCAGCGTATACCAGCACTCCTTACTCTGGGCCAATAAGAAGAGCTCATAAATTCCCCGGGGGCAAAGCCAACTGGATATATAAGAAACTTTTAATATCTTTTCTTTTTATTGCTGGCAATTAACTACCTACTTTAAAATGACTAGCAACAATATTTAAATATAATGTTATTATTCTCATTTTCATTTTATTGAACATCCTCTTTTAATAACTGGCATTCTACACTGTTATATTGACATACACATTTTATTTTTACATTTGCAGTGTAAATTTTCCCAGATTAGTGGATTAACTTTTTCTATTTTCCAGAGACTCCCTGAAGGTCCTAGAAGGACATTTATACTTTATTAGTGACTTATTAGTGTCATAATTAGAAAAGGCAGAGTACACTACACACTACTGCTTTTGATGGATTAGCCTTGCAATAAGATAGATTATACACAGTCCCACTAGACAAGCTGCAGACTAAATAGGTGTCTTGCTATCAAGCGCTGATTGCACAAAGTAGATTAAATCTCCAACATTTTGCAAATACCCATAGTGTGGGTCTAAGAAACCATTAGGAAACAGTACGTTGGAATGAAACACTCACATTTGAAAAAGCTAACACATGACTTTGATTGAGTATGTCCAATACAGTAAGTATATTTTTGTATGAAATTGACATTTGAATGTCATTTAATTTAATCTCCCATAGAGCAGTGAGAGCCTCATTGCTGTTGCTTTTTGTTTCATGATAGTCAAGTAGGAGCGATTTATTGCCGTCTTTCTAAAACATTGATAAAATTACAAAGAGAAGTATGCTGTTTTATTAAAGGACCTGTAAGAAAATTAAAATCATACACTGTATGGTTAATTAGGATGGGATGTGCAGATATATGCTGTACATGGATGGGTAGATGTTGCGTCTTTTCTATCCACTTTGTCATACAGGAAGTGCCTCTGTAGCCATTGTTTAGCATAATTGCAGTGAGTAAAGATACACTTCTCCAACTCTCCAGAGTCTTGTGGTGATTTGTACACAGTACACTTTATAGGATGTATCAGAGGTTTACCGCATCACATGTGTATCCCCATATGTATTAATAGGCAGTGCAGCAGATATCAGAGACATCTGTTGTAGCCCCACAGCACCGCATGCCCCATAGATTTATTTAGGGCTATGATGTGGCCACATGCATTAAGTTCTGGAAAGCGTGACTTTCCTTGTGGCCACTAGATAACGCCATGGTTCTTTCACAGGAATTCTTCAGAGAGGGATTCTTTGGAATGCTCTCCATTACGCTTTCCCACAACAACTCTGTAACACATCCATAAAATGGACCTTCTTCATACATACAAAGAGCGATGACTCCTACATTTTTGGAGGAGGAGGGCTGCCGAGGTGATGCTGCCAGCCCTCCCCACCTTGTCCCCACCGCCTGGGTCCCGGCATCTGTGCTATGTGCAGTTCACAGATGCCGGGTCCCGGTGCATATGCAGTAGCATCGACGGTACTGCGCATGCACAAAACCTTGGCTTCAATGGACTGCATCGGCTGCAGCTCATAAAATCTGGCTAGGGCTGATGAGACAGGGAGCTGGCTTTATATAGGAAGCCAACACTCTGCCTATTGAATCCTGGTCTGGCAGTCCTGGAGGGAGGAAACACCTCCCAGTAGGACTGCCCTGTGTGTCCGTGACTGGCAAGTAGGACATCCAAGAGCAAATCACTGCCAGTCATAGTGAAGCCAGTGTAGTCTCATGGACTGCATCTGGCATCACTGACAGTGAGCTGAGGTGTTGGATTTTACCTGGGGGTGCTGCATTCCTGCAGCCCATAGGTAAAAACTGCCACTGTATGCAACCACTTTGTACAAAGAGAATGTTCTGGAGAATTTTATGCGAGCAGTTGAGCATCTGTATATGCAAGCACTTTCAGCTGCATGCCAACAACATCTCTTTAACATGTCATAAGATGGAACATCACCATACATACGATATAATATCCCTCTGCATACGCTCCCTGTCACCACCCAGGAATGAATAATGCCCACTACATATTCTACATACTTATCCCTGCATGTGGCTGATATTAGAACTGTGACTGTGCATGTAAGCAATTAGGATGCATCACAGTGTGCTTTATACGCATGCACAGTAGCAAAATAATGCTCCACTACAGTATGTCCAACAATAGCAGTGCGTACACCTCTGAATGAATCCCACTTGTTTGGCATGGTGTCATTCTTTACAGTAATCAGAATAAGAATAAATGGCAATTACTTGTTATGTATGAAATTTACTTCCAAGATGTTAGATTTCTTGTTACCCACAACAGGCTATTGCTACAAGGCTTTTGTGTTCAATAGTTTTCCATGTTGACAAGTAATGAGTTTCCATCAAACAGATACAGTAATATAAACTTACTGTACCTGTGATCATGCATTTGAATGGACAATACACATTGCGATTGTTAGATCAAGGTGATTGAGTTGAGACACTTAAACATCAGCTAAAACTAGAGATGTGCGGTGGTAACTTTTCGTGTTTTGTGTTTTGGTTCTGGTTGCATCCTTGTGTTTTGGATCCGGATTGGTTTTGCCAAAACCATCCTTTCGGGTTTTGGTTTTGGATCTGGATGATTTTTGAAAAAGACATAAAACCAGCTAAAATAACAGAATTTGGGGGTAATTTTGATCCTACGGTATTATTAACCTCAATAACATTCATTTACACTCATTTCCAGTCTATTTTGAACACCTCACACATCACAATATTGTTTTTAAGCCTAAAAGTTGCACTGAGGTAGCTGTATGACTAAGCTAAGCGAAACAAGTGTGCGGCACAAACACCTGGCCCATCTAGGAGTGGTACTGCAGTTGCAGACAGGATGAAACTTAAAAAAACTAGGCCCCAAACAGCACATGATGCAAAGAAGAAAATTACGTGCAATGAGGTAGCTGTATGACTAAGCTAAGCGACTCAAGTGTGCGGCACAAACAACAAGGGACGTGCTAGAATTTGCCCAGATGTAATACACGCACAATATTCGTGGCACAGGAGAGCGTACCCCTAAACCACACACACAGCAAAGACTGTAAAATTAATTTGGATAATACTGTGATTACACTTTTATTTGGAGCTATTATAATAATATGCAACACAGGCGAGCGTACCCCTACACCACACAGGGCAAACCCTGTAAAAATTATTTGGATAATAATATAAGTAATGTATATAACCCTTTTATTTGGAGTAAAAAATATACAGAACAGGACACCACCACTGGACTTATGGCAGCACAAGACACCACTGGACTGATGCACCACAAGATGGCACCACTGGACTGGAGTTATACGGCAGTACCCCTGGACTTATACGGCAGTACCCCAGGACTTGTATGGCAGTGTCACACAGGCACTTTATAAAACTAGTTCCCAAATAGCACATGATGCAAAGAAGAAAAAGAGGTGCAAGATGGAATTGTCCTTGGGCCCTCCCACCCACCCTTATGTTGTTTAAACAGGACATGCACACTTTAACAAACCAATCATTTCAACGACAGGGTCTGCCGCACGACTGTGGCTGAAATGACTGGTTTGTTTGGTCTCCCACCAAAAAAGAAGCAATCAATCTCTCCATGCACAAACTGGCTCTACAGAGGAAAGATGTTGACATCATCCTCCGATTTCTCACCCCTTTCAGTGTGTACAACCTTCTCCTCACAGAGTATTAATTCGTCCCCACTGGAATCCACCATCACAGGTCCCTATGTACTTTCTGTAGGCAATTGCTGGTCAAGGTCTTCCCGGAGGAATTTATAATTCATTTTGATGAACATTATCTTCTCCACATTTTGTGGAAGTAACCTCGTACACCGATCACTGACAAGGTTACTGGCTGCACTAAACAATCTTTTGGAGTACACACTGGAGTGGGGGCAACTTAGGTAAAATAAAGCCAGTTTGTGCAAGGGCATCCACATTGCCTCTTTTTACTGCCAGTATATGTACGGACTGTTTGACATGCCTACTTGGATGCTGTCACTCATATAATCCTCCACCATTCTTTCAATGGTGACAGAATCATATGCAGTGACAGTAGACATGTCAGTAATTGTTGGCAGGTCCTTCAGTCCGGACCAGATGTCAGCACTCGCTCCTGACTGCTCTGCATCACCACCAGTGGATGGGCTAGGAAATTTTATCCTTTTCCTCGAAGCCCCAGTTGCGGTAGAAAATGAAGGAGGAGCTGTTGACGGGTCACGTTCTGCTTGAGTTGACAATTTTCTCACCAGCAGGTCTTTGAACCTCTGCAGATTTGTGTCTGCCAGAAAGAGAGATACAACATAGGCTTTAAACCTAGGATCGAGCACAGTGGCTAAAGTGTAGTGCTCTGATTTCAACAGATTGACCACCCTTGAATCCTGGTCATTCTCCACTGTGCTTGAGTCAAGTGCATTCCTCCTCCTTTGCCTATATCATAGATGGATGTATAGGCTTGAATGGCCCTTTTGCTTCTTCTCCATCCTCTGAAGCATATAGAGTGTGCAACTTGACCTCATTACCACCTCTTGCTATAGTTGATGGCAGGACAGGTTCAGGAGTGTTTTCTGGCACTCCAGTCTTCGGCACGCGGTGGCTGAATGTCGACATTTTTCGAGCCACTGACGGTACCTCCTGCATGCCCCTGTCATTTTTAAAAAAAATTCTGCACCACCAAATTAATTGTATGTACAAAACATGGGATGTGCTGGAATTTGCCCAGATGTAATGCACACACAATGTTGGTGGCATTGTCTGATATCACAAATTCCCTGGAGAGTCTAATTGGGGTAAGCCATTGTGCGATGATGTCCCTCAGTTTCCGTAAGAGGTTGTCAGTGGTGTGCCTCTTACTGAAAGTGGTGATATATAGCGTAGCCTGCCTAGGAACGAGTTGGCATTTGCGAGATGCTGCTACTGGGTACGCTTCTGTTGTTGCTGTGGGAGGCAATACATCAACCCAGTGGGCTGTCACAGTCATATAGCCTTTAGTCGTCCCTGTTCCACTCTTTGTACATTCTCTGTATTGCCTGCCTAGTACAGTGGAACCTATATGGGATTTGGTACCGGGGGTACACTACCTCCATCAATTATCTATCTCCCACTGAACTAATGGCGGATACCGGATGCACGTCTAACACCAACATAGCTGTCAAGGCCTCAGTTATCCGCTTTGCAACAGGATGCCTGCTGTCATATTTCATCTTCCTCACAAAGGACTGTTGGACAGTCAATTGCTTAGTTTAAGTAGTACAAGTGGTCACCTGACTTCCCCTCTGGGATGACGAACGACTCCCAGCAGCAACAACAGCAGTGGCAGCAACATCAGGCGTACCACTCAAGGATATTCCAGAGGAATCCCATTTAGGAGATGACTCCTCAGTCTTGCCAGTGACATGGCCTGCAGGACTTCTGATGTTCTTGACTGAGGAGGTAGTTTACGTTGAGGGACTTGGTGGTGTGGCTTGCAGGAGCTTAGGTACAAGAGAAAGAAAGGATTTAGGTGTCAGTGGACTGCTTACACTCTTACCCAAAATCTCACAACTTGACACTGACTTCTGATGAATGCATAGCAGGTGACATATAAGGGAGGATGTTCCTAGGTGGCAACACATGGCTTGACACCTGTTGTCCGGATTTGTGGAGAAATAATTCCACACCGAAGAGGTGTTTTTTTGGATATTTTGCCCAGGCATCACAATGGGTTTGATTGAAAAAGGACTCAGCTGCGCAATGGAATTGGAAACATGAACAAAAGCTGACGTATGCTGAGATATATTATAAAAAAGAATTTAGACAATAAAATATTTTTCATACAATAAACCATATAATCTGGACTTAAACCTTATAGGGAAATGCCCTGTACTGGATATCAAATAAAATAAGCACTTGTGAAGTGAGCGGTAACAATATGCAACATTTGTATCCAACAAATAGAAACAGTATCGTATCCTGGGTATGAATGAAATGTTATAATGTAGATTAGTTTATAGGTTCATAGGCTTATTGTTATAAGGTAGATTAGTTCCTTTAAATCAGGCAATTACACAGTGCCTACACAGCAGCGCATTGAAATTGTGAAATTGTTCTATAGAATATTATATTACGAGGCGCTTTCAGCAGTTTTTGTTTGTTTTAATCACAATGGGTCTCCCCTGGTACCTGATTTAAACAAACCACATCATCATCAGAGTCCTCATTGTCAGCACCAGCAACACCCATATCCTCCTCCTGGTGTACTTCAACATTGGCATCTTCAATTTGAATATCTGAAACTGTACTATGGGTGCTCCTTCCAGCACTTGCAGAGGGCGTGCAAATGGTGGAAGGAGCCACCTCTTCCCGTCCAGTATTGGGAAGGTCAGGCATCGCAACTGCCGACACACTTGGACTCTCATTGGGGATTTGTGATAACATCTTAGAATGCACGGTTCTTTGCTGTGCTTTTGACAGCTTAACTCTTATCATTTTTCTAGCGGGAGGATGAAGGCTTCCATCGTCATGTGAAGCTGAACAACTAGTCATGAACATAGGCCAGGGCCTTAGCTGTTCCTTGCCACTCCGTGTCATAAATGGCATATTGGCAAGTTTACGTTTCTCCTCAGACCATTTAAATGTATTTTTTGGGGTCTTTTTACTGAACTTTGGCTTTTTGGATTTTACATGCCCTCTACTATCACATTGGGCATTGGCCTTGGCAGACGATGTTGATGGCATTTAATCATCTATGTCATTACTAGTGGCAGCAGCTTCAGCACTAGGAGGAAGTGATTCTTGATCTTTCCCTATTTTATCCTCCAAATTTTTGCTCTCCATTATTTTTCTGGAGTTATATAACAATATGCGGTACAGGAGAGCATACCGCTACACCACACAGTGCAAACCCTGTGGAAATTATTGGGATTAAATATTAATAACCCCTTTATTTGGAGTAAATAATATACAACACAGGACAACACTACTGAACTTATATAGCAGCACCACTGGAAAAGACTTATACAGCAGTACCACTGGAATTATATGGCAGTATCACTGGACTTATACGCCAATACCACTGGACTTGTACAGCAGGATCACTGGAATTATATGGCAGTATCAATGGAATTATATGACAGTACCACTGGATTTATACGGCAGTACCACTGGACTTCTACGGCGGTATCACTGGACTGGATTTATACGGCAGTACCACTGGACTTATATGCAGTACCACTAGACTGGATTTATATGGCAGTACCACTGGACTTATATGGCAGTATCACTGGAATTATTTGGCAGTACCATTGGATTTATACGGCAGTACCACTGGACTTATATTGCAGTATCACTGGACTGGACTTATAGGGCAGTACCACTGGAATTGTACTGCTGTACCACTGGACTTATATGCAGTACCACTGGACTGGATTTATACGGCAGTATCACTGGACTTATATGCCAGTATCACTGGAATTATAAGGCAGTATCACTGGAATTATATGACAGTACCACTGGACTTATACGCAGTACCACTGGACTGGATTTATATGGCAGTATCACTGGACTTATACGCCAGTACCACTGGAATTATATGGCAGTATCACTGGAATTTTACGGCAGTACCACTGGACTTATATGGCAGTACCACTGGACTGGATTTATATGGCAATATCACTGGATTTATATGCCAGTAATACTGGAATTATATGGCAGTATCACTAGAATTATATGGCAGTACCACTGGAATTATATGGCAGTACCCCTGGACTTATACTGAAGTATCACGGAACTGGATTTCTACGCAAGTACTACTGGATTTATATGGCATGACCACTGGACATATACGGCAGTGTCACTGGACTGGATTTATACGCCAGTACCACTGGAATTATATGGCATGATTACTGGACATATACGGCAGTATCACTGGAATTATATGGCAGTACCACTGGATTGGATTTATACGCCAGTACCACTGGAATTATACAGCAGTATCACTGGAATTATACGGCAGTACCACTGTAATTATACAGCAGTACTACTGGACATATACAGCAGTATCACTGGACTGGATTTATACGCCAGTACCACTGGATTTATATGGCATGACTACTGGACAAGTATGGCAGTAACAGTGGAATTATATGGCAGCACCACTGGACATATATGGCAGTATCACTGGACTGGATTTATACATCAGTACCACTGGAATTATACACCAGTAACACTGGAATTATACAGCGGTATCACTGGAATTATATGGCAGTACCACTGGAAGTATACAACAATACCACTGGACATATATGGCAGTATCAATGGACTGGATTTATACATCAGTACCGCTGAAATTATATGCCAGTACCACTGGAATAATATTGCAGAATCACTGGATTTATACGGCAGTACCGCTGGACATATGCGGCAGTATCACTGGACATATATGGCAGTACCACTGGACATATACAGCAGCACAGGGACACCACCACTGGACTGATGCAGGATAATACAGCACCACTGCAATGGACTGGACTTATACAGCAGCACTGGACATATGGCAGCAGAGGACACCACCACTGTGACTGGACTGATACAGCACAAGACACCACCACTGGACTCATGCAGCACAACACAGCACCACTGGACTGGACTTATACAGCAGCACTGGACATATGGCAGCAGAGGACACTGTACTGTGACTGGACTGATGCAGCACAAGACACTACCACTGAACTGATGCAGGACACTGAGGACAGAGACACGTCCTCTCTCTACACTCTACAATGCCGGTGTGAAAATGGCGGCGACGCGCGGCTCCTTATATGAAATCCAAACCCCACGAGAATCCGACAGCGGGATGATGAAATTTTTCCTCATTCTGGTTTCTGAGTCAGGTGGGAAAACTCGAGCCTGACTCAGATCCGTGCTCGGGCAGTAAAGTCCGGTAGGGTTCGGTTCTCAGGGAACCGAACCCACTCATCTCTAGCTAAAACACAACTCGCATTTTATTTAGGGAGGGAAGGCTAAAGTTAGAAATAGCAAACTAAAGATTAAAAGTTTGCTTTAAAACTCTAAGTCAATAATAATGTAATGATGATTGCTAGCATACACTAATGACTTCCTTTTGGTTGCTTTGGCAGAAAAATAACAACACTGAAACATCATGTGATTACAATCAAGACTTAACCATGTCTAGCAATTGGCTGCTTAGAAGATATATGTTGCAAAATGCATTTAATTAGCTAGTGAGAATGCCAAAAGAAAAGAGCATCATGTTCAACATTTGCAAAGTATTAAATGCATTTATCCAGAAGAAACTCTGTAGCATCTTCAATAGTTAACATGTTCATGCTTAACCTCATAAATGGCTGCAAGTTAATTCAAAGGGTTAATACAGTAATTAACAATAGTGGTAAAATTGTTCCTTCAAATATACAGTACATCTAATTTTCCATGTTTAACGGACAAAATTGAGCTTCAAGAGATTAGTTTTACCACAACCATTCCAATCTCAATTGCTATTTTTACAGTCTATAGATTCTAATGTATATTTATAAATACAGTACAGTATGCTTGCAAATACCAGTGGTTAGTAATTAGATCAGTAAAAAGTCATAAAACATTATAAACTTGATTCATATGAAATTTTGTGGCCACTTTGCTCATCTCTGTGTTGAGTCAATCTTCCTAACATATTTTTTATGACAACTCAAATGAAGACTCTCTGTCTACCATCATTACCTATCTTTAAAGATTACTGATTAGATCAATGAATGTTACCATTTAAAAATACCCAATATACTTTAAACATACATAGTTGCATGTCAATGAACATTGAGTGCCTTTCCGACATTTAAACAGGTGTCGTAGACTGAACCCATATTCAAAGTGTAGTGTGACCAATAACTTATAAAGTGTTAAACCTATGCATGCATCATTTGAATGTATTCTCATTTGTACAATTGTATTATCCCTAGCAACAGCTGTTTAGTATTGGAAAATGTTATTCAGCTTGTCATGTACTAGTATTGCTAAATATATGGTTTTCCCAATAATACCCCATAAAATCTATATGAAATATGTCATACTCTACCTATTGTACATTTTTCTAATTCATTTTCTTCGGATCTTGAAAATCCACTGCTTTCAATGTTCCCTCTTAGTTTGGTGAACACAAAATAAAATAACATATATCTTAAATCTAATTCCCCTGAGGTAAGCCTGTCCAACCTGTGGCTCTAAAGCTATTGCTTAACTACAAGTCTCAGCATGCCCTGCCACAGTTTTGCTATTAGGTAATGCTAGAACTGTGGGACATGTACTTTGACCGCAGGTTGAACTGGCATGACCCGAGGGCTTACCTGAAAGTCTGATGCACAACAATCTTTTGAAATGTACAGTATTTTAATTTTTGTACACTGCTATTTTTTCAGTTGTGAAGGTGCAGTGGCTGTCATTGATGTATAGTAGCAAGAGCATATTTCAATTGTTGTTTTTTTTTAAGTCTTGCAGTTGATGCGACATTGGCGAGAATAACTCAGTGCTAGAAAAATTACCACCCACGAATACCTACAGTACAGTACCTGCAGGAAGTTGGTATTTTAGAGATCCTGTCTCTATTGTTCACCATTATTTATATTGGTAATATAAAGTGATTTCCAACCTGCATTTTACAGTTGTAAGCAGCATAATTTGATTTTTTTTATTCATTTGATCAATAGAATTAATAATAAAGTATTTATTCAGCAAAACAGTACACAGTCATTTATATTTTAATAAATTTACATACACATATACAAACATACTGTATCACAAATCACTAAAACCACCCTTATTTTCTGTTACCGTAAGTTTATTTGGGTGTGATTACCAGTAACTTTTTGTCAGTCATAAGGTGACACAGGGTCAAACTCAGTATGATCAGAAGGTCAACAGTGTCCATGTTGATGCTCGTCATGTCTACCCAGATGATCTGTCAACATGATGAACTGTTGAGAAACTGTCCCTGATGGTCTAGTGGCTTCTTACCTGCTCCTGGTGGCAGTGACAGTAGTGGCTCCATCATCTTCTTATGTGTCCCGGCAGTGCTGTGAGAGTCACTTCTGGGTGAAAGTGATCAAGTGAGTATATTTCCCAATCCCTAAGCATAATTCCTAACCCTCCTTCTAATGCATAACCTTAAATCCAAACCCTGCCTAACCCTAATCTTCCCCTCATCTTAACCCTATCCACCAGCATCCTGAACCTGTCAACATTTCACATTGCGATATTTCAGTTGTCGACATTACAAACCTGTTGACAGTTGGAGGATGCCGCTGTTCAGTGGTCAGCATTGTTATGTCAATCTTATAAACGTTAACATGGTTTATGTTAACCATTCAACCAGATACTATTTAATTGCTGTTTTATTTATATAGAGATTTTTTTATCTATATTTTTATTTGAAACTAAGAAACTACAAATAATTTTATTGAATCACTATAAAATTATTGTCCTTTTATTTATATTGTTGTCAGTGTAATTAAATTAAAGTTTCAATTATTTGTATATAAGAAGTTAGAATGATTTAATACCAATTTTTAGCTTATTGTCTTTGTAGTTACAGTATGTTATTGACTGTTAATTTAGATTATATTTTAAAATACTGTAATGCTATTGAAGTATATTAAAGCCATATGATAATAAGAAGCTTTTATTTAAAGTAGACCACAGTAATAGAGTAGGATGGAAAATGAGAGACAATGGGGCGAATTCAATTAGCCACAAGGTTTAGCCCATGGCTAATTGCTGCGCTGGAAGTAGTCAATTAGTGGGAATACCCCACATGCGAGTCAGACTTAACCTCATAGCTCATGAAGCTATGAAGTAAAGTCCATGAAAAAACACAAAATCAGGTTTGTGGGGACGGGGGGAGGCATTGATTCCACAGTTTTGGAGTGGTAGTAAGGCTATTTAATTGAGTAACCTATCCCTGTGGCTAATTTATTAACCTACAATATCTTTTCACACAGGAAAGCTTTGAACACACACAAGCAGTTGGGAAGAGTAGGCACCAATTTCAGAAGAGAGAAGCTCCCAAATAAGTGTTGTTATGAATTCTGAAGATGATGACTGGCCAACTGAAAGGTCTGTTAGCAGCCAACACATTTTTGTTTATAACACTGCACCTGCCTGTGCCACATATACATCTCACTATTGTATCCTATACAGTACCAGAAACCCTACCCTTGCTTCTCACTGCTGACTAAAATCATCACTGCTCAGCTCCTTTTGTCATTGATTAATGTTTCATACATTTAAACCTTCCTCTACAAAGGCTCTATAGAATTATGAAAACCACATCAAAATCCATGTAGCGGTTTTTGAGAGTAGCCCAAACAAACACACAAATGCCTACCAGGGACTTTATTTTATACTATGTAGAGATATAGGCATTGGTTTAGCTAGAACTTTGTGGGCCTTATTGCTAAATTTGAAAGGGTCTCCAATGCTTTAAATTTAGCAGTGAATTTGCTGAAAACACACAGCTCCTTAAACTTAGTACCTACTGCACAATTCCATTTAGTCATTATTAAAAGGAAAATTGTTCTTATCTGCCATCTTTAGGTTCCATTATATGGCTTTGAAAACAAAGTTTTCTCCTTTCATCCATGCTACTTCTGATCAGTAGTCAACAGTCTTGGGGAGGGGGTAAAGGCGCAGTAGGGATGATGGCCAAAGCAGAGTTACAGAAAGGGAAAGAGGGTCAGAGGAACACATGGGGAAAGCAGGTCAGAGAAGCATATAGAGAGGGGGACAGAGGAACACTTTGGGAGGAAGAGGTCAGACATACCCATGGGAAGAGGGGTGAGAGACATTTGGGGAGGTCAGAGGCATAAACTGGGAGGGAAGATCAAAGACACACTTTTTGAGGTAGGAAGCAGAGGCACTTATGGTGAGGGGGTCAGAGGCACTCATTGTGAGGCAGTGGGCAGAGGTGGGGTACACATGGGGTGGAGAGATGATAGGTGCACATGGGTAGGTAGGAGGTAGAGACACTTATAGAGAGTAGGGTCAGAGTCACACTTGGAGAAGTAGGAGGAAAAGTCACTCATGGGAAATACTTGTCTATATTGCTGATTACTCATGGAAGCAGGGGAATGAGGAGCATTAAGGAGATATGGTGAGGGGACATATGTGAAGGATGAGCTGTAATGATTTACTCCCCAGTTGAGAGTTGCAGACTGAAGTCTTGAGAGGAAGGAGGGAGAGGGGAGCTGCTGCTGATAAGTCTGACAGGGGGCCCACAGTGCTGATGATCCCTGTAACAAACTGCTTCCTAGTCACAGGCTGAAATCTGCCTGTGACTAAGAACTAATTTGCAGAAGGGATAATCACTCCTGTCTGTGATCAGCAAGTTGCCACATGATGCAGCCAGTGCAATAGCCATTTTGTTTTCTAACTGTAATCATTGTTAAGTCCTCTGTGGTGAGCTGAGTGCAGGGGAGAGATGACTCCGGAGGTGATGTGAGCCCAACAGCAACCGCACTCCCTGCACCCATGGTAGCTTCTCCCTTAAATACAGGTATCTGGATTGTCTATACCTCTAATAAAAAAAACATGAACACAGCTACTGCATTTGGCCACTATGTGGCCCTATAGAGCACTACCATTCTTCTCTTCCTGACTTGCTCTACTAAAATCGTCACTGCTTGGCACCCATTTGTTATAAATTATTTTTTCATATACCTAAACCTTCTTCGACAAATGCTCCATAAAATTGTGAAAACTATCAAAATCGATGCAGCGGTTCTCTAGATTAGCATGAACAAACAAATAGGCACTTATCTGTCTTTATTTTACACTATGTAGAGATATAGATCACTCTATCTGCTAGTATGTGCACCATTTACATCTTCTTCTGTAAGCCTGTACCAGATGTACATCTTGCCCTGCTTACCTATGCTGTATAGACAAATCTCAGTCTGCAATCCTATTCCACATAGGCATATCAATCTGCCAGCCTGTAACACATTCTGTATACTGTACATGTTATTCTGCCAGCTTGAGCCACTTATACATCTCACTCTATGGGCCTGATTCAGAGCAGCACAGAAAATGAACTCAATGCTGATGCCAGGGCTGTAACTACTTATGGGCCCGCGGTGCCTGGCACACAGCGCAAAAGCACTGTGGGCACATGACTGCCGACAACACACGCTTGGCCGTGCCACCACCGCTGCCACATTGATGTCCATGCCACTGTCCACCCACCGCTCACTAGTTGCATTGCCTGGCTACTTCTCCTAAAGTTAGGCAGGCAGCGGCAGCTTCAGTTGGTCATAAAGCTCCAGCTCCACTCCTGTCGTAGCGGCTCCCACTTGTGTGTCCGCACAGTCTGCAGCTTCTTCCTTCTGGGAGAGATGACATCTCTTCCAGCCTGCCCCAAGCCCACCCATAGGAGAGGGAGAGGACAGCTACTGAGCAGCGGCAAGCACTCCAGTGAGGTCCAACAGCATGGAGGCATACGCATCAATTCCTAAATACACCTAAGGCTGCATGCATTACACAAAGTGTACAAAGACACTGTTGTCATTAAGACATTAAGATACACAGTATTTGGAAAGGTAATGGGTGTTTCTGGAAGGTGACAGGGAGGTGAATAGAAATGCACACAAAGAGTCCATTTAGTGGGCATACTGTGGGAGTGTCACAACCATCAATAAAAGGGGCTTCATACACAGGCAAACAGCTGCTGGCATAAGAGGCCACAGTCATATGGAGAAACTGCATAATACATTTGGATTTGTCGCAGGTACATACACCTTCTTATTGTAAAAATATATGGCTTTAATGTTTGTTTTTCACTCATGAACATTTGCATAAATTGGAAATTATATGAATGGAATCATGCAATGTGAAATAATTTATGTTGCTGCGTTAATGGGTAAAACTTAATTGAATTAGCCAAAAATTACTTTTGTGCACTATTTGGTTACATTGCATGCTTGATAATTAGGGGGAAGACTTGTTGGTACTTGCCCCTAGTGCAAGCGAGCTGCTGCTGCTGATGATGATGATAATTGCTGCAGCCCAGTCTTTTTCACTTGTATGCATCTAAGGTACAGTAGACTGAGTTATGCAGCTGTGTACTTATTCTATTACAATGTAAAAACAAACAAACGGGGGTAGTGTGTGGAGGAGTGGGCAGTTTGCACTAAGGCTGCTAATATGTTTATAAAGGTGTAATTTTAAAAAGTTAAATCTTTATCTATGTCTCATTACATTTGCTTTTAATATGTCCCATGTGATTAGAGTACTTATTATCTTAACTTTCCTGTCACATACTGTAATACCTATGAATTGTGTACTGTGGGGGTTATTTAGAGACAGACACAGATCATTGCATGCTCAGAAAGATCTGCACCTATCTCCTCACATGCTGGAGGCCGCCAAGAACAGGACAATGCCACCCAGCATGTGTGTGGCACCACCTCACGATGCATCCGCAATGTAATTGCAAATGCATCACATTAAGGTTGACCCCTGCCAGTGTCACGCCGGCACCAGGAAAATGTTCCCAGCACAGCCCCATTTGGCCCGCCACGTTGCCACCCACCCAATGCCAGCCACTGTCAATCATGATTCGGACACATCCTTCAATGCGGTCAACTCTGAATAAGGCCTTGTGTTTTTACCCATCTTTTGTACTCACAGTGAATGCACACCTACTGTTGTACTATATTCACAACTGTTATTTGCAGGGGAAGACAGATACATTTGCTACCTAGACTGAGTTGGTTAGATATCATGCTTGCTGCCAACTCTGCATACTGTAGGGGTTCAGTATGAATTACCGGCGGCCGGGATGCCAGTCGTCAGTATACTGACAGTGGCATCCCAGCCACCAGTATGCTGGCAGTGGGCCGAGCACTTGAAAGTTCCTTACCACGCAGCGTGCACTTAGACTTGCTGTGCTCGCCACAGGTTATATTCTCCTTCTGTTGGTGTCATGGACACCCACAGAGGGAGAATAGCTTGTGTCACCAGTATTCTGCTGGTGGCATTTCACCGCTAGTTGGGATGCTGGTGTCGGCATTGGGACTGCCGGGATCTTGACTAGTGGTATTTTTACCACTTTCCTTCTGTAGGTAGCAAAAATGCAGCTTGCTTCCTGGGCATATGTTAAGCTTGTGATCAATCACAGACTGCCTTTATTTTGAGCCATCATGCAAATTATAAGTATTGCATTAGAACCCAACCACCTACCTGTGAATAACATACTTCCTGTTAGAAAAACCTTTCTGTTTAGCCTTATTTGGGGTTTCTATTAATCATTATATTGGTACAGGTATTAGAGATTAGCGGGTTCGATTCTCAGAGAACCGAACCCTCCAGACTTCACGTCATAAGCCCGGATACGAGTCAGGTTCAGGTTTTCCCACCTGACCCAGAAACCAGAACAAGGCAAAACGTTATCATCCCGCTGTCGGATTCTCACGGGGTTTGGATTCCATATAAGGAGCCGCGTGTCCCAGCCATTTTCACTCCAGGATTGGAGAGTGTATAGAGAGGACGTGTCTCCATCCTCAGTGACCTCAGTGGTAGTGTCTTGTTCTGCATCTGTCCAGTCACAGTGGTTGTGTCCACTGCTGCCATATGTCCAGTGCTGCTGTATAAGTCCAGTCCAGTGGTGCTGTGTTGTGCTGCATGAGTCCAGTGGTGGTGTCTTGTGCTGCATCAGTCCAGTCACAGTGGTGGTGTCCTCTGCTGCCATATGTCCAGTGCTGCCATACAAGTCCAGTCCAGTCGTGCTGTGTTGTGCTGCATCAGTCCAGTGGTGGTGTCTTGTGCTGCATCAGTCCAGTCACAGTGGTGGTGTCCTCTGCTGCCATATGTCCAGTGCTTCCGTATAAGTCCAGTCCATTGCAGTGGTGCTGTGTTGTACTGCATCAGTCCAGTGGTGGTGTCCCTGTGCTACTGTATATGTCCAGTGGTACTGCCGTATAAGTCCAGTGATACTGCCGTATATGTCCATTGATACTGCCGTATATGTCCAGCGGTACTCCCATATAAATCCAGTGATCCTGCCGTATAATTCCAGTGTATTGTTCAAATTAATTGTTTAAATGTGTTGATGATATGTCCCTTCATGTGTTGCGGATAGAAGGTGGATTATGGTTTGTAGTCAGTGTGTTTGAAATTCTGTGTTTTTTCAACTGGTGTGTAAAGTAAATAAGCTTGTGCAAAGTACTTTTTGAGGGTTATTTTCCTTGTAAATTCCTGTATGTCCATGTAAGTTTAAAATTAATCCATTTTTTTGTTGGGGAAAATGTCAGATCTTTACTAAGTAATGTTTTGTGTTGTGCCTCCAATTTGAAGCTACTTAGGTTGAATATCCATTCAAATTGTTGTGTGGTGCTTGTGTCAGGGTTTATTTTGTTTTTTGGCCTCCCCTTCAACATTGTCTGGATCTATGAGTTTCCTTTTGTTGGTTTGTGTATGTGTTGCGGATGACCGGCAGGCCACAATGCCTGCCTCTAGAGCTAAAAAAAATCTATGTCCCAGTGTTCTCTACTTCTTATGGTGTTTGAGGGTATCTGGTTTTCTTCTTTCTCTATTTGTTCTGTTGTCTGTTTTCCAGTGTCCCTTTTTTCTTCTATATGTGATTCCATATTCTGTGTTGTGCATCCCTTCTCCGTAGATTGTGTTATGGTATCTTCGTATTTCAATTCTTCTATCTCATGTACGGAGGAGGATGAATCCGCTTCTATCATACATGATGTGTCTGTAATTTCTGATTCTGTCTCTGATTCTACCTCATGTGTTGTGGGTACTCGCAAATGTAATACTGTCATATACTCCTGATATGTCAGAAGTCTGTTGGTATTGGTATGTTGGTATTTTCTGGGTACAGTGTTGTACTTGGTCTCTTTGGCTGTCTGTGGTCTATTCCTTGGTTCCTTTGGTTTTCTGCTCCCCCGGCGGTAAGTGTAAGAACTAAGCCCATAAACCTGTCTCCTCATCAGCAGTGTACACACATTATCACCACGCCAAAGGGTTCGACAGGCTGGACGCCGCACTAGTCATCATACCCTTAGACATATCGATTACCCCACATTAACTCAGAAGCTACATAGGTATAGACAACACCTATGGTTAAGTTGAACCCCTAAAAGGTACACCCGATATTTACCCCAGCAGGGGACCTTCTGAATACGGGTATACCATCTAGGAAGGTATACCAGCAAAGGGTGGTCTGCAAGATACACCTGTAAGTGGTACTAACAGACTTATTTAATTCATTTTTTAACTAAATGATGACATACTTTAACACGCACTATTCATGTTAATTATTGATACATCATTGATTTCACAGTAGTTGCCACCACACATCTACCACCACACTTTTTCCTCCCCCCTCCCTCCTTCCTTGATCTCTCATCCTTTCTGTCCTTTGTCCAAACACACCCTTCCTATTAGAGTGCATTGCCATATCCTTGAAGTAATGTAACATAGGAGGCAGGACACCTCCAGGTCTACCAGCACCACATCCCCATTTTTTCTACCTTTAGTGAGCACAGTCCTCCCCCCATTCTATGATGTGCTGTATATTGTTTACTCCAAATAAAGGGGTAATTAATATTTAATACAAATAATTTTCACAGTGTTTGCTCTGTGTGGTGTAGAGGTATGCTCTCCTGTACCGCATATTGTTATATAACTCCAGAAAAATAATGGAGAACAAAAATTTGGAGGAAAAAATAGGGAAAGATCAAGAACCACTTCCTCCTAGTGCTGAAGCTGCTGCCACTAGTTATGACATAGATGATGAAATCCCATCAACTTCATCTGCCAAGGCCGATGCCCAATGTGATAGTAGAGGGCATGTAGAATACAAAAAGCCAAAGTTCGGTAAAAAGACCCAAAAAAGAAATTTAAATGGTCTGAGGAGAAACGTAAACTTGCCAATATGCAATTTACGACACGGAGTGGCAAGGAACGGCTTTGGACCTGGCCTATGTTCATGACTAGTGGTTCAGCTTCACATGATAATGGAAGCCCACATCCACCAGCTAGAAAAATGATGCATTAAGCTGGCAAAAGCACAGCACAGAACTGCATTCTAAGATAGTATCACAAATCCCCAAGGAGAGTCCAAGTGTGTCGGCGGTTGTGATGCCTGACCTTCCCTACACTAGATGGGAAGAGGTGGCTCCTTCCACCATTTGCACGCCCCTACAAGTGCTGGAAGAAGCACCCACAGTCCAGTTTCTGATATTTAAATTGCAGATGTCACTGTTGAAGTACACCAGGATGAGGATATGGGTGTTGCTGGCACTGAGGAGGAAGTTGACGATGAGGATTCTGATGGTAATGTGGTTTGTTTAAATCAGCCACTGGGGGAGACACCTGTTGTCTGTGGGATGAAGAAACCAATTGTGATGCCTGGGAAAAATACCACAAAATCAACCTCATCGGTGTGGAATTATTTCTCCACAAATCCGGACAACAGTTGTCAAGCCGTGTGCTGCCTCTGTCAATCTGTAATAAGTAGGGGTAAGGATGATAACCACCTCCCTTATATGTCACCTGCTGCACATTCATCAGAAGTCAGTATCAAGTTGTGAAACTTTGGGTAAGAGCATAAGCAGTCCACTGACACCTAAATCCCTTCTTCCTATTGTACCCAAGCTCCTGCAAGCCACACCACCAAATCCCTCAACGTCAACTTCCTACTCAGTCAGGAACATCAGTAGTCCTGCAGGCCATGTCACTGGCAGGACTGAGGGGTCCTCTCCTAACCGGGATTCCTCCGGAGGATCCTTGAGTTATACACCTGCTGTTGCTGCCCCTGCTGTTGTTGCTGCTGGGAATCGTTCATCATCCCAGAGGGGAAGTCGGAAGACCACTTCTACTACTTCAACTAAGCAATTGACTGTCCAACAGTCCTTTATGAGGAAGATGAAATAGGACAGCAGTCATCCTTTTGCAAAGCGGATAACTGAGGTTTTGACAGCTATGTTGGTGTTAGACGTGCGTCCAGTATTAGTTCAGTGGGACTTAGAGAATTGTTTGAGGTACTGTGTCCCCGGTATCAAATCCCATCTAGGTTCCACTTCACTAGGCAGGTGATACCGAGAATGTACAGAGACGTCAGAAAAAGTGTCCTCAGTGTCCTGAAAAATGCAGTTGTACTCACTGTCCACTTAACCATGGACATGTGGACAAGTGGAACAGGGCAGACTAATGACTATATGAATGTGACAGCCCACTGGGTGGATGTATGGCCTCCCGCAGCAACATCAGTAGCGGCACCAGTAGCAGCATCTCGCAAATGCCAACTCGTTCCTAGGCAGGCTTCGCTATGTATCACCACTATCCATAACAGGCACACCACTGACAACCTCTTACAGAAACTGAGGGACATCAATGTACAATGGCTTACACCACTTAGACTTTCCAGGGGATTTGTGATATCGGACAATTCCACCAATATTGTTCGTGCATTACATCTGGGCAAATTCCAACACATCCCATGTTTTGCACATGCAATTAATTTGGTGGGGCAAAATTGTTTGAAAAATGACAGGGGCGTGCAGGACTTGCTGTCGGTGGTCCAAAAAATTGTGGGCCACTATCAGCATTCAGCAACCACGTGCCAAAGACTGGCGCACCATTAAACACTCCTGAACCTGCCCTGCCATCAGCTGAAGCAAGAGGTGGTAACGAGGTGGAATTCAACACTCTATATGCTTCAGAGGATGGAGGAGCAGAAAAAGGCCATTCAAGCCTATGCATCCACCTATGATATAGGCAAAGAAGGGGGAATGCACCTGACTCAAGCATAGTGGAGAATGATTTCCATTTTGTGCAAGGTTCTCCAACCCTTCGAACTTGCCACACGTGAAGTCAGTTCAGATATTGCCAGCTTGAGTCAGGTCATTCCTTTCATCAGTCTTTTGCAGAAGCAGCTGGAGAAATTGAAGGTGGAGCTAAGACAAAGTGATTCCGCAAAATATGTGGGACTTGTGGATGGAGCCCATCATTCGCTTTGCCAGGATTCAAGGGTGGTCAATCTGTTGAAATCAGAGCACTACATTTTGGCCACTGTGCTCAATCCTAGGTTTAAAGCATACATTGTATCTCTCTTTCCAGCAGACACAAGTCCGCAGAGGTTCAAAGACCTGCTGGTGAGAAAATTGTCAACTCAAGCAGAACGTGACCCATCAACAGCTACTCCTTCATTTTCTCCCGCAACTGGGGCTGCAAGGAAAAAGGACAAGATTTCCTAGCCCATCCACTAGCGGTAATGCAGGGCAGTCAGCTACGAGTGCTGACATCTGGTCCAGACTGAAGGACCTGCCAACGATTACTGACATGTCTACTATCACTGCATATGATTCTGTCACCATTAAAAGAGTGGTGGACGATTATATGAGTGACAGCATCCAAGGAGACATGTCAGACAGTCTGTACGTATACTGGCAGGAAAAAGTGGCAAATTGGATGCCCTTGCACAAACTGGCTTTATTTTACCTAAGTTGCCCCCCCTCCAGTGTGTACTCTGAAAGAGTGTTTAGTGCAGCTGGTAACCTTGTCAGCGATCAGCGTAGGAAGTTACTTCCACAAAATGTGGAGAAGATAATGTTCATCAAAATGAATTATAAATTCCTCTGGGAAGACCTTGACCAGCAATTGCCTCCAGAAAGTACATAGGGACCTGTGAGGGTGGATTCCAGTGGGGACGAATTAATACTCTGTTAGGAGGAGGATGTACACACTGAAAGGGGTGAGGAATCAGAGGATGGGGTCAAAATCTTGCCTCTGTAGAACCAGTTTGTGCAAGGTGAGATTGATTGCTTCTTTTTTGGTGGGGGCCCAAACAAACCAGTCATATCAGCCACAGTCGTGTGGCAGACCCTGTTGCTGAAATGATTGGTTTGTTAAAGTGTGCATGTCTTGTTTATACAACATAAGAGTGGGTGGGAGGGCCCAAGGACAATTCCATCTTGCACCTCTTTTTCTTCTTTGCATCATGTGCTGTTTTGGGCCTAGTTTTTTTATGAGCCATCCTGTCTGCCACTGCAGTGCCATTCCTAGATGGGCCAGGTGTTTGTGCTGCACACTTGTGTCGCTTAGCTTAGTCATACAGCCACCTCGGTGCAACCTTCTGGCCTAAAAACAATATTGTAAGGTGTTCAGAATAGACAGGAAATGAGTGGAAATGAATGTTATTGAGGTTAATAATACCGAAGGATCAAAATTACCCCCAAATTCTGTGATTTTAGCTGCTTTTATGTTTTTTTCAAAAATCATCCAGATCCAAAACCAAAACCAAAACACAAAAGGGTGGTTTTGGTAAAACCAATCTAAAACCAAAACACGAGCAGGGAATTAGAACCGAAACCAAAACACAAACCACGAAAAGTGCCCGCCGCACATCTCTAATTGGTTTTGCTTTTATTTCAGTTGTTAGTGGTTTGTAATGCATTATGGGGGTCATTCCGAGTTGTTCGCTCATTAGCTGCTTTTAGCAGCATTGCACACGCTAGGCCGTCGCCCTCTGGGAGTGTATCTTAGCATAGCAGAATAGCGAACGAAAGATTAGCAGAATTGCGAATAAATAATTCTTAGCAGTTTCTGAGTAGCTCGAGACTTACTCCTACACTGCGATTAGCTCAGACCGTTTCATTCCTAGTTTGACATCACAAACATGCCCTGCGTTCGGCCAGCCACTCCCCCGTTTCTCCAGACACTCCTGCGTTTTCTCCTGGTACGCCTGCGTTTTTCCGCACACTCCCAGAAAATGGTCAGTTTCTGCCCAGAAACACCCACTTCCTGTCAATCACACTCCGATCACTTCAACGATGACAATTCTTCGTTCGGACGTGAGTTAATCTACTAAATTCTGTGCTAAAATACTTAGCGCATGCGCGCTGAGTACCATGCGCATGCGCATTTTAGCCTTAATTGCTCCGTTGCGAAAATCGGCAACGAGCGAACAACTCGGAATGACCCCCTATATTACATTTTTTGGATTGTGACTATAAATGCACTTCCAATTCTCTGCCATATTGCAAAATGGAGGTGAAAACAGATCCTCCTAACATTTAGTAAGATACTTGCATTGAGATTTACTGTAACAACCTTCTAATAAAATTAATTAGTAAATAAGTGTAAAAGTTTTCCTTAGCAAACATATATCTTCTACTAATATTATAGGATATACTTGATGACTTCTCGCTAGAAACTTGCTGCTACTGGCAACTACTCCACTTTCCCACTTCTCTTTAAAAGTTTTGATACATTTTCCCTCTAATCTCCTCCAGATCAGAACTGATCTAACATTTGACAATTACATTTTGCCCCTTAAAAACGTGTCCCCTTACCCAGTTATCGTATTAAAAAGATTTTGAAAAGCACAAAAAATCTTATTTTTGCCTGAATTCCCGTAGGAATAATTTTGCTTCCTCTTCCCAACTCTTAAGGGTATAATTACTAAAGTGTGGACTTATAGAAGTGGAGATGTTGCAAAAAAGCAACTACTGTAATTAGATTCTAGCTATTTTCTTCTAGTAGGTGTTAGATAAATAATAAGTAGAATCCGGTTGCTATTAGCAACGGGAGGCGGTCGTTAGGTCGACAACCATTAGGTCGACATACATTGGGTCAACCACTGAAGGTTGACATGCACTAGGTCGATGTGGTCACTAGGTCGACATGGTCATTAGGTGTACTTATACTAGGTCGACATGCAAAAAGGTCGACATGAGTTTTTCACACTTTTTTTCATTTTTTCACCTTATTCATACTTAACGATACCTGTGGACTACAGTTGGGAACGGTAACCTGTGCTTAACGCAGCGGTAGCAGAGCGAGGCACCTTGCCTGAAGCATGGTAAGCAAAGCGAGCCATGCCAGGGTACGCGGTGCACTAACTGGGGTTCCCCGTCACTTTATGAAGAAAACGACACCAAAAACAGTCAAAAAACTAATGAGAACCTTTTTCTATGTCGACCTTGTACAAGTGGACATAATGTCCATGTTGACCTAATGACCATGTCAACCTAATGCATGTCAACCTTCAGTAGTTGACCTAATGTATGTCGACCTAATGCATGTCGACCTAATAAACCACACCCATTAGCAACATCTCCACTTCTATAAACCTGCACTTTAGTAAATATACCCCTTACCCTCTATCTGCGCAATCTTCTGTACTACTATAAAATTGTCACTTTGCTGACATTTTGATGATAAAATGGTGAGTCTCGTTGTAAAGCTAAGATTTATAATTTGTTGCAATGACAATTTTTACTTAAACTCTAAGTTAAAGCAGCTTTTGTACTTTACAGGGTCATTCTGTGCTTCTAAATTGTCAAAGAAAAACAAAATGAGAAGTAAAGTAAACATTTTAATACTTAAAAACATTTTTCAGTGTTATCATATGTGTCTTTTTATGTAGTTAGCCTTCTGAAACTAACTTTATTCATCTGAATTGTGTGCTGTATGTTTTCTCAGGAGTGTCTTAAATTCTGAATATGTTTAGGAATCCTTTGACCTCTTGCAAATTCAATGCACTACCAATTCTCAATCACATCCGTTTTAAATTAACATTTCTCAGACATAAAAACAGCATTAAAACACCATGATTTCATAAATGATAAAAAATAAATAAATACAGTATTAATGATGTAGGTTTTACCAGTTCTTCCTTTATTTTGTAAGAAAGTAGTTCATTAATTAATGACTTTTGGAATTGATCTAGCAACCCTTTGGCTCGATAAGAGAAACTCACTGCTGTGCTAAAGGAATCTCTCGGATAGCTTTGCTACTAAGAAATTCTAGAATAGACCTATTCCCATCTATATCTTTTCATGTTCACCTTGACATGCTGTGAAATTTCCCCTCTACTTGCAAATTTATTCAGGACCAGAGTAAAAATAACAGGCGCTTGTAATCATGTAACAGCACCTTCTGTTTTTAAGTACTTTGAAATTAAGATCTGCAGATATCCATGAAATTTCCCATAGTTCTAGGGCTGCGGCATAAACAGCTGGGGTCAATTGTACAGTCCCACTAAAGGGGGGCACTCACAGAGAGATCCATGCTTAAAATCTAAGCATTCCGTCTAGATACAAGAGATACAAAATTTCCTAAGATAAGACATAATTAAATGCGAATGCCAAATTAGATTTTATTACCTTGTATTTTCTTATTTCTAAAATATTTTAGGAGTCATTTTAAGAAACACCATTCATTTTACCCTACACTATGTTCTGATGTTTATTTAAAATTCTATAGTTCTGTGGAAATCATTTAATAAAATAGTCTGTGCAAATTAACAAGTAGATTATTTTTAACTGTCATTTCTATGCAGCAAAATACAGTAGTAAATATCTTTGATATTGAACAAAAAGATACATACTGTACATACTTGGTGTGATGTTAGTGTATTAGAATGCTTAATATTTGTAGACACTCCCTTACTAATAGGTGTAAGCCTCAATCTTCAGTGATGGTCCCTAGAACCAGGGGGATGCTGGGAAGTGGGTGATCCAGTGTGCAGTGTGCCTGGAGTTGGTGATGAAATAAAATAACACAGCAGTGAACTCACATGTCTCTGTGTCCTGATGACTGGATTTACAAACATATGAACAAAACATGGTGTCAGAAGTAGTGTAACTTGGACTGCTAGGTCTCTCAGAGTGTGAAAGAATCCTGCAGAAGTCTGTAAGGCTGTGATACTCTGTGTCTGCAAAGCCTGCCGCGTGTTCCTCTCTTCAAACAGTGAGTAACCATGGATAAACTAGCTCCTCCAACCGGCATGCTGATGTCTGGTAACTTGTCTGAAAACTGGAAAAGATTTACGCAAAGGTTTATTATATATCTTGCTGCATGTGAAGCTGATACAGAGGCTGACAAAACGAAGGCATCCATTTTCCTCCATGTGGTAGGAGAGGATGTGCTGGACATTTATAATAGTTTTCAGTTTGATGAGGGGCAGAATATGGTGCTATCTTCTATAATGCAAAAGTTTGAAGATTACTTTGTGCCAATGAAAAATGTGACAAATGAAATATATAAGTTTTTCACATGTGATCAGAAGTCTGTAGATGGATTTGATCAATATGTTACAGAGCTGCAATCACTCAGTAAAACCTGTGAGTTTGGTGATTTAAAGGATTCACTGAGTAGAGATCGTATTGTCTGTGGAATACCTGATAATGGACTCAGAGAGAGACTGCTGAGAGAGCAAGACCTAACACTAGAAAAGGCAGTGACTATGTGTAGATCTGCAGAAATAACTAGATCTCAAGCCAAAACGTTACACAAGGAAGTTGATGCTGCTGTCCATGTAGTGCAGAACAAAGAGCCATGCAAACCTCCATTCTCAAGAATGAAGAAGTCTAAGCCACAGTCTAATAAGGAAATGTGTAGTAGATGTGGAAATGCTCACAATCCTAAAATGTGCCCGGCTTATGGTAAAACCTGCATGAAATGTGGTAGACTTAATCACTTTGCCAAATGCTGTAAAATTAAAAGAGAAACAACCAATGTGCATGCTGTTAAACAAACAGAGGATTTCTTTGTGGATTGCATTGAACTTTGCAGTGCAGATAAGAAAAATGGATTGTCCCTTTAACTGTGAACGAGATTGTCATTCCCTTTAAGCTTGATACTGGCGCGCAGGTGAATTTAATATTGTTTCAAGACTATAAGACTTTTAGAGTAAAACCTAAAATTCATCCAGCCAAAGTGAAAGTTACAGGGTACACTGGGGAGGAAATTCCTGTGAAAGGTACATGCTTAGTGACACTGAAATATAAGGGACAACAGTTTAAAACATCTCTACTGATTGTGGATAAAAATGTGCAACCGATTCTAGGATTAAGTTCCTGTGAGAAACTAAGCTTGCTAAAGAAAGTTTTTATGGTGACATCACAAGTAGAAGATGACTGCAAATCAATGTTTACAGAATACAGAGACTTGTTTGAAGGTCTAGGTTGTTTGCCTGGAGAGCATAAAATAAATATAGACACGCAAGTTTCTTCAGTGATACACCCGTGTAGAAAAGTGCCGTTTGCGCTGAGAGAAAAACTGAAACAAGAGTTAAATCGCATGGAAGCCTTGGGTGTGATACAGAAAGTTGATGAGCCTACTGAATGGGTAAGCTCCTTAGTAATTGTTGAAAAGAAAAATGGACAACTCAGAATATGTCTAGACCCCAGAGATTTAAACAAAGCTATTAAACGAGAACATTTCAAACTACCAACCAGAGATGAAATCATGTCGCAATTTGCAGGAGCAAAATGGTTCAGTAAATTGGACGCATCTTCAGGATTCTGGCAAATGAAGCTAGATGAGGCCAGCTCAAAGCTTTGTACATTTAAAACACCAGAAGGTCGATACAGATTTCTTCGACTACCGTATGGAATATTGTCTGCTCCAGAAGTATATCACAGAAAGATACACATGATTTTTTAACATATTCCAGGTGTTGAAACAATGATGGATGACATTATTGTCTGGGGATATACAAAGGAAGAACATGATTCTAGATTGAGACAAGTAATGGAACTTGTCAAGAAAGTGAATCTAAAGCTAAACAAGGACAAATGTGAATTTGGCGTGAATATACTTACTTTTATGGGCGACGTGGTCTCGGATCAAGGTGTAAAACCAGACCCAAAGAAAATATCAGCCATAGCGAACATGGAACATCCTAACAACAAAGACAATGTCAGAAGATTCCTAGGAATGATTACTTACTTAGGAAAGTTTATTTCTCAACTCTCTGAACGAACAGCCTCTCTTAGATGGTTGTTGGACAAAGATAATGAGTGGATGTGATCACATGAACAAGAAGAAAGTTGGCAAAACTTGAAACTGATCATTACAGAGCAACCAGTATGGGGGCAGTACGGATGGTGTAATGGTTAGCATTACTGCCTCACAGCACTGAGGTCATGGGTTCGATTCCCACCATGGCCCTAACTGTGGGGAGTTTGTATATTCTCCCTGTACTTGCGTTGGTTTCCTCCGGGTACTCCGGATTTCCTCCCACAATCCAAAAATATACTGGTAGGTTAATTGGCTGCCAACAAAATTAACCCTAGCATGAATGTGCGTGTACATGTGATAGGGAATATAGATTGTGAGCTCCACTGGGGCAGGGACTGATGTGAATGACCGAATATTCTCTGTAAAGCGCTGCGAAATTTGTGTGCGCTATATAAATAACTGGTAATAAATAATAAATAATAAATAACCAGTGCTAAAATTCTTTGATCCTGCGAAAAGAATAAGAATTTCAGCAGATGCTTCGCAATTTGGCCTAGGCTCAGTGCTGTTACAAGAACATGAGGATACATGGCAACCAGTAATCTATGCATCAAGAGCACTGACAAGTGCTGAACCAAGGTATGCTCAGATAGAAAAAGAACTTCTAGCGATCACATATGCTTGTGAGCGATTTCATCAGTTTGTGTATGGTCAAACATTTACAGTGGAAACTGACCACAAGCCATTGGTAGCTATCATGACTAAATCATTACATGACTGTCCCATGAGAATTCAACGAATGCTTATCAGACTACAGAAATATGATGTACATTTGCTGTACTGTCCCGGCAAATACATGTACATTGCTGATACACTTTCTCGTGCTGTGGACAAAAGTGAAGGTTCCAAAAGTCTGATGGATGAAGAGATAGAAGCCTATGTTAATTTGATCATAGCTACTCTACCAGTGTCTCTTGCAAGACAAGAAAAGATTAGGAAAGAAACTGAGCCAGATGACACAATGAAAGTGTTGAAAGATATCATTCTGAAAGGTTTGCTAGCAGAAAAACATGTGTGCCCGCTGTCTATTCATGATTATTAGATGTACTGCAGTGACCTTACAGTTGTCCATGGTATTATTTACAAAGGCAATAGGTTTATCATACCTGCACGACTAAGAAAAACTATGCTGTGCAAGATACAAGAAGGCCACTTAGGAGATGAAAAATGTAAGCAGAGAGCGCGTGAAGTTATGTATTGGCCAAGAATGAACCAAGACATAGCACAGACTACAGCTACATGTCAATGATGTCTTACGTATAGACCGAAACAACAAGTCGAGCCACTGAGTCCTCACGCAGTGCCAGAGAGACCGTACCAGAAAGTTGGCACAGATTTGTTTATTTGTAAAGGGAAAACGTACATTGTTGTGACTGATTATTAATCTAACTACCCTGAGGTGAAGACACTACATACAACTACAAGTAAAGCCGTAATCAATTGCATGAAGTCAGTCTTTGCAAGGCATGGTGTTCCTATGGAATTGTTCACTGACAATGGTCCTCAGTTTTCCAGTGCTGAATTTAGACAATTTGCTGATGAGTGGGAATTTGTTCATACTACGTCAAGTCCCCACTATCCACGCTCAAATGTGTTGATGGAAAGTTCAGTAAAAACTGTAAAGAGTCTTATGAAAAAAGCTCAAGAAGGTAAAGAAGATTTCTACAAAAGTCTTTTAATCTACCGCAGTACACCTTTACAGAATGGACTTTCTCCTGCACAAATGCTGATGGGAAGGAGGATTAGAGCAAATCTCCCGATACATGATGAACTGCTTAATACACATAACTATTCGTTGGTCAGACTGAGTAAGGAACGTCAACAGGCGAAACAGAAACTGTTCCATGACAGGCGAACAAAACGCTTATCTGATCTAAAATTGGGTGACCAAGTCCATCTCAGAGATCACGAGAAAGGTATTTGGGTGCAGAAAGGTATTGTGCAAGCACAAGCAGCACCAAGATCTTATACTATACGTACAGAGCATGGAACGGAAGTAAGAAGAAATCGGGTGGATTTAAGATCTCAACCTAACCATAATGAAGACAACATGACTGAAGAATACCCTTCATCTGACATGTATGATGATCCTGATAATGGTGAAAAAACACGATTCTAAAAAGGTCCAACATGGGCCCTCATTCCGAGTTGATCGCTAAGTTTTTCGGACGCACAACATATTCGCAAAGTTGCGTTAATGTAGTAATTTTGCGAACTTCCGCCCTCAACGTATTTTTGCAAATTCGCACGCAGTATTACACAAAGTGGGCGTACGCCAAATGACATCGCAGTAATGCAAAACCATCGCAGCATTGCGAAATCATCGCAATAACACATACTTAATCGTAAAAATACTAAGTTTGAGTATATTTACAAAGTTTGGCGTAAAAGTGCACACTTTTAAGGTAAAACGCACAAAAATGTTTTTTTGGACTATTAAGTGCAATTACACCTTTCCTTTTAAAGACCACAAGCCCTTTTCAATTACGAACCCAATTAGTGTTTTGATTGTTAATGTTCAAAAACAATTAAGTCTGTGAACAAAACCAGATTAACACTTTGTTGCCATAATTGCCCATCAACATGTCAAAGTGTAAATTTTTTTTTTTTTTCTTCACTTTTTTAATTTTTAAAGGTGTTGTTTGTGAATGAAGGTGTTTACATGTTTCTTAACACAATATTATCCTTTTTTTTTGGGTAAAAATGTAACGTTAGATGTGTGTAATTTTTTTGTCATAAAAATTCTACCTGCAAATCTGCTGATCCTTTTTTGCATTAAGAAACACAACACCCGGTTAACTTTAAACAACTTTTTTTTTATTTTTTTTTTGTTTTTTTTTGTTTTTTTGGTAAATCAAATATTCTAAATTATGCAAAGTTTTCCAAATGGTCCACACAATCCAGCATTGCTTGCAGGTGTTGGCGCATGGTGTTTAGAATCCCTGCAAAACTTGTGGGATCTCCAACTGCAACATCTGAAATTAAGATGCAACACAAACATTAATAACTTAATTACATTACTTATTAGCCAAGCAAGGCGCAAAGCACACTTAAATGCTGGCATGTACAAACTGCTGGACTCCAGCTGTTGTGAAACTACATATACCAGCATGCCTTTACACAGTTTTGTGGTCAGGGAATGGCAAAGCTGTGTGAGGGCATGCTGGGATGTGTAGTTTCTCAACAGTTGGAGTGCCGCAGTTTGGACAGGTCTGCTTTAATGGCAAAATTACTACATCCTGGCTGTTTTATGGTACAATCATTAGCAGAACACACAAGCCTGCTCAGCCTTTTTTTCAGATTTTAAAGTGTTCCAGACCATGTGTTACATTTACTACTATGTGAGTTATATTTAAGATGGAACGTTGCCCATAGCAATCAAGCCAAAATATGATTATTATATTGTAGAAGTGGCTCCCAATTTTTTAAGTATAATCTTATTGGTTGCTATGTCCGACATCCCATGTTAAAGATAACTACCATCTTCGTCAATGTGACACCATGTTGGCATTCATTCCCATTTGTTGTTTTTTATTTTTTTTATTTTTAGGGGGTTGGTCCTGCATCATCACACTGCATAAACACATCTTCAGCAGCCCAACATATCATAGCATTCCCACACTCCCTGAAAGCTGCCCTTACTAAATAAGTGGAAACATGTTTGACTCGAACAATTATTAATTTTGAGAATGTAACTTTCACACAAAAAAACAGTGTGTCATTAGGCTGCATAACAAAGTGAAGCATGTGATTTGTAAGTGTAAATATTCAGACTACACAGGCCCAAGTGTAAAAGGCAAACAACATACTAAACTCCACTCAGGTCTAACTGTTTCACTGAAAAAGTAACACATATAAACCCTGTTGTCCTGGCAACCCTGGCTACCTAATGAGTGTCAACCTAGAGTGGACACACAAAACATTGCACACATACACACTGTACATATAATGACACTCACAAATATGTAAAGGCAACATGTACACCATGATGAAATGTTTAATTATTTTTCCAGGGTCCAAGAATTCAAACAGTACAACACTGCATGTTTTGCCATTGTAAGTGTAAGTGGGTAATCTTATTGTATAAAATTTAAATAAACTTACTTTCCTCGGAAACATCCAGACTCCCGGAATGTTCTGCAGGGGCTTCCTCTGCCCATTCACTTGGTGGGGATGTTGCCTGGATGGGGGAAGGCGGCTGGATGGGGGAAGGAGGAGGGATTGGGGAAGGAGGAGGGATTGGGGAAGGAGGAGGGATTGGGGCAGGAGGCTGGATGGGGGAAGGAGGCTGGATTAGTGCCGCAATTTCAGAGGGGGGGTCTGATTGAGAGGGCGAGGGGGGCGGAGAGAAATTTAAAGCAATAGAGGGTGAGGGGGGTTCAGATGGGGATGTCGAAGTGGAAGGAGAAGGGGTATGGGAAGGAGGAGAAGGGGTCCCAGAAAGAGATGGAGAGGTGTGGTGAGAAGGGGAATGGAAAGTGGAGTGGGCCAGGGAAGCTGAGGGGGACTGGAAAGCTGAGGGGGAGTGTGAAGGGGAGGGGGAGTGAGAAGGGGAGGGGGAGTGAGAAGGGGAGGGGGAGTGAGAAGGGGAGGGGGAGTGAGAAGGGGAGGGGGAGTGGGAAGGGGAAGGGGGTGGGGAGTTGTGCCATTGTTGTTGTCCTAGAATGAAAATATTGTCCACATTTTTTAATCATGCCAAATTACATAGTATTGATTTTTAAATATAAATGTTATGTTACATGTTTTTTTTAATAAAATTTAAAATAGAAAATCAAACATGTTAAGATCCTCTTCATGTTGGCCATAGCAAACAAAATGAAGCCAAACTTTAACTTTGAAGCTCATTCCTTAATCTAGTCCATTGAGTCATAGTGATTTGTCTAGGCAACATCACCAGATTACTATTCAAGGGCCCTTATTATATAGCCAGCACTTATCAAGTATTTTGGACCAGTTTCCTGGCTGCTTCTTATTTCTTGGAAACATGCACTTGTTTCGTGTCACTTTACTACAGTCAGTACTGTTTCCCCTAACCACACACACTGACCTAATTTCCTAAAAAGGAGACTGAAGGTTGCAATTAGCCTACCACTTACTGTAAAATGTAGGTAATTCAAAGGGGATTACAGCTGGAATTTAGTTTGCAATTGTCCAAAAGCATGTGCTCTGCAGGGGTTGCATATATAACATGTGCAGAGAGAGTTAGATTTGGTGGACTTTTTCAATTATGGGCATGGAAAATACAGGCTGTTTAATTTAAACACAGCAAATTATTGAGATGCTTTAACACACCCCACCCAAATCTTACTCACTCTGCACATGTTACATATGCTTCCCCTGCAGTGCACATGGTTTTGCACAATGGTTTTCAAAAAACCTTTTGTTCAAAATTGGGAAGATCAAGCATTATCACATTTTAAGATAAAAATCTTATGTAATGTAACTTACTTCGGGTATGGAGAGCACGGATTTGCTGGCGGATCTCCGCCAACAAATCTGGAGTCCGCCTGCGGAGATCACTCCATCGCCTCTCGAGCTGGATGATTGTCCGCCTGCTGCGGACGCGAGTCCGCAGCAGGCGGCGGACCTCCGCGTAGGCCTCGCGCTTCACCCGATTGGGGATGAAGCGCCCAACGCGGCCTACGCGGCGGTCCATCACCGCTACCAGCACGCGGAGCTCCCGCCTGGAGAACGGTGCTGCACGCATCATGGCAATGGCGTTTTCCTTATTTGGGCATATATTTATAGTGTCTGTTAGCATGTGATTGGCCAAAAATATGTCATTTCTAATAACTTTATTGATCTTTGCAATGCTGTGAAGAGCAGAGAGTTATTTTGCACGAGCGGAAATTCGCATTAGCAGAAGCGAAAATGTTTGTTAGAAACAATTAGAATAAACACACAGAGACACAGACTTTACTGAAAATTACTAAACATATCTGTGTACTCACCACAGGTCGTGTGATCATTCAGCTGGACAGTCACAAAGTGTCAAACATTGAGGATCATTTGTTTGTGTGTTTGTTTACATAATCAGGATTTGAGGATATAAAATAAATAAGGACACTATTTATTATCATTACAGTATTTAAATTATTACATAAACATTGTCAGCTTAACGTGTTTTTGTTTTTTGTGTTTAAAAAGAAAAAACCATTCCAACACAACAACAGCATTACCCAATCACTTTACAAGAACATACTAAATGCAATCATGTTTAAAAATACATAAGCATACTGGGTTGTATTATTTGTGCAAATATAAATGTTAAAAACACTATACCTGAAATGTTCTGCTACAATTCTTGCCCTCACTTGGCTCCCCCTCCGTGTCACACTCCCCCCACCGAAGCGTGGCACAACTCCTGGCTCCTCATCAGGCAATTCCTCTGCCTGAGGAAGCTCGACACTACTCCTTACCGCGATATTATGGAGTATTGCGCACAGGACCACTATTTTACTTGCCATCTCCGGCGAATACATGATGTCGCCACCCGTGCGGTGGAGCACACGAAAGCGCCCTTTCAGGACACCAATTGTGCGCTCCACCAGCTGCCTAGTGGCAGTAAGCGCGGAGTTAAATGCCATCTGTGGTCCTGGCCTGGGATTACGGTAAGGAGTCATGAGCCAGGGGGTGCAAGGATATCCACGGTCTCCTGTTGGAATAAAAGCAAAATTTTAGATCACAAATTTCATATATTTTTGTAAGTTTGTAACTAAAATATTTGAGCAACAACTCACCCAATAACCACATGTCTGGTCGTTGACTTGATCTTAATCTCTGCCATATCCCTGATTGTCTAATGACATACGCATCATGGGAACTTCCTGTAAACTTTGCGTTCAGGGAAAGGATCTGGAGGGATGGCCCACAAACAACCATTACATTCAGAGAATGAAACAGTTTCCTGTTTCTATAAATTTCTTCATTATGTCTTGGTGGCTGAATAGCAACATGTGTGCCATCCACAACCCCAATAACATGTGGGAAGCGACTACCACCTTCCGCAAATTGCCGCTTCACCACATCTAGGGCACCAACATCCAAAGGCATAGCAATAAATTGCTTAACACGCTTGATGAAAGCCTGGCAGACACGTCGCAGGACCTTACTGAACTGGCCCTGCGACATGCCAACCAGGTCTCCAACAACATGCTGGAATGATCCTGTGGCCAAAAAATGTAACACTGCAAGGAATTGTGTCAATGGTGGTATTGCTGTAGGATACCGAATTTCAGACTCCAGATCACTCTCTATTATGGAGAGAGTGTCTAGGATTAGATGTGGTGGCAGCCGGTATCTACGCACCACCACATCATCTGGCATCCCAAAAAGTATGACACGGGTTCTGAAAATTGGTGGCCTAGCACGCCTCCGTTGCCTTGGTTGATGAGGAGCCGGCTGTGGTTGTGGGGCTGGCGGTTGGGGTGGGAGTGCTGGCGTGGGTTGGGGAGGTAGGGCTTCTGCCGCAATATGTATTGACATCACACACTTTTTGGAGAGAATGTTAAGAAATGTAAAAAAATAAAAATTCAAAGTTTTCCAAAATTTTACACAATAACTGTTTTTACAATTGTGGTGTCAACTTACTGCAGGAGCGTACATTTTTTCTGTGTTGAATTCATGTCCAAAATGCAAAAATAAAAAGCAAATAAAACTAAATTTAATATTTGGATATAAAAAACATATATTAATGCAAAAAAACTTTATAAAAAAAAAAACCCAAAAAATAAGAAATTTAGTACCTAGTCCAGGAAAGACAAACACTACTTTGCAGATCAATCCTGGAAAACCCAAACACTTTGTTTAGCAAACTTTACCAAAAAAAAAAATACAAAAATTGAACAAACACAAACAAGCACCAACACAGGCCAAGGACACTTAACTGCTCCTAAAGAAATAAAGTCTTGTTTTTGTGGACCACACCCAAAAATGAAGACAAAATTGGTTTTTCTCACCAAAAAAACAAAATCCTACAAGAGAACACTAATGACAGTCAAAAACAGCATACAGACACTTCCAACAAACAAGCTCCAACACAGGCCAAGGACACTTACCTGCTCCTAAAGAAATAAAGTCTTGTTTTTGTGGACCACACCCAAAAATGAAGACAAAATTGGTTTTTCTCACCAAAAAAACAAAATCCTACAAGAGAACACAAATGACAGTCAAAAACAGCATACAGACACTTCCAACAAACAAGCTCCAACACAGGCCAAGGACACTTACCTGCTCCTAAAGAAATAAAGTCTTGTTTTTGTGGACCACACCCAAAAATGAAGACAAAATTGGTTTTTAGCACCAAAAAGTAAATTCCTACAAGAGAACACTAATGACAGTCAAAACAAAGAAGCACGGGAATATTTTCACAAATGGACTTGCAAAATATATATGTGTTATAAAAATAAAAATATTAAAATGTATTAAAAAAACTTGCCAACACAAAAAAAAAAAAAAAAAAATGAATACTCACAAACGAAAATACCCACAAAAAATGCCACTGTCTATATTCAAAACGCAAAGAAAAGGACAAAGGTATGCTTGACAATTACTCACTCTGCCAATTCCACTATCACCTTCCCGCACAAGCCAACAACTCAAACGCCAAACTACCAACACTTACAGCATGCACAGTAGGCCCTTAAATAAGCAGTGCAATCATTCAACAGAATAACAGTGTACACCTGTGTGAATTAACGAGTCGCACGTAGGTATATAAGCGCACACACCTCGGCGTACACACGTCATCACAAACATGGCTTCTCGTGAGCAAATCGCAGCAGAGATAGACCGCATTGCAGAGCAGCAGATGGCATTGCAGAAACAACGGATAGAGTGTCAAAGGCGCTTGTTAGAATACGCCTCTGCGGAGGTTAATGCAGGACCTAGTACTCTGCAAATTTCTGCTTCTGAACCTCAACAATTGAGTGTGGATACCCTGCCACACACACATAGTGAGCAAACTGAGGGAGAATTGACTTTAGCCACACAAACACAGCAGACAGAAGCTGCTAGTGAGGAGGAAGATGGAGATGACCAACCTGAAGAAACCTCACAGGCTACCTCCAGACGGAAAAAAAGACAGCCTGCATTCACTAAGAGGGAGTTGCGTGTCTTGGTCACGCAGGCCATGTCCAAAATACATAGGGGCCCCAAAAACATGGGGGCTGCTTCCAAAGAACGCATCTGGAGAGACATCACTAAATCTGTGAATGAAGTTGGCTCTGTCGTCAGAACATCACAGGAAGTGAGACGACGGTAAGTGCATCTTGACAATCCTTTTTCTGTGCTAAGTTGCATAAAAAATGTAGTTACATGTCATGTTATGTCTAGCAAACACAAGCAGAACATGTGTGCTATATATTTACTTTGAACAATAAGAAGACTCAACTTTTTCCCTCTTTCACAATATTTATGTAGGTGGGCCGACTTCAAATCCCGCCTGAAGGCAAAGAGGGCTGCGGAGTGGAATGCTTCAAGGGCAACAGGGGGGGGACCACCTGTCGCTGTGGAGTATACTGACTTGGAGGAGATGGCGATGGCCTGTGTGAGTTATGAGGAGGGCCAAGGGGTGTCTCATATGGACACGGACCTGCCTGAGATTCTGACGGGACATGACTTGGAAGGTAAGTTTACACATGTATTTGTCTGAAATTTGAACTGTATTAATAATCTTAAACTAATTTTGACTCCAACTTTTCCCCCACACATTCTTCTATTTGCTTGCCACAAAACACAGCACAGGGGGGTGAACAGTTTGAGTCACAGGCCGGTTATGTGGTTGAGGCTGAGGTGGAGGGACCTAGTGGGTCTGCCAGTGTGGGCCAACAAAACCCACCTATGCAGGTTCCTACTGGCCCCCCCACCCAACCCTCTGCTATCCCGGAGATCCTGCTTGAAATTGCTAGGTATGGTGAGAGCCTAAACACATTTCAAGACGGGGTCATCCGGGAGGTAAGCCAGATAACTGTCCGGCTCACTGAGATCCGAACCTGTGTTGAGCAAGGTGTTGCTCAACTCTGCCAAAGTCTGGCAGAGATCAGGCAGGCCCAAGAACAACTGGCCTCCTCAAACCAAAGCCTTGCAACTAACATCTTGCAAGGGCTCCAGGCCATCGCTGTCTCCCTTGCCCACAGTGGCAGAGAGCCAACCACATCGGCTCCCTCCCCTGCCCCTGCCCAGGAAGAACAGGACACTGGGCAGGCCCAACGAAGGTCACTCCGCAGACCAAGCAAAGAAGATCAGCCTCAGGCGGGGCGAAAAAGAAGAAAGTGATGTCTCTCCAGATGGGCAGCACCCATGTTTTTGTAGTTGCCTCTATGTTATTTTGGACTTGGCTTGTGTGGCCAGAATGGATCACTCCCTCTTAGTGAAATGTCTTTTTTCTGTTTGGAGGAATTGTAGCCTGTGAGTTTCTTTTAAAAAACAACAGAGCCATCTTCCTCTCACTAGTGTGCTGTGTATTGTTGTGTTTGTGTGGTGGATACTAATTATTTCTCAGTTTGTGTCACATTTTTGTGTGGCAGGGTGTGAAATATGTTGAATTTATAAGATACTTTTGTCAGAAGCAGAAATTTGCAGAGTACTGAGTTCTGCAATATAATTTTTGTCAGTGCCATCTGCTTGGTGCTTGGTCTATCTCTGCCTGTGAGACTCATGTGGAGCCATGTTTAAATGTTGGATCATATTATTTCTGAAATAAAAAATATAAATTCAAAATGTGTGCAATTTCTTGAAGGTAATGCATTAGCAAAATCTTACTTACAAAAAGATTATGTCAACATATAGACACTTGGTGACCAATCTGCTAATTCTCCTTCAAATTTAAAAAAAAAAAAAAAAAAAGGTATGTTTTGCACCACACTTTAATGTCCATATTAATAAAACAGACACGACAACTTGATAAAATATCTTTGGACAACATGACATCATTGAAAACATTGACAGATGTTAAAAACATATATTATTGTGACTTTTAAAAATAAATCATAGTGTATGCGGCATTATGTGGGTGTTGGTTAATTGATCAGAATGTTGCAGAATTATATAACTTTAAATAAAAATGTAACTTGTTTGTATTTAGTAGTCTAACACACATTCAAACATTTCTGCACAATGCTTACACACCAAGTTAAACACAAATAACAACCTTATTTAACAGTGTGTGAGATTAATATGTGAGTAGAATAAACATGTAATGTGTGTTCAGTCAATTGCTGGTTGGTAACTTTCATGGGCTCAGTAATTAACAAGTAATTGAACATCAGATGAATGTGCTCTCCAATTAACTGCTAATTACTGCATACACACTTGTACTAGTACTTCGCAAATGTAGAGTAACTGCAGACCTACTCTGCTGCTGCGTGAATATTGCTACGGTTTCCTATGTTAGTTTTAACAGCGACAAAGTTTATGTGCGAAAAACACGCCCATTGCAAGTTGCATACTCCCACACAGTACGCCCACTTTCACGCCCATGTCGGAGCATTGCGAAGTCTCGCCTCCGCCACGCCCACGCCACTCCTTGTTTTCGTTTGGCAGTTACGGCTTTTTTTGTCCAAAGTAATTTTGCACAGTTGTCGTACGTATGTCTTCGCGCATGCGTAATCACGCATTTGCGCATGCGCAGATACTTACATTTCGGACATTTGCGATGCGATGACTCTTAGCGATCAACTCGGAATGAGGGCCATGGTAGATGAAACTCAGACTGTGTATGAAAGACCCAAAAGGGAAATACGCAGACCTGAGAGACTCATTGAAACATGTTAGATGATGTTCTTAATATGACATTGTTAATTGTTGCATTGAAGTGTACAGGGCTTATCTTTAAAGAAAAGAGGATGTGATGTTAGTGTATTAGAATGCTTAATATTTGTAGACACTTCCTTACTAATAGGTGTAAGCCTCAATCTTCAGTGATGGTCCCTAGGAGAGTGGGTGGTCCAGTGTGCAGTGTGCCTGGAGTTGGTGATGAAATAAAACAGCACAGCAGTGAACTCACATGTCTCTGTGTCCTGATGACTGGATTTACAAACATATGAACAAAACACTTGGCTCTGTCTTTTTCAATGCCAAATATAGCCCCATGTCTTTGGGGTGGCATAAGTGTATGGGGTTAACTGCTCAAGCTGAAAATCATTGCTTTACAATCACAGACTCAATAAATAAATAAAAAAAAAGGTGATCACACTAGAAAAAGAAATTATTTAAATGCATTACAATATCTAATCTTTGTATTCTTTAGTAAAAACAAACATATAAACAAGTTATATAATTAGTTACAATAGAGAGATCCTCTCAGTTAATGGGAATTATTAAGAATCATATTGTGTCCATATTTTTCTATAAAGCAGCTTAAAAATATATAACAGCTGTGATTTCAGAGTTCTATCAAAATCTAAGAACAGTTACTGAAACATTAATAAAAACTCATGCAACATACTACAGGGGTAAACTTTACCAAAGGTTGATATATAGCGATTTTTCCCTTTTATTTTCCGTTTGTGATAATACTGCGATTTTATGACTCCGAATTTTACAATTCGCATGGAAATTGCATGTCAAACTTGATTTTGCAGACCAAATCACAGCAAATCCCATTAGTACAAACATAAATCAAATAACACTGGTAACAATGCAAATTCGAATTTACTAACACATTTTTGTGAAATTGCACCAAAATCGCAGCACAATTTGCTAAATCAAAGCACTTGTTTGATGTAAAGTCTGCACGATCATTGAGATCTATGCTGGCTGTTGTATTTAAAGTGAACTAAAGAGTTAATTTTTATTTTTAGAAATAGACTTGCATCCTGCCCCAAAAGCATAAACAGCACCAGGCTCTGCGAGCCGGTCTTGGTTAAAAAAATATTGAGAAAAAATGACGTTCCCCACGTATTTCCTGAACCAGAACCTACTCACAGAAGCCAGTACTAGATGTGCTTTTGGAGGGGGAGCCCATGCCTTTTTTTTTTAAATAAACCCTTTATTCACTTTAAACACAAAAGCCTGCATGAATCACACTGATCCATGCAGGTTCCACTGCAAAAATGCTGCCTCATACCAGCTAAAATTACATCTTAAAGCATAATACAACACAATTCTTATAACCATTGGTCAACATGATTCAGTCCAATATGATTTTTTATTAAATTAGCAATTTTCATTCTGGCAATTAGGGAAAAGGTGCAATTTGGGATCGCACCAAAAAACAATTCTTAGTATGAGACAAAAATTATTTTTGTAAATTTCCCCCAGTACTAAATAAAGTTAGATAACACACCTTATGACAATATAAAACAGAAAATATGCCTAAACATACAAAGATGATATAAGGTGTAAAGTATCAAACTAACATATAAGTGGTTTGTGATATGAGAAATGGTTAAAACTTATAATATACTGGATGATGCCTTTTTTATATTCAAACGATAATTAATGGAATACGGACCTAATGTTCATGACTGAGCTATGATTAAGATTCAGGGTCATTACAGATGGACTACTTAATTAGGAGTGGACTGTCTGTGGGTACAGGCTTTCTAATGGTACTGAATGAGTGTGCAACATACAGTATGTAAGATACAGTATATGACTATTACAGTATATGCAAGGGCGTAGCTACCATAGGTGCAGGCAGTGCAGCTGCTATGGGGACCAGATCTGAGAGGGGCCACCTTCCCTGTCAAAGTTACTTGTGTTATATAAATTTTTCGCCATTGGGTGGTGCGTAGGGGTCCTTTCAAACTTTTTCCTTGCGGCCTGCAATATATCTAGGTATGCACCTGGACCTGCTCATTGTAGTGTGGTATAAAGGGCACTCTAATGTTATATAATATGAACCGGAGCTCTGTAATGAGGCACAATAGGAATGGGGAGCACTATATAACATAATGTGAATTGAGGGTACTGTGCGGCATAATGTGTACTGGAGCTCTGAAATGTGACTTAGGTTGAACTTTAGCACTACTGCGATTCATAAAAGAAACTAGGGCACTAGTATGGGGCATAACATTAAATAAGACTCTACTATGGTTCAGAAAATGAATTAGGGCACTATTATAGGGCATACATTTAACAACTGTTGCAGAGAAGTGTCTCTCTAGAAGCATTGGGACAGGGGCCCCTTCAAAATGTTGCAACGGGGCCCACAACGTTCTGGCTACACCCCTGAGTATATGTGTCAGCATTCCAAAATATTATAACATACCCAGAAATGGAGAAAGTGGAATAGGGTTTTTGAGAAAGTGATAATCTGGAATATATCTGTAATCATTAGTTAGATCAACCCTAGGAATAATTAAATGAAAATACTGGAAATAAAGATAATATATTTGAAGAATTAGTGCATTTTATCAGAATATATTGTAGAATATAGATTACCATAGTAGTGCCGCAAACAACACACTTTATTAAATTGCTTTCATTTTGTTTCTTACATAGCTATCATAACTTTTTTTACATTTTGCTCTAGCTGACCAGTTCTCTATAATGTAACTAAGTTATACAATGTGTGTGTATTTTTTTTTTTTAAAGATGCAGTACTTTAATTTTTTTCCTATTTGTACTGCTGTATATGTATTCACCTGTGTTTTTGTATCCAAAGCAATATACTGTATACTGTAATAAAGTTCAGTGGTTACACCCATAACAATAATATGGAACAAAGTAAACTGTAAAATAATTTCTAAACATGAGATTTCTAGGAATTTAAGTTTCACTGGATGATTTTTTTTTCTTTGTGTTTCTCTAAACAAAAATTCATGACAAATCATCTCTGATTAAAAAAAGCATTCCGTTATCATTCTGCCACTTACTGTACAATACTTTTTTAAAATTCAGCTATATCAATGTTCCTATACTTGGGTCTAATTTAGACCTGATCGTAGATGTGCGAAAAACGCACATCTACGATCAAAATCTTTGGCATTCAGACGGAAGCCCAGCACAGGGTTAGTCCGCCTCGCATGCCAGGTGCTGTCCCTCCCCCGTAGACATGCGAAAGCATCACACAGCGGCGATGCTTCCACATCAGACGAGTAGCTCTCTTCCTGCGCAGCCTAGCTGTGAAGGCAGGCAGCTACCCGCTATGTTTAGGGTCACAAAGGGCTGCATGTGACGGGCACAACGGGTGATCGCACAAGTTAGATGCCATCGTATCTCACTGTGTGTGCACGTGCAGAGTGGCTGCTGCGCATGCGCACACTTCACTGGGCTTCGGCCTGCGTACACTGCTGCTGCAATGATCAGGTCTGAATTAGGCCCCTTACCATGCTCTCACCTCATGCTGTATGATATCTTTCATATGTTTAGCCATTCAATATCCTATGTTTTACAGATCCCTCAATTAAACAGTCTCTCATACTTGCTCATGTAGGAATATCTGTTAAACTAGACTACTATGCACCTGCTCTCTCAATTTACTAGCCAGTCAGGCAAACATGGCAGGGTGGGCTGTGACTATGAACACACACTAAGTATAGCAGCTCCCATGCACTTTGCTAGGTTTCCAGAAAATGCCACCTAGATTTTAGGGCCTTACGCTTCATTTCATACATATGGGATAATATACTTTTAGGAACAGCTATATCATTGAAGATGAATCTAAGGGTTAAACATGAAGGTTAGATAATATTCCTTATTAACTTGAGACTTGGGGCCCAATTCAGACCTTATCATAGATGTGCTAAATTTAGCACATCTACGATCAGTCACATAGACATGCGGAGGGACACCCAGCACAGGGCTAGTCTGCCCCGAGGGTCAGGCCCGACTTCCCCGCACAAGTACAAAAGCATTGCAAAGTGGCGATGCTTTTGTACTTTAGGAGTAGCTCCCTACCAGCGCAGCTCATGTGCTCTGGCAGGAGCTACTCGTTGCTGTGAGAGTCACAGTGGCTGCATGTGATGTCACGCAGCCACCGCGGCCCGCCCCCCCCAACGATGTGGGCATGCCTGCATTGCCCAAACCACGCCCCCTAAATGGCTGCCAAATGCCGCCAGCCCTCCCCCTTCCACCCAGCGACCGCCTATTCCTGTCAATCAGGCAGAGGCGATCGCAGGGCTGAGAGCAGCCGTCGGCTGTCTGGCATGCATCGGCGCAGTTCAGACCTGATTGGTTGCTGTGCGAAAATGCACAGCAGCGATCAGGTCTGAATTAGGCCCTATGTACAGATGTAAAGATACCTTCATAGGAGTCACATTTTCTATAGAACTGTAAGGCAGGTACGCCCACCTATTTCTACCCTCTTCCATGTGTGGGTGTTGGTATGTAAATTGATGTCCCAGTGTTGAAAGATACCTTTATAAGTGTAGCACATATAAACCCAGTGTGCGTATGGTATGCTGTTTTCCTACTCTATATTGTTGTAGGACACCTGTGGAGCTGGTAGTGAATTGTCAATCACGTATGCGGTGTATTATAAACCTCCCTTCGAAATATACTACACTATATGCTGTCTTCGGATGTGAATGAAAGAGTGTAGAAAGGCGCTGTGGTAAAAGAGGTTGGTTAAGATATATTTATAGGCGGAATATGCACAATTCTTGTGTGAGTACGGTACGGCATTCTTTCATTCCAGCGAAGTGTGAGCTAGACTAGTGTACACAAAATTGGTGTACCATTTACTTTGAAAGACATACTACACTTTGTACTTTTTTCTTTATTCTTCTTTATGTGGAACATACTTTTCGAGGAAAAAAATATCTCTGAAGACTACCCCTAAGGGTCCAAGAACAGAGCAGTCCGGATACCTATAAGGACTATATTGAGTATTTTATCCATATATCTGTACCTTTTACTGTACTTACACTTACATATTTATATTTCTTATGTAGTGAGTGCCAGTGACAGCTGGAGTGTATTCTTTTGTTGTACATGTTTCTTTTGTCTGTTTAGGTGACAGACCACTCATTCCAATACACCACCTCCTCTTAGTGTGCGTAAGTCACTCCTAAACCTTACATTCCCATATTGTTTCATGAACATACTGAAAGATCCATGTTTCAACAGAGGTACTGAAATAACTTTGTATAAAAAAAGCAAATCTGCTTGAATTTGTTCCAAAATATCTGTTTAAATTCACTTTTGATTTTCTTTCTAGTCGGCAGTGAAAACTGAAAAGCCTTGGAAAATCTTAGCACAAACTTTTGTCATGTTAAGATCTTGATGTAAAAATGCCTAACAATTGCTTTGTCAATGTTTACCATTTCTGCTATCAGATGCTGAGTCAATGGTCAATTCAAAAATGTTTAATTTTTTTTTCCACATTTTAATTTGTTTTTAAAGTGCAAGGCCTGACGACCATCACTAAATCTTCTCATTAATCCCTTGTTAGCATAAGGAAAGATTTGTTGGGTGTTTTCTTCAATTATCTATAAATTTTAAGTTGACACATTGCTGTACTTTTGAACAAAGCATTTTTATGAAGCACAGGACAACCACAACTACTGTACTTTGAACATTGTGTGACAGCAAACTATCTATGAAAAAGGGATGAAACTTGCGAAACCATTTTGGGATAGTACGAAGTAAACATTTCTCCTCTCCCTTTTAACTCAAGCAGTATGGTTTATTTTTATTTATTTTTTGCAAGTACAGTCTCATTATTTAATAGCCACACCTCATATATGTTTTTTTTTTAAATATTTTTTGTTTCAATCATAAAATTACATGTTATAAATATATACACAGTCTATTGAATACAGTAAAAACTATTTTTGAATGAGAAAAATGTCACCATTCAAGCACCAATGATTTGATCATTGTATTGAGTGTTTCAAAATAAAGCATGAAATGTAAACTAGCTGAAGCAGCAAATATGCATCAGACAGTACAGCGGTACATTTATAAGATGGAAATGTAATCATTAGATTATTGAAGTACCACACGTTAACATACCATATTGATGCAATTAATTGATCTTAATTGATTCTAGAACTCTAATAGCATATACAGTAGGTTCAGCATTAACAAGAGTTACGAGCAATCACAATCTATTGATAATAAAGCACAAGTCAATAAAGGGATTTATAGATTATTTGTCAAAAGAATACAAGGGTTAGTAGATTAAGGCATTATGGCTAACTGCAGATTACCACCTGACTAATGCAGCATTTATAACTCAGATACCTAAAATGAGTGGGTTTAAAACTGCATTCATTTTCAGATGTTTGTCTGGAGCTACTGTACAACCATTTCTCACCTTGACTTTTCTTGAATACATAGTGATATCATCTTGCTATACCGTACTGTATGACTCTTGAAAATATTAATAGATAGTTTAAAAGACAACAGCGTTGCAACAATTTTAACACTAACAGATACTGTATTAATATGTCTTTGTTTTACACAGAATCAGAAGACCATCTGGTCACATTGGAAAATACTCTCTGACTCAAACTCCCCAGTACTATACAAAGATCAAGTCAACTTGTGTTCAAAGTCATCTATTTACACTCTCTCTCTCTCTCTCTCTCTCTCTCTCTCTCTCTTTATATATATATATATATATATTTATTGTATATATGAAAGTTTGTACATGCAACTGATAGGTAATTCCATTTTTCTATGAGCTGAAACTGCTCCTGAATTTTAGAGATCTATAATATATAAGTAATGGACTTTTGGTTATATGGCAACCAATACCAATCTCTTGGGAGATTTAAATTCAATGCTTTCATAGATATTTTGCCAGATCTCAAATAAAGACGCTAAACAATATCTCATCTGTGAAATGAAGCTGAAGCTCATGGATAATTACATAGTTACATAGTTGTTGAGGTTGAAAAAAGACAAATCTCCATCAAGTTCAACCTGTATTATAAAATTTTATATCATTTAAATGTTGTATCCTTGGATATTTTTTTCAGTTAGGAATTTATCCAGTCCATTTTTAAACTTATTGATTGAGTTCACCATTACTGCCTTCTCTGGCAGAGAATTCCAAATCCTTACTGCTCTTACTGTGAAGAACCCTTTTCTCCGTTGTGCATGAATTTTTTTTCTTCTAATCTCAGGGGGGTGTCCGTGTGTCCTGTGTAGTGTTTTTTTGTTAAATACATTGCCTGATAAATCCTTGTATTGTCCCTTTATGTATTTATAAATATTAATAATGTCACTTCTCAGTTGCCTCTTTTCCAGTGTAAACAATGATAATCTTTTAGATCTTTCCTCATAATTCAGTGTCTCTAACCCCTTAACCAGTTTGGTGGCTCACCTCTGAACCCTTTCAAGTTTCAAGATACTGTATCTTTTTTTATAGTGAGATGCCCAGAACTGTACACAATATTCCAGGTCTGGCCGCACCAAATGATTTACACAGTGGCAGGATTACACTCTCACCCCTAGTCTCCATTCCCCATTTTATGCATGCTATCACCTTATTTGATTTTGTTGCTGCATTTTGACATTGCGTACTGCTACTAAGTCTTTTATCGATGAGCACCCCCAAATCTTTTTCACCTACCATTATCCCTACATTTTCCCCATTTAGTTTATAGGCTGCCCCATTGTTCTTAGTCCCAAAGTGCATAACTTTACATTTGTCTATATTGAACCTCTTTCTCCATTTGTCTGCCCAGACCTCCAGTCTAGATAAATCATTCCATAGAGACTCAACATCCTTGTCTGAATTAATTACTTTTAAATGAATAAACCAAAGCGCTTGAAAGTTATGTGAATGTAACAATGAGTGTGGTGAAATGGCTATATTGTAGCCAAATGAACAATGTAATTTAGTGCAATACCTGTGAATAAAACATTGGTTAAAATCAAACAAAAAAGATACTGATGTTTACAGCCCTTTTGTGTATTTTGCTGGGATCTCCAAGTGATGTTAAATGATTGCGGGGGTTCCGTGATTTGCCGTGTAGGCAGGTCAGTGTGTTGATTGTCCCGAACACCTGACTCTCCCTATACTACCAACCTTGTTGTAGGTGACGTCCGTCTTCCTCCGGCTGGTTCCCCCGCTCCGACTTGTCCTCTTCTCCGGCCGCCGCTCACTTGCGATGGTTTATGTCTGTAGGATAGGAGACTGCTGGGATGTGTGATATATAGCTTCTGCTGCCCCTGGATCTGGCAGGCTCCAGGGGCAGCAGAAGCTATATATCACACTGACAGCCTGCAGGATGTCTATTGAAAGCTCTCTGTAGCAGCACAGCCCACATCCCAGAGACAATCAACACACAGACCTGCCTACACGGCAAATCACGGAACCCCCGCAATCATTTAACATCACTTGGAGATCCCAGCAAAATACACAAAAGGGCTGTAAACATCGGTATCTTTTTTGTTTGATTTTAACCAATGTTTTATTCACAGGTATTGCACTAAATTACATTGTTCATTTGGCTACAATATAGCCATTTCACCACACTCATTGTTACATTCACATAACTTTCAAGCGCTTTGGTTTATTCATTTAAAAGTACTATCATATACGGAGCAGCTCAAGCATTTCAAAACCCAGGCTCAACGCGTTTTTTTTTAACGTTTACATGAATTAATTACTGTACATACTGTAGTTTAGTATCGTCTGCGAAAACTGACACTGTGCTTTCTAGTCCCACTCCTAGGTCATTAATGAGTACGTTAAACAGCAATGGCATAGTACTGAACCCTGCAGTATTCCACTGAGTGCTGTGGCCCATTCAGAGAACATCCCATTAATAACCACTCACTGTTGTACAGCCAATTACTCACCCAAGTAAAAATAGTGTTTCCTACCCCAAGCTCTCTTAATTTGTTAATTAGTCTCTTATGTGGGACTTTGTAAAAGGCGTTAACAAAGTCCAAAAAGATCACATCCATTGCTTTACCCTGATCAATATTATTGCTCACTTTCTCATAGAAGCTTATTAAGTTAGTTTGACATGACCTGTCCTTCACAAAACCATTCTGATTCCTAGTAATGGAAAAAACAAAGAGAAAAGAAAAGACTCTGCACTTTTTGGATTTAGGCAAGACTAATTACAAACCAATTAAGAGCAATGGTATAATTCACAATAAAATTTACACACGATTCCTTCAGCCGCTGTAATATAGAGGTTATTCTACCCCTGATTTACAACATAGGACAAAAACAAAGAAACAGCGCTTTCCAGGAATCGTGTATATTTTATTTTCTACACATAAAATTAAGAAAAAAACATTAAAAACTACACACAATACCGGCCAGTAGTAATCTACAATTCAAATCCAGTTAAGAAGGAGTACTTAGCCACTTACAAAGCCATGCAGATAAAGGACCTTTAATTCATGCGGCTTTTTAGTAACCAAATTAGTCCTGCTCAATCAGTGTATTAGTCCTTATGTTAGTAGTGCTCATAACAATGTTAGAGTTGTTGCATGCAATAAAATCAGTGCACTGATACAGGAAGTTCCGCTGTATTGATTTTGCTTAATTAGATACTTTTAAAAGCATTTGTTTCACAGGGTTAGTAACAGTGTAGCACAGCGTAACATGGGCAGCTTTCTTGGGAATATCACCTGATTAGGCAATCTCTTACATGGACTCCACAAGTTTCTCCTTGCTCCTGGTGCTTTTAAACCTTTTTCGGTGCCATATCTGGAGTGTCCCACTTTAAAGCTGCTGATGACAGTGTAGTATGCTGTGCAGGCTCGGCCAATACTGGGCTTAGGATGTCGGCTTACGCGTTTCTCCTTCTTCAGCAGCAGTGCTTACATCGGCGGCTTCCTCAGAGACAGGTTTAAAAGGAGCCAGGAGAAACTTGTGGAGTCCATGTAAGAGATTGGCTAATAAGGTGATATCCCCAAGAAAGCTGTCCATGTTACGCTGTGCTACACTGTCACTAACCCTGTGAAACAAATGCTTTTAAAAGTATCTAATTAAGCAAAATCAATACAGCGGGACTTCCTGTATCAGTGCACTGATTTTATTGCATGCAATAACTCTAACATTGTTATGAGCACTACTAACATAAGGACTAATACACTGATTGCGCAGGACTAATTTGGTTACTAAAAAGCCGCATGAATTAAAGGTCCTTTAGCTGCATGGCTTTGTAAGTGGTTAAGTACTACTTCTTAACTGGATTTGAATTGTAGATTACTACTGGCCGGTATTGTGTGTAGTTTTTAATGTTTTTTAATTTTATGTGTAGAAAATAAAATATCCACGATTCCTGGAAAGCGCTGTTTCTTTGTTTTTGTCCTAGAAATAACCTTGGAGATATCCAAGTACCCTTGTATGCTATCCCTTAAAATACCTTCCTGTATTTTCCCCACTATAGATGTCAAACTTACCGGTCTATAGTTACCGGGATGAGTTTTAATTCCCTTTTTAAATATTGTGACTACCTCTGCTATATGCCAGTCCTTTGGTATCATTCTTGGTGTAATTGACTCACTGAAAATCAAATATAGGGGTCTCGATAGCTCTGAGTTAAGTTCCATAAGAACCCTGGGGTCAAGTCCATCCAGTCCAGGAGATTTATTTATCTTAATTTTACTTAGTCTCTCCCAGACTACTTCCTCATTTATTCAAGTACTTAGCAATTAGTTGTTATTATAGATTATGTTGTGCTCTATTCTCATCAACTGATCCTCTCTCGTGAATACTGATGAATAGAATTTATTCAATAACTGCTTTTTCCCATCATCATTAATCAAGACATCCAATGCGCCCTTTAATGGTCAAATATTCTCCTTTTTTAACCTTTTACAATTTATATACTTAAAGAACTTTTTGGAGTTTGTTTTACTCTACTTTGTGATTTTTTTTGTTTTCTATTTTAGCTGCTCTGATTACTTTTTTGCGTTTTTTGTTACATTCCTTGTAGAACTGGAATGACTCTGCCTTCCCATGAGACTTAAATGCTTTGAAAGCAAGCCTCTTTTTATCCATTTGTTCCTTGATCTTCTTATTAAGCAACATCGGTTTAAATTTACTACTCCTGTTTTTGTTGACCTTGGTAAAGAACAGATGAGTGTACTTACTGAGCACAGTTGCAAAAACATCCCACATTTCAGCCATATTCTTATGAGGAAATACAATTTCCCTTTTGATGTCCTTCATTGCTTGTTTCAGTACGTTAAAATTAGCTTTTCTAAAGTTTAAAGTCTTAGCTAAACCCTTATAGTGTTGTTTTTGGAAGCTGATATCGATTGTGATTATATTATGATCACTTTTTTCCATGGTCTCCCCTACTTTAGTATTTGATATTAGTTAGTACTAGGTCCAGTATAGTTCTATGACTAGTTGGTTCCTTGATTACCTGGGACAAGAAAATGCTCTTTTAGCATGTTTAAGAACCTGTTACCCCTAGCTGTATTTACTGTTTCAGTGTTCCAATTTATGTCCGGGTAATTAAAGTCCCAAATGATAATGATGCCCCCCATTCCTGCAGCTTTTTCGATTTGCTGCAAGAGTTGTAATTTGTCAGGAACACTATTTGGTGGTTTGTAGCATATCCCTAGTAAAATCTTTTTTGTATCTTTATCCCCACTCGAAATCTCAATCCATAATGACTCCACCTTATCTCCAGTCCCCTTGTAAAGGACCTCCTTTAAATATGGTTTTAAGATCTCGCCTGAAGAAGGTGTACCCCTTCATGTTTGCTGCACAGTTGTGAGAAAGGTACCACCATGTCTCTGTAATGCCTATGATATCATATTGGTCATTAAGTGCAATCATTTGTAATTCCCCTATTTTACTTGTTAGGCTTCTTGCATTTGCAAGCATACACTTAAGTTTAGTAATTCCCTGATCTGCAAGTTTCGTTGTATATAACATTTTCTTAGGAACTAGAGTTTTCCTTAATTAACCATCGCTGACTATTTTTCTCCTTCCCCCTTCTCCACCCCATTATACTTTATACATCTCTCTTTTCTCTCTAGTTGTCCCACTAATTCTTTCTAATCCTTCCCCCTAGGAACATAGTTTAAAATCTCATCCAACTGTCTAAACATCCTTCTCCCCAGCACTGCTGCACCCTCCTCATTCAGGTGCAATCCATCATGACAAAAGAGATGGTGCCTGACTGAGAAGTCCGCCCAATGTTCCAAGAACACAAACTCCTCTTTCCTACACGAGTCTCTAAGCCACACATTTACCTCCCTAATCTCCCTCTGCCTCCCTGGACTAGTACGTAGCACAGGTAAAATTTCAAAGAATATTAACTTAGATGTCCTTGCCTTTAGTTTCTGGCCTAGGTTCCTATAATCTTTCTTAAGGACATCCCACCTACCACTAACTTTGTCGTTGGTGCCAACGTGCACCGAGACCACCATGTCATTCCCGGCCCCTCCCAACAATCTTTTTTACCCGGTCCACAATGTGCCATACCCGAACACCCGGGAGACAACAGACTGTATGGCGATCATGGTCCCGGTAGCAGATTGCCCTGTCTGTCTTCCTGATAATAGAATCCCCTACCACCACAATCTGACTAGGTACCTCGCTTTATCTTATCCCCTTTGTGCCGGAGGGACCGCTCCAGTTACTAGATGGAACAGTATCCTCCAGCTCCATCATTTCCTCACTGCCATCCCAAGACTTTTATTGGGGTTGCCAGTTCAGCGATGTACTACTCGGCTCTTTTTCTTCCTTATAACTGTGACCCAGCTGGCTACCTGATTGTCCTCATCATCCTCTACTGGTCCCCCACCTTGCAACTCCTACATAGTTCTATCTAAGCTCTGCTCAAGATTGTGAATATCGCTCAGTCTTGTAATGGTTTGCTCTAGATCAGTTACCTGATTCAGTTACCTGATTGGCTTCCAGGGCAACCATTCACACACACCTTGCGCAGTTGTATTCACACTGGCACGATTGTTCCAGGTGCGCATACATCTTGCAAGACATGCACTGAGTGAGATTCTCAATCACGGCCCCAACCATATTGTTTGTAAAATCTAACTCCCTGTTACCTTCAGAAAAAACAAATTCAGCCTATGAAATACAATACATACTATAGCATAGCCGTGGCAAGAAACAATATATGACAACAGCCCAGTAATTGATAATACTAAAAAATCAAGGACAAGGGGAGATAAAGAAGGACAGAGAAAACCAACACAAAAACACTCACTTATACAACACTGTAGTTAGGCTTATACTTATCTATCCTTGTGCACCCCTGATCCTTTTCTTTTATGCAGCAGCAGTCCCCGGCTCCCTGCAGCAGGCTCCTCCAGTAGCAGCAGCAGCAGTCTCCAGCCCCCTCTGTCACACTCCTCTGATAGCTGCAGCAGCAATCTCCGTCCCCCTTGTGCAGCTCCTTCTGGCAGCAGCAGTAGGTTCTGACCCCTCAGGCAGGCTGTGGCGGGAGCTGTTTGCAGCTCAGCTGCAGCAGCATCACTGGGTAGCAACTAGTACACACTCACACACAAAATCTCAGCCCCTCACACAAAAACAAAACAGGCAGCCCATCACACACAAAATCTAAGCCCCTCACACACACACACAAAATCTCTGCCCCTCACACACAAAATCTCATCCCCTCACACACACACACACACACACACACACACACACACACACACACACACACAAAATCTCAGCCCCTCAACCACACACAAAATCTCAGCCCCTCACACAGTCACACAAAATCACAGCAGTTCACTCACAAAGTTGCAGCCCCTTAAACACTCACAAAAACAAAAAGGCAGCCGCTCAAACAAACTTTCATAAGCCTTTTATTAAAAAAAATACTAAGGAATGTTGTTACAAACTGTATATTCTTTATATATTGCAATGTGGATATTATTTTTATTTTTAAAAATCAGTTAAGTTGATGATTTGTGTTTGTGTATGGTAGTTGTGTTTTATTTGGAGTTGCAACTAAAATAAAAAAGAATAATAAAAAAACAATTACTCTACTTTTTACCATGTAATGGGAAAATCTGGTTTCCTCTAACCTGACAAAAAGTAAATGGGCATAATTCTGACCTGATCGCTAGGCTGCGTTTTTGTTCAGATCAGGTCTGAACTGCGCACCACAATGTGCAGTCGCGTCAGTCCGCAGTGACGGGGATCAGTGGGCAGCGACAGGATGTGCAGAAAAACGATCGCATGGGCAATTGCAGGGTGACTGACAGAAATAGGCCGTTTGTGGGAGGCAACTGACCATTTTTAAGGAGTGTCCAGAGAAACGCAGGAGGGACCAGGCATTTGGAGAGAGGGATTCTGACATCAGCTTAGGCCCCACGATCATTGCACTGGAAGAATAAGTCCTGGGCTGTGCAGAGCCTGCACATGCGATCGCACCCCTGCACAGCTATTTCCCCCTTCCCCTGTAGGTGGCAACTACCTGATCGCAGGGATGCAAAAAATGCACCCTATCAATCAGGTCTGAATTATGCCCCATGTCCATATCAGATAGATTATAAGGGGAACATAATTCCAACAGCAAGGAAAAATAAAGTTTTTTTTAACTTAGTTGTGACTCTGCACCTATTATGGCTGCTATGCACTGCACTCTTTTGAAATGGATCAACCACCTTCCCCTGTCACCTTTGCTAAGGTGGTAATAAAGTAAATCTTGGAACCCTTTGTGCAGAATCAAGTGTGACATTTGTGGCATGCTGTACATCCAGGTCCTCAAAGAGCAACTTTGAAAAACACTCAGACAAGTTGAACCTAAAACTGAAGAAAATACAGGAGAGATATTTAAACTTAAAGACCTACAGTAGTAACATAAATCACAATACCCAAAACCAAATCTGAAACACAGTTAACCTAGAAAACACTTATTGTCGTAATAATTTATGTCCGATTATCCTACCAGAAATATACTTTCTCTGTTTACAGTCCGCAAAAAAGATATCGACCTGTGCTGGGCGTTGTATGAATTCTGATATTAAACTGGAACATTAGTGGGTCCTGGTGATAGGTAACATGGATAAAAGACCAAGGACTGTCATAAATGCCACAACTATCACAATTAAGTGACTCTCTGGTCAGCATTGAAACAAGTTGGAATAATTAAATGTAACAGAGTATGCTTTGGGGCAGCAGCTGCCATTGATTTACACCACCCAGTTGACATCCTGAAATACTCTATTTCACATAAAGACAGATCCTACCAAGTTACATGTAACTCAGAACAGGCATACAAAAAAATGCATAAAGTCACTTCTGTGCATAAGCTATATGCAAAAACTCAGTTTGAGAGATCTGAGCAGCTCAGAATTAGCCCTTATAAGTTATAAGTTATTTATGTATCAAGTCACAGGCCTTGATATGGCCCATAGTCACCTTACACTCTGTAGGCCTTGTCTCCTGAACATGGCAATTTGTTAATTTAATAGGCTAGATGTAATAGTGTCCAAAATTGGCAAAGGTGCAGGATGCCGGCCGTTCTCGGATGTTTTTGAAAGTGGCAGTCATCTACAAGGCAAAAGTATGCCTTGTAAATGACTGCCGCTTCAAAAAAATAATCACAGATCGTCTGGTATCCTGCACCTACAGCAATCTCGGACGCTATTACATCTTACCTAATGCTTGTAACTTTCACATGCTACAGTATTTGATTTTCCTTTCTATATTAAATCACATGGTGTTTTTGGTCTTTTTCCCACACTGAATGATTTTAATAGAAGTAGTGAGATACTGTTTTCTTACTTCTCCCACTGGTGAGGGCCGCACACTAAAGTCTATGCTGTGTAGGGGGAGCATACAAATCTTGTACACCGTATTTATGACTGTGGTCTTGTTTAGTTATCTAAGGTATGTTAACTCCTTCCCAACCCCAGGAACCACAGAAATAGTGGGTGGGTAGTGGCTCTAAACATCGCCCGTTTTCTTCTGTGATTTCATAATGATTATATTGTAGAGGTCAGATGAAAAAGTTGTCTGGTTGACTGATCATTTGTAAAAGTTGTTGTGTGGGCATGGGGTCCCATAGATTACTCATAATAACAACACCAGGTATACTGTACATTATGCAACACAGATTCATTTACTATAGCAGGTTCACTTTAATAATATGGAAAATCAACAGCGTAACAGTAACTATCAACAGATTACAATGTACAATGCCTTGTTGAAGTATTCACCCCCTTTGCATTTTTAATGTTGTATTGCCCCACAACCTGGAAATAAAATGGATTGTTTGAAGGTTTGCATCATTTCATTCACAGAAAGTGGCTACAAGTTTGAAGATTTTTTTTTGTATTGTGAAGCAAAGAACATATAGGACAAAATAACAGAAAACTTCAGCATGCATAAATATTCATCACCCTAAAGTCAGTACTTTGTAGAGCTACCTTTTGCGGCAATTACAGCTACAAGTCATTTTGAATAAGTCTCTATGAGCTTTCCACATCTTGCCACTGGCATTTTTGACCATTCCTCAAGGCAAAATTGCTCTAGCACCTTTGTGTTGGATGGTTTCCGCTTGTGAACAGCAATCTTCAAGTCTGACCACAGATTCTTAATTGGATTGAGATCTGGGCTTTGACTAGGCCATTCCAACACATTTAAATGTTTCCCCTTAAACCACTTGAGTGTTGCTTTAGCAGTATGTTTCGGGTCATTGTCCTGCTGGAAGGTGAACCTCCATCCCAGTCTCAAATCACAGGCATACTGAAACAGGTTTTGCTCAAGAATATCCCTGTATTAAGAACCATCCATCTTTCCCTTGACTTGAAACAGTTTCCCAGTCCCTGCTGCTAAAAAATATCCCCAAAGCATGATGCTGCCACCACCATGTTTCACTGTGGGGATGGTGTTCTTGGGGTGATGGGATTTATTGGGTTTGCGTCAGACATAGCGTTTTACTTGGTGGGCAAAAAGTTAAATTTTAGTCTCACCTGACAAGAGCACGTCCTCCATACATTTGGGGAGTTGCCCACATGCTTTTAGGAAAACTCAAAACCTGCTTATGAAAACTCTTCCATAAAGCCCAGCTCTATAGAGTGTATGGCTTATTGTGGTCACATGCGCAGATACGCCAGTCTCTGCTGTGGAACTTTGCAGCTCCTTCAGGTTTACCTTTGGTCTGTGCTGCATCTCTGAGTAATGCCCTCCTAGCCCGGTCTGTGAGTTTTGGTGGCGGGCCTTCTCTGCAGGTGTGTTGGGGTAACATGTTCTTTCCATTTGAAGATGATGGATTTGATGGTGCTCCAGAGGTTCATCAAAGATTTGGATATATTTTTATAACCCAACCCTGACTTGTACTTCTCAACAACTTTGTCCCTGACTTGTTTGGAGAGCTCCTTAGTCTTCATGGTGTGATGCCTCTTGCTTAGTGGTGTTGTAGCCCCTGGGGCCTTTCAGAAAAGGTTTGTTTATAATGACAGATCATGCATATAGGTGGACTTCATTTTGCTAATTATGTGACTTCTGAAAGTAATTGGTTGCACCAGAACTTTTGAGTGGCTCCATAGCAAAAGGGGTGAATACATATGCACATGCCAATTTTAAAAATTTTATTTTAAAAAATATATATATACATTTTTCTCATTTAACTTCACCAACTTAGACTATTTTGTGAATATCCATCACATAAAATTCAGATAAAAAAATAAATAATTACAGGTTGTAATGTAACAAAATAGATAAAAAGCCAAGGGGAGTGAATACTTTTTACAAGGCAATGTAAAAGTATGTCCATAGCATACAGGGACAAACATAGTATTTTTAGGAGGGGTTCCAGATTATTTATATATATATATATATATATATATATATGTATATACATGTATTATATATATATATATATATATATATATATATATATATGTATCCAGAACAATTGAAGTGGCACTCACTGTGTGTCCAATGATATCTGCTGGGGTGCCAAATTTCCAGGGAAAGACTTGTATCCACAAGGTCCCATATTATAGTCAATTTGATATAAAGAAGGCACTCAACAGACTTGCAATGAATTTGCAAAAAAGTCTATTTATCAAACCTCACATCAGCAGCTTAATCATGGTTGGTCGACGTTTCGGTCCCAAACCGGACCTTTTTCCAGACCAGAATGTTCCACACTGAGGGTCATTTAGTTTGTGATTCTGACGATTGTACATTCTGGTCTAGAAAAAGGTCCGGTTTGGGACCGAAACGTCGACCAACCATGATTAAGCTGCTGATGTGAGGTTTGATAAATAGACTTTTTCGCAAATTCATTACAAGTCTGGTGAGTGCCTTCTTTATATCAAATTGACTATATATATATATATATGTATATATATATACATTATATATATATATATATATATATATAATATATATATACAATATGTATATATATATATATATATATATATATATATTTATATATATATATATATATATATATATATATATATCCAATATTATAGCCCAGATTGTCAGTCTGTGACTGTGTGGCTAACGCTTGGCGTGGCTAGGAGCTCTCATTGGGTTAGCAGCAGTTCTATCACACTCAGTCCACAGCTGATTGGGCGAGAACCGCCCTCCCACAGAGGTTACATACAATGGGAGGCTCTGCCCCTTGGCTGCTGTGTGTTCCCAGAGCAGAAATAACAATTAGGCTGATGGAGCTGAAGCTCCAGGTCCACTCTCCAAAATAGACCCACTGCATCTGCAGCAACATACCCTCCAGCAATATACACATAAAAATCGGTACAAATATGAAAAGGGGGCATTGCCACGAGTAAAGTGGCGTGGCCACGCCCCTTTTCCTATACTTTCAATGGAAGTTTGGAGAGCCAAAAATTGGTACAGACCATAAAAAAAGGTGCTGTACCTGCCAAAAGGTACAGTTGGAGGGTATGCCACTGCATCTGCAGCAAATCTCAGCGCTGTAGATAGGGAGGAAAAACCCTTTTCCTGCAGCATCCTATGTCTTGCTGCCAGTCCGCCTGGTCCCTATGGAATCAACAATCCCCACTCCCTAGCCACGGCACAGGTGGAACTGAAGCTGCTGCGGCTGCCGGCACAGATGTGTATAAAAGCGGCACAGCGGAAGGCTTTCATAGCCCTCCCTGCGCCGCATACTCTTTGAACCACGGAACCTCCCCTGCGTGTGATGTCATAGAAGTTCCTCCCCACCACAGCAGCGCCAAGATCCCCAAAGGCCCTGACTGTGCAACACAGCACCTGAGCTGCCGTCCTGGAAGCCCCAAGATGGCTAATATAATGGATAGAGTGGGTGATATCACGGAGGGTAATGTCTGGACGCTGAATCAATGTAAAAGGTGACAGTGCTGTGCAGTGCAGTGGGTGTGCAGTGTCACTGACACTGAACAGCATTCTCACCTTTTACACTGATTCAGCGAGTCCTTCAGTTCTGCCAGCCAGTCACTATTGTTAGCACCGGTGTCCCAACGTGCCGCTTTACAGGGAAGTAGATGCTCTAAATAAACTACAGCTCCCAGCAGCCCTTAGCGCCAAAGCATTCCGGCGCTAAGGCCTGCAGGGAGCTGTAGTTTATTGAGTGCATTTTCTTCCCTGTAATGCAATGCATTGGGACACCGGCGGTAACAATACTGACTGGCTGCTTGGCTGCTGTGCGAGTTTCTGAGAAAGCCACTGCCAAAGGGCAGATAGCAGTTTAGCTGCTTCCAAAAGGAGAAGCAGGAGAAGCATTAACCACCCCTCCCCCACTCACAGTACTTCTGTGCCCTATCCGCGGCACCCCCTCACCACCCGCAGTGGCTCTGGACCCCCTCCCACACGCGGCACCCACATACTCGCCCCTCCCACACCCGCGTCACCACCACACCAGCCCTTTCCCCACCCGTGGCTACCCTGCAACCGGCCCTCCCCCACCCGTGGCACCCCAGACCCTCTCCCCCATTCACGTCTCCCCCGCACTCGCCACTCCCCTAACCACAGCGCCTACTAGGTGATTCATCAGGCCCTGCATGCACTGTTCACGCCATTGCAAGGGGCTACGACCCCTTAACCATCGCACACCCTTTGTCGGTGCAATATTTAACCACTCACACAATTATGATTGGAGGCAATGCTGCATATAATACAAATATTAAGTTAAGGGGGCATAGCCCCTTACGACGGTGAGTAGAGCACCCGTAGGGCGTGATGAATCACCTAGTATATATATATATATATATATATGTATATACACACACACTAGTGAAGTACACCGGACATTTTTCGGGTTTTGTGTTTTGGTTTTGGATTCGGTTCCGCGGCCGTGTTATGGATTCGGACGCGTTTTGGCAAAACCTCACCGAAATTTTTTTGTCGGATTCGGGTGTGTTTTGGATTCGGGTGTTTTTTTCAAAAAACCCTAAAAAACAGCTTAAATCATAGAATTTGGGGGTCAATTTTATCCCATAGTATTATTAACCTCAATAACCATAATTTCCACTCATTTCCAGTCAATTCTGAACACCTCACACCTCACAATATTATTTTTGTCCTAAAATTTGCACCGAGGTCGCTGGATGGCTAAGCTAAGCGACACAAGTGGCCGACACAAACACCTGGCCCATCTAGGAGTGGCACTGCAGTGTCAGGCAGGATGGCACTTCAAAAAAATAGTCCCCAAACAGCACATGATGCAAAGAAAAAAAGAGGCGCACCAAGGTCGCTGTGTGACTAAGCTAAGTGACACAAGTGGCTGACACAAACACCTGGCCCATCTAGGAGTGGCACTGCAGTGTCAGACAGGATGGCACATCAAAAAAATTGTCCCCAAACAGCACATGATGCAAAGAAAAAAAGAGGCGCACCAAAGTCGCTCTGTGACTAAGCTAAACGACACAAGTGGCCGACACAAACACCTGGCCCATCTAGGAGTGGCACTGCAGTGTCAGACAGGTTGGCACTTCAAAAAAATTGTCCCCAAACAGCACATGATGCAAAGAAAAATGAAAGAAAAAAGAGATGCAAGATGGAATTGTCCTTGGGCCCTCCCACCCACCCTTATGTTGTATAAACAGGACATGCACACTTTAATGAACCCATCATTTCAGCGACAGGGACTGCCACACGACTGTGACTGAAATGACTGGTTGGTTTGGGCCCCCACCAAAAAAGAAGCAATCAATCTCTCCTTGCACAAACTGGCTCTACAGAGGCAAGATGTCCTCCTCATCATCATCCTCCGATTCCTCACCCCTTTCACTGTGTACATCCCCCTCCTTACAGATTATTAATTTGTCCTCACTGGAATCCACCATCTCAGATCCCTGTGTACTTTCTGGAGGCAATTGCTGGTGAATGTCTCCATGGAGGAATTGATTATAATTCATTTTGATGAACATCATCTTCTCCACATTTTCTGGAAGTAACCTCGTACGCCGATTGCTGACAAGGTGAGCGGCTGCACTAAACACTCTTTCGGAGTACACACTGGAGGGAGGGCAACTTAGGTAGAATAAAGCCAGTTTGTGCAAGGGCCTCCAAATCGCCTCTTTTTCCTGCCAGTATACGTACGGACTGTCTGACGTGCCTACTTGGATGCTGTCACTCATATAATCCTCAACCATTCTTTCAATGGTGAGAGAATCATATGCAGTGACAGTAGACGACATGTCAGTAATCGTTGGCAGGTCCTTCAGTCCGGACCAGATGTCAGCACTCGCTCCAGACTGCCCTGCATCACCGCCAGCGGGTGGGCTCGGAATTCTTAGCCTTTTCCTCGCACCCCCAGTTGCGGGAGAATGTGAAGGAGGAGATGTTGACGGGTCACGTTCCGCTTGACTTGACAATTTTCTCACCAGCAGGTCTTTGAACCTCTGCAGACTTGTGTCTGCCGGAAAGAGAGATCCAACATAGGTTTTAAATCTAGGATCGAGCACGGTGGCCAAAATGCTCTGATTTCAACAGATTGACCACCCGTGAATCCTGGTTAAGCGAATTAAGGGCTCCATCCACAAGTCCCACATGCCTAGCGGAATCGCTCTGTTTTAGCTCCTCCTTCAATGTCTCCAGCTTCTTCTGCAAAAGCCTGATATGGGGAATGACCTGACTCAGGCTGGCAGTGTCTGAACTGACTTCACGTGTGGCAAGTTCAAAGGGTTGCAGAACCTTGCACAACGTTGAAATCATTCTCCACTGCGCTTGAGTCAGGTGCATTCCCCCTCCTTTGCCTATATCGCAGGCAGATGTATAGGCTTGAATGGCCTTTTGCTGCTCCTCCATCCTCTGAAGCATATAGAGGGTTGAATTCCACCTCGTTACTACCTCTTGCTTCAGATGATGGCAGGGCAGGTTCAGGACTGTTTGCTGGTGCTCCAGTCTTCGGCACGCGGTGGCTGAATGCCGAAAGTGGCCCGCAATTCTTCGGGCCACCGACAGCATCTCTTGCACGCCCCTGTCGTTTTTTAAATAATTCTGCACCACCAAATTCAATGTATGTGCAAAACATGGGACGTGCTGGAATTTGCCCAGATGTAATGCACGCACAATATTGCTGGCGTTGTCCGATGTCACAAATCCCCAGGAGAGTCCAATTGGGGTAAGCCATTCTGCGATGATCTTCCTCAGTTTCCGTAAGAGGTTGTCAGCTGTGTGCCTCTTCTGGAAAGCGGTGATACAAAGCGTAGCCTGCCTAGGAACGAGTTGGCGTTTGCGAGATGCTGCTACTGGTGCCGCCGCTGCTGTTCTTGCTGCGGGAGGCAATACATCTACCCAGTGGGCTGTCACAGTCATATAGTTCTGAGTCTGTCCTGCTCCACTTGTCCACATGTCCGTGGTTAAGGTGGACATTGGGTACAACTGCATTTTTTAGGACACTGGTGACTCTTTTTCTGAGGTCTGTGTACATTTTCGGTATCGCCTGCCTAGAGAAATGGAACCTAGATGGTATTTGGTACCGGGGACACAGTACCTCAATCAAGTCTCTAGTTGCCTCTGAATTAACGGTGGATACCGGAACCACGTTTCTCACCGCCCAGGCTGCCAAGGCCTGAGTTATCTGCTTTGCAGCAGGATGACTGCTGTGATATTTCATCTTCCTCGCAAAGGACTGTTGGACAGTCAATTGCTTACTGGAAGTAGTACAAGTGGTCTTCCGACTTCCCCTCTGGGATGACGATCGACTCCCAGCAGCTACAACAGCAGCGCCAGCAGCAGTAGGCGTTACACTCAAGGATGCATCGGAGGAATCCCAGGCAGGAGAGGACTCGTCAGAATTGCCAGTGACATGGCCTGCAGGACTATTGGCTTTCCTGGGTAAGGAGGAAATTGACACTGAGGGAGTTGGTGGTGTGGTTTGCAGGAGCTTGGTTACAAGAGGAAGGGATTTAGTGGTCAGTGGACTGCTTCCGCTGTCACCCAAAGTTTTTGAACTTGTCACTGACTTATGATGAATGCGCTGCAGGTGACGTATAAGGGAGGATGTTCCGAGGTGGTTAACGTCCTTACCCCTACTTATTACAGCTTGACAAAGGCAACAGACGGCTTGACAACTGTTGTCCGCATTTGTGTTGAAATAATTCCACACCGAAGAGCTGATATTTTTTGTATTTTGATCAGGCATGTCAATGGCCATATTCGTCCCACGGACAACAGGTGTCTCCCCAGGTGCCTGAATTAAACAAACCACCTCATCATCAGAATCTTCCTTGTCAATTTCCTCCCCAGCACCAGCAACACCCATATCCTCATCCTGGTGTACTTCAACAGTGACATCTTTAATTTGACTGTCAGGAACTGGACTGCGGGTGCTCCTTCCAGCACTTGCAGGGGGCGTGCAAATGGTGGAAGGCGCAAGCTCTTCCCGTCCAGCACTAACAAACATATAAACAGCGCTAGGTTGAAGGTGTATATAGATTTTTTAATAAATGATTAAAAATATATAAATATAAAATAAAATATAAACAGTGTTTACCGGTACTGGAACTATTGCACATACAGCTCTAGAATCAAATGCCAGCTTATTTATAATTAATTATTAATCATGCACAGATGGTAAGTTTGTCCCATTAATACGGACTTCATGTAGTTAGAATCAGCTGAATGGTAACTCCTTTTCAGTGCACTGAAGTAAATTGGTTACTTGTTCAATTTCAAGGTTTTTTTGAACAATGTTAATTTGTAGTGGAAACTTGAACAAGAACTATGATCAGAAGGTGTTTAAAATATTGAAGCGTATCGGTATTTCATATCACCTTTTGAAAGTATTACCCGACTCCCAGCAATGGGTGATTTTAGGGAACTCCCGGCTCCTGGTGCCTTTAGCACATTAATGGTGCCATATCCGGAGAATCCAGTCGGGACTTCGTAAGGGTGAATTTACTGGGTAGTAAGTGTCAGTACCGGACACCGTGCAGGACGTCTTACGCGTTTCTCCGCCTTTTGTCCAATTGGCGGCTTCCTCAGAGACGTTATAATGAATGTCCCTATAGCTCCGTTTATATAGCGGGTCTCGGCCGCTTGCGCCTGCGTATTCCATTTGCGTTCCAGACCTCGTCTCAGGTTGGAACGCTTGCGCATGCGTATAACTACATTTTCTGTCCTTTCCTAATGTAGCGGCTTTCCACGGACCACTCAGAAAAAGGATACTCTATTACCTTCCACTGTAGCAATGTCTCAAATAGAGCATCCACATTGTAACATGTAGCAATACCTTTAATAGTTCATTCTAAAACATTTATACTATTCAACCTAGGGACACATTCATTTATTTACCATAAATCTAACATAAAAAGTAATAAATGAATTTATAGATAAATTACACATGAAAGGAAGCATTGGCAGAAATATATGCTCTTTAGGGATACATATGAGCATATTGGTCACACATACATATCTCAATGTATGACCAAACTCACAAGAGACTTAACATTGTCACAGATAATAGGTGTATCTAAAATGATGTTGTTTTATTTTAAACATTTTAATATAAAGAGTAGCATTGCTGTACGTCTCGCATTTTAAAATTATGCGGTTTAGATCTAATTCATTATCCATCCTAGAAGCTTAATTGGACTCTTCAAAAAACATATTCTACAGAGACCTACAGTACACATATACACAAGTGGGTGGGTGAAGGGGAGGGAGAGGGGAGGAAAAAGGGAATAGGGGGAAGGCGAAGGAATGGAGTGAACCAACACTTTGTGCACAACTGTGCACTTGACCGAAAAAACCTACTTGTGCACATACACACGTCTTTATATGTACACAAGCACACATGTATATCCATCATCTTCTCACACATTGATAGCTCGAGGAAGCAGAGAAAGGAAACTATCAATGTGTAACTATACTTATACATTATTCAGTTCTACTGTATCATTTAGCCCCCCGGGAGAAAGGGTGCCCAGAACATAGATCCAGTAAGCTTCTCTCTTACATAATTTATTGAACCTATCACCTCCCCGTTTTGTTAGGCCTACCTGTTCTATTGCCTTTATTGTGACCTCCGTCAAAGATTGTTTCTAGCAAATTGAAATGTGATGGGATAGAGGGTGTGATTTAAAACCTTTCAGGATATTTCTTCTATGCTCAGAGAACCGCACATGTAAAGTACGAGTTGTGCGGCCCACATACTGCTTTCCGCAGCCACATGTAATCACATAGATTACAAACATTGAATTGCAATTAAGAAATTTTGTAATTTGAAATGTTTCGCCGTTTGCATACGAACAAACATTGGTACTTTTTCTAAGGGAATGCATACAAGTGGTACATTCTAGCCTCCCACACCTGTGGAAACCAACTGGCCTGGCCGGTAGCCAGTTCCCTCCACCAGTGTTAGGGGCTACAGAATTCACAAAGTGAATATGTACTAGTCTTGATTTTAAATTCTCTGATTTTCTAAATACTACATTACCTTCTAAACTCACCTCCCCTTTTAGGATGTGGTCCATCTCTAATATGGAGGTGTTTGTTTTTATAATCTTTTTAGTTTCTTTGGCATGACTGTTATATTGAGTTACAAAGGAAGCAGATTTTATTTTGTTATCTCCCTTTGTTTTATTAGGGATATGTGTATCTTGTCTGCACTGCAGGAGTTTTTCCCTTTCTATCATTTCTACCTCTGAAGATGCTTTTTGCAGCAAATCCAAGGGGTAGCCCTGTTCTTCAAAAGATTTCAACATAGTTGCTGCTTGTTGTCTATATCCAGTATCTGTGGAGCAGTTTCTCTTAAGTCTAACCAGTTGACTTTTAGGGATGTTATTTTTCCAACCCATTAAATGGGAACTCTTATAATTTAGATATCTACTCTGGTCAACTGGTTTTATAAATGTTTCAGAGACCAGATGATTATTTTTTACTGTTAGGGTGATATCCAAAAAATTTATAGTGACAGTGCTAAACGTGCAAGTGAATTTTAAACCAAATTAATTATTATTTAGACTATCCGTGAAATTATGCAGTGAAAGCAAATCCCCATCCCAAATAAAAAACAAATCATCAATATATCTACCATAGAGGACCAGGTTCGCCCCAAACCCCCCACCCCACACATGTTACTCCTCAAGGAGCCCCATGTATATGTTTGCGAAACTCGGGGTGAACCTGGTCCCCATGGCAGTCCCCCGTGTCTGTAGATAAATAGAAGAGTCGAACATAAAATAATTGTGAGTGAGTATGAATCTAATTGCCTCTAAAATAAATCTAGTAAATGTATCTGTTATACTATTGTCACTTTTTAAATAATGTTCAATAGCTGTGATTCCTAATTCACGAGGGATGTTTGAGTACAAAGACTCAACATCATAGTTGACCAAATAATATCCCTGTTTCCATGTGACTTTATTTACCATGTTTAGAAAACCTTTTGTGTCTTTAATATATGATTTAAGCTCACTCACATAGCCTTGTAAATAGTGATCCACAAAATATGAAAGATTATTTGTGAGGGAACCCACTCCCGAAATAATAGGTCTCCCAGGGGGTGCAGTGAGTGTCTTGTGGATTTTCGGCAAATAATAAAAAGTGGGTGTGAAGGGATGGGTACAAAATAAAAAGTGCATGATGTCTTTAGAGATAGCTCCCAACTGTACTCCATCATCCAGCAGATGTTTAAGTTGTAATTGGAAAAGGGCAGTGGGATTGCCAGTGAGATTTTTATAGAATCCCAGATCACTAAGCTGTCTATATGATTCTTTCACATAGTCCACTGTATTCAAAATTACAATCCCACCGCCCTTATCTGCTGGTTTTATTATAACATCCTTGTCCGCATATAGACATTTTATAACTCTTCTTTCCCCTGGTGTGAGATTATCTCTAAAGGGTTTTTGTCTGCTTTTTCGCACATAAATCTAAAATTTTCCAATGTCACTTTGTAAAAACTCTCCACAAACGGGCCCTTGTATTGAAATGGATAGAATTCTGACTTTGTTCTAAAACGGTTATGGTCATAAATTTTGACCTTACTGTCTTTAGTTTCCAGTCCCTATTCAGATTCTTTTAATAATGAATCTAACATATCCAGGGTTTCGGAATTGTCTTTATCAAGAATTATAGCCATACCTTCAAGTTTGTTTTGTCTCAGAATTTTTTGTGCAAAATACAGTTTGCGACAGAGGGTTCTCACATAGCGATTCAGATCTATGAATAGATTAAACAAATTTGGTTTTGTTACTGGCGCAAAGTTTAATCCCCTCTCAAGTAATTTTTTCTCATCAGTTGTGTGTACCTTAGAGGAGAGATTAAAGATGCCCTTGCCCTCACTACTCATCGGACACAAGGATTTTTTCTTGTTTCTCCTCCCTCCTCTAACTCCTCGTCGTCTCTCATTCTTCCTCGTTTTTGGGAACCTCTTGGGGTCTCCTTGTACCACCTGTTGGAAGGGCGTGGGCCTAAAAAAGACTGATCTGAGGGAGAGGCTTCCAGGTCATCCTCGACTCTCTGCCACCTCTTATTTTGAGAAGTTCTTCTCATTTCATACTTTGGAGAATTAAAATTTGCAAGGGATTCATACCTATTTCTATATGCAGCCCCCTTATAACCCTGATCATTGGGGCTATAATACCGTTTTATATTATATCTTTGATTACCATAAAAAGGTTTTTTATTATTACCCTTTTGATCATGGTTCCTATTTTGCTCTTGAAAATGAACATTTCTCCTATTTCTATTATGGACCGACTCAGGATCATTGGATCTACTGCTGAATCTACGGGTCCGATTGAAGTTATGTATTTCTCCCCTCGTATAGTCCTGTTGATCTCTATTTAATTTAGATTCTTTTCGGACTATGATCTCCTGCTCTGCTTCCTCAATCTTTCTATTCACCTTCGTGTCCCTTTCCTTAAAATCCATATTACCCTCAAATGTTTTCAGTAAATTATGTGTTTTTTCTATCTCATCCTGTAATTTTATTACCTGCTCTTCTCTATACCTAATGAGGAGCTTCATAAGATTTTTTGAACATGAATCTAAAATGTTATTCCAATCCTCAGAAAACTGTTTATCATCCTTAAATGTGGAGAACTTTAATATCCTTAATACCCTTGGTATCAGATCCCCATCCAGATATTTCTGTAGGGTAATCTGATCCCACCAATGACGTGTTTCTGCTATGCACAGGTTCTCCAGTTTATTGAACAGCCTGTGCATATCAGTATGGTCATCCAAAGGTCCCTCCGCATTGGAGGATATTTTCCCTTTAAGGTATTGATTCCTTCTCTCTAATCTATCTGTGATACACCTGAGTGACGTCATAGTTCAATCAGCCCAGAGCAGCTAAATATGAGTACAATTTACAACAAACAACAGAAACAAAAATTTAGCGCTAGGGCTAATGAAAACTATGTATATATTTTCAGCCAATGCTTATTTAACACACCAATCCTACAGCAGCTGTTAAAAAGGGAATACTTAACCCTTAAATAGCACAACACTAACAAACATATAAACAGCGCTAGGTTGAAGGTGTATATAGTTTTTTTAATAAATGATTAAAAATATATAAATATAAAATAAAATATAAACAGTGTTTACCGGTACCGGAACTATTGCACATACAGCTCTAGAATCAAATGCCAGCTTATTTATAATTAATTATTAATCATGCACAGATGGTAAGTTGGTCCCATTAATACGGACTTCACGTAGTTAGAATCAGCTGAATGGTAACTCCTTTTCAGTGCACTGAAGTAAATTGGTTACTTGTTCAATTTCAAGGTTTTTTTTAACAATGTTAATTTGTAGTGGAAACTTGAACAAGAACTATGATCAGAAGGTGTTTAAAATATTGAAGCGTATCGGTATTTCATATCACCTTTTGAAAGTATTACCCGACTCCCAGCAATGGGTGATTTTAGGGAACTCCCGGCTCCTGGTGCCTTCAGCACATTAATGGTGCCATATCCGGAGAATCCAGTCGGGACTTCGTAAGGGTGAATTTACCGGGTAGTAAGTGTCAGTACCGGACACCGTGCAGGACGTCTTATGCGTTTCTCCGCCATTTGTCCAATCGGTGGCTTCCTCAGAGACGTTATAATGAATGTCCCTATAGCTCCGTTTATATAGCGGGTCTCGGCCGCTCGCGCCTGTGTATTCCATTTGCGTTCCAGACCTCGTCTCAGGTTGGAACACTTGCGCATGCGTATAACTACATTTTCTGTCCTTTCCTAATGTAGCGGCTTTCCACGGACCACTCGGAGAAAGGATACTCTATTACCTTCCACTGTAGCAATGTCTCAAATAGAGCATCCACATTGTAACATGTAGCAATACCTTTAATAGTTCATTCTAAAACATTTATACTATTCAACCTAGGGACACATTCATTTATTTACCATAAATCTAACATAAAAAGTAATAAATGAATTTATAGATAAATTACACATGAAAGGAAGCATTGGCAGAAATATATGCTCTTTAGGGATACATATGAGCATATTGGTCACACATACATATCTCAATGTATAACCAAACTCACAAGAGACTTAACATCGTCACAGATAATAGGTGTATCTAAAATGATGTTGTTTTATTTTAAACATTTTAATATAAAGAGTAGCATTGCTGTACGTCTCGTATTTTAAAATTATGCGGTTTAGATCTAATTCATTATCCATCCTAGAAGCTTAATTGGACTCTTCAAAAAACATATTCTACAGAGACCTACACATATACACAAGTGGGTGGGTGAAGGGGAGGGAGAGGGGAGGAAAAAGGGAATAGGGGGAAGGCGAAGGAATGGAGTGAACCAACACCTTGTGCACAACTGTACACTTGACCGAAAAAACCTACTTGTGCACGTCCAGTGTTGGGAAGGTCAGGCATCGCAACCGACACAATTGGACTCTCCTTGGGGATTTGTGATTTAGAAGAACGCACAGTTCTTTGCTGTGCTTTTGCCAGCTTAAGTCTTTTCATTTTTCTAGCGAGAGGATGAGTGCTTCCATCCTCATGTGAATCTGAACCACTAGCCATGAACATAGGCCAGGGCCTCAGCCGTTCCTTGCCACTCCGTGACGTAAATGGCATATTGGCAAGTTTACGCTTCTCATCAGATGCTTTCAATTTTGATTTTTGGGTCATTTTACTGAACTTTTGTTTTTTTGATTTTACATGCTCTCTACTATGACATTGGGCATCGGCCTTGGCAGACGACGTTGATGGCATTTCATCGTCTCGGCCATGACTAGTGGCAGCAGCTTCAGCACAAGGTGGAAGTGGATCTTGATCTTTCCCTATTTTAACCTCCACATTTTTGTTCTCCATTTTTTAATGTGTGGAATTATATGCCAGTATCAATAGCAATGGCCTACTACTATATATACTGCGCACAACTGAAATGCACCACAGGTATGGATGGATAGTATACACAGAGGTAGGTACAGCAGTGGCCTTCCGTACCGTACTGCTATATATACTGGTGGTCACTGTGTCAGCAAACTGCAAAACTAAAAATGCACCACAGGTATAGAATGTAGATGGATAGTATACTTAATGACGACACAGAGGTAGGTACAGCAGTGGCCTTCCATACCGTAATGCTATATATAGTATACTGGTGGTCACTGTGTCAGCAAACTGCAAAACTAAAATGCACCACAGGTATAGAATGTAGATGGATAGTATACTTAATGACGATACAGAGTTAGGTACAGCAGTGGCCTTCCGTACCGTACTGCTATATATAGTATACTGGTGGTCACTGTGTCAGCAAACTGCAAAACTAAAATGCACCCCAGGTATAGAATGTAGATGGATAGTAAACTTAATGACGACACAGAGGTAGGTACAGCAGTGGCCTTCCGTACCGTACTGTTATATATAGTATACTGGTGGTCACTGTGTCAGCAAACTGCAAAACTAAAATGCACCCCAGGTATAGAATGTACATGGATAGTATACTTAATGACGACACAGAGGTAGGTACAGCAGTGGCCTTCCGTACCGTACTGCTATATATAGTATACTGGTGGGCACTGGTCAGCAAACTGCAAAACTAAAATGCACCACAGGTATAGAATGTAGATGGATAGTATACTTAATGACGACACGGAGGTAGGTACAGCAGTGGCCTTCCGTACCGTACTGCTATATATATTGGTGGTCACTGTGTCAGCAAACTGCAAAACTAAAATGCACCACAGGTATAGAATGTAGATGGATAGTATACTTAATGACGACACAGAGGTAGGTACAGCAGTGGCCTTACGTACCGTACTGCTATATATACTGGTGGTCACTGTGTCAGCAAACTGCAAAACTAAAATGCACCACAGGTATAGAATGTAGATGGATAGTATACTTAATGACGACACAGAGGTAGGTACAGCAGTGGCCTTCCATACCGTAATGCTATATATAGTATACTGGTGGTCACTGTGTCAGCAAACTGCAAAACTAAAATGCACCCCAGGTATAGAATGTAGATGGATAGTATACTTAATGACGATACAGAGTTAGGTACAGCAGTGGCCTTCCGTACCGTACTGCTATATATAGTATACTGGTGGTCACTGTGTCAGCAAACTGCAAAACTAAAATGCACCCCAGGTATAGAATGTAGATGGATAGTATACTTAATGACGACACAGAGGTAGGTACAGCAGTGGCCCACCGTACCGTACTGTTATATATAGTATACTGGTGGTCACTGTGTCAGCAAAATGCAAAACTAAAATGCACCCCAGGTATAGAATGTACATGGATAGTATACTTAATGACGACACAGAGGTAGGTACAGCAGTGGCCTTCCGTACCGTACTGCTATATATAGTATACTGGTGGTCACTGGTCAGCAAACTGCAAAACTAAAATGCACCACAGGTATAGAATGTAGATGGATAGTATACTTAATGACGACACGGAGGTAGGTACAGCAGTGGCCTTCCGTACCGTACTGCTATATATATTGGTGGTCACTGTGTCAGCAAACTGCAAAACTAAAATGCACCACAGGTATAGAATGTAGATGGATAGTATACTTAATGACGACACAGAGGTAGGTACAGCAGTGGCCTTACGTACCGTACTGCTATATATACTGGTGGTCACTGTGTCAGCAAACTGCAAAACTAAAATGCACCACAGGTATAGAATGTAGATGGATAGTATACTTAATGACGACACAGAGGTAGGTACAGCAGTGGCCTTCCGTACCGTACTGCTATATATAGTATACTGGTGGTCACTGTTTCAGCAAACTGCAAAACTAAAATGCACCACAGGTATAGAATGTAGATGGATAATATACTTAATGACGACACAGAGGTAGGTACAGCAGTGGCCTTCCATACCGTACTGCTATATATAGTATACTGGTGGTCACTGTGTCAGCAAACTGCACAACTGAAATGCACCACAGGTATAGAATCTAGATGGATAGTATACTTAATGACGACACAGAGGTAGGTACAGCAGTGGCCTACTGTACCATAATGCTATATATTATATACTGGTGGTCACTGGTCAGCAAAACTCTGCACTGTACTCCTCCTATATAATATTATACTGGTGGTCCCCAGTCCCCACAATAAAGCAGCACACTGAGCACAGATATGGAGTGTTTTTCAGGCAGACAACGTATACTGGTGGTCACTGTCAGCAAAACTCTGCACTGTACTCCTGCTATATAATACAGCTGCTCCCCAGTCCCCACAATTAAGAAGTGTGAGCACAGATATATGCAGCACACTGAGCACAGATATGGAGTTTTTTTCAGGCAGACAACGTATTACTGGTGGTCACTGTCAGCAAAACTCTGCACTGTACTCCTCCTATATACAGCTGCTCCCCAGTCCCCACAATTAAGTAATAAGCAAGCACAAAATATTTGCAATGCATCAACATAAACGGAGAGGACGCCAGCCACGTCCTCTCCCTAACATTTCCAATGCATGAGTGAAAATGGCGGCGACGCGCGGCTGCTTATATAGAATCCGAATCTCGCGAGAATCCGACAGCGGGATGATGACGTTCGGGCGCGCTCGGGTTAACCGAGCCATACGGCAGAATCCGAGTATGGCTCAGACCCGTGTAAAAAGGGTGAAGTTCGGGGGGGTTTGGTTTCCGAGAAACCGAACCCGCTCATCACTAACACACACACACACACACACACACACACACACACACACACACACACACACACACACACACACATACACACACACACACACACACACACACACACACACATATATATATTTATATATACAGTTATGCTCATAAGTTTACATACCCTAGCAGAATTTGTGATTTTCCGGCCATTTGTCAGAGAATATGAATGACAACTCACAAACTTTTCTTTCACTTATGGTTAGTGGTTGGGTGAAGCCATTTATTGTCAAACAACTGTGTTCACTCTTTTTAAATCATAATGACAACAGAAACTAGCCAAATGACCCTGATCAAAAGTTTACATACCCCAGTTCTTAATACTGTGTATTGCCCCCTTTAACATCAATGACAGCTTGAAGTCTTTTGTGGTAGCTGTGGATGAGGCTCTTTATTTTCTAAGATGGTAAAGCTGCCCATTCTTCTTGGCAAAAAGCTTCCAGTTCCTGTAAATTCTTGGGCTGTCTTGCATGAACTGCACGTTTGAGATCTCCCCAGAGTGGCTCTATGATATTGAGGTCAGAAGACTGAGATGGCCACTCCAGAACATTCACTTTATACTGCTGTAGCCAATAACAGGTCGGTTTGGACTTTTGTTTTGGATCATTGTCATGTTGGGACGTCCAAGTACATCCCATGCGCAGCTTCCGGGCTGATGAGTGCAAATTTTCCTCCAGTATTTTCTGATAACATGCTGCATTCACCCTGCCATCAATTTTGACCATGTTTCCAGTGCCTTTGTAGCTCACACATCCCCAAAACATCAGTGATCCACCTCCGTGTTTCACAGTAGGAATGGTGTACCTTTCATCATAGGCCTTGTTGACTCCTCTCCAAATGTAACGCTTATGGTTGTGGCCAAAAAGTTAAATTTTGGTCTCATCACTCCAAATGACTTTGTTCCAGAAGTTTTGAGGCTTGTCTCTGTGCTGTTTGGAGTATTGTATGTGGGATGCTTTGTGGCATTTGCGTAGTAATGGCTTTCTTTTGGCGACCATGCAGCCCATTTTTCTTCAAATGCCTCCTTATTGTGCATCTTGAAACAACCACACCACTTTTTTTCAGAGTCCTGTATTTCAGCTGAAGTTATTTGTGGATTTTTCTTTGCATCCCGAACAATTTTCCTGGCAGTTGTGGCTGAAATTTTTGTTGGTCTACCTGACCGTGATTTGGTTTCCACAGAATCTCTCATTTTCCACTTCTTAATTAGAGTTTGAACACTGCTGATTGGCATTCTCAATTGCTTGGATATCTTTTTATATCCCTTTCCTGTTTTATACAGTTCAAATACCTTTTCCCGCAGATCCAATGACAATTCTTTTGCCTTCCCCATGACTCAGAATCCAGACACGTCAGTGCAGCACTGGATGAAAGATGCAAGGGTCTTTCAGGAGTCCAGAAACTCACTGACCTTTTATACACACACAAACACACACACACACACACACACACACACACACACACACACACACTGATTATAAGCAAACAGATCACAGGTGAGACAAAAAACAAAAAGCACCTGCGCTCTGTTGCTGTATGAGGGGTATATTCCCCAAATAAAAAAATAAAAAAATTGATAATTAATATAAAGGACGGTAGGTTAAGTTGAATTAATATATACTCAATGTAATCAAAAATGATGTCTAAAAACACAAGATGTCTTTCACATAAAAACACCTCAATAAATGAATTCATAGGTCAAGGAACATTCACAAAACCCCTTAGGAGAAATATACATCATACCCCAGACTAGGATTCCCTCCGGATTAAAGTCCACACTGACGGATAGAAGCATAGGTGAGTGGTAGAGTTCAGTCGGTCCCTTTTAAGCACAAAGTGCAAGCTTTTCCATGCAGGTAGGGATATCTCCAATCTTACCGCAGGTGGTAATGTCCAAAGGAGAGAGTCCAATTGATGCCGTCCGGGTAAAGTTAAATAGAGAGTTCTCCAATTTCATATAGGGGATAATTGTGAAATGTCCAGCAATATCATCTCGATATCCTAGCCTGGGGTATGATGTATATTTCTCCTAAGGGGTTTTGTGAATGTTCCTTGACCTATGAATTCATTTATTGAGGTATTTTTTATGTGAAAGACATCTTGTGTTTTTAGACATAATTTTTTATTAAATTGAGTATATATTAATTCAACTTAACCTACCGTCCTTTATATTAATTATCAATTTTTTTATTTTTTTATTTATTTGGGAAATATACCCCTCATACAGCAACAGAGCGCAGGTGCTTTTTTGTTTTTTGTATTTCCACGTATTGGGGATTTACCACCCCCCGCACCAGCGGCCATTGACAGCGCCCTCCATTATATTCTTTCCTACTAGGTCACAGGTGAGGATGGTTACCTTTAGTAGCCATTCAAACCCATTTGTGTCAACTTTTGTGCATGTTATCTGGCCAAAATGTCCAGGGTATGTAAACTTTTGATCAGGGTCATTTGGGTAGTTTCTGTTGTCATTATGATTTATAGAATAGAATGATTTGACTTTGCTATCCAATATAGTTAGTGCAAAAATACTCTTTGGACCACAAGAGGTACATAAGACAAACCTTATGTGCTGGACTAAACCCGAGTTTGTGGCCCTTCAAGAGTTATATTAATTCCCCTATTTTTAGACTGTTTTAAATTTGAGTTAATTATGGCCTGTGGGATTTTTATGGTGAGTGTTTGAGTTTTATATGACTGCTCTTCGCTAAGTGACAGCTATTCTTTCTTTTGCAAATAACTGCCTTCTACCCATGTGTTGTGGCAGGAAGAAGTTTTTAGTTGATTGATTAGGTGTTTTAGATGGGTGCACTCTTCTTTACTATTATTATAATTATTAATATAATTTCCCTTTATTTATATGGCACAGCAAGAGTTTCACAGGGCCTACCAGAGTATACAATCAAATGGGCAAAACAAGAAAACAGCAACTTACAGCAGTGGCGTAACTAGAAATTTTTCTACCCAAGGCAAAAAATTCTCTGGCGCCTCCTCCCCCCATAATTGGCACTAGTAAAAAAGCACACACATCACAAATAGGTCTTATTGCTGAATCAAGAAGGTGCAATTACCTGCTTGATTCAGCAATAAGACCTATTTGTGACACATGTGCTTTTCTACTACATGTTTTTTATTGAATGATATCCTGATAAGAAGATACTCCCCTCTGTGAAGAATTCAAAGAGGATTTTACGTGCTTGATTGAAATATTAATAGAGGGATGTATACAAGTACCTTTAATTGATTATCTTGCACATATTCAGTGCCTCCTGAAAGCATCTGTGCCATCTCTAACTCACCAAGCATGGTAGCGGCGGGCCAGCGGCAATGTCTTCCCCAGCATCCGGCAGCAATGTACACTCTGGGCACTAAGGTCACTAGGGGACCCTAGCACAGGTATCTGAGCAAATGTCGCAGTATCATTTTCCTGGTGATTACTGCAGCACTGCTGCTGCTGACACAGGACATCAAAGGGAAAACAATAAGTGCAGTGAGTGCGGTTTGTGCCTCCCTGCTCCTTGGTAGCCCATTTGCACTGCACACACTGCACCTGTTTTAAATATGCCAGAAATAGTGTTCAGGGGTGTAAAGGGAGATATGGTCAGAGATACAAATGGTAGAGTAATGGGCGAGGGCTTTATAAATCAGTGTGAGAAACTTGAATTGGATTCTGAAGGGAGACGGGAGCCTGTGTAGGTTTTGTAAGAGATGGGAAGTGGAGATAGTATGTTTGGAGAGGAAGATGAGCTGGGCAGCAGCATTGAGGAAATATTGGAGTGGAGTTAGGCAGTTTTCAGGAAGACCAGATAGGAGTAGATAACAGTAGTCCAATCTGGAGATGATTATTGAGTGGATAAAGGTCTTAGTAGCACCCAGGATGAGAAAGGGTCTGCACCTGGAAATATTTTGATGGAAATGGCAGGACTGCGAGAGGTACTGGATGAGTGGTTTGAATGAGAGGGAGGAGTCAAAGATAACTCCAAGATAGTTGTGTTGTCAATAAATAATGACATTTGTGGAAGGTGAGGTTATGCAGGAAGGTAGGAAAATTATCAGCTCAGTCATAGACATGCTAAGTTTAATATAGCGCTGGGACATCCAAGAATAGATAGCAGTGAGACAGTTGGAGATACGAGTGTGGGGAGAAGGGGAAAGGTCAGGGGTGGAAAGATAGATATGCGAATCATAAGCATAGAGCTGATATTTGAAGTCAAAAGAGCTAATGAGCTCATCTTAACATGATGTATAGACAGAGAAAAGGAGAGGTCCAAGAAATGGACCTTGGGGACACCTACTGTTAGAGGAAGTGCAGAGAAGGTGGGGTCATAAGAGGAGACAGAGAAGGAGCTGTCAGAGAGTTAGGATGACTGCTAGGAGAGGGCAGTATCACGCAGGCCAACTGAGTGAAGATTTGCAGGAAGAGAGTGTGATCCACAGTGTCAAAAGCAGCAGTGAGGTCAAGAGGAATAAGAGAGTAATGGCCCTTGGATTTGGAAGCAGGAAAGTCATTGCAGACTTCAGTGAGGTCAGCTTTAGTGGCGTGTAAAAGACAGAAACACTACTGAAATGGGTGAAGCTAGTGGGAGGAAACAAAAGGCAATAAGGTAGCTGTAGACAAAATGCTCAAGGAGTTTGTAGGCAAAAGGGTTGAGAGAGATGGATCGGTAGTTGGAGGTGGTGTTAGGATCACGGGTAGGTTTTTTAAGAATAAGGAAGACAAGGACATGCTTGATGAGAGGGACAGATTGAGGAAGATGGGAACAGGCAGAAGAAAAGAGGTAGAGGAAGAGGCAGGAGGGGATAGGGTGTAGTAGGGATGTGGAGGGAGTAGGATGGGATGAAAGCCAGGACTTCATCATAGCTGGTAAAATTGATGGGGGGGGGGGTTGGCAGGGAAAGGGGGGACAGGTTGTTGAGAGTCTGGTGGGATGTGTTGTCCTGGCATACAGAATGCAGTACATTTTGGATGTGCAGTATGTGGCAAAGTTAAGGGCAGAGAGTGAAAAAGGCAGCTGAGGAAGGGTTAGAAAGAGAAGTTACTTTACAGAGGCAAAGAGACACTGGGGGTTTAAAGACTAGGAGGAAATGAAGTTCTTGAACTGTGACTATTTAGAGGGGGAACGGGTAGCACTGTACGATGAGAGTATAAATTTGAAATGGAGAAAGTCTGCCTTTAGAGTATGATTTCCTTCACTGATGCTCAGCAGTACGTGAACATTTTTGCAGCTATCTGGTCAACAGCAGACATAAGGGAGGCATTGTATAGTGATGTGGTTTGTTCAAGGCAGGAGAGAGAGAGAATAGAAGAAAGAAGTGAGTTGAGCAGGTAGGATAAGGAAATGGTGTCAATGGCCATAAGATGTACATGTGATGAAGCAAAGAGGGGTAAGTTAAAAGTGAGCAGGATATGGTCAGAGAGGGGAAATATGAAGTTGGAGTACTCAGAAATATCATAACAGTGAGTGAAGACAAGTTTAAGTTAGTGCCTACTCACATGGCAGGGTGAGGAGAGCCACTGGTAGAAACCAAGTGATGATGTGAGGTTATGGAGTTTAGAGGCAGAGGATTTAGTCGTGGAAATGTCTGCAGAGAGGAATTTATAGGGAATGCCAGGGGGCGGTAAATGACAGCTACCCTAAGGTGAACAAGTAGCAAGAGGTATAAACTGTAGCATGGACCTCGAATATTCTTTATTTAAGCATAGGCCAATCGATCCCTGCAGTTCATTTGCATGCTCTTAATGCAAGTTATTGGTGTTTAACTCAGAATACCTCATGCCAATCTTCTAGTATTGGACAGCAGTCAATATACAGTAGGTTTGACAATTGTCCAGATTCCAGTGTGAAGGTTAACCGGTCCTGTAGACTTTCTAGTGATTGGGAGTCAGCCATAAGTTCAGCAATTTGGCAAGTCCCTTCATCTAAAGTCTGTTATCTGACAGTCTGTAAAGGTGGCTGCATTGCTGCAACAGAACCAATACTTCTCCCTGTTCTCAGGTAATGGATCTTTTGCACAATGAAGCTTTCTCATCAGTACAGTATATACAGCTATGGTGTCTCTGGTATTATTGGTTTGGATTTTATAAGTCTATCAGGATTCTATCTAGAACATAGGGTCTTAACCTTACATGCATCTCCTTTCTTGTGAGTACTATATTCCATTCTTTAAAGTTTGCTTGTGGTGCATTTTATTATGTACATATTATTATTATGTACAATCTGTCTCTCCCCTGTTATCCTCAGCACTTGGTATATCAGATGTAGCAGTTGCTGTTGGTAACTTGACTGTGTCTTCCAGCAGTTTTAACTGAGGAGTCTTGGAAATACACTGGTGTCCACATCTCAATGTCACTCAACTTTTCTGCAAATATAAAGCATTTGCATAAACATGTATGTGTGCATCTGTGTTGTTACACTGTCCATCATTGTGTACACACCAATGCATCCTTCACAATTAACTAATGTGCAATATGCATACTATTACTGCAAGCATCTGCTTATAAAGAATCAGACAAGATATGAAATATAACTGAAGACTTGATTAACTCCATTTTCGGGCTTCTGGTATGTCCCATGTTATACTCTGAGGATGTGACAGGACCATGGAAGGAGAAGGTGTTACCATTCACACAGCAACACTAAGTACCACCTACTCAAATAAGATCCCTGCACTTTCTGATTTCTGCTGTTTGACTCCACATTTTAGTGCATGAGGTAACTTGTATACCAGTTCCTTCATTGACATGAGCACCTTTTAATACATCAAAATGCCTTTTATATTAATTTTGTCTGTAGTCTATTGACATTTTTACATTTGCAATTATATCCTATTTATGTAATTATTATAGTACATGCAAGTGTCTCATGCACAAAATAGGAAGTCATAACAAATAATGTAACAATTCTACAGTAGGATGACTTATGTCTTCATACTGTAATATATTTTGGAATTCTAGGTAAATGCCCTTGACAACTCTATATCAGGCTAATAAGTCTAGAAAGGCCTATAACAATATTTATCCATCCATCCATCCATCCATCCATCCATCCATCCATCCATGTGAAAGCCCTCACTCAGTCACTCACTCACTCACTCACTCACTCACTCACTCACTCACTCACTGACTCATCACTAATTCTCTCACTTCCCGGTATGTTAGGAAGCTGAAATTTAACATAGATATTCTTCAGGTGGGAACAAGGAAAACAACATAATTAGAATTGCAATAAACCTTGCCTAAGGGGATGAAAAGAGGGTTGACATAATGACGTCATTACCGATACTTGGCTTGTGATAAGTGAACGATAATGGACAAATGGACAATCTGATCAAAATTTGGATTGTACCTCCAGTGGGTAGAAGTTAATAAATTACAAAAATGGTCCCATCACTTTTTTTCCGTATCTTCTACGGGTGCTTCTCGGGTAAAGCCAAGAACTATGGATTAATATTTAGTTACATTAAGACGTCTCAAATTTACATCTCTATAGATTTATCAAATTTTTCAAACTCATTTATATGTAGAACAGCTAGTACTGTATAAATGGTGTGTCCTGATAGCATTACTTCAGTGTAAATCAGGACTACAGTATTTGTATTATAATGGATAGCGAACTAGCTAATGCAAATTATTTTTCATAATTGTTATGCACACCAGTGCCAGCAGGAATGTACTGGTGTCTGAACGGAGAGGGATGCAAAACAAATGAACTCACAGACAGACTGGGGAATATGACATTACATACATAGAAGGTGATAGGGTAACAAAATAAACACAAAGTGAACAGAGAAGCCCAAAGGCTAAGAAACTGGGTGTCTCCCTAGTATTAGGAATGCTCAGATGGAAAGAAGCGAGATGTTGTGATTTAATACGTAGAGAACCCGAAATGCTGTTGCTAAGGGCAACAGCAAAACCCTAAAGGGTTACCAACGGGTGTGGCAGTAAACTCCTTGGTCAGAGATGGAGTAATAGACACAAGGAGAGTCTCCACAATCCTAGTCCTCACTTGCAGTGCACTGGTTCAGCTTACTGCCACTAAACTGACACCTGAACACCTTGCACAGTGAGAAAGGATTTTGGCAGGCAAGTCTGAGAATACAGCCGCAAACCTGCTAGGTTCACAGAGTAGCAAAAGAACCCCAGCAGGTTAAACGACTGACTCCAGTCTTACTGCTACGTCTGGATTGGCAGAGTGTAATACCAAATCCCAAGGCCTATTTGCAGTAAGCAACAAACAAATACAAAGTTTACACAGAACTAGCTAGCTTTCAGGAACTGACTAACCAACAAAGATTCAGCAGCATCTGCCTAACCTGAGAAGAGGGTTTATATAGCAGGTGCTGTCCACGCCCCACTCAGACCTCACAGACTGTGAGCACAAAATCCAGCACCGGATCCCCTGCCGTGCACAGAGCCTGTAACCACTGCACAGCAAAAGACCCGAACCGGAGTATCAGCTACGCTCAGGTTACTCCGCTAGCACTTGTCTCCCAGTTGCCATGACGACGTGGCAGCACAGAGCAGGAGACCCTAACAGTACCCCCCCTCTGACGAGGGGTCAAAGAACCCCTACCACCAGGTTTATCGGGGAACTGCGAGAAGAAAGAGCGTAACAGTCTGGGGGCATGAAGATCACAACTGCGCACCCACAACCGCTCCTCCGGGCCATACCCCTTCCGGTGCACCAAAAATGACAGCCGACCCCGAACCATCTTGGAGTCAAGAATCCTTTCAACAACAAACTCCCTCTGGCCACGTATCAGAAGAGGGGAAGGTCTTCCACTGGAAGAAGGATTACAAATCGCCCGTTTTAAAAGGGAACAATTAAATGTTTTATTGATACCCAAAGAACGGGGTAGATCTAACTGAAATGCCACCGGATTGATAACCATAGTGATCTTATAAGGACCGATGAACCGGGGGCCTAACTTATGAGATGGCTGTCTCAACTTCAAATTCTTGGTAGACAACCAGACGAAGTCTCCTAATTTGAAGCTGCAGGGTCTTTTCCGCTTATCAAAAACCCTTTTGGTTACTAATGACACAGACACAAGGGCTTTCTTCACTTTCCTCCAAATACCTCTAAGGACCGAAACCACAGAGGAACCACCAGGCGTGGAGTCCTGGGGGTCAAAAGAATTGGCCTTAGGATGATGCCCATACACACAATGGAAGGGAGAGATCCCTGTAGCAGAGTGAGCCGCGTTGTTATAGGCAAACTCCGCCATGGACAGATGAGCAAACCAGTCAGTCTGACACTTGGAGACATAACACCTGAGGAACTGCTCCAAGGACTGGTTCACCCTTTCAGTCTGCCCATTAGACTGCGGATGGTAGCCTGACGACAAGCTGACAGAAATCTGGAGATCGGAACAAAATGCCCTCCAGAATTTGGCCACAAACTGGGATCCGCGGTCAGAGACCACATCAAGTGGCAACCCGTGGAGGTGCACAACATGCAGCATAAATAATTCAGACAGGCGTCTGGCCGATGGCAACCCAACCAATGGAACGAAGTGCGCCATCTTCGAAAACCTGTCAATGACAACACAGATGGCTGTCATCCCCGAGGATTTGGGCAAGTCCACCACAAAATCCATTGAAATGTGGGTCCATGGCTTAGATGGAATAGAGAGTGGATGTAATGGGCCAACAGGAACCCCTCTAGGAGTCTTATTTCGGGCACAGATGTCACATGCCCGAACCCACTGATCCACATCCCTAGCCACCGAGGGCCACCACACCGCCCTAGATAGCAACTCCCGAGTTCTGGCAATATCCGGGTGACCTGCCGACTTCTTGGCATGGAATTCCAGGAACACTCGCTGTCTTAACCTAGGAGGCACAAACAAAAGACCTACCGGAAGGTCTGGAGGAGCCTGCTCCTGTGCTCTAAGGACTAATGGCAAGAGGTCCTGGGTAATGCCCACTTTAATACATGATGGGGACACAATGGGCAATGGCTCCTCGGTGGTCTCCTGGATTGGAGCAAAACTCCGCGAGAGCGCATCAGCCTTGATGTTTTTTGACCCAGGGCGATATGTTATCAAAAAATTAAAGCGAGCAAAAAACAAAGCCCATCGTGCCTGCCTGGCATTGAGGCGCTTCGCTGACTCTAAATATGCCAAATTCTTATGGTCAGTGAGAATTGAGACCACAAACTTAGCCCCCTCAAGCCAGTGTCTCCACTCCTCGAGTGCATCCTTAATAGCCAACAATTCCCGGTTACCCACGTCATAATTCATCTCGGCAGGCGAAAATTTATGGGAAAAGTAAGCACAGGGATGAAGGCGATTATCAGACACCCCCATCTGAGAGAGCACTGCCCCAATACCCATCTCAGAGGCATCCACCTCCACCACAAAAGGACGCTCTGGATCTGGGTGTCGCAGCACCTTGGCCAAGACAAATGCCCTTTTGAGACGGGAAAAAGCCGCTTTGGCCTCACAAGACCAGTGAGCAACATCCGCCCCTTTCTTAGTGAGTGCCACCAAGGGCGCCACTATAGACGAAAATCCAGCGATAAATCGTCTATAAAAATTTGCAAAGCCCAGAAAACGCTGAAGCGCCTTCAAACTAGTGGGCTGCACCCAATCCAGGACTGCCTGTACCTTGGAACCCTCCATTTGGAAACCTTCTGGGGAGATAATATATCCTAGAAATACGATTTGCTGAACTTCAAATTCGCACTTCTCCAGCTTCGCCCCAAGCCGGTGGTCTCTGAGTTTCTGGAGGACTAAGCGTACATGCTTCCGATGTTCCTCCAGGGAATAGGGGAAGATTAAGATGTCATCTAAGTATATAACTAAGAATCTATCCAAATATTCCCTGAGCACATCGTTCATGAAGTCCTGGTAGACTGCCGGGGCATTACAGAGCCAAAAAGGCATCACCAAATATTCATAATGCCCTGAGTGGGTATTAAAGGCAGACTTCCATTCATCCCCCTCTCTTATTCGGATTAGATTGTACGCACCGCGTAGGTCAATCTTAGAAAAAATGGTGGCAGTACGAAGCTGGTCAAACAAGACCGAAATGAGAGGCAGTGGGTATAAGGTTTTAATCGTGATACTGTTCAATTCCCTGAAGTCGATGCAGGGTCGCAACGAACCGTCCTTTTTACCCACGAAGAAGAACCCCGACCCAACTGGAGACTGTGAAGGTCTGATAAATCCCTAAGCCAAGTTCTCCTGAATGTACTCTGCCATAGCCTGAGTCTCAGGACGTGACAGGGAGTACAACCTGCTCTTGGGAAGCTTAGCATTCGGCAACAAATCAATGGCACAGTCATAGGGGCGATGGGGAGGTAGTACCTCTGCAACTCTTTTGGAGAACACGTCCGCAAAATCTGCATAACATCCTGGCAATCCTGGCAAACTTAGCTGCGAAAGCCTGACTGGAAGGCTCAAGCAACTCCTGAAACAATCAGTACCCCAACTAAGAATCTCCCCAGAGACCCAGTCAAATTGAGGATTGTGGGCCCTAAACCAGGGTAACCCCAACACCAATGGGGCAAAAGTACAGACAGTCACATAAAAGGACAATTTTTCAGAGTGTGTGGCTCCAATAAACAAAGAAATCTGGCTAGTGCAAGAGGTAATTTTACCCTGGGATAATGGTTCCCCGTTTAACCCACAAATCTCAATCTCCGATGCCAAGGGTACTAAGGGAACAGAGTGTTTCAGGGCGAATTGGCGGTCCATAAAAACCCAGTCGGCCCCACTGTCCACAAAGGCCTCAGTCTTGACAGTTTGACCGAGGATCTTCAAGGTCACCGGAATGATAAAAGTCTTCTTGGGAAATTTTGACTTCTGGCCTGACAGGATATTTCCCATCACCATCAGGCCCTGAAGTTTTCCGGCTTTTCTGGGCATGATACTACCACATGACCTTTATTCCCACAGTACAAACATAACCCCTGCTGTCTCCTCCACGTCTTCTCACGCGAGGAGAGGCGGGTAGCCCCAATCTGCATAGGCTCCTCGGAAAATTCCTCAGAGTCTGAGGTTCCCTTGGGAACGAAGGAAACCTTGGTCTCCCTTTCAAGCCAGCGCTCTCTCAGCCGTCTATCCACCCGAATGGATAACTGCATGAGCTGATCCAAGCTATCAGGCAAGGGATATTGTACCAGTTGGTCTTTTAACTGGTTAGAAAGACCTCTTCGGTACTGGTGTCTCAGGGCTGGGTCATTCCACTGGGTATCATGGGCCAACCTCCGAAACTCCGTACAATAAACCTCAACTGGCCTTCGCCCTTGCTTAAGGATCGAAATCTGAGCCTCGGCTGAGGCCGTCTTGTCAGGGTCATCATACAACATGCCCAGTGCCGTAAAAAAAGCATCAACACTTTTAAGCGATGGACAGTCAGGCTGCAACCCATATGCCCAGACCTGTGGGTCTCCTTGTAGCAAGGAAATCACTTTGCCCACCCGCTGAATCTCCGACCCAGAAGACTAAGGCCTAAGCTGGAAATATAGCTTGCAGCTCTCCTTGAAACAAAAGAACTGCGAGCGATCTCCAGAAAAACGATCCGGGAGATTTACTTTCGGCTCCTTAACCCCTGAAGGCACTGCTGCTTCGGGAGCTCCGCCAGCGGCCTGCGAGGTGTGCATTTTAATGGACAAATCATTAAATTGTCGAGTCAGGACCTGCACCTGATCGACCACCTGTTGCAAAGTATTTTGAGGGGTATGCTCCATATTCCCACAAAATTTCAACAGGAGTATTAGGCTGCAGAATATGTTATGCACACCAGTGCCAGCAGGAATGTACTGGTGTCTGAACGGAGAGGGATGCAAAACAAATGAACTCACAGACAGACTGGGGAATATGACATTACATACATAGAAGGTGATAGGGTAACAAAATAAACACAAAGTGAACAGAGAAGCCCAAAGGCTAAGAAACTGGGTGTCTCCCTAGTATTAGGAATGCTCAGATGGAAAGAAGCGAGATGTTGTGATTTAATACGTAGAGAACCCGAAATGCTGTTGTTAAGGGCAACAGCAAAACCCTAAAGGGTTACCAACGAGTGTGGCAGTAAACTCCTTGGTCAGAGATGGAGTAATAGACACAAGGAGAGTCTCCACAATCCTAGTCCTCACTTGCAGTGCACTGGTTCAGCTTACTGCCACTAAACTGACACCTGAACACCTTGCACAGTGAGAAAGGATTTTGGCAGGCAAGTCTGAGAATACAGCCGCAAACCTGCTAGGTTCACAGAGTAGCAAAAGAACCCCAGCAGGTTAAACGACTGACTCCAGTCTTACTGCTAGGTCTGGATTGGCAGAGTGTAATACCAAATCCCAAGGCCTATTTGCAGTAAGCAACAAACAAATACAAAGTTTACACAGTACTAGCTAGCTTTCAGGAACTGACTAACCAACAAAGATTCAGCAGCATCTGCCTAACCTGAGAAGAGGGTTTATATAGCAGGTGCTGTCCACGCCCCACTCAGACCTCACAGACTGTGAGCACAAAATCCAGCACCGGATCCCCTGCCGTGCACAGAGCCTGTAACCACTGCACAGCAAAAGACCCCAACCGGAGTATCAGCTACGCTCAGGTTACTCCGCTAGCACTTGTCTCTCGGTTGCCATGACGACGTGGCAGCACAGAGCAGGAGACCCTAACAATAATAAACGTCACCACAAATATTTATGACCTGATTGATACCTCTATATAGTTTCGGAATGTTGACTTCAATAAATCTATTTTAAGTATTGCATGTACAAGTACACTACTTACAGTAAGGAGTGTTTTATTTACAGTGATAAGTAAATTTTCCATATATACTCAGGACTGATAAAATAATGTAAGTTACATTTAGAAAAGTAGATTTAACTTGGTTGTAAACTTATAAAAAAAACTTTTTTTGTCAGTTTATTAAAGTAAATAAAACAATATTTCTTGAATTAGTTGAGGTTCTTAAAATCTCTGAAGGAAATATTTAATGGTTGCTTAGATGGACTGAAGCTAACTTAGATTTCATAGATTAATAACGTATTTTATAATGGACATCACATTAACATAAATACACCACTTTTAGTCAGGAACAAAACTTAAACAAACAAATCTTCAGGCGTATTGAGAGGAAATGATTTACATTTGACAGATATACTATTTTGCAAAATAAGTTTTAATGTAATTGAATTCAGATAATAAACAAAGTGAAATAATTATGAATAACCAATCGTTTGATGTGCGTGTTATGATTTCTGAAATAAGTGACTAAGGCTGACTATGATGGGATGAAATTAAGGTGTTGATTAACATTGGATCCAAAATATATAACTGCTCCACGTTTGACTAATAAGTGTGGGGCATACCTATTTCTATATTACATAAATGTATGAGTTATACTATTGAGGATTCTGTAATAAAAGCAGAAGGCCATTTCATGTTACTTCATATTTTGATTCTAGCGAAAAGTTTACTTTATTGAAAATCTATGTGCCTAATGGCCTCAACTCTAACTTCTTTAATGCCCTTTCTGCCTTTTTGCTTCAAGTCAATTTATTGATTGGCAGGAATTTCAACACTGTTGACTAACCTCATTTGAACAAGCCCTCCTTAGTCTCTATCTCCTCCAGTCCTAATTGGGATTGTATGAGGGGTGTGTGATAAGTTTCCAAATGTACAGTGCATAGGTAGAATAGACACAATCTGACTGGTTGAGAATTGTAATCTCTATAAAGTTTTTGTGATATGTCAAGGCACAGTACCCTACAGTATATAAGAAATACTGCACACTAAAAAAGTCACTTCCTTTACAAACTTGTTATGGAGCTTAACAGAGGGCACTGATATTCTATGGCTACAAGAGTGGTCTGCAATAGCAGGAGAGATTTGAATAACTGAAACCTGGTTTTGGAGAGGAATCTTCATGCCAAACCACTGTGTTTGAGTGGTCGGAGGCAGTCCCTGAAAGACAAGGAGCACTGAGGCTGACGTGTTTCCACCATCACTGAGAACAATGTGCTGCCGTGCGGGCACCAGGATGACTGTGGCCCAGTTAGAGATGGTGATAGGCATCTCATTAGGATAAATCCCCTTGACACTCCTTGAAAAGTTTGGCCTGAGCAAGGTTTTTACATGCTGGGTGCCCCATACCTGACATGAGAGCAGAAGGAGCCTCAGGTGACTTTGTGCCGCAACTTGCTGGCTAGTTTTGATGGCAGTTACTCAAACTCTGGGAAATAATCAGTGATAATGAATCCTGGATCTACAGTTTTGACCCTGAGACTAAACAACAGGTGGCCCAGTGGACCCCAGTTGGAGGTACACTAGCACATCAGTTCTGATGTGAGAACAGCATGACCAAACAGATTTTGGCTATTTTTGTGGCCAAGATTGGCTACTGTACAACTTGTGCATCAGCACTGGGAACTGGTATGCAAAATGCCTGTCACAAGTGCTGGAAGCATTTTCCAGGCACTGTCCAAGATCTCATGCTTGAGGTGCTCTTTCCCATCATGACAATGCACCCACAAGTCCAGGACAGTGGTGAGTTTTCTGGTTCATAAATACATCCAGGAGCTTGGTCATCCACCGTACAGTCCAGACCTGACCCCTGTGACTTCTTTCTGTACCTGAAAATCAAGCGCAAGATATGTGGGATTTGTGTTGAGTCACTGGAAGCTGCAGTGATGAACTTCATCCAGCATGTAGAAGACATACTTGCTTCAGACTGTTCCAGCAACTATAACAAGTGGTTTGAGCACTTTGCATAGACTGCTCTGGCGAATACTTTAATTTAATGCTTACATTGTTTGTAAATATAATGCTTTTTGTGCATTTGGAAACTTATTGCACACCCCTCGTAAACTGACTTTACAACTCTGCCATAGCCTTGATGATGTTGGATAATCATACCAGCAGGTGATTTATTTTTCATAAAATAAACCCATGGAGGTTGCATAATCATACCAACAGGTGTTTTATTTTTCATTCTCATATTCATCACCCATTTTCAGGGCTTTACTATATTTTGACATCTGATTAGCTATTCCAGACATTTTTGTGCACTAACCAGGAGAATATTCTTGATTTTGATCATGCTCTAATTTATCTGTCTCTCCATTTTCATGGTTCCTGCTTCTCCTGCCATTCTTGGAGATTACCATCACACAGTATATGAGCCAATCCACTGAATCTATTGACTATCTCACTCATAAGTTGTCTGTGATAACCTAGATACAGAAGTGGCTCCAGAGGTGAGGCTGCAATGTAGCACAAAATTCAAGAAGGGGAGCCATACCAACTGCAGTAAATCTCAGGATATTTGGCAGCATTCTGGATGGCAGTTAGTGTGGCTCTCCAATTTGAATTTTGGACTGAGCTACAGCCCCACCTCTGGAGCCAATAAATAAAAAATAAGGCTAATAAAGATAATATTATAAGGCTTTGAAGCCTCATGCTGTTTCTATCCTTTGTTTTCCTTTCCACAACCTTCACTCTGTCAAGACCCCATTTGTTCTACCTAAGCCTAACAAAAATCTGGCATACTGTATGTCTCTTCCTTTCAACCAATTGTACAGCTAATAATTTTGGTGAAAACAATCAATAAAAGGTTGTAGAGTCAGCATGGTACTTTGCTCATGTCCCACCAGATAAGCTTCACCCTAGGTAGGCACCGAATAAAGATAGGATGGCCATTGCTGCCATTGTTGCATTGTCCCATAGTAGGTGGATAGTACTGGACATTTTCTTTAGTTTGGTAGTAGAAAATGCATTTAATAAAGAGCCTTGGGGGGTAACTTACTAAGTAGTGGGTTTGCCATCTATTGCAATCCAATGAGCATCAATGGTGGATTATAGTTGAAAAAGCCACTGCTTATTATGCATCGGCTTTCATTGTCATTTATATTCTGCTATCGATACTCATTGGATTTGAAGCCCATGTTTTACAAGTCCAACAAGAATCTGGTAATCAGTCTGCAGTGGCTTTAAAGTACTACACAGAAATGTATCATCTGTGCAGGCTTTGTTGTTGTAAAACATGTTAAAAAGTGTTACATTTCAATAAAAATGGCTTGATTTCCCCCAAAAATGATAGCTAGGCCTAGTGCTTCTGAGACTAGACTGTTCTAGAAAATAGGAGGGAAAAACTGAGTGGGTCCGCCCCCCCCCCCCCCCCCCCCCCAATTTTCAATAACCAACACTAAGCTGAACCAGGTGGGTCATAGCAGGGTGATATAGAGCATGGGGTCCATTTCCACAAAGGCAACCAGCCCTCAACTGGTTTGACCAGGGCTGGAAGTTTTAAGGATGTCAGAATCCCCCCAAAATGGGGTCCACCTCCTCTAAAACAACCGTACTTGGACTGTAAGCTCTAAGCACCCCATGGGCTTGGACGTGGTGGTAATAGCCATTATAAAGTATAAATAAGATTCTGGGCTATAGATCCCACCAATCCTACCAGGTCATGATGACAGTCCACGAGTCACAAGTGCCTGCATGCCTGGTCATCAAGGGACCCCAGGAATCGGTACTCCACCTCTAAAATAAAATAAAAAAATACACAAAAGACCAGACTGGGTACTGAATATTTTAATATTTTATTAAATAAACACGCTGAAACAGTCCTCATTTAGTCATTTATTATTCACAATCTGATGGAGTTATATCCTTTTAGGTTCCTGTAACATCCAAAATATTAGTAAAACAAACAAACAAACAAACAAACATCCTAAAAAAAAAAATGCCACTACTGCTCCTCTGGGAACCGCACTGTGAATGAGAGGTCAAGTGGAGACACTCGCCAAAGGATAGAATGAGTTGCACTGATTTGTAAGCTTGCAGCAGTACCCATGCGCTGTACAATCAGCATCAGTGGCGTAACTAGGGGTCCGCAGCCACTGCGATCGCCTGGAGGTGCGCAAGGCTGTGGGGCGCCCTAGCCGCCACTGATTCTGCTTTGGGAAGGAAGGACACGAAGGGCACAGCGTGTGCCACTCCTGTGTGTCCCTCTTGGGGCTCCGGTGGCAGCGGCGTGTCTGTTAAATGAAGTGCCCGTTTGTGAGCTTTGATTGGCTCATGAACCGGCACTTCATTTGATAGACATGCCGCCGCCGGAGATGCAGGAAGGACACACAGGAGAGGCGCGCTGTGCCCTCCATGTCCCTCCTTCCCAAGACAGCACAGCAGCGGGGGAGCCCAGGGGGGGTGTACCTGCCACTGGGGGAGCATATTTGGCATGGGGGGCATATTTGGCACTTGGGGGAACATTTTGGCACTTGGGGGAGCATATTTGGCACTGGGGGGCATATTTAGCACTGGAGGAACATATTTGGCACTTGGTGGGGCATGTATAGCACTGGGGGAGCATATTTGGCACTGGGGGGCATGTTTGGCACTTGGGGAGCATATTTGGCACTGGAGGAGCATATTTGGCACTTGGGGGGCATATTTGGCACTGGGGGAGCATATTTGACCCTGGGGGGGGGCATATTTGGCACTGGGGGCATATGTGTACCTGGCAGTGTGGGGGAATATCTGGCACTGAGGGCATATGTGGCACTGGGAGCACAGCCCTAGCAACAAGCATTACCCTCTGGTTACAAGCACAACACCCAGCTCATGAAATCCCTGGCAACAAGCAATACCCCCTATCAATGAGCATGACACCCAGTGCATGAAACCCCTGGCAACGAATATTACCACCTGGCAACAAGCTTGAAACCCAGCACATGATACCTCTGGCAACAAGCATAACACCTACCGCATGAAACCCATGGCAACGAGCATGACACCCTGAGCATGAAAACCCCTGGCACCGTGCATGGAACCAAGAGCAAGAAACCTCTAGCAACGAGCAGGTAATTTAAAAGTAATTAGAAGCCTTTCTGTAGGACTTAATGTAACATAGTAACATAGTATCTGAGGTTGAAAAAAGACAATTATCCATCGAGTTCAACCTATTTGTGGTGTCCTATGCATGATGATTTGACTAAAATTTCTGACTGATGCTGCTGTCAGCCATTGCATTTTATCCCTATTTATAGTAACTATAATGCATGACTATGCACCATACCCCTGGATATCCTTATCCAATAGGAATTTATCTTACCCATTCTTAAAGGTGTTGACAGATTCCGCCATTACAACTCCCTCGGGCAGGGAATTCCAAACACGTATTGTCCTTACCGTGAAAAAGCCTTTACGCCGTATTGTGCGGAATCTCCTTTCCTCTAACCTGAGTGAGTGTCCACGAGTCCTCTGTGTTGATCTAACCAAAAACAGGTCCCGCGCAAGCTCTGTGTATTGTCCCCTTATATATTTGTAGATGTTGATCATATCCCCTCTTAGTCTCCGCTTTTCCAATGTAAACATGCCTAGTCTTTCAAGCCTTTCCTTGTATTCCATCGTCTCCATGCCCTTAATTAGTTTGGTCGCCCTCCTCTGTACCTTTTCAAGCTCCAGGATATCCTTTTTGTAGTACGGTGCCCAGAACTGTACACAGTATTCAAGGTGTGGCCTCACTAGTGATTTATATAACGGGAGTATAATACTCTCGTCCCTAGCATCAATACCCCGTTTTATGCATGCTAATATCTTATTAGCCTTCTTTGCTGCAGTCCTACTTTGGGTACTACTGCTTAGCTTGCTATCTATGAGGACACCTAAGTCCTTTTCCAGTACAGAATCCCCTAATTTTACCCCATTTAGTAGGTAGGTGTAATTTTTGTTCTTGTTACCACAGTGCATTACCTTACACTTGTCTGTGTTGAAGTGCATTCTCCATTTGGCTGCCCATGCTTCTAATTTAACTAAGTCGTTCTGAAGAGACTCGGCATCCTCCTCTGTATTTATAGCCTTACACAATTTGGTATCATCTGCAAAAATTGACACCATGCTCTCTAGACCTTCTGTCAGGTCGTTAATGTGTAATGGGCATTGCGGTGTGTGGCATAATGTATCACGGACATTGCGATGTGTGACATAATGTGTTACAGGAATTACGGTGTGTGGCATACTATATCACGGGCATTGTGGTATGTGGTATAATGTCTCAGGGGCATTGGAGTGTGTGGCATAATGTATAATGGGCATTACAGTATGTGGCATAGGGTATAACGGGCATTGCAGTATGTGTCACAGGCATTACGGTGTGTGGCATACTATATCACAGGCATTATGGTATGTGGTATAATGTCTCAGGGTCAGTGCAGTGTGTGGCATAATGTATCACGGAAATTGCAGTGTGTGGCATAATGTATCACGGACATTGCGGTGTGTGTCATAATGTGTCACAGGCATTGTATGTGCTATAATGTATCAGGGGCATTGCAGTGTGTAGCAAAATGAATAATGGGCATTGCGATGCCTGTCATATTGTGTCACAGGCATTACGGTGTGTGGCATAATGTGTTGGGGGCATTATGGTGTGTGGCATATTGTGTCATGGGCATTATTGTGTGTGGCATAATGTCTAAGGGCCATTGCAGTATGTGGCATAATGTATACTGGGCATTACTATATGGAGGAAAAATGACAAATAATGTAAGGGGCATGAATCAGGATGATTATTTTTTTTCCTGTGGCCAACATCTGGGCGTGCAGGTTGCAAAACTGGGGAATAAGGTAGTCTTTTCCTGAAAAGCCACGCCCATTTCAGCAAGGCCACGCCCCCTTTTGTGGAGCACGCAGATTTATTGCTTTACTAGTGACAATTATGGGGGGGGGGGGGGGGGGCGCCAGATAATTTTTTGGCTTGGGGGAGAAAAATTTCTAGTTACGCCACTGATCAGCGCTACCCTATTTATTCCTCTGTAGACTGTGCATTCACAACAAGATAGTATGTATACTTACTGTATTTGAGCATAACTTTTATATACTTTTAGCAACTTTATTTACTGATACTTGGTGTGCATGATTTAGCCAACCCAGTGTAAGCACTACCATGCCTCCTGGTAGAGCTAGTTTGGCTTTGTTATATCTGTAGAGATACCTGTGTCACTTTCATGTTGATCATCAAATGGGATCATCCAAGCCCAAGCATATTGGTTACTTAGATAAACAATGTGAGAGTTATTTAATTAACAATTATAGAGAATCACCAACATGCTTTATTAAAAACCAGGGCCATAAGTAGGTGTGTGTGGAGTAGGCACAACACATAGCACCACAGGTTAGGAGGCGCGGTTGGCAGCACTTGCAATTATCTGTTTTAATAACTTTCACTTGCAGCTTCCCCCATTTTTGAAGCCAGTATCTCCTGACCACTGTGTCTCCTATCCTGACCCCTTCTGTTGCTATTACCCATACAACATTCACACAACTTGAGATTTCTTTGTTATTCAGTCATACTGTCCTTTATTACATTTCAAGATGCTGACATGCCCGGGATTTGAACCCACTGGCTGTGGCATTGCAGTCAGACAATCTATTACTTGAGCTATCTGCCCTTGCATAGACAGGTAAAAAATTCTAAACTAGAGAATTCTAACTATTTGAAGTTTACCTTGTACTTTGCAAAAAAAAAAAAGTGATCAGCATTGCGGCTGAGAAGATCTATGTAGTGTGTAGCTGCAATAGATTGGATGTGTGGCTGCACACTATATAGATCTGCTCAACTGCAATGCTGATTATTAGTAACAATAGCTTCATATAGTTCTCATAGTTTTTATGTAGGATCAAATAGCTCAATGAGTAGGGTGTTTGATTAGAATTCAACAGGTTATAGGTTTGAATCCTGGGTATGGCAGTATATTGAAATATGTTATTTACACTAATAAAGGGCATTGTAACTGAATAACAACGACCTCTCAAGTTAAGTGTATTAGAATGTAGTATAAAGAGGATTTGTGTCCAAATCCATCCCCTTGCAGCGGTCTGTAAATGTGTGTGTAATATATATATATATATACACTGCTCAAAAAAATAAAGGGAACACTAAAATAACACATCCTAGACCTGAATGAATGAAATATTCTTATTAAATACTTTGTTCTTTACATAGTTGAATGTGCTGACAACAAAATCACACAAAAATTATCAATGGAAATCAAATTTATTAACCCATGGAGGTCTGGATTTGGAGTCACCCTCAAAATGAAAGTGGAAAAACACACTACAGGCTGATCCAACTTTGATGTAATGTCCTTAAAACAAGTCAAAATGAGGCTCAGTAGTGTCTGTGGCCTCCTCGTGCCTGTATGACCTCCCTACAATGCCTAGGCATGCTCCTGATGAGGTGGCGGATGGTCTCCTAAAGGATCTCCTCCCAGACCTGGACTAAAGCATCCGCCAAGTCCTGGACAGTCTGTGGTGCAACGTGGCATTGGTGGATGGAGCGAGACATGATGTCCCAGATGTGCTCAATTGGATTCAGGTCTGGGGAACGGGCGGGCCAGTCCATAGCATCAATGCCTTCGTCTTGCAGGAACTGCTGACACACTCCAGCCACATGAGGTCTAGCATTGCATTAGGAGGAACCCAGGGCCAACCGCACCAGCATATGGTCTCAGAAGGGGTCTGAGGATCTCATCTCGGTACCTAATGGCAGTCAGGCTACCCCTGGCGAGCACATGGAGGGCTGCGCGGCCCCCCAAAGAAATGCCACCCCACACCATTACTGACCCACTGTCAAACCGGTCATGCTGAAGGATGTTGCAGGCAGCAGAACGTTCTCCTTGGCGTCTCCAGACTCTGTCACGTCTGTCACATGTGCTCAGTGAGAACCTGCTTTCATCTGTGAAGAGCACAGGGCGCCAGTGGCGAATTTGCCAATCTTGGTGTTCTCTGGCAAATGCCAAATGTCCTGGACGGTGTTGGGCTGTAAGCACAACCCCCACCTGTGGGCGTCGGGCCCTCATACCACCCTCATGGAGTCTGTTTCTGATCGTTTGATTAGACACATGCACATTTGTGGCTTGCTGGAGGTCATTTTGCAGGGCTCTGGCTGTGCTCCTCCTGTTCCTCCTTGCACAAAGGCGGAGGTAGCGGTCCTGCTGCTGGGTTGTTGCCCTCCTACGGCCTCCTCCATGTCTCCTGATGTACTGGCCTGTCTCCTGGTAGCGCCTCCATGCTCTGGACACTACGCTGACAGACACAGCAAACCTTCTTGCCACAGCTCGCATTGATGTGCCATCCTGGATGAGCTGCACTACCTGAGCCACTTGTGTGGGTTGTAGGTAGGTCATACAGGCACGTGGAGGCCACACACACTACTGAGCCTCATTTTGACTTGTTTTAAGGACATTACATCAAAGTTGGATCAGCCTGTAGTGTGTTTTTCCACTTTCATTTTGAGGGTGACTCCAAATCCAGACCTCCATGGGTTAATAAATTTGATTTCCATTAATAAATTTTGTGTGATTTTGTTGTCAGCACATTCAACTATGTAAAGAACAAAGTATTTATTAAGAATATTTCATTCATTCAGATCTAGGATGTGTTATTTTAGTGTTCCCTTTATTTTTTTGAGCAGTGTATACATATATATATATATATATAGAGAGAGAGAGAGAGAGAGAGAGAGAGGACAAGTAAAGCGGCACTCTAAGTCTGTCAAAAGTCAAATATATTTCACATATTGTTCACCTTGACAAAGGGGCGCTTGGACCCCGAAACGTCGGATCACTTTGTGTGTGAAATATATTTGACTTTTGACAGACTTAGAGTGCCGCTTTACTTGTCCTCTCTACCCATTCCTACCTGAGATGGCACCTAAGCACTGAGTCTTGGAGGGGGAGTGCCGGTCCTTACAGTCTTTATATATATATATTATTATTATTATTATTATCCTTTATTTATATGGCGCCACAAGGGTTCCGCAGCGCCCGATTACAGAGTACAAATGCACATAAAAAATAGGAAAACAGTGACTTACAGTTGAATACAATATAGGACAAGTACAGGGCAGCTAAGCATAACTACACCAGTAAACATAGAGATAAGTTCCAGGTGGTCAAAAAACTGTGGGATCTGGGCGGTTGAGGATTATTAAAGTAAGAAAAGTATAAGCACATGAGGGAAGAGGGCCCTACTCGTGAGAGCTTACATTCTAAGGGGAGGGGTAGACAGACAGGGATGACACAGATGGGGTACATAGAGAGCGTGGAACAGAGGGTTATGTTGAGATTTGGCTACGTTTGGTAAAGAAATGGGTCTTAAGAGCCCGTTTGAAGTTTTGTAGAGAGGTGGAGAGTCTGAGGGGGAGAGGTAAAGAATTCCAGAGAAATGGAGCAGCACGTGAAAAATCTTGGAGATAGGAGTGGGAGGAAGTAATCAGAAGACAGGAGAGACGGCGTGCATTAGCAGAGCGAAGAGGACGGGTGGGAGAGTAAAGGGAGATAAGGTCAGAGATGTAGATGGGAGAGGAGTGGGTGAGTGCTTTGTAAGTGAGTGTGAGAAGTTTGAATTGGATTCTGAAAGGGAAGGGAAGCCAGTGGAGGGCCTGTAGGAGGGGGGAGGTAGACGTAGTGCGTTTGGTGAGGAAGATGAGCCGGGCAGCAGCATTGAGGATAGATTGGAGTGGAGAGAGGTGATTGTCAGGGAGGCCAGTTAAGAGGAGATTACAGTAGTCCAGTCTGGAAATAATCAGTGAGTGAATAATGATCTTAGTGGCATCCTGTGTGAGAAAAGGTCTGATTCTAGAAATGTTTTTGAGATGAAAATGACAGGTTTGTGAGAGGTGCTGAATGTGTGGTTTGAAGGAGAGGGAGGAGTCAAGGATTACGCCAAGACAGCGTATATATATATATATATATATATATATATAAATATCTATAAATATATATATATATATATAGCTCCATATAAGAAACGGCACTCAGAGTCAAGATAATCAGCAAAATACAAAACTGTATTGTGGTCCAGTTTTGTATTTTGCTGATTATCTCGACTCTGAGTGCCGTTTCTTATATGGAGCTGTGAATCTAATGACGCTGCACCGGGGCATGCTGTAATGGACAAGTGAGTGCCGGCAATAAATGACTTTATATGACTTTATATATATATATATATATATATATATATATAAATATATCCACCAACTAAACCCCCATCATTTATTTATTGAATTGTTGAGGATAAGTGAGTTTACTTTGGTGAGTGCTGGGTTCTCTGTTTGTATTTATTAGAGCGATGTGGTCATGGGCTACATGCCCCCCACCCTGTGAGTGGTAAGTACAGCTGTGTACCCCGCTTCTGTGGTGGAGAGTGCAGTGTTACATGCACCCCACCCTGTGAGTGGTAAGTGCATAGCTGTGCCCCGCTTCTGGTGCGGTGAGTGCTGTGGTTTTTACTCTGTGTGTATATATATATATATATATATATATATATATATAGGGAGATGTATTAACCATTGAATAGTGATACATTTTTCAGCTCCTAACTGTCATTTCTCTGACGTCCTAAGTGGATGCTGGGACTCCGTAAGGACCATGGGGAATAGCGGCTCCGCAGGAGACTGGGCACAACTAAAGAAAGCTTTAGGACTACCTAGTGTGCACTGGCTCCTCCCACTATGACCCTCCTCCAGACCTCAGTTGGAATCTTGTGCCCGGCTGAGCTGGATGCACACTAGGGGCTCTCCTGAGCTCCTAGAAAAGAAAGTATACTTTTAGGTTTTTTATTTTCAGTGAGATCTGCTGGCAACAGACTCACTGCTACGAGGGACTAAGGAGAGAAGAAGCGAACCTACCTGCTTGCAGATAGCTTGGGCTTCTTAGGCTACTGGACACCATTATCTCCAGAGGGATCGAACACAGGCCCAGCCTCGGTCGTCCGGTCCCGGAGCTGCGCCGCCGTCCCCCTTACAGAGCCAGAAGCAAGAAGATGGTCCTGGAAATCGGCGGCAGAAGATTTCGGTCTTCAACAAGGTAGCGCACAGCACTGCAGCTGTGCGCCATTGCTCCTCATGCACACCTCACACTCCGGTCACTGATGGGTGCAGGACGCTGGGGGGGGGGCGCCCTGAGCAGCAATATTAAACACCTTGCTGGCATAAAACTCACATAATATAGTCTTAGAGGCTATATATGTGAAAAATACCCCTGCCAGATATCCATAAAAAAGCGGGAGAAGTCCGCCGAAAAAGGGGCGGAGCTATCTCCCTCAGCACACTGGCGCCATTTTTCCCTCACAGCTCCGCTGGAAGGATCGCTCCCAGGCTCTCCCCTGCAGTTTCAAGACTACAAAGGGTAAAAAAGAGAGGGGGGGGCACTAAATTTAGGTGCAGTAGTATACATATAAGCAGCTATAAGGGAAAATCACTCAGTTATAGTGTTAATCCCTGTGTTATATAGCGCTCTGGTGTGTGCTGGCATACTCTCTCTCTCTGTCTCCCCAAAGGGCTTTGAGGGGTCCTGTCCTCAGTCAGAGCATTCCCTGTGTGTGTGCGATGTGTCAGTACGGCTGTGTCGACATGTTTGATGAGGAGGCTTATGTGGAGGCGGAGCAGATGCCGATAAATGTGATGTCACCCCCTGCGGGGCCGACACCTGAGTGGATGGACTTGTGGAAGGAATTACGTGAAAGTGTCAACTCCTTACATAAAAGGTTTGACGACATAGCAGATGTGGGACAGCCGGCTTCTCAGCTCGTGCCTGCCCAACTGGCTCAAAAGCCATCAGGGGCTCTAAAACGCCCGCTACCTCAGATGGCAGACACATATGTCGACACGGATACTGAATATAGTGTCGACGACGATGAGACAAATGTAACTTCCAATAGGGCCACACGTTACATGATTGAGGCAATGAAAAATGTGTTGCACATTTCTGATGTTACCCCAGGTACCACAAAAAAGGGTATTATGTTTGGGGAGAAAAAACTACCAGTGGTTTTTCCCCCATCAGATGAATTAAATGAGGTGTGTGAAGAAGCGTGGGCTTCCCCCAATAAGATACTGGTAATTTCTAAAAAGTTACTAATGGCGTACCCTTTCCCACCAGAGGATAGGTCACGTTGGGAAACATCCCCTAGGGTGGATAAAGCGCTCACACACCTGTCAAAGAAGGTAGCACTACCGTCTCCGGATACGGCCGCCCTGAAGGAGCCTGCTGATAGGAAGCAGGAGGCTATCCTGAAGTCTGTATATACACACTCAGGTATTATTTTAAGACCGGCTATTGCTTCAGCATGGATGTGCAGTGCTGCAGCTGCGTGGTCAGATTCCCTGTAGGAAAATATTGATACCCTTGACAGGGACACTATATTGCTAACCATAGAGCATATTAAAGACGCAGTCTTACACATGAGAGATGCACAGAGGGATATTTGCCGGTTGGCATCTAAAATAAGTGCTATGTCCATTTCTGCCAGGAGAGGGTTATGGACTCGGCAGTGGAAAGGGGATGCAGATTCTAAAAGGCATATGGAAGTTTTGCCTTATAAAGGTGAGGAGTTGTTTGGGGATGGTCTCTCGGACCTCGTTTCCACAGCAACAGCTGGGAAGTCAGCTTTTCTAACCCATGTTCCCTCACAGCCAAAGAGAGCACCGTATTATCAGGTACAGTCCTTTCGGCCCCAAAAAGGCAAGCGGGTTAAAGGCGCGTCCTTTCTGCCCAGAGGCAGAGGTAGAGGGAAAAAGCTGCAGCATACAGCCAGTTCCCAGGAACAAAAGTCCTCCCCCGTTTCCTCTAAGTCCACCGCATGACGCTGGGGCTCCACAGGCGGAGCCAGGTACGGTGGGGGCCCGTCTCAAGAACTTCAGTAATCAGTGGGCTCGCTCTCGGGTAGATCCCTGGATTCTTCAAGTGGTATCTCAGGGGTACAAGCTGGAATTTGAGATGTCTCCCCCTCACCGTTTCCTCAAATCTGCCTTGCCAACAACTCCTTCAGACAGGGAGGCTGTGCTAGAGGCAATTCACAAGCTGTATTCCCAGCAGGTGATAGTCAAGGTGCCCCTCCTTCAACAAGGATGGGGTTACTATTCCACAATGTTTGTGGTACCGAAACCGGACGGTTCGGTGAGACCCATTTTAAATTTGAAGACTTATATAAAAAAATTCAAGTTCAAGATGGAATCGCTCAGGGCGGTTATTTCAAGCCTGGACGAGGGGGATTACATGGTATCACTGGACATCAAGGATGCTTACCTGCATGTCCCCATTTACCATCCTCACCAGGAGTACCTCAGATTTGTGGTACAGGATTGTCATTACCAATTCCAGACGTTGCCGTTTGGTCTGTCCACGGCACCGAGGGTATTTACCAAGGTAATGGCCGAAATTATGATACTCCTTCGAAAAAAGGGAGTTTTAATTATCCTGTACTTGGACGATCTCCTGATAAAGGCGAGGTCCAGGGAGCAGTTGTTGGTCGGGGTAGCACTATCTCGGGAGGTGCTACAACAGCATGGTTGGATTCTAAATATTCCAAAGTCACAGCTGGTCCCTACGACACGTCTACTTTTCCTGGGGATGGTTCTGGACACAGAACAGAAAAAAGTGTTTCTCCCGGAGGAGAAAGCCAAGGAGCTGTCATCTCTAGTCAGAGGCCTCCTGAAACCAAAACAGGTGTCGGTGCATCACTGCACGCGAGTCCTGGGAAAAATAGTAGCTTCCTACGAAGCAATCCCATTCGGGAGGTTCCATGCAAGGACCTTTCAGTTGGACCTGTTGGACAAGTGGTCTGGATCGCATCTTCAGATGCATCGGCTGATAACCCTGTCTCCAAGGACCAGGGTGTCTCTGCTGTTGTGGCTGCAGAGTGCTCATCTTCAAGAGGGCCGCAGATTCGGCATACAGGACTGGGTCCTGGTGACCACGGATGCCAGCCTTCGAGGCTGGGGGGCAGTCACACAGGGAAGAAACTTCCAGGGACTATGGTCAAGGCAGGAGACTTCCCTACACATAAATATTCTGGAACTGAGGGCCATTTACAATGCCCTAAGTCAGGCAAGACCCCTGCTTCAAAACCAGCCGGTACTGATTCAGTCAGACAACATCACGCCAGTCACCCATGTAAACCGACAGGGCGGCACAAGAAGCAGGATGGCGATGGCAGAAGCCACAAGGATTCTCCGATGGGCGGAAAATCACGTGTTAGCACTGTCAGCAGTGTTCATTCCAGGAGTGGACAACTGGGAAGCAGACTTCCTCAGCAGGCACGACCTCCACCCGGGAGAGTGGGGACTTCATCCAGAAGTCTTCCAGCTGATTGTGAACCGTTGGGAACGGCCACAGGTGGACACGATGGCGTCCCGCCTAAACAAAAAGCTAGAAAGATATTGCGCCAGGTCGAGAGACCCTCAGGCAATAGCTGTGGACGCTCTAGTGACACCGTGGGTGTACCAGTCGGTTTATGTGTTCCCTCCTCTTCCTCTCATATCCAAGGTACTGAGGATAATAATAAAAAGAGGAGTAAGAACTATACTCATTGTTCCGGATTGGCCAAGAAGAGCTTGGTACCCGGAACTTCAAGAACTGATCTCAGAGGACCCATGGCCTCTGACGCTCAGACAGGACCTGCTGCAGCAGGGGCCCTGTCTGTTCCAAGACTTACCGCGGCTGCGTTTGACGGCATGGCGGTTGAACGCTGGATCCTGAAGGAAAAGGGCATTCCGGAGGAAGTCATCCCTACGCTGATTAAAGCTAGGAAATAAGTGACCGCAACCCATTATCACCGCATATGGTGAAAATATGTTGTGTGGTGTGAGGCCAGGAAGGCCCCAACGGAGGAATTTCAGCTGGGCCGTTTTCTGCACTTCCTACAGTCAGGGGTGACTATGGGCCTAAAATTGGGTTCCATTAAGGTCCAGATTTCGGCTCTGTCGATTTTCTTCCAGAAAGAACTGGCTTCACTGCCTGAAGTTCAGACATTTGTTAAGGGAGTGCTGCATATTCAGCCCCCTTTTGTGCCTCCAGTGGCACCTTGGGATCTCAACGTGGTGTTGGATTTCCTAAAGTCGCATTGGTTTGAGCCACTTAAAACTGTGGATTTGAAATATCTCACGTGGAAAGTGGTCATGCTGTTGGCCTTGGCTTCGGCCAGGCGTGTGTCAGAATTGGCGGCTTTGTCATGTAAAAGCCCTTATCTGATTTTCCATATGGATAGGGCAGAATTGAGGACTTGTCCCCAGTTTCTCCCTAAGGTGGTATCAGCTTTTCATTTGAACCAACCTATTGTAGTGCCTGCGGCTACTAAAGACTTGGAGGATTCCACGTTGTTGGACGTAGTCAGGGCCCTGAAAATTTATGTTTCCAGGACAGCTAGTGTCAGGAAAACTGACTCGCTATTTATCCTGTATGCACCCAACAAGCTGGGTGCTCCTGCTTCAAAGCAGACTATTGCTCGCTGGATCTGTAGTACGATTCAGCTTGCACATTCTGCGGCTGGACTGCCGCATCCTAGATCAGTGAAAGCACATTCCACGAGGAAGGTGGGCTCTTCTTGGGCGGCTGCCCGAGGGGTCTCGGCTTTACAACTTTGCCGAGCAGCTACTTGGTCGGGGTCAAACACATTTGCAAAATTCTACAAGTTTGATACCCTGTCTGAGGAGGACCTAGAGTTTGCTCATTCGGTGCTGCAGAGTCATCCGCACTCTCCCGCCAGTTTGGGAGCTTTGGTATAATCCCCATGGTCCTTACGGAGTCCCAGCATCCACTTAGGACGTAAGAGAAAATAAGATTTTACTCACCGGTAAATCTATTTCTCATAGTCCGTAGTGGATGCTGGGCGCCCATCCCAAGTGCGGATTGTCTGCAATACTTGTATATAGTTATTGTTTTACTAAAGGGTTATTGTTGAGCCATATGTTGAGAGGCTCAGTTCTATTTCATACTGTTAACTGGGTATAGTATCACGAGTTATACGGTGTGATTGGTGTGGCTGGTATGAGTCTTACCCGGGATTCAATCAAAATCCTTCCTTATTGTGTCAGCTCTTCCGGGCACAGTATCCTAACTGAGGTCTGGAGGAGGGTCATAGTGGGAGGAGCCAGTGAACACCAGGTAGTCCTAAAGCTTTCTTTAGTTGTGCCCAGTCTCCTGCGGAGCCGCTATTCCCCATGGTCCTTACGGAGTCCCAGCATCCACTACGGACTACGAGAAATAGATTTACCGGTGAGTAAAATCTTATTTTTTCAAACCCAGACTGGAACATGGCAGTTAGGAACTGATTGGCTGGTACTTTTTCACTGTGAAATGTATGACTTCAAGGCTTAGTACATCTCCCCCTCAATGTGGGAAGGGGCATCATAGCAGGGGCTTTCTTTGGGACTTTATCATGCCCCTTCCCCACGAGGCATGAGTCTTATGTCCCTACTGGAAAAGTGGGAGGGGGAGGGCAATTCTTTCTCTGGCACAGGGCACCAAAATTTCTAGTTATGGCTCGGTCAAAAACTATGTGGTATCATACAGCAGCACTTGTGAAACTGCTACTAGTGAAAGTAAAATGTAACTGTCAATGGAAATGATGACTCATCTGTTAAAGCTACCATAGTAGCTGGTGTCTTCAGTGATAATAGAAAATAGTGGCAACAATGACTGGACTCATTATCTTTCCCCCACCCAGAGCAACACCCTCTGCCAATATCTCTATCATGTTCCCCAACTCCGCTGCTTGGGCTTCACTTTTGACTCCTCCCTCTTCTCTGCAACCCACATCTAAGCTCTGGCACAATCCTGTCGGTTCCAGCTACGCAACATTGCTCGCATCAGGCCATTTCTCTCCCAGAGTGCAACTAAACTTGTCAACCACTCACTGGTCATCTCACGACTCGACTCCTGCAATGTCCTCCTCACTGGCCTCGCTTGCTCCCATCTTGCTCCCCTCCAATCTGCCCTGAACTCCACAGCTAGGCTTATCTTCCTCTCCTGCCGCTTAACATCTGCCACTCCCCTTTGACAAAATCTACACTGGCTCCCATTCCCCTACAGAATCCTCTTCAAACTCCTCACCCTTACATACAAGGCCATATCTAATTCCACTGCTCCCTACATCTCCAACCTCCTTTCCCTTCATACTCCCTCCCACCCCCTACGGTTGGCCAATGACCATCGCCTCTCCACTGCCCTGGTCACTGATTCCCGTGCTCGAGTTCAAGACTATGCCCGTGCTGCACCCCTTCCGTGGAATTCTCTCCCCTGCTCCATTAGACTCTCACCGACCTTGCAAAGCTTCAAACGGGCACTAAAATCCCACCTATTTATCAAAGCATACCCTCCCGATGCATAAACTAGTCCTGAGGTTGCTCCTCCATCCCCCTGCCTCATGCCTTAAACATCTCGGCTTTGCTTACATACTGCCATCAGGCTACCTCCCGCTTGCTTGCACCTCATGTCATCTGTCTGTCGCCCTTTCCAACTAGATTGTTAGCTCTTCAGAGCAGGGCCCTCTTTCCTCTTGCTGTCAAAACCCTCTTCTCAACACATTTCACTCGCAGCTCTTTCCTACTCAGCGACCATCTTTATCCGCTTTTTCTCCTGCTGGTAAAGGCTCATCTCCATCTATGGCCACCATCCCCAAGTAGTACGATTGTTACTCCCTCACTACTTACATCTAAGCTGTATTATGTTTTGAGAATTGTGGTGCTCTTTGTTACCTGTACTCTATTTTAGTTATTTATTTACTGTAATGCTAAGTTTTGTCTCCCTATACTGTCATTTTTACGGTGCTGCGAAAAACACATGTGGCGCCTTATAAATAAAATGTAATAATAATAATAATAATAAATCTTGCATTCCAGCATGGTTTGTTCTTGATACAAAGTTACCTGTTTTTTTTTATTTTGTATTTTCTTAGCTCCCACCTTAAAATCAAGCCAATAAAGCACTCTAACCATGTAACATTAGACCACTTAAACCAGGCATGTCCAAACTGCGGCCCTCCAGCTGTTGTGAAACTACATATCCCAGCATGCCCTGACACAGTTTTGCTGTCAGAGAATGCTAAAGCTGTGTCAGTGCATGCTGGGATGTGTAGTTTCTCAACAGCAGGAGGGCCGCAGTTTGGACATGTCTGACTTAAACCATTGAAAAACATAATATTATAAAATGTCCTGTGTATCATTGTCCTTAATCTCTCACTAACGAGACACAGATGTACAGTATATATTTACTGAATGCATCGGTGATTAAAAGTTGTAGGAAAAAATAGGAAAACAATAATAAGCCATAAATCATTGGTGGCTCAAGGGATGTCACAATAACAATAAATAATGCTGAATTATTGAGGAATTTAAGATGTTTAGGGTTTTTTTTTAATTGTGCAACCAAGTTTTTAAAAAAACTCCAATTGTGCCAAAACATTGACTTTTTTATTCTGACCAATCTGTAAACATCCAGCAAATTTCAAATACATCTTTACTTTATGCCCCTTCATAGTAATTCTTCTGATTAAGCTGATTTTTGCTGATAGAACAAAAAATAGGGTATTGTTCTTGCAAATAGCTACCTTTAATTAGAGTTCTTAACAAATCTTTCAGCATTTGAACTATTATGAAACAGACATTTCTGATTCATCCTTTCTATTTTTAAAAGGAATAATTAATTCTAGGCAAATATGAGACTTACAATGTAACAAATGCTGGCACAGATTGTACAGTACTTCAAATGTCTATTGTACAACAGCACATGGAATTTACCCCAAGAGATCAGCAGCCACAGCACAATTACAAATCTGTACAAGGCCAGCAGCAACCTAGTGACAAGGTTTATGCTACTAGTTCCAACAGGAGATATGTGTTCCATTAGAATAGTCCATGTAGATTTTGTTAGAAAGCTCTACTACCAGGCAAAAAGAAAATATTAAATACATAAAGACATCTTATAGGAAAAATTAGAGCTAGCCCTATGCATAGGCAAACCAGGCAAATGCCTAGGACATTTTGTATGCCTAGGGGCACAAGCAGCTTCTGCTGATTCAAATTATATGTGGCATGCCTATATTCTATGTGTTCTGCGGCCGTATCTGCATACGAAATGCTATGTTACAGTGTATTCCTGGAAATCACTGTAACTTAGCATTTAATATGCAGATACAGCCACAATCATACACAGAATATAGGCATGCTGCATATCATTTTAATCTGCAGAAGCTACTTGTGCATTGTAGTCACTTAGTCATGTAAATAATTTGCATTTTCATCAAAAAAGGCACTCGGTGTTAGGAAAGCTGCCAGCTGACTGATGTCAGGCATCTGTTGCATGGCGTATTGAGGCAAGATGTATGAGGACACATCTGTATCCAAGCAGAGGCAGAGGTCACAGTGTTAGCAGCCATGTGAGTGCTGTGTGCGGGTGGGTTGGTTGTGCAGTAGTGTTCAGCATTATAAGGTAAGTAAGGGGCATTATGTGTAAAAGGGCATTAATAAAGGTTGGCATAATGTGTAAGGTGCATTATGTTTATAAGGACATTAATAATGTGTGTCATTTGTGTATAGAGCATCACTGTGTGGTATTATGTGTATAAATGCATTACTAATGTGTGGCATTATATGTATAAATGCATTACTAATGGGTGGCATTATCTGTATAAGGTGCTCTACTGTGTGGCGTAATGTATAGGAAGGGCACTACTGTGTGGTCTAATGTGAATAAAGAGCAATATGGTGTGGTGTAATGTGAATAAGGAGCAATTCAGAGTGATATAATGTGAATAAGAGGCACTACTGAGAAGAATAACATATACAAAGTAACGTGATACTAATGTGTGATGTAACATGAATAAGGGACACTGTAGCATAATATAATGTGAATAAAGTTGCATTACTGTTTGGCGTAATTTGAATTAGGGGTACTATTGGGTGGAGATGCTCCTTCACAGCAAGAACACACCCCTTTTTTGAGCTGTGCGCTGAATGTGCGCTCTGTTCCTATTTAAAATTTAGGTGGAAGGAGCACCAAAATGAGGACTGCTATGGGTGAGGAGTATTTGTTCCTGGAATGGGGTGCAGGGTCAGAGGCGGAACTAGCGGAGGTGCTAGGGGGCACCAGCCAAAATCTTGCCTAGGGCATCATATTGGTTAGGGCCAGATCTATGAAAAACTCTTAACTCAAATCTTGAAAACATGAAACATTTGAGGTGACAGTACTGCATTGGCAACTTAGCATAATAATCATGTCATTGGTGGTTTAAGAGAAGAGAGGGTCCATGTGCAAACTCCAGGAGGGAGACCCTCCTTTCTGTCAGTGAAGCTGGCTAAGGCTTTGCCTGCACTATGTTACCATGTGCAAATCAGTGGGAAAATGGCCATTGCCCCATTTTCCCGGTGATTTCAGTCTGCAGCACTGGCCAACTTGGGAATCGTGAGAAGTATGTATAATTATATGGGTGCATGGTTTGCAGGGTGTGCAGTGTTGGCATTAACCTTATTCCAATAAAAACAACTTGGATGCTTGAAGTTTGCATCACATTAAAGGCATGTTAACATCAGAATCTTAGGGAGTCTGACATCAACACTCTACTACTGGAAGGACTCCAATAGAGCTCAGTATGTGGCTTGCCATTTGCATCCATTACCCTTTTCACATCACAAAGTAGGCCTCCACATCCAGCCTAATATTCTCTTTTATAATTATATGAGTCAGCAGGTCAGTGTAGTCTACAAGAACAGAACACTACTACACAGCATGCTTCTATGAACATTGCAGTGATATGATTAGATACAGTTTGTTCTGTCTCTCGCACTCCAAAACTGAAGACATCCTGGATGTAGTAAAGATGAGTGAATATACAGTAATAATGTGCACTGTCACCAGTTAAATGTACCATAAAAGCCTGAAAAAGATTGTAGCAAGAGACAGTCTCCCAGTGCATCTTAGTCACATTGTGTTGCAAATAAGAAGCATTTTTAGAAGAAAAAGACAACCAACGCTAGAGGATTTGCACAGGACCTGTCAGCTCACTGATGCACACATCTCCCACTGTGTGATGTATTGAGGCTAGATGTATAAGGACACATCTGTTTCTTGCATGTAATTGCACTGGACATGATAAACTGCAGGGCATATGTGGAGACACACACAACTCAGACATACTGTATCAACACTTGTGACAGTATGGAAGTAATTGTTGCAAGAGGATGTTAGCAAGAGGCCAAAGTTAAGAAATTGTTTAAATGTGCAAGATTAAAAAGTAAATTTGCATCCACCCCTCAATTGCAAGCAAGTTCTAGGCCTTGATGTCTATGCTTGAAGTGGAAAAATTAGGGGATATGGTGTGTGGTCCCCCTAGTTTTCTGTTAATCATCACTATGCTTGACCAGCCAGGGAGAATCATAGAGGAGAAGCCAACAGTGTGGGAGTATCCCCACCATGATTCCAATCAGCCCCATGACAATTTACACCATGGCTGGCTCGCATTAGGGAGTCAGACTCATAAAAAAACATGCGGGCAGTACAACCAGCCCTGCTGCCAATAGTCAGGATAATGGATGTGGGGTTAATAAATTGTTAATAATAGAATAAATATTGCCCTTTACTGGAGCAATTGAGGACGCTGTAATGCCCAATTTTAAGGACTACAAGCCAATTTCATCAATATAATTGTCACAAATCCCATGGGAGAGGTCCTCTTTAGTCTACGTACTTTGCAAAACAATAAAAAAAAACAATTAACTTCTCCCTAGCTAACACACTCATCGGGATCAGTATGAAATACCTACAATCAAAATCCCAACGGTCAAAATCCCGACACCAATTGACTGACAGTCAAAATCCCAACAAGGTCAAAATACTGACAAGGTTAAAATACCAACATTTAAAATACTGTCAAGGTCAAAATAACCTAATTTAAAATGTCAACAGGTCAAAAAAGTCAACATAAGTTTTTCATTGTTTTTTTGGGTGTGTATGTAGACATAGGTCGATATGGACAACGTATAAGTGTACCGCTTCCCCTTGCATGGCTCACTGCGCTAGTCATGTTTCTGGCACACTATTATATTCCCCCTCCAGGTCCACTGGGATCGTGAAGTATGAACAAGTCAGTTTCAATAGAAAAATCATGAAAAACTCATGTCGAATTTTTGACCTGTTGACATTTTAAATGTCAGTTTATTGACCTTGTCAATATTTTAAATGTCGGTATTTTGGCCATGTTGGTATATTGACCTTGCTGGGATTTTGACCGTCGGTCAATGGTTATCGGGATTGTGACTGTCGGGATTTTGATAGTAGGGAAATTGACCACATCCCTGCTCATCATAGGTTATGAGTGGGATTTCTTTGATTGGTCAAAGCAGAGAAGCTTCATACCCGAAGGGAACCACTCAAAAAACTATGCAAACTGCTGAACAATTCCTGCAGCTTTTCTCTTGATTTTCACACACTGGGAGTAATTCCAAGTTAATCGCAGCAGGAATTTTTTTAGCAGTTGGGCAAAACCATGTGCACTGCAGAGGAGGCAGATATAACATGTGCAGAAAGAGTTAGATTTGGGTGGGTTATTTTATTTCTGTGCAGGGTAAATACTGGCTGCTTTAATTTTACACTGCAAATTAGATTGCAGATTGAACACACCACACCCAAATCTAACTCTCTCTGCACATGTTATATCTGCCTCCCCTGCAGTGCACAATGTTTGCCCAACTGCTAACAAAATTCCTGCTGCGATCAACTTGGAATTACCCCCACAGTATGGTACCACCTGCTTTTCTTACATCACAATAATAGTAGGTCTTTGAACATTTGCAGACTTGTGTTATCCGGAAAGAGAGATACAACGTAGGCTTTAAACCTAGGATCGAGCACGGTGGCCAAAATGTAGTGCTCTGATTTCAACAGATTGACCACCCGTGAATCCTGGTTAAGCGAATTAAGGGCTCCATCCACAAGTCCCACATGCCTAGCGCAATTGCTCCGTTTTAGCTCCTCTTTCAAACTTTCCAGCTGCTTCTGCAAAAGCCTGATGAGGGGAATGACCTGACTCAGGCTGGTAGTGTCTGAACTGACTTCACATGTGGCAAGTTCAAAGGTTTGGAGAACCTTGCACAACGTTGAAATCATTCTCCACTGCGCTTGAGTCAGGTGCATTCCCCCTGCTTTGACTATATCGTGGGCAGATGTATAGGCTTGAATGGCCTTTTGCTGCTCCTCCATCCTCTAAAGCATATAGAGGGTTAAATTCCACCTCTTTACCACCTCTTGCTTCAGCTGATGGCATGGCATGTTCAGGAGTGTTTGCTGGTGCTTCAGTTTTCGGCACGCGTGGCTGAATGCCAAAAGGGGCCCGCAATTCTTTGGGCCACTGACAGCATCTCTTGCACGCCCCTGTCGTTTTAAAAAAAATTCTGCACCACCAAATTCATTGTATGTGTAAAACATGGGACGTGCTGGAATTTGCCAAGATGTAATGCACGTACAATATTGGTGGCGTTGTCCGATGTCACAAATCCCCAGGAGAGTCCAATTGGGGTTAGCCAATCAACAATGATGTTCCTCAGTTTCCATAAGAGGTTGTCAGCTGTGTGCCTCTTATGGAAAGCGGTGATACAAAGCGTAGCCTGCCTAGGAATGAGTTGGCATTTGCTGCTACTGGTGCCACCGCTGCTGTTGTTGCTGTGGGAGGCAATACATCTACCCAGTGGGCTGTCACAGTCATATAGTCCTTAGCCTGCCCTGCTCCACTTGTCCACATGTCGGTAGTTAAGTGGACATTGGGTACAACTGCATTTTTTAGGACACTGGTGACTCTTTTTCTGACGTCTTTGTACATTCTCGGTATCGCCTGCCTAGAGTAGTGGAACCTAGATGGTATTTGGTACCGGGGACACAGTATCTCAAGCAATTCTCTAAGTCCCTGTGAACGAATGGAGGATACCGGATGCACGTCTAACACCAACATAGTTGTCAAGGTCTGAGTTATCCGCTTTGCAGCAGGATGACTGCTGTGATATTTCATCTTCCTCGCAAAGGACTGTTGGACATCCAATTGCTTACTGGAAGTAGTACAAGTGGTCATCCGACTTCCCCTCTGTGATGACGATCGACTCCCAGCAGCAACAACAGCAACGGCAGCAACAGCAGGTGTATCACTCAAGGATCCTCTGGAGGAATCCCGGTTAGGAGAGGACCCCTCAGTCTTGCCAGTGACATGGCCTGCAGGACTACTGATGTTCCTGACTGAGGTGGAAGTTGACATTGAGGTATTTGGTGGGGTGGTTTGCAGGAGCTTGTGTACAAGAGGAAGAAGGGATTTAGTTGTCAGCGGACTGCTTCCGCTGTCACCGAAAGTTTTTGAACTTGTCAATGACTTCTGATGAATGCGCTCCAGGTGACGTACTGTATAAGGGAGGATGTTCCTAGGTGGTTAACGTCCTTACCCCTATTTATTACAGCTTGACAAAGGTAACACATGGCTTGACACCAGTTGTCCGCATTTCTGTTGAAATAATTCCACACCGAAGAGGTGATTTTTTTTTTTTATTTTGGCCCGGCAAGTCAATGGCCTTATTCATCCCATGGACAACAGGTGTCTCCCCGGGTGCCTGACTTAAACAAACCACCTCGCCATCAGAATCCTCCTTGTCATTTTCCTCCTCAGCGCCAGCAACACCCATATCCTCATCCTGGTGTACTTCAACAGTGATACCTTCAAATTGACTATCAGGAACTGGACTGTGGGTGCTCCTTCCAGCACTTGCAGTGGGCGTGCAAATGGTGGAGGGAGCCACCTCTTCCCGTTTAGTGTTGGGAAGGTCAGGCATCGCAACCGTCACAATTGGACTCTCCTTGGGGATATGTGATTTAGAAGAATGCACAGTTCTTTGCTTTGCTTTTGCCAGCTTAACTCTTTTAATTTTTCTAGTGGGAGGATGAGTGCTTCCATCCTCATGTGAAGCTGAACCACTAGCCATGAACATAGGCCAGGGCCTCAGCTGTTCCTTGCCACTCAGTGTCGTAAATGGCATATTGGCAATTTTACGCTTCTCCTCAGATGCTTTTAATTTAGATTTTTGGGTCACTTGCAGTGGGCGTGCAAATGGTGGAGGGAGCCACCTCTTCCCGTTTAGTGTTGGGAAGGTCAGGCATCGCAACCGTCACAATTGGATTCTCCTTGGGGATATGTGATTTAGAAGAATGCACAGTTCTTTGCTTTGCTTTTGCCAGCTTAACTCTTTTAATTTTTCTAGTGGGAGGATGAGTGCTTCCATCCTCATGTGAAGCTGAACCACTAGCCATGAACATAGGCCAGGGCCTCAGCCGTTCCTTGCCACTCAGTGTCGTAAATGGCATATTGGCAATTTTACGCTTCTCCTCAGATGCTTTTAATTTAGATTTTTGGGTCATTTTACTGAACTTTTGTTTTTTGGATTTTACATGCTCTCTACTATGACATTGAGCATCGGCCTTGGCAGATTATGTTGATGGCATTTCATCGTCTCTACCTTGACTAGTGGCAGCAGCTTCAGCACTATGTGGAAGTGGATCTTGATCTTTCCCTATTTTACCCTTCAAATTATTCTTCATTCTTTAATGTGTGGAATTATATGCCAGTAATATATTTGGAATTAGACGGCAGTAATGTCTGGAATTAGATACCACTAGATAGATACCAGATACCACTGTGACTGGAATGATGATGACCTATGCACAGTGACAGGAGACTACCACAGCAACCTACAGCAGCAAGATGCAGCACAAGACACTGGACTTTTAGTCACCACAATGCAGCACAAGACAATGAGTAGTGATACTGAGCACTGATGAGGATACTAGAACTGACACTGGCAGCGAGAACAGCACTGGACTATTGTACTGCAGTATTATATACTGGTCACCACAATGCAGCACTGATACTGACCACAGATATTGAGCACTTTTGAGGAGGATACTAGAACTGACACGGAGCAGCAAGATACAGCAATGGACTAATGTACTGCAGTATTGTATACTGGTCACTACAACGCAGCACTGATACTGAGCACAGACATTGAGCACTGTTGAGGAGGATACTAGAACTGACATGGAGCAGCAAGATACAGCAATGGACTATTGTACTGCAGTATTATATGCTGGTCACCACAATGCAGCACTGATACTGACCACAGATATTGAGCACTGTTGAGGAGGATACTAGAACTGACATGGAGCAGCAAGATACAGCAATGGACTATTGTACTGCAGTATTATATACTGGTCACCACAATGCAGCACTGATACTGAGCACAGATATTGAGCACTGTTGAGGAGGATACTAGAACTGACACGGAGTAGCATGATACAGCAATGGACTATTGTACTGCAGTATTATATACTGGTCACCACAATACAGCACTGATACTGAGCACAGATATTGAGCACTATTGAGGAGGATATTAGAACTGACACGGAGCAGCAAGATACAGCAATGGACTATTGTACTGCAGTATTATAAACCGGTCACCACAATGCAGCACTGATGCTGAGCACAGATATTGAGCACTGTTGAGGAGGATACTAGAACTGACACGGAGCAGCAAGATACAGCAATGGACTATTGTACTGCAGTATTATATACTGGTCACCACAATGCAGCACTGATACCGAGCACAGATATTGAGCACTGTTGAGGAGGATACTAGAACTGACATGGAGCAGCAAGATACAGCAATGGACTATTGTACTGCAGTATTATATACTGGTCACCACAATGCAGCACTGATACTGAGCACAGATATTGAGCACTGTTGAGGAGGATACTAGAACTGACATGGAGCAGCAAGATACAGCAATGGACTATTGTACTGTAGTATTATATATTGGTAATGTTTTTATTTGAACTATTGCAACCTTCTTACATTTTATTTACACATTTACAAATTTACAATAAATAAATAAAGTAAAAAAGAACAACAATCTCAAACAAAATTTCCCATTTGTTCCTACCACTGTTCCCCTGTTTGACAAATTTCCAAGTTCCATCTTTTCCTTCAATTTTCCCCTTAAGTCTAACAACTTCCTTAAGAACCTTTTTGTCCTGGGACTAGCCTCCTCCTCCTCCTTACTCCTCATTCACCTGTTCTTGGGCCCATGCATACCACTCTCACGCTTCCTTACATTCCCCACCACCACCTTTCACTCCACTCTCAACCCACTCACCCTCTCACCTTCCACACCATACACTCTACTTCAGGCTTTTTCAACCAGTGTGCCGTGGCACACTAGTGTGCCGCGACCAGTTGCAAGGTGTGCCGCGGAGCCAGAGCAGCTTCCTGCACCTTCAGAGTGCACTGTTGGCACGGGCTCTTCTTAGAGGATCATTCATGCTCCGGCTGTGACCTGTGCCTTGATGACGCGGCAGTGTGATATCATAGGTCACAGCCGCTGCATCTCATCACCCAGCCAGCCCACCCGCCTGTATACACATCTTCCAGTTCCCACCTGCGTCCACAACTTTCCTTGCCCACCCACATTCACACCTGCCCGCCCGCCCGCTGCTCAGTATTCACAGCACTCCACTATGAACAATCCCCGCCACTGAGGAACAGGGAGGAGGACAGCTGACCGGTAGGGGCTAATATTTGTTATGTTATTTCTCCTGTGGGGAGCAGTAAGATTTATGGATTTATGGGGAGAACAATGTGAATAATTCATGTGGGGAGCAATAGTATTTATGTAGGGAGAAATGAGATTTATTTATGTGTGAGCAACATGATTTATAGTATGTGGGGAGCAATGTGATTGATTTATGAGGGGAGCAATAGGATTTATGTGGGGAGCAACATGATTTATGTGGGGGGCAATGTGATCGTTTTTTCTGTGTAGGCCAATGTATGTGTGGATTTTTTATCACTGTGAGGCCCAATGTGTGGTTTTTTTTTTGGGGGGGGGGGGTTTCTGTGGGGAACGGATTTTAAAATATTGTTTGGTGTGCCGCGAGTAAAAAAAGGTTGAAAATCACTGCTCTACTTTCTCCCAGGACAATCCAACATTTAATGAGGAGTCAATAACAAATCTAGGTAGCTCTTCCAGTGTACGCAGCCATTTAAAACCAAACCAAATCTCAAAATTCTATTTCAACTAAAAAGTGAGATAGTTATAGAAAAGTTTCTACAAGTACCTGGAGGCTGAAAATTTTCCATCACCCACTAAGGGGGCTTCAGCTGGCGCCACAAGTGGGACCAACTGGTGACGTCCAATCTCTCCTCCTCCATTTCCATCATCTGCTTCACCTAGTGTAGTATTAAGCCCTCCACCACTTCGCAGGGAAGGATTTTATTTCTCAATGAAACCTGACACCGTGCATTCCATAAGTGATACCTGACAGCTAAACTTATCATAAAAATTGTGCATAAATCAAATTCCTCATACCCTTTGAGTGCCCCATATGCCCATCCCTGGTAATCCAAACCAGAAAGACAAGGTATTCCTAGAGCTCTTGACACTCTTTTGTAAATGTTTATATTAAAAGGATACTTAAGCAAGAAATGGTCCATACTCTCCTCCTGACCTTGACACTCCTCCCGTGGACAATCATAATCATTGGATCTTCTAAACTCCAGGTTCCCCCTAACATAGAGCTTCCCTTGGAATGAGAACCGGGCGATGTCCCTAAATTTCAACGGGATCCTCTGAGAATTTATCAGAGAAATCCCTTCTGAACATATAGTTTCTGGGCAATCCTTCAGGGCCAATGGGACATGGAAGTGAGTTTGCAAGACCCTCTTCCCCAACTCCTTCCTACTGAGATCTCTTAACTCCCCCACTCCCAAGCACCATTGCCCAATCACTCTCAAGCACTGGATCACATAGATCGGGAGGTGGCCTCTTCTAGTCCGAGAGTTTCTCAAGTGACCTCCTTCTATCCACACTGTGAGGAAGGAGGATATCCATTCCCTAAAACCATCTGCCCACCGAGGAGGGGTCTCTGAAAACAGACCCCCGAAATTCATTTTTAAAAAAGCTGTTATAAAAAACACTACCGGGTTGACCATATCCAGCCCCCCCTTGGTCCTCGGTTTGCACGCAATGCCTCTCTTGACTATATTCATTTTGTTTCCCCACAACAGCAGGAAAAACAAAGAGCCAATTTTAGACCACAGTGGTTGTGGCAAAAAATATACACAACTAACATATAAAAACAATGGAATCAGATAGGTTTTACACAAGTCAACCCTTTCCCTCAGGGAGAATTTCCATCCTCTCTAACTTCTTACTTTCTGGGTCGCCTCTTCCAGTATCCTTTCCCAATGTGCTGTGGCATAATCGCCCTGGTCGAATCTTATTCCTAGAATCTTATTTGGGGGCTGGCCACAGGGAGGCTTTCCGGAAGGTCGAATTCTCGACCTTCCTCCCCCATCCAGAAAACTTCACACTTGTCCTGATTTATCATGAAGCCCGAGGCTCCAGAGTATTCGCCTATCAGTTGGTCCACATCACAGGCCTCTGTCTATGATGACAGAACCACTGTGACATCATCAGCATAGGCAGTTACCTTTAGTGATTCACCCCGGCCCAGCTACACCCCTCCCACCATGCTGTCCTCAATCCTCCAAATAAAAGGATCAATTGCAAACACGTAAAGGAGAGGGCTCAGGAGGCAACCCTGACGGACCCCATAATTCACCACAAAGGCAGGCCCTACCCAACCATTAACAAGCGCGAAGCTCTCGGCCTTGCTGTACAATATGCGTAGCCAATTGACTAATTTAACTGGAATGCCATACCATACCTTTCCAGCAAAGTCCAGAGGTACTCATGGTTGACTCGGTCAAAAGCTTTGGACTGATCCAATGCCAGTAAGTACTTCCCCCACTTCTCAACCCTGCACCGCTCTATGGCCTCCCGGACACCAAGGACAGCACTAAATGCTTCGACCTTTCACAGTACAATGCTGAGAAGTAGAGAGCAACTGCCTGGAAAATTCCATCAGCCTATTAAATATGATTTTTGCCAACACCTTTCTATCCATATCGAGGAGTGCTATGGGGCACCAGTTCTCAATACAGTCCGGGTCCTTTCCTTTACAGAGTAAGATAAGTGCAGAAAGCCTTATGGAGGGAGGGAGTTCACCCTCTGCCAGGCCACTGTTAAAAACCTCCACGAGATGAGGTGCCAGGACGTCTTAGAATTCTTTATAGAATTCAGCTGTCAAACCATCTGGCCCAGGTGTCTTTTTTGATGTTAAACCGCCAATCGCTTCTCTGACCTCCTCCACAGATATCTCACTCTCTAAGCAATCAATTGAGGCATCCAGTTCCACAAGCCCTGGTATCCTCCCCAGAAATTCCTCCATCTTTTCTCTGCTAAGTGCTTTCTCGGTCAGCAGATCAGTGTAATAGGTTCTAATGACTTCCAGGATGCCCTCTCTCCCCTCCTGCACGACACCCTCTCCATAAATCAGACCTCTGATTTCCTTTAACTCGATCTATCGCCTACAATTCTGGTAGGGTTCCGGGGAGTGGTACATGCCATAATCCCTCTCCCGAATCAAAGACGAAAGTCGACTATACTGCAACTGCTGCATCCGAGATTTCACTCTGGAGATTTCCCCATCATCTCCTCTTTCAGAGATCAGGAAGTCTAATTTCCTTCTCAGAGCATAGTAGGCACTTTTCTTTACCAAGTTTTTCTTTGCTACCAGCCACTTGAAAAACCCTTGGGTCCTCTCTTTGACCTCCTCCCACCACTCCGATCTACTCCATCCTGCCTCCAACAGTGTTTCCTGTGCTTGGAAGAATTCCCTAAAGGATTGTCTTACCTTCTCTTCCTTTAGGAGCTCTGAGTTCAGCCTCCATAGGCCCCTTCATTTCAAAATGGACTGTGAGGCATTCAAAGAAAAAGTCAAGAACCCATGATCCGAAAATTCCACCAACCTTACCTGTGAAGGCAAAGTCTTGGAAGTTTCTTTAATGAAAAACCTATCTATTCTAGTCCTACTCTGACCACTAAAGTAAGTGTAACCCGTGAGGTCTGGATGATGCCGAATATGGACATCAACCAACCCAGCCTGCCTAACCATTGACACTAAATAATTTGAATCATAGCCCATGTTTTTTTGGCACCTCCCCTGTCTTTTGGCCTAACTACGGCATTGAAATCGCCACCAAAAACAACCTGCTGGGCCGTAAAAAGAAATAGCTTGATCCTCTTGAAAAGGGATTTCCTATCCCAGACTGTCTGGGGCTTATAGATATTGATCAGCCTTAGGTCATGCCCTCTCAAGGTGACATCTAAGATCATACACCTTCCAATTTGTAGCTCAATAACCTTGTTGACAGTTACTATGCCGGCAAAAAGCACCGCCACCCCACCATAAGGCTCAGCTGAAAGAGACCAATAGGAGGGCCCACCTCTCCACTCACTTTTGGCTTTGTGAAGAGCTGCCAACCTGCTAACCCGGGTCTCCTGAACAAAATATCAAAATCCTGGTTGTTAAAAAATTCAAAAGCCATAAACCGAGCCTTATTGGAAAGAACGGAAGCCACATTAATCTTGGCACATCGTATAGGGTGGAGATCCATGTTTCTTTGTTGATTGAGTTTCACTACCCATTTTCCTTATTCACTTCTCCCCACCACCTCCATCACCATCACCACCACCAACACCACATTCCATTCTTACAACAGCCTCTCCTTCTTTCATCCCGGCTCCCTCCACACCTGAACCAGGATCTGGGGGTTTCCGGGCAGGATCCATTGAAGGCGGATCCTTCTCTATTAGGGATTCCTGCACCCCCTCCCCAATTCCTTCCATGTTTGATTCTACATTTTCACCCTCCTCCTTGTCTTTCCTCACTAATGTAGATCCTACCGGGTCCCACTCCAGCTCACTTTCTGATTCTTTCCCTGAAACTTCCGTCAAACTTCCTTTTCTTTCCTTCTTCTTTCTCCCTCCTTCCCCACTCCCTTTCTCTCTCTTCCTTCTCTTCCTTACTTTCCTTTGCTTAAGCACTACCTCTCCTTTTTCTCTCACTATTTCCCCTTCTTCTTCCTCCATAGGCACCCTCTCAAACCTATTGAATAGCAACAAGTTTTCTTTAAAGCTTTCTGACTGCCTTTTTCCTCCCTTAATTACTAGCTGGAATCCCTCATCCTTCTCTTCCTTTCCCTCCTTTCCTTTCCCCTTTCCTCCTACCAACTTCCATTCCACCTTTCCTTCCTGTACCTTCGCTGACCCTACTTGCACATTTTTCTCTCTTTCTTCCGTCTCTTTTTCCCTCCTCTGCGTTGCTAATTCCTCCACACTTTACCTCCTTCTCCCCCATTCCTTCATTTTTACCGCCTCCGGGCACCTACTATATGGATGACCTTCACCCCCACATAAATTGCATCGAATTATGTTGCAAAGCTTTGACGTATGGCCCAGTCCGCCGCATAAGTTGCATTTGACCGCGTCGCACTCATTGCTCAAGTGCCCAGGGTCACCACACTTAAAGCAGGTCTTTGGCTGACCCTGGTAGAACACCTGAATGCGATCGCGGCCAATGTATGCGGCGGATGGCAGATGTTTCACTCCTTCTCCATTTCGCACCAAGTGCAAATTTGCTGACCATGTTCCTCCCCACACTTCCAGTGTATAATCAGCTTTCTCTATACTCAACACTTTTTCACATTGCCTGCTTAACCAGAATTTAATGTCGGTTTCCGGTATTTCCCATTTCTTACTAATATAGATACTTTAACACTTTTAATCCTCCCCCTCATGAAAAAGGAAAATTTACTAAAGTAGCCTCCCTCTACTTGATCAGTTAATTTTAAGAAGCACTCCTGCATCACCCTGTTTGCCATAAAGGCCACGTCAAACTCTTTTGAGTTCACAGGGTGAATGCAGGAGTACAGTTGCCTGACTGAAAACCCCAATGCAAAAAATTCTTTCAAAAAATCAACCTTTGAAGGAGCACCCCCCTTACCATTCCATTTAAAATGTATCACCTTTCTCTTCCCAAAACCTTCCACATCTCCTCCCTTCCCCCAAACATCTTCACCTTTTCTCACAGACAGTGGTTCGCACAGTACCTTTGCATAAGACGCGACTCCTTCCTTTGATGTTCCACCTTTACCTGCAACAGGGACAATGGGAACAGGGAAAAACACAGGGCCAGGTGCTGAAATAGGGACAACTGCAGGCTTCACCTGTTTCCCTGGAACCACATTCTTGCTTTTATCCTTATGTTTAAGCATTTCAGTACTTATGAGCTTTGCCGCAGCTCGCATTCTTTCTGGTACCTGTAGTTCCCCATAAACTGTATTCACTACTTCTAACTCTGCTTTAGAAAGCAAGCTTTTATCCAGCCTTGTCTGGCCTTGAACTTCACCGGATTTTTCTTCATTTCCACGGTTTTTATTTATCTCCCCATTTGCATTTTCATCTTCATTTTCCCCACTTTGTCCCTCCACCCCCCTGCAAAGCCCAACTGCGCCCCCACCGCCCAAACAAAATTCTGGAGCCCCCTTTGCTCTTTCCTTTCCTCCGCTGTCTGGGACACACACCTCTTGTCTGCTGCTCTCAGCCGCTTTGCAGGGCTTCACGCTGGCCGGGACTCCCGCTGATGTCACTTGTCTTCCAGCCGGGATCCCCGCACGGGTCTTTTCTGCCTCTACCGCTCTAGCCACCACTGCTTGATCTTCCTGCTGCTTCTGCATCACTGCTGGCTCACCTTCATCCATGGACTCCGGCTTTCCCTCCATCTCCATAGCAACCAGGATTTCTTCCACGTCAGTGGCCACGTCACCGGGGTTCCCTCGGCTTCCGCAATGGTCCACTGCTCCCGGCACCCCCTCCACACTGACGTCGCATGGAATTCCTCCCTGAGGCCGCTTCTCCTGCACCGCTGTCTCTGGCTGCTCTACAGGGAAATCCTTTGTAGATGGTACTGTCATTAACCCCTGTAGCGCCAGCAAGTTTTCAGTACTGTCCTTTTTATTACTTTTTTCCCTGGCAGCTACCATTTTTCCTTTAATACGAGCATGGTATATAGTTAAGTCCTCAATTTGGTTTATATACCGCTGCCTCTCCCACACGACTTTTATTCCTTCTTTTCTTGCTGTCACAATACGATTGCTTATTTTCTTTAATTCCATTATCAGTTATTGTAAGGACATCTTCGCTAATATTTCCTCAGTGTCAGAAGTATCTTCGGAAACTGACTTCTCCTCCGATTCTGACACTTCCTCCATACTGTACTCTTCTTGATTAACCCCTAACCCCCCGGTATCCACAGATTTCCCCCCAGGAGCTGGCTTTCCCCCAAAGGTACTTTCTGTTAACTCAGGGGGCTCGGTGGCCTCAAGGGATGCATCATACCACGACAACGGCTCTTGAACTTTAATATTTGCTTTTTCCACTAGCGGCACCAGCTGCTCCCCTCCATCCCGCAGCTTCCCCCCAATTCCCTCACGGGGATCCCCGGCCTTTGCAGCATTCTCCCCAGGAGCTACACTCCCCAGGAGCTCCCAGGAGCTCCCCAGGAGCTCCCCAGGGATAACTGCTGCTAGCACTGGAAGGGGGGCTGCCCTGGACAGGGACCCTTCTCGGGATTTACCTTCCTGCTGTGCCGTTCACCGCTCCCCTTCTCTGGACGGACCCGCAGACTCCACTTTCCCTTCTACGGGTGGACCTTTCTCGGCTCCAGGATTCTCTGTTCCCACCGGCGCTTGCTTTGAGGTACCCCCCCCCATTGCATGGAGGGGGTGCTTTGCCTTCCTCTTACTTTCACTGGTCCCGGGCACTCTGTTCTTGGATTCTGCAACTTTCCTTTTTCCTCCTTCGCAGCAGCTGCAGCTGCTGCAACACAGGCAGATGTTCTGACATCCTCTTTCTTTTTTACTTTAGCTGGGGAGGCCGGCAGGACCCCCCGCTTCTTCATCCTGGTAATAAGGCACCTCAGGCACCCTCAAATGTTCAGGAATACAGGCCCTAGCTGGGCTCTCCAGGCAGGGGATTCTCCTGCTTCAACTGCCCACTCCACAGCTCCCACAGCTGGGAGAGAGGGCGGGATCCCTCAAGAAACCAAATGGAGCCCAGGAACAAGTCCAGACACGTCCACTGATTAGGAGAATAGAACTGAGTCTGACACGGAGCTGCAAGATACAGCAGTGGACTATTGTACTGCAGTATTATATAGAGATGAGCGGGTTCGGTTTCTTTGAATCCGAACCCGCACGAACTTCACTTTTTTTTTCACGGGTCCGAGCGACTCGGATCTTCCCGCCTTGCTCGGTTAACCCGAGCGCGCCCGAACGTCATCATGACGCTGTCGGATTCTCGCGAGACTCGGATTCTATATAAGGAGCCGCGCGTCGCCGCCATTTTCACACGTGCATTGAGATTGATAGGGAGAGGACGTGGCTGGCGTCCTCTCCATTAGAATAGATTAGAAGAGAGAGAGAGAGAGAGAGATTGTGCAGACAGAGTTTACCACAGTGACCAGTGCAGTTGTTGTTAAGTTAACTTTTATTTAATATATCCGTTCTCTGCTATATCCGTTCTCTGCCTGAAAAAAACGATACACAGCAGTCACACAGTGTGACTCAGTCTGTGTGCACTCAGCTCAGCCCAGTGTGCTGCACATCAATGTATAAAAGCTTATAATAATTGTGGGGGAGACTGGGGAGCACTGCAGGTTGTTATAGCAGGAGCCAGGAGTACATAATATTATATTAATTTAAAATTAAACAGTGCACACTTTTGCTGCAGGAGTGCCACTGCCAGTGTGACTAGTGGTGACCAGTGCCTGACCACCAGTATAGTAGTATATTGTTGTATACTATCTCTTTATCAACCAGTCTATATTAGCAGCAGACACAGTACAGTGCGGTAGTTCACGGCTGTGGCTACCTCTGTGTCGGCAGTCGGCACTCGGCAGGCAGTCCGTCCATCCATAATTGTATAATTATATACCACCTAACCGTGGTATTTTTTTTTCTTTCTTTATACCGTCGTCATAGTCATACTAGTTGTTACGAGTATACTACTATCTCTTTATCAACCAGTGTACAGTGCGGTAGTTCACGGCTGTGGCTACCTCTGTGTCGGCAGTCGGCAGGCAGTCCGTCCATCCATAATTGTATTATTATAATATATACCACCTAACCGTGGTTTTTTTTTCATTCTTTATACCGTCATAGTGTCATACTAGTTGTTACGAGTATACTACTATCTCTTTATCAACCAGTGTACAGTGCGGTAGTTCACGGCTGTGGCTACCTCTGTGTCGGCAGTCGGCAGGCAGTCCGTCCATCCATAATTGTATTATAATATATACCACCTAACCGTGGTTTTTTTTTCATTCTTTATACCGTCATAGTGTCATACTAGTTGTTACGAGTATACTACTATCTCTTTATCAACCAGTGTACAGTGCGGTAGTTCACGGCTGTGGCTACCTCTGTGTCGGCAGTCGGCAGGCAGTCCGTCCATCCATAATTGTATTATAATATATACCACCTAACCGTGGTTTTTTTTTCATTCTTTATACCGTCATAGTCAGTCATACTAGTTGTTACGAGTATACTACTATCTCTTTATCAACCAGTGTACAGTGCGGTAGTTCACGGCTGTGGCTACCTCTGTGTCGGCACTCGGCAGGCAGTCCGTCCATCCATAATTGTATTATAATATATACCACCTAACCGTGGTTTTTTTTTCATTCTTTATACCGTCATAGTGTCATACTAGTTGTTACGAGTATACTACTATCTCTTTATCAACCAGTGTACAGTGCGGTAGTTCACGGCTGTGGCTACCTCTGTGTCGGCAGTCGGCAGGCAGTCCGTCCATCCATAATTGTATTATAATATATACCACCTAACCGTGGTTTTTTTTTCATTCTTTATACCGTCATAGTGTCATACTAGTTGTTACGAGTATACTACTATCTCTTTATCAACCAGTGTACAGTGCGGTAGTTCACGGCTGTGGCTACCTCTGTGTCGGCAGTCGGCAGGCAGTCCGTCCATCCATAATTGTATTATAATATATACCACCTAACCGTGGTTTTTTTTTCATTCTTTATACCGTCATAGTCAGTCATACTAGTTGTTACGAGTATACTACTATCTCTTTATCAACCAGTGTACAGTGCGGTAGTTCACAGCTGTGGCTACCTCTGTGTCGGAACTCGGCAGGCAGTCCGTCCATCCATAATTGTATTACAATATATACCACCTAACCGTGGTTTTTTTTTCATTCTTTATACCGTCATAGTCAGTCATACTAGTTGTTACGAGTATACTACTATCTCTTTATCAACCAGTGTACAGTGCGGTAGTTCACGGCTGTGGCTACCTCTGTGTCGGAACTCGGCAGGCAGTCCGTCCATCCATAATTGTATTACAATATATACCACCTAACCGTGGTTTTTTTTTCATTCTTTATACCGTCATAGTCAGTCATACTAGTTGTTACGAGTATACTACTATCTCTTTATCAACCAGTGTACAGTGCGGTAGTTCACGGCTGTGGCTACCTCTGTGTCGGAACTCGGCAGGCAGTCCGTCCATCCATAATTGTATTATTATAATATATACCACCTAACCGTGGTTTTTTTTTCATTCTTTATACCGTCATAGTGTCATACTAGTTGTTACGAGTATACTACTATCTCTTTATCAACCAGTGTACAGTGCGGTAGTTCACGGCTGTGGCTACCTCTGTGTCGGCACTCGGCAGGCAGTCCGTCCATCCATAATTGTATTACAATATATACCACCTAACCGTGGTTTTTTTATACCACCTAACCGTGGCAGTCCGTCCATAATTGTATACTAGTATCCAATCCATCCATCTCCATTGTTTACCTGAGGTGCCTTTTAGTTCTGCCTATAAAATATGGAGAACAAAAAAGTTGAGGTTCCAAAATTAGGGAAAGATCAAGATCCACTTCCACCTCGTGCTGAAGCTGCTGCCACTAGTCATGGCCGAGACGATGAAATGCCAGCAACGTCGTCTGCCAAGGCCGATGCCCAATGTCATAGTACAGAGCATGTCAAATCCAAAACACCAAATATCAGAAAAAAAAGGACTCCAAAACCTAAAATAAAATTGTCGGAGGAGAAGCGTAAACTTGCCAATATGCCATTTACCACACGGAGTGGCAAGGAACGGCTGAGGCCCTGGCCTATGTTCATGGCTAGTGGTTCAGCTTCACATGAGGATGGAAGCACTCAGCCTCTCGCTAGAAAACTGAAAAGACTCAAGCTGGCAAAAGCACCGCAAAGAACTGTGCGTTCTTTGAAATCCCAAATCCACAAGGAGAGTCCAATTGTGTCGTTTGCGATGCCTGACCTTCCCAACACTGGACGTGAAGAGCATGCGCCTTCCACTATTTGCATGCCCCCTGCAATTGCTGGAAGGAGCACCCGCAGTCCAGTTCCTGATAGTCAGATTGAAGATGTCAGTGTTGAAGTACACCAGGATGAGGAGGATATGGGTGTTGCTGGCGCTGGGGAGGAAATTGACCAGAAGGATTCTGATGGTGAGGTGGTTTGTTTAAGTCAGGCACCCGGGGAGACACCTGTTGTCCGTGGGAGGAATATGGCCGTTGACATGCCAGGTGAAAATACCAAAAAAATCAGCTCTTCGGTGTGGAGGTATTTCACCAGAAATGCGGACAACAGGTGTCAAGCCGTGTTTTCCCTTTGTCAAGCTGTAATAAGTAGGGGTAAGGACGTTAACCACCTCGGAACATCCTCCCTTATACGTCACCTGCAGCGCATTCATAATAAGTCAGTGACAAGTTCAAAAACTTTGGGTGACAGCGGAAGCAGTCCACTGACCAGTAAATCCCTTCCTCTTGTAACCAAGCTCACGCAAACCACCCCACCAACTCCCTCAGTGTCAATTTCCTCCTTCCCCAGGAATGCCAATAGTCCTGCAGGCCATGTCACTGGCAAGTCTGACGAGTCCTCTCCTGCCTGGGATTCCTCCGATGCATCCTTGCGTGTAACGCCTACTGCTGCTGGCGCTGCTGTTGTTGCCGCTGGGAGTCGATGGTCATCCCAGAGGGGAAGTCGTAAGCCCACTTGTACTACTTCCAGTAAGCAATTGACTGTTCAACAGTCCTTTGCGAGGAAGATGAAATATCACAGCAGTCATCCTACTGCAAAGCGGATAACTGAGTCCTTGACAACTATGTTGGTGTTAGACGTGCGTCCGGTATCCGCCGTTAGTTCACAGGGAACTAGACAATTTATTGAGGCAGTGTGCCCCCGTTACCAAATACCATCTAGGTTCCACTTCTCTAGGCAGGCGATACCGAGAATGTACACGGACGTCAGAAAAAGACTCACCAGTGTCCTAAAAAATGCAGTTGTACCCAATGTCCACTTAACCACGGACATGTGGACAAGTGGAGCAGGGCAGGGTCAGGACTATATGACTGTGACAGCCCACTGGGTAGATGTATGGACTCCCGCCGCAAGAACAGCAGCGGCGGCACCAGTAGCAGCATCTCGCAAACGCCAACTCTTTCCTAGGCAGGCTACGCTTTGTATCACCGCTTTCCAGAATACGCACACAGCTGAAAACCTCTTACGGCAACTGAGGAAGATCATCGCGGAATGGCTTACCCCAATTGGACTCTCCTGTGGATTTGTGGCATCGGACAACGCCAGCAATATTGTGTGTGCATTAAATATGGGCAAATTCCAGCACGTCCCATGTTTTGCACATACCTTGAATTTGGTGGTGCAGAATTTTTTAAAAAACGACAGGGGTGTGCAAGAGATGCTGTCGGTGGCCAGAAGAATTGCGGGACACTTTCGGCGTACAGGCACCACGTACAGAAGACTGGAGCACCACCAAAAACTACTGAACCTGCCCTGCCATCATCTGAAGCAAGAAGTGGTAACGAGGTGGAATTCAACCCTCTATATGCTTCAGAGGTTGGAGGAGCAGCAAAAGGCCATTCAAGCCTATACAATTGAGCACGATATAGGAGATGGAATGCACCTGTCTCAAGTGCAGTGGAGAATGATTTCAACGTTGTGCAAGGTTCTGATGCCCTTTGAACTTGCCACACGTGAAGTCAGTTCAGACACTGCCAGCCTGAGTCAGGTCATTCCCCTCATCAGGCTTTTGCAGAAGAAGCTGGAGGCATTGAAGAAGGAGCTAACACGGAGCGATTCCGCTAGGCATGTGGGACTTGTGGATGCAGCCCTTAATTCGCTTAACAAGGATTCACGGGTGGTCAATCTGTTGAAATCAGAGCACTACATTTTGGCCACCGTGCTCGATCCTAGATTTAAAGCCTACCTTGGATCTCTCTTTCCGGCAGACACAGGTCTGCTGGGGTTGAAAGACCTGCTGGTGACAAAATTGTCAAGTCAAGCGGAACGCGACCTGTCAACATCTCCTCCTTCACATTCTCCCGCAACTGGGGGTGCGAGGAAAAGGCTCAGAATTCCGAGCCCACCCGCTGGCGGTGATGCAGGGCAGTCTGGAGCGACTGCTGATGCTGACATCTGGTCCGGACTGAAGGACCTGACAACGATTACGGACATGTCGTCTACTGTCACTGCATATGATTCTCTCAACATTGATAGAATGGTGGAGGATTATATGAGTGACCGCATCCAAGTAGGCACGTCACACAGTCCGTACTTATACTGGCAGGAAAAAGAGGCAATTTGGAGGCCCTTGCACAAACTGGCTTTATTCTACCTAAGTTGCCCTCCCACAAGTGTGTACTCCGAAAGAGTGTTTAGTGCCGCCGCTCACCTTGTCAGCAATCGGCGTACGAGGTTACATCCAGAAAATGTGGAGAAGATGATGTTCATTAAAATGAATTATAATCAATTCCTCCGCGGAGACATTGACCAGCAGCAATTGCCTCCACAAAGTACACAGGGAGCTGAGATGGTGGATTCCAGTGGGGACGAATTGATAATCTGTGAGGAGGGGGATGTACACGGTGATATATCGGAGGGTGAAGATGAGGTGGACATCTTGCCTCTGTAGAGCCAGTTTGTGCAAGGAGAGATTAATTGCTTCTTTTTTGGGGGGGGTCCAAACCAACCCGTCATATCAGTCACAGTCGTGTGGCAGACCCTGTCACTGAAATGATGGGTTGGTTAAAGTGTGCATGTCCTGTTTTGTTTATACAACATAAGGGTGGGTGGGAGGGCCCAAGGATAATTCCATCTTGCACCTCTTTTTTCTTTTCTTTTTCTTTGCATCATGTGCTGATTGGGGAGGGTTTTTTGGAAGGGACATCCTGCGTGACACTGCAGTGCCACTCCTAGATGGGCCCGGTGTTTGTGTCGGCCACTAGGGTCGCTAATCTTACTCACACAGCTACCTCATTGCGCCTCTTTTTTTCTTTGCGTCATGTGCTGTTTGGGGAGGGTTTTTTGGAAGGGACATCCTGCGTGACACTGCAGTGCCACTCCTAGATGTGCCCGGTGTTTGTGTCGGCCACTAGGGTCGCTAATCTTACTCACACAGTCAGCTACCTCATTGCGCCTCTTTTTTTCTTTGCGTCATGTGCTGTTTGGGGAGGGTTTTTTGGAAGGGCCATCCTGCGTGACACTGCAGTGCCACTCCTAGATGGGCCCGGTGTTTGTGTCGGCCACTAGGGTCGCTAATCTTACTCACACAGCTACCTCATTGCGCCTCTTTTTTTCTTTGCGTCATGTGCTGTTTGGGGAGGGTTTTTTGGAAGGGACATCCTGCGTGACACTGCAGTGCCACTCCTAGATGGGCCCGGTGTTTGTGTCGGCCACTAGGGTCGCTTATCTTACTCACACAGCGACCTCGGTGCAAATTTTAGGACTAAAAATAATATTGTGAGGTGTGAGGTATTCAGAATAGACTGAAAATGAGTGTAAATTATGGTTTTTGAGGTTAATAATACTTTGGGATCAAAATGACCCCCAAATTCTATGATTTAAGCTGTTTTTTAGTGTTTTTGGAAAAAAACACCCGAATCCAAAACACACCCGAATCCGACAAAAATAATTCGGTGAGGTTTTGACAAAACGCGTTCGAACCCAAAACACGGCCGCGGAACCGAACCCAAAACCAAAACACAAAACCCGAAAAATTTCAGGCGCTCATCTCTAGTATTATATACTGGTCACCACAATGCAGCACTGATACTGAGCACAGATATTGAGCACTGTTGAGAAGGATATTAGAACTGACACGGAGCAGCAAGATACAGCAATGGACTATTGTTCTGCAGCATTATACACTGGTCACCACAATGCAGCACTGACACTGAGCACAGATATTAAGCACTGTTGAGGAGGATACTAGAACTGACACGGAGCAGCAAGATACCACACTGGACTATTGAACTGCAGTATTATATACTGGTCACCACAATGCAGCATTGATACTGAGCACAGATATTGAGCACTGTTGAGGAGGATACTAGTACTGACACGGAGCAGCAAGATACAGCAATGGACTATTGTACTGCAGTATACTGGTCACCACAATGCAGCACTGATACTGAGCACAGATATTGAGCTGATATTAGCTGATAATGGGCTTTTCAGGCAGAGAACGTAGCCACGTCCTCTCCGCTCAATCTACAATACACGAGTGAAAATGACGGCGACGCGCGGCTCTTTTTTTATGGAATCCGAAACTTACGAGAATCCGACAGCGGGATGATGACATTTTCCCCCGTTCGGGTTTTGCGAGTAAGGCGGGAAGAACCGAGGCTGCCTCGGACCCACGTAAACCACGTGAAGGTCGGGGTGGTTCGGTTCTCGGTGAAACGAACCCGCTCATCTCTAGATAGGAGGGGGCCTGGATGCTAACTGCACTCTTAATATGCCCCTGGACCTCAATGATAGTATCTCTCTGACATATTAGGAATATACATTCAGATTAAGTAACTGAGTGCTGTGTGGTACAGTATACTGATGTTTCTAAAAGTAAAAATATATACAGTATATAACAGTCCAAAACTTCAGGATGTGGATTCAAATGATATTAAAGGGAACTCAGACAATGAATGGCATATAGATAGGCACCTCACCCATATATGAAAGTCCCAGATAATCTTTGCCAGCACTGCAAAATGGACCCCCCCCAATTAAAATAATCCTGACTTTTGTCTCGCTTGGTGGATAGTGCTCCTACCAGGGGCGTTTTATGAGAGGATGGGACCAGCGTGCAGCCTCCATTGTGGGCCCCATCCTTTCTGGAAGCTAGTAGCTAGAGTCTACTGTGCTTGTGCAGGTCCTGGGGAACATGGAGCCCATGCCTTGTTCCCGAGGACATATCCTGTGCGCATGCGCAAATCAATCAGAAATTTCTGCTGCGGCCATTTTCCAAGTGAATTGTGCCTGCACTTAAGGGCTGCCAACATGGGATTCAGGAGGTCTAGATATACTATATGGGTGCAGTGTGTGCAGTTTGGGCTCCCCGGGACCAAAGGGCCCATGTCCACTGCATACACTGCACCTGTTATAGAAACGCCTATGCCTCTTACTTCTGACTAACCAAAAGCTGAATATAGTATGTATTCTAAATATAATCAACTATATATAATCTAAATATACAACTGTATACCTGAACTCATTCTGCATACTCAAGATTTAATAATATGAAAAAACAACAACCACCATAGTGCAGTTTTTGGATATGTAAAGGAAAAAAATGACTGCTTCTTTTTTAAAACCTAAGAGCAGGGCCATTTCTAGACAGTGCGAACATCAAAAAAGGCAACACCTGACACCAAATTATGTTCCCCCGTCCCTATCACCATATTATGCCCCTACTGTAATACAGTATACCCCAGTACCTGCTCATTGTCAAGGGGTTCTGCTCATTGTTAGGGGATCTTTCTGGCCCCTGCTGCCACCGGTCTCTGCAGTCCTGGGGGAGACCACTGTTCATGCCTGCCCCCAGTTCAAAATATTGAAAATTACCTTCTCAAAATGGCCGCAATCTCCTCTAGCATCTTTAATTACTGTCAGTTTGGGAGGGGCATTTTCAGTAGTATTCCAGACAGAATACTGTAACATGCAGTTGCTGTGGCCATGGTGCCCCTTGTAATCACATGGTTCACCAGGCCCTACAAAATTGCTCTGCTTAAGGGCTACATTTACAAAGTTGTGGCTTTTGCAAGCAGCTGCTTGTTGGCAGGTTGGAGCTCAAATAAAGTGCAATAACATTTAGTGTAAATCCTCGCACACTTTATGCTGAATGATAGTGATCTTTTACATTTTCAACTCCAAAAACCAAAAACCAATGACTTGCAAAAGCTACAACTTTAAAATAAAGGGAAAATGCAGGTGCACACTCTAAGCACTAAGAACACTAGTAATCAGACCAATTATAATAAATTTAGCAATTGAACATGGAGAAAAATTGAGGTTCTTAGCACAATTTTTGGTCAAAAATGTGGGCCCACCTACCACGTCCATGTGACATCATCAGGAGGGTCCTATGGCTCAAGTCCAGCATATGAGAATACCTGGGCCAGCACAACCCAACCACTGCAGATATGAAGTAGCAGTTTAATTGTTAAAAAGTGTTACATTAGTAAAAAGCAGTTTAAATGCTAAAAAGTGTTACATAAAGTGCTGCCACCTTATAAATATATAAGCAGTGGGGAATTTCCCATTAAGCACATAAGGCACGCGCCTAGGGGTGGCACCTGTTTGGTGGAAGCACTTGAATGCTTGTGTTGGTACTGTCAGCCCGAAATATACCAGTAACTGCTAAATATTTCCTCTGTACTGTACCATTTGCTATCTTGAATGGAGTGTAAACTTGTAGGACATAAACATACTGCCCCTGTAAGCCATCCTACTTAGTAAATATGTATGCATACAGTAATTAAAAATGTCATGCCATTTTTTATTATTCTCTTATATTAGCTATCATCAAATGAGAGCTTATAACCAATCAAGGAAAATAATAAAATTAGGTGGGGGGAGGGTTACTGTTGAGCCTAGGGGTGCCCGCACGCCTAAATGCACCCCTGTATATAATGAGAGATGTAGTATTCCCTGGAGAATGATAAAGTTCCAGACAATCAGCTTCTAACTGCCATGCTACAGACTATGTTTAAAAAATGAGTTAGAAGCTTTGTTGTTGGTAATTTATCTCACTTCACTTTAACACTTTCCAAGCAGTGGCGTAATAATAGCTCCCGCAGATCATGCAATTGCTTGGGGGCACCAGCACCTGTGTTATGCAGGTTCCATGCGGTCTGGCCATCCACATGGAAATCTGTTGAAATTACACCTCCAAAAATGGTCACCGTCTAGGAGGAGACAGATGCTAGAGGTCCTATTGGACCTCTAGCACCTGTCAGTGAAGCACAGCATGTATAGTGTTACTGAGCAGTGCTGGACTTCCGTAAATGCTAGCATCACCAGCGAGCAAGAAACCCCTTTCAACAGGCATTAAACCCCTGGCAATGAGCATTATAGTTATGCCCCTGTCTCCAATTCTTAGTACATGTGCCCCATATTCTCTCTTCATATGGGATACTTCTGCATTACTGTTATTCAAATGGAAATTGTGACTCACTTATATGATATTCCTATGCTCAATACTGATTTAGAGTAATGCAGAGCACAATTATGGAATCATTAAACTGATTATGTTCTATCAGAGTATTTGTTAATTACCTTGTTACTTGATGTGAAAGGAATGTTATCATATTTCAATTAAAATAACTTAACCATTTAATTGCAATATGAAATTAGGTATACATAATCATGGAACAAAGCATTGAATATACACTGTGGTCACTTGGAAACAGACAGATGATAAATGACTTCCAGATATTAAATTTTATACTCAAGTTAGGTGACATCATGCAAGCTATTTTTGATGTAGGTCAGTGATATACTAGAATAGTCAAAGTACCTGAATTTCAATCTGGCCTGAATATGTCAGTGAAAGGAGGGAAATGACATTCTTGTTTATACAATTGTATTGGCCGTTTGAAATTTTTCTAGATATTAAAAAATAATCCCAATTTGTAGCCCCAGCAATGACTTTTGTGAACATAATTTTTTTTTTACCTGACATCTGTAATAATACACAGATATTTTCAGAGGAAAAAAAAATTATTTCAGGTCACAAATGAGAAAATTCCACTGATGAAAATTTATTTTTTCCCATTATTCCTTTTTAATACTTGAAAAATTCAGTAAAATTATGAAAACACCAAATTACTCATGATGTGGAAGAAAGAATGTTTTGAATATTACCAATATACAGGACAATTAAATATCAAATTAAGTGGAACATGGTAGAATAGGTGAGCCCAGTGACAATTTATGTCAGGAAATTGGCAAGCATGTGTTTAGGCATATGACTATCTTGTGACAAATTATGTTAGGAAAAATGACAAGCAGTGGTTTAGGAAGGTGATTATTATAATTTTGGCTGAACAAGGGTCAGAAGTATCCCACAGGAGTGAATTCAGTGCCTAGTTGGGTTAAGTTGTTCCTTTAATGATCTTTGATTTCTGTGTTGGGACTTACAGTGCTATTTTTTTAAATGCAAAACCATAAATTTTGGGTTAACTGTGCTACTTAGCACAATTTGGCAAATTTAATTAGCTTAGGGATTTACCAAAGGCTTTCAGCTCCCAGGCTCCGTAGATAGTCAATGATATTCTGCAGTAAGCCCCATGGCTAATGCATGTAAGGCCTAGATTCTGGGTTGTGTTCAGAACTATGCGATTACTGCACACAGTAAGCACAAAGTAAGCTCTAAGGTTACACTTGACGCGGATTTCTGTTCGCAGTTTCCTATGAAATCTGCATTAAGTGCACCCTTGGGGATTACCGTGGATAGAAATTGAATAGCTCTGGGCTGATAAGTAAAAGCCTTCAGCAACATGAATTCAACAATTACTGTCATTTGACATTGACAGAGACTATGCTAACAGTTTTCTATAGCTAACTGTATTTAATTTAACTACTGTATTTGGAACCATGTCAAACCAATTCCCTTGCATTTGCTTATATATACAAAGTAATTGGATCTTGAATAAAGGTTTACATAAAATAAAAATAAAACTAATTTAAATGTATTCATTTTTATGGGATATTCAAATAAAAAAAATATACAGGATCATACAAGAAGAGGGGAATAAAAAATATGTGACAAAAAAAATGAGAATTTCATGCATGTAGAGAAAACTGTAAATTCAATATCGGGTTACAGAAAATCAAAAGGGTATCGTCATAAGACATTGTGCACATTGCAAGTAAATAAGTCTTGATAGACTGTAAATAAAACACATCCATATAACATTAAAGAAAACTTGGGCACATGGTGGAAAAGAGGTGGGAAAGGAGGGGAAAAGGGGAGAGACAAGACAAATCATACATACAGTATGCATATATTGACAATAAGATACAGGATTTTAGATAAAGTTTAGATACAAGAGTTTAGAAGGAAAGAAAAACATCCGCATGTGCAAAGACATTGAACTATAAATTTAGGCTTTTCCAGTTAGATACCAATTTGTTGAATCGAATAGTTTTTGTATGTGGAGTCTAGCGTTTTCGTCTAAGCTCTCAATACAAATGCCCCATTTCTTGTAAAAGCAAAAAGGCACCTCTTTCTATATTGCAATGTCACTTGACACTCAAAATACAGAATGCGTAAAAGCATATCTTTGATGTTAAAAATTGTAGAGGAAGCTTTCTTAATCCAATTAGTAAACTAGTGCTTTTAAGAAATTGTAAGAATAACGACTATTACTTTTACTCCCTGTAGGTCTCTTACCTGCCCAAATAAAGGTGGAAGAGATGGAGCTAAAATACTTCATATCTTGTAGCGAAAGTCCAAAAGAAAACATCTGAAGAAGATATATAGTAGCTTCAGTCAGGGATAATGGGAGAGACAGCAATTTAGGGATTGGTGATAAAAGTGGTTTAACATTAACAGAATATAGGGAACTTAATGTGGGAGAAATCAATATTCCTAAATATTTAAGAAGTGATTGGCATAGCAAAAATTGAGAAAGCGCTAGATGTGAAAGAAAGAAAAAAAAATGATCCTTTGTCTGAGGCAGCAATTAAGATTTGGTGATGGGAAATGCTATTGTCTGTATGGCTTTTTATTGAGTGATATGTCTATTTTGAACCAACATAAAGCAGACAAGCAAACAGGTTCAATTTTGGATTCCAATACACTTGAAAATTATAACAGACAATAAAATATAATCAATGTGGGAGAGCATAACCACTTCTCAGCACTCAATGAAAAATAACCAATTATAACTACAAATAATTCAATTATCTCGGATGAAAAAACAGATAGGTAAATATGTATAACAGCAATAGCAAACCAGATTAAAGTACTGTATAAACAAAAATGATGATAGAAAAATATCTAGTTATACATTTCTTAATAAATAACATCCGACGTCATGAAACACAGGGGGTAATTCAGATCTGATCGCTGGGCTGCGTTTATTGCTGTCCTGCGATCAGATAGTCACCGCCTACAGGGGGAGTGTATTTTTGCTGTGCAAGTGTGCATTCCTATGTGTTAGTAGAGCTGCCTTAAATCAGTTTGTGCAGTCTCTGTGCAGCCCAGGACTTACTCTTCCAGTGCAATTGAATCCTGCTGATCGGGGCCGGAGTTGACGTCAGACACCCTCAATCAAAACACTTGGGTACACCTGTGTTTTTCCATACGCTTCCTCTAAATGGTCAGTTGCCACCCACAAATGGCCTCTTCCTGTCAATCACCTTGCGAATGCCCATGCGAATGGATATTTTGCACCATCCCATCGCTGACCGGCGATGCCCATTGTAGCTGTCCGACGCACCTGCATTGTGTCAAAATGGCAGTTGAGCATCCTCCTAGTGTCCTTTTATGTGATAAAAAAATGGTTTCGAAAATGCACAGCAGCGATCAGATCTGAATTACCCACAGAGTTCCATGTCAACATCTGTGAACATATCTGAAAATGGTCAGCTTGAACTAGAAATGCAAATTCTTAGGGCATGAAAAAGATAGGAAACAATCTTGATGAAATCTAAAGTGTCCACATCGGACAGGTCAGGGGGTGAAGGGATGATGGTAGCCAGTTCCTCTGCAAGATAAATCTCAGCATCTGCAATGGTGCTAAAAACTTTGAATGAGTCCTCATCAAAGAGAAAGAGGTGAGAAGGAAATAGTAAGGTCATTTTCTGTTAGCTTTGATGAGACGAGAGCAAAGGGGTGAAAACTCTTTCCTGGGCAGGGTCACCTCAGCAGAATAAACCTGGAAGATATGGGTTTTGGAGCCCTCCCAATGAAGATCTTGGTGGCCTCTGGAGGCTGACCAGAGGACCTCTTTGTGAAGGAAGTTCAAACTTCGGAAAATGACTGCTCAAGGTCCGCTGTCTGGGGAAGTATGAAAAGGTCCCAGTCTATGTGCGCTTTCAACAATTAACCAGTTCAGACATCCTGGACATTAAACAATTCAGGGAGGGTGGTCTGAATAAATGAAAAAAGCCCTTTAAGAGACTCAGGAAGGCCTATGATTTGAAGGCCTAAGCCTGTTTTTAGGGTCATCAATTTTGTTCTAAAAATTGGTATTGTTTTTGTAAGGTAGCATTGTGGGATTTTAGATCTACAACGTCTTGAAACACTAATGAACCTTTGTTCATTAGTGTTCCCCTTTCTGACAAACTGTTTAAGTTGGGACTTTATATCCCGCACAGCCTGAATGAGTTTAGCAGCATGAGAATTCATTATAGGACCCATTGTGCCCTGTATAGCTCTCACGACATCATTTTAAGTGATGGGACCATCAGTGGGAGGTGAGTGTGGTTAAGAGTCATTAAGGGTGCATGAGATTAAAGGGGCTGCTGTAAAATCTTCCACCTGTGTCTCCTGAAGCACCAGAGTCTCACATGCAGTGGCCATGTTGGAATACACCCTCCATTTGTCTGACCACCAGAGCTGCTGTTTGGATGGCATCTGTCTGGACATAAACTATTTCATATAATGCCTAGATGATCCCTCCGGTTACTGACTACAGAACTGATCAATGGAGGCACAGGTGCACCTTCATGGCTCCCATTAGTTGGACAGCAATGAAGCTCAGGCAGTCAGAGTCCTTTCACATGCACACCAGAACCGGAAGTCTAATATAAACTTTTAATGCTATTTATATCCTAAAGTTGCCATTTAATTTTAGTTGGACTGAACTCTGGCCCCTCCCACCAAAGTCAGATACAGGGGAGAGAGATCTGGGTTGGTGATAGAAAGATGGTGAGGGAGGGAGAAAGAGATATGGAAAGAAAGTATTTAGGTGAGGAAGAGAGAAAAGGGGTAGATGGAGGTGGGGAGAAAGTGTTTGCGGGGAGGAGAGAGTGGAGGGGAGAAAAACAGAGATGGAGATGCATAAAATGTTGTGTGTTCTGAACTCTGGCACCTCCTATCAAGGTCAGATACAGGAGAGAGAGAGAGGTGGTGATAGAATGATGGCTAGGAAGGAAGAAAGAAAGATGAAAAGAAAGTGTTGAGGTGATTAAGAAAAAGAAAAGGGGTGAATGGAGATGGGGAGAAAGCATCCAAGAGAAAGACAGAGTAAGGGGAGAGAAAGACTGAGGTGGGAAGAAAGAGACAGGTGCAGACAGAATGTATGAATGAATGAATGAATGAATGAATGAATGAATGAATGAATGAATGAATGAAGGAAGGAAGGAAGGAAGGAAGGAAGGAAGGAAGGAAGGAAGGAAGGAAGGAAGGAAGGAAGGAAGGAAGGAAGGAATGAAGGAATGAATGAATCAATCAATCAATCAATCAATCTCAGGCAATGCAAGTCTTTACAGTGAGTATTACATAAAGCAATAAAGGCTGAATGTAGTGCTATAGCCTGAATAAAGACCACTCTGAGAGAAATACAGTATTGTCCTTTCTTTTTCCAGGTTGTAGGACATTACATACTACTCAGGGATATATATGATCATCCATCATTATGTATTTTAGTGAAAATGCCATTACTAGCACCTGTGGCGGGAATGTAATATCCTTATAATATAGAAGAAATATCTTTCTATTTTGATGGTGAAAGTAGATTTAGAGTGCCAATAGTTTGAAACCTTTACCTACGATACTTGTGGCCTTTTAGTCAGATCACCTCTGAAGCTGTTCTCAATACTGGATATTGGCAAACAAGGTCACATTGATTTTCTTCAAATACTTGCATGAAAAATTGGAATAGAAAGTGTGGGTTAAACTATGAAAACAAAACTGGATAAGAAAAAGTAAAGAAGCAATTTGTATGCTATATGAGTATTGACTAATTTAAGGTTTGAAAATAAATATAAAAACTTAAACTTTTCAGTTATTTTAAAGATTTTCAACAGTTCTGATTGACATGTTTCATTTTTAGTTAATGTAATTAATGAAGCAGTCAGGCAGGATATAGACACCTGCCATTCTGCAATACTATATTAAAATAACATTTTCATTGAATCTCTGGAATATGGAGGTAAGTTTGAAGGTTACTCTACGATGAGACTTACTGTACATGGTAAACATACAATTGTCTATATCCTTCAAAGGAACTGGATTGATTCTGTAGGTTTTTTTAATAGTGCAAGTGAATCTAAAGTGAGCAAATATACTAAAATACAGGAAAAAGTTAGCTACAATATAAAAAGAGCCTATCAACTTTTTAATGTTCCATTTTGTAAAAAATATACTTTTGTATTGATAATAAAAGCAATTAAAACTTATAATATAAATAAGTGATTAAGAAATATGTCATAAACTAGAGATGTGCGGCTGGCACTTTTCGTGTTTTGTGTTTTGGTTTTGGTTCTAATTCTACTTTCGTGTTTTGGTTTTGGCTTGGTTTTACCAAAACCACCCTTTCGTGTTTTGGTTTTGGTTTTGGATCTGGATGATTTTTGAAAAAAACATAAAAACACCTAAAATAACAGAATTTTGGGGTAATTTTGCTCCTACGGTATTATTAACCTCAATAACAATCATTTCCACTCATTTCCTGTCTTTTCTGAACACCTCACAATATTGTTTTTAGGCCAAAAGGTTGCACCGAGGTTGCTGGATGACTAAGCTAAGCGACACAAGTGGACAACACAAACACCTGGCCCATCTAGGAGTGGCACTGCAATGTCAGACAGGAGGGCAGATATAAAAAAAGGCCCCAAACAGCACATCATGCAATGAAGAAAAAGAATTGCAATGAGGTAGTTGTATGACTAAGCCAAGTGACACAAACAATTGGCCCATCTAGGCGTGGCACTGCAGTGGCAGACAGGAGGGCACATATTAAAAAAAGTCCCCAAACAGCACATCATGCAAAGATGTAGAAGAGGTGCAATGAGGTAGCTGTATGACTAAGCCAAGCGACACAAACAATTCCAACTGGAATTATACGCCCAAATCACTGGAATTAATTGACAAAATAACTGTAATTAATAATTATACATCCAAATCACTGGAATTAAATGGCAAAATCTCAGTATCGCCTGCTTAGTGAAGTGGAATCTAGATGGTATTTGGTACCGGGGACACAACACCTCCATCAATTGTCTAAATACCACTGCACTAATGGCGGATACCGGACACATGTCTAACACCAACATAAGTGTCAAGGCCTCAGTTATGAGGGCTTCCATTGTCATATGAAGCTGAACCACTAGTCATGAACATAGGCCAGGGCCTCAGCCATTCCTTGCCACTCTGTGGCATAAATGGCATATTGGCAAGTTTATGTTTCTCCTCAGACCATTTAAATTATTTTTTTTTGGGTCTTTTTACTGAACCTTGGCTTTTTGGATTTTACATGCGCTCTACTATCACATTGGGCATCGGCCTTGGCAGATGACGTTGATGGCATTTCATTGTCTATGTCATGGCTAGTGGCAGCAGCTTCAGCACTAGGAGGAAGTGGTTCTTGATCTTTCCATATTTTATCCTCAAATTTTTGTTCTCCATTATGTTTCTGGAGTTATATAACACAATATGAGGCACAGGAATGACTGATGGCCAGCACAATACCACTGGTATGATGCAGCACAACACAGCAACACTGTGAGGGACTTGTTGTTATTATTATTATTATTATTATTATTATTATTAGACAGCAGCAGTGGACATATAGCAGCAGCGTATACCACTGTGACTGCCTGGTCACTGGAATGACTGATGGCCAGGACACTACCACTAGTCTGATGCAGCACAACACAGCAACACTGTAAGGGACTTGTTGTTGTTATTATTATTATTATTATTATTATTATTATTATTATACTATAGCAGTGGATATATAGCATCAGCATATACCACTGTGACTGCCTGGTCACTGGAATGACTGATGGCCAGGACACTATCACTAGTCTGATGCAGGACAACACAGCAACACTGTAATGGACTTATTATACAGCAGCACTGGACATATGGCAGCAGTGGACACCACCACTGTGAATGGTCACAGGATTGACTGATGCACAGGACACTAGCACTGGTCTGATGCAGGATAACACAGATAATTATACAGCAGCACTGGACATATGGCAGCAGATTTCACCACCACTGTGACTGGTCACTGGAATGACTGATGGCCAGGACACTACCACTGGTCTGAGGCAGGACAACACAGCAACACTGTAAGGGACTTATTATACAGCAGCACTGGACATATGGCAGCAAAGGACACCACCACTGTGACTGATGCACCACAACACACCACCACTGAACTGATGCAGCACAACACAGCACCACTGGACAGCACTGGACATATGGCAGCAGAGGACACCACCACTGTGACTGATGCAGCACAACACACCACCACTGAACTGATGCAGCACAACACAACACCACTGGACAGCACTGGACATATGACAGCAGAGGACACCACCACTGTGACTGATGCAGCACAACACACCACCACTGAACTGATGCAGCACAACACAGCACCACTGGACAGCGCTGGACATATGGCAGCAGAGGACACAAGCACTGTGACTGGACAGATTCAGCACAAGCCATGAACACTGAGGATACTGAAAGAATGGAGACACGTCCTTTCTATACACTCTCCAATGCCGGAGTGAAAATGTCGGGGACACGCGGCTCCTTATATGGAATCCAAATCCTGCGAGAATCTGACAGTGGGATGATGACGTTTTGCCTCTTTCTGGTTTCCGAGTCAGGTGGGAAAACCCGAGCCTGGCTCGGTACTAGGCTCGAATGGTGAAGTTCGGTACAGTTTGGTTCTCTGAGAACTGAACCCACTCATCTCTATAATAAACGCAGTATCATCTTTTTCTTAAAGCACTAATGTGTTAGTACCAAATTGCCGGTTGTTATGAATAGCCATTCCAGTATATCAGCACAGTACAATTCAAATTAATTTATACATTGAATGCAATTCTTGCTATTTTTTCTCATTTTATGAGATTTTTAAGTTGGACTAGCCCAGACAGGGCATATTTTGAAATACAAAAAACAATTAAATGGTGGCTGGTGCACTAGAAGCAGACAGTAACAGAAAACAAATACATATTTGGTTAGACAGAAGAAAGTAAATGAAACACTAATGATGGAAAATGTTCAAATATGGTACTTAGGGGGTAATTCCAAGTTGATCGCAGCAGGAAATTTTTTAGCAGTTGGGCAAAACCATGTGCACTGCAGGGGGGGGGGGGGCAGATATAACATGTGCAGAGAGAATTAGATTTGGGTGGGTTATTTTGTTTCTGTGCAGGGTAAATACTGGCTGCTTTATTTTTACACTACAATTTAGATTGCAGATTGAACTCACCACACCCAAATCTAACTCTCTCTGCACATGTTATATCTGCCTCCCCTGCAGTGTACATGGTTTTGCCCAACTGCTAAAAAATTTCCTGCCGCGATCAACTTGGAATTACCCCCATAGAACACAGGATAAGTGGTGGCTAATTGGATACTAACATATTATCCAGAGGTGTCACCAGGTGTGCACTCTGAACAGCTCCTTGGCTTGGCAGCCCCAAAAGGGGTGTGGCCTAACAAAAGAGGGCATGGCCTCAAAGCATCTCCATTTTTTCTCACTCCAGGGGCGTGTCCAGTATCCCTGGATTTGCTGGCTGCCCCCAGAGACTGGGCTGAGTGCAGTGTCAGCTCTTCATGTGTGACAGGAGCCATGTGTTGCAGGTGAATATCATACTGCAGCACTCGGCTCTTGTTACTTCAAAAGTGCCGGCACTTTGGTGTCACCCCTTCAGAGGGTGACACCTGGGTGCAGGCCTCCCCTCCCCTGTACCTGGCATGTGATGCCACTGATATTATTTCATCCACCACTTATCCAGTGTTTTATGCCCACATTAAATCTATGGCATATAGCATAAGGTAGTAAATCTGGTTTCCATGGCTGCCACAACTATAGTTACTTTGCATGCAACTCAGACGCCAAATGCATATATGGCAAATTATTATTATCTCATTTTATACAGAACTAGATGAGATATCATTAAAAAACAGTGTAATACATTTAAATAAAATAGAAAACAAATTTCGGTTAGGACATAGTATAAGTATATTGTATACTGTTGGGGTGGAATTATATAAAGGACAGTATATAAGAGACAAAACATTATATAAAGGAAAAGGCAGGGTTAGTAGAAGCAGGGCCTGATCAACCAATAGGCTGATCAGGCTGCAGCCTAGACCACTGGATCCCAGGGGGGGCGTGGCAGGTACAGACGTCATGTGCGTCATGACATCACACGATGGCACTGTACATTCCCGTGCTCGCAGAGCCAGTACACAGCCTGTGCGGCTGCGCCATTCCCACCCGCACTCCCAGAGCAGCCTGCCTGCTGCCCACCCTGGGCTGTAGACAGCTGGGTGTTGGCTGCCCAGGACAGTCCTGAGGAAAGGATTGGCGGCAGGACTCCCCAACCATCAGTGTTTCCACTGACCCAGTGCAGCACAGGTGGGGATGGGAGCTGGGCATCCTGCATGGATGGGGGGGGATTCTACCCAGCACAGGGGGTTGTGGATTCTGGTAAAATTCTGCACAGGGAGGATGCTGTATGGGGGGAGGGATTCTGCATAGGCTGCACATGCTGTAATTCATTCACTGCCAATATGGATCTGTGTCTTATCTGAACAGTAGGACCTTGTCTCCTGAGCTGCTAGAAGAGAAGCTATTGTTGTGCACTAGAAGCTACAAATTCCTCTCTTTCCGTAACCCGGGCCTGCTAGTAATATTATCCTGATTACATCCCCAGTCTGTGTCATCCATACATAAATACAGATTATAGAGAAAATACACATTCATGTTTAATCGCATTTTAGCTGAGTAAAGTGTTTGACCATACCATCTCCTGGGTGTAATATGCTTTTGACCAGAACTGTTTTGTGGATAATGTGAGGTTTAGCCAGAGAGATGATCTACAGAATGCATGGTTTGAGAGCTATGATATGTATTTACTGTACCATGTATTTCTCATTAAACCAATAAATGACAACCCCAGCTAAGGGGATAGTTTTGAAACCTCAGGATTATACACTGCATCTGTTTAATGGGTGTGGATAATGCAGATAATTCCTGCATTCAGGGGACGGGGGAGTGGAGGAGGACCCCACTTTTGTATTAGCCTAGGGCAGCTGGAACCCTTAATCAGGCCCTGAGCAGAACTAAGGTGCTAAGGCTCTTCCTTAACACACTTATTGTGAAAAATATTAAAGATAACATTTACTATTCCTCCACTAGCGTGTTATTACTGAGCAGATGCTACACTAAAATAAGTATCTGAAGATCTAGGTTAGGGGAAGACACATTAAAATTGTCCCATCTGACTTCCGGTTCTGGCATGGGAGAGTTAGCAGCTTCTCCCTGCAGCTCCACTCCCCACGCCAGCTCACCCTGCATTAAACCTGTCAGAGACACGTAAACACCGCTCCCGCTCTCCTTATCATTCGGATAAGGAGATGGACAAGTACCTGGGAGCTCCGGGTCCGACCAAGCAGGCTCCCTCCCCACAACAACAATGCCAGGAGAAGCGTCTGGGGTAGGACAATATGGCGCCGGGCCCAGACAGTTCCCAGGGGACGCCAGCGGCAAAGAAACCAATTTCAGACCTGAAAAGTGATCTTAACAGCAGCGCTGACCGCAAAGGTATTTCTTCTCTCTCCTATACCGACTCAGTCACAGCTGTACAAACTATTATGATGCCATTACTCCAGAAAGCTGTAACAGACATTACTGCACAACATGGCCGTCTCACTGAACGCATGACTGTAGCTGAGACACATATAGGGAGAAACATGGATGATATCAATAACATGCAGAAAACAGTGCGTACATTGGAACTTGATAACAGATGCCTTTCCGAGAAGTTAGATAATATTGAGAATAGGACCATGCAAAACAATTTGAAGATCACTGGCTTGCCTGAGACCATTAAGAAACAGTAATTAGAGCATTTTGTTTGCAATACATTCCCTAAATTGCTTCATGTTGATTCAGCCTGTGCAGACATGATAATAGAGGGAGTCCACAGACTTGGCGAATTGAAACTTCAAACCCCACAGAAACCTAGAGTGGTTATATTCAAAACATTTAATTATTTACACAAGCAAGCTTAATGGGCTGCATCCCGGAAAGTTAACCGTATTATCTGGGATGGCAATTCCCTACGTTTGTTTCAGGACTTCTCTGTGGAACTTTCTAGGGCTCGTCGCTCGTTTTACCTGTATGTGCAGCCTTGGTTCAAGCAAACCGTAAATTTTATATGATGTTTCCTGCACGATTCAGAATCTTTACAGAATTGGGATTAATTGATTTTACTTATGCTGCAGATACTGAAGCATATATGAATGAAGAAGCTGAGGAGACTGGGTCGAGAGACATCACAGACCCTCCTGTGGTCTGACTCTACATATGTTTATCCTTTACTTAGGATAATCTACCTATCGTTGTCTTCTGTTTACATTGATTCGCTTTCTTGCAGTATTTTCTATGTGCAAGGTGTTCTGAATGTTAACTGCTCATAGATGTGTATTACAGTTAATAATCAGTATATTTGAGTGAGAGGTCATGGCTGACTTTTCTACTTTACTTTAATAATAATTTTTCTTCTTACTATACTTATCTAGCTATACCTAGTTGTATTTTATTTGTTTTTTTTTATTGGTGTTACTAAATTTAGTGAGCTTGGCAGGGGTTCCGGAGCCTTGCCCTCTATCAAATTCATTACTGTTTTGATATGTCGCCTGTTATTTGCTATCCTGGTGATGCAAGTACCCGGTTCTTTCGGAAAGTCTGCGTTGATTTTTCTATTTTACTGCTCATCTTTTATGTTTTGAGTTTTTGTCCTTTATTTATTCCCCCCCCTCATGTTTTTGCCTATCCTATTACCCCCTTTTACCATTATTTATCATCTACTGTTCTTTACTTATGTCTCTTAGACTAGGTTTGCTTAATGTAAGGGGCATCCATACCCCAGCTAAGCGTAAAAGACTAATGACATACCTTTAAAAAAAAGAAGTGGATATTATATGTTTACAGGAAACACATTTAATGCCAAACAAAGTGAAAAAAATTACAAATGTTGAACTGGTGTCTATTGGGATCTGTATCATTTAATATTAAATCATGTGGTGTGGCGATCCTAGCGAAAAGATCTTTGAATGTTTTAGTGGATTCTACTTATGTTGATCCTCAGGGTAGATACATAATTTTAGAAATAACTGTGGCTGGTCTCGCCTTTACTATTTGTAATGTTTATGCACCTACCCAGTATAATACAGCTTTTTTTATTGACTTCATAACAAAGTTACACAGTTATGATCAATCCAAGCTGATTATTTGTGGTGATCTAAACTTAGTGTCTTCTCAATTTTTGGATAGATCCCCTCCACCTAACAAAGTACTTTCATTACCGAAAATAGGAGTTCCTGTTCTTAGTAAAACCTTTAATCTGGTTGACACGTGGCAGGCTCTGAACCCCACTGAAAAGGATTTCACTTGTCTATCGCTAACACATGATACATGGTCAAGGACTGATTATATATGGATAGCGACTCATATTTTTCCAAAAGATATTTCAACTATGATTGATCCCCCACTTTTGTCTGATCATGGCCTAGTCAGTATAGTATTAAGTTTTGGTAAGTCTAATGCATCCAAACCCATGTGGAAATTTCCTTCTCATTTATATCAGTCTCAAAGCCTACGTGATAAACTCTTGTCAGTATGGATGGATTATAGTTCATTAAATGCTGAAATGGCTGTCTCTAATACTCCTATTTTTTGCAATCTGCAAGTGCAGTAATTCATGGAGAAGTAATAGCATTCATCTCACATAATAGAAAACAGCAGAAACATACCTACCTTTATTAAAGTGTTACCAAAACTGGGCCGTGATTTAACTTTACCAGGTTTGTATAGACCAATCTCTCTGCTAAATATTGATTATAAAATATTGACAAAAATATTGGCAGAGAGATTGAAGCCTATATTACCTATTCTGATCCATAAAAATCAGACAGGATTTGTTTCTGGAAAACATTCTGTAGTAAATGTACGAAGAGTACTAGCAGCTATACAACACATTTCTTCTTCCGCTTCTTCCCCTTCTTCTTTTTCTTATTCTTCTTCCTCTTTTTTTTCTTCCTCTTTGGCCAACTCCTCTACTAATATGGTTCTTACATTAGACGCAGAAAAAGCCTTTGATTTAGTTTTATGGCCATATCTTTTTAAAACCTTACAAAATTTTGGTTTCCCATCCCATTTCATCCATATACTTCAAATTCTATACACTTCTCCTAAATCATATGTAGCTTGTAATGGTCATCACATGATCTGCCAGCGCCGCCCTTCCATACACTGTGAACGGGAACCATGTCGCATTAACACGGATTCCGTTCACACTACACAGCTTACTGGGTTGAACACGTGTTCAACCCGGCAAGATACCCGGGGGGACACCGTTTCCACTAGGAAAAAACACGGGTAAATGGAAAAGGGGTATAAAACACTGACCCCTCTCCACCCTACACTACATTACTGACCCCATTGTAGCCTACACTACATTACAGATTCCTCTATACCCTACACTACATTACTGGCTCCATTGTAGTTAAAAACAAACACATTAGCACACAAAAATAATAAAGCATATAGGTCCCACAGGAAAATAATAAAACACATTGGCACTGCTAAAAAAATAATACAGCACACAGGTCACTTCAGGAAAATAATAAAGTAAATAGGCCACCACAGTAACATAGTAACATAGTAACTAAGGTTGAAAAAAGACAATTGTCCATCGAGTTCAACCTATTTGTGGTCTCCTATGCAGTCTTATTATAGTACTAGTTATTTTTATGTTAGGACTAGTTATATTAACTATAATGCGTGCCTATGCACTATATCCCTGAATATCTTTATCCAATAGGAATTTATCTAACCCATTCTTAAAGGTGTTGTCTGAGTCTGCTGTTACTACTCTCTTAGGCAGGGAATTCCAAACACGTATTGTCCTTACTGTGAAAAAACATTTTCACCTCAATGTACGGAAACTCCTCTCCTCTAACCTAAGCGAGTGACCACGTGTCTTCTGTGTTGATCTTATAGAAAACAGGTCCCACCCGAGCTCTGTGTATTGACCCCTTATATATTTGTAGATGTTGATCATGTCCCCTCTTAGTCTCCTCTTTTCCAATGTAAACATGCCTAGCCTTGCAAGCATTTCCTCGTATTCCAGCATCTCCATGCCCTTGATTAGTTTGATCGCCCGCCTCTGAACCTTTTCTAGCTCCAGGATATCCTTTTTGTAATATGGTGGCCAAAATTGCACACTGTATTCAAGATGTGGCCTCACTAGTGATTTATATAATGGGAATATAATACTCTCGTCCCTTGCATCAATTCCCCGTTTTATGCATGCTAATATCTTTTTAGCCTTCTTTGATGCACTCCTACTTTGGGTACTGCTGCTTAATTTGTTATCTATGTGAAAATAATAATGCACATAGCCACCACAGTGAAAATAATAAAGTAAATAGGCCAACACAGTGAAAATAAATCATATTGTTTTCACATGAAAATAGCATAGGTAAATCAAAACTTTCAATCTGTGTCTAAGCCTGAAGCTGTGGCATCCCTCACATGGTTGGGTGGCATGTCTCTCCCTCTTATTATAACTAGGGGACCCTGTGTCATCGTTCCCTCCTTAGGCTTCAGTGTGAGCTATGTCCCATTCCTTCCTACTGTGAGAGTTATGTAACCCTTCCCCTGGTCTCTATGTGAGCCATGTCCACACCTTGCTCTGTGTGAGTGATATCACTACTTTCCCCTTTGGTGAGCCATATCCCCCTTCCCTGTGAGAGCCATGTCCTCCTTCCCTTTTTTGTGAGCCATGTCCTATGTATGAGCCACCCCCCCCTCCCTGTGATCCCTTTCCACATGTGAGCTATGTCCTCCTATTCCCATGTGTGAGCCATGCCCTCCTTCCCTGTGTGTGTAAGCCATACCCCCTTTCTCTGAGTGAGCCATATCCTCCTTCCCCATTTGTGTGTGAGCCATGACCCCCCTTCCGCCTTTGTGAGCCATGTCATCCTTCCCCCTGTGTGTGAGCCTTTCCCCCTTCCCCTGATTAAGCCATGTCCTCCCCTCCTCTGTGTGAGCCATGTCCCCCCTTCCCCTGAGTAAACCATGTCATCCTTCTCCCTGTGTGTGAGCCATGCGCGCCTTCCCCTGAGTGAGCCATGTAATCCTTCCCCCTGTGTGTGTGAGCCATGCCCCCCTCCCCTGAGGGAGCCATGTCATCCTTCCCCCTGTGTGTGTGAGCCATGCCCCCCCATCCCCTGAGTGAGCCATGTCCTCCTTCCCCCATATGTGTCATACCACTTATTCTGGACAGCCATTGCCCACTGCTGTTTTCTCAACTCTCTCCTCTAAAGAGACTGACAGCTCGTTACCCTCCTCCGCAGACTCCAGACTGGCTCCTCCTTAGCCAACGTACATCATCTGCCCGGGTCGCTGTTGGCTGTCATGTGACGTCTGCGATCACCCAGAGCACAGCTGAAGTCACAGAATGGGAGTGCCACGCTGATGCTGATTGGCAGTCTGCCTCCGGTCAGAGGGTGCTTTAATGTGTTTTAACATGTGAGGTCTTTTGAGGCAGGAAGGCCAGGTCAGAAGACAATGGGCGAGCCAGGTGCCCCCTTCAGGACTGGAGCCCATCTCTGTTTCCGGGCTCCAGTCCTGACTCTGTTGCCTCCAGGTGTTCCGCCCCTGATGTTGCCCCTTAGAAGTTATTATCTGATGATGATGATGATGATGATAATGTGTGATCACCAAACAATGACACCTACACTACATATTGTATTAATAAATGTAGGGATTGGGTCAAAGGATCCTATCTCCCTCATCCTGGTTTAATAAAAATCTCACAGGTTATCACATTTGAAATAAGTGGATTTCTTTCTTTCTCTTGCTGTTGACACTTAATAGTTATTATATTGTGATTATATCTGATCACCAGACAATAACATCTTACATAGGGTTACCGTAATATCCATTTCATCCAGGACACATAGGCCCTCATTCCGAGTTGTTCGCTCGCAAGCGGATTTTAGCAGATTTGCTCATGCTAAGCCGCCGCCTACTGGGAGTGAATCTTAGCATCTTAAAATTGCGAACGATGTATTCGCAATATTGCGATTACACACCTCGTAGCAGTTTCTGAGTAGCTCCTGACTTACTCGGCATCTGCGATCAGTTCAGTGCTTGTCGTTCCTGGTTTGACGTCACAAACACACCCAGCGTTCGCCCAGACACTCCTCCGTTTCTCCAGCCACTCCTGCGTTTTTTCCGGAAACGGTAGCGTTTTTTCCCACACGCCCATAAAACGGCCTGTTTCCGCCCAGTAACACCCATTTCCTGTCAATCACATTACGATCGCCAGAACGATGAAAAAGCCGTGAGTAAAATTCCTAACTGCATAGCAAATTTACTTGGCGCAGTCGCACTGCGAACATTGCGCATGCGCATTAAGCGGAAAATCGCTGCGATGCGAAGATTTTTACCGAGCGAACAACTCGGAATGAGGGCCATAGAATTACGCAGGTTCCATAGTCGGCTAAATTCAAGCCTGTATTTCCCCTGGTTTTAGTCAGTGAAGCCTGCATTTCCACTTGTTTTAATTATCCACAGTACCTGTGTAAATCATGTGTCCCTTGTTAAAGGTATATTATGGCAACCAGTGCCAGATTAAGGTCCATATGGGCCTGGAGCTGAAATTTAGGAAGGGCCTATTGTGTGCCTCGGCAGGAGATGTGACAAGCGCTGCGGTGGTGTGACTAGTGATGTGGGGGTGTGATCAGTGTGGGTGTGGTCTAATTAGGGTGTGTGGCCTATGCCATGTGAGTGACACAGTCAACACTTACTGACAGACACTACTTACTGGCACACACACACACACACACACACAAAACACAAAGCTTACTGACACAATCACCACTTACTGACAGACAGTATTTACTAACACACACACTCACAACACAAAACTTACCGTATCAGACACCACTTACTGATAGATATTACTGACTGACACACACGCACAACACAGATAAACTTACTGACACAGACATTACTTACTGACGCACACACACAACACAATACTTATACCATTCTCGCATCACAATGCTGGGTCCCACCTGGGAATTGGAAATGGGTCCATTCCTGGGTGGGACCCGGCATTTGATCTACACACCGCCAACCCGACCCGGCAATTTGCCGGTTCAGGTTGCCATCTGTGGGCGGAGATGGAGTCGGCACCAGGTACGGAGGCGGCGCTGGGAGATGAGATCATCCCTATGCAGTGAACGGGTCCCGGGTTGCATCGACCTGGGTGACCCGTTCACACTGCACCGGACCTGGTATTTAACCCGGGAATAACCCTTCTTTATTCCCGGGTTGAATTACCGGGTCAGGCAATCCAGAATTCGCCCATATCCCCTTTCACAACACACATCGGAACGTGTCAACGCAGCAATATACCCAGTCTATACCAGGTTATTTTTGCGATGTGAAAGGGGTATTACTGACACAGACACCCACCACTTACTGACAGACACTACTTACTGACACACACAGTACAAAACCTACTGACAGACACTACTTACTGACACACACAAAACTTACTGACACAGACACCATGCAAAATGTACTGACACAAACACTACTTACTGACACCAGTGGTGCACACAGTGCGTGGGCGTGGTCACATGTCATTAAGGGATGTGACCATGTGACACTAGGTGGAGTGGTTATATATTATGTGAATCCATGGCACAGACACTGCCTGTCCCTGCGGACTACAGAGACAAGGACAGCAGGATGTGACACTTGTTATAGAATAAAAAATATATGTAAGCTGTGTACCCAGCACTCATCCTGTTATAATGTGAATATATTATATATACGCTGTGTACCCAGCACTCATCCTGTTATAATGTGAATATTTGCTCCAGTGCCCTCCTTCGGTTTTTCAAGCTGTGGACAGAGTACAATGAGGCAGCACTCCCGAGTCTTGCTGCTGCAGTAAGATTTATTTAGTAAGATTCTGGATCAATAAATCTTACTGCATCAGCAAAACTCGGGAGTGTCGCCTCATTGTACTTGTGAGGAGGGGTCCCGACCATTAGAGTTACTCACCGGGGTGTAGTATGAGCTGCCGGCGGCCAGCATACCGGCGCCGGGATCCAGACTGCCGGCTTCCCGACAGCAGGGCGAGCACAAATGAGCCCCTTGCGGGCTCGCTGCGGGCACAGTGGCGCGCCTAAGCGCCACGCTATCCTCTCTCCAGGGTGTTCGTGGACCCCCAAGAGGGAGAAAATGTGTCGGTATGCCGGTATACTGTGCGCCAGGATCCCAACAACTGGTATACTGAATACCACCCACACACCGCTGGCCCGGCCCCCATCGTCACTTTTTCTCTGTCTGTCTGCCAGGTGCGGGAGGGTGATGACATCACCTTCATGCTCCCAGCAGTCTTTTTCCCGGAAAGGGAAGAAGGTGCTGGCGGCGCCTCCGAGTAAGATCTAGGAGCTTGGTGGTGGTGTTTTACAGTGTGGCGAGGGTATAGCGTACTGGCGGACACATTCTTAATGGTATGCCACACTTGCAGGACTGACTAACACACACACAATGCAAAACATATTGACACACACGACACAACACAAAACTTAGACACACACACAATGCAAAACTTACTGACACTACTTACTGACGGGTGGTCTTCAGTATGCCGACTGACGGGATCCCGGCGCACAGTATACCGGTGCCGGGATCCCGACAGCCGGCATACCGACACTTATTCTCCTTCGTGGGGGTCCACGACCCCCCTGGAGGGAGAATAAAATAGTGTGGCGCGCGTAGCGCCACCGTGCCCATAGTGTGGCGAGCGCAGCGAGCCCGCAAGGGGCTAATTTGCGCTCGCCACACTGTCGGTAAGCTGGCGGTCGGGCTCTCGGCGCCGGTATGCTGGTCGCCGGGAGCCCGACCGCCGGCATATCGTAGTGAACCCCTTACTGAAACACACACTGACACCGACACTACTTACTGACAGACACTACTTACTTAGCGACACACACACACACAAATCATCCCCCCCCCCCTCCCCAAGACTTACTGACATAGACACCACTTACATAGGAGACCTCAGGGCCTGGTGTGGGCTGCTACTCACATGGTTTTGCATGCCCCCTCAGCTCTGACATCCAGGGACCCAGCTCTCCTAAAAGACAGCACTGCAGCAGCCTCCTGCACAGACCCTTCCCCTCTTGCATGAGGCATGTTATTGTTGGGAAGCTGCAGCAGGAGTGGTATGCTGCAGCAAAAACATTTATGTGTTGATGGACAAGGGGGCGGAGCTTCGGATTGGTTCGGGGGCGGAGCCTTGGCGATATCTCCGAGGCTCCGCCCCCATACCCATCCGAAGCCCCGCCCCCTCGCACATCAAAACATAATTGCTTTTGCTGCAGCATACCACTCCTGCTGCAGCTTCCCAACATTAACATGCCTCATGCAAGAGGGGAAGGGTCTTAACAGGAGGCTGCTGTCTCGGAACTATTTGCGTGGCCCCGCCCCCTTGCCCGTCCGAAACCCCGCCCCTTGCTCGACCGAAGCCCCGCACCCTTGTGACACGAAGCGGTCGGAACACTGGCTGACCAGTTTGGGGTGGGGGTGAATGGGCAGCCTGAGGAGAGTGAGTGAGCTGCTGTATGTGCTGCTGACAGGAAATTTTTTTTTTTCTGTCAGCACTGGCCACTGCCTGCACTGCACTCTGTGGGCCTATTTTCAATGGGGGGCTTGGAGCTGCAGCTCCATCCGCCCCATTGTTAATCCGGCCATGATGGCAACCCTAACCTTACACTACAGAAATCATTAAGCAGCACAGGTATGAGTAGGTGTATTGTATGTCCAGATCTCCTCCATCCTTACTAACATAAATTATAGTTCCCTTTATTTGATGCAATAGGCAAACGCAGGGGTGGATTCAAGTTGCCCAGAAACCCCCCTCCTCTTGATCAGTGGGTCAAATTATGACCACAATAGCAACAGCATATAATACGATTACTTGAGCTGTCACCAAAACATGCAGTTTAAGAAACAGTGAGAAGCTGCTGCAAATGCAGCTTTTTCTACCAAGTTTGTTGTGTGTGTGTGGATCTGAGTGCTCAATCATTGCAATGGACCAGGGAGTAGCTGCCAGGAAGAAGAGACAGGAGCCTTTCCATGAAATGGGAGGGTGCTGTTCTGTCTCCTACAGGTTCTATAATGTGTGTGTATTTATGTATTATGAGATGTTTATCCATAGGTGTGCGCAGGGGGGGTGCCTGGTGCGCACAGGCACCCCCTAATGTCTGGCATCCGATCTCACATGCCTGAGGCAGTGATCGCTGAGCAGGCTGATTACTGTCCCCTCTGCGCTGCACCCTGTCAGGACTGCATTACTGACCAGATGCCTGGGTTAATCAAGGGTGCCACTGCCACTGGCTTTCAAACTCCCGGCTCCACCTCCATGTACAATAACAGCATGATGTGACGTGATTACATCATGCTGCTGGCACGCCCACCCGCCACACGCCCACCTCTTTCCTTCTATGCTATGTCAACTCCAGCCACTGATGAGGATCAGCATGCAGCCAGCGTTCCTCTTAGGAAGACAAATTCAATACTGGCAGGCGGTCGGCAGCAACATTGACATGTCATTCGTTTTTCCAGCAGCAGCAGTACTAGTCTGTGACTGTCAATGTCAGTTTAGTTACAGACTTGTAAGTAAGCTGCTGCAGCTTGCAGGGAAAGAGAGGGGGAGCCAGACCTGGCTGAGGAGGAGCAGTGTAACTGCAGTGAGTGCCATCAGGGGTGTTTGTTTGGTCCACACCACAACATCTGACAATGTATCTGGTTTATTAGGATTGGTACAAGGGTGGATATTTTATATTGCGTTGACCATCAATAGATGGTGCTAGACACGCCCAAAAGGCGGTGCTAGACACACCCCTCCGACGGTGCACCCCCTAATAAAATGTACTGCGCACGCCTATGTGTTTAATCTTTTCCTGACCACTTATATTATGTATATTAACATGTTTGATACAGCCTATACTATAGACCATAGGTTCTCAAACTCGGTCCTCAGGACCCCACACAGTGCATGTTTTGCAGGTAACCGAGCAGGTGCACAGGTGTATTAATTACTCACTGACACATTTTAAAAGGTTCACAGGTGGAACTAATTATTTCACTTGTGATTCTGTGAGGAGACCTGCAAAACATGCACTGTGTGGGGTCCTGAGGACTGAGTTTGAGAACCTGTGCTATAGACCATTCAGTATACAAATAGACCAGTGTGTACACATATATGTACAGGATCATTACGTCTACCACTTGCCAAGACTCTTACACTTGCTCCAATGTCCCGCAGAGTGGGAGAGTATGGAATACATTTGGAAACCCCCCCCCCCCCCCCTCTAGAAATGCTGCATTTGCCCTTGGATGCAGTACATTGCCCAAGTGTTCAAAATGGTATGTCTTTATGGACTACATATTCTGTAGTATTATTATTACATATGCCATATGCAAAATGCTAGGGACGAGAATTATTTCTTATACACCTATACTTACATCCTAATGGTAATTGGAAACAATATTTTTAATCATTTTGTGTATGAAACAAAGTTTGTGTACATTAAACCACCAGAAATCAAAGGTGTCACTATCTCAGTAATGTTCCAAAAATAATATCATATTTTGTGGATGGGAGACTCAAACTGCATCATTTTTATTATGAAAACTATGGGGGTCATTCCGAGTTGTTCGCTCGGTAAAAATCTTCGCATCGCAGCGATTTTCCGCTTAATGCGCATGCGCAATGTCCGCACTGCGACTGCGCCAAGTAAATTTGCTATGCAGTTAGGATTTTTACTCACGGCTTTTTCATCGTTCTGGCGATCGTAATGTGATTGACAGGAAATGGGTGTTACTGGGCGGAAACAGGCCGTTTTATGGGCGTGTGGGAAAAAACGCTACCGTTTCCGGAAAAAACGCAGGAGTGGCCGGAGAAATGGAGGAGTGTCTGGGCGAACGCTGGGTGTGTTTGTGATGTCAAACCAGGGAACGACAAGCAGTGAAATGATCGCAGATGCCGAGTAAGTCTGGAGCTACTCAGAAACTGCTACGAGGTGTGTAATCGCAATATTGCGAATACATCGTTCGCAATTTTAAGATGCTAAGATTCACTCCCAGTAGGCGGCGGCTTAGCATGAGCAAATCTGCTAAAATCCGCTTGCGAACGAACAACTCGGAATGACCCCCTATGTGTAGTATCCTGCTTTTGCTGTTTTGAAAAGATGGATTTATGCTAAAGCAAGGTACGGTACCTCAAAGTAGTGGTGGTGCTTTAAAAAAAAACAACAACCAACAACATACAGATACACATATTTAATTAAGTTACATTTCTTCCAGTTTCAAAGAAAAGAATACACTTTTTTTCTCCTGAGTAGATTTCCTTTGCTGTATTAGGAGGTATAAGCAAATTAATAAAAAATGTGATATGTTCTTAAAACAAGGCATCATTTGTGCGAGTATGACATAAAAAAAACTGCTGATATTCATGTTGGAACCTGCCCAAAATCTGCCAACATAAGGTCAGCACGTGTCAAAAAAGCCCCGGTGATGAAAGAGTTAATACATGACATGCAACATAATGCTAATTTTTCCGGTATCTATGCTAATGTTTAATAGATTGCCAATACAAATTATAATATTTCAGCAGAAATTTCACACCAATACCTAAAGAATATGAAAAAATACCAGTTAGTGTAATTCTCATTCATGAAACACAGTATGCAAAATTTGTCTGAACTGTTCATAATTATTTGACCTTTCCATTAATTAGTTGTTCTCTGCTTCTCATAATTATGTACTTGACCATTCTCCAGGGAGCCCATTTTATTATATGTACTGTAGTTCTTTGCAAATTTGGGCATTTATTAAATTGTTATTATTTATAATGTTTACATATAGTTAATTATCATGTATAGCTCTATAGGTTTCATTTGCACTTATTCAAGCTAAATTAATTTGAATGTAAAGTCATTATTTTAGCTCTATTTATTTTTTTGTCAAACATTGTTATTGCAGAAAAGATACATTTGTAAACAAATGAACAGCAAAAGCTCAGGGGTAACAGCAACATTTAAAAATATACAGTACATTAATTAAATTATTACAGGGTAATGTCACCAATGGGTTTGCTAGATCTCCACCCTTTGGGGCTAATTCAGACCTGATCGCTAGGGTGCATTTTTTGCATCCATGCGATCAGGTAGTCGCCGCCTACAGGGAGAGGGGGAAATCGCTGTGCAGGGGTGCGATTGCATGTAAAGGAGAGCTGCACAAACAGAAGTTTGTGCAGTCTCTGCACAGCCCAGAACTTACCACAACAACACTCAGCTGCTAAAACAGCGCCTCAAAAGCAGAACCAATATAGATTTTAAAATTCCTAATAAGGAACAACTCCTGAAGTACTGCGCTTGCCGATATCACTATGTGGAGTGAGCAAACGAACAGCAAAACAAGAAAAAATGGCTGCGCTGTATGTCCGGAGGTGATAAAGGGAGAGAGCCGACATATAGAATATATTATATTTATTATAAAAAATGAGCAGTAGAACAAGACATATATAGACCAATAAATATAAATATAATAATTACACCTTGATAATCTCAGGATATGGAACGTGTATATGGCAATTAAAAATGAGATGGACGATATAAATATAAAAAAGTCAGTTTCCGCAAATTGTCAGCCGTGGCTAGGCTGGAAATGAGTGAAACAGCACATACAATTCCAAATGGCGGAATGCTTGTAGTCATCAGGTATAACGTGCAGACGGTGTTACCTCTATAGTGGGCTGGTCGAAAGCCGGGCGTCCCCGGCCGTCTGTCCTGCAGTGCCCACATCCACTGTGCAGCGGGGAGGAGATGGAGAGTCACCTTTTTGGAATAGCTGACTGTGGCGGCGTGTCGTCCAGCGGTCGCTCTCAGTGATTTGGCAGCCAAATGGAGATCCAACTTAATCAGCATGAGTACACCTGGTATAACACCTGAGCAAGGTGTGTGAAGAGGTTGGGTCTCTGACGCGTTTCGTCACATACCATGTGACTTTTTCAAAGGTACGATACTAATTTTTTATAATAAATATAATATATTCTATACGTCGGCTCTCTCCCTTTATCACCTCCTGACATACAGCGCAGCCGTTTTCTCTTGTTTTACAGCCCAGAACTTACTAATCCGCTGCGATGATCGGGGCTGGAGCTGACGTCAAGAATCCTCCCTTCTAATGCCTGTCCCACCTGCGTTTTTCCGGACACTCCTCAAAAACCACCCACAAACGCCGTCTTCCTGTCAATCTCCTTGCATTCACCGGTGCAATGGTATTTTTTGCACCATCCCTTTGCTCCTGGCACTCCCTGTCACTGTGGACCTTCGCGCCTGTGCATTGCGGTGCATACGCATGCGCAGTTCAGACCTGATCGCCCGCTGTGCGAAAACGCACATCAGCGATCATGTCTGAATCGGCCCCTTTATTCATATGCAAGATGGGACAGTTTTAGCTAGGATTGGGTATACATTGACACCTACTATACTGTACTTTTCAAATAGGCTAAGCAGTAAAGGTAAAGAAGAACATGATGTGGTACTGTCACAATAATTGTGAACCCAGGCAAAACTGGCAAATGTTTGTACACAGCTTGTATCTTATATTATTATTATTATTATTATTATTATTATTATTATTATTATTTCTAATCACTCATTCATCTCCAGCATGTTACTTTTATATGCAGTTTATCTTTAAAGTGATATACTTATTTTTTTCTTTATGGTCCATACCTTTTGAAAAATGTCTGCGACATGCTGCAGTTTTAAAACAGTCTGAGCAGTGGTGGATTTCCCACTAGGCATGTGAGGCACGTGCCTAGGGGTGACACTTGCTGGGGGAGCTGCACAGCATGATCACTTACATGAGATCCCTGCTAGGTCAATGTCCAAATAAGACCAGGTGATTCTTTTTTTTTTTTTTTTTAGATTATGACATGTTTTTATTTTGGAACTGGTTTGGGAGCAGGGGGCAATGGTCAGTACATTGTGGTGGTGGACGGGAAGAGAGGTTGGTGCTGCTTTGGCAGTCGGGAGGCCCACACATGAAGGGAGCAAAGACATGATAGAGGACGGAAGATAGTGTTGTGCCTACAGGCAGCCTGACCCTTAAATTCATTACCGCTAAATGGTAAAGAAGAAAACAATGTGGAATTTTCACCATAATTGTGAACCCAGGCAAATCTGGCAAATGTTTCATACACAGCTAGTATCTATTATTATTATTATTATTATTATTATTATTTATTATTTTTATTATTATTATTATTATTATTATTATTATTTCTACTTCATCTCATAATGCAGTGTGGAGATAAATGGCAGAATATGTAATTTTGCAGAGGAACAAATTATCAGCAATCTTTGAGTTTGCTCTACAATTACACAGGATATATATATTCTACGCATTAGTTATACTTCTGCATTTTGAAGTGGGGGGGATTTACAATTTATAAGTAGAAATGGGGCAATGACTTTGGTCTAGGGCAAAGGAGATCACCCTCATAGTAGATAACTGCAGAGCACTAGAAGAGGTAACTCATTTCCCTCTTAAAGGAATTAACTTTTAAAACTGTGAAATTAAGTTTTGAAAGGTCTCCAATCTCAGAACACCTCAATCAGCTTCTTGAAATATTCAAACTATTTATGTTTTATCTCACTAATTGCTACTCATAAGTTACTAAATCTACATCAAAATGCTTACTATTTAAGGTAACTGCAAACTGCAGCTGGCCCATATGATCCTACCTGTCCCATCAGGGTAAAAATCAGGATCATGCCACCCAACATTTGGGGATCAGAGGGTGAAACCTTTGCACACATTGAAAAATGGGACATACTGTAGCCTCACAGCAAGGGGCATGACTTCATGTGACAAGACAATCCTACATCCCGGTTTTGCACCCTATAACCCCACACTTAGGGCCTTATTCAGGTTTGTTAGCAAACCAAAAAAGCAAGCAACTGGGCAAAACCATGTTGCACTGCAGGTGGGGCAGATGTAACATGTGTAGAGAGATTTACATTTCGGTGGGTGTGTTCAAACTGAAATCCAAATTACAGTGTAAACATTAAGCAGCCAGTATTTACCCTACACAGAAACAATATAACCTGCCCAAATATAAATCTCTCTGTACATGTTACATCTGCCTCACCTGCAGTACAACATACTTTTGTCCAATTGCTTGCTTTATTGCTTTTTTGGTTTGTTAACAAAATTGAAAAACCCTCATGAGCCACCGCAGGACAACACACACTATTTCCCCAAAGGAAAAAATACACTGAACCCAATAGAAAAAACTCAAACACATTGGCCCAGATAGGAACAAAATAAAAGACATTTGCCCCCTCAATGAAAAAACCAAACACATTGGTGCCCTACATGATAAAAGTACTATACTGTACACATTAGTTGCCCCAGTCCCCACAGAAGACTTACCTGATATGTTCGGCAGCACTGCAGTGGAGAAGATCTCAGTCCCTCTCTCACCCTCAGCCATGGGTAGCACCAGCATGAGGAGCTGTACAGCCTCAGTAATGCAGAGGCTGCACAGTGCAGGCGGGAAGGTGTGTGGCCATGTGACCTATGAAGTCATGACACTGTATTGCTAGAGATCATGGTCTGGCCTGTGTCTGAACAGTCTGAAAGAGCCCAGCAAAACCCAGACCCAAAATTAGTTTGGTCTGGGGGCCAGTAGCAGCAGCAGCATCCCATGCGATTAGAAATGCACCTCTAGAAATGGACCTAAGTAGGAGTGACGAGTATTCTGTAGTGAACAGAGCAGAGCATATGAATGCTGGACCCCTGGCAAGTAATAATAATACTTGATTAATACTGATTATAGTTATATAGAAATATATAGATTTGTTTTGATTTTCACACATAAAACACAAACAGAAAAAAGTGCAAATAAAGAATCAAACAACAACAATCACTTTTATATACATCAATCAATTTTCCATAATAAAAGTACTGTAGCACACATTACAAAAGGATATGCATTGGAGGACTGGATGAGTGCAGTTAAAAATTCATCCTACATCATCAATTAAAGTGGCAGATAAACTGGAAAAATGAGGTGTGTAGGGATTTCAGTGGGACCAATATCAAACCTAGTGAACCCAATATCAGCAGTCCTAAATCTTATATTATTTATGTACAGCATTTCTATTGGTGTATGAGCATCTTTTATGGTCAACTGAATCATAAATCAGCATACATTTTATTACTGTAGAGAGGGATTTTCAGATGCAATCCAAGTCCTTGCAATATTGACCTTTGCCAGAGTGGAGCAAGAAGATATATTTGTAAATACATTGTTAATATTTTCCTCATAGACCAATGTGAGCTATTATAGGTACAGACTCTTACCTAAAATATATACACCTAGAATAAACTCAAAGCATATGTCAAAATTGCTGTCAAGAGAGTCACACTTCAAGCTTGCCGTGGAGACCCATTTTAAAGTGTTGAGTGGCATACCATATGTGTCACCTGAAAATCAACTTGTAAATATTGCAGACATGTAGCAGTATGTACTGTATAATGTATCCAGTAATTTGTCCCAGTCATCATCAGAGAAAGCAACTACATAAGCTCCCATTGCAATTTTAAAGGCAGGAATGAAGGCCTAAAGGAGATGATCTGAGTTGAGGTCCGAGCAAAGGAAGGACATCAGTATACAGAAACCCAGTCAATGAAGCAAGACCCTACATGTTGAAGCAAGTCAGCACTAAGTCAAGCACCTTCTCCACAAAAGATGTATCTGTTGACTCGTGGAGCAACCATGAAAAAATCAACCTGAGTGAGATGGTCTTGGATAGGTTTTGTATGATGATAATTCTCCCTAGACACATACTGTAAAATGACTAAGAATATTATAGGAATGTACAAGTGATCATGTCCACTGAGAAATGGCTAATATAGTAGGAGTCCAACATGACCATGATTGTTTTAAATGTATGATCTTCCTGAGTCAGATAGGTACTATAACTACCACCTGTATCTGCCAGGGGGTACTGTAAATCGGCAGTAAAACGCAGTCTACTATTGGATTTGTCATAGAGGTTTTCCAATGACTCACACTTGAAACGCAGCCAATACGCCTATGTCCCAACACTGCTTCTCAAGCTCTGCTTCCTTCTATTTACAATTTAAAATTCCATCACTCTTTTACCTCAAGGGAAGGCCTTCAAGGAGCCCCACAGAGCAATCTTGTCAGTACTATCCCCATTGTCTGAGAAATAGCTATCCCAAGTAGAAGTATTGAACCACATGCATTTCAAATAAAATAAACTTAATTTAATTTCCAGATCTGGATTCATTTGACCAAAGATAAATCATGCTCTAGATACATGGGGAGTGGTTTGACAGTCCTGTAAGCAATATTTAATCTTTTTTTTACTTACATAGCCAAAACAAGGTGTACTAATATGAGGTCAATACAAGAGAGTGCATGGTAGGCAGTAGTGGAGAGCCAATGGATAACTGACTACCCACAAGGTCAGTCACCAACTTGTAAAAGGGGTTATGGCCAGAGAGAATCTGAGCAGGTAATCCCCCCATCTGTTAAGTGGCTTGTCCATAATGTCATTAAAGTCACCTTTGGAATTACAGGAGGTGCAAGAAAATGCAACAGCACCTTCCAAAGGACATCATTTCTATAGGGAGGAAGTATGTAAATTGCTAAAACATTAAACATGGATACAGTATATTGACAGTTGCCCTAGGAAACACAGTTGCCATAGGTATCAACCTGTACCTATGCCAAATCAAAATGAAGCTGTTACTTACAGTAGCCCAAAATATTTTATACATAGAAACATAGAATGTGATGGCAGATAAAAACTACTTGGCCCATCTAGTCTACCCCTTTTTGTTTTACTAAATTTTTATCTCAACCCTTATTTGACCCTTATTTCTTTGTAAGGATATCCTTATGTCTATCCCATGCATGTTTAAATTGCTCTATTGTCTTAGCCTCTACCACCTCTGGTGGTGGGAGGCTATTCAACTTGTCCACTACCGTTTCTGTGGAATAATTATTCCTCAAATTTCCTCTGAACCTACTTCCCTCCAGTTTCAGTGCATGTCCTCATGTTCTAATACTTCTCTTCATTTGAAGAAAGTCTCCCTCCTGTACTTTGTTAAAACCCTTGACACACACACACACATATATATATATATATATATATATATGTGTGTGTGTGTATATACATTTCTATCATGTCTCCCCTTTCCCTTCTCTGCTCCAAACTATACACATTGAGATTTTTTAGTCTTTCTGGGTCTGTTTTGTGATATACTGTGGGCCATGCACAGGGCCGGTGCTAGGGTGTTTGGCGCCCCCCTGCAAACTATAAATTTGCGCCCTCCCATACTTTACAAAGGGACAGCGCACTTAGGCCCTCATTCCGAGTTGTTCGCTCGCTAGCTGCTTTTAGCAGCATTGCACACGCTAGGCCGCCGCCCTCTGGGAGTGTATCTTAGCTTAGCAGAATAGCGAACGAAAGATTAGCAGAATTGCGAACAAAAGATTAGCATAACTGCTACTAAATAATTCTTTGCAGTTTCTGAGTAGCTCCAGACCTACTCACAGCTTGCGATCAGCTCAGTCCGTTTAGTTCCTGGTTTGACATCACAAACACGCCCTGCGTTTGGCCAGCCACTCCCCCATTTCTCCAGACACTACCGCGTTTTTCCGACATGCCTGCGTTTTTTAGCACACTCCCGGAAAACGCTCAGTTACCACCCAGAAACACCCCTTTCTTGTCAATCATTTACCGATCAGCAGTGCGACTGAAAATCGTCGCTCGAACACCAGCAAATCTACTAAATTTTGTGTTAAATAACCATGCGCATGCGCTCTGCATAACATGCGCATGCGCAGTTAGCAACAAATTGCAGCATAGCAAAAATCGGCAACGAGCGAACAACTCGGAATGACCACCATAATGCTTGTACACATAATGCTCCCTGTAGTAGTGGGACTTACACACGTAACGCCCCCTGCAGTAGTGATGCTTATACAAGACGCAGTGATGCTTACACACGTAACGCCCCCTGCAGTAGTGATGCTTACACACGTAACGCCCCCTGTACCAGCGATGCTTATACAAGACGCCGTGATGCTTACACACGTAACGCCCCCTGCAGAAGTGATGCTTACACACGTAACGCCCCCTGTACCAGTGATGCTTTACAAGACGCAGTGATGCTTACACACGTAACGCCCCCTGTACCAGTGACGCTTACACACGCAGCACCCTCTGTACCAGTGACGCTTCCCTTCATAACGCCCCCTGTACCAGCGACGCTAACACACGTAACGGCCCCTGTACCAGCCACGCTTACACACGTAACGCCCCCTGTACCAGTGACGCTTACACATGCAGCACCCGCTGTACCAGTGACGCTTACACATGTAATGCCCCCTGTAAAAGTGACGCTTGCACACGTAATGCCCCCTGTACCAGTGACGCTTACAGAAGTAACTCCCTCTGTACCAGTGCTGCTTAGACACGTAACGCCGCCTGAACTAGTGACGCTTACACGTGTAACACCCCCTGTACCAGTGACGCTTACACACGTAAAGCCCCCTGTACCAGTGACGCTTACACACGTAACGGCCCCCTGTTCCAGTGCCGCTTACACACGCAGCACCCCCTGTACCAGTGTCGCTTACACACGCAGCATCCCCTGTACCAGTGACGCTTACACACGTAACGCCCCCCTGTACCAGTGCCGCTTACACACGCAGCACCCCCTGTACCAGTGCCGCTTACACACGCAGCATCCTCTGTACCAGTGATGCTTACACACGTAACGCCCCCCTGTACCAGTGCCGCTTACAAACGCAGCACCCCCTGTACCAGTGCCGCTTACACACGCAGCACTCCTTGTACCAGTGCCGCTTACACATGCAGCACACCCTGTAACAGTGACGCTTACACACGTAACGCCCCCCTGTACCAGTGCCGCTTACACACGTAACGCCCCCCTGTACCAGTGCCGCTTACACACACAGCACCCCCTGTACCAGTGACGCTTACACACGCAGCACCACCTGTATCAGTGACGCTTACACACGTAACGCCCCCCTGTACCAGTGACGCTACACACGTAACGCACCCGTACCAGTGACACTTGCACACGTAACGCCCCCTGTACCAGTGACGCTCATACACGTAAAACCCCCCCTGTACCAGTGACACTTGCACACGTAAAGCCCCCTGTACCAGTGACGCTTATACACGTAATGCCCCCCTGTACCAGTGACACTTGCACACGTAACGCCCCCTGTACCAGTGACGCTTATACAAGACGCGACGCCCCCTGAAGCGGTGATGCATACACACATTATGCTGCACACATATATTCCACACATACACATACAACACGTACATGCTGTACATACATTACACACAGTCACACATACATACACACAGATACTGTAGACATACACACACACACACACACACACACACACACACACACACATACTGCATACATATACACTCACACACACTTTCCAGCCACTTACATAAAGAAGCCTGGTAACTCGTCCTCTTGTGTTGCAACTGCAGCCTGGTCCTGTGTAGCTCCGCCCCTTATCCCAGTGTAGCTCCGCCCCTTATCCCCATGTAGCTCCACCCCTTTTAGACCCGGCCAGCACACTGCGGTGAGTCTATAACAGGGGAGGGGGAGATGATGCTTCATGATGCCGGCGCCGCTGCCTGTCAGAGTGTGACAGGCGCAGCAGCCAGCATTAGCAGGGGAACTCAGCACTAGAATGCAGAGCAGGGAGAGCGCCTCTCCCCCCTGGCGCCTACCGGCACTGCATCCCTTTGCTGAGCAGTAAGCGCCGGGCCTGGCCATGCACCATTTTAGTTGCTCTTCTTTGTACAGTCTCTAATGTATTAATATCCTTCTGATGATATGGCCTCCAGAATTGAACACAGTATTCTAGATGAGGCCATACCAATGACCTATACAGTGGCATTATTACTTCTTTCTTTCTACTGCTGATTTCTCTCCCTTACCTTCCTTTAAGTCACCTGATATAGCGAGTCCTATATCCCTTTCCTCCTCAATAGTTTCCAGTATAGTGCCATTAATACCATATTTAGCCTTTGAATTTTTGACACCCAAGTGCATGATTTAGCATTTTTTGGCATTAAAATGTAATTGCCATGCTTTTGATCATTCCTCTAGTCTACCTAGATCCTCAATCATTTGGTTTACCCCTCCTGGTGTGTCTATACTAGAGATGAGCGGATTCGGTTCTCCAAAATCCGAACCCCCCCGAACTTCACCTATTTTACACGGTTCCGAGGCAGTCTCGGATCTTCCCGCCTTGCTCGGTTAACCCGAACGCGCCAGAACGTCAACATTCTGCTCTCAGAATCTCGCGAGATTCGTATTCTATATAAAGAGCCATGCATCGCCGCCATTTTCACTCGTGCATTGGAGATTGAACGGAGAGGACGTGGCTGCGTTCTCTCCCTGAAAAGCTCCATAATCTGTGCTCAGTGTTCTGCAAATATTTGTGCTCAGTGTGCTGCAAATATGTGTGCTCAGTGTGCTGAAAATATCTACGTTCTCTGCCTGAAAACGCTCCATATCTGTGCTCAGTGTGCTGCAAATATCTGTGCTCAGTGTGCTGCATTGTGGGGACTGGGGACCACCAGTATATAATTATAGTAGTACAGTACAGTAGGCCATTGCTGTATCTTGCAGCTATGTGTCAAGTATACTATCCATATCTGTGCTGCATTATTGTGAGCAGTATATAGCAGGACAGTGCAGCATTTTGGTGACCAGCAGTATACATATAGTACAGTACAGTAGGCCATTACTGTATCTTGCAGCTCTGTGTCACTTCTAGTATCCTGATCAGTGCTCAATATCTGCTGCATTGTTGTGCCCAGTATGTATACTGTACTGTGTGACATGTGTTATAAACCTGGTGATTTTATACATCCTGTAATCTGTACTGAGCAATGTGTGAGATACACCTGGGGATTATACACTTTGTGTACTGTACTGTGCAACGTTTGTGATACACCAGGTGATTATACACCCTGTATACTGTACTGAGCGATGTGTGAGATACACCTTGGGATTATACACCCTATATACTGTACTGTGCGATGTGTGTTATACACCTGGTGTTTATACATCCTGTAATCTGTACTGAGCGATGTGTGAGATACACCTGGGGATTATACACCCTATATACTGTACTGTGTGATGTGTGAGATACTCCTGGGGATTATACACCCTATATTATTATTTTAATTATTATTATTATTATTATTATTATCCTTTATTTATATGGCGCCACAAGGGTTCCGCGGCGCCCAATTACAGAGAACATAAATAATCAAACAGGAAAACAACAACTTACAGTTGATGACAGTATAGGACAAGTACAGGGTAAATAACATAGTTACATCAGCAGATGACACTGGAATAAGTATCAGGTGGCAGAAGACTGCTTGATGTGGTACAGTTAAAGATTATTAAAGTAAGACAAAGGATAAGTACATGAGGGAAGAGGGCCCTGCTCGTGAGAGCTTACAATCTAAAGGGGAGGGGTAGACAGACATGGGTGACACAGATGGGGTACATAGAGAACGTGGAACAGAGGGTTAGGATGAGATTTGGCTGGGTTTGGTGAAGAAGTGGACCCCCAGAAGGCACAAGTCAATACTTAACATTGCAACATTTTACTGGGCTATGCAGGAGAAAATTAAAAATAGGGGGAAATAAAAATAAAGAAACGATAACTTCTACCGCTTTCAAAAAGGTCAATGGAAGCTGAAATAATGGACAACTACCTCATGGAAGCCAGATACAGTATACCAAACAGTACTTAGCAGAGTTAGGAATGAGTGCTTATGAAATACAGTAACATTTTGTCATAATATTTCAGAAACTACATAGCTGGTCTCTTGAACTCTTTTGCTCTAATACACCACCTGCTTTAGGATTTATATTCAAAAACATTATGTCTCCATAATCCCAAAAACGTCAGTCTTCTTGGAAAGTGGTTTGTTTCTTTGTAATGGAAAGAGAACAAACGTTCTCAAACAACGGTTTCTCAATTTCTTTTTCCTCTGGGAAGGGATTGTGGTTTCGCAGAAATATCTGAGCATTTCTGTAATCAGAAAGCAGCGACTTTCTACAAATGTTTAAAAATAATTCCAGTGATTTTGTCATTTTCTTCCAGTGATTTGGACCAATAATACCATTGATTAGAATAAATAATTCCAGTGATTTTGTCATTTTCTTCCAGTGATTTGGACCAATAATACCATTGATTAGAACGAATAATTCCAGTGATTTTGTCATTTTCTTCCAGTGATTTGGACCAATAATACCATTGATTAGAACAAATAATTCCTGTGATATTGAGGTGTTTGTGTCGCTTAGCTTAGCCGTCCAGCGACCACAGTGCACCTCTTTTTCTCTTTTCTTTGCATCATGTGCTGTTTGGGGACTATTTTTTTAAGTGCCATCCTGTCTGACACTGCAGTGCCACTCCTAGATGGGCCAGGTGTTTGTGCTGCCCTCTTGGGTTGCTTTGCTTAGTCATCCAGCGACCTCGGTGCAAATTTTAGGACTAAAAATAGTAGTGTGAGGTGTTCAGAATAAACTGGAAATGAGTGGAGATTGTGGTTATTGAGGTTAATAATACTATAGGATCAAATTACCCCCAAATTCTATGATTTAAGCTGTTTTTGAGGGTTTTTTGAAAAAAACACACCCGAATCCAAAACACACTCGAATCCTACAGAAAAAATTCAGGGAGGTTTTGCCAAAACGCGTCCGAATCCAAAACACGACTGCGGAACCGAATCCAAAACCAAAACACAAAACCCGAAACATTTCCGGAGCACATCTCTAGTCTATACTGTTGCATACCTTTGTGTCATCTGCAAAAAAGCACTGGACCAAGTACAGAACCCTGGGTTACTCCACTAGTAACATTTCCCTGCTGTTAATGCGCTCCATTTACTATAACTCTCTCTTTTCTATCCTGTTTTCTATCCTGCAGCAAAGATCTCATCCATTCAACCATCTTAGTATCCAGTCCCAAGGTTTCAAGTTTATTTAGCAGTCTGTGATGTGGGACAGTGTCAAAAGCCTTACTAAAGTCTAGTTAAGCTATAGCTACAGCTCCACCTTTATCTACAGATAAATACACCTTTTCTATGTTGCTCAATTTAGCACGCCATGTATATCACAGCTATGCTTTTTTCTACAAGTAGCGAGTGGATTTATTTAAACATTTATGTCTACCATAATAGAATATGTATAAAGTAGCATATTAAAGAAGCAAATTAAAAAAAATCACAAAGCATGGCTAAATCTCATAGCCCATGGCAATCCAAGCCATGCTTTACATAAAGGGAAGGTGAATGTGGACACATCTGTATTACTTTAGTCACACAGTCAAAAAAATCAATAAAGTTTGTTTGACATTATCTCCCCCCAGTGAATCTATGCTGTTTGGGGTCTTGTAAATTGCTGGATTTGAGATAATCTACAACTCTTTATCTTTAGAGTGTTTCCATCAATTTCCCTAGTATTGATGTTAGGCTCACTGGTCAGTAGTTGCTTGCCTCTTCCTTGCTTCCACTTTTATGCAGTGGGATTATGTTCACTTTTTTCCAGTCCTCTGGAATTACTCCTGTAACTAGTGACTGGTTAAATAATTCTGTTAATGGTGCTACCAGTAACCCTGCAAGCTCTTTTAGTATCCTTGAATGTATCCCATCTGGCCCTATTGATTGATTTACTTTCAGCTTTGAGAGTTCTGTTCTCCACTGTAAATGTACTTATTTCATTTTTCTGAATATCCCTGCAACTTAACTGTTGCCCTCCATCAGTATTGAATACTGAGCATAAATAATTATTAAGATGATCTGCTATTACATTGACTCTCGCTACAAAACTCACAGTCTCTGTCTTTAGTCATATTATTCCGCCTTTTATATTTCTCCTTTCGCTTATATACCCAAAAAACTGTTGTGCCTCCTTTACCCACTGATTCAGCCATTTTCTAACTCAGCTTGTGCATTTGCACATTAGATTGCCCTGTTAGTCTCCTTCAGGCTAACCAGATATTTCTCTTTGTCTTTATTATTTTGTGTCTGCTTTTAGTTCCTAAAAGCCATAGTTTTTGCTTTCACAATACTTGCTACTTTTAATACAAAGGCCTGTTGCCTTTAATATTGCACTGTTTAATGCTTCACACCTCTCCTGCAATTTTTCCAAGTTCTTCCACTCTGCCAAAGAATTGCTTACACATTTTCCAATCTCTACAAAATAAGACTTCCTAAAATCTAACACCTTTGTATTTGTATGGGATAATATATATTTAATGCAGTGAAATAACGCAGTAAAAAAAATCCATTTTTTTTGTATAATATTATTAAGAATTATAGAACTGTCATCATGTATTGGCTTTAATACTGTACTGTTGTTGAGATGTTACTAGTTTTTACTAGAGATGTGTGGCGGCACTTTTCATGTTTTGTGTTTTGGTTTCAGATGTGGATCCCCGCTCGTGTTTTGGATCTGGATTGGTTTTGCCAAAACCACCCTTTCGGGATTTGGTTTTGGATCTGGACGATTTTTGAAAAAAAACACAAAAACAGCTAAAATCACAGAATTTGGGGGTAATTTTGATCCTATGGTATTATTAACCTCGATAACATTCATTCCCACTAACTTCCAGTATATTCTGAACACCTCACACAATATTGCTTTTAGGCCAAAAGGTTGCACCGAGGTAGCTGGATGACTTTGCAAAGTGACACAAGTGTGCAGCACAAACACCTGGCCCATCTAGGAGTGGTACTGCAGTGGCAGACAGGATGGCACTTTTAAAAACTAGGCCCCAAACAGCACATGATGCAAAGAAAAAAAGAGGTGCACTGAGGTTGCTGGATGACTAAGCTAAGCGACACAAGTGTGCGGCATAAACACCTGGCTGCGGCATAAACACCTGGCCCATCTAGGAGTGGCAAGCAGTGGCTGAATGTCGAAAGTGGCCCACAGTTTTTTGGCCCACCGACAGCATCTCCTGCAGGCCCCTGTCATTTTTCAAAAAATTCTGCTCCACCAAATTATTTGTATGTGCAAAACATGGGACGTGCTGGAATTTGCCCAGATGTAATGCACGCACAATTTTGGTGGCGTTGTCCGTTATCACAAATCCCCAGGAGAGTCTAAGTGGGGTAAACCATTGTGTGATGATGTTCCTCAGTTTCCGTAAGAGGTTGTCAGCGGTGTGCCTCTTACGAAAACCGGTGGTACACAGCATAGCCTGCCTAGGAACGAGCTGGCGTTTGTGAGATTATGCTACTGATGCCGCTGCTGTTGTTGATGCAGGATGCAATACATCTACCCAGTGGGCTGTCACAGTCATGTAGTCCTTAGTTTGCCTTGCTCCACTTGTCCATATGTCCGTGGATAAGTGGAAAATGGGTACAACTGCATTTTTCAGAACACTGATACACTTTTCTTAATGTCCCTGTACAGTCCAGGAATCGCTTTACTAGTGAAGTGGAATCTAGATGGGATTTGGTACCAGGGATACAGTAGCTCCATCAATTGTCTAAATCCCACTGCACTAATAGCGGATACTGAATGCATGTCTAACATCAACATAGCTGTCAAGGCCTCAGTTATCCACTTTGCAACAGGATGACTGGTGTCATATTTTATCTTCCTCACAAAGGACTGTTCGACAGTCAATTGCTTAGTTGAGGTAGTACAAGTGGTCTTTCGACTTCCCCTCTGGGATGACGATTGACTCCCAGCAGCAACAACAGCAGTGGCAGCAGCAGCAGTAGAAGGAAGTGGTTCTTGATCTTACCCTATTTTATCCTCCAAATTTATGTTCCCCGTTATTTTTCTGGAGTTATATAACAATGGGGGTCATTCCGAGTTGTTCGCTCTGTAAATTTCTTCGCATCGCAGCGATTTTCCGCTTAGTGCGCATGCGCAATGTCCGCACTGCGACTGCGCCAAGTAAATTTGCTATGCAGGTAGGAATTTTACTCGCGGTTTTTTCCTTGTTCTGGTGATCGTAATGTGATTGACAGGAAGTGGATGTTTCTGGGCGGAAACAGGACGTTTTATGGGAGTGTGTGAAAAAACGCTACCGTTTCTGGGAAAAACGCGGGAGTGGCTGGAGAAACGGAGGAGTGTCTGGACGAACGCGGGTGTGTTTGTGACGTCAAACCAGGAACGACAAGCACTGAACTGATCGCAGATGCTGAGTAAGTCTTGAGTTACTCAGAAACTGCACAGAGATATCTTATCGCAATATTGCGAATCTTTCGTTCGCAATTTTAAGAAGCTAAGATTCACTCTCAGTAGGCGGCGGCTTAGCGTGTGCAAAGCTGCTAAAAGCAGCTTGCGAGCGAACAACTCGGAATGACCCCCAATATGCGGCACAGGAGCCTACACCACACAGGGCAAACCCTGCAAAAATTATTTGGATTAATTATTATTCATCCCTTTATTTGGAGTAATATAAAGCACAGGACAGCACCACTAGACTGATATAGCAGCACCACTGGAATGGACTGGAATGCGGCAGTACCCCTGGACTCATACGGCAATACCCCTGGACTTAAATGGTTGCAACACTGGACTGGACTTATACGGCAGTACCTCTGGACTTATACGGCAGCACCACTGGACTGGACTTATACAGCAGTACCCCTGGACTTTTACGGCAGTACCTCTGGACTTATACTGCTGCACCACTGGACTGGACTTATATGGCAGTACCCCTTGACTTATATGGCAACACCACTGAACTGGACTTATATTGCAGTACCCCTGGACTTATTCGGCAGTACCCATGGACTTATACATCAGCACCACTGGACTGGACTTATACGGCAGTACCCCTTGACTTATTTGGCAGCACCACTGGACTGGACTTATACGGCAGTACCCTTGAACTTATACGGCAGTAGCCCTGGACTTGTACAGCAGCACCACTGGACTGGACTTATACGGCAGTACCCCTGGACTTATACAGCAGTACCCCTGTACTTATACGGCAGCATAACTGGACTGGACTTATACGGCAGTACCCCATGACTTATAAGGCAGTACCCCTGCACTTATATGTCAGTATCCCTGGACTTATATGGATGCAGCACTGGACTGGACTTATACAGCAGTACTCCTGGACTTATATGGCTGCACCACTGGACTAGACTTATACTGCACTACCCCTGGACTTATATGGCAGTACCCCTGGACTTAAATGGCAGAACCCCTGGACTAATACGGCAGCACCACTGGACTTATATGGCAGTACCCCAGGACTGGACTTATACGGCAGAATCCCTGGACTTATAAGGCAGTACCCCTGGACTTATACGGCAGTACCCCTGGACTTATACGGCAGCACCACTGGTATGACTTATACGGCAGTACCCCATGACTTATATGGCAGAAACCTTAGACTTATAAGGCTGCACCACTGAACTGGCAGTACCCCTGGACTTTTACAGCAGTAGCCCTGGACTTATATGACAGTACCCCTGGACTTATACGGCAGCACCACTGGACTTATGTGGCAGTACCACTGGACTGGACTTATACAGCAGTATCTCTGGACTTATACGCCAGTACCCCTGGACTTATATGGCAGTACCCCAGGTCTTATACAGCAGCACCACTGGAATGGACTTATACAGCAGTACCACTGGACATATACGGCAGTATCCCTGGACTTATTAGGCTGCACCACTGAACTGGACTTATACAGCAGTACCGCTGGACTTTTACAGCAGTACCCCTAAACTTATATGACAGTTCCCCTGGACTTTTATGGCAGTATCCCTTGACTTACACATCAGCACCACTGGAATGGACTTATATGGTGGTACCCCTGGACTGAAATAGCAGTACCCCTGGACTTATATGGCATCACCGCTGGACTTATACAGCAGTACCACTGGACTGGACTTATACAGCAGCATCCCTTGACTTATATGCCAGTACCCCTGGACTTATATGGCAGTACCCCTTGCCTTATACAGCAGCACCACTGGAATGGACTTATACGGCAATACCCCTGGACTTATATGGCAGTACCCCTGGACTTATGAGGATGCACCACTGAACTGGACTTATAAGATAGTACCCCTGGACTTTTACAGTTGTACCCCTGGACTTACATGGCTGCACCACTGGACTGGACTTATATGACAGTACCCCTGGACTTATACGGGAGTACACCTGGACTTATACGACAGTAGCCCTGGACTTATATGGCAGTACCCCTTGACTTATACAGCAGCAGCACTGAAATGGACTAATATGGCAGTACTCCTGGACTTATATGGCAGTACCCCTTGACTTATAAGGCTGCACCACTGGACTGGACTTATATGGCAGTACCCCTGCACTTTACGGTAGCACCACTGGACTGGAATTATACGGCAGTATCCCTGGACTTATATGCCAGTACCCTTGGACTTATACAGCAATACTTTTGGACTTATACAGCAGCACCACTGTAATGGACTTATACGGCAGTACTCCTGGACTTATATGGCAGTACCGCTGGACTTATAAGGCTACACCACTGAACTGGACTTATTCGACAGTACCCATGGACTTTTACAGCAGTACCCCTGGACTTATATGGCTGCATCACTGGACTGGACTTATATGGCAGTACCCCTGGACTTATATGGCAGTACCCCTGGACTTATATGGCAGTACCCCTGGACTTATACAGCAGGACCACTGGAATGTACTTATATGGCGGTACCCCTGGACTTATATGGCAGTACCCCTCAACTTATAAGACTGCACCACTGGACTGGACTTATATGGCTGCATCAATGTACTGGTCTTTTACAGTAGTACCCCTGGACTTATATGTCAGTACCCCTGGACTTTTATGGCTGCACCACAGGACTGGACTATGCATTAGTACCCACGTACTTATACGGCAGTACCCCTGGACTTATATGGCTGCACCACTGGACTGGATTTATATGGCAGTACCCCTGGACTTATACAGCAGCAGCACTGCAATTATGGCAGCACAGGACACCACCACAGGACTTATGGCAGCAAAGGACACCATTACTAGACTGAAGAAGTAGAACACAGCAACACTGGACTGGACTTATAAAGCAGCACTGGACTTATGGCAGCACAGGACACCACCACTGTTACTGGACTGATGCAACACAAGACACCACCACTGGACTGATGCAGCACAAGACAGCCCTGGAATGACACAAAAGAGAAGGGTGCCACCCCACATACCACACCACTTTCCCTCACAGACATGGAGGTGACATGGAGTGAAAATGGCGGCGACGCATGGCTTCTTATATGGAATCCAAAACCTGTGAGAATTCAAGCCCACCAGGTTTCCGAGTCGGGTGGGCTTGGAACGTGATGTTCGGTACGGTTTGGTTCTCAGGGAATCGAACACACTCAGCCCTAGTTTTTACCCATTTTGTATCTTATCAATCAGGTGCGACCTCTAATAATGACAATTAAAACTTTTTTACACCTGGGCCAAAATTTACTAATATTCGTGTTTGTGTCGGTTTGTGTAGTGTTTAAACTCGTCTTGTATCGGGTACATTTTCATGCAAATTTTTGAAACTATATACTAGAGATGAGCGCCTGAAATTTTTCGGGTTTTGTGTTTTGGTTTTGGGTTCGGTTCCGCGGCCGTGTTTTGGGTTCGACCGCGTTTTGGCAAAACCTCACCGAATTTTTTTTGTCGGATTCGGGTGTGTTTTGGATTCGGGTGTTTTTTTCAAAAAACCCTAAAAAACAGCTTAAATCATAGAATTTGGGGGTAATTTTGATCCCAAAGTATTATTAACCTCAAAAAACATAATTTACACTCATTTTCAGCCTATTCTGAACACATCACACCTCACAATATTATTTTTAGTCCTAAAATTTGCACCGAGGTCGCTGTGTGAGTAAGATAAGCGACCCAAGTGGCCGACACAAACACCGGGCCCATCTAGGAGTGGCACTGCAGTGTCACGCAGGATGTCCCTTCCAAAAAACCCTCCCCAAACAGCACATGACGCAAAGAAAAAAAGAGGCGCAATGAGGTAGCTGACTGTGTGAGAAAGATAAGCGACCCTAGTGGCCGACACAAACACCGGGCCCATCTAGGAGTGGCACTGCAGTGTCACGCAGGATGTCCCTTCCAAAAAACCCTCCCCAATCAGCACATGATGCAAAGAAAAAGAAAAGAAAAAAGAGGTGCAAGATGGAATTATCCTTGGGCCCTCCCACCCACCCTTATGTTGTATAAACAAAACAGGACATGCACACTTTAACCAACCCATCATTTCAGTGACAGGGTCTGCCACACGACTGTGACTGATATGACGGGTTGGTTTGGACCCCCCCCAAAAAAGAAGCAATTAATCTCTCCTTGCACAAACTGGCTCTACAGAGGCAAGATGTCCACCTCATCTTCACCCTCCGATATATCACCGTGTACATCCCCCTCCTCACAGATTATCAATTCGTCCCCACTGGAATCCACCATCTCAGCTCCCTGTGTACTTTGTGGAGGCAATTGCTGCTGGTCAATGTCTCCGCGGAGGAATTGATTATAATTCATTTTAATGAACATCATCTTCTCCACATTTTCTGGATGTAACCTCGTACGCCGATTGCTGACAAGGTGAGCGGCGGCACTAAACACTCTTTCGGAGTACACACTTGTGGGAGGGCAACTTAGGTAGAATAAAGCCAGTTTGTGCAAGGGCCTCCAAATTGCCTCTTTTTCCTGCCAGTATAAGTACGGACTGTGTGACGTGCCTACTTGGATGCGGTCACTCATATAATCCTCCACCATTCTATCAATGTTGAGAGAATCATATGCAGTGACAGTAGACGACATGTCCGTAATCGTTGTCAGGTCCTTCAGTCCGGACCAGATGTCAGCATCAGCAGTCGCTCCAGACTGCCCTGCATCACCGCCAGCGGGTGGGCTCGGAATTCTGAGCCTTTTCCTCGCACCCCCAGTTGCGGGAGAATGTGAAGGAGGAGATGTTGACAGGTCGCGTTCCGCTTGACTTGACAATTTTGTCACCAGCAGGTCTTTCAACCCCAGCAGACCTGTGTCTGCCGGAAAGAGAGATCCAAGGTAGGCTTTAAATCTAGGATCGAGCACGGTGGCCAAAATGTAGTGCTCTGATTTCAACAGATTGACCACACGTGAATCCTTGTTAAGCGAATTAAGGGCTGCATCCACAAGTCCCACATGCCTAGCGGAATCGCTCCGTGTTAGCTCCTTCTTCAATGCCTCCAGCTTCTTCTGCAAAAGCCTGATGAGGGGAATGACCTGACTCAGGCTGGCAGTGTCTGAACTGACTTCACGTGTGGCAAGTTCAAAGGGCATCAGAACCTTGCACAACGTTGAAATCATTCTCCACTGCACTTGAGACAGGTGCATTCCATCTCCTATATCGTGCTCAATTGTATAGGCTTGAATGGCCTTTTGCTGCTCCTCCAACCTCTGAAGCATATAGAGGGTTGAATTCCACCTCGTTACCACTTCTTGCTTCAGATGATGGCAGGGCAGGTTCAGTAGTTTTTGGTGGTGCTCCAGTCTTCTGTACGTGGTGCCTGTACGCCGAAAGTGTCCCGCAATTTTTCTGGCCACCGACAGCATCTCTTGCACGCCCCTGTCGTTTTTTAAAAAATTCTGCACCACCAAATTCAAGGTATGTGCAAAACATGGGACGTGCTGGAATTTGCCCATATTTAATGCACACACAATATTGCTGGCGTTGTCCGATGCCACAAATCCACAGGAGAGTCCAATTGGGGTAAGCCATTCCGCGATGATCTTCCTCAGTTGCCGTAAGAGGTTTTCAGCTGTGTGCGTATTCTGGAAAGCGGTGATACAAAGCGTAGCCTGCCTAGGAAAGAGTTGGCGTTTGCGAGATGCTGCTACTGGTGCCGCCGCTGCTGTTCTTGCGGCGGGAGTCCATACATCTACCCAGTGGGCTGTCACAGTCATATAGTCCTGACCCTGCCCTGCTCCACTTGTCCACATGTCCGTGGTTAAGTGGACATTGGGTACAACTGCATTTTTTAGGACACTGGTGAGTCTTTTTCTGACGTCCGTGTACATTCTCGGTATCGCCTGCCTAGAGAAGTGGAACCTAGATGGTATTTGGTAACGGGGGCACACTGCCTCAATAAATTGTCTAGTTCCCTGTGAACTAACGGCGGATACCGGACGCACGTCTAACACCAACATAGTTGTCAAGGACTCAGTTATCCGCTTTGCAGTAGGATGACTGCTGTGATATTTCATCTTCCTCGCAAAGGACTGTTGAACAGTCAATTGCTTACTGGAAGTAGTACAAGTGGGCTTACGACTTCCCCTCTGGGATGACCATCGACTCCCAGCGGCAACAACAGCAGCGCCAGCAGCAGTAGGCGTTACACGCAAGGATGCATCGGAGGAATCACAGGCAGGAGAGGACTCGTCAGACTTGCCAGTGACATGGCCTGCAGGACTATTGGCATTCCTGGGGAAGGAGGAAATTGACACTGAGGGAGTTGGTGGGGTGGTTTGCGTGAGCTTGGTTACAAGAGGAAGGGATTTACTGGTCAGTGGACTGCTTCCGCTGTCACCCAAAGTTTTTGAACTTGTCACTGACTTATTATGAATGCGCTGCAGGTGACGTATAAGGGAGGATGTTCCGAGGTGGTTAACGTCCTTACCCCTACTTATTACAGCTTGACAAAGGGAACACACGGCTTGACACCTGTTGTCCGCATTTCTGGTGAAATACCTCCACACCGAAGAGCTGATTTTTTTGGTATTTTCACCTGGCATGTCAACGGCCATATTCCTCCCACGGACAACAGGTGTCTCCCCGGGTGCCTGACTTAAACAAACCACCTCACCATCAGAATCCTCCTGGTCAATTTCCTCCCCAGCGCCAGCAACACCCATATCCTCCTCATCCTGGTGTACTTCAACACTGACATCTTCAATCTGACTATCAGGAACTGGACTGCGGGTGCTCCTTCCAGCACTTGCAGGGGGCATGCAAATAGTGGAAGGCGCATGCTCTTCACGTCCAGTGTTGGGAAGGTCAGGCATCGCAAACGACACAATTGGACTCTCCTTGTGGATTTGGGATTTCAAAGAACGCACAGTTCTTTGCGGTGCTTTTGCCAGCTTGAGTCTTTTCAGTTTTCTAGCGAGAGGCTGAGTGCTTCCATCCTCATGTGAAGCTGAACCACTAGCCATGAACATAGGCCGGGGCCTCAGCCGTTCCTTGCCACTCCGTGTGGTAAATGGCATATTGGCAAGTTTACGCTTCTCCTCCGACAATTTTATTTTAGGTTTTGGAGTCCTTTTTTTTCTGATATTTGGTGTTTTGGATTTGACATGCTCTGTACTATGACATTGGGCATCGGCCTTGGCAGACGACGTTGCTGGCATTTCATCGTCTCGGCCATGACTAGTGGCAGCAGCTTCAGCACGAGGTGGAAGTGGATCTTGATCTTTCCCTAATTTTGGAACCTCAACTTTTTTGTTCTCCATATTTTATAGGCAGAACTAAAAGGCACCTCAGGTAAACAATGAAGATGGATGGATTGGATACTAGTATACAATTATGGACGGACTGCCACGGTTAGGTGGTATAAAAAAACCACGGTTAGGTGGTATATATTATAATAATAATACAATTATGGATGGACGGACTGCCTGCCGACTGCCGACACAGAGGTAGCCACAGCCGTGAACTACCGCACTGTACACTGGTTGATAAAGAGATAGTAGTATACTCGTAACAACTAGTATGACACTATGACGACGGTATAAAGAAAGAAAAAAAAATACCACAGTTAGGTGGTATATATTATAATAATAATACAATTATGGATGGACGGACTGCCTGCCGACTGCCGACACAGAGGTAGCCACAGCCGTGAACTACCGCACTGTACACTGGTTGATAAAGAGATAGTAGTATACTCGTAACAACTAGTATGACACTATGACGACGGTATAAAGAATGAAAAAAAAACCACGGTTAGGTGGTATATATTATAATAATAATACAATTATGGATGGACGGACTGCCTGCCGAGTGCCGACACAGAGGTAGCCACAGCCGTGAACTACCGCACTGTACACTGGTTGATAAAGAGATAGTAGTATACTCGTAACAACTAGTATGACACTATGACGACGGTATAAAGAATGAAAAAAAAACCACGGTTAGGTGGTATATATTATAATAATAATACAATTATGGATGGACGGACTGCCTGCCGACTGCCGACACAGAGGTAGCCACAGCCGTGAACTACCGCACTGTACACTGGTTGATAAAGAGATAGTAGTATACTCGTAACAACTAGTATGACACTATGACGACGGTATAAAGAAAGAAAAAAAAATACCACAGTTAGGTGGTATATATTATAATAATAATACAATTATGGATGGACGGACTGCCTGCCGACTGCCGACACAGAGGTAGCCACAGCCGTGAACTACCGCACTGTACACTGGTTGATAAAGAGATAGTAGTATACTCGTAACAACTAGTATGACACTATGACGACGGTATAAAGAATGAAAAAAAAACCACGGTTAGGTGGTATATATTATAATAATAATACAATTATGGATGGACGGACTGCCTGCCGACTGCCGACACAGAGGTAGCCACAGCCGTGAACTACCGCACTGTACACTGGTTGATAAAGAGATAGTAGTATACTCGTAACAACTAGTATGACACTATGACGACGGTATAAAGAAAGAAAAAAAAATACCACAGTTAGGTGGTATATATTATAATAATAATACAATTATGGATGGACGGACTGCCTGCCGACTGCCGACACAGAGGTAGCCACAGCCGTGAACTACCGCACTGTACACTGGTTGATAAAGAGATAGTAGTATACTCGTAACAACTAGTATGACACTATGACGACGGTATAAAGAAAGAAAAAAAAATACCACAGTTAGGTGGTATATATTATAATAATAATACAATTATGGATGGACGGACTGCCTGCCGAGTGCCGACACAGAGGTAGCCACAGCCGTGAACTACCGCACTGTACACTGGTTGATAAAGAGATAGTAGTATACTCGTAACAACTAGTATGACACTATGACGACGGTATAAAGAATGAAAAAAAAACCACGGTTAGGTGGTATATATTATAATAATAATACAATTATGGATGGACGGACTGCCTGCCGACTGCCGACACAGAGGTAGCCACAGCCGTGAACTACCGCACTGTACACTGGTTGATAAAGAGATAGTAGTATACTCGTAACAACTAGTATGACACTATGACGACGGTATAAAGAATGAAAAAAAAACCACGGTTAGGTGGTATATATTATAATAATAATACAATTATGGATGGACGGACTGCCTGCCGACTGCCGACACAGAGGTAGCCACAGCCGTGAACTACCGCACTGTACACTGGTTGATAAAGAGATAGTAGTATACTCGTAACAACTAGTATGACACTATGACGGTATAAAGAATGAAAAAAAAACCACGGTTAGGTGGTATATATTATAATAATAATACAATTATGGATGGACGGACTGCCTGCCGACTGCCGACACAGAGGTAGCCACAGCCGTGAACTACCGCACTGTACACTGGTTGATAAAGAGATAGTAGTATACTCGTAACAACTAGTATGACACTATGACGACGGTATAAAGAAAGAAAAAAAAATACCACGGTTAGGTGGTATATATTGTAATACAATTATGGATGGACGGACTGCCTGCCGAGTTCCGACTGCCGACACAGAGGTAGCCACAGCCGTGAACTACCGCACTGTACTGTGTCTGCTGCTAATATAGACTGGTTGATAAAGAGATAGTATACAATACATACAACAATATACTACTATACTGGTGGTCAGGCACTGGTCACCACTAGTCACACTGGCAGTGGCACTCCTGCAGCAAAAGTGTGCACTGTTTAATTTTAAATTAATATAATATTATGTACTCCTGGGGGCTCCTGCTATAACAACCTGCAGTGCTCCCCAGTCTCCCCCACAATTATTATAAGCTTTGCCTTTTATACATTGATGTGCAGCACACTGGGCTGAGCTGAGTGCACACAGACTGAGTCACACTGTGTGACTGGCTGCTGCTGTGTATCGTTTTTTTTCAGGCAGAGAACGGATATAGCAGAGAACGGATATATTATATTAAAATAAATAAAAGTTAACTAACAACAACTGCACTGGTCACTGTGGTAAACTCTGTCTGACTCTGCACAATCTCTCTCTCTCTTCTAATCTAATTTCTAATGGAGAGGACGCCAGCCACGTCCTCTCCCTATCAATCTCAATGCACGTGTGAAAATGGCGGCGACGCGCGGCTCCTTATATAGAATCCGAGTCTCGCGAGAATCCGACAGCGTCATGATGACGTTCGGGCGCGCTCGGGTTAACCGAGCAAGGCGGGAGGATCCGAGTCTGCTCGGACCCGTAAAAAAAACATGAAGTTCGTGCGGGTTCGGTTTCAGAGAAACCGAACCCGCTCATCTCTACTATATACGCCAAGTTACTAAGCATTCGAGTTTATTGTTTTCGTGTTTTCCGATGTCGATGCCAGTCGTTTTTTTTTTTGCACATTTACGGCCGTCATTGTCATTTGCGTACGTGTTTGTGTTGTTTTCGCTGGTTTTTTTTTCTAAGTTAAACGTGGCAGGGTTTTTTTTTCCCGCGGCAACATTTTCACTTTTAGCTTTGGTTTTCATCCCCGTTCGTGATTGGTTGTGTTTCAGATGGTAGGAGTATCTGTGCGCAACCATATAAATACGCCCCAAACCGTCCGCACCTCGTGGGTTTAGTTAGTGGTGAGGAGAGAGGTTGTGCAGTGGAGTTTGGTGAGTAGTGTTTGTTTGGAGGAGTATTTTTTGTGAGTTCTGAGTGTTGTATTGTGTTTGAAAGTAGTTTTGTCATTCTTGTTGTCTTGTATTTTTTGGTTTTGTCTCAATTTTTGTCCAAGTTTTTTTTATTTATAGTCCCTTGTCAGTGTTTGTGTGTGTGTGTGTGTGTGTGTGTGTGTGTGTGTGTGTGTGTGTGTGTGTGCGATTAGTGTAGTGGTAGCGAATGAGTGTTTTGTTTTGGTTTTTTTCTATGTTAATTGTTTAGTCACACAATTATGTGTGACTCAGAGGTGGCTGAGGTGAGTGAGGTGGAGGGTGTTAGTGAGGGGGAGGAGGTCGTCAGGTGGAGGAGGTGAGTGTTAGTGAGGTGGATGAGGTTGGTGAGGTTGCTGCAGCAGCCTCAAGTGACAGTGATAGTGACAGTCAGACAGCTCCGCAGCCACGCACCACTACTAAGACTGGGCGGAATGTCAAGTTTAGTTATGCAGAAAATGTGGCATTGGTGCGGGAGCTGATGAAGTATAAGCGGCAGCTATTTGGGCCTGAGTCCGCCAAGGTGCCAACACGGAAGAAGACGGTGTTGTGGGCGAAAGTAGTTGCTGCTGTAAATAGTGAGGGTGTGGTGAAGCGGACGGAGGACACGTGCCGCAAACGGTACTATGACATAAAGCGACGTGTCAAGTCCAAAATGGCCAAGGAGGCGAAGTCGGCTCGCAAAACCGGTGGTGGTCCGCCCTTTATTGCCACATATCTGGACTATGAGGAGCCCATGTGGACTATAATCCCTCCAGAAGTAGTGTCTGCAACCCATGTCCGGGATTCCGATCGCCCCAGGAAGGATGGTGAGCATGTGTATTTGCCTTAACATTCTATGACATTACTTCTGGCTTACTGTATGTTTTAAATGTGTGTCATGTGACGTTGCATATTACTCCCATCTTCAAGTGTGCATCATCAAATACATTGTTTTGGGTCATGTTTCATACAAAAGTAAATGTAACGTCTTACTTGCTTGTATGTCATGTGGTTTTTGGACAGTACATTTTCCATGTGTAGTTTGGACTTGGTGTGTCATTGAATTGTCCAGCAATAATGTTTTACTTTTGCACATTGTACATTTTGAAAGTTGGACTATGTTTTTTAATTCAGTTATCCATGTGCAATGTTTCCAAATCAGTGGTTGATATGTTAGAGGCTGGAGTAGTGCAAAGTGTCTTTGAAGGCAGTTACATGTATAATTTCATTAGTACTCAATGTAATATTGTTTAAGTCAAGGCCACTATTTGCTGGTTCATTTTGAGTCTGTATTTGTACACTGACACAACAACTGCAGACTTAGTTACCTTACTGTTTTTTGTTTTTTTTTGGCCTCATATTGTGTTAATATGTGTTTGGAGTGCCACATCACAGACCTATATCTATATCGCATCTGTATTTTTTTTTTTTTCATTTTATTTGAAAATGAAGCTGTGTGTGTTTTGGCTTGTTAGTGTATGTTTTTGGAATTGTGTCCTATGTCTGTGTCCTGTATATGATTCCCTGTGTTGCACTTTCCATAGTGCATATGGCTATTGGACAATGTTTTGGTTTGTTGTTGTGCTTTTTGTGTTTAATGTCCTTATTTTTAGATTCATAATAAAACATCAATTTTTTAAAGATGTAATGTTTATAAGCATAATGGGTGGATGTATTAACAATAGCATGAATATTTTTTTTTTTTTGGGATTTACAGTGTTGAAAAAAAGCAGTACTGGTCGTCCTACAGTCACTCCCATCACATCTGATGATGATGACGACGCTGCGGAAGCAGGTAAAGTGTCCATTGTAGTATTGTTTAGGTTTGTAAATGAATGGCCATAACAAAATGTCACTTTCAATACTAGGTCCATCCAAAGAAGTCTTAAGCAGCAGAAGGCGCACTTCTGGAACACTCCACAAAAAACATCTGCCAGCAAAGAAAGCAAGGTCTGATGTCCAGGCCCAACCACAGCAGGCTACCCCACCACGAAGATTATCTACTGTTTGTTCGGTGCCCCCACTCCAAATTTGGACACACCTCCAAGACGACAACCACACTCCCCTCACCTTGATTGTGAGTAACAAACTGTGATAACAATTAAAAATGTCAGAACTTTAAAAAACCATTTACTTAAACTCATTAAGTCAATACCTATCAAAATCTGCTATACTTACCCAAGTCAGTAAAACATGAAATGGAAACCAAACAAAATGGCCTACACAACATCCAGTAAAGATATGTATGTCCACTTCAGCCATACAGTAGCACATTGTGTGGAAGATGCTGCAACAGAAACTCATGTGTAAGCTTTGCAAATACTAAGGTTGTTAGAATCATTTACACATGTGTGCTTGTCCTAACATTGCCAACTGCATACAAAAACATTACTATGTTTTTGTTGGAGACACTATAAGGCAACACATTATGGATTACAATGTGTTTTTAGGCAGGAGTATGTCTGATGTACCATACAACTCATGTGTTTGCTTTCAGAATGAAGTAACCAGACACATTTGCCACAAACAGGCATATGTATGTATTTAAGTAATGAGTGATGATGTTGCTAGGCCGGATATCTGAAAGCACCAGTCCATTACATGTGTTCCATGTTTAGTGCTTTGTACCAATGTATTAAACATATGGATAAGTAACGGATAAATGTTTTTAATTTCAGCTTCTAGTCCTGGTACCAGCATCCCTCCGCAACAACAGCAACATAGTGACATGGATGACACAATCATGTTAGAAATGCATCCAGTAAGCAAAGGAATCAGCCCCCCAGCACCTGTGAGTACTCCCCCACAGCAAAGCACACCACCAACCCAACACAGCCCAACAACACCAGTAACACAAGGCCCTGATCAAGTGTTCAGGACCATTTGGGCTAGACAGCAGGCCACTAATGAAGATTGCCTGCGTAGGCAGACCCAAATGTTTGCAAGCCTACCATCTCACCTCAGATGAATCAGCAGAAATCTGAGTAGACAAAATGAAACAAACACAAGAATTGCAAATACCATGGAAATCACACGTGCAGACATTACACATGTCATGGGCAACTTACAGCGCATAATGGAAGAACAGCACAGACAACAGCAAAGCTATATAAACATTTTAGAAAGCAATCAAATGATCAATGAATCCATGTCCAGAATTGTAGACAATCAAAATGCTGCAACACGTGAACTCAATGCCACCCTCAGTAACCTCAATGAAACACTCAGATCCCTGCAGCAACAGCAAACAAGCAGCAGTTCTGGTACGACTACTCCAAATTTAACGCCAGTGTCATCAACACCAAGCGCTCCACCAAAGCACGCCAACACGACAGTGGTAAAGGCAAAGGCCAGGACAAGCAACCACCCAAATAAACATAAAAAACCACACCCATTTCTTTAAAGAGAAGAGAAAAAAAACAATTACCAAGTGTATGATTAACAGAATATATATAACACTTAGCTCCTTGACAATTTGTACAACATCATTCATTATAACTGATACAAACAACAAAAGGAATTTTGTACACACATTTCTTCTTTATCATCTTTGTATTTTTTGTTAGCAGGAAACTGTTGTTTGAGCTGCACATAGATGTTAGCATGCAGAAAGCAGACCACTTGATTTTTTTCTAATCATTACTCTTTCTAGATTCTAATCATTCTTTGAGCCAGCAGACAGACTAATTGGCAGCCAGGCAGATTGTCTTAAGCAGGCAGAAAGCAGACCACTTGATTTTTTTTCTAATTATTACTCTTTCTAGATTCTAATCATTCTTTGAGCCAGCAGACAGACTAATTGGAAGCTAGGCAGATTGTCTTTAGCAGGCAGAAAGCAGACCACTTGATTTTTTTCTAATCATTACACTTTCTAGATTCTAATCATCCTTTGAGCCAGCAGACAGACTAATTGGCAGCCAGGCAGATTCATCCCTGACCAATACAATTTACAATGTGAATTGTAACTGTTTTACATTTCTTCTCTAGACGAATTGACGAGAAAAACACAATTGAGTTGGCTAAAAGTGTACTAATATGTTGGGGGTAATATTTAGATAATTCAGTCCGAAAATGACTGACATAATTGTTGTGCCATGTTTGTGTGTGTTAAAAATAAGTAATCAGATTAAAAAACATGATGCAGAAACAACAACATTTGACATATTTGAAAGTTGAACTCAAATGTGTGTAATAATGGATATATGTTGTTAAATGTGTATTGCCTTACAAATATACAAGTTTTGGCCAGCAAACATAAGGAAATAAATTATTTTGCATGAGAGAAGTTTGTGTCCCTTTTATAGGCGTCCTAATTCAGGTTAGAATGATTTGTAAGTGTCAACACATGTAAACACGGCTGAAAAAAGCAGGTATATTTTTTTGCTGCGTTTTTTTACGAATCACAAACTAATCCGACCGCAATTGAGCACTCAGAGACTAACACCCAAATACGAATGAATAGTGAATTCCCGTATTGTATGAAATAACAGGCGCGTTTGACCGATGGTCTATTCATTCATATTTGTGTACTTTGCCGTTCAAACCATTACGAATGTCCCAAACACTGCCGAGATTTGTGCTTAGTGAATTCCCGTGTTGGGACTTAGTAAAAAAAACACAAATTGGCCAAACTCGGATTTTAAGTAAATACTGGCCCTTGACTTATTTTGAACAACTGTTGTACTGGTCAATCTTCCAGGTACAATGCATGTAACGGTGGCTTACTAAGTGTTCGGTGAAACAACCACAATTTAATTTGTGCTTTTATCTACTAATTTTATCTACTAATTCAGAATCAGAGACAGCATTTTTATCCATATCTAAATTAGCAAAGTACTAAATATGATCATGTATACAGACTAGAGATGTGCACCGAAAATTTTTCGGGTTTTGTGTTTTGATTTTGGATTTGGTTCCAAGGCCATGTTTGGGATTCGGACGCATTTTGGCAAAACCTCCCTGAAATCCTTTGTCAGATTCAGGTGTGTTTTGGATTCGGGTGTGTTTAAAAAAAAAAAAAACTCAAAAACAGCTTAAATCATAGAATTTGGGGGTCATTTTGATCCTATAGTATTATTAACTTCAATAACCATAATTTCCACTCTTTTCCAGTCTATTCTGAACACCTCACACCTCACAATATTATTTGTAGTCCTAAAATTTGTACCAAGGTCGCTGGATGACTAAGCTAAGTGACCCAATAGGGCGGCACAAACACCTGGCCCATCTAGGAGTGGCACTGCAGTGTCAGAGAGGATGGCACTTAAAAAAATAGTCCCCAAACAGCACATGATGCAAAGAAAAGAGAAAAAGAGGTGCACTGTGGTCGCTGGATGGCTAAGCTAAGCGACACAAACACCTCAATATCACAGGAATTATTCATTCTAATCAAGGGTATTATTGGTCCAAATCACTGGAAGAAAATGACAAAATCACAGGAATTATTCGTTCTAATCAATGGTATTATTGGTCCAAATCACTGGAAGAAAATGACAAAATCACAGGAATTATTCGTTCTAATCAATGGTATTATTGGTCCAAATCACTGGAAGAAAATGACAAAATCAGTGGAATCATTTGGCAAGATCACTGTAATTAATAATTAATTATAAATCACTGATATTAATTGGTAAAATCTTGCTATCACCTGTCTAGTGAAGTGGAATCTAGATGGGATTTTGTACCGGGGACACAATAACTTAATCAATTGTCTAAATTCCAAACCACTACTGTCGGAAAACGGGCGCACGTCTAACAGCGCACTGATAATACTGAGAACTGATTATACTGATCAATCACTGATTATACTGAGCACTGATTTTACTGAGCACTGATGATACTACGGAGAACTGACACTGAGCAGCAAGAACAGCACTGGACTATTGTACTGTAGTATACTGGTCACCACAATGCTGCACTGTACTACTTTATATATATACTGCTCACAACAATGCAGCACAGATATGGATACTTGAAGTGACACAGAGCTGCAAGATATCGCAATAGACTACTGTACTGTAGTACTATACTGGTGATCACCAAAATGCTGCACTGTACTACTATATATACTGCTCACAACAATGCAGCACAGATATGGATACTTGAAGTGACACGGAGCTGCAAGATACAGCAATGGACTACTGTACTGTACAACTATATACTGGTGGTCACCAAAATGCTGCACTGTACTACTATATATACTGCTCACAACAATGCAGCACAGATATGGATACTTGAAGTGACACAGAGTTGCAAGATACAGCAATGGACTACTGTACTGTACTACTATGCTGGTGGTCACCAAAATGCTGCATTGTACTACTATATGTACTGCTCACAACAATGCAGCACAGATGGAGAGCGAAATGACAGACATAGGAATGGAGAGAGTTAAACCTCCTGTGAGGGGTGGACCTAACTATTATGAAAAGTACAGCCAATGGTAGAGAGGGGAGGGATCAGTATATATAGGGATGTATAGGCTAGCTAAGTCTCTCTTGCTGCTGGTTTGCCTTGCTGGAGTATTGCTGAGTGAGAGCTGAATAACAACTGTGCTGCTGCAGCAGCACCTACACAACACCCAGCAGAAGATTTAGCACAGCAGTATGCACAGAAGCCAGTAGTACCAGAAGTAGCAGCAAGTGTTTGGACATCTGGACTAATAGGACAGTGATTGTATCACAGAAAGGTGAGCAGCATGACCACAAATGCTCACTCACAGACACACATAGACTTTGGCTAGGCAGTGCAGATGCTATTTTTTTTATTAGATCTGTATTGCTGGGCTGTGTTGTACTTTTACCTTTCATTTTACAGCATCAGATTCAGGAAGTGAAAATCCAGTGAAGTGAATGAGACAGTGAGAAGCCTAATGCAGCTGCAGGCTCTATTCTGTCTGTGTCTGACTCCTCCTTCCTGATGAACTAATCTTTGCCAAAGCTGTGAACTGAATGAACTAGTTCACTTTGAAGATTAGTTCATTTTGAACTAATCATTCATGAACTACCCATCACTAACCAGTTTCAACGTCTCCCCTGCTGCCTCCCTTACAGCCGTAGTCTGGCGGGGAGCGGCGGCGGGGGGGCGTCCCAGGATAGGGTGCGGCAGCATTGAGCCCCGCAGAGATGCCTTCCCTGCAGACGGAGAGAGCTCCGGCCTGCGGGGGGAGGGCACGTGCAGGGGCAGGAGCGATAGTGAGGGCCAGCAGGCGCAGGATAGGATAGATGATTGGTGGGGGGGCACGTCAATTGTGGTCAGGGGGGCCAGCGGATCACCAGCAGGCCAGGCGGGGCATTGGCCGTTGGGTCCCTTATCGGCGCCTGCCGGCCAACGGGCCAGGAGAGGTGCGCCGGCATCTGCGGGGGCTACCGCCGGTGCCTGCTGCGACTTTTGGGGAAGTCAGGAGGCTTCCGGAGAGTTGGCGTCGGCTCTGCTGACGGTGGTGGCGGCATTGGGCGCATTGGCCGCAGCCGCATCCCCGGGGGCAGCAAGGCATTCCGGCGTGCGTGCAGAAGCGAGGGCGTCCGGTACGCAGCCGGGGTCAGCGGCTCAGCAAATAGCGCGCGCTTGCCGAGACCTGGGGGCGGCCGCGGCACAGTTGGGACATCGTCCAGTACGGACGGAGCGCGGACGTGAGGTGGGGACGTCTTTGCCCCGGAGTGCTAGGCAGGCCCCGGGAGTGGGTCCCGCGCTTTGTCTTCTTTTTCAGGTGATCGCGGAGAGGTTGAGGTGGACGTGAGCGATGAGGAGGATTTCGAAGTTTCCACACCGGAGGACTCCCAGTCCGAACAGTCGACAGCATCAGGTGAGGTTGAGCAGTCGGAGTCGGGCTCCAGCGCGCGCTACAGTTCTCTCAGTTCCTTCTCTTCTTCATCCCTGTCGTCGCAAGCGTCCGACATCAGTAGCACGACTAGGGCAAAAAAGCGTGCGATGAAGTACGCTAAGAGGGCGGCAGGGCAGAAGGAGAGGCGGAAGAGACGCATGCGGCTTTGCGAGGACGCTCGCAGGGCCAAGAAGCGCCGTGATTTGCCGGGAGTAGTCCACTGTGATTATACAGCAGTTTTGATGGGGTTGCGGGATAGCTGCCGTAGGAAGATCTGCAGAGGCGATTACGTGGATATGTTCGTGCTGACTAAGGACGCGAAGAAGGAGTATAAGGCAGCGACAGTTAAGAAAGGCATCGGAGCTGAAGCTTTCCATACTTTCGACAACTGGCTGGCCGGTTTTTGCGTCTTTGCGGCGTGTTATCTGGAATATAGGCCTGAGGAACATATGAACGTCATACGATACCTGCACTTGATACACGATATGCAGCGCACATCGTCAGGAATCGAATGGCGGATGTATGATGAGAAGTTCCGAGAGAAGCAGGACTGCTTACAGATTATTGACTTTGGTTGCAAGGATGTGGAGGTCTGGCTCCAGGTCACCCGGGCTTCTCAACCCGCAAAGGAGCCCCGGAATCCGGGGGCGGACGGGCAACTCGCAGGGTCGTCCGCCCAGGGGAGTAGCGCGGAAGGGGGACCGGGTAGGAGAGGTGGGTTGGCTATCCGCGGGGGAGGACAGGCCCCCGCGAAGGGGAAGTGCTTCGCATTTAATTATGCGACCTGTTCCTTCGGCAAGCAGTGTCGGTTTCGACATTCGTGCTTGCAATGTGGCTGCTTCCACCCGGCCTCCAACTGTTTTAAAGGAAATCGGCAAGGCACGAGGGAAAAGCAAAGCTACGCAAAACCCAGCGCGAGCGGGATCGCTCAACAGGGCCCCAATGCCAATTAATTTGGACGCCATGTCCAAATGGTTGGATTGGTATCCGAATAGTACGGATGCCCAGTTTTTGTTTCAGGGTTTTAAGTTTGGTTTCCACTTGCCAGTTGCGGGCGAAGTATCGGTCAAGGCTCTCCGGAATCTTCAGTCCGCTTGCGTCTTGCCGTCTGTTTTGCGCAAGAAAGTTGATAAAGAGGTGCGAATGGGTAGGATGGAGGGCCCGTTTAGCTCGCCCCCAGTGGATGACTTGGTCATTTCCCCAGTGGGGGTAGTCCCCAAGAAGACTCCAAATGCCTTTCGGCTCATTCAACATCTTTCTTACCTGTCAGGGTCGTCGGTCAACGACTCGATACCGCCGGCACACTGCTCGGTGGTGTACCAGTCGTTTGACGAGGTGCTGGAGTTGGTTCGTAGTTACGGCCCAGGAGCTCTGATGGCTAAGATCGATGTTGAGTCCGCGTTTCGGTTGCTCCCGTTGCATCCGGACTCATTCCGTTTTATGGGTTTTCGGATCAGAGCGGAATATTTCATTGACAAATGTTTGCCGATGGGATGTTCCGTTTCCTGCTCGTTTTTTGAAAGGTTTAGCACATTCTTGCATTGGTGCGTGGAGTCTTCTTCAGGGGGTCATGGAGTTGCGCATTATCTCGATGATTTCCTGTGTGTGGGACCGGCGAATTCGCCGCGCTGCAGCGACTTGCTGTTCAGCATCCGAGCGTTGTTTTATCACTTTGGCATTCCTGTGGCCGAGGATAAAACGGAGGGGCCGGTTTCCTGTTTGTCGTTCTTGGGGATTGAAATCGACACGGTGGCAGGCTCGTGTCGCCTTCCTCAGGCCAAGGTCGCGAAGCTCCGCGAGGTTATTTGCCAGTTCGTGATGTCGCGCAAAGTCACGCTGAGGCAGGCGCAGTCCTTGCTGGGCCTCTTGAACTTTGCTTGCCGGGTGATCACGATGGGCAGGGTTCTCTGCCGAAAGCTGGAGAGGGCGACGGCGGGGTGTGCCAGGCCGCATCATTTAATTCGTTTGTCCTCCGAGATTAAGAGGGATTTGGCCGTTTAGGCCTCGTTCCTGGAGGACTTTAATGGGGTGCGTATCTGGCTGGCCCCAATGATTGACAATGCTAGGTTACAGCTGTTTACCGACGCGGCGGGTTCCTCTGGGTTCGGTTGCTACCTAGAGGGATCTTGGGGCATGGGCTCGTGGCCTGAGGAATGGCGTTGCAAAGGTTTCACTAAGGACCTTTTGCTGCTGGAGCTTTTCCCCATTATGGTAGCACTGGAGGTTTGGGACGATCGTTTGGCTCATCGCAGCATTTTGTTTAGATGTGACAATCTGGGCGTGGTGCATGTGATCAATAACCAGAGGGCGAAGTCGCTGGTGGTTCTGAAGGTGCTTGGGCGATTGCTGCTGACATGCTTGCATAAGAATGTATGGTTCCGCGCGCAGCATTTGCCAGGACTTGAGAACGGAATTGCCGACGCGTTGTCCCGCGGTCAGTGGGAGAGATTTTGTTTGTTGGCACCCGAGGCCGATGAGCGGGGGTTTCAATGTCCCGGTTATGTCTGGCAGGTGATCGGACCGGACTGGAGGGTCTAGCGATGTGGTCAGTGGCTCCAAACACGCTCAAGGCTTTCGGTCAAGCTTGGAGAGAGTGGGAAGAGTTTGTCCGCGGACGTAGTCAAGAAGGTAAGAGCGGGCATCGGATGATGCTTTCTTTTATTTGGCAGCTTTTTGTCACGGGTAGGTCCAGAGCGGTGGTGTCCCGGTACTTAGCAGGGATTTCGTTTTTTAATAAAATCAATGGTGTCCCTGACGTGACAAAGAGCGGGCTTCTAGTAAAGGCGATGAAAGGGTGGGCATGCGTGGCGCCAACGCCACCTGATAGGCGATGCCCCATCGATGCGGCCTTGCTACCGGCTGTCATCGATGCGGTAGGCAGTATCGCGTCGTCAATTTTTGAATCGCTTTTGTTCCAGTTGGCGTTCTCCATGGCTTACCACGGAGCCTTTTGGGTTTCGGAGCTGGTAGCGCCATTTAAGCGGGCAGACTCGCGAATGCTTCTGGATGACGTGGTGGTGGGTGAGAGGTCCTTGCTGTGCAGATTGCGTCGCTCTAAGACGGACCAAGTAGGTAGAGGGCGATGGGTCACTTTGGTACCATCTCTGGAGGGGAGCATTTGCCCGGTGAGATTGGCATCGAAATATGCAGCAGTTCAGCCTGGTGTGCAGGGGTCGTGGCTGCTGCATTATGACGGTTTACCTTTGACCAAATATCAGTTTCGTTGGATGCTGAGTTGCTGTCTGGCGAGCTTGGGCCTTTCACCCGCTGCTTTAGGTACGCATTCTTTCCGAATCGGTGCGGCGACGTAGGCTGCGTCAGCGGGTTTTTCCGTTGCGGAGATTCAGGCAGTGGGGCGATGGAAGTCGTCAAGTTACAGACGATATATTCGCCCAGTTTCAAGAGTTTTTAGTTTGATTAACAGTTCAGTTTTATTAGCCGTTGTATAAGTTCATGTTGTAAGGTTAAGTACGTCCTTGTGCAGTTGTGTCTGTTTGTCTCCCCTGTTCATCCTACTCAGGGATTAGCTACTCGCCGCTGCTGGCAGCGGGGGTCTGGAGTTTTTTTGCGATTTTTTGCCTGACTTGACGAACTGAATTTCAATCTACAATTCGGCTGATCAGTACAACTCAAAGTCCCTCAGCAGGTTTTTATGCTTTCACCTCCAGCTGAGTTCTTACATGTTTTTCCCATTTTGAACCCCCCCCCCCCCCATTTTATTTTCCTTATTTTCCTTTGATCTTTCCCGTTGTATTTTTATGTTATGCTTCAATTGGCTGGAAGCTTGTTTAGATCGGCTAGGCCGTGACTTATGCAAGACACGAAAACCCCTTTTTTCTTTTGGCAGATCCTTCAGGTTAATGCATTCAATAAGCTCCTGTTAGGATACTTATTAACCGATTTTTACTCCTTTCCTTCTCTTCAGGTTGGGTAGAAAACGATTTGGCAATCTGGGTAGTTGGCCACTCTTATGTTTACTGGGCAGCCAGGTTTTTGGAATCGGAGGGGGCGCAGTTTTTTCCTTGGGCTCATGGCGTTCGTTGGCTTGGTTGGCGAGGGATGATGTGGCAAGATCTGAAGAGTAGATTGGTCAGTCAGGTCAGCGAGCATGGAGTCCCTAGGGTGCTGGTTGTCCATTTGGGTGGCAATGATCTGGGGAAGAGGACATCTTTGGAGCTGCGATGAGCCATGATGGAGGATCTGGCCAGTGTGGCCGCAGCGTGGCCCAATTGTGTTTTGGTGTTCTCTATGATGGTGCCAAGGTTGCGTTGGCGAGGAGTGGCAGACGGTCACCCGATTGATGAGGCCAGGCAAAAGGTGAATGCGGCGGTGGCGAAGTGGGTGTTGGCTCACGGAGGGAAAGTGGTTCGCCACCCTAGGATTTGGTTTCGTGCCAGTCACCTTTTTCAGCCTGATGGTGTGCATCTGTCCAAGGAAGGGAAGTTGTTTTTCCTGGAGGATCTGTTTCTGGTGTTGCAGGAGTTAGGTTGAGGGTATGGTGGCGGTGCGAAGACTATGGGGAAGAGTCTTTCGCTGTTGGCGGAAAAGAACGGCAGGTTGTAGTTTGACTTGTTAGTTACAGTTGTTTACAGTATTGGTGTGGTTTAGGTGCACTCACCTCCATTGACTTTTAAGGCCTCTAGATCACCCATCAGGGGGCAGCGTCATCACCCATCAGGGTGGGCAGTCAGCGTGGAGGTCTCAGTCGGGCACCTATTACCTATGTATGGTTTGTGTTAAATTAGGATCCTTTGGGTTTTAATGTTTTTTGAGATTATCGTCAGTGGAATATAGCCGTTCTTTTTTCTGCCACCATATGCCGGCTGAATCGGCATGTTAACTTAAATTTTACTTTACAGGTTTTTTCTAATGGTTAGGGTACAATAAATAGCTAAAAAATTTCTGCCAAATTCAAGTCTCCGTGTCATTATTTCTTGGTATTAAAGGTATTGAATGCTTTACTTTTTGAATAAGGGTCCACACATTATCATTAGGAGGTTTAGGAGAGCGAAATGACAGACATAGGAATGGAGAGAGTTAAACCTCCTGTGAGGGGTGGACCTAACTGTTATGAAAAGTACAGCCTATGGTAGAGAGGGGAGGGATCAGTATATATAGGGATGTATAGGCTAGCTAAGTCTCTCTTGCTGCTGGTTTGCCTTCCCACCCTCCCACCCCATTTGGTAGAGGTTTTGGCATGGAGTGCCTTGGCTCTAAATTGTTAGTGTGGTTTATCGTTGGCTATTGTTGGCGGGAAAAGAACGGCAGGTTGTAGTTTGACTTGTTAGTTACAGTTGTTTACAGTATTGGTGTGGTTTAGGTGCACTCACCTCCATTGACTTTTAAGGCCGCTAGATCACCCATCAGGGGGCAGCGTCATCACCCATCAGGGTGGGCAGTCAGCGTGGAGGTCTAAGTCGGGCACCTATTACCTATGTATGGTTTGTGGTAAATTAGGATCCTTTGGGTTTTAATGTTTTTTGAGATTATCGTCAGTGGAATATAGCCGTTCTTTTTTCTGCCACCATATGCCGGCTGAATCGGCATGTTAACTTAAATTTTACTTTACAGGTTTTTTTAATGGTTAGGGTACAATAAATAGCTAACAATTTTCTGCCAAATTCAAGTCTCCGTGTCATTATTTCTTGGTATTAAAGGTATTGAATGCTTTACTTTTTGAATAAGGGTCCACACATTATCTTAGGAGGTTTAATGGATACTTGAAGTGACACGGAGCTGCAAGATAAAGCAATGGACTACTGTATTGTACTACTATACACTGTTGGTCACCAAAATGCTGCACTGTACTACTATATATACTGCTCACAACAATGCAGCACAGATATGGATACTTGAAGTGACACAGAGCTGCAAGATACAGCAATGGTCTACTGTACTGTACAACTATATACTGTTGGTCACCAAAATGCTACACTGTACTACTATATATACTGCTCACAACAATGCAGCACAGATATGGATACTTGAAGTGACACGGAGCTGCAAGATACTACAATGGACTACTGTACTGTACTACAATACTGGTGGTCACCAAAATGCTGCACTGTACTACTATATATAATATATATAGTATATACTGGTAACACAACAATGCAGCAGATATTGAGCACCGATGATCAGGATACTGTCTATAACTGAGTCTGACACGGAGCTGAAAGATACAGCAATGGCCTACTGTACTGTACTACTATAATTATATACTGGTGGTCCCCACAATGCAGCACACTGAGCACAGATATTTGCAGCACACTGAGCACAGATATGGAGCTTTTCAGGCAGAGAACGTAGATATTTTCAGCACACTGAGCACAGATATGGAGCTTCTCAGACAGAGAACGTAGATATTTGCAGCACACTGAGCACAGATATTTGCAGCACACTGAGCACAGATATTTGCAGCACACTGAGCACAGATATGGAGCTTTTCAGCCAGAGAATGTAGCCACGTCCTCTCCGTTCAATCTCCAATGCACGAGTGAAAATGGCGACGACTCGCGGCTCTTTATATGGAATACGAATCTCGCGAGAATCCGACAGCAGGATGATGATGTTCGGCCTCGTTTGGATTAACCGAGCAAGGTGGGAAGATCCGAGGCTGCCTCGGACCCATGTAAAATACGTGAAGTTCATGGGGGTTCGGATCTCGACGAACCGAATACGCTCATCTCTAATACAGACAGTAGAAATGCTATGTATGTAAAAAAATATTTAGGGGCACACAACACTGTAATATATTTAATGGAAATCTTAGTGAAAGTATTACATTTAAACATATCAGTTAATATTCTGACCTTCCAATGGATTTTTAAGCACAGTGTCTATATTAAGTTTGACCTCTGCTCTTATTAAGATGTACAGTATAATGGGGTTATTCAGACTGTATTGCCGATTCTGCTAAAAAGCAGAATTTGCAATCCTTTTTTTCGCATGCTGGGGGCCATCTATAGAAGGACAAGGCCGCTCAGCATGCTAAATGGCCTGCCCAGTGGTTCTGACCGCAGTTTAATTGTGGTCACAGCAACTGTTGTGACCCCCTGTAGCTAGGCTGCGTATGCAGGCAGTCCGCTGACATTTTTCTTTATAGGAGTGGCTGCGTGCGACCTCACACAGCCGCACCAAAAAATGCTCGGTCACCATCCCCCCACCCACACTGCAAAATGCCTCTGCCTGTCAATCAGGCAGAGGCGTTTGCAGCCAATGCAAACACATTGATGGGACCTGCGCATGCGCACTGCCACAGGGTTTATTGCAGTTCATCAATTAGCTATGTGACCTGAATAACCCCCAATGAGTGGTAAGGATGATTTAGATTTACTGACAAATTACAGAAAATTAACAGGGTTACTTGTATGTTCGAACCAATGTGCTGCATTGTACTGTAGTCTAGCTAATTATTCCTGATATTGTGCCAATATTTTATTTTATTTCAAATTGATTTTAAGCAAAACAACGAATCCAAAACATGTTTAGATGTTTAGAAAAAGCCATTTAAGTATTATGAATATATTTGTTAAATTAGTTTTGCTTATTTTTATACAATTTGCTGCTCAAAAGCTATAAATTAATTTTTAAGCAAGTCTCTTCACAAAAAGCAAAGTTCCTGTTGCTTTCTAATTTGCAGATCTCTACTCTAATTTTTTGTCTGTGAGATACCATATTTGTAAGATATTACTTGTGTAACGTTAAACTTGCCTTTTCCTGTGGTTTTAAAGAAGGCATGGAGATGTTTCTTAATAATTGTTATGAACATGAACATTTAAGTAGAGGCTTTGTGTAAGGAACTGTTTACAAATCACTGATGCTAATTTTGTTCTTCAGTCAAGGCATGTTTTTTGTATTGATCCTATTACTAGGTAGGCAGCTATCAATTGCATCCTTGAGGTTGATAATCTAGATTAGTGGATGGAAATGAATGGTATCTAGCCCTGGATATAAATTCAACTTGATGATGTCAAGTTCTTGTGCAAAATCTTTTTAAGGAATGACTGAATAGTGTATCACATTGAGGGTAATGATGAGAAGTGGGCACAATCCAAGTTTTTAAAAAGTGACTCATACTGTATGTCTCCAAATAACCATTCTACTCCTACTAGTTTTAGTGACGCTGAGTGAGCCCAACTGTTGTATTTCCAAGTTTGGTCTATTGTGATTGAATAAATGTTAGTGATACTCGTGTTTGAATTTCAAAACTGTATGCTGATTGGTGACCATGTGGAGGCAGAGCAGTGAGAAAAAATAACACAATGTGAAATTGTCAACTATTATGTCAACTATTTCTACAGTATATGTTTATAAAAAAAAAATATATATACATACATACATACATACATACATACATACAGACATACTTACAGACATACAAATATACAAAAGGGAACCCAGCACTCTCCAGTAAAACTGAATACTGGTTCCCTCCAAATCCCCTCACGGTAAAACTTAGACAAGATGCAGAGGCGACACTCAATAGACTTCATAAGCGCAATATATAAATCCTGGATCCACTCCAGAGTGAGCTTTCAGATCTTTTAATCCTTCCTCAGAAATATTTCCCCTGTACCCCTGTGGGCCAGTGTGACCCTGTACTGAACTTTGTGTTATTTGCTGCAATTAACTCTGTTATGCATATTCTGAGCTTATTCTGGACTCCAAGTGTGTCCTAGAGTCAGCATACTATGGTATATTCAGGACTCACAGTATTTACCTTGTTTACAATATACTGTATCTTAAGAATTGACAAATATTCTGATTCTCTGCAATTATAAGTATTATAAATATACTGTATACTGCCTCAGTTCAGTCTGTATACCTTCTCCTAGAATAAATCCCAATGAATAAATATTACTTTTCTGTGACTGCACCCAGGGGTTTCATAACATACTGTAGAGCTACAGTACATGTAACTACATACACAAACAAGGTTGTAAATATATTTTCTCCTTTGTTTCAGTAAAATGAGCCTGGCATTAATTTATTTAATCCCTGATAATTTTATACAATTACACTTTCTGCATCTTTTTGTGCAAATAATTGATATATGAAGAGTTATGCATGACTGAAAGACTGTCATCACCAACAACATCTGTTACCTATTAGTATATAGAAGAATCTCTACAGAAACCCACTAGTGGGAAAGGAGTTAATTGTCCAGATCATAGAGCAGGAAAACATCATCTTACCTTTGTTGCTGTACTACCTTATACTAAAAGTGATGATATACAGGATGATAGCTGTAAGTATAGAGCTGGTGTATATCTTTACAGAGACAGTATACCCTCACTAGTAGATGATAAAGCCCCCTTGGCTAAACATGAACATCAAATTGGTAGAACTAGTGACCCTAGAGAACCCTCATCTAATGGCCTTGTAAGGAAGAGATGTAGATGTTGAACCAAGCTTTAGAGATGTAGTGGAAGAATTTGAATATTGTGTTTCATCGGAAGTCCTGGATTTGGCAGTCACTTCAAAATCAGATGGAGCTCTCAGAAATCCACCAGTGTGAGAGTGGAAACCATCTATGTTACTAACTTATGAGAAGCTCGGAATACCTATTGCAGTACCAAGGGTAGTACAGCCATATTTATCAAATATGTGGCATTATTTTGGCAGTGGTTATTAGAATAAGGATAATACAACATATTGATCACCACTCTATGCACTGTTTCGAAAAGGTTGTGTTAAAATTGGTGCTCTGGGTTCTGAAAGCAGAAAAATAGTATTTCAGTATTTAAGCACCAGGGGTAGAATGCACGCACGCACACACACACACACACACACACACACATATACAAAAGGGGCAAACGAGCCCCGAATCGTTGGATTCAGTGTGATGTGAATACACTTTCACTTTTTTAAAGTCTCTGAGTGCCGCTGTTTGGTTCTATAAGGATATATACAGAGGTTCCAGAGGGCACCAGAGCTATGTAACTGCAACAGGGAGTGAGTGCCGGTCCGACAGCACACTATATATATATATATATATATACACATACACACAGTAGGCTAGAACCCACAGCACTCATACATCCGCGTTGCCAGTAGTATTTGTGACCACACCATTTAAATAAAAAAATCATACAAATTCAGCACTCACCTAATATTAACACTTCAAACTGTAATTCATCTGAATTAAGGGAATGTTAGTTCCAAATTATTGCAATAGTTTGTTAAGCTGACCAGCCACTTCACAGCCATTCCCATTTGGTCAGTCCCTATACTGACTTTCAATAATCTGAGCAATGCTCTCAGGCATCTTTTGGAATTTAAATAGAGTATGCTTCTATCAGTGGCGTAACTAGGCATTTTAGCGCTGTGTGCAAGAAACGACAGTGGCGCCCCCCCAATGTAAGATAGAGGTAGTGCGCGCCGTAGGCGCGCAAAAAAATTATAGGGGCGTGGCTTAATGGGGGAGGGGCGTGGCCACAAAATAATAGCAATTCATACTACGGTGCACAGTAGTCTACATTATTCAAATTACGCTGCACAGTAGCGCCCCTTTTATACATTGCAATAGACAGCGTCCCCCTTTTTACACATTACAGCAGCCAGTCCCCCTTTTTACACATTGCGGCAGCTAGTCCCCCTTTTTACACATTGCGGCAGCCAGGCCCCCTTTTTACACATTGCGGCATCCAGGCCCCCTTTTTACACATTACGGCAGCCAGTCCACCTTTTTACACATTACGGCAGCCAGTCCACCTTTTTACACATTGCGGCATCCAGGCCCCCTTTTTACACATTACGGCAGCCAGGCCCCCTTTACACACATTACGGCAGCCAGTCCCCCTTTTTACACATTGCGGCAGCCAGTCCCCCTTTTTACACATTGCGGCAGCTAGTCCCCCTTTTTACACATTGCGGCAGCCAGGCCCCCTTTTTACACATTGCGGCATCCAGGCCCCCTTTTTACACATTACGGCAGCCAGTCCACCTTTTTATTCATTACGGCATCCAGGCCCCCTTTTTACACATTACGGCAGCCAGTCCCCCTTTTTACACATTGCGGCAGCCAGTCCCCCTTTTTACACATTGCGGCAGCCAGTCCCCCTTTTTACACATTGCGGCAGACGGGACCCCATTTTACACATTGCGGCATCCAGGCCCCCTTTTTACACATTACGGCAGCCAGTCCCCATTTTTACACATTGCGGCAGCCAGTCCCCCTCTTTACACATTGCGGCATCCAGTCCCCCTTTTTACACATTGCGGCAGCCAGTCCCCATTTTTACACATTGCGGCATCCAGGACCCCTTTTTACACATTGCGGCAGACGGGACCCCATTTTACACATTGCGGCAGCCGGGACCCCATTTTACACATTGCGGCAGCCGGGACCCCTTTTTACACATTGCGGCAGCCGGGACCCCATTTTACACATTGCGGCAGACGAGACCCCATTTTACACATTGCGGCAGCCGGGACCCCATTTTACACATTGCGGCAGACGAGACCCCATTTTACACATTGCGGCAGACGAGACCCCATTTTACACATTGCGGCAGACGGTGTCCAAGAGAGAGAGAGAGAGAGAGAGAGAGAGGGGGGGGATATACTTACCTTCTCCCCGCTGACAGGCTCCTCGTGCAGCTCCCTCTCGGTGCAGGCTGTGTGAGGTGAGAAGGAGGAGGAGGGAGGGGGAGCAGCAGCAGCGCTATTTGATTGGTAGTAAGCGCCGCTGCAGCATCCCCCTGTCCTCCTGTATTGGTTGCCTGGCGCTGCTGTGGATGCTGGGGAACCGCATCCCAGCATCCTTAGCAGCGCCGGGCAGCCAATACAGGAGGAGAGGGGGATGCTGCAGCGGCGCTTACTACCAATCAAATAGCGCTGCTGCGGCTCCCTGCTCCCCCTCCCTCCTCCTCCTTCTCTCCGCTGCCCGGCGCTGGTCCTCTTCTCCCTACACAGCGGGGCGCACGGCGCAGACTTCGGCGGCATGTAATGAGTCAATATGACTCATTACATGCCGCTGGCCGTTGTGCCCTCAGGGCAACTGCGCTGTGTGCCAAGCCCCCTTGGCACACACGTAGTTACGGCCCTGGCTTCTATCATGGGTTTAGGCCCTGTCTCACACTTTTAAAGAGACAGGAACCACACCCAAGCATATCAGTTAATAAACACATAGGGAATTTCTTAACATTTAATTTACATATGGAAAATAGGGGTGCATAAAAAAGTGCGACCACAAAAATTTTATATAAAACAGTAGGCTAGAACCCACAGCACTTATACATCTGCGGTGCCAGTGGTATTTGAGACCAAGCTAACATTCTGAATTTAGATGAATTACAGTGTGAAGTGTTAATATTAGATGAGTGCTGAATTTGTATGATTTTTTTTATTTAAATGGTGAACTCACAAATAACACTAGCACTGCTGATGTATGAGTGCTGTGGGTTCTATTGCGGAGTCCCATTGTATCACCGGATAGAAGTTATCTCTCGCCGGGGCTAGTGGGAAATGAAGATACAGCAACACAGTTGGCAAGGACTGAGATGAATTATAATTAGTGACGTGCACCGGACATTTTTCGGGTTTTGTGTTTTGGTTTTGGATTCGGTTCCGCAGCCGTGTTTTGGATTCGGACCCTCAAAAACAGCTTACATCATAGAATTTGGGGGTCATTTTGATCCCATAGTATTATTAACCACAATAACCATAATTTCCACTCATTTCCAGTCTATTCTGAACACCTCACACCTCACAATATTATTTTTAGTCCTAAAATTTGCACCGAGGTCGCTGCATGACTAAGCTAAGCGACCCAAGTGGCCGACACAAACACCTGGCCCATCTAAGGAGTGGCACTGCAGTGTCAGACAGGATGGCAGATTTACAAAATAGTCCCCAAACAGCACATGATGCAAAGAAAAAAGGAGGTGCAATGAGGTAGCTGTGTGACTAAGCTAAGCGACCCAAGTGGCCGACACAAACACCTGGCCCATCTAGGAGTGGCACTGCAGTGTCAGACAGGATGGCACTTCAAAAAATAGTCCCCAAACAGCACATGATGCAAAGAAAAAAAGAGGTGCACCAAGGTCGCTGGATGGCTAAGCTAAGCGACCCAAGTGGCCGACGCAAATACCTGGCCCATCTAGGAGTGGCACTGCAGTGTCAGACAGGATGGCAGATTTAAAAAAATAGTCCCCAAACAGCACATGATGCAAAGAAAAAAAGAGGTGCAATGAGGTAGCTGTGTGACTAAGCTAAGCAACCCAAGTGGCCGACACAAACACCTGGCCCATTTTGGAGTGGCACTGCAGTGTCAGACAGGATGGCAGATTTAAAAAATAGTCCCCAAACAGCACGTGATGCAAAGAAAAATGAAAGAAAAAAGAGGTGCAAGATGGAATTGTCCTTGGGCCCTCCCATCCACCCTTATGTTGTATAAACAGGACATGCACACTTTAACAAACCCATCATTTCAGCGACAGGGTCTGCTACACAACTGTGACTGAAATGACTGGTTGGTTTGGGCCCCCACCAAAAAAGAAGCAATCAATCTCTCCTTGCACAAACTGGCTCTACAGAGGCAAGATGTCCACCTCCTCCTCATCCTCCGATTCCTCACCCCTTTCACTGTGTACATCCCCCTCCTCACAGATTATTAGTTCATCCCCACTGGAATCCACCATCTCAGGTTCCTGTGTACTTTCTGGAGGCAATTGCTGGTGAATGTCTCCATGGAGGAATTGAGTATAATTCATTTTGATGAACATCATCTTCTCCACATTTTCTGGAATTAAACACGTACACCGATTGCTGACAAGGTGAGCGGCTGCACTAAACACTCTTTCGGATCACACACTGGAGGGGGGGGGCGATTTAGGTAAAATAAAGCCAGTTTGTGCAAGGGCCTCCAAATTGCCTCTTTTTCCTGCCAGTATACGTACGGACTGTCTGACGTGCCTACTTGGATGCGTTCACTCATATAATCCTCCACCATTCTTTCAATGGTGACAGAATCATATGCTGTGACAGTAGACGACATGTCAGTAATCGTTGGCAGGTCCTTCAGTCTGGACCAGATGTCAGCACTCGCTCCAGACTGCCCTGCATCACCACCAGCGGGTGGGCTCGGAATTCTTAGCCTTTTCCTCGCAGCCCCAGTTGCAGGAGAATGTGAAGGAGGAGCTGTTGACAGGTCATGTTCTGCTTGAGTTGACAATTTTCTCACCACCAGGTCTTTGAACCTCCGCAGACTTGTGTCTGCCGGAAAGAGAGATACAATGTAGGCTTTAAACCTAGGATCGAGCACGGTGGCCAAAATGTAGTGCTCTGATTTCAACAGATTGACCACCCGTGAATCCTGGTTAAGGGAATTAAGGGCTCCATCCACAAGTCCCACATGCCTAGCAGAATCGCTCTGTTTTAGCTCCTCCTTCAATCTCTCCAGCTTCTTCTGCAAAAGCCTGATGAGGGGAATGACCTGACTCAGGCTGGCAGTGTCTGAACTGACTTCACGTGGGTTGCAGAACTTTGCACAATGTTGAAATCATTCTCCACTGCGCTTGAGTCAGGTGCATTCCCCCTCCTTTGCCTATATCGTAGGTAGCTGTATAGGCTTGAATGGCCTTTTGCTGCTCCACCATCCTCTGAAGCATATAGAGGGTTGAATTCCACCTCGTTACCACCTCTTGCTTCAGATGATGGCAGGGCAAGTTCAGGAGTGTTTGCTGGTGCTCCAGTCTTCGGCACGCGGTGGCTGAATGCCGAATGTGGCCCGCAATTCTTCGGGCCACTGACAGCATCTTTTGCACGCCCCTGTTGATTTAAAAAAAAAACTGCTCCACCAAATTTAATGTATATGCAAAACATGGGACGTGCTGGAATTTGCCCACATGTAATGCACGCACAATATTGGTGGCGTTGTCCGATGTCACAAATCCCCAGGAGAGTCCAATTGGGGTAAGCCATTCTTCGATGATGTTCCTCAGTTTCCGTAAGAGGTTGTCAGCTGTGTGCCTCTTATGGAAAGCGGTGATACAAAGCGCAGCCTGCCTAGGAACGAGTTAGCATTTGCGAGATGCTGCTACTGGTGCCGCCGCTGCTGTTCTTGCTGCGGGAGGCAATACATCTACCCAGTGGGCTGTCACAGTCATATAGTCCTTAGTCTGCCCTGCTCCACTTGTCTACATGTCCGTGGTTAATGGACATTGGGTACAACTGCATTTTTTAGGACACTGGTGACTCTTTTTCTGAGGTCTGTGTACATTCTCGGTATCGCCTGCCTAGAGAAATGGAACCTAGATGGTATTTGGTACCGGGGACACAGTACCTCAAGCAATTCTCTAGTTTCCTGTGAATTAACGGTGGATACCGGAAACACGTTTAACACCGCCCAGGCTGCCAAGGCCTGAGTTATCCGCTTTGCAGCAGGATGACTGCTGTGATATTTCATCTTCCTCGCAAAGGACTGTTGGACAGTCAATTGCTTACTGGAAGTAGTACAAGTGGTCTTCCGACTTCCCCTCTGGGATGACAATTGACTCCCAGCACAACAACAGCAGCACCAGCAGCAGTAGGCATTACACTCAAGGATGCATCGGAGGAATCCCAGGCAGGAGAGGACTCGTCAGACTTGACAGTGACATGGCCTGCAGGACTATTGGCTTTCCTGTCTTAGGAGGAAATTGACACTGAGGGAGTTGGTGGTGTGGTTTGCAGGAGCATGGTTACAAGAGGAAGGGATTTAGTTGGCAGTGGACTGCTTCCGCTGTCACCCAAAGTTTTTGAACTTGGGTCAATGACTTCTGATGAATGCGCTCCAGGTGATGTATAAGGGAGGATGTTCTGAGGTGGTTAACGTCATTACCCCTACTTATTACAGCTTGACAAAGGCGACACATGGCTTGACACCTGTTGTCCACATTTCTGTTAAAATAATTCCACACTGAAGAGGCGATTTATTTTGTAATTTGACCAGGCATGTCAATGGCCATATTCGTCCCACGGACAACAGGTGTCTCCCCGGGTGCCTGACTTAAACAAACCACCTCACCATCAGAATCCTCCTTGTCAATTTCCTCCTCAGCGCCAGCAACACCCATATCCTCATCCTGGTGTACTTCAACAGTGACATCTTCAATATGACTACCAAGAACTGGACTGCAGGTGCTCCTTCCAGCACTTGCAGGGGGCGTGCAAATGGTGGAAGGCGCCACCTCTTCACGTCCAGTGTTGGGAAGGTCAGGCATCGTAACCGACACAATTGGACTCTCCTTGGAGATTTGTGATTTAGAAGAATGCACAGTTCTTTGCTGTGCTTTTGCCAGCTTAAGTCTTTTCATTTTTTTAGCGAGAGGATGAGTGCTTCCATCCTCATGTGAATCTGAACCACAAGCCATGAACATAGGCCAGGGCCTCAGCCGTTCCTTGCCACTCCGTGTCGTAAATGGCATATTGGCAAGTTTACGCTTCTCATCAGACGCTTTTAATTTTGATTTTTGGGTCATTTTACTGAACTTTTGTTTTTGGGATTTTACATGCTCTCTACTATGACATTGGGCATCGGCCTTGGCAGACGACGTTGATGGTATTTCATCGCCTTGGCCATGACTAGTGGCAGCAGCTTCAGCACGAGGTGGAAGTGGATCTTGATCTTTCACTATTTTACCCTCCATTTTTTAATGTGTGGAATTATATGCCAGTAATATATCAATAGCAATGGCCTACTGTACCGTACTGCTATATATTATATACTGGTGGTCAGCAAAATTATGCACTGTCCTCCTACTATATATAATGCGCACAACTTAAATGCATCACAGGTATGGATGGATAGTATACTTGACAACTCAGAGGTAGGTAGAGCAGTGGACTACTGTACCGTACTGCTATATATTATATACTGGTGGTCAGCAAAATTTTGCACTGTCCTTCTACTATGTATACTGTGCACAACTTAAATGCACCACAGGTATGGATGGATAGTATACTTGACGACAAAGAGGTAGGTATAGCTGTGGACTACTGTACCGTACTGCTATATATTATATACTGGTGGTCAGCAAAATTATGCACTGTCCTCCTACTATATATACTGTGCACAACTTAAATGCACCACAGGTATGGATGGATAGTTTACTTGACGACACAGAGGTAGGTAGAGCAGTGGACTACTGTACCGTACTGCTATATATTATATACTGGTGGTCAGCAAAATTATGCACTGTCCTCCTACAATGTATACTGTGCACAACTTAAATGCACCACAGGTATGGATGGATAGTATACTTGACGACAAAGAGGTAGGTAGAGCAGTGGACTACTGTACCGTACTGCTATATATTATATACTGGTGGTCAGCAAAATTATGCACTGTCCTCCTACTATATATACTGTGCACAACTTAAATGCACCACAGGTACGGATGGATAGTATACTTGACGACACAGAGGTAGGTAGAGCAGTGTACTACTGTACCGTACTGCTATATATTATATACTGGTGGTCAGCAAAATTATGCACTGTCCTCCTACTATGTATACTGTGCACAACTTAAATGCACCACAGGTATGGATGGATAGTATACTTGACGACAATGAGGTAGGTAGAGCAGTGGACTACTGTACCGTACTGCTATATATTATATACTGGTTTTCAGCACAATTATGCACTGTCCTCCTACTATATATAATGCGCACAACATAAATGCACCACAGGTATGGATGGACAGTATACTTGATGACACAGAGGTAGGTAAAGCAGTGGACTACTGTACCGTACTGCTATATATTATATACTGGTGGTCAGCAAAATTATGCACTGTCCTCCTACTATATATACTGTGCACAACTTAAATGCACCACAGGTACGGATGGATAGTATACTTGACGACACAGAGGTAGGTAGAGCAGTGGACTATTGTACCGTACTGCTATATATTATATACTGGTGGTCAGCAAAATTATGCACTGTCCTCCTACTATGTATACTGCGCACAACTTAAATGCACCACAGGTATGGATGGATAGTATACTTGACGACACAGAGGTAGGTAGAGCTGTGGACTACTGTACCGTACTGCTATATTTTATATACTGGTGGTCAGCAAAATTATGCACTGTCCTCCTACTATGTATACTGCGCACAACTTAAATGCACCACAGGCATGGATGGATAGTATACTTGACGACACAGAGGTAGGTAGAGCAGTGGACTACTGTACCGTACTGCTATATATTATATACTGGTGGTTAGCAAAATTATGCACTGTCCTCCTACTATGTATACTGCGCACAACTTAAATGCACCACAGGTATGGATGGATAGTATACTTGATGACACAGAGGTAGGTAGAGCTGTGGACTACTGTACCGTATTGCTATATATTATATACTGGTGGTCAGCACAATTATGCACTGTCCTCCTACTATCTATACTGCGCACAACTTAAATGCACCACAGGCATGGATGGATAGTATACTTGACGACACAGAGGTAGGTAGAGCAGTGGACTACTGTACCGTACTGCTATATTTTATATACTGGTGGTCAGCAAAATTATGCACTGTCCTCCTACTATATATACTGCGCACAACTTAAATGCACCACAGGTATGGATGGATAGTATACTTGACGACACAGAGGTAGGTGGAGCAGTGGACTGCTGTACCGTACTGATATAATACTGGTGGTCCCTGGTCAGCAAAATTCTGCACTGTCCTCCTACTATATACTACAATGCAGCACAGATATGGAGCGTTTTTTGAGTCAGAGAACGTAGATATTTTCAGCACACTGAGCACAGATATTTGCAAGCACACTGAGCACAGATGTTTGCAGCACACTGAGCACAGATATTTGCAGCACACTGAACACAACTGAGAGAACGCTGCACGTCCTCTCCCTATCATCTCCAATGCACAAGTGAAAAGGGCGGCGACACACGGCTTCTTATATAGAATACGAATCTCGCGAGAATAAGACAGCGGGATGATGACGTTCGGGCACGCTCAGGTTAACCGAGCAAGGCAGGAGGATCTGAGTCTGCCTCGGAACCGTGTAAAACAGGTGAATTTTGGGGGGGTTCATATTCCGAGGAACCGAACCCGCTCATCACTAATTATAATACACTCAGTCAGGCCTACCATCAGGGGGGTGCTGCGGGCACAGCCGTCCCGGGCCCGGCCTCTCTGACAGAGAGGAGAGGGCCTGGGCCGCTCATGACGCTGCCCGCCCACCACCATCCGTCCGTCCGCCCACCGCCGTCCATCCGCCGCCACAGCGTCTGTGTTCCCACTACCCAGCGCAAGCAGGCTATTAAAAATGTCCCTCTTAAGATGGCCGCCGCCTCAGAGGAGACAGTTATTAAAGATACTAGAGTAGGCTCTAGTATCTTTAATAACTGTCTCCTCTGAGCAGTCGGCCATTTTGGGAGGGACATTTTCAATAGTTTTGCTAGAAGCTGAACAGCCTGCTGCGGTGGCAGGGAAGGGAGGAGGATCAACAGAACCCATGACAAAGATTACAACTCCATTACAGGTACTGGGACATTAATGTGTGGTGCATTAAATAATATGATGATGGGGCCATAGGAATTATTATTATTATTATTATTATTATTATCAAATATATATTTATTTTGTTTATATATACATATATATATATATATATATATTTATTGTATATTTTTTGGGGGGGCTGCCTATTTGGCCATTCCCGGGCCCCATAATTTCTGATGGGAGTGCTGCACTCAGTCCAAATGGGCTAAATTGCGACTTTGAGCTTAAGTGAATGTCCTTGCAACTTATGATTTAAGTAGCAAGGACATTCATAAAATAAAGCAGATGAAAGTACATTTACAGAGAAGAAGGTCCTAACAGAACTTTCAAAACTAAAAGAGCATAAATCAATGGGACCAGATGGGATACACCCAAGAATACTCAAAGAGCTAAAAGATGTGCTGGTTACACCTTTAACAGAATTATTTAACCAGTCACTAAATACAGGTGCTATTCCAGGGGACTGGAAAAGAGCAAATGTAGTTCCACTGCACAAAAGTGGAATCAAGGAAGAAGCAAGTAACTACAGACCAATAAGCCTTACATCAGTATTAGGGAAAGTAATGGAAAAACTATTAAAAGAAAGAGTTGTGGAATATCTCAAATCAAACAACTTACAGGATCCAAAACAGCATGGATTTACTGGTGTGAGATCATGCCAAACAAATCTTATTGACTTTTTTGACTCTGCGACGAAAATAATAGATCAAGGGGGAAATGTAGCATATCTAGACTTCAGTAAGGCATTTAACACTGTCCCACATCGAAGACTGCTAAATAAACTTGAAAGCGTGGGGGTGGATTATAAAACAGTTAAATGGACAAGAACCTTGTTGCAGGATAGGAAGCAGACAGTTGTAGGGAATGAAGTGCAATCTATGGAGGGAAATGTTACCAGTGGAGTACCCCAGGGATCTGTACTTGGTCCAGTTCTCTTTAATATCTTTATTGGTGACATTGCAGATGGTATTGAAGGGAAGGTATGCCTTTTTGCAGATGATACAAAGATATGCAACAGGGTAGACACACCGGGAGGGTAAAACAAATGATTGCTGACCTAGGTAGGCTTGAGAAATGGTCAAGAACGTGGCAACTACAGTTTAATGCTAAAAAAAAATGCAAAATCATGCAATTGGGTCTCAAAAACCCAAAGGCTAAATATAGTATCAAGTGTACTATAATGGAAACTACTGAGGAGGAAAGGGATTTAGGAGTCACTATTTCAAGTGTCTTGAAGGCAGGAAATCAATGCAACAAAGCAATGAGAAAGGCAAGTCAGAAGCTTGGTTGCATAGGGAGAGGAATCAGTAGCAGGAAAAAATTAAGTGATAATGCCACTGTATAGGTCATTGGTGTGGACCCATCTGGAATATTGTGTCCAGTTCTGGAGACCATATCTCCAGAAAGATATAAGTACATTAGAGAGTGTACAAAGAAGGGCAACTAAAATGGTGCATGGCCTACATCACAAAACTTATCAAGAAAGGCTAAAAGATCTTAACATGTATAGTTTGAAGGAGAGAAGGGAAAGGGGGGACATGATAGAAACTTTCAAATGTATCAAGGGTCTTAACAAAGTTCAGGAGGGAAACATTCTTCAAAGGAAGAGAAGTATTAGAACTCGAGGACATACACTGAGACTGGAGGGGGGGAGGTTCAGGGGAAATGTAAGGAAAAATTACTTCACAGAAAGGGTAGTGGATAAGTGGAATAGCCTCCCATCAGAGGTGGTAGAGGCTAAAACTGTAGAGCAATTTAAACATGCTTGGGATAGGCATATGAATATCCTTACAAAGAAATAAGGTTCAAAAAGGGTTGAGATTGCCTAAAGGATAAAAAAAAGGGGCAGACTAGATGGGCCAAGTGTTATGATTCTGATACTCAGGTCAGGGGTGATCTTATACGGTAGGACCTGAATACCATAACGTAATGCTGGGAAAGGGGAATGGAAAGGGAATAGCCCCTGGCACCGCCCGTGCTGTCAGTACACTCTTGCGAGACTATGGTTGCTTGGGCCCATGGCAGCCGCGTTTGAAGGGCGGATTGCGTCTGCCCAACTCCGATGCCCCCTCAGGTCTTAATGAGAGACAAAGAGTGAACCGAGACAGGGTGATAACAAGGGGCCCTCTAACTGAACAACAAAGCCAGGGGCTACTAGCAAAGCTGAAACTAAAGTATGCGCGGATTTCCACCAGGGAAAACAACAACAAAGGAAATGCTGTCCACACGCCGACACAATACTTTTGTGTATCGGCGGTGACAGCATAAGCAGAACCCTCTGCAAAACACCAGTGACAGATATAACCAAGGAATACAGCGGCCTAGGCCGACAGACACGGCAGAGCCGCTACTCACGGAACCGGTACAAATACTGGCAAACGGACAGGAACCCCCAACGCTGCCGACACAGACTCTCAGAACTGTAGGACAGGCAGAATCCCAAACGACAGACCGGTGGACACCAAGAAGCCAGAAACTCGACCAGGCATAGGCAAAGCCAATGGACTTCTGGACAGGAACGCTTCACGGCAGGACACGGGATCAGACACAGGAATCGACACAGGGACTGACACAGGAATCGACACAGGAAGCAGCTAAACAGACACTGCTAGACTAGAGCTCATGAACTGGCAGGAACAAGCTCAGAACTCAAGCAGACTGGAAACTTAGAAATATCACCAGCGTCTGTGAATTGCACTCAGCCAGCATATAACAGAGAGGCCTAATTAATAATGTCATGCAGCTGCCCTGTTGCATGACTCCAAACTGACAAGATGCAATTAGCAGCCAGGTGAGGCTGAACACATGAGAACAGACTGCAATTACACAGACTGACCACTGACAGCAAACAATAATCCTCTAAACCAGAGCAAAGGGAAATCCTGGCCTGCAAGAGAACTATAAACATAAAATAGGAATGAACCACTACCTGTGGTTCATAACAGTATCCTCTCCTTAAGGGAGAGCTCCCAGCACCCCATGACACCCACGGGGAACATAAACAGAAGTATAACATAAAATACCTAACCGACATGCAAAACAGGAATGAGCCACAGCCGTGGCTCATAACAGTACCCCTCTTGAGGAGGGGTCAAAGGACCCCAAAATACAGACTATCCAAAACAAGGGATACAAAAAAAAAACCTGACACACTGGTCTAACAGACAAGAAAACAGAAACCAGCTGTAACAACAGCTTGTAACAGTGCCCTCCCCTTGACGGTGGCCACTGGACACAAGACAAGGAAAAAAAATCTTTTTTTTTTTTTTATCAAGGCAAGAGTCAAAAATAATTTCTTTTTCTTCTTCTTCTTTTTACAAAGCTCTTTAGGTCTGACCAAGGTAATTCCCCAAACATTGTCTGAACTGATGGTACCACCCAGCAAGGCTGCGTTCAAATCAGAGATAGGTTTCTTACCCTTGGGAGCTGAACTTTCAGGCAAAGTACTCCTATTAGAAGAAGACAGAAAAGCACATCCTGCAGTCAAAACAACGGGCTGAGACTCTTGTGCCGAGTTTACAGTATTTGGTGGACTCTCAGCAGACAAGACGGGTGACTTAGAGGAACCTGAACAAATTTCTTTGGAACCATATCTTTTAATAATTGCATTACTGAATGCTGGGGGATCCTGAAGAATGGGATCTTCAGCTTTCATTAGGCTGGTCGCCCACTCAAAAGGCTCTCCTCTAAAAGAATAAATCAGATAGAGCACAAGGTTCTCTGAAGTGATGCCCAGAAATGGTCTAGACAACATAATAATGTAATAGTGTTTGTAAAGCGCCAGAAATTGGACTAAGTCCCCATCAAAGATTATAGATGTTGAGATATCAACAGAGTCAGGATCTGCTTCATTCCCATCTCACTGACTAGAGTGCTTTGCTAGGACCTGGTCACTGTTGACCTTACTCGAGGCTGAGACTTTCTGAACCCCACCCGGGGCAGTGACTTTCTGATCCCCACCCGGGGCAGTGACTTTCTGAACCCCACCCGGGGCAGTGACTTTCTGAACCCCACCCTGGGCAGTGGCCTTCGGGAACCCCGCTGGGGCAGTGGCCTCCGGGAACCCCGCTGGGGCAGTGGCCTCCGGGAACCCCGCTGGGGCAGTGGCCTCCGGGAACCCCGCTGGGGTCAGCACCTCGGATTCTTTTACTGGGACCGAGCCATCAGCCTCCCTCACTGGGACCGAGCCATCGGCTTCCCTCACTGGAACCGAGCCATTGCCCTCCCTCTTTGAGTCGATAATTATCGAAACTTCTCCCGGGACTATGACTTCCAGGACTTTTGCTGAAGCTATAACCTTCAGAACCTCCACAAATGCTATGCCTCTTAAGTTCTTTCCTGGGGTAGCGACCTCTAGACCCTTCTTTGAGGCTGCATCTCTCGAGACCCCACTTGGGGATATTACTTCAAAGATCCCTTCTGGGGTTTTGCTTCTCGAGTTCCCTTCTAGAACTATGGTTTTAGATACCCTTTCTGGGGTTGCGCTCTTCAAGTCCCTACCTGGGGTAACAGCTTCTGAGACCCCTTCTGGTATGGAAACCTGAGCTTTAATATTTGATGTCCCTCTATAAGCTAGAGCATCGGGTACCGCTCCAGCGCTCTGGGCATCGGGTACCGTTCCAGCACTCTGGGCATCGGGCACCGCTCCAGCACTCTGGGCATCGGGCACCGCTCCAGCACTTTGGGCATCGGGCACCGCTCCAGCACTTTGGGCATCGGGCACCGCTCCAGCACTCTGGGCATTGGGTACCGCACCAAGATCCTGAGCATCGGGCACCTCTCCAGGACCCTGGGCAACAGGCACCACTCCAGGACCCTGGGCAACGGGCACCACTCCAGAACCCTGGGCAACGGGCACCACTCCAGGACCCTGGGCAACGGGCACCACTCCAGGACCCTGGGCAACGGGCACCACTCCAGGATCCTGGGCAAAGGGCACCACTCATTGACCCTGGGCAATGGGCACCACTCATGGACCCTGGGCAACGGGCACCACTCCAGGACCCTGGGCAATGGGCACCACTCCAGGACCCTGGGCAATGGGCACCACTCCAGGACCCTGGGCAACGGGCACCACTCCAGGAACCTGGGCATCGAGCACCACTCCAGGAACCTGGGCATCGGGCACCACTCCAGGGGCTTGCAACTCTGCTTCAACAGGAACCTCAAGAGAGGAGAGAAACATTCTCTTTTGATTCCTGAATCTATAATGGGGCTCCCTTGCCCAAGGACCCCAATTATAGGACAGAGAGCTTTTTAGTTTGGGTTGTGTGACAAGTACCTCTGCCACAGTAGAGACAGGAGTAGGTCTTGTATCCTGACTCAACTTGGCCAGAGGGCAAGACTCGTCACCAAACTTTGGCTTGCGCAACTCACAGGTCTGCAGATAGTGGCCTAAACCCCCACAATATAGGCATAAGTTTAAGTTTCTGCGACACAGACGCTCCTTTTCTGAGAGCCTGGGCCGCATAAAACGTTTAAACCTTTTCTCTTCAATTAAACCAGAGGATTCTCTTGTCACCATACTGTGAACAAGAGTCTCTTTAGAGATAGATGTACTCTCAACGACTTCTGGCAAGATGAGCAAGATTTTAGTCAGAAGGTTTTGCAGTTGCTTTAAGGATTGCTGCAAAACTTCTAGTCGCTCAGGTCTCAAAGCACTGAAAGCAGAGTTCAGGGCTGAGAGAGATGCCTGCAGGGCTTGCATAGCAGACATAGGAGGATTTAACACTAGACAAGACAAGACAAGACTAGACAAGGCAATACTAGACAAGGCAAGACTGAATTTTTAAACTAGACAAAACAAGACTGGATTTTTTTTTTCTTTTAAACACCGGACTGGATTTTTTTAAACACCGGACTGGATTCTAAACACCGGACAGGATTCTAAACACCGGACTGGATTCTAAACACCGGACTGGATTCTGCACACTGAATTCTAGACAGGACTGGATTCTAAACTAGACACTGGACTGGGCCAAAAAAGAAAAAAGTTTTATTTATTTTTTGTGGTATGGCTGGTGATAATGTTATGATTCTGATACTCAGGTCATTGGTGATCTTATACGGTAGGACCTGAATACCAGAACGTAATGCTGGGAAAGGGGAATGGAAAGGGAATAGCCCCTGGCACCCTATCTCCGCTGTCTCGCCCGTGCTGTCAGTACACTCTTGCGAGACTATGGTTGCTTGGGCCCATGGCAGCCGCGTTTGAAGGGCGGATTACGTCTGCCCAACTCCGATGCCCCCTCAGGTCTTAATGAGAGACAAAGAGTGAACCGAGACAGGGTGATAACAAGGGGCCCTCTAACTGAACAACAAAGCCAGGGGCTACTAACAAAGCTGAAACTAAAGTATGCGCGGATTTCCGCCAGGGAAAAGAACAACAAAGGAAATGCTGTCCACACGCCGACACAATACTTTTGTGTATCGGCGGTGACAGCATAAGCAGAACCCTCTGCAAAACACCAGTGACAGATATAACCAAGGAATACAGCAGCCTAGGCCGACGGATGCGGCAGAGCCGCTACTCACGGATCCGGTACAAATACTGGCAAATGGACAGGAACCCCCAACGCTGCTGACACAGACTCTCAGAACTGGAGGACAGGCAGAATCCCAAACGACAGACCGGTGGACACCAAGAAGCCAGAAACTCGACCAGGCATAGGCAAAGCCACAGGACTTCTGGACAGGAACGCTTCACGGCAGGACACGGGATCAGACACAGGAATCGACACAGGGACTGACACAGGAATCGACACAGGAAGCAGCTAAACAGACACTGCTAGACTGGAGCTCAGGAACTGGCAGGAACAAGCTCAGAACTCAAGCAGACTGGAAACTTAGAAATATCATCAGCGTCTGTGAATTGCACTCAGCCAGCATATAACAGAGAGGCCTAATTAATAATGTCATGCAGCTGCCCTGTTGCATGACTCCAAACTGACAAGATGCAATTAGCAGCCAGGTGAGGCTGAACACATGAGAACAGACTGCAATTACACAGACTGACCACTGACAGCAAACAATAATCCTCTAAACCAGAGCAAAGGGAAATCCTGGCCTGCAAGAGAACTATAAACATAAAATAGGAATGAACCACTACCTGTGGTTCATAACAGTATCCTCTCCTTAAGGGAGAGCTCCAAGCACCCCATGACACCCACGGGGAACATAAACAGAAGTATAACATAAAATACCTAAACGACATGCAAAACAGGAATGAGCCACAGCCGTGGCTCATAACACCAAGTGGTTCTTATCTGCCGTCAAATTCTATGTTTCTATGTTAAGTGGTTTTTGTGATCAATTTATATTACTATTGTAATCACTGTGCTTTTATTGTTCTGTTCTGGAATGAATTTCTCCTATACATTATGGTTATACGGATTGTATGCTGATAATGTTGTTTTATGTGTGATTTTATACTAGATTCAGTATTAATTGAAACTTTCTTTGAGTATAGTAACTGTATGGAAATACCGGGTTTGAGTCCGGTGAAACTACCATCCCCAGAATGCATTGAGGATACTTCCGATCTATCGCAGCTACTGTGACGTTCTCCAGCCATTGCGGCTTCCGGCCATGTGATACAGCCAATGGACTTAATTTCCCACTAGCCCCGGCGAGAGATAACTTATGGCCAGTAATACAATGGGACTCTGCAATTAGATAGGAACGGACTACATTTCCCATAAGCTCCGGCCAGCGGGAGTATATGATTGTATTGCTAATTGTAATGCAAGAATGGTGAACTACATTTCCCACAAGTCCCGGTTGCAGGAACTTCCGGTCAGCGGGGATATAAGAATATTTTGTTGTTATGCTTGATGTATATAAGAATATTTTGTTGTTATGCTTGATGTAATGATTATTTATATATAGAGGAACATCTTTATTTAGGATAAGCCCTCACATAATGCCTGGGGAGATGAGCTGGTAATAAAGAAATAGTTTTGAGACCTAAATTAGACCAGCCCCCAGTCATTACATGAGGTAATTTCCTGCTTCATCTCCAGGGCCGAAACTAGGACTAACGGCACCCGGGGCAAGACAGAAATTTAGCCTACCCCCCCCCCAAAAAAAAAGTAAATAAATAAATAAATAAAATAATAATTAATTTATATATATATAATAATAAAATAGAAAAAAAAATAAGAAACAAACAAATTCAAAACAGATATCCCTCAGACCAGCAGACACCAGTAATACACACATGCTATGTATATATATATATATATATATATATATATACATACATACATACATACACATACGTGTGTATATATGTACACAGCCACATACACACACACACACATATATATATATATATATATATATATCTGTATATCTGTAGCTGGTGAAAATGAGCAGTCTCAGCATTATAGATTAGGGCAATATACTGCATATAAGCTTAAGTAAACTAGTTTAAATGAGCTGCAGGGGTTAACACCAGTCACAGTTGAGTGTGTGTGTGTGTGTGTGTGTGTGTGTGTGTGTGTGTGTGTGTGTGTGTTTTACCTCCGGTCATCTCGCTGTCCTGCTTCCATCCATCACTGTGCTGTCAGTGGGCTGAATGCAATGCTGTGTGGGGCCAGAAAAAGGTCAGCAGCTGACCACATTCGTAGCTAGGGCGGGCGGGCGGGGGCGGGCGGTATACTTTTTCGGCTTGCCGCTGAGGAAGGGAAACTAGACGTTACCCTGACTCCCTAGCTCCAGCAGCGGCGGCCATCTTTCTGCAATGCCTAATGGGATTTGTAGTCTCTAAGCTACTGCATAAAGTCTAAGCAGTAGCACACATGACTACAAATCCCATTTTTCTTCACTAGATTCTGTCAGACGCAGCTGATACCAGCGCCCTATCAAATCCCGCGCCCGGGTCACATGCCGCCCTAGCCCCCCCCTAGTTTCGGCTCTGTCATCTCTATTGGTAGTTGGTCTTATAAATACCTAGCCTCAGACACAATCCAGTACATCTTGATAAAGGTAACCTGACTGAAACGCTTTGATGATTTGAGGAGAGTGAGTAATTCTAAACACTTTTTTTTATACAGTTTTTACCTTTTGCAGCTGTTTTTTTGTACTTTGACTCTTTAAGTCATTTTTTTTATTTGTTTTATGTGGATCTATTTATCCTTTATGGATTGATGTGTAATCCAATAAATTTTGTTATTCTTGGTAAAAACGTGGAATCGAGTCTAATTGGCCTCCTTGAAAAGGCGTTTATGGGAAAGACTTTCATACAAAGATACCTTTACGAGAACATCTATGCATCAATAACCGTGAGTTGGGGTATGCTATACTACACCTTAAAAATATATTTTGATGTGTTTACTGCATACACTTATCCTGTGAGTTTGAGTGCGCTCTATACAGAGTAAGCATCTCTTGTCTCTATTTACACCATCCATTCTCTTTGTGTACCACGAGGCTATCTGTGGCTTCATCTGGTCTTGAGAGTTTGAGAAGATTCAGGTAAAAAATACCTTTATGTGCCTACAATCTTTTCTATTTGTGTGAGTGGGGTATGCTTCAAACCTCCATTGTGATAAAACTCCTGCTTCTAAAATACCTTTCTTTTTGTACATACTGCACATTGGATTGTTATTTGTGTTTATTTTTTGCATGATTGGAGCCCTTCCACTGAATACTGTTCAGGACAGGAGAACCTAAAACAAAGAACATCGCTCTCATAAATAAGAGGCAATGTATTTCATATTAGCGCTCAGTGGCCCTCATTCCGAGTTGTTTGCTCGCAAGCTGCTTTTAGCAGCATTGCACACGCTAAGCCGCCGCCTACTGGGAGTGAATCTTAGCTTAGCAAAATTGCGAACAAAAGATTCGCAATATTGCGAAAAGACTTCTCTGTGCAGTTTCTGAGTAGCTCGAGACTTACTCGTCCAGTGCGATCAGTTCAGTGCTTGTCGTTCCTGGTTTAACGTCACAAACACACCCAGCGTTCGCCCAGACACTCCTCCGTTTCTCCAGCGACTCCCGCGTTTTTCCCAGAAACGGTAGCGTTTTTACACACACACCCATAAAACGGCCAGTTTCCGCCCAGAAACACCCACTTCCTGTCAATCACACTCTGATCTCCAGAACGAAGAAAAAACCTCGTAATGCCGTGAGTAAAATACCAAACTTCATAGCAAATTTACTTGGCGCAGTCGCAGTGCGAACATTGCGCATGCGCAATTAGCGGAAAATCGCTGCGATGCAAAGAAAATTACAGAGCGAACAACTCGGAATGACCACCAGTGTGTTATAGTGGCTGCTACTTTTGTTTTGTATTCTTTCTGTGTTTAAATGTGGTGACATTTATTTATTAGCCTCAAACACCAGAGCTGCTTTGCGCCATTTGGTGTACTTTCCAAAAATTTGTTATATCTCTAGAGAGAGCTTGGTTACTTAGTAAAATATTTAGGTGAGATATTCATATGCATTTAACAGCCCAGTAAACACTAACAGAATCTTGTTATTTCAAGAAAGACTGATTTGCTGTGAGTCTGCTGACTAATTATTGATACTACCAAGTGGCTGTGTAAAACAACCATTTTCTATTCAGCAGCAAAGACCTTACAAGAAAAACTATATAAGAATCTTTCTCTATTCCTCCAACCATCTCCCATAACTGTAAAATTATAGGGCCAAAGAGTCCTTACAAAATAAATTAGTGTGCACCCTGAGCAAAGAGACTTGGGAGATTATATGTCTATATATACTGTACATTCAGTGGCAAACTATTTATTCATATATTATGGTTCTATAGACACAATCATCAGAGTTGCATCCAAGCATTCACCTAAAGACACTATTGACTCAGTATTAACTCAGTGTTATTTAGTATGAATGGAGGATAGTTAAAGCTATATCGTTTTATTCCTATCTTGGATTCTTTCATGCTCAGGGTTCTTCAAAATTTATGGGCACCAACAAGCAGTGGTAATTGCAGGATCTCTAGAGGGCGGGTCCCAAATGCTATTCACAATCTCCCATTCTGTAGAACATTGCAGCAGGTGAGGGAGTTGGGGGGGGGGGGGGGCAGTAGAAGAACCGAGTACAGACCCTGGACATTAAGGTAAACATTGGGGTCTTTTTATACAATGGTTACTATATGGAATACATTGTTAATATCTAACACTGTAGATGGTCAGTAGTATAGGATGTCTAAAATATTTAAATATTATAAATAATTGGTCAGGAAAAGGCTAAACATACTGATAATGCTGATTTATCCTTAGGAATGAAAGCTATACCTTAAACACACCTTAAATACACTTTACCATGGAGCCGCTGCGGCTGCTGTACTTAATACACACTCTACGTACTTTGTACGCTATTAGCGTACAAAGTCCCGTGCTGTGTACGGACGTAGCGTACAAATGCCGCGCTGACGGTACAAAGTACTCACAGCGCGTACACACCCAGAGATACACTTTAAACCATTTACAGCAATGCAATGATAATACACTTTAAACCTTAGCAGGGCAATGAAGACACGACACCAGATTGTAATTAAACCGCTGGGTTCCGACACCACAGGGTATTATTGCTGAAAGGGGGTTACAATACAAATAATAGAATACAATATAACAGAGTAAATGGCTACATTCAATGTTACCTACGTGAGTGGATTCGCTTGCGCTACCCGGTCCGGTCCTCCGTCATCTGATAGATAACGTTGTGTGTCTTGTGTCTGACCAGGCCTGCAGTAGGCTCTCTTTATACAATTCTTCCAAAAAGCTATACAATAGATACTGTAATCTCTTTGTCCATTGGACACAGGAATGCACATTTACAGTACAGGAGAGGTCATAGGTCGGTTTGAATAGGTGGGCGATGTCTGTTCTAACTGCTCTTGTGGGTGGTCTCCTCTGGATTCCTGCCGCATACATAATGTACAGTAAATACAGTTTATATCTATATTCTGCTCCTGCACATAACTATCCGCAGGAACATGCGATCTTTCTCAAACAAACACCGGAATGTTACCCTTAAAATACCCTACAGCTGGATACCAAACACCACCTTATAACCTTGTTCTGTCCCCTCCTATCCTGTAAAGGTGAATCCCCTTGTTCTGAAACCATTTAAACTGCTGTTATTTTCTGATGTAGTGCAGGGAGGCTATGTGTACATTGTGCACTATTTGGATTAAATATGTAATGTGTTTTGATGGCTTTCCATGCGTTCACAAACTCTACCGTAAATACCCATACCACGCGCTAATGCACAGGACCACGGGAGCGATCATACGCAAACTGCGAATATGTGCACGCACGACAGAACAAGTACACGCGCGGAGGCCATCTGTGTGTAGTTTGTACGTGATGTGTGTACTGCAATATTTTTCGACTTTGACAGTACCGTAATAAATAAAAACACAAACATAATAGAATCAATACTGCACTTTCTAAGAACGCATTATCCCACCTCATAGTGAGGCTCCATTTTCTTCTTCCTGGCAGCTACTCGCTGGTCCAGTGCACTGATTGAGGACTCCGATTCAGATACACAGCTAACTTGGCAGAACAAGCTACTACCACTGGGCATGTGCAGCAGCTTTGCTCTGTCCCTTACACTGCATGATGTAGTGACAGCTCTAGTAATCATATTATACACCATTGCTATTGTTGTCATAATTTGAGCCATTTGTCAAAAGGAGGGGGGTTTCCGGGCAACCTGAAACACCCCTGCGTTTGCCTATGCCAACAAGCATGGTCATGCACATAGACTTATAATGGACTAAGAGACTTTGAGGGATTAGAGACTGTACATTATACTCATTTTTTGTAATATATATATCTATATTGTTGAATGTTAAACCATATGTAGGGATTCATTGTTTACATTAACTGCATGTTACCCCATCTTAATAGTTGAATTTTAAAGACATATGAATGATTATATTGTTCATATGTTAAATTACTGTACCTGGAACATTGCTTTCCAGGTTGAAAAATTGTCGATAAAGGGGTAAATGTTCTAAAGTTTCTAAAACAGAGAATTATTGATGTTGCCCATAGCAACCAATTAGATGCTGTCTATCATTTACTAAAAGGCAATAGAGAAATGTTAGATGGCATCTTATTGGTTGCTATGGACAACATCACAAATTCTGTTTTAGAAGCTTTAGTAAATTTACCCCAATGTCTGATAGTCTCTAAAAGGACTAATCACCGTTATTTCTTAGGGTTACTAATTTACTTAGTGTCTCTGAGATACCCCCTTGATGGAAGGCTATGGGGGGGGGTACCTCAGAAACATTAAGTACTGTAAATGAGTAACCCTAAGGAATGACAGTGTTTAGCTCCTTACAGGCTAAAGTGGAATTACATATACATATAAAAAAATATAGAAATTTACAATGATGGAATTGCTTTTTTGTACTACAGTACCAATCATTTATGTTGTTATGCCATGTGTTTTTCCCTTGAATGTACCCCCACCACATTTCTATTGTTATGTTCTGTACCCCCTTTTCTATGTGCTTTTGAAGACAGTGATGAGATATAACGATGAGAAAGAAAATATAGAAATATCAAAAATATGAAACACATACAATGATGAGAAACAAATATAGAAATATCAAAAATATTAAACACACATACAGTATGCATGACAGATTCACACAAAAACACAGGGGGTACCAGACATAAAATATTACAAGTATAGAGCATTAGCAAACTCAAATAGACAGGGACCTGTGGCGCTTCTTGATATCTAAAAATTAAATAACACTAGTGCATAGTATTTTATAACATGTTTATTCTGAGCAGCGTATTATGACAATAAAAGATTGGTAGTTAAATAAGCATTATAAAATAGAGAGAGACGGCAGTGTCTCTGTACCAGGGTTGTGGCTTGGTAATCACCCCACAGCACCTGTCTACAATTGTTAGAACTCGCTATTCACACACTTAGTTGCTCTGCGCTAATTAGTATAGCGTACGAGTACCAGTAATGATGTCGGTATATGACAGAGGGGTGGTGGATTTAAGAATTAGAACACATATCACAGGTTCATAGAGCCATATGTAAATCATTTAAAACATGTATGAGTGTAGCAGTCACTTTACAATATATAATTGATATAGGTATATGTAAAAGTAAAAGTCACTTAATAAAATCCTCCCATTGGGGAAGGGGGCCCTGTGTGCTGAGTCCAATGAGAGAGCGCGCTCTCTCTCCTTTTTGCGGCAAAGGGTTTTTTCCTCTGTGGGTCCGGATATTGTTAAAATAAGTCTCTTTGGGTCCGGTATTTAATGTAAGAGTCTTTCACTTATGTGTCTTCGTCCTGCTCGGGACTCCTGATGTTTCACCTTGAGCGGCATGTCAGAGTTTCTCCCCGGGGTCGCGATGTTGCTGTAGGCACCTGCAGTGCTTTTTCCTCGGTCCTCTCTGTGCTTACGGCCAGCGTTTTCCAGGGGATCGGGATCTCCGGGTTGGGGGCGGATGTGAGGGGGTGTGTGTGTCCAACGCGTTTCACTCGACTTCAGAATGCCGGGCTTCGTCAGCCAAAGTCCCTGACGAAGCCCGGCATTCTGAAGCCGAGTGAAACGCGTCATATACCGACATCATTACTGGTACTCGTACGCTATACTAATTAGCGCAGAACAACTAAGTGTGTCAATAGCGAGTTCTAACAATTGTAGACAGGTGCTGTGGGGTGATTACCAAGCCACAACCCTGATACAGAGACACTGCCGTCTCTCTCTCTTTTATAATGCTTATTTAACTACCGATCTTTTATTGTCATAATAGGCTGCTCAGAATAAACATGTTATAAAATACTATGCACCAGTGTTATTGAATTTTTAGATATCAAGTAGCGCCACAGGTCCCTGTCTTTTTGTGTCTGCTATTGCTATATCGAGGAATACGTGAAAAGAATTCCTCTTAGGTACATAGGCTGCACTGGTATAACCCATCCCACACAGACAAACTCTAACTGGAGGGAGCGCAGACCACACCCCCACCTGTACAAGTATAGAGCATTACATAAATAATAAATCCAATATAAATGTGTGTACCACAAATAAAAGGGGTTCCAATGTATGAGTCGACAGTGTCTAGGTTGACAGTCAATAGGTCAACACCATATGGTCGACATTCATTAGGTTGGCATGATCATAAGGTCGACAGGTTCAAAAGATTGAAAGGAAAAAGGTAGGCAGTGCTTAAGGTCGACAGGTTCAAAAGGTTGAAATAACAATGGTCGATTCAAATATGGTCGACATAAGATTTTTTCTTTTTTTGTAACTTTTGCTTGATTTACCATCCACGTGGGCTATGATTGGGAATAGTAACTTGTCCTCATTTATACAGATACATTTTATTTTCTTAGCTCCTAATTGCAACAAGTTAATTCCTCCAGATTTATACATTTATATTTATAGGCTCAGAGACAGATAATAATAACAGCAAAATATTATTATTGCAGGATGCTTTCGATTTACATTATGTGCAACCTAATTATCATTAATAACTGATAACTCATTACTTTAATGTGTCCTCTTTGTTACAAATGGTCAGCATACAGAGGAAACAGGAGAATCACATTCCTTTTTTAAATATACAGTATGTCTGGGAAATAGCTTTTCCATTCCAATTCTATTGGTTATGTTTGGTATAATAAATTATGGTTAGTGATATAAAAAAAAATATTGAAATGAAAAAGCAAGATACAAGAATTTCTCCATTGACTAAACTGTAACATTACGTTATGTTATAGTTAAAAAAAAAAAGTAAAATAGGCGGTTGCAGGAGGCAGATTTGCTAGGGAGAGTACAGTTTGTGATTTTCATATATATATATAGTATCAATTGGAAAAGCTCAGAAAACAAATATATTTTAACAGGCTCATTCCCTGGGCATTCTTATAGTGGGTGCAATGTGTGCTATTGCTATGTGGCCCAGAGGCCTAAAGGGGCCTGATTACAGGTTATAGAGTTGCATACCAATTTCCCAGATGTGCCTGCTAAGCAACTGGGTCTGATCCTTTCCCAGCCTGATTTGCGTAACATTACATTTTCAGTTAGAGGAGTGTGTAGTGCAGGGGTAAAAGTGAGCTGGAACGGGGCTGACCTGCATTCCGTCAGTTCCACTTGGAGACGGAACGCAGTTCCGCCTCTTCTGGCTCACCTAACTCGATGTGTGCCCGGCGCCACTGGGAGATGCCGGGCGCCCGCTGAGATTGTGTTAACAGTGGGCGCCTGGCTCTATCTCCACACACAACAGTAGCCGGAGGCAGGAACTCACTACTGAGCTCTGGCTTCCGGCTCTGTCACTGCGCGCTATGGGAGAGATGTCATGACGTCTCTCCCATAGTGCAGAGGAGCAGACGCCAGGAAGATTGCAGCAGTCAGACGCGGGAGCGGGGCTTGGTGAGTATGGTGTGGGTTTTTATTCATATGTGTGAGTGCTTCTACTGGAGGCAAACTACAAGGGGGCAAACTATAAGGGGGCAAGCTACTGGGGGCAAACTAATGGGGGGCAAATTATTAGGGGGCAAACTATAAGGGGGCAAGTTACAAAGGGGAAAACTACTGGGTGCAAACTACAAGGGGGCTAACTACTGGGTGCAAACTACAGGGGGGCATTACTACTTGGGTGCTATACTACTGTGGGCTAAACTACAGGGGGGCATTACTACTTGGGTGCTATACTACTGGGGGCTAAACTACAGGGGGGACATTACTACTGGGGGGCATTACTACTGGTGGCATAACTACAAGGGTGAAAACTACAAGGCGCTAAACTACAGGGGGCATAACTACAGGGGCTAATCTACTGGGGAATAACTACAGGCGCTAAACTACTGGGGGCATTACTACTTGGGGGAAAACTACAAGGGGGCAAACTACTGGGGCCAAACTACAGGGGGCATTACTACTGGGGGCTAAGCTTCAAGAGGGTTAAACTACTAGGAGCATAATTACAGGGGCTAAACTATGGGGGGCATTACTACTTGGGAGCTAAACTACTGGGTGCATTACTAACGGGGGCTAACTACTGGGGCAAACTACATGGGAGCTAAACTGCTGGGGTCACTACTATTGGGGGCTAAACTACAGGGGCTAAACTACTGGGGGCATAACTACAGGGGCTACACTACTGGGGGCATAACTACAGGTGCTAAACTACTGGGGCATTACTACTTGGGGGCTAAACTAGAAGGAGACTAACTACAAGGGGGCAAACTACTGGGGGCAAAGCTTCAAGGGGGCAAACTATAAGAGGGCTATACTACTGGGGGCATAACTACAGGGGCTAAACTACTGGGGCATTACTACAGGGGCTAAACTACTGGGGGCATTACTACTTGGAGGCTAAAATACTGGGAGCAACAGGGGCTAACTACTGGAGGCAAACTACATGGGGGCTAAACTACTGGGGTCACTAGTTCTGGGGGGCTACACTACTGGGGGCATAACTGCAGGAGCTAAACTACAGGGGGCATTACCACTGGGGGCTAAACGTCAGGGGGGCTAAACTACATGGGGCAAACTATACGAGGGCTAAACTACAGGGGCTAAACTGCTGGGGGCATTACCACTGGGAGGCTTAACTAAAGGGTGGTAAACTACTGGGGTTATAACTGCAGGGGCATTACCACTGGGGGCTAAACTACTTGGGGCATAACTACTGGGGGCATAACTACTGGGGCTAAATGACTGGGGGCAATACTACACAGGGACATTACCATTAATGGCTTTACTAATGGGGGCACTACAAATGAGGGCATTGTAAAGGGGGCACTTCATAAGATGCATCACTCCTGGGGATATAAGTGGCACTACTACTGGGTGCATTGCATAAGGGACCCCGCTACTATGGGCATTGTATAAGGGGCGCTACTGCTGTGCACATTATGTGTATTAGGGGTGCTACTACTGTGGGCATTACAACTATTGTGTGACCACACCCCTTTTTTGAGACCACGTCCCTTTTTGGGGGCACGTGCGCAATACCTTTATTAAATGGGCACCGGGAGGAGAGGGGGTGAGGTCTACCACCTCTCTAGGACCACTTTATGCACTGGTGTAGTGGATGTTATAATGGTAAGGGGGCACTGCAATGTGGTATAATATGAACTGGAGACATGCTACAGTATGTCATAATGTGAATTGTGGATACTATATGGCATAATGTGTACTGGCAGCACTACAATGTGACATCATGTAAACCAGGAAACTACGATGGTTCAGAAAATGAACAAGAGCACTATTATGATTATTATTATTATTATTATTATTATTATTATTATTATTATATATAACTGCTGCAGAGTGGTGTCTCTCAAGAAGCACTGGGACAGGGCCTCCTTCAATATGTTGCTAAGGGGCCCACAAATTTCTGGTTATGCCCTTGTCTTATTCAGATGTGGTTGGAGTTGATGCGTTAGGTGTCAATTACATGCAGACACCTTCTGATGCAGTAGTGATCCTAGATGCTGCATCAGATCTCTCTCCCACCATCGGGTGGCTTACAGCACCTATGATGTCAGGCAAGCCACCCATACGATGGAGATCCCTTACCTCTTCCCACCCCCTAAACGGTGGTGACATGCCTTCATATTCACAAACGAAGGCCGTTGCTGCCCCCATCACGTCCCTCAAATAGAAGCACACTGGCAGTCACAGACAGTCTGCTGCTATGCTGTCTGCAACGTTGCAGGACATATTTGCGCCCATGCAGAATGAGTCCTGCACATGCGGAAAGAACTGATAATTGGTACTTTGTGCATGATATCGCACGTGCAACTGCCACTGAATGAGTCCCAGTGTGCAAAATGCATGAATTGTGAAGAAGCATCAAACTATCATATTTAAATATCAAAAAGAGGCAAGCAAACAGTACGGATTTATCATTACAGAGAGTGTTAGGCATACAATTGAGAGGAATACTTGCTATTAGCATTTGGATATGAAAATATCCTGCAGGCACAATTTCTTAACCCAAGAACCTTGAGTTATCAATCAGTTTTGTATCAATAATGAAATAAAAGTACATTGCGACACTGCTTCATAGCTTATCAAAGCAGCTTACCTATTGTTCATTTTGGAATGTTTATATGTTAAACATATACTGTATAGTTCAACACAGTTTACTGTTGTTCTAATTGTATGTTGCAAAACACTTCACAATAAGACAATTTCGTTGAAATGCTATAAATTATTTATTTGGATCACAATAACAATATAATCACATTTATCCAAGTGAAGTAATGTTCTGACTCTCAGTTTCTATTACTCTAACCAATTAATCAACAAATGTTTCTTTGTACAGGATTCTACTGCACTGTGTGTGCTGAGAAACCAACAACAGATTCTGAAAATTGTCCTCACTCTTAACTTGACTGAGGTACTCTTGGGTCAAAGCAACTCCCTGTCCAGCTGGATTGTTCACAACAGAAACATTGTTAATAAAAATTCACAGGCATGCTTAAAATTTGCACATTCATTCCACTCAGCAGGATCTTCATCTAAACAGTCAAATAGCAAATCGAACCTCTTAAAAATATTAGAGATGAGCGGGTTTGGTTTCTCTGAATCCGAACCCGCACGAACTTCATGTTTTTTTTCACGGGTCCGAGCGACTCGGATCTTCCCGCCTTGCTCGGTTAACCCGAGCGCGCCCGAACGTCATCATGACGCTGTCGGATTCTCGCGAGACTCGGATTCTATATAAGGAGCCGCGCGTCGCCGCCATTTTCACACGTGCATTGAGATTGATAGGGAGAGGATGTGGCTGGCGTCCTCTCCATTTAGATTAGAAGAGAGAGAGAGAGAGATTGACCTGATTTACTGGAGCTTAGGAGTACTGTAGAACTGTAGAGAGTGCAGAGTTTACTAGTGACTGACCACAGTGACCACCAGACAGTGCAGTTTTATTTAATATATCCGTTCTCTGCCTGAAAAAAACGATACACAGTGACTCAGTCACATACCATATCTGTGTGCACTGCTCAGCCCAGTGTGCTGCATCATCTATGTATATATCTGACTGTGCTCAGCTCACACATCTTATAATTGTGGGGGAGACTGGGGAGCACTGCAGTGCCAGTTATAGGTTATAGCAGGAGCCAGGAGTACATATTATTATTAAAATTAAACAGTGCACACTTTTGCTGCAGGAGTGCCACTGCCAGTGTGACTGACCAGTGACCTGACCACACTGACCACCAGTATAGTTAGTAGTATAGTATACTATATTGTGATTGCCTGAAAAAGTTAAACACTCGTATCTGACTGTGCTCAGCTCACACATCTTATAATTGTGGGGGAGACTGGGGAGCACTGCAGTGCCAGTTATAGGTTATAGCAGGAGCCAGGAGTACATATTATTATTACAATTAAACAGTACACACTTTTGCTGCAGGAGTGCCACTGCCAGTGTGACTGACCAGTGACCTGACCACACTGACCACCAGTATAGTTAGTAGTATAGTATACTATATTGTGATTGCCTGAAAAAGTTAAACACTCGTCGTGTGACTTCACTTGTGTGGTGTTTTTTTTTTTATTCTATAAAAAACTCATTCTGCTGACCTACAGTGTCCAGCAGGTCCGTCATTATATAATATATACCTGTCCGGCTGCAGTAGTGATATATATATATTTTTTATATCATTATTTATCATCCAGTCGCAGCAGACACAGTACGGTAGTTCACGGCTGTAGCTACCTCTGTGTCGGCACTCGGCAGTCCGCCCATAATTGTATACCACCTACCCGTGGTTTTTTTTTTCTTTCTTCTTTATACATACATACTACTACTACATCTCTTTATCAACCAGTCTATATTAGCAGCAGACATAGTACAGTACGGTAGTCCACGGCTGTAGCTACCTCTGTGTCGGCACTCGGCAGTCCGTCCATAATTGTATACCACCTACCCGTGGTTTTTTTTTCTTTCTTCTTTATACATACATACTACTACTACTACATCTCTTTATCAACCAGTCTATATTAGCAGCAGACACAGTACAGTACGGTAGTCCACGGCTGTAGCTACCTCTGTGTCGGCACTGGGCAGTCCGTCCATAATTGTATACCACCTACCCGTGGTTTTTTTTTCTTTCTTCTTTATACATACATACTACTACTACATCTCTTTATCAACCAGTCTATATTAGCAGCAGACACAGTACAGTACGGTAGTCCACGGCTGTAGCTACCTCTGTGTCGGCACTGGGCAGTCCGTCCATAATTGTATACCACCTACCCGTGGTTTTTTTCTCTTTCTTCTTTATACATACATACTACTACTACTACATCTCATTATCAACCAGTCTATATTAGCAGCAGACACAGTACAGTACGGTAGTCCATGGCTGTAGCTACCTCTGTGTCGGCACTGGGCAGTCCGTCCATAATTGTATACCACCTACCCGTGGTTTTTTTTTCTTTCTTCTTTATACATACATACTACTACTACATCTCTTTATCAACCAGTCTATATTAGCAGCAGACACAGTACAGTACGGTAGTCCACGGCTGTAGCTACCTCTGTGTCGGCACTGGGCAGTCCGTCCATAATTGTATACCACCTACCAGTGGTTTTTTTTTCTTTCTTCTTTATACATACATACTACTACTACATCTCTTTATCAACCAGTCTATATTAGCAGCAGACACAGTACAGTACGGTAGTCCACGGCTGTAGCTACCTCTGTGTCGGCACTGGGCAGTCCGTCCATAACTGTATACCACCTACCCGTGGTTTTTTTTTCTTTCTTCTTTATACATACATACTACTACTACATCTCTTTATCAACCAGTCTATATTAGCAGCAGACACAGTACAGTACGGTAGTCCACGGCTGTAGCTACCTCTGTGTCGGCACTGGGCAGTCCGTCCATAATTGTATACCACCTACCCGTGGTTTTTTTTTCTTTCTTCTTTATACATACATACTACTACTACATCTCTTTATCAACCAGTCTATATTAGCAGCAGACACAGTACAGTACGGTAGTCCACGGCTGTAGCTACCTCTGTGTCGGCACTCGGCAGTCCGTCCATAATTGTATACCACCTACCCGTGGTTTTTTTTTCTTTCTTCTTTATACATACATACTACTACTACATCTCTTTATCAACCAGTCTATATTAGCAGCAGACACAGTACAGTACGGTAGTCCACGGCTGTAGCTACCTCTGTGTTGGCACTCGGCAGTCCATCCATAATTGTATACTAGTATCCATCCATCTCCATTGTTTACCTGAGGTGCCTTTTAGTTGTGCCTATTAAAATATGGAGAACAAAAATGTTGAGGTTCCAAAATTAGGGAAAGATCAAGATCCACTTCCACCTCGTGCTGAAGCTGCTGCCACTAGTCATGGCCGAGACGATGAAATTCCAGCAACGTCGTCTGCCAAGGCCGATGCCCAATGTCATAGTACAGAGCATGTCAAATCCAAAACACCAAATATCAGTAAAAAAAGGACTCCAAAACCTAAAATAAAATTGTCGGAGGAGAAGCGTAAACTTGCCAATATGCCATTTACCACACGGAGTGGCAAGGAACGGCTGAGGCCCTGGCCTATGTTCATGGCTAGTGGTTCAGCTTCACATGAGGATGGAGGCACTCAGCCTCTCGCTAGAAAAATGAAAAGACTCAAGCTGGCAAAAGCAGTAGCACCGCAAAGAACTGTGCATTCTTCGAAATCCCAAATCCACAAGGAGAGTCCAATTGTGTCGGTTGCGATGCCTGACCTTCCCAACACTGGACGTGAAGAGCATGCGCCTTCCACCATTTGCACGCCCCCTGCAAGTGCTGGAAGGAGCACCCGCAGTCCAGTTCCTGATAGTCAGATTGAAGATGTCAGTGTTGAAGTACACCAGGATGAGGAGGATATGGGTGTTGCTGGCGCTGGGGAGGAAATTGACCAGGAGGATTCTGATGGTGAGGTGGTTTGTTTAAGTCAGGCACCCGGGGAGACACCTGTTGTCCGTGGGAGGAATAGGGCCGTTGACATGCCTGGTGAAAATACCAAAAAAATCAGCTCTTCGGTGTGGAAGTATTTCACCAGAAATGCGGACAACAGGTGTCAAGCCGTGTGTTCCCTTTGTCAAGCTGTAATAAGTAGGGGTAAGGACGTTAACCACCTCGGAACATCCTCCCTTATACGTCACCGTCAGCGCATTCATAATAAGTCAGTGACAAGTTCAAAAACTTGGGCCGACAGCGGAAGCAGTCCACTGACCAGTAAATCCCTTCCTCTTGTAACCAAGCTCACGCAAACCACCCCACCAACTCCCTCAGTGTCAATTTCCTCCTTCCCCAGGAATGCCAATAGTCCTGCAGGCCATGTCACTGGCAATTCTGACGAGTCCTCTCCTGCCTGGGATTCCTCCGATGCATCCTTGCGTGTAACGCCTACTGCTGCTGGCGCTGCTGTTGTTGCTGCTGGGAGTCGATGGTCATCCCAGAGGGGAAGTCGTAAGCCCACTTGTACTACTTCCAGTAAGCAATTGACTGTCCAACAGTCCTTTGCGAGGAAGATGAAATATCACAGCAGTCATCCTGTTGCAAAGCGGATAACTGAGTCCTTGACAACTATGTTGGTGTTAGACGTGCGTCCGGTATCCGCCGTTAGTTCACAGGGAACTAGACAATTTATTGAGGCAGTGTGCCCCCGTTACCAAATACCATCTAGGTTCCACTTCTGTAGGCAGGCGATACCGAGAATGTACACGGACGTCAGAAAAAGACTCACCAGTGTCCTAAAAAATGCAGTTGTACCCAATGTCCACTTAACCACGGACATGTGGACAAGTGGAGCAGGGCAGGGTCAGGACTATATGACTGTGACAGCCCACTGGGTAGATGTATGGACTCCCGCCGCAAGAACAGCAGCGGCGGCACCAGTAGCAGCATCTCGCAAACGCCAACTCTTTCCTAGGCAGGCTACGCTTTGTATCACCGCTTTCCAGAATACGCACACAGCTGAAAACCTCTTACGGCAACTGAGGAAGATCATCGCAGAATGGCTTACCCCAATTGGACTCTCCTGTGGATTTGTGGCATCGGACAACGCCAGCAATATTGTGTGTGCATTAAATATGGGCAAATTCCAGCACGTCCCATGTTTTGCACATACCTTGAATTTGGTGGTGCAGAATTTTTTAAAAAACGACAGGGGCGTGCAAGAGATGCTGTCGGTGGCCAGAAGAATTGCGGGACACTTTCGGCGTACAGGCACCACGTACAGAAGACTGGAGCACCACCAAAAACTACTGAACCTGCCCTGCCATCATCTGAAGCAAGAAGTGGTAACGAGGTGGAATTCAACCCTCTATATGCTTCAGAGGTTGGAGGAGCAGCAAAAGGCCATTCAAGCCTATACAATTGAGCACGATATAGGAGGTGGAATGCACCTGTCTCAAGTGCAGTGGAGAATGATTTCAACGTTGTGCAAGGTTCTGATGCCCTTTGAACTTGCCACACGTGAAGTCAGTTCAGACACTGCCAGCCTGAGTCAGGTCATTCCCCTCATCTGGCTTTTGCAGAAGAAGCTGGAGGCATTGAAGAAGGAGCTAAAAGGGAGCGATTCCGCTAGGCATGTGGGACTTGTGGATGCAGCCCTTAATTCGCTTAACAAGGATTCACGGGTGGTCAATCTGTTGAAATCAGAGCACAACATTTTGGCCACCGTGCTCGATCCTAGATTTAAAACCTACCTTGGATCTCTCTTTCCGGCAGACACAAGTCTGCTGGGGTGCAAAGACCTGCTGGTGACAAAATTGTCAAGTCAAGCGGAACGCGACCTGTCAACATCTCCTCCTTCACATTCTCCCGCAACTGGGGGTGCGAGGAAAAGGCTCAGAATTCCGAGCCCACCCGCTGGCGGTGATGCAGGGCAGTCTGGAGCGACTGCTGATGCTGACATCTGGTCCGGACTGAAGGACCTGACAACGATTACGGACATGTCGTCTACTGTCACTGCATATGATTCTCTCAACATTGAAAGAATGGTGGAGGATTATATGAGTGACCGCATCCAAGTAGGCACGTCACACAGTCCGTACTTATACTGGCAGGAAAAAGAGGCAATTTGGAGGCCCTTGCACAAACTGGCTTTATTCTACCTAAGTTGCCCTCCCACAAGTGTGTACTCCGAAAGAGTGTTTAGTGCCGCCGCTCACCTTGTCAGCAATCGGCGTACGAGTTTACATCCAGAAAATGTGGAGAAGATGATGTTCATTAAAATGAATTATAATCAATTCCTCCGTGGAGACATTGACCAGCAGCAATTGCCTCCACAAAGTACACAGGGAGCTGAGATGGTGGATTCCAGTGGGGACGAATTGATAATCTGTGAGGAGGGGGATGTACACGGTGATATATCGGAGGATGATGATGAGGTGGACATCTTGCCTCTGTAGAGCCAGTTTGTGCAAGGAGAGATTAATTGCTTCTTTTTTGGTGGGGGTCCAAACCAACCCGTCATATCAGTCACAGTCGTGTGGCAGACCCTGTCACTGAAATGATGGGTTGGTTAAAGTGGGCATGTCTTGTTTATACAACATAAGGGTGGGTGGGAGGGCCCAAGGACAATTCCATCTTGCACCTCTTTTTTCTTTTATTTTTCTTTGCGTCATGTGCTGTTTGGGGAGGGTTTTTTGGAAGGGACATCCTGCGTGACACTGCAGTGCCACTCCTAGATGGGCCCGGTGTTTGTGTCGGCCACTAGGGTCGCTAATCTTACTCACACAGCTACCTCATTGCGCCTCTTTTTTTCTTTGCGTCATGTGCTGTTTGGGGAGGGTTTTTTGGAAGGGACATCCTGCGTGACACTGCAGTGCCACTCCTAGATGGGCCAGGTGTTTGTGTCGGGCACTTGGGTCGCTGAGCTTAGTCACACAGCTACCTCATTGCACCTCTTTTTTTCTTTGCGTCATGTGCTGTTTGGGGAGTGTTTTTTGGAAGGGCCATCCTGCGTGACACTGCAGTGCCACTCCTAGATGGGCCAGGTGTTTGTGTCGGCCACTAGGGTCGCTTAGCTTAGTCATCCAGCGACCTCGGTGCAAATTTTAGGACTAAAAATAATATTGTGAGGTGTGAGGTATTCAGAATAGACTGAAAATGAGTGGAAATTATGGTTTTTGAGGTTAATAATAATATGGGATCAAAATGACCCCCAAATTCTATGATTTAAGCTGTTTTTTAGGGTTTTTTGAAAAAAACACCCGAATCCAAAACACACCCGAATCCGACAAAAAAAATTCGGTGAGGTTTTGCCAAAACGCGGTCGAACCCAAAACACGGCCGCGGAACCGAACCCAAAACCAAAACACAAAACCCGAAAAATTTCAGGCGCTCATCTCTAAAAAATATGTACAGATTCTGGAGAAACAAAGTCACTCATACTCTTGGTCAAGTGAGGTACATTTTTAGGTACAACAGCCAGGTGTATGTTCTCTTACATTGCAGCAATGGGTGAATTTTGACACCCATCCAAATCAGGAAGCAAAGGGACATCATCATCCAACAGAGCCAAACCATTCAATTCAGTTTGCAGATTGCAAAGGTGACCACAAAATGTTTTCACAGAATGCAGGAGTTTCAAGAAATTAAAATCATGATATGGGCCACGAGTAGTACAAGGTGCTGTGAATCATGCTTTGATGTATATGTGCCTCACGTGCCTAGTGTGAAATTCACTACTGATTCCACTTCCTCATGATGCGATAGTCTAAACTGGTCTGTAAAATGCAAGACCTTCAAAGTATATACTGCTCAAGCCATGAAACGAGCATCATGAATGGCACCAGGCGGGGAGAATTTGATACCTCTTGCAGGAGTTCTAACTCTAATATATATAAACAAGCTGAGAAATTATCTGTAATTGTCTCAGCAATGTGTCGCTAGTTTACATTTAGTAATCAGTAAGTGTACTTTACTCTCCCTACCTGGAGTTTTCCCATGACAAAATAGAGTTCTTTTCATATATATATATATATATATATATATATATATATATCTTAAGATTATATATAAAGCTCACCTTTGATGCATGTAACTACCTGTGTGAGAACTGCTGTAGTAATGTAATTTCACAGAGCAGGACAAAGTCCAGCAACAGGCATGGCACTCAAGGTTTTTGAGAGAATAGTACACTTGATGTAAATCACATAAATGCAGTAAATGTTATACACATTACAATCTCTGTCCCCAGTAACCAGCACACACAAATCAGAGGAGGCTGCTATGGCAGAGCAGCAGCACTGGTTCTTCCTGCAGGAGGGGTGTGTGATCATAGTGATCACTCCCACCCATGGATCTGCCCATGGCGGAGGGGCAAATGGTGGCTCCCTTTGCAGGGCACTGTGTCACTTCATGGCACATACATAATCATTTTTTTAGGTTTTTATTTAGAGGGTTCTGTGATTATGCCATGCCCCCTGCATTACCTAGATCTAGCCTTCCTCATTACACTCCTATACCTACAGTAGCTCAGGTCTGTAGTGCACCAAACAGAAAAACTATTTTTTTTCTGCAATTCTTTACATAGTACAGGTTGAGTATCCCATATCCAAATATTCCGAAATACGTAATATTCCGAAATACGGACTTTTTTGAGTGAGAGTGAGATAGTGAAACTTTTGTTTTTTGATGGCTTAATGTACACAAACTTTGTTTAATACACATAGTTATTAAAAATATTGTATTAAATGACCTTCAGGCTGTGTGTATAAGGTGTATATGAAACAGAAATTAATTTTGTGAACTTAGGCACACTTTGTTTAATGCACAAATTTATAAAAAATATTGGCTAAAATGACCTTCAGGCTGTGTGTATAAGGTGTATATGTAACATAAATGCATTCTGTGCTTAGATTTAGGTCCCATCGCCATAATATCTCATTATGGGATGCAATTATTCCAAAATACGGAAAAATCCCATATCCAAAATACCTCTGGTCCCAAGCATTTTGGATAAGGGATACTCAACCTGTACTGTCAAGAGTTTCAAGGAGGCAGCCTAGATTTAGTGAAATGAGCAAGAGAAAACATAAGAGATGGGGCTAGAAATGATTAGTGGTTCTGTGCAGCACAATCCCCATTTCTGTAGTAACAAGATCTATATACTGTAGCATGCATGCTTTTTTTTTTGAGCAGTTACAGAACATCCTGTAATGTCAAAAGAAAACTACACGTATAAAATATAATTCTTTCGCCTATTTCAACTGCTTAGAAAAGTGTCTTTTACCAACTAAACTGAATATAGCTTCCCGGAGGCAGGCCCTCATTCCGAGTCGTTCGCTCGGTAATTTTCATCGCATCGCAGTGAAATTCCGCTTAGTACGCATGCGCAATAATCGCACTGCGACTGCGCCAAGTAATTTTACAATGAAGATAGTATTTTTACTCACGGCTTTTTCTTCGCTCCGGCGATCGTAGTGTGATTGACAGGAAATGGGTGTTACTGGGCGGAAACACGGCGTTTTAGGGGCGTGTGGATAAAAACGCTACCGTTTCCGGAAAAAACGCAGGAGTGGCCGGAGAAACGGGGGAGTGTCTGGGCGAACGCTGGGTGTGTTTATGACGTCAAACCAGGAACGACAAGCACTGAACTGATCGCAGATACCGAGTAAGTCTGAAGCTACTCTGAAACTGCTAAGTAGTTTGTAATCGCAATATTGCGAATACATCGGTCGCAATTTTAAGAAGCTAAGATACACTCCCAGTAGGCGTAGGCTTAGCGTGAGCAACTCTGCTAAATTCGCCTTGCGAGCGATCAACTCGGAATGAGGGCCGCAAATTCTCTACATTTTTGGTATCTGAAATAGGATGCAGACACACTAACATGCACCCCCCCCAAAAAAAATAAAGTCTTTTAGAAATATTTGAGTGTTGTCAAACAGGAGCTATCAGCATTATCCGTTTGCCTGTCCAGTCTTTCTGCATCAAATTTTAATCTCATGGGTCAAGATCTTGGTAAGACTATTTACTTACATTTCATTACAAAATGGTATTGTCAAATGAGGTGGCCTTTAAAGCTGTATGATTTGAAATAAGAGATTGTAGCTCATGTGCAGCCGCCCAAGGTCTCAATTATGGGCTAGATAGAGAGTTTGAAGTTTGACACATTTTGCATCCCATACACAAGCATAAAAATGTAGTCTCTAAAATTGCTCTCTGTATGTATTTTGAGAACTTGTGTATCGCAAGGTGTGTACATCTCAAAGTGCTGCAGTATTTCTAAGTAAGACATTTGTTTGATGCACAATCACTTATATTTATAATAAAAGTCTAGTTTAGAGATGAAGCTTGGCATTTTTGGTACTAAATGCAACTTATATGTATCCAATATAATGTATAAAAATGTAATATACACAAATGAGAATAGTGTCTCTATGCAATGCAATTAAAATGTTAGTCACTTGTACTATGTAATAAAATACATACACAGCCACTCATTCATTTAAACGCTCCTGCCAGTGGCGTAGCCAGGACCTTGTGGGCCCCATAGCAACATTTTGAAGGGGCCCCTGTCCCAATGCTTCTAGAGAGACACCTCTCAACAGCAGGTGTTAATTTTATTCCCAATAGTAAAGCCCTAGTTCATATTCTGAACCATAGTAGTGCCTTAGTTAATGGTATGCCCCATAGTAGTGCCCTAGTTTAATTTATGCCCCATGGTAGTGCCCTAGTTTATTTTATGAGCCATAGTAGTGCCCTAATTTACATTGTGTCACATTGTAGTGCTGTCAGTGCACATTATGCCACACAGTACCCCCATTCACATTATGACATACTGTGTCCCCAGTTCATAATATGCAACATTAAAGTACCCCAGTTCATATTTTTCCACAATATAGTGCCCTCCAGTTTATTTTAAACCACATTACAAAGAGAAGGTCCAGGAGCTAAAAGTAGATATTTGTAGGCCCCAAGGCAGACGTTTGTAAGTCCCACTATGTAACTCCAATAGTGGAAAATATATATACATTTGACAGGGAAGGTGGGCACCTCTCAGCTCTGGGCCCCATAGCAGCTGCACTGCCCACACCTATGGTAGCTACGACCTTGTTTCCTGCAATAGTAGCAAAAGTGAAATGACAAATACATCTAATCAGGTGCCATAAATTGGCTTCATAGAGGTTAGAATTCTAATTAAACAGCCAATGATATGCAATAAGATAATGGGAGATAATGGGAGGCAACTTTTTGCTACCAGTGTGCTAGGTAAAATCTAGTTAGGCTCTGTGTTCCAGTTCCACATGCCCATAATATGCCATCAGATCTCTCCACATGCCTCTCAGATCCCTCCACATGCTTCTCAGATCACTCCACATGCCCCTTATATGCCACCAAACACCTTCACATGCTCCTAGTATGCCATAGGACTCCTCCATATATCCCTTATATTATGTCCCTTATATGCCATCACACTTCTTATAATCCATATATTCCCATCTGAATTCACCCCATTTACTTTGAAGCTGGATCCCATGCAGAGAGTGGGACCATACAATACCCTCCAGTGGCCTGCCCTACACTGGAGCACAGCCCTTTGACAGAGTAGGACCTCCCTTGTACAGAGGGGGTGGTCACATAATGTGCCTGAAGCTCCCCCAGCCACCAGTGCAGTGACACAGCAACCCCAATTCTGCTCCTTGTCCCAAACAGGAGCCTACCAGAAATGATGATGTGCCATTTAAAAGTGTTCCATGTTCCACATCTGGCATGGGTGCCAGGGTTGCTGACCCCTGCACTAGGTAATGCTCATGATACAACTATCATCAGCTACTACCTTTATACCTAGACCTTCAATTACTTAGGTTGCTACCACAGGGGGCATGCCACACTATGCTCAAAGTATGCTTGGACATAGATATTTTTATACCCTTTAGATGGACTTACATCCGAAGCTAAATACAGCTCTGTTTTAGTAAACCCTGTTCACTAGTTCCCTTGAGTGAAAGTCTCCTAAACATAGTTACAGTAGACAAAGTGCAAACAAAAAAGACTTGAATAGTGTACATTCTGTGAGAAGTTATATATTACTAAATGTTATACTAAGTGCATATTGGCAGGAGTCCTAACACCTTTCTTTTCCTGTGTCACATTGAAATTAACACCAGAGTCACGTGACATCTCAGTTTATTCTTTACATTTCCTATCTTTATCTTGTTTTCTTAACTCACACATGCCAAACATATACAAGCATATTTAGAGTGCCTTCAAAAAAGGCAATACACTTATTTTAAGGCCCTCTAAAGCCTTTCCTTGTGTGTCCACCAGGTGAATTGAGAAAAATAATAGATGCTAAAAGTTAGGTGCAAATTTGCACCATGTATTACACCTAGAAAGCCAGCATCCTTGATGTACCTACAGTGTTGAAATTGCAGCTGGAGACATTTAGAAGAGTAGAATTCCTGCATTGAAAATTATCTTACATTGCAGTTTCCATTAAAAGATACATTTGATGAAGACAAAACTTAATATTGCATTTGAAGCATGGTACAAAATTTCCCCAGTCTCAATGAATAGTTACTTTTGTAAACCTAGTTAAGGGTCAAATTGATATTGTTACAGGATGAGTATCCCATATCCAAATATTCCAAAATACGGAATTTTTTGAGTGAGATAGTGAAACCTTTGTTTTCTGCTGGCTCAATGTACACAAACTTTGTTTAATACAAAAAAATATTCAAATATTGTATTAAATGACCTTCAGGCTGTGTGTATAAGGTGTATATGAAACATAAATGCATTCTGTGCTTAGACTTAGGTCCCATCGCCATGATATCTCATTATGTTATGCAATTATTACAAAATATGGAAAAATCCGATATCCAAAAAACTTCTTGTCCCAAGCATTTTGGATATGGGATACTCAACCTGTATATACTGTATTCATACTTAAAGCAATATTTATTACCACATTTGAGCTTTGTATAGGAAACTAATGAAATACAGATATTTAATGTAGAATTTAATTAAAGGAGATCATATATGTCTATATTTATAGTATGGTAGTTATGTAGAACTGAAGTGATATGCTTAGGAGATGTTATATAACAGGACAAGCTGTATATATTTATATAAATATAAGCCATTGAATGGGCTATGGGTCATTAGGTCATCAAGACTTAGGTCAACAGTCATTAGGTCAACAACTATTGGTCGGCATGCATTAGATTGACATGGTCACTGGATCAACATGTCCATTAGGTTGACATGTACTAGGTCGACATGGAAAAGGGTCAACATGATTTTTTTTACTTTTTTTGGTGTCGTTTTCTTCGTAAAGTGACGGGGAACTCCAATTAGTGCACCGTGTCCCCTTGCTTCGCTCGCCATGATTTGGGTTAGGTTACTATTCCCAATTGTAGTCCATGTGGACGGTAAAGTATGAAAAAGTTCATAAAAATAAAAAGTGAAAAACTCATGTAGACCTTTTTCCATGTCGACCTAGTACATGCCGACCTAATGACCATGTCAACCTAGTGACCATGTTGACCTAATGCATGTCGACCATTAGTGGTCGACCTAATGACTGTCAACCTAAGTCTTGTCGACCTAATGACTGTATCCCATTGAATGTGCCTATAGTTTTGTGGAAGAAATTTATGGAGACTCACTCACCCCCTCAGCTGTCAATCATCTGTCCACACGTTAAGTGTCACAAGTACCTGGTGGGAAAAAGGGGGGTCACATGGCCATTTCAAGTGGGTATAAAACTGTCAACAGCTGCTGATAGCAGACTGCCATTCTCTCTTTTTAGTGCTCACATTCCCTGTGTCCTGAGCAGCTGAGCTATAAACATGGGCTGCAAACAGGTTGTCAGGAACTGGGGTGGTAACACCAGTGAGGTAGCTAGGTCTCATGTTAGAAGATGCTTTTGGCTGTGTCCCCATAGTGGTGGAGAAGCTGGTGTCTGATTACATGCAGGCAGCATTTGTGGCAACAGGAAAATCCTATCTGTGTAAAGTAGACAGAGCAGCTGCTGATCTTCTATAGGAGTGCCTGATGGTGGAGTTGGGGGAGTGGTCAACCACAGCAAGCTCTTGGTGTAATGTAAAGCTGAAGATGCAGCAGGCAGTGACCTCTTGAGGTGGTGATCCAGAGGCAGGCTGAGGGAGGATACGGGAAAGAGGCCACAGACCAATAAACAGGATATTGGTTGAAGACAGCTGAGGTCTGTAGCCGAGCATTGCACCCCTATTTAGACACAGTCACAGTAGCTGCTAGTTAAAGCAGCAATATATTGCAACCGCAACTACAGAAAATGGTAGACACTGTGCCACCAACAGTGCAAAGACAGGCTGTCAGTATCATCTAATGCCCTGAGGATATTAATCAGGTAGCTACATAACCAAAATAACCTAGAACATACTATTACTAGTAGCTGTCACAGACAACATAGCAGTGAAGAAAAATGGCTGAGAGGTTGGTAGCAGAGGGTAGCAGAGGGCAGAATCCTCAATAGACATTAAGCACAGCCACTCAGCTAATGTGCAATGCCCTGCAACCTTAACTAAGTATATGAGAGCCATATTAAGACACATGAAAAACCCCTGTCCCTAAAGACATTACAGGTTGAGTCTCCCTTATCCAAAATGCTTGGGACCAGAGGTATTTTGGATATGGGATTTTTCCGTATTTTGGAATAATTGCATACCATGAGATATCATGGTGATGGGACCTAAGTCTAAGCATAGAATGCATTTATGTTACATATACACCTTATACACACAGCCTGAAGGTAATTTTAGCTAATATTTTTTATAATTTTGTGCATTAAACAAAGTGTGTCTACATTCACACAATTCATTTATGTTTCATATACGCCTTATACACACAGCCTGAAGGTCATTTAATACAATATTTTAATACATTTGTGTATTAAACAAAGTTTGTGTACATTGAGCCATCAAAAAACAAAGGTTTCACTATCTCACTCTCGCTCAAAAAAGTCCGTATTTCGGAATATTCCGTATTTCGGAATATTTGGATATGGGATACTCAACCTGTAGTGGAATAGCATTTACTCTCAACTTAGAGACTAAGAACTATTCTTCTATTTTGCCTTAGAGCGGACACAAATGTAACAGATAATTCAGTGTTATCCTAGCCTTCCAGAACTTGTAATAATTGAACGATGTTGTTCAAAGACACATAGGATTAAAGACAATTTTTTTTTTTCTGCAGTAACAATTCATGTGAATATCTGTAGTGTGGTTATGGATAGATAACATAACCTCTTGTATTTTAGGGGTCCATTTGTTAAGCCTTTGAGGGAGATAAAGTCGTTGGAAATAAAGTACGAGCCAATCGGCTACTCTAATTTTTCAAACACAGCTTGTGGCATAGCAGTTCAGAGCTGATTGGCTGGTACAGGTTGAGTATCCCATATCCAAATATTCCGAAATACGGACTTTTTTGTGTGAGACTGATATAGTGAAACCTTTGTTTTTTGATGGCTCAATGTACACAAACTTTGTTTAATACACAAAGTTATTAAAAATATTGTATTAAATGACCTTCAGGCTGTGTGTATAAGGTGTATATGAAACATAAATGAATTGTGTGAATGTAGACACACTTTGTTTAATGCACAAAGTTATAAAAAATATTGTCTAAAATGACCTTCAGGCTGTGTGTATAAGGTGTATATGTAACATAAATACATTCTGTGCTTAGACTTGGGTCCCATCACCATGATATCTCATTATGGTATGCAATTATTCCAAAATACGGAAAAATCCCATATCCAAAATACCTCTGGTCCCAAACATTTTGGATAAGGGAGACTCAACCTGTACTTTATCTCCAGCGACTTTATCTCCATCCAAGGCTTAGTAAATAGACCCCTTAGAATTAAATATAATGTTAGGTATGTGTTGTATGTCACACTCAGCTTGGGTTGAGGATCTGACGACTGATAATTGACTGAGGGAGCATATTTTGGCAAAGGAAGAAATCGAGGTGGCTGAATGTAGTTCTTACTCATGGATTGAATACTTAGGCCCAAAGATGAAGAGGGGTAGGCAATGAGGACAATGACCGAGAATGGTACACTGAAGAAAGATTATTTCAGTATTACTGAGACCTCAATCATACACAATGACTAGGAGATAAGTCAGAGTAAATTCTGAAGGATGAAATGTTCATGACTTGTAAACGATGCTGAAGAATACTGAATGAAGAGATGACTTGTGATTTGTAAACAATGCTGAAGAGCACTGATTGAGGTGATGACTTGTGATTTGTAAATGATGCTGAAGAACACTGAATGAGGAGACGACTTGTGATTTGTAAATGATGCTGAATAACACGGAATGAGGTGATGACTAGTGATTTGTAAACGATGCTGAAGAACATGGATTGCTGAGAGCACAGTCAGCAAACGGAGACCCTCTATCAGATAGGGGACCCAGCAGATAAACCACAAGGGCAGGTGGACTGAGAGCAAAGGACTGCAATAACAGAACCTGGGAGCGCAGAGCTTGAGCACCTTACAGCAGCAAGTAACTTGAAGCACTGGCACCATAGCTAAGCATTAACCCCCTTTTATTAGGGAAGACTGCACCAGATTGGCTGGACGCGAACTGGGATACCCATTGGCTTGGCCTGGTCTCCAACATGGCTGCTCCCTGCACAAAGGACAAATGTGGAACCAGCACACAGCCACTATCTCTGGCCTTAGCCTCCATACGCGCACGCAGGGGGGGGGGGGGTGTCTCCGAGTACCTAGAAACTTCCCCTGGTCGCGATCTATAGCGGAGGAGCTGAGTTTTTTTTTATCTATTACAGCTCAGCCTCGCAGTGTAGCAGTCACTTTACTGCACTTTGTGAGGCTAGTCCGGCACGTAGGAGGAGCACTGCAGCTCCTCTCACATGCTGTGAGATGATAGAGGCGCTGAATCCGGCGCAGCAGCGACATTGTAACAGCGCTGCTTGTAGCTGCTTCACTGTCTCGGCCAGCGCCAGGTAATGACTGTCTCTCCGTGACTCCGTGGAGCAGAGCCAGGTGAGACATATGGCGGGGGCAGCGCTGGCACTGTTATGTCTGTCTATATGGGAGGGGGAAATGATGTGCTGTCCTGGCTATGGGGGGATGGGGAAAATAATAATGGTGCTACACTGTCTGCTTATAGGGGGGAGGGGGAATGTTGATGCTGTAACTGTATCTGTTTGGGAAGGGGGTTGCTGGGGGGGGAATGATGTGCCCGTGCTGTGTCTTTATGAAGGGGGGAGGTTGGTGGTGGCTATGCTGATTGTCTATATGGGGGGGCTGGGGGGTTAATGATGGTGGCTGTGCTCGTGTGTGTGTGTGTGTGTGTGTGTGTGTGTGTGTGTGTGTATATATATATATATATATATATGTACATATACACATACAGACACATAATATTGAATAGCAGGCTGCACTCATTGCAGGAATAATCAGGCAACAGATGAGGGGTTCACCAACGTTTCAGTGTTCCTCAGTTACAATGCAAAAGGATATACTCTATCCGGACCTTCTATGGCACCATCTGCTCACATGTTCCCAGCACAGAAGAATGACATCACATTGGGATGCCAGCATCACCTAATGTTGAATTGAATAACAATGAAATGCTGGGGAACTCTTCGTCTCTGATTATTCCTGCACTGAGTTGCGTCTGCTATTCAGTTGTGGTATACGTTCAAGATCCCGGCTGTCAGGACCCTGGCAGTTGAAATACCGATGCTGGAATCCCGACATCCGTCAGAACACCGACGCTGGATCCCCAAACAGGTCAGCATCTCGATGCCAGAATACCCACAGCCAGGAAAGGTAAGTATAGCCGGGAGGGTTAGAATTTGGCTGTTGGGGAGGAGGGGGGTCGTGTTAGGGTTAGGCACCACCGGAGAGGTTAGGGTTAGGCTGCAGGAGGGGGGTGGTTAGGGTTAGGCTGTGGGGAGAGGAGTTAGGTTTAGGCACCACCGGGGGAGTTAGGGGGTTTAGGCATTAAGGGAGAGGTTAGGGTTAGGCACTAACAGTTAAATAATTACTTTTAATTACTACATGGTTCCATAGTATGCAAGTTAAATGATAATATATGAATTCCCTTTAATTGGTTACAGACCATTTTTTCATTGGTCTGTAACCAATTGTTTGGAAACCCCCCTTTCAAAATCCTGCGTTTGCCACTGGCCTCCCAGACGCCGCACTCCAGCAACAGGACACTTGGAAACGGACACTTCCGGCTGCCATGGCCCACTCCCCAGGACCAAGACCCCGGCTCCACACACCCGGCAGTCACACCAAAGGACCTCGCTGCCGCAGCTCCTATCCACCACAGCCACACCAGCCAGCTAACAGGAAGGCCGCAAGGACCAGAACCGGAGGTAAGACTCCAGATGCTGACATTATATATACTGCAATATTTGGGGAATAGATCAGTTAAGACAAGTAGGAAGATTGTGTACGAGTGTATCTTTTTTAACTGTATCTAAAGGGGCCCATACATCAGCAGTCAATTGGGGCAATTTGACAATTTGCAGACGACTGGGGAAATAAATCTGTAATGTACAATATGGGGTTCACAGATCGCAGATTTCACCCACAAATCGATTGGGATTGTTAGATCAGATTTTTCAACATGTTTAATTTCACAGATCAATTGGGACTGTAGATTGCTGGTGTACGGGCAACAATCTGCAGATCTGCAGACCGTCTCTAGTAAACTAATCAGTCTTTTAAGATTGGCTGATCTGTTTAACTGAAAATTATCTGCAAATCACTGAAAAATATCTGTAATGTATGAGCAAACTCAGATGGATTGTAAAAACAATAAATCTGGGGGGAAAAATCTCAGGATCTGTGAAACAATAAATTGTGATTGCAGATGTATGGGCTCAATAAAAGCTTAAATGTCTGTACCTTTAATGACTTGACCAATAAAAATGTTATCTTTAATGGTAATCTGAAAAATGTGATGGGCAGGCATTCTGGTAGGATCTGAAGCATAAGATTATATTCAGGTGTAGGTGGGTGTATATGCAATACTCATGTCTTTTAAAAAAACACCCTTAGCGTAGCTTTGAATGCGCTAGTACTGTGACCAATGGGTTTTCCTAAGTAGGCCCATTACTACATATCAGTGCTTGGGTGCGGGCACTGATACCAAAGGTACACAACTTGCTGGGAGATTAAGGGTGGGTACATTCGAGGCATGATGAAAATTAGTAACCTAAAGGAAATTAGGTGTAATTGTCCCTTTAGATATAAAAATGGGTGGGTCACACTTGGATTAATGTACAGAATCAAATAAATGCAAAAGCACAGAACAAGGAGATGCACAATTATATTCACACAAAATCCTACTGCTCAATCTCCATCAATATTGCTGTGCCCTATTATTTCAAACACCAAAAATGTCAAGAAATGAAAAAAAAAGGTTGATTAATTTAAAGATGTTATTCTATCCCCTTACAAAAAGATGTGGCAGTTCAGAAGAAAGAGTTTCACAAGAATACAGGCTACTGGCTCACCAGCTGTTCATCCAGTATACCAAGAAAAGATGAATATAGGCATGCAGTACAACCAGGCACTACACGTAGGGCCGGTGACAAGGGGAATCAAAGGGGACACCTGTACTGGGCCCCAAGGATCAGAGGGGCCCCAAGGATACGTCGCTTAGTGATGCTTAGTTTGAGATGGGTTGGGGGATTTGGGAATTCAGCATAGAGTCATTGGGGAGAGATAGACTGCGGGGTGTATGGGAGGAAGGAGAGAGGGAGACACAGAGGGGTATATTTACTAACATTCGTAATTTTCGGAAAAAGGTCAAAGTTCAATCACGAATGACATCGAAAGTGTAAAACTGCAACTTTTTTAATTTATTACGCCTAATTTACTAAGCTGCCGTATTCGGATTTTTCATTTGTTCCGATGTCGATGTCATTCGTGTTTTTTTCCCGTTTTTTACGGCAGTGATTAGCAAAACACTGCCGACTTTATCACAATGAATCTCGGCCGGATCTGTGTGATCCGTGCTGGGGTTCATTTTTTTTTTTTTTTAAATAAACACTGTAAAAAGGAGAAAAAAAATGCGTGGGGTTCCCCCTCCTAAGCATAACCAGCCTCGGGCTCTTTGAGCCGACCCTGGTTGCAGAAATATGGGGGGGGAAATGACAGGGGTTCCCCCATATTTAAGCAACCAGCATCGGGCTCTGCGCCTGGTCCTGGTTCCAAAAATACGGGGGACAAAAAGAGTGGGGGTCCCCCGTATTTCTAAAACCAGCACCGGGCTCCACTAGCTGGACAGATAATGCCACAGCCGGGGGTCACTTTTATATAGTGCCCTGCGGCCGTGGCATCAAAAATCCAACTAGTCACCCCTGGCCGGGGTACCCGGGGGGAGTGGGGACCCCTTCAATCAAGGGGTCCCCCCCCCAGCCACCCAAGGGCCAGGGGTGAAGCCCGAGGCTGTCCCCCCCATCCAATTGGCTGCGGATGGGGGGCTGATAGCCTTTTGTGAAAATGAAAAGATATTGTTTTTAGTAGCAGTACTACAAGGCCCAGCAAGCCTCCCCCGCATGCTGGTACTTGGAGAACCACAAGTACCAGCATGCGGCGGAAAAACGGGCCCGCTGGTACCTGTAGTACTACTACTAAAAAAATACCCAAGAAAAGACAATACACACACACCTTGAAAGTAAAGTTTTATTACATGCATCCACACAAACATACATACATACTTACCTTATGTTCACACGAGGGTCGGTCCTCTTCTCCAGTAAAATCCATGGGGTACCTGTTGAATAAATTCTACTCACCAGATCCAGGGTCCCAGGCTCCTCGTAGCATCCATTTGTAATCCACGTACTTGAATAAAATAAAAAAATGGAAAGCCGAGCCACGCACTGAAAGGGGACCCATGTTTGCACATGGGCCCCCTTTCCCCGAATGCCAGAAACCCACTCTGACTGATGTCTAAGTGGGTTTCTTCAGACAATCAGGGAGCGCCACGTTGTAGCACCCTCCTGATCGGCTGTGTGCTCTTGTACTGTCTGACAGGCGGCACACGGCAGTGTTACAATGTAGCGCCTATGCGCTCCATTGTAACCAATGGTGGGAACTTTCTGCCCTGCGGTTGACCGAAAGTGACCTCACCGCTGATTGGCTGAAGCGCTCCCTGATTGGCTGAAGAAACCCACTTAGACATCAGTCAGAGTGGGTTTCTGGCATTCGGGGAAAGGGGTCCCATGTGCAAACATGGGTCCCCTTTCAGTGCGTGGCTCGGCTTTCTGTTTTTTTATTTTATTCAAGTACGTGGATTACAAATGGATGCTACGAGGAGCCTGGGACCCTGGATCTGGTGAGTAGAATTTATTCAACAGGTACCCCATGGATTCTACTGGAGAAGAGGACCGACCCTCGTGTGAACATAAGGTAAGTATGTATGTATGTTTGTGTGGATGCATGTAATAAAACTTTACTTTCAAGGTGTGTGTGTATTGTCTTTTTTTGGGTATTTTTTTAGTAGTAGTACTACAGGTACCAGCGGGCCCGTTTTTCCGCCGCATGCTGGTACTTGTGGTTCTCCAAGTACCAGCATGCGGGGGAGGCTTGCTGGGCCTTGTAGTACTGCTACTAAAAACAATATCTTTTCATTTTCACAAAAGGCTATCAGCCCCCCATCCGCAGCCAATTGGATGGGGGGGACAGCCTCTGGCTTCACCCCTGGCCCTTGGGTGGCTGGGGGGGGACCCCTTGATTGAAGGGGTCCCCACTCCCCCAGGGTACCCCGGCCAGGAGTGGCTAGTTGGATATTTGATGCCACGGCCGCAGGGCACTATATAAAAGTGACCCCCGGCTGTGGCATTATCTGTCCAGCTAGTGGAGCCCGGTGCTGTTTTTAAAAATACGGGGGACCCCTACTCTTTTTGTCCCCCGTATTTTTGGAACCAGGACCAGGCGCAGAGCCCGATGCTGGTTGCTTAAATATGGGGGAACCCCTGTCAATTTTTCCCCCATATTTCTGCAACCAGGATCGGCTCAAAGAGCCCGAGGCTGGTTATGCTTAGGAGGGGGGACCCCACGCAATTTTTTTTTTTTAAATAACCACTTTCCCACCTTTTCCCACTGATATACATGCACGGATCTCATGGATCCCTGCATGCCTATACAATCACGGATTAAAAAAGCAGGTCTGTTTTTTTTTAGCACTTTTTTACGAGTTGTAATTTTTCACGGCAGTGTTTGGTTTTTTTTTGCTTTGCACTTCATAGTAAATTACCGAGATTCATACTTAAACAGCCGCGTTTTGACCGATGGTGTATTCATTCGTATTTTTTTTGTTGGACTTTCAAAAAATTACGAATGCCCTCATCACTGCCGTGATTATTGCTTAGTAAATTACCGAGATGACACTTTGATGAAAAAACGGCATCTCGGTCAAAATCGGGACCTTAGTAAATATACCCCAGACTGTCTTGTGCACATGTAGAATAGCCATTCTGTGTATGTGTATGACCAATTCATCTGGAAGGCCTCACTGAAGTTGGGAAGACTGCTGGGTCCCTATTGTTGGCAACAGGGACCGTATCACTATTGCCATTTATAGGTGGTGTAAGCAGTACAGTGAAAAACAGCAGTAAGATAAGCTTATTGTCCTTTGCTAAATACTGACATAACCCCTTTAGCAAGGGCTAAAGAGGTTATTTTTCATTGTTAAATAGGGTCCTGTTACGTGTAGGCAAATATGTTTTTTATGGCATGGAAGAGCTATTTTTGTTGTAGTAGATATGCTGGGGAAGGAAGTGGAAATTGTTCACATAACATAAAATAATTTTAGCATTTAAGTGTTATATGAAAATTATTTTGGACTTTTATAAGTAAAACTGGGCTGATATAAATCAGTTGTTAAAAGCTCTCTTGTCAGTGTAGTAAGATAACATCTATATATTGCTTAAACCTGGCCAGTTCAGTAAACAGATTTAGTCATTGAATGCAGTTTAGCAAAGAAAGGGTTTTTAGAATCTATCCTACTGTTTGTCCATAAAAAACAAATTGATCAAAAACAGACAACTGTAAACAAAATAATGATGAGTTAGCCACTGATTATTTGGAAAGATTTCAAAGTTATTTCAGTTGCAACCGAGCTGAATACCAATTCCATAAGATGTCAAACAAAAGCTTTATCTCAGCTGTTATTAGCCAATCAATGTATGGAATCTCATAAGAAAAATAAATTAGAAAAAAAAATTAATGACATTGCAAATTAAAAGTTTGTCTCCAGGAAATAGATGAAATAGAAGATAAGAGGGTCAGAATGGTATTAGAGGGAAAGGTAGTGTAAGGGGAAAGATGCAGTAATGAAGGACAAACTGTGTTTTCACTGCATACAACTGAGATATTGGAAGGCTCAATGTCCTACTTTAAAAGTGATTGACAAAACAGGCAAAGATACAATGCGCTTCTTGACATTTTCTTGCCAACAATTCTCTATTTCCTTCAATTGCAAGGACATACCCAAGAAGTACTGTACAATAATCTGAAACTGATGCTTTTTTGTCCCCTAATTTCAATAAATCAAAAATGACTGAATGTCAAATGTAAAGTAAAAGGATTTGAGTCTGAACACATAATACTGAAACTCTGAGCTCTACATATACTGCAAATTTTCCCGAAGTTCCACAATCTACAAATAAATTCATATGCATCCCCATGTTATTGTATAATTACACCTATTCTTAAAAAAACCTTGGAGGATTACTTACAATATCACTTTGTGCAAGATTATAGAGATGAAAAGTATGGGAGCTTTCACTATTACAATGTAGCTACTCTTTACTATTCCTCACACTGTAGCATATATTTATTTTCTACCTCTAATCTCTACACATTTTACTGCATTTGGTTTGTGTTCTTTTACAGTTCACCTAGACATATGTAAGGTCTATATGACTATGTCACCATCTAACTTTTTTTAAAATGTACATAAAAAGACCATTATGACATTTTCTTTCTGGAAGTTCTGCACACATACAGAATGTCAATGTTTTGCTTTTACCTTTTCCAACCACAGAAGTATGTCAAGTTCATTCTTTTGGTGTGAACTTTTCTTTAGCACTGAAAGTATACAGAACTCTGAAAGAAAAACTTCAGCTTTACCCATTGTATGGTATTAAATTTTTGCTGCCAAAACATCTCTTACTGTGGACTTTTTTTAAAGCTTCCAAACTAACAACCATTTACCAAATGAGGACCTTTTTGATATATGTTATTGCAATCAGTAGTTTCTTAGTTATATTTTGGTTTTCAGAGTTTTACAGAGGTAGTATACAGTATGACTATTACCCTCTAAAATAACTTGTCCCTTTGGATACAGAGTTGGAGTAAACTTTCAAACAGACTTTTTCATATGGACCTACTTTAGATTTACTTGATGACACAAAACCCTACATTATTTTAACTTGAAAAATATAGATTAACAGCCCAGTTGAAACTCACAAATGCTCACTAGATCACAAGGCAGTTCTGTTTTACCCTTAACTATAGATCTAGGATGATAATTTGTTGCCATTGCACTAGCTGCAATATTGGTCAAAACTTTAACTCAATGAATGGCTTAATATGTATGATATGATTAGGCTGCTCTGTGGTGCAGTGGTTAACAATGTTCCCTCACAGCATTAGGGCTATGGCTCAGATTCAACCTGGGCTCTATCATTTTTGGTCAAGGTGCTATGCTGTGCAAACGTGAAAACCAAACCACGTTTGCACAGCATAGCACATTGAAAAAATGCCATAGTGGCGTTGAAACGTTGGTGTCTGAAACTATGTCTGCACAGTTTGTTTTGATGCCTTGAATACACTCTATACCGTTGCTTACAAAATCTGTGGAGTGCTGTCTGGTTTTTTCTACAGCAGGCATGGCGAAGCTATCCATCCCAGGGAACCATTACAAGTGTGTACTAGCGGAGGAAGGCACCCTGGTGGTTGTAATAAGGATAGTGAGTGCCATAATAAAATATCAAAATATATTCTGTATATATTGCTCGTATGATCTGGCGCTCAATTAACCGTGTATAACTTGCTCCGGTGCCCTCACAAAACTACAACACAGACTCTTAATAGGTGCGGCACACGGATGTAAAGTACGACACATACGCTGTGGCTTCGTATTATACACAGTAGTGGCCATAATTGTGCCATAAATGTTTGTAAAAATGCAGGCGTGTCTGAAAAAATGCAGGCGTGGCTGGGTGTTCGCTGGGTGTGTGTATGATGTAAAATCCGGACACGAATAGGCTGAAGTGATCGCAAGTGCTGAGTAGGTTCAGAGCTGCTCTGAAACTGCACAAACTGTTTTTGTAGAGCTCGGCTGCACATGCATTCACACTTCTGCTAAGCTAAAATACACTCCCCAGTGGGCGGCGGCATAGCGTTTGCATGGCTGCTAAAACTAGCTAGCGAGCGATCAAATCGGAATGACTCCCTCAGTCTATTCAAAACCAAACTGGGAAAGGTAAGAAAAGATCCACAACACCATTCTATGACAGAAGCATGAAATAACTGTGCTTGAGAGACAGAAAAAATCGTCTGAGGCAATTCAAAATGATTTACGTGAATGTGGTGTAAACATCAGTGCCAGGACGGTTCAACGCAGACTTCAATATTTTATTTTTAATGCCAGAATTCCAAGGAAAAAGTCACTTTAACTGTATCTCTCAAACAAAGATAGAAAAGATTAGAATGGGCTAAAAAGCATATTAATTAATCAGAAGAACAATGTAACAGTATCATTTGGAGTGACGAAACGAGACTGTCTGTATTTGGTAGTGATGGAATGAAATATGTCCGCAGAAGAATTGGAGAAGATTTGCTACCTGATTGCACAGCACCTACTGTGAAGCATCCAGTTAGTGTTATGCTGTGAAGATGTATGACAGCAAAAGGTGTGCGACGAATTTGTGTGATCAATGGCACTTCAAATAACAGCAAATACATCAGTGTCCTGCAGTGGGGAGGGCAGGGCAGTTGGGGTGAGCAGCGGATGATCAGATGATGTGTGCATGTGTACAGCATCTGTGCTCAGTGCAGAGAAAGCCTGGGGGCAGCTCAGCATAACGGGGAGTGCTGGGCACGCCCCCACAGTTCCAGACATGAGAGTAATGTGAGGTTCTGCCCCCTTATCCATAGGCTCTACCCCTTTTCTGAATTGGGCGTGCTTTTGGCACGCCAAAGGTCCTGACCCACTGGCCACCAATGTTGGGAGGTATGTAACTGCAGCAAAAGGCTTCCCAACAAAGTACTAATGAATATTGTGCGAAACTAAGAAATGTACTTTCCCAAAGTTCAGTACTGTATGTTTAACTGTTTTCAAAATGTAAAATTGTGTTATAAAGGTCATTGTGTTATGTTGTATTAAGTTCTAAATTAAATTAGTGATGTGCACCGGAAATTTTTCGGGTTTTGTGTTTTGGTTTTGGATTCGGTTCCGCGGCTGTGTTTTGGATTCGGACGCGTTTTGGCAAAACCTCCCTGAACATTTTTTGTCGGATTCGGGTGTGTTTTGGATTCGGGAGTTTTTTTACAAAAAAACCTCAAAAACAGCTTAAATCATAGAATTTGGGGGTCATTTTGATCCCATAGTATTATTAACCTCAATAACCATAATTTACACTCATTTCCAGTCTATTCTGAACACCTCACAATATTATTTTTAGTCCTTAAATTTGCACTGAGGTTGCTGGATGACTAAGCTAAGCGACCCAAGTGGCCGACACAAACAGCTGGCCCATCTATGAGTCGCACTGCAGTGTCAGACAGGATGGCACTTCAAAAAAAAGTCCCCAAACAGCACATGATGCAAAGAAAAAAAGAGGTGCAATGAGGTAGCTGTGTGACTAAGCTAAGCGACCCAAGTGGCCGACACAAACACCTGGCCCATCTAGGAGTGGCACTGCAGTGTCAGGCAGGATGGCACTTCAAAAAAATAGTCCCCAAACAGCACATGATGCAAAGAAAAAAAAGGTGCAATGAGGTAGCTGTGTGACTAAGCTAAGCGACCCAAGTGGCCGACACAAATACCTGGCCCATCTAGGAGTGGCCCTGCAGTGTCAGACAGGATGGCACTTCAAAAAATAGTCATCAAACAGCACATGATGCAAAGAAAAAAAAGAGGTGCACCAAGGTCGCTGGATGGCTAAGCTAAGCGACCCAAGTGGCCGACACAAACACCTGGCCCATCTAGGAGTGGCACTGCAGTGTCAGGCAGGATGGCACTTCAAAAAAATAGTCCCCAAACAGCACATGATGCAAAGAAAAAAAGAGGTGCAATGAGGTAGCTGTGTGACTAAGCTAAGCGACCCAAGTGGCCGACACAAACACCTGGCCCATCTAGGAGTGGCACTGCAGTGTCAGACAGGATGGCACTTCAAAAAATAGTCCCCAAACAGCACATGATGCAAAGAAAAAAAGAGGTGCAATGAGGTAGCTGTGTGACTAAGCTAAGCGACCCAAGTGGCCGACACAAACACCTGGCCCATCTAGGAGTGGCACTGCAGTGTCAGACAGGATGGCACTTCAAAAAATAGTCCCCAAACAGCACATGATGCAAAGAAAAAAAAGAGGTGCACCAAGGTCGCTGGATGGCTAAGCTAAGCGACCCAAGTGGCCGACACAAACACCTGGCCAATCTAGGAGTGGCACTGCAGTGTCAGACAGAATGGCAGATATAAAAAATAGTCCCCAAACAGCACATGATGCAAAGAAAAAAAGAGGTGCCTGATTTAAACAAACCACCTCACCATCAGAATCCTCCTTGTCAATTTCCTCCCCAGCGCCAGTCACACCAATATCCTCATCCTGGTGTTCTTCAACAGTGACATCTTCAATTTGACTATCAGGAACTGGACTGCGGATGCTCCTTCCAGAACTTGCAGGGGGCGTGCAAATGGTGGAAGGTGCAACCTCTTCCCGTCCAGTGTTGGGAAGGTCAGGCATCGCAACCGACACAATTGGACTCTCCTTGGGGATTTGTGATTTAGAAGAACGCACAGCTCTTTGCTGTGCTTTTGCCATCTTAACTCTTTTAAGTTTTCTAGCAGGAGGATGAGTGCTTCCATCCTCATGTGAAGCTGAACCACTAGCCATGAACATATGCCAGACCTCAGCCATTTCTTGCCACTCCGTGTCATAAATGGCACATTGGCAAGTTTACGCTTCTCCTTAGACGATTTTGATTTTGATTTTTGGGTCATTTTACTGAGCTTTATTTTTTTGGATTTTACATGCTCTCTACATATACTGCGCACAACTGAAATGCACCACAGGTATGGATGGATAGTATACTTGACGACACAGAGGTAGGTAGAGCAGTGGCCTTCTGTACCGTACTGCTATATAGTATATACTGGTGGTCAGCAAACTGTGCAAAACTGAAATGCACCACAGGTATGGATGGATAGTATACTTGACGACACAGAGGTAGGTAGAGCAGTGGCCTTCTGTACCGTACTGCTATATAGTATATACTGGTGGTCAGCAAACTGTGCAAAACTGAAATGCACCACAGGTATGGATGGATAGTATACTTGACGACACAGAGGTAGGTAGAGCAGTGGACTACTGTACCGTACTGCTATATATATAGTTATACTGGTGGTCAGCAAACTGTGCAAAACTGAAATGCACCACAGGTATGGATGGATAGTATACTTGACTACACAGAGGTAGGTAGAGCAGTGGCCTTCTGTACCGTACTGCTATATAGTATATACTGGTGGTCAGCAAACTGTGCAAAACTGAAATGCACCACAGGTATGGATGGATAGTATACTTGACGACACAGAGGTAGGTAGAGCAATGGCCTTCTGTACCGTACTGCTATATAGTATATACTGGTGGTCACTAAACTGTGCAAAACTGAAATGCAACACAGGTATGGATGGATAGTATACTTGACGACACAGAGGTAGGTAGAGCAGTGGACTACTGTACCGTACTGCTATATATATAGTTATACTGGTGGTCAGCAAACTGTGCAAAACTGAAATGCACCACAGGTATGGATGGATAGTATACTTGATGACACAGAGGTAGGTAGAGCAGTGGACTACTGTACCGTACTGCTATATATATATAGATATACTGGTGTTCAGCAAACTGTGCAAAACTGAAATGCACCACAGGTATGGATGGATAGTATACTTGACGACACAGAGGTAGGAAGAGCAGTGGCCTTCTGTACCGTACTGCTATATAGTATATACTGGTGGTCAGCAAACTGTGCAAAACTGAAATGCACCACAGGTATGGATGGATAGTATACTTGATGACACAGCGGTAGGTAGAGCAGTGGACTACTGTACCGTACTGCTATATATCTAGTTATACTGGTGGTCAGCAAACTGTGCAAAACTGAAATGCACCAAAGGTATGGATGGATAGTATATTTGACGACACAGAGGTAGGTAGAGCAGTGGACTACTGTACCGTACTGCTATATATATAGTTATACTGGTGGTCAGCAAACTGTGCAAAACTGAAATGCACCACAGGTATGGATGGATAGTATACTTGACGACACAGAGGTAGGTAGAGCAGTGGCCTTCTGTACCGTACTGCTATATATATAGTTATACTGGTGGTCAGCAAACTGTGCAAAACTGAAATGCACCACAGGTATGGATGGATAGTATACTTGACGACACAGAGGTAGGTAGAGCAGTGGCCTTCTGTACCGTACTGCTATATAGTATATACTGGTGGTCAGCAAACTGTGCAAAACTGAAATGCACCACAGGTATGGATGGATAGTATACTTGACGACACAGAGGTAGGTAGAGCAGTGGACTACTGTACCGTACTGCTATTTATATAGTTATACTGGTGGTCAGCAAAATTCTCCACTGTCCTCCTACTAGTATATATATACTACAATGAAGCACAGATATGGAGCGTTTTTCAGGCAGAGAACGTATAATACTGGTGGTCACTGGTCACTGGTCAGCAAAACTCTGCACTGTCCTCCTACTATATAATACTGCTGGTCCCCAGTCCCCACAATAAAGCAATTAGCACACTGAGCACAGATATTTGCAGCACACTGAGCACAGATATGGAGCGTTTTTCAGGCAGAGAACGTAGATATTTGCACTTGCAGTACACTGAGCACAGATATTTGCAGCACACGGAGCACAGATATTTGCAGCACAATTTGCAGCCCACTGAACATAGAAACTGAGAGTACGCCAGCCACGTCCTCTCACGATCATCTCCAATGCACGAGTAAAAAATGGTGGCGACGCGCGGCTCCTTATATAGAATACGAATCTCGCGAGAATCCGACCGCGGGATGATGACGTTTGGCCGCGCTCGGGTTAACCGAGCAAGGCGGGAGGATCCGAGTTGCTCGGACCCGTGCAAAAAAAGGTGAAGTTCGGGCGGGTTCGGATCCCCGCTCATCACTAAATTAAATTGCCATTGTAATGGTGTATGCTATTTGGTAAAATTCTAAAATATATTAGTGCTATAAGCTGTAAAATTTCAAAAATGTAATTTTCAAAAAGGTTTCCACAATTTTGTCCACTACTATATATACTTATAGTCAGTTTGGACTTGAGGAGCATTCACACTGCATGCGTCAAGTGTCTGGTCTTTCTTTATTGCTCATCTCCCTGATTTAACATCGATATCATACATATTTTGGTTTCTTTCTAGGTTGCTAAGCTATAACATAGTGAAAACGCAATCCAAATTTATCCAGTAGTTTTTGCGTGGTGCTGGAATGAACAGACAGACACATTTTCCAAATATTTTTTTCCATCACTGTAGTTCATAAACAGTCCCTAGAAGTATATTTTTCTACAAATGTACAGACACAACCCTTACAGTTTAATTATATGTATAGATGTTGATGGTTCCTGACTTGGAGGCAAACATTTTACTGAGTATATGTGCTATCAGCTTCAAGTAATTGAAATCAATCACCTACAGTTTATTCGGTGTCTGGTGTGAATATGCTGAAGTAATTGGGTCATCCATCCTAACAGACTGTTAAAATTTACAATTCATATTATTCCAATGGGTTAGTTGAGATGTCCATGGCCAGTTAGTGAATCAAAGAGGTTTTCAAATCTTCAGGTAAATTTATAATTATCCCCATGTGCTGTAGCTTAATTATAAGAGTCTTTATTACTGTCTACTACTTTCATAGTTTAGTTATCTAAGAATCCCCTGAATCATAAACATCAACTTTGATACCAGTAAAATTATTTTGCATCCTGATGAAGTCTCCTTGTGGTGGCCTAGTGGTGCCCATAGTCTTTCTCTGACATCTTGCTTTGATAAATTATGTTTATCCACGCATTGGCAATTGGGAGATAAATTAATCTCCAAATACTGGTATACTACTAAATTTACCTATTGTAGGTAGCACAACAGTATTATCAATCAAGTAACAATTATCAAAAACTTTAAAAGATGAAAGAAATGCCCACGCATTATCATCACTGTAGATTCATCTGAGAATCAGTAAAATTACAGGACACTGTAACTCTGGCTCTGATCAAATGTGTTTTGTTTTTTTACTAAAAACTTCATAACCAACCTGAGTGCTGCAGGCTCCTAGGTCAAAGGACTGATTGGCTTGACATATTTTATGCCAACCTAAAGGCAAATATCTGCATCTCCTTTTTTAAACATGACAGGTGTTTGAGTGTAGGACAGTGCAATAGTGATGAATGCAGGAACAATGCCTACCAAATACATATACAACACATGCATAAATATAATTGTTCTTCTTGTAGTGGTTTTATGACAGATGCTTGTAAATCACATAAAGATGGTGATATCGGAGGTTTAGCATTAAACTGTGTATCCTGGCAGAAGAGATATGTAGGGAATGGGGGGAAGGGGATATGTTCTGCACCAGCTATTGAATTCTTAATATTTGTAAGAAGAGGCCCCAATAAATGTCCATCAGTTACATTAAGTATTAATTGTAGGACGTTCGGGGGTGCTACCAGAGACAAGTAATGTTATGCGGGAAAAGGAGAAGAGAAAAGAATGTCTCTTTTGCTGGCGCACAAATGATGATTTTAAAAATTAACTTTTAATAAATTCATTAAAATTGTCTAAACACGAAATAAAGTACAATAAGTTTGTGTAATGTAATTACCATATATAGTAAATGGAAATAATCTTATTAATATCAAGGTTCGCTACCTGTGTCGTGTCTTTATTGATCCAAATTGACTATATCAATTAGTCTGATATTGAATTACTGGACACTATATAATATTAATTGAATGTATATTAGTAATTCACTTGACAAATGTCAGAACCTGGCAATAGTTCTACATATTATACACTTGCAGCATTCTTTCCACAATATTTTCCCTTATTCCAGATCAAATAGTATAATCCCCTACAGTAATTATTCCTGTTATAGTATAGTACAGTATGGTTGCTGGGGATGGCTTTAATTAAAAGAAAGGGAACATCTAATGTATCTCCTTATGGGTAAAATACTTGCAAGCTAAGTGCTATGAATAGCATCAGCATGTAGATAAATGCTGAGTGTTAAGTGAGTAATGCAGATAAATAGGGATATCTAATAATTCTCCCACTATTCTATACTTTTTGCACATGTACATATATCTTCATAATTAGTGTTATTCATGTGTCCCCACTAAAACAATTATATGTGCATTTAAGCATGTCCCTATATGTTTTTCAAGGAGATGGGACACTGAAAATCACCATTATATTTGCTATAGAAAATGCTTTGAGTGGGAAAGGATAGTTTTCCACAAAAGCTATATTTATTAATAACATGTAGCAACTGAATTGTAGTGACTCCCTAAATTATGAGTCAGTTAATATAATGTTCCACAGTGGAACATTATATTAACTGACTCATAATTTAGGGAGTCACTACAATTCAGTTGCTACATGTTATTAATAAATATAGCTTTTGTGGAAAACTATATCCTTTCCCACTCAAAGCATTTTCTATAGCAAATATAATGGTGATTTTCAGTATCCTGGCAGAAGCAGGGCTGGTGGTCAGTTGTAACAATGACAGGTCGACCATAAAGTAACTTAATTTAAATTCTTGAATGTAAAGAGTAGAGCCAGTAGTTCCCTTTTAATCTGAGCATTTCATGACTCAGTCTCCATGAGGGCCTGAGAAGAAATTGCAACTGGCTTGTACCATTGTGGACAGAGAGCACCCACACCATGCTGAAAAGTATCCACAAATATACAGTAGGACTGAAAGGTGCACACCAACAATTTGAAGGACTGCGCTTCTACTGTAGTTAACATGTATTTCAATCTAGAGTCAGCAGAATCATGGTGTGAATCCTAACACCACTCATTGTCTAACTACAGCAGAGCTGTAATATTACTGTGCTTGGGCAAGTACTTGGAGAGGTAATTGGTCATACCTATTAAATGCTAGAGGCTTAGCTTGTCAGTTGGGACACACATCTGTTTTGTAGCTGAGTCACGTTTAAACACCTTGTGAGGTAAGTGAATGACCAGCATAAGGAACTTCTGTCATCTGGAACCGCCACCTGGTGTTCAGCTTCATGTTAAGAAATCAGATTCTGTGCAAAACCTTCAGTAAATCTTGAACCTGTTCCTCCACAGTGTTATCCCAAATCTGAACTGAGTGTTATTCATTAAACTTTTGCAAGGGTATGTCATGATTGGCTGGCCGATTCTCCACATACTTCAATCTGAGACTCACCACCAGTGACTTTTGGTTACCTCAACACGTGTGGTTAATGAAAACCAAGTAACTGACACCTGCAAAGGAAGATTAAATTGTATCAATGCCAGACAGTCCTTTGCAGCTATCTGCATCCATAATTATTAATTGCACACTCACTTATGCTTCTGTAGTAGCTTTGGCCTCACAGGCTCACAGGCTCACCAAAAGATTATAACAAAAATAGGATTACAAATATGGACAGAAATACAGTACATGATTCTCAGAAAAAAGTTATAATAATTCAGAAGCATAACACTTACTGTACACAATGAATTTAGGATTCTTGAATTGGGGGATTTTACACTGAAGCTTCAATATTAATCTCTCAGCACGTGGATGAATCCCCAAAAGACAATGGGGGTCATTCAGATCTGATCGTAGATGTGCAAAATTTAGCATATCTATGATCAGTTACTCAGACATGTGGGGGTATGCCCAGCACAGAGCTAATCCACCTCACATGTCTGGCCCTACCCCCCAAACAGGTGCGAAAGCATTGCACGGTGGCAATGCTTTTGAACCTGCCAAGTAGCTCACTGCCTGCGCAGCCTAGCTGCACTGGCAGGAAGCTACCCGCTACGTCCTGGGTCGAACCGGCTGCATGTGACATCATGCAACCTCCGTGGCCTGCCCCCGCAACGGTCTGGACATGCCAGCATTGTCCGGACTGCGCCCCACCAACTTTCAATCAGGCAGAGACGATCGCAGCCCTGAGATACTTTCGCATCCCCAAAGGGCTTCAGACTGTGATCGCTGGCGTTGCAGCGATCCAGTCTGAATGACCCCCAATGAACACTGAGCTTTGAGCGACACTGGTGCTTATTCCAGCTCTACTCCTCCCTCCCACCTTTTTGCTTTTAACTAGCTCAATGCAGGACACTGGACATGTAAGGGGTCATGTCCTCCCAAGTCTGTACTCAGTTAATAGGAGAGGGGGGAGTTAGACCAGGTGGGACACAGACATTCCATTCTCCTTAAGTTGTTAAATTGTACTTTATTTATTATTCTTGGCCTAGCATGATCAGGTCTGGTTGTTTGAGGGTGAATGATGCAATTTTCCACTCCTAAACATTTATGACTGGTACAAGATAAGAGATTGTTATCTTTCCCCTGCACATACATTTCTCTTTCTCTCCTTTCCCTGGATAAAGTTAGGTCAACTTCAGAACACAGCTCAGCAGCCATGTTGTTCCATGCAAGGGCCATTCACACACTTACATATTACACAATTCTGATATTGCTGACTGCATGTAAATGTCACATCTTCGTCACAGAGTAGCTTCAAAGAAATGCTCCATGCACCATTAAAAAAAATCTCAGAGCAAGTGAAAAGGTAAAAAGGCAATCTGAATAAAGTATATCTACCACTGCTGTCAGGAATGTGATCAACATGAGTGATTCCTTATCTGCCAAAATCCACATTTGGCATCCAATGTAGTAAAAATGTTGGAATTTGACATTTTAGTTATTACTAGTTCCACAGTTTTGAGAGTGAGATGTGTTTTCATTAGAGATGTGCACTTGAAATTTTTCGGGTTTTGTGTTTTGGTTTTGGGTTCGGTTCCGCGGCCGTGTTTTGGGTTCGACCGCGTTTTGGCAAAACCTCACCGAATTTTTATTGTCGGATTCGGGTGTGTTTTGGATTCGGGTGTTTTTTTTTTAAAAAACACTAAAAAACAGCTTAAATCATAGAATTTGGGGGTCATTTTGATCCCAAAGTATTATTAACCTCAAAAACCATAATTTCCACTCATTTAGAGTCTATTCTGAATACCTCACACCTCACAATATTATTTTTAGTCCTAAAATTTGCACCTAGGTCGCTGGATGACTAAGCTAAGCGACCCTAGTGGCCGACACAAACACCGTGCCCATCTAGGAGTGGCACTGCAGTGTCACGCAGGATGGCCCTTCCAAAAAACACTCCCCAAACAGCACATGACGCAAAGAAAAAAAGAGGCGCAATGAGGTAGCTGTGTGAGTAAGATAAGCGACCCTAGTGGCCGACACAAACACCGGGCCCATCTAGGAGTGGCACTGCAGTGTCACGCAGGATGGCCCTTCCAAAAAACCCTCCCCAAACAGCACATGACGCAAAGAAAAAAAGAGGCGCAATGAGGTAGCTGTGTGAGTAAGATAAGCGACCCTAGTGGCCGACAAAAACACCGGGCCCATCTAGGAGTGGCACTGCAGTGTCACGCAGGATGGCCCTTCCAAAAAACCCTCCCCAAACAGCACATGACGCAAAGAAAAAAAGAGGCGCAACGAGGTAGCTGTGTGAGTAAGATAAGCGACCCTAGTGGCCGACACAAACACCGTGCCCATCTAGGAGTGGCACTGCAGTGTCACGCAGGATGGCCCTTCCAAAAAACCCTCCCCAAACAGCACATGACGCAAAGAAAAAAAGAGGCGCAATGAGGTAGCTGTGTGAGTAAGATAAGCGACCCTAGTGGCCGACACAAACACCGGGCCCATCTAGGAGTGGCACTGCAGTGTCACGCAGGATGGCCCTTCCAAAAAACCCTCCCCAAACAGCACATGACGCAAAGAAAAAAAGAGGCGCAATGAGGTAGCTGTGTGAGTAAGATAAGCGACCCTAGTGGCCGACACAAACACCGTGCCCATCTAGGAGTGGCACTGCAGTGTCACGCAGGATGGCCCTTCCAAAAAACACTCCCCAAACAGCACATGACGCAAAGAAAAAAAGAGGCGCAATGAGGTAGCTGTGTGAGTAAGCTAAGCGACCCTAGTGGCCGACACAAACACCTGGCCCATCTAGGAGTGGCACTGCAGTGTCACGCAGGATGGCCCTTCCAAAAAACACCCCCCAAACAGCACATGACGCAAAGAAAAATGAAAAAAAAAGAGGTGCAAGATGGAATTGTCCTTGGGCCCTCCCACCCACCCTTATGTTGTATAAACAGGACATGCACACTTTAACCAACCCATCATTTCAGTGACAGGGTCTGCCACACGACTGTGACTGAAATGACGGGTTGGTTTGGACCCCCACCAAAAAAGAAGAAATTAATCTCTCCTTGCACAAACTGGCTCTACAGAGGCAAGATGTCCACCTCATCATCATCCTCCGATATATCACCGTGTACATCCCCCTCCTCACAGATTATCAATTCGTCCCCACTGGAATCCACCATCTCAGCTCCCTGTGTACTTTGTGGAGGCAATTGCTGCTGGTTAATGTCTCCACGGAGGAATTGATTATAATTCATTTTAATGAACATCATCTTCTCCACATTTTCTGGATGTAACCTCGTACGCCGATTGCTGACAAGGTGAGCGGCGGCACTAAACACTCTATCGGAGTACACACTTGTGGGAGGGCAACTTAGGTAGAATAAAGCCAGTTTGTGCAAGGGCCTCCAAATTGCCTCTTTTTCCTGCCAGTATAAGTACGGACTGTGTGACGTGACTACTTGGATGCGATCACTCATATAATCCTCCACCATTCTTTCAATGGTGAGAGAATCATATGCAGTGACAGTGACGACATGTCCGTAATCGTTGTCAGGTCCTTCAGTCCGGACCAGATGTCAGCATCAGCAGTCGCTCCAGACTGCCCTGCATCACCGCCAGCGGGTGGGCTCGGAATTCTGAGCCTTTTCCTCGCACCCCCAGTTGCGGGAGAATGTGAAGGAGGAGATGTTGACAGGTCGCGTTCCGCTTGACTTGACAATTTTCTCACCAGCAGGTCTTTGCACCCCAGCAGACTTGTGTCTGCCGGAAAGAGAGATCCAAGGTAGGCTTTAAATCTAGGATCGAGCACGGTGGCCAAAATGTAGTGCTCTGATTTCAACAGATTGACCACCCGTGAATCCTTGTTAAGCGAATTAAGGGCTCCATCCACAAGTCCCACATGCCTAGCGGAATTGCTCCGTGTTAGCTCCTCCTTCAATGTCTCCAGCTTCTTCTGCAAAAGCCTGATGAGGGGAATGACCTGACTCAGGCTGGCAGTGTCTGAACTGACTTCACGTGTGGCAAGTTCAAAGGGCATCAGAACCTTGCACAACGTTGAAATCATTCTCCACTGCGCTTGAGACAGGTGCATTCCACCTCCTATATCGTGCTCAATTGTATAGGCTTGAATGGCCTTTTGCTGCTCCTCCAACCACTGAAGCATATAGAGGGTTGAATTCCACCTCGTTACCACTTCTTGCTTCAGATGATGGCAGGGCAGGTTCAGTAGTCTTTGGTGGTGCTCCAGTCTTCTGTACGTGGTGCCTGTACGCCGAAAGTGTCCCGCAATTCTTCTGGCCACCGACAGCATCTCTTGCACGCCCCTGTCGTTTTTTAAAAAATTCTGCACCACCAAATTCAAGGTATGTGCAAAACATGGGACGTGCTGGAATTTGCCCATATTTAATGCACACACAATATTGCTGGCGTTGTCCGATGCCACAAATCCACAGGAGAGTCCAATTGGGGTAAGCCATTCCGCGATGATCTTCCTCAGTTGCCGTAAGAGGTTTTCAGCTGTGTGCGTATTCTGGAAAGCGGTGATACAAAGCGTAGCCTGCCTAGGAAAGAGTTGGCGTTTGCGAGATGCTGCTACTTGTGCCGCCGCTGCTGTTCTTGCGGCGGGAGTCCATACATCTACCCAGTGGGCTGTCACAGTCATATAGTCCTGACCCTGCCCTGCTCCACTTGTCCACATGTCCGTGGTTAAGTGGACATTGGGTACAGCTGCATTTTTTAGGACACTGGTGAGTCTTTTTCTGAGGTCTGTGTACATTTTCGGTATCGCCTGCCTAGAGAAGTGGAACCTAGATGGTATTTGGTAACGGGGGCACACTACCTCAAGAAATTGTGTAGTTCCCTGTGAACTAACGGCGGATACCGGACGCACGTCTAACACCAACATAGTTGTCAAGGCCTCAGTTATCCGCTTTGCAGCAGGATGACTGCTGTGATATTTCATCTACCTCGCAAAGGACTGTTGGACAGTCAATTGCTTACTGGAAGTAGTACAAGTGGTCTTCCGACTTCCGCTCTGGGATGACCATAGACTCCCAGCAGCAACAACAGCAGCGCCAGCAGCAGTAGGCGTTACACGCAAGGATGCATCGGAGGAATCCCAGGCAGGAGAGGAATCGTCAGAATTGCCAGTGACATGGCCTGCAGGACTATTGGCATTCCTGGGGAAGGAGGAAATTGACACTGAGGGAGTTGGTGGGGTGGTTTGCGTGAGCTTGGTTACAAGAGGAAGGGATTTACTGGTCAGTGGACTGCTTCCGCTGTCACCCAAAGTTTTTGAACTTGTCACTGACTTATTATGAATGCGCTGCAGGTGACGTATAAGGGAGGATGTTCCGAGGTGGTTAACGTCCTTACCCCTACTTATTACAGCTTGACAAAGGCAACACACGGCTTGACACCTGTTGTCCGCTTTTCTGTTGAAATACCTCCACACTGAAGAGCTGATTTTTTTGGTATTTTCACCAGGCATGTCAACGGCCATATTCCTCCCACGGACAACAGGTGTCTCCCCGGGTGCCTGACTTAAACAAACCACCTCACCATCAGAATCCTCCTGGTCAATTTCCTCCCCAGCGCCAGCAACACCCATATCCTCCTCATCCTGGTGTACTTCAACACTGACATCTTCAATCTGACTATCAGGAACTGGACTGCGGGTGCTCCTTCCAGCACTTGCAGGGGGCGTGCAAATGGTGGAAGGCGCATGCTCTTCACGTCCAGTGTTGGGAAGGTCAGGCATCGCAACCGACACAATTGGACTCTCCTTGTGGATTTGGGATTTCGAAGAACGCACAGTTCTTTGCGGTGCTTTTGCCAGCTTGAGTCTTTTCAGTTTTCTAGCGAGAGGCTGAGTGCTTCCATCCTCATGTGAAGCTGAACCACTAGCCATGAACATAGTCCAGGGCCTCAGCCGTTCCTTGCCACTCCGTGTGGTAAATGGCATATTGGCAAGTTTACGCTTCTCCTCCGACAATTTTATTTTAGGTTTTGGAGTCCTTTTTTTACTGATATTTGGTGTTTTAGATTTGACATGCTCTGTACTATGACATTGGGCATCGGCCTTGGCAGACGACATTGCTGGCATTTCATCGTCTCGGCCATGACTAGTGGCAGCAGCTTCAGCACGAGGTGGAAGTGGATCTTGATCTTTCCCTAATTTTGGAACCTCAACATTTTTGTTCTCCATATTTTATTAGGCACAACTAAAAGGCACCTCAGGTAAACAATGGAGATGGATGGATACTAGTATACTTATGGATGGACTGCCGAGTGCCGACACAGAGGTAGCTACAGCCGTGGACTACCGTGCTGTGTCTGCTGCTAATATAGACTGGATGATAATGAGATGAAATCAATATATATATATATATGTATGTATATATAATATCACTAGTACTGCAGCCGGACAGGTAGATAATATATTTATTAGGTAATGATGACTGATGACGGACCTGCTGGACACTGTCAGCTCAGCAGCACCGCAGACTGCTACAGTAAGCTACTATACTATAGTAGTATGTACAAAGAAGAAAGAAAAAAAAAAACCACGGGTAGGTGGTATACAATTATGGATGGACTGCCGAGTGCCGACACAGAGGTAGCTACAGCCGTGGACTAACGTACTGTGTCTGCTGCTAATATAGACTGGATGATTGATAATGAGATGAAATCAATATATATATGTATGTATATATAATATCACTAGTACTGCAGCCGGACAGGTAGACAATATATTTATTAGGTAATGATGACTGATGACGGACCTGCTGGACACTGTCAGCTCAGCAGCACCGCAGACTGCTACAGTAAGCTACTATACTATAGTAGTATGTACAAAGAAGAAAGAAAAAAAAAAACACGGGTAGGTGGTATACAATTATGGATGGACTGCCGAGTGCCGACACAGAGGTAGCTACAGCCGTGGACTAACGTACTGTGTCTGCTGCTAATATAGACTGGATGATTGATAATGAGATGAAATCAATATATATATGTATGTATATATAATATCACTAGTACTGCAGCCGGACAGGTAGATAATATATTTATTAGGTAATGATGACTGATGACGGACCTGCTGGACACTGTCAGCTCAGCAGCACCGCAGACTGCTACAGTAAGCTACTATACTCTATAGTAGTATGTACAAAGAAGAAAGAAAAAAAAAAACCACGGGTAGGTGGTATACAATTATGGATGGACTGCCGAGTGCCGACACAGAGGTAGCTACAGCCGTGGACTACCATACTGTGTCTGCTGCTAATATAGACTGGATGATAATGAGATGAAATCAATATATATATATATGTATGTATATAAAATATCACTAGTACTGCAGCCGGACAGGTAGATAATATATTTATTAGGTAATGATGACTGATGACGGACCTGCTGGACACTGTCAGCTCAGCAGCACCGCAGACTGCTACAGTAAGCTACTATACTATAGTAGTATGTACAAAGAAGAAAGAAAAAAAAAACCACGGGTAGGTGGTATACAATTATGGATGGACTGCCGAGTGCCGACACAGAGGTTGCTACAGCCGTGGACTACCGTACTGTGTCTGCTGCTAATATAGACTGGATGATAATGAGATGAAATCAATATATATATATGTATGTATATATAATATCACTAGTACTGCAGCCGGACAGGTAGATAATATATTTATTAGGTAATGATGACTGATGACGGACCGGCTGGACACTGTCAGCTCAGCAGCACCGCAGACTGCTACAGTAAGCTACTATACTATAGTAGTATGTACAAAGAAGAAAGAAAAAAAAAAACCACGGGTAGGTGGTATACAATTATGGATGGACTGCCGAGTGCCGACACAGAGGTAGCTACAGCCGTGGACTAACGTACTGTGTCTGCTGCTAATATAGACTGGATGATTGATAATGAGATGAAATCAATATATATATGTATGTATATATAATATCACTAGTACTGCAGCCGGACAGGTAGATAATATATTTATTAGGTAATGATGACTGATGACGGACCTGCTGGACACTGTCAGCTCAGCAGCACCGCAGACTGCTACAGTAAGCTACTATACTATAGTAGTATGTACAAAGAAGAAAGAAAAAAAAAACCACGGGTAGGTGGTATACAATTATGGATGGACTGCCGAGTGCCGACACAGAGGTAGCTACAGCCGTGGACTAACGTACTGTGTCTGCTGCTAATATAGACTGGATGATTGATAATGAGATGAAATCAATATATATATGTATGTATATATAATATCACTAGTACTGCAGCCGGACAGGTAGATAATATATTTATTAGGTAATGATGACTGATGACGGACCTGCTGGACACTGTCAGCTCAGCAGCACCGCAGACTGCTACAGTAAGCTACTATACTATAGTAGTATGTACAAAGAAGAAAGAAAAAAAAAAAACACGGGTAGGTGGTATACAATTATGGATGGACTTCCGAGTGCCGACACAGAGGTAGCTACAGCCGTGGACTAACGTACTGTGTCTGCTGCTAATATAGACTGGATGATTGATAATGAGATGAAATCAATATATATATGTATGTATATATAATATCACTAGTACTGCAGCCGGACAGGTAGATAATATATTTATTAGGTAATGATGACTGATGACGGACCTGCTGGACACTGTCAGCTCAGCAGCACCGCAGACTGCTACAGTAAGCTACTATACTCTATAGTAGTATGTACAAAGAAGAAAGAAAAAAAAAACCACGGGTAGGTGGTATACAATTATGGATGGACTGCCGAGTGCCGACACAGAGGTAGCTACAGCCGTGGACTACCGTACTGTGTCTGCTGCTAATATAGACTGGATGATAATGAGATGAAATCAATATATATATATGTATGTATATATAATATCACTAGTACTGCAGCCGGACAGGTAGATAATATATTTATTAGGTAATGATGACTGATGACGGACCTGCTGGACACTGTCAGCTCAGCAGCACCGCAGACTGCTACAGTAAGCTACTATACTATAGTAGTATGTACAAAGAAGAAAGAAAAAAAAAACCACGGGTAGGTGGTATACAATTATGGATGGACTGCCGAGTGCCGACACAGAGGTAGCTACAGCCGTGGACTAACGTACTGTGTCTGCTGCTAATATAGACTGGATGATTGATAATGAGATGAAATCAATATATATATGTATGTATATATAATATCACTAGTACTGCAGCCGGACAGGTAGATAATATATTTATTAGGTAATGATGACTGATGACGGACCTGCTGGACACTGTCAGCTCAGCAGCACCGCAGACTGCTACAGTAAGCTACTATACTATAGTAGTATGTACAAAGAAGAAAGAAAAAAAAAAAACCACGGGTAGGTGGTATACAATTATGGATGGACTGCCGAGTGCCGACACAGAGGTAGCTACAGCCGTGGACTAACGTACTGTGTCTGCTGCTAATATAGAGTCTAGACTGGATGATAAATTATTGATAATGAGATTAAATCAATATAATATCACTAGTACTGCAGCCGGACAGGTACTATATATATTTATTATGTAATGACTGATGACGGACCTGCTGGACACTGTCAGGTCAGCACAGCACCGCAGACTACAGTAAGCTACTATAGTAGTATGTATAAAGAAGAATGAAAAAAAAAAAAAACCACGGGTAGGTGGTATACAATATTATATATATATATATATATATATATATATTATATACAATTATATATATATATATATATATTAAACTGGTGGTGATTGATTATTAAACTGGTGGTCACTTCAGGTCACGTTGCAACTTGCAACTAGTACTCCGAGGCCTAAGCAGACAATCACAAAATATATTATTATACTGGTGGTCAGTGTGGTCACAACAATGGCAGTGTGGCACTGACTCTGGCAGCAAAAGTGTGCACTGTACGTTATATGTACTCCTGAGTCCTGCTCTCAGACTCTAACTGCTCCCCACTGTCAGTGTCTCCCCCACAAGTCAGATAATACACTTACAGTCACACTATCTAATCTATAAATATCACTTCAGCAAGTAGTATAGTAGTATACAGTATAGTAGTACTCCTCCTAATAATGCTCCCCAAAATACTGTGTCTCTCTCTTCTCTAAACGGAGAGGACGCCACCCACGTCCTCTCCCTATGACTCCCAATGCACGTTTGAAAATGGCGGCGACGCGCGGCTCCTTATATAGAATCCGAGTCTCGCGATAGAATCCGAGCCTCGCGAGAATCCGACAGCGTGATGATGACGTTCGGGCGCGCTCGGGTTAGCCGAGCAAGGCGGGAAGATCCGAGCCTGCTCAGACCCGTGTAAAAAAAACCTGAAGTTCGGGCGGGTTCGGATTCAGAGGAACCGAACCCGCTCATCTCTAGTTTTCATATGAAGCCTTATGTAAATATTATACATCAATAATAAATGAGAATAAACCCATCCTACTTCATAGCAGTCAATGTAGCTGACACCCATTTGGAGGTTCCTCCACTGGGGCAATTAATCCAAGCACAGACATGTAATTGAGCTCAGCTAAAACTGTCTTCACTGGCAAACAGTATTTGTCTGAAAGCACAAACTGTGGGAATTACAGAAAGATCTCTATGCATGTGACAAAAGACTGGTACAGTAGCTTTCTAATCATGCTGCAATCAAAGAGATCAAATTCTTTGTTTTCATGGAATATCGTGCCGAATGGCATGTACAGTAGATCTGACCTTGCTGTGTCTTTTCTCATTCTTAGGTTTACACCTGCATCCTTTTGTGAAATGGTTTTAGTTTTCCACAAGTTTTGCAGCATTTGTTAAATGCAGGACATTTATGGCATACAGTAGGAATGTTGACCACCACAATTCATATAGTATGCTGCTGCTGACGCTGGAAATTGCATACATCTGCCTCCCATTTGAATTCCTGGACACTTTTGTTGGTCTGTTCATGCAACATGCTTTTATATATATATATATATATATATATATATATATGTAGACATAGGAGGTAAGGACATTTTGAATAATTATACCTACCACATGCAATTCATTCTTCAATGAGATCATTTATGAGTGCACCATATTCATATTTTTGACTAGTACATTGAGTTGGCAGCTTATGACTGTATATTTTCAGTTGGGTCTTGCAATTCTTTCTTAAATGTATGTCTGTCATGAAATTTTTCACTGGCAGGAATATTTCTTCAAACTTCTATGTTGATGCAGTACCCCTGGATCTTAATTCCTCCACCCCACCCCCTCCGAATACATAAAGGTAGCTGCTTTGTCCACAGCCTCAGCACCAGCATAATTAAAAAGATTGTATGATTGTAACTTTTTAGACTTGTTTGACAGCATAGCAGTATATGACTTTGTTATGAAAGACCAGCAGTTCTGTGTGGCAGAGACATTGAGACATCGCAGCCAAATTTCTGACACTACGTAAATTCATCTGACAGAACACTAGTGATAAATAAGTGTGTCTTTTACTACAAACTGCACAAACCAACTGGGCCTGGGGGTCTCCTGGGGAAAAGAACTGGTAGGCATGACGTAACTTCCCTTGACCATAAAGCAAATCTGCAAGCACAAAAACTTTGGACATTATTATAAAATTTAAGAATGATTTTATTCAGAATATGAAAAAGTTTAACTATGACTATCTGTATGTAACTATACATGTGCTTAGAATTCATTGGAGCTTATCTGTGTTCTATGGCAGATATTATTACCATAAATAAAATATTGCTAACAAGATTATATTCCTAGAATTAGTGTATGACTTTATATAATAATAATAATAATAATAATAATAATAATAATAATAATTGCACATTATACTGGTTAGATTGTTAGATAAAAAAATAAATTTGCAGTGCTTTCTAACTTCAGCAAACATTCCATTGCTCTTTTTTTCAAGAGGCATGAAGTCAGGTAAAGAGATAAAGTAGTATTCAAAAGCACATGAGGGAACAGGGATCCTCTCGTGAAAGCCTACATTCTAAAGATAAGATTCTAAATAGTAACAGGATTGAAAAAGTAAAACATGCTTCATGAACAGGATGTCTGCCATCAACATAGAAATTTGATTAAGCCTTCAAGAGGTCTAAGGAAGATCTAATAGACTACTTTATGCACCTCCTGTTGCTTTATGTCTCACTCACTTGCATTTAACTTAGCACACTCCTCACCCCTCTTTGATAGAGAAGATCTCAGTACCAAACTCCAAGGCAAAAGGGAAGTTGATTTATTTAGGCATAAACAGTACAGACCATAAAAGAGGCCCAACAGTCTGTTTCAACTGTTCACAGGCAGGTTTTGTCAGGGTCAAGCAAACACATCAAACTGATCCTAGATAAGGGCTGTAACAGCCAACTAACAACCAATCAAACAGTCTAATTAATCACTCCCCCGTAAGCACCTGTGCAGCGGTCTGGAAGCAGGCTAACCACAGAACTCAGTGGGCGGTGTGTAGGTAGGGTCCCCGACGTGATGCGTCTGCCTCAGTGCAATTCAGCACTATCCAGGAGCCATGGAAACCAGGGATGCCCACGCACTGTCAGCCATTGTGTAGAGTCTACAATGCTGCCGGCTAGAGAGTAAGAGGCCCATACGGAGTATGCACATGGGGCTCCTCCTCTCAAGAAGTCCCCCGGAACATACTTAATAATTTCAATAATGTACAACACAGTTTTCATAGGCTTCAAAAAATTAAATGGTATAAAAATGATAATGTCTGACATTACAAAATAAAACTGTATGGATGTATTCGGAGTAAAAATGTATCATACAGCATACACATTACATTGCATAACCCATTGACTTGGGCAATAATCCTTTTGATGGATGCCATATAATAACTTTTTTCAATAATCTTAAATACTGTAGGAAAGAATTGTAAGTTGAGAAAGATCAAATTTATCAAAGACAACCTCCAGATCCTTGTAAAATATTTCACAGCTATACAAATTATGGGGCTTAAATTCAATTCAATTATTTTTTTATTTGTGCTTAATTACGGGAGGAGAATCTTCTAAAAATATATAATTTACCACTCCATTTGAAAACACCAGCAGTGATCGATTGACCTAAATAGGTGACAACAGTGACGGATTGCAAATGACCCTTTTAGCAAGGTGAGATGTAGATGTTGCTGCTCTAAGCATCTGCTAAAAAAAGGAGAGTCACTCCTGTAGATAAAGAACATATAAAACAGTTGCAGCGCTTCCTTTTTAAAATGATTGGATTGATATCAATTATGTAAAAGATGTAAATACCATTTTATTATAATCATATAAAAGTGAATCATGTCAGTGCTATAGCTACAAATATTGCCAGAATCTTATAAAATAAAATAATAATACAATGCTCACCTCAATAGCTCCAATTTCTTATTCGAATAGTTCAGACCTATAAGTGTCCGTTCCTATTTTTGCCCCTGATATGTCCACACCATTGTGGTGTACTTTTATAACCAAAGCACAGTCTGGTAAAGTGTGATTGTAAGCAGTCACCATTCTTAGAGGAACGATCTTCCCTATATCCAAGTTCCGTGCTTGGAATCTGTATCCTCATTCAATGCGGTGGTTGACACTGTAGCAGCTTTGTTCAAATGTATCAGATGAAACTGGAAACACTGTTACGATCTGGGGCTGGTTCAAAAGCTTGAGATGCAGGGTCCTTGGAATATAGTTGGTGTGTTAGAGGGTAAACTGACGCGTTTTGCTGTGTCCTAGATATGCAGATTTATCAAAGGAACAACAGTGATGGAACTAGAAAGTTGTGGGCCAAGATGCAACAATATGGTTTGGTTCCCCCACTCCCAAGTGCCCACCATGCAAAAGAAAAACAAATTTAATTTCTTTAGGATTTAATACAATATGTGACACAAAGTGTAATAAATGCAATACAAATTAAATTTGTAATCAAATGTGTCCACATTTTGTCTTTTTTCTCAGATATATGCAAAGCCAAACAGGGAAAAATAAAACAAATAGGGGGGAAATCAATTAGCCATGGTAAAAGTATTGCGCAGGGACTATTCAATTAGCACCATCCCCTCCTGCTTCTCACCAGCGCCATCCCCTCCTGTTTTTCACCAGATCCATCCCTTCCTGCTTCTCACCAGAGCCATCCCTTCCTGCTTTTCACCAGAGCCATCCCATCCTGCTTCTCACCAGATCCATCCCCTCCTGCTTCTCAGCAGTGCCATCCCCTCCTGCTTCTCACCAGATTCATCCCCTCCTGCTTCTCACCAGATTCATCCCCTCCTGCTTCTCACCAGAGCCATCCCCTCCTGCTTCTCACAAGAGCCATCCCCTCCTGATTCTCACCAGAGCCATCCCCTCCTGATTCTCACCAGTGCCATCCCCTCCTGTTCTCACCAGCACCATCCCCTCCTGCTTCTCACCAGAGCCATCCCATCCTGCTTCTCAACAGATCCATCCCCTCCTGCTTCTAACCAGATCCATCCCATCCTACTTCTCTCTAGCGCCATCCTCTCCTGCTTCTCACCAGATCCATCACCTCCTGCTTCTCACTAGCGCCATCCTCTCCTGCTTCTCACCAGATCCATCCCCTCCTGCTTCTTACCAGATCCATACGCTCCTGCTTCTCACCAGAGCCATCCCCTCCTGCTCCTCATCTGCTTCTCACAAGCACCATCCCCTCCTGCTTCTCACCAGCGCAATCCCCTCCTGCTTCTCACCAGTGCCATTTCCTCTTGTTTCTTGCATGAACCATCCCCTCCTGCTTTTTTGCAAGCGCCATCCCCTATTGCTTCTCACCAGATCCATCCCCTCCTGCTTCTCACCAGAGCCATCCCCTCCTGCTTCTCATCTGCTTCTCACAAGCACCATCCCCTCCTGCTTATCACCAGCGCAATCACCTCCTGCTTCTCACCAGTGCCATTTCCTCCTGTTTCTTGCATGAACCATCTCCTCCTGCTTTTCGCAAGCGCCATCCCCTCTTGCTTCTCACAAGCGCCATCCCCTCCTGCTTCTCACTAGCACCATCGCCTCCTGCTTCTCACCAGAGCCATTCCATCCTGCTTCTCTCCAGATCCATCCCCTCCTGCTTCTTACCAGATCCATCCCATCCTACTTCTCACTAGCGCTATCCTCTCCTGCTTCTCACCAGATCCATCCCCTCCTGCTTCTCACTAGCGCCATCCTCTCCTGCATCTTACCAGATCCATCCCCTCCTGCTTCTCACCAGATCCATCCCCTCCTGCTTCTCACCAGAGCCATCCCCTCCTGCTTCTCATCTGCTTCTCACAAGCACCATCCCCTCCTGCTTCTCACCAGCGCAATCCCCTCCTGCTTCTCACCAGTGCCATTTCCTCCTGTTTCTTGCATGAACCATCCACTCCTGCTTTTTTGCAAGTGCCATCCCCTCTTGCTTCTCACAAGCGCCATCCCCTCCTGCTTCTCACCAGAGCCATCCCCTCCTGTTTTTCACCAGTACCATCCCATCCTGCTTTAGACCATTGTCATACCCTCTTGCTTCTCTTTGGCAAATCCAATTCCAATGCAGGATGACAAATCAGAGCCAAATCCAAATACAGAAAAAATGGTCCCATGCACATCTCTAGCATTAATTATTGAGATGATTATCTGACCGTTGTTCTATTTTTGTGATTTTTGGGTTTGAGTTCACTCTTTATTGTAAAGGTAATAATATAATATTTTTTTTGTGTTTCTGAATTTATCAAATTTTTCACACTCATTTGGTGGTTTTTGGCAATGTCTAAAGGTCACATAGGGAAAATATTTACATGGGGATAATGCTCTATGGACAGTTCCACAGTCTCATAACTGGGTGAGCCATATCTGGTATATAAGCATCCTACTTTAGTGGCAAATGCCTGCCCTTTACTGTCCATACTATATCTGTTGACACTGATTAGTTATTGTTTTAGTTTTTTTTTGTCTTTTCATTGCTTTAATTTGTTTAATAAAGATTATTGTACGGGTATGGTCATTTCTGGCAGGTCGAACACATTTGATTTATTCCTGCTTCCTGGTTCCATTTGTTGACCTCTGAATGATAGGTGAAAGTGCAGCCACATCACTTCTGGTACAGCAGAACCTTGGTCCCTACCCCATGTGTGTAGATGTGGACTTTTGTTTCTGATCACTGTTTGTTGGTAGCTGGATGGCTTTTCTGTCCCACTATGGTTCTTTCTCACCACAGGTGAGCTGCACTCATTGTTAATTTGTGAATGTTATAAGCCCAGCACTTGTATTTAGTAGTTGGCAGTCCTTGACAAAGGTATAGGCATGGAAGAGTGGGAGAGATGTTTCCCATGTAGTACCGGAATCAAAAGAAAAAGAAAGACTATATGTCTTATCTGGGGCACACTTTAAAAATTATGATCAAAAAATTGGTGTTGTTGTTAGATTAAAATATAACTTTTATTTTTGTCTCTAATTAAATAGTAGCTGAATGGCAACAAAATAGAAATGGCGACGTATGTAGCAAAAAAACATAAATACCAAATAATCAAAATATTCAAAATTGCTGGCGTTGTGGCTCTGTGAGCGAAATTATATGTCCAATATTGAATAATTGTCTCCTCTTCCTACTTTGTTTATAAAGACATAATTGAACCTAATAATTACTAATATTTTCTTCCTCTTGATAGGCACAATAAATCTGGTCTGGACTCAGCATTATATAGAAGGGGAAATGAAAATCTAAATAAACTCTAGTGATTAATTAATAATGATAGAGGGATGCAGAATTTAGTAGAAATTAAATTAATAAGTAAATATGGGAAAAGTATAGATAAAAATAAGAATACAAATACAGGTTGAGTATCCCTTATCCAAAATGCTTGGGACAAGAGGTATTTTGGATATCGGATTTTTCCGTATTTTGGAATAATTGCATACCATAATGAGATATCATGGTGATGGGACCTAAATCTAAGCACAGAATGCATTTAAGTTTCATATACATCTTATATACACAGCCTGAAGGTCATTTTAGCCAATATTTTTTATAACTTTGTGCATTAAACAAAGTGTGTCTACATTCACACAATTCATTTATGTTTCATATACACCTTATACACACAGCCTGAAGGTCATTTAATACCATATTTTTAATAACTTTGTGTATTAAACAAAGTTTGTGTACATTGAGCCATCAAAAAACAAAGGTTTCACTATCTCACTCTCACTCAAAAAAGTCCGTATTTCAGAATATTTGGATATGGGATACTCAACCTGTAATAATAATAATGAAAAATAATAAATATGAGAGTAAATATGAGTAAAAAAATATATTACAAAAATGATAAATTGAAAATACAAAAAAGGGGGACAAATTGATGATAATGGTTAGATGATAAAAAGGAATTGACAATTAAAAAGTATATGGTAATGAATTAATCGCTTGTTAAGCTAAATAAGATTCTGGGAAAAGATAGAAAAATACTCACAGAAGAAAGTAAATAAAAAAGGGAGAGAGAGAATACGTGTGGTTTCCGGTCTCGTCATGTGTGATACACCTACCTGCGGTCAAACCACACTGAGTATGCCCAACCTTGTCTGATCTTGGAAGCCAAGCACTGTGGGCCAGGTCAGTACCTGGGTGGGAGACCACCACAGAATACCAGGTACCGCAGGTATTTTTATCCAAACTGAGGACACGTGACCCAGAACGAATATCAGGTTGCAATTTTTTCCAGCAAGTACTTCGTCAGTGAAATAGGTAGAGCTAGGCATATATTCTCTGCCTCCCCCTTCCTGTCATATTTCTACTACAGCATATATTATCCCAAAGTAGGAAAAGGAGACAATTATTCAATATCGGACATATAATTTCGCTCACAGAGCCAAAATGCCAGCAATTTTGAATATTTTGATTATTTGTATTTATGTTTTTTTGCTACATACGTCGCCATTTTTATTTATTTTTTGCCATTCAGCTACTATTTTATTAAAGACAAAAATAAAAGTTATATTTTAATCTAACAACAACACCAATTTTTTGATAATAATTTTTAAAGTGTGCCTCAGATAAGACATATAGTCTTTCTTTGTCTTTTGATTCCGGTACTACACGGGAATCATCTCTCCCTCTCTTCCAAGTAGTTTACTGAACTATTTTCTGGGAGCACCGCCAACCCAGTGCCGAACCCTTATTATCATGGGAAACATGGCCAGATGTTGGTTCATTCTATAGCTACAGCTTAAATAACATTTACTTGTACTTAAATTACTTATACATTGAGTGATCCTGTGCAGACTCAACCAACCATCCTCTTACCTAAAGGTATAGTCATACCGAAACAGATATTGTGCACACTATCTGCCTAATTCAGACCTGACCACAGCAGCAAATTTGTACTGTAATGGGCAAAACCATGTGCACTGCAGGGGAGGCAGATATAATATATGCAGAGAGAGTTACAGTTGGGTGGGTTATATTGTTTTGTGCAGGGTAAATGCTGGCTGCTTTATTTTTACACTGCAATTTAGATTTCAGTTTGAACTCACCCCACCCAAATATAACGCTCATGTTATATCTGCAGTGCACATGGTTTTGCCCATTAGAGTACAAATTTGCTGCTGCAATCAGGTCTAAATTAGGCCCTATGTACAGGACACCTTGAATTTCTGCTTTGGTTGTGATAAGTACCAGTGTTTTTGCTACATCATGGCTTCAAGTTTGTACATGCTAAAAAAATGCATTAAATTGTTCCCTTTTTTGCAGTAAGATGGTGTGCTGGTCAGTTCATAGTTGCTGAGCCCCTGATGGAGTGGTGATGTTTTTTCAGCAATTTTTCTATGCAACTTATTTGAGTACCCAACATTTTACAAAAGAAAACAGTTGCAGCTTTATAATATACATAAAACTCACAAAGAAATGCCTTTCTCATATGCTAAAGGACCAATGAGCCTCACCTCTTAATGAACCCCTTGTTAGTCAAAGGGGGTTAGTAAAAACAAATACAACACAATATCAGAGGGCACGACTAGATAACTAAAAACTACTAGAATTGCCCCTACTTCACAATACTCTACCACCCAAAACAAAGGCCTATTTGGGCTACACATCATTTACATGTCCCTTATTCAGTTGCACATATTCTGCCTCTGAGTGCCATTCCTTTCACTGGTATTTATATATATATATATATATATACACACACACACACACACACACACACACACACACACACACACACACACACACACACACTATATGGACAAAAGCCTTTGAATGCCTGGCCATTATACCAACAGAGACTGCAATGACATTGTGTTCAAATGTATAGTCTTTAATATGGAGTTGGTCCTGACCAGGAACTGATGTTGTATGAGTAGGTCTGGCTCAAAATTTCTGTTCCAGTTCATCCCAAAGGTGATTGATGGGGATGAGGTCATGGCTCTGCGCGGGCCAGTCAAGTGCTTCCACACTGTACTCATCTAACCAAGTCTTTATAGTCCTTGCTTTGTGCCCTGGAGCACAGCAGGTTGCCACAAGATGAAGCATAGCATTGTCCAAGTGTCTTGGTATGCTGAAGCATTAAGATTGCCCTTTAATGGACATAAGGGCTGTGAATGCTGATTATTTTATAGGACAAAAAACAATACCTTATTTCACCAAAGTTCAAGCCGCTGCGGCCGCTGTATTTAATCCTTAACCTCTATACTGTTTACACACCCTACGTACACAAGATTGTACCGTGGGCACACTTTGCGTACCTACGCTGAACTGACATAGTAAGTACACAGTTTGCGTACACAGGCCTACACACTGAGAGTACAATGCAGCAGCCCGAGTGGCTGTAAATACACTTTAAACATTAGCAGGAAAAAGGACATTACACCAAATTGTCTTTTAAAACTATGTTGGGGTCCAATCCACCAACGGTTATTTACTAGCAGGGGGTTACAACAATAATACAATACAATAAGAGAAAAGGCTACAGTCAATGGTTCATATGTTTGTTCGCGTGCACTACCCGGTGCGGTCCTCAGTCAATCAAGGTAGATGACCTTCAGAGATTGTGTCTAACTGGGCCTGCAGCTGGCCTTTTATACATTTGTCCAAAACCTAATACAATGGAAACTGTAATCTCTTCATCCATAGGTCAAAGGGCTGGTCATTTACAGTACAGGAGGGGCCATAGGTTGGTTTGAATAGGTGGGCGATGTCTATTCCATGTGTACTTGCAGTTGGTCTCCACTGGGTTCCCGCCGAATATCAGGAGTACAGTAAATACAGTTGATATTAATATTCTGCTCCTGCGCATATCTACACACAGGAGCGTGCGATCTTCCGCAAACTGCTACCGGAATGACGCCCTTAAAATACCTTACAGTTGGATACCAAACACCACCTTATAACCTAATGCTGTCCCCTCATATCCTGTAAAGGTGAATCCCTTTGTTATTATACCCTTTAAGCAAGTGTAACTCGCTGGTGTGGTGTATGTAGACTATGTGTAAATTGTGCGCTATGTGTATTAAATATGAAATGTGTCTTTGTGGCTTTCCATGTGATTACAAATGCTACCGTAATTACTCATACCACGCGCTAATACGCACTACCACGTGATCGACTATACGCAAACTATGAGCATGCGCACGCACGGCAGCACAAGTACGCGCACGGAGGCCATCTGTGTGGAATTTGTCCGTGATGTGTATGGCTGAAATATTTTCAACTTCGACAGGGCCTAGCTGGATGACTAAGCTAAGTGACAGACGTGGGCGGCACAAACATGTGGCACATCTATGAGTGGCACTGCGTGGCATACAGGATGGCAGTTTTACAAACTAAGCCAAAAAATGCTCCAAAGAGCACAAAATGCAAAGAAAAGAGGTGTAAGATGGAATTGTTCCATAAACAGGACATGCCCACTTTAACAAACCAATCATTTCAGTGACAGGGACTGCCACTCTTGTGGCTGGAATGATTGATTTGATTGGGCCCACACAAAATAATAAGCAATTGATCTCTCCCTACACAAACTGGCTCTACAGAAGCAAGAAGTCATCATCATTTTCTGATTCCTCACCTCCATCAGTGTGTACATCCTCGTTTTCACAGACCATTAATTCATCCCCGCTGGAATCCACCATCACAGGTTCCTCTTTACTTTGTGGAGGTAATTGCTGGTAAAGGTCTTCCTTGTGTAATTTGACATTCATTTTGATGAACATCATCTTTTCCACATTTTGAGGAAGTATCCTCCTATGCCGATTGCTGACAATGTTCCTGGCTGTGCTAAAAACTCTTTCTGAGTAAACACTGGAGGGTGGGCAACTTAAGTAAATCAAAGCCAGTTTGTGCAAGGGCCTCAAAATTGCATCTTTTTCCTGCCAGTATTGAAACGGACTGTCTGACTTGCCTATGTGGATGCTATCACTGAAATAATCAGCAACCATTCTTTAAATGGAGACAGCATACATATGCTTCATATGGTATAGCAACAGTGTCGCACAAATGACTCAGAGATATATTTTTTGCTCTTGATCACACACAGAGGATATATCATATATAGCAGTAGTGTACAGCAGCCACAGTACTAGTAGTCAGAGTGACGCACCAATAGAAATATATTTTTTGCTTTGGATTACACACAGATATATAGCAGTTGTGTACGGCAATACTAGTTGTTGTCGCTGAGTGGCACACCAATAGAAATATTTTTTTTTGCTCTGGATTGCACACAGACGATATATAGAAGTAGTTTACGGCATCCGCAGTACTAGTAGCAGAGTGACGCACCAATAGAAATATATTTTTTGCTCTGGATCATACACAGAGGATATATAGCAGTAGTTTACGGCAGCCGCAGTACTAGTCGTCAGAGTGAAGCACAAATAGAAATATATTTTTAGCTTTGGATCATACACAGATATATAGCAGTGGTGTAAGGCAGTACTAGTAGTTGTCACTGAGTGACACACCAATAGAAATATATTTTTTGCTTTGGATCACACACAGATATATAGCAGTAGTGTACGGCAGTACTGGCAATCGTCACTAAGTGATGCACCAATAGAAATATATTTTTTTCTCTGGATCACACGCAGAGGATATATAGCAGTAGTGTATGGCAGCCGCTGTACTAGTAGTCAGAATGATGCACCAATAGAAATATATTTTTTGCTCTGGATCATACACAAAGGATATATAGCAGTAGTGCATGGTAGCTGTGGTACTAGTAGTCAGAGTGATGCACCAATAGAAATATATTTTTAGCTTTGGATCACACACAGATATATAGCAGTGGTGTAGGGCAGTACTAGTAGTCGTCACTGAGTGACACACCAATAGAATTATATTTTTTGCTTTGGATCACACACAGCTATATAGCAGTAGTGTACAGCAGTACTGGCAGTCGTCACTAAGTGATGCAACAATAGAAATATCTTTTTTGCTCTGGATCACACACAGAGGATATATAGCAGTAATGTATGGCACCCGCTGTACTAGTAGTCAGAATGATGCACCAATAGAAATATATTTTTAGCTTTGGATCATACACAGAGGATATATATCAGTAGTGTATGGCAGTACACAACCCCTTACAGACAGAGAACACATGGTCCTATACATACACAGCCACAGTATGCTACTATGCTGAGCCCTAACACAGTGACAGCACACCCAACTCAACTCTCCTGCAAAACAACCCCTCTGCTCTCCTTCCCTAACAGCACACAGCACAGAAGGAACACGTCCTTACTGTGCACTCTCCTAGTCCGGAGTGAAGATGGCGCAGACCACCGGCTTATATAGAATTCAAAACCAGCGAGATCTGACAGAGAGATGATAAAGTTTTGCCTTGTTTTCGGATCCGAGTCAGATGCAAATAATCAAGCCTGACTCAGATCAGGACTCGGATCCCTAAGTTCGGGCTGGTTCTGTTCTCGGGGAACCGAACCCGCACATCCCTATTATTTATATTTTATTCTTTACATATGAGTATTGCACTTCTGGTATGGCTGTGATGTTGGTTCTGCCTACCAGAAAAGGGGAAGGTCAATGAGGGAGAGAGGGAGTCATGGTGCAGGAGAGGCCACTTTCAGTTCCGGCCGTTTCGGCAGCAGCACTTACGGTTTTATTAGATAAACTTTTATAAAAATTCACTCTTAACCTTATTCAGCACAAAAGTGGTGTTGTTCCAATTATTGCACTAGGAAGTGCTCTTTGTATTACATTACAGATTATCAGGAGTTGGTGTGGACTACAACAAGGAGCTTGGCCATCCCTTACTAGTGGATCTTCCTGGGCAAAGTCTTTTAAGTAAAAGAATTCTGATAGACTAATAAATTGATATTTCTGTTATATACTAGTGATGAGCGGGTTCGGTTCCTCGGGATCCGAACCCCCCCAAACTTCACCCATTTTACATGGTTCCAAGGCAGCCTCGGATCTTCCCGCCTTGCTCGGTTAACCCAAGTGCGCCAGAACGTCATCATCCCGCTGTCGGATTCTCGCAAGATTCATATTCTATATAAGGAGCTGCGCGTCGCCGCCATTTTCACTTTTGCTTTGGAGATGACGTGGCTGCGTTCTCTCAGTTTCTGTGTTCAGTGTGCTGCAAATATCTGTGCTCAGTGTGCTGCAAATATCTGTGCTCAGTGTGCTTGCAAATATCTGTGCTCAGTGTGCTGAAAAAATCTACGTTCTCTGCCTGAAAAACGCTCCATATCTGTGCTGCATTATAGTATATAGTAGGAGGACAGTGCAGAATTTTGCTGTGACCACCAGTATATATATAGGAGTACGGTACTGTAGTCCACTGCTCTACCCCTGTGTCGTCAAGTATACTATGCATCCATACCTGTGCTGCATTTTAGTTGTGCGCAGTATATAGTAGGAGGACAGTGCAGAATTTTGCTGACCACCAGTATATATATATAGCAGTACGGTACAGTAGTCCACTGCTCTACCTCTGTGTCGTCAAGTATACTATGCATCCATACCTGTGCTGCATTTTAGTTGTGCGCAGTTTATAGTAGGAGGACAGTGCAGATATTTGCTGACCACCAGTAAATATATATAGCAGTACGGTACAGTAGTCAACTGCTCTAGCTCTGTGTCGTCAAGTATACTATGCATCCATACCTGTGCTGTATTTTAGTTGTGCGCAGTATATAGTAGGAGGACAGTGCAGAATTTTGCTGACCACCAGTATATATATAGCAGTACGATACAGTAGTCCACTGCTCTACCTCTGTGTCGTCAAGTATACTATGCATCCATACCTATGCTGCATTTTAGTTGTGCGCAGTATATAGTAGGAGGACAGTGCAGAATTTTGCTGACCACCAGTATATATATATATAGCAGTACGGTACAGTAGTCCACTGCTCTACCTCTGTGTCGTCAAGTATACTAAAAAAGTTCAGTAAAATGACCCAAAAATCAAAATTAAAAGCGTATGATGAGAAGCGTAAACTTGCAATATGCCATTTACGACACGGAGTGGCAAGGAACGGCTGAGGCCCTGGCCTATGTTCATGGCTAGTGGTTCAGATTCACATGAGGATGGAAGCACTCATCCTCTCGCTAGAAAACTGCAGTGCCACTCCTAGATGGGCCAGGTGTTTGTGTCGGCCACTTGGGTCGCTTAGCTTAGCCATCCAGCGACCTTGGTGCACCTCTTTTTTTCTTTGTATCATGTGCTGTTTGGGGACTATTTTTTAAATCTGCCATCCTGTCTGACATTGCAGTGCCACTCCTAGATGGGCCAGGTGTTTGTGCCGGCCACTTGGGTCGCTTAGCTTAGTCACACAGCTACCTCATTGCACCTCTTTTTTTCTTTGCATCATGTGCTGTTTGGGGACTATTTTTTAAATCTGCCATCCTGTCTGACACTGCAGTGCCACTCCTATATGGGCCAGCTGTTTGTGTCGGCCACTTGGGTCGCTTATCTTAGTCACACAGCTACCTCATTGCACCTCTTTTTTTCTTTGCATCATGTGCTGTTTGGGGACTATTTTTTAAATCTGCCATCCTGTCTGACACTGCAGTGCCACTCCTAGATGGGCCAGGTGTTTGTGTCATCCAATTGGGTCGCTTAGCTTTGTCACACAGCTACTTCATTGCACCTCTTTTTTTCTTAGCATCATGTGCTGTTTGGGGACTATTTTTTAACTCTGCCATCCTGTCTGACACTGCAGTGCCACTCCTAGATGGGCCAGGTGTTTGTGTCGGCCACTTGGGTCGCTTAGCTTAGTCACACAGCTACCTCATTGCACCTCTTTTTTTCTTTTCCCCATGTGCTGTTTGGGGACTATTTTTTAAATCTGCCATCCTGTCTGACACTGCAGTGCCACTCCTTGATTGGCCAGGTGTTTGTGTCGTCCACTTGGGTCACTTAGCTTAGCCATCCAGCGACCTCGGTGCAAATTTTAGGACTAAAAATAATATTGTGAGGTGTGAGGTGTTCAGAATAGACTGGAAATGAGTGGAAATTATGGTTATTGAGGTTAATAATACTATGGGATCAAAATGACCCCCAAATTCTATGATTTAAGCTGTTTTTGAGGGGCTTTTGTAAAAAAACACCTGAATCCAAAACACACCCGAATCCGACAAAAATTTTTCAGGGAGGTTTTGCCAAAACACGTCCGAATCCAAAACACGGCCGTGGAACCAAATCCAAAACCAAAACACAAAACCAGAAAACTGTCCGGTGCACATCACTATTATATAGGAGGAGTACAGTGCAGAGTTTTGCTGACCAGTGACCACCAGTATTATACGTTGTCTGCCTGAAAAATGCTCCAAATCTGTGCTCAGTGTGCTGCATATATCTGTGCTCACACTGCTTTATTGTGGGGACTGTGGACCAGCAGTATTATATAGGAGGAGTACAGTGCAGAGTTTTGCTGACCAGTGACCACCAGTATACGTTGTCTGCCTGAAAAACGCTCCATATCTGTGCTCAGTGTGCTGCATATATCTGTGCTCACACTGCTTTATTGTGGGGACTGGGTCCAGCAGTATTATATAGGATGAGTACAGTGCAGAGTTTTGCTGACCAGTGACCACCAGTATTATACGTTGTCTGCCTGAAAAACGCTCCATATCTGTGCTCAGTGTGCTGCATATATCTGTGCTCACACTGCTTTATTGTGGGGACTGGGGACCAGCAGTATTATATAGGAGGAGTACAGTGCAGAGTTTTTCTGACCAGTAACCACCAGTATTATACGTTGATCTATTACTGGCATATAATTCCACACATTAAAAAATGGAGAACAAAAATGTGGAGGGTAAAATAGGGAAAGATCAAGATCCACTTCCACCTCGTGCTGAAGCTGCTGCCACTAGTCATGGCCGAGACGATGAAATGCCATCAACGTCGTCTGCCAAGGCCGATGCACAATGTCATAGTAGAGAGCATGTAAAATCCAAACCGAATCCAAAACCAAAACACATAACCTGAAAAATTTCCGGTGCACATCACTATTATATACACTGGCATAGCGCCAAATCTGTTTGGTTTCATATATAAAAGTGTCATAGTGCAGCAAATGTAGCCAATGTTTCAGTCTTATGGTTAAAGAAAAGCTGCTAAGATGCTCTTATTTGTGCTTTTGATAATACAGTATATGTTACATTAATTTAACTATACTTGCAATGTTCTTGTGACAATACCATAGGCGTGAGGAGCACATTTTATTAGGGGGTGCACCACTATAAAAGTATATCTAGCACTGCCTATTGGGTGTGGCTAGCACTATTTTACAATACGTTCAAGTGGGAGAGCATAAGAATGTAAAGGGGGAGCATTGAATGGGATGCAGGCATTGGCATGTGAACAAGGTTAACGTTACATAAAGCATTTTAACTCGATCGGCATTATATACAAATATATATAGATTCACATAAAATACATTGAAAAAGCCAGATCCACATAAAATACATTGAAATAGCCAGATCCACATGAAATACATTGAAATAGCCAGATCAACATAGAAAAAGATATTTAAATTGCCAGAACCGCATAAAGGGGCTAATTCAGGTTAGATCGCAAATTGCAATCCAACTGGAATAATTGCAATCACCCTGCAGGTGCATGCGCACGTTCTGTGGGGGCTGCAGAAAATGCGATCGCCTTGCCTGTCAATCAGGCAGAGGCAGTTGCGGGGTGAAGGGTGGGTGGCAAGGCTTCGTTTCCGGGGCAGAAACAGAGCATTACAGGGGTGGAGCCGGCCAAACGGGTGGGGTGCATCGCAAACGGGGGCGTGGTAGTGGCATGATCGCAGGGCTGCATGACACCACATGCAACTGTCGCGACTGTGAACATTGCAGCGGGCCTCCTGCGGGTGCAGCTAAGCTGCTCCAGCAAGAGGCATCCCTAATTCCTGTGTTGAAGCAGAAATTGCGATGTGATCACATTTTCTGCTTCATCAAGGGGGGGAGGCACCAGGTCAGCATGCTGGGTGGCCTTGCCCTGTGGTGGGAGGCCCCAAGCATGCTAGTTAGCAGAATTTGCAATCCTTACTGAATTAGGCCCAAAATACAGTACATTGAAAAATCCAGATCCACGTAAAATACATTGAAAAAGCTTGATCCACATAAAAAAAAAAAGAAAAAAAAAAAAACATTTAAAGAGCCAGATCTTTGCGGAGGTAGGAAACACAGCAGAAAACAAACCCATCTTACGCATTAGGATGTTTTGTGTCAGTCTTTGCAGTGAACAAAATACTGACAAACCTAAGTTTAACATTTACAGCATACTGTATCACTAAGCAGCTTTACAGTAAAGTCATTTATAGTTACCAAATGAGTGATGCCACACCATCATCTTGTGTCTGCATCTCTCTGCCGCACCATCATTTGCTCCACGCATCTCTTAGACAAACCATCATCTCCAAACTGCGTCTCTCTTATCATCTCCATCCCTTGTCTCCCAGCTACACCATCATTCCCCCCGCATTTCTCAGCCACATCATCATCTCCACCCTACATTTCCCTACCCCTTATCTCCCATCTGCATCTCTCACATCCTCATCACTTTGTGTCTCTCAGCCTCCCACTCTTCACTCTCTGCCTCTCAGCCTGCTCCCCCTTCACTCTATGCCTCTCAGCCTGCTCTCCCTTCACTCTGTTCCTCTCTGTCTCCCACCCTTCACTGTGTGCGTCTCAGCCTGCTCCACCTTTACTAAGAGCGTCTCAGCCTCCCACCCTTTACTCTGTGCCTTTTAGCCTGCTCCCCCTTCACTCTATGCCTCTCAGCCTGCTCTCCCTTCACTCTGTTCCTCTCTGCCTCCCACCCTTCACTGTGTGCGTCTCAGCCTGCTCCACCTTTACTAGGAGCGTCTCAGCCTCCCACCCTTTACTCTGTGCCTTTTAGCCTGCTCCACCTTCACTCTATGCCTCTCAGCCTTCTCCCCATTCACTGTGTTCCTCTCTGCCTCCCACTCTGTACTCTATGCCTCTCAGCCTGCTACCCCTTCACTCTGTGCCTCTCAGCCTGCTGCACCTTCACTATGTGCATCTCAGTCTCCCACCCTTTACTCTGTGCCTCTCAGCCTTCTCTAGCTCGACTATGTGCGTCTCAGCCTCCCACTCTTTACTGTCTGCTTCTCAGTCTGCTCCACCTTCACTCTATGCCTCTCAGCATGCTCCATCTTCACTATGTTCCTTTCTGCCTCCCACCCTTCACTCTCTGCCTCTCAGCCTTCTCCCCCTTCACTCTATGCCGCTCAGCTTGCTCCCCCTTCACCGTGTTGCTCTCTGCCTCCCACCCTTCACTCTGTGCCTCTCAGCCTGCTGCACCTTCACTATGTGCATCTCAGTCTCCCACCCTTTACTCTGTGCCTCTCAGCCTTCTCTAGCTCGACTATGTGCGTCTCAGCCTCCCACCCTTTGCTGTCTGCTTCTCAGTCTGCTCCACCTTCACTCTATGCCTCTCAGCATGCTCCATCTTCACTCTGTTCCTATCTGCCTCCCACCCTTCACTCTCTGCCTCTCAGCCTTCTCCCCCTTCACTCTATGCCTCTCAGCTTGCTCCCCCTTCACCGTGTTGCTCTCTGCCTCCCACCCTTCACTCTGTGCCTCTCAGCCTGCTCCACCTTCACTCTATGCCTCTCAGCTTGCTCCCCCTTCACTGTGTTCCTCTCTGCCTCTCACCATCACTCTGTGCCTCTCAGCCTGCTCCCCCTTCACTGTGTGCGCTTCAGCCTCCTACCGTTTACTCTGTGTCTCTTAGACTGCTCCCTCTCCACTCTGTTTCCCACCCTTCACTCTGTGCCTCTCTGTCTCCCACCCTTCACTGTGTGCGTCTCAGCCTGCTCCACCTTTACTAGGAGCGTCTCAGCCTCCCACCCTTTACTCTGTGCCTTTTAGCCTGCTCCCCCTTCACTCTATGCCTCTCAGCCTGCTCTCCCTTCACTCTGTTCCTCTCTGCCTCCCACCCTTCACTGTGTGCATCTCAGCCTGCTCCACCTTTACTAGGAGCGTCTCAGCCTCCCACCCTTTACTCTGTGCCTTTTAGCCTGCTCCACCTTCACTCTATGCCTCTCAGCCTGCTCCCCATTCACTGTGTTCCTCTCTGCCTCCCACTCTGTACTCTATGCCTCTCAGCCTGCTACCCCTTCACTCTGTGCCTCTCAGCCTGCTGCACCTTCACTATGTGCATCTCAGTCTCCCACCCTTTACTCTGTGCCTCTCAGCCTTCTCTAGCTCGACTATGTGTGTCTCAGCCTCCCACTCTTTACTGTCTGCTTCTCAGTCTGCTCCACCTTCACTCTATGCCTCTCAGCATGCTCCATCTTCACTCTGTTCCTTTCTGCCTCCCACCCTTCACTCTCTGCCTCTCAGCCTTCTCCCCCTTCACTCTATGCCTCTCAGCTTGCTCCCCCTTCACTGTGTTGCTCTCTGCCTCCCACCCTTCACTCTGTGCCTCTCAGCCTGCTGCACCTTCACTATGTGCATCTCAGTCTCCCACCCTTTACTCTGTGCCTCTCAGCCTTCTCTAGCTCGACTATGTGCGTCTCAGCCTCCCACCCTTTACTGCATGCTTCTCAGTCTGCTCCACCTTCACTCTATGCTTCTCAGCATGCTCCATCTTCACTCTGTTCCTTTCTGCCTCCCACCCTTCACTCTCTGCCTCTCAGCCTTCTCCCCCTTCACTCTATGCCTCTCAGCTTGCTCCCCCTTCACCGTGTTGCTCTCTGCCTCCCACCCTTCACTCTGTGCCTCTCAGCCTGCTCCACCTTCACTCTATGTCTCTCAGCTTGCTCCCCATTCACTGTGTTCCTCTCTGCCTCTCACCATCACTCTGTGCCTCTCAGCCTGCTCCCCCTTCACTGTGTGCGCTTCAGCCTCCTACTGTTTACTCTGTGTCTCTTAGACTGCTCGCTCTCCACTCTGTTTCCCACCCTTCACTCTGTGCCTCTCTGCCACCCACCCTTCACTCTGTATCTTTCTGCCTGCTTCCCCTTCACTCTGTGCCTCTCAGCCTGCACCCCTCCCCCTTCACTCTGTCTCTCTGCTTCCCTCATTGACTCTTTCAGCCTGCATTTCTCTTCCCTCTTTCTGCATCTCTGAGTATCCTCCCCTGTCCCCCTCTGTTCACTGGGAGCTTGCCTCACCTGAGCCAGTGGACAGTGAAGCCAGGTGCTGCATCCTCGCTCCAGTAGTCAGACAGGACAGGGAGCCATTATATAATGCAAGGCAGTGCAGTAGTGAGAGTGACAGACAGGCTCTCCGGTGGCAATTCACATGCGGCGCCGGCCTCTATCCAATCAAGAACCATGGTCCAGCAGCCAATCAGGACCTACCGCTCCTGACTGGCTGCAGGCACAAGAGCTCCGATAGGTGGCGGCTGGGTGCTGCATTTTAAATGCCGCCAGCAAGCCGGCACTCTTGCTAGTGCCCGCCCATGTACTCTGCGGCTACTCACAAAAGTCCCAATATTTGGCTCCGCTTGTGGGGGCTGCCGGACATTAGGGGGTGCTTATGCTCATGGGGGTGCCTGTGCACACCAGGCAACCTCCATGCACACGCCTATGTACAATACCCTCTGAAGAAATGTTTGCTGTACTATATTAAAGTAGAAACATGTTAGGATTGATAATACTACTCTGGGACTTTATCTGTGTACACATACAGCTTGCAGCAATATATCTGTGAAAGACGTCTTTCACAGACATATTGCTTTTACACACCTGCAGATCGGCTAAAGAGATATTGGCCGATCAATTGATTGCCCACTATATCTGCCAGTGTGTATCCAGCATTAAAATGTAACATATTGTTGCCAATTGCTAATACTTATACCAGGCTCAACAACATTTTTGGATTTGTAAAGAACCATACAGATGTGTCAAACTACGTTGTTGCTGCATACAGGAGTTTACCGCAACCGGGCTGCGAAGCTAACGCATCTTCACATCATTGTCGGGTCCCATTGAAGTGAATAGGAGGCGGGCACATACACATGCCAACCCCCATTCAAAGTCTATGGCAATCGCATGTGCCATGTTATGGTGCAGCATCCTTGCGCATGCATACACATTGCAGCAAAGATGCAAATGGACACATCATTATATTATATTTATTCAGTTAACACAGAGGTTCCCAAACTGTGTGCCGTGGCTCCCTGGGGTGCCTCTGGACACTGGCAGGGGTGCCCTGGGTTGGTGGTCCAGGTCCAATTCAAATTATTCATGGTCAATATAATAGGCAAAACTAGTGCTGGTGGCTGCCAGTTATAAAATATGTGGCCAAACAGAAGCAAATCTTGTCCCTCGCCACACAACTGAACCTAAGGATGACATATAAACTGATAATGTCGCTATTATCTTAAAACATAAAGCTATACCTTTAAACACACTTTTACCATGGAGCTGCTGCGGCCGCTAAACTTAATATGCACTCTACGTACCTCTTACGCTATTTGCGTAATGAGTCCCGTACCATGTACGGACTCTGCGTACAAACGGCGCGCTGGGGGTACAAAGTACACGCAGCGCGTACACACCCAATTAATACACTTTTAAACCTTATACAGTTAGTCAATGTAAAACACTTTAAACCCTAGCAGGGAAAAGAGGACACAACACCGATTTGTAGTTAATCACTGGTTTCCGACACCACAGAGTAATATTTCTGAAAGAGGGTTAACAATACAAATTATGCACTACAATACAACAGAGTAAATGGCTACAGTCAATGTACATACGTGAGAATATTCGCATGCGCTTCCCGGTCCGGTCCTCCGCTATCAGGTAGATATTGTTGAGAGTCTTGTGTGTCCGGCCAGGCAGCAACAGGCTTTTTATACAATACTTCCAAAAGCAATACAATGGATACTGTAATCCCTTTGTCCATTGGACACAGGGATGCATCTTTACAGTACAGGAGAGGTCATAGGTTGATTTGAAAAGGTGGGCGATGTCTTTCTCAACTGTTCTTGTGGGTGGTCTCCTCTGGATTCCCGCCGCATACATACTATATAGTAAATACAGTTTATATCTATATTCTGCCTCTGCACATAACTATCCACAGGAACATGCGATCTTCCTCAAACCAACGCCGGAATGTTACCCTTAAAATACCCTACAGCTGGATACCAGACACCACCTTATAACCTTAGTCTGTCCCCTCCTATCATGCAAAGGTGAATCCCCTTGTTCTGGAATCATTTAAACTGTTGATACTTATTTATTTATTTATTTATTAACAGTTTCTTATATAGCGCAGCATATTCCGTTGCGCTTTACAATTAGAACAACAGTAATAGAACAAAACTGGGTAAAAACAGACAGACAGAGGTAGGAAGGCCCTGCTCGCAAGCTTACAATCTATAGGGAAATAGGCATAGATACACAAGGATAGGTGCTACCTATTGCATAATGGTCCACCAGATTGCTAGGTTCTTAATGGGTTGTATGATGATACCCCACAAAGTTATCCAAGTGTCAGGAGGGTGTGAGACTAAAGAAAGACAAGATATGTGATGTTATGAATACTCTACAGAGGATGTAATTAGATAGGGAAGCACTGAAGGTTATGTGGGTGGGTCTGGAATTTGATAGGCTTGTCTGAAGAGGTGAGTTTTCAGGGAACATTTAAAGGTTTGGAGACTAGAGGCGAGTCTTACTGTGCGTGGGAGGGCATTCCACAGAGTGGGTGAAGCCCGGATAAAGTCCTGTAATTTTGAGTGTGAACAAGTAATGCGTGTGGATGAGAGACGTAGATCTTGTGCAGAGCGGAGAGGTCGGGTAGGGAGATATTTTGAGATGAGTGAAGAGATGTATGTTGGTGCAGTTGGTTAAATACCTTGTATGTGAGTAAAAGTATTTTATATTTAATACGGTAGAATACCGGTAACCAATGGAGGTACTGACAGAGCGGATCTGCAGACGATGAACGTCTGGCAAGGAAGATTAGCCTCGCAGCTGCATTCAAAATGGATTGTAGTGGTGAGAGCCTATGTTTGGGAAGACCGGTCAGGAGACTATTACAATAATCAATGCGGGAGATAATGAGAGCATGGATTAGAGTTTTTGCTGTGTCTTGTGTAAGATAAGGGTGTATTTTGGATATGTTTCTTAGATGTATGTAACATGATCTTGAGACAGATTGAATGTGGGTAACAAAGGACAGTTCAGAGTCAAGAATGACACCTAGGCAGCGAGCTTGTGGGGTAGGGGTGATTGCAGAGTTCTCAACAGTGATAGAGATATCAGGTTGGAAACTACTATTGACCAGTGGAAATATAATTAATTCTGTTCTGGAAATATTAAGTTTAAGGTGGCGAGATGTCATCCAAGATGAAATGGCAGAAAGGCATTCAGTGACACTGCCCAATACTTGCTGATGTGGTGCAGGGGGACTATGTGTACAATGTGCACTATTTGGATTAAATATGTAATGTTTTGATAGCCCTCCATGCATTCACAACTCTGCCGTAAATACCCACACCACACGCAGGACCGCGGGAGCGACCATACGCAAATTGCGGATATGTGCACGCACGGCGGAACAAGTGCACGCGCAGTGGGCATGTGTGTATTTTATACGTGCTGTGTGTTCCGTAATATTTTTCGACTTTGACAAACGCAATCTACTTAATGTAATATTTCTTTCTAAATTTCTTAATAAGAAATTTTTGGCCTAGGGGTGCCGTGAAAAAAATTCTGATATTCCAGGGCGCCATGATTAAAAAAAAGTTTGAAAACCACTGAGTTAACACCTTTTGGCAGGTGGACCTTATGCAAGAGACTTACTTTTGCTGGAGAGCATATTTTCTATCTTTAGAACAATGAGTTAATATTGTGAATAAATTTGGATATATTATTTTTATATAATTCTTTGACTGTTCTAAGATAACATGTGCTCTGCCTCCTAGTAGTGTGTATTCTCACTCCCCTTTGTCCGACTTGTGAAAAGAGAAATCAGTGCTGACATTCCTTAGGTATTATGGGGCAAATGTATTAGACCTGGAGAAGTGATAAAGCAGTGATAAAGCAGTGATAAATGAAAGTGATAACACACCAGGCAGTCAGCTCGTAACTGTATATTTACATATTAGAGCTGATTGGCTGGTGCATTTTCACCTTGCACTTATCACTGCTTTATCATTGCTTTATCAATTCTCCAGGCTTAATACATCTGCCCCTGTGTGACTTCTAAATCTTCTGTATTGTAAACGTGTATGTACTGTAAATACTGTAATAACATATCAAACTCAGACGATTATTAAAGTTTTTTAAGTCACCAAATTGAGCTGTCATATACAAAAGTTTTTGACCTTTGACCTCATGCTCTCTTATGACACTTAATATACAATAATATATAATTACACAAGGGAATATATAATCTGTTGCATCTTCTTTTATAGTGTGTCCATGCTCTAAAAGGAATTAGGCATAACAAGCATATAATTGAATGGCATGCTCAAGGGTAAAATAGACCAATTTTAGCAATGCTGTTCTAATAGAATGTGATTTAAAGAGCTTTCTTTGAGATAATGAAATTCACATTGAATAAGAAAACTACCTTGCCAGGAAAACTTAGAAAATTAGTCCTATTGTTCATGTCAACAGCAGTGTGTTCCAGCAGCAAACCTGAAGGATTTACTTCCCAAAGTGTAAAAATCTCTACAAACACATACCATGGGGTAAATTTACTAAGATGGGAGTTCTATTTAAGATAGGATGTTGCCCATAGCAACCAATCAGATTTCAGGTATTATCTTCTAGAAGGTGCTAGATAAATGAGAAGTAGAATCTGATTGGTTGCTATGGGCAACATCCCATCTTAAATAGAACCATCTTAGTAAATTTACCCCCATGTGAGTACATACTGGAACCAAACTTGATTTCTGGATTTTAGCATACTCGATCAGAAAATAATAAGTATTATATTTTCTATTTATTCATATTAGCAATACATTATGATACGAATAAGATGTTTTTCCTTATTCAAGTTTAGTCACATTTATAAGTGTGGAGTGACTAGATTAGAGGAAGCAGATCCTTGATATATATATGCCCGTTCTTTTGTTTGTATCCAGTGCCCCAGACCAGGGCCAAAACTAGGGTGGTGCAGCCACTGAACAGAGTGCAGAAGGCCCTGTGGGTGGCACCGGCTGCCCTCTTGAACTCTATATGCTTTGCGCTGGGCTTACAGGTGCGGAGCCAGTTTAAATTTGGTGCCAACCGTGAGCTAATCAGCAGTGGGGCTATTTGAGACAGAAGATAGTAGGTAGAAAAAAGAAGAAAGAAGATGAGGACCAGAGATTGCTGCAGGTGGTTGGAAGCGAAAAGCTTAACAAACCTCCCAACTACAGCTTCTTCCAGCTTATTGGTTGAGGCCACCGGTTACACCCCTCCCTAGACCACCAGGTGTCAGATATTAGGACTGTAGATTCAATGAGGCCTCAGGCCTGTGGGGCATATTAGGTGGGCAGAGAGCCCATGACACAAGTAAAGGTGACTCTGGACTTTAGGCCCAAGGCACTTTATGTGCCCGGGGGTAAGGGGCACTACTACTCTGTGGAATATTGTGTAAGGGACACTACTACTGTCTGAGCATAAAGTGTAAGGGGCATTCGTTTTGTGTTGCATAATGTTGATAAGGAGTAGTACTTTGTGGCAGAACATATATAAGGGGTATAACTGTGTGGAGTAATGTGTATAAGAGTTACTACTGTGTGATGTAATATGATTAACAGAGAGTACTGTGCAGTGTAACGTGAATAAAAGACACTACTGTTCAATATAAGTTGAACAATGGATCTTATTGTATTGCTACTGTATGTATAGATGTACAGTCTAACCTTTCATCTCCAGGTGTTGTGATATTATAAATCCCAGCTGATAGCTATTAGGGCATGAAGGGACTTGCAGATTTTCAACACATGTAGAGCCACCTGTTGTCCTCAACTTATCTAACACAGAGGGTGATGGTTTGATGACCAGGGGATCCGGACTGAAAGTCGACAGTAAATAGGTCGACAATGTCTAGGTCGACCACTATTGGTCGACAGTAACTAGGTCGACAGGGTCAAAAGGTCGACAGGGTCAAAAGGTCGACATGTTCTAGGTCGACAGGTCAAAAGGTCGACATGAGTTTTTCACAATTGTTTTCTTTTTTTGAACCTTTTTATACTTAACGATCCACGTGGACTACGATTGGAACGGTAATCTGTGCCGAGCGAAGCGGTAGCGGAGCGAAGGCACCATGCCCGAAGCATGGCGAGCGAAGCGAGCCATGCGAGGGGATGCGGTGCACTAATTGGGGTTCCCGGTCACTCTACGAAGAAAATGACACCAAAATAACATAAAAAATTCATGTCGACCTTTTGACCTGTCGACCTAGAACATGTCGACCTTTTGACCCTGTCGACCTTTTGACCCTGTCGACCTAGTTACTGTCGACCAATAGTGGTCGACCTAGACATTGTCGACCTAGTTACTGTCGACTTTCAATACCACACCCGATGACCAGAACACTGTTAAAACACAGACACAGAATACATAATACATTGAGGTAGATGTATTAACCTGGAGGAGGAATAAGGAAGTGATAAACCAGTGATAAATGCAAGGTGATAAACGCACCAGCCAATCAGCTCCAATATGTAAATTAACAGTTAGGAGTGAATTGGCTGGTGCGTTTATCACCTTGCATTTATCACTGGTTTATCATTTCCTTATGCCGTCTCCAGCTTAATACATCTGCCCCACGGTGTGAACTGTGCAGAAGGTATTAATCATGTGGAGTAGCTTAAACAGGTTGATAACTTATTAAATATGATGGTATCTGCACTCCGCTGTAAGCTGGGAATAAATCTATATTTATGGCCACTCTGTGCTCTAATATAATATGCAACAGAGGTAAGAACCAGTGGTGCAAGTGTGCAGGTACGGCGTACCCTTAAGAATTTAGCCGTGGGTACCCCGTACCCACACCGACGGGCTGCCGCACCTCACCGATCCCCATCCCTCCCTCTGCTGCTCACCGCCGCTTTCCGACGCTCACCGCCGCACCGCCGCTGATGTGAGGGGAGGAGAGCGCAGCCTGTGCCTCTCCTGCCCCTCGGTGTCTTTGTTTAATTCAGCGCCACCCGTGAGCCAATCAGAGCTCGCGCAGCCAAGGCTGCCGGACCGCAAGCTTTGATTGGCTCACGGATCGTCGCTGAATTGAACTGAGCCACCCGCACCCGCCACCCGCCGGACACTGAGGGGAAGGAGAGGCGCAGGCTGCGCTCTCCTCCCCTCACACACACAAGACAGCAGCGGCAGCAGCAGCAGCAGCAGCGGTGAGCAGTGGGGGGGGGGAGTTTTATGTATACCTGGCACTGGGGGCATGTATACCTGACACTGGGGGCATATCTGGCATTGGGGCATGTATAACTGGCACTGGGGGCATGTATACCTGGCACTGGGGGCATATCTGGCACTGGGGGCATATCTGGCAATGTGGGCATATCTGGCAAAGGGGGGACATGTGTATCTGGCACTGGGGGCATATGTGGCACTGCGGGGACATGTGTATCTGGCACTGGGGGCATATGTGGCACTGCGGGAATATGTGTATCTGGCACTGGGGGGGCATGTATACCTGGCACTGGGGGCATATCTGGCACTGGGGGATATCTGGCACTGGGGGCATGTCTGGCATTGGGGGGACATGTGTATCTGGCACCGGGGGCATATCTGACACTGAGGGCATATCTGGCACTGGGGGGACATGTGTATCAGGCACTGGGAGCATATCTGACACTGAGGGCATATCTGGCACTGGAGGGACATGTGTACCTGGCACTGGGGGCATATCTGACACTGAGGGCATATCTGGCACTGGTGGGACATGTGTATCTGGCACTGGGAGCATATCTGACACTGAGGGCATATCTGGCACTGGGGGGACATGTGTATCTGGCACTGGGGGCATATCTGGCACTGGGAGGACATGTGTATCTGGCACTGGGGGGACGTGTATCTGGCACTGGGGGCATATCTGGCACGTGGGGGGGGACATGTGTATCTGGCACTGGGGGCATTTCTGTATCTGGCACTGGGGGCATATCTGGCACTGTGGGTGCATTTCTGTATCTGGCACTGGGGGGCAATGTATATCTGACACAGTGGGGGCATTTGTGTATCTGGCACTGTGAGGCAATATGTATCTGGCACTCTGGGGGCATTTGTGTATCTGGCACTGTGGGGCAATTTATATCTGGCGCTGTGGGGCAACGTGTATCTGGCACTATTGGGGTCATATGTGTATCTACCCCTCCTCCGTATATGTATCACGCCCCCATTTTCATTGGCCATGCCCCATGTGGCATTTGGCCACACCCACTTTTGGCGCGCGCGCACAGTACCCATAAGACATTTTTTCTACTTGCACCACTGGTAAGAACTAAACTATTATTAAAGTCTAACAATAGAGACCCACCTGATGAGGACTCATGGTAGGTGGGCCCACATTTTTATGCAAAAATTGTGTTAAGAACCTCAATATTAGTTCATGTTAAATTGTAGAGTTTATTATAATTGTTTTCATTGCCAGTGTTTGTAGTGCTTAGAGTGTGCACCTGCATTTTCCATTTTACACTTGCAGTGTGGCACTGCAAATCTCAGCTAGGTAGAGCCTCTTATGTTTAAAATTAGAGTGTGCAGTCTAGCCTCCCCATTCCAGAAACTATAATTACATTTAGTATACTGTAATTCTAATCATTGTATGGTGCGGGTGTAGTAGGGTATGCCGGCGGCCGGGCTCCCGGCGGCCAGCATACCAGCGCCGGAATCCCGACCGCTGGCATACCGACAGCTGGGTGAGTGCAAATGAGCCCCTTGTGGGCTCGCTGTGCTCAGCATGCTGCGAGCACGGTGGCGCGCTATGCGCGCCACGCTATTTATTCTCCCTCCAGGGGGGTCGTGGACCCCCAAGAGGGAGAAAAAGTGTCGGTATGTCGGCTGTCGGGATTCCGGTGCCGGTATACTGTGCGCCGGGATCCCGACAGTCGGCAAACTGAAGACCACTCGTATGGTGCACCTGCTCTCTTGTTTATACTGTATGTTGTAGCACTAAGTCTCAGCTAAGTAGCACATCCCATTATAAGTAGCTAGGGTCTGCAGTCCAGCCCCCCTCCCCCCAATATATACAATATTATGTGTTTATACACACCTGAAGGCTTCAGACTCCGTCATCCCAGATTGGAACCCCTCCCACTCCCTCTGAGGCTTTTAAATAGGCATCTAGCATGTGCTGACTGCACAATCTATATAGTAAAGCCAAAGGTAAGATCTTTATAATTATATAACAAGTGGATGTGGGGTGAACTTTTGAGGCATGGGGCTCCTTGGATTACTCTAGCTGGGCTGCTTTGAGACATCACCATCTTACATTTATTTTTAACACATATTACATATAACATTTTTATACATCTTTCCCTATTTGAACACTTTTAACATTGATCAGCTAATCTCACCTTTTTTAACACTTTAATACTACACTGCTGTCCTCTCTCTAACAATCAGCAGCTACTTTCACTTACCTATCTCTCTGATTTTTCACTGCTATCCTTTATTTGTGGTGGGGTGGTTTGGCTGGGGTGGTTTGATGGTGCTTTGCACCCCAGGGATGAGCTCTTATAATGTTAGGGACCTGTCCGATGAGGTTACATTGATGATTGGTGTGGCTCATAATATCAGGCAATTTTATGTCAAAAACCTCAGATATGGGGGAAGATGTATTAAGGTTTGAAAAGTGATAAATTTCACAGTGATAAAGTGCCAGCCAATCAGCTTCTAACTGACATGTCACAGGCTGGGTTTGAAAAATTACAGTTAGGAGCTGGTTGGCTGGTACTTTATTACCGTGCAATTATCACTTTTGAATGCTTAGTAGATCTGGCACATGATGTATTATTAAGTGTAATATAATTCTAATGGTTGTATGGTGCACCTACTCTCTTGTTTCTATGTTGTAGCCTCCCCTTTACTCTGTAAATGTGTATGTATTTACACTTTAAGGAAGAGACCCTTCTACCTGGTATAGAACACCACCAATCTGCCCTTAGGTGTTTTTAATTAGCATGGGTCTGCTGTTTTTTTCATATTAGAATTAGTGATGAGCGGGTTCGGATCCTCGGAATCCGACCCGCCCGAACTTCACCTTTTTTTTACACGGGTCCGAGCGACTCGGATCCTCCCGCCTTGCTCGGTTAACCCGAGAGCGCCCGAACGTCATCATCCCGCTGTCGGATTCTCGCGACACTCGGATTCTATATAAGGAGCCGCGCGTCGCCGCCATTTTCACACGTGCATTGAGATTGATAGGGAGAGGACGTGGCTGGCGTCCTCTCCGAGTCCGTTGTATTATATTAGAACTTAGTTAGTTATAATTGTGGGGAGGATTGGGGACAGGGAGCAGCTGTTAGGGAGTACAGTGCAGGGTTTTGAGTTGAATCCGTTGTTTCTCTGCCTGAAAAAAAACGCTCCACCATATCTGTGCTCACTCAGTGTGCTGCACTGCTGCATGATATATCTGTGCTGAGTGCACTGCTCACACTGCCTAATTGTGGGGACTGGGGAGCAGTTATAGCAGGAGTACAGTGCACAGTTTTGCTGACAGTGACCACCAGTCCAGTATACGTTTGTCTGCCTGAAAAACACTGTGGTGTTTTTTTTTTCTTTCTTCATACTAGTTTGTTTAGCAGTCTGCTGACACTGCAGTGTCCACCAGGTCCGTTATACAGTATATTATATATATAATTAAGCACTAAGCAGCAGTACGGTAGGCCACGGCTGTACCTACCTCTGTGTCGACTCGTCACTCGTCGTCCATAAGTATAAGTAATACTATCCATCCATCTACATTGTATACCTGTGGTGTTTTTTTTTTTCTTTCTTCATACTAGTTTAGCAGTCTGCTGCTGACACTGTCCACCAGGTCCGTTATACAGTATATTATATTTATATATAAGCACTAAGCAGCAGTACGGTAGGCCACGGCTGTACCTACCTCTGTGTCGTCACTCGTCCATAAGTATAAGTAATACTATACTATCCATCCATCTACATTGTATACCTGTGGTGTTTTTTTTTTCTTTCTTCATACTAGTTTAGCAGTCTGCTGACACTGTCCACCAGGTCCGTTATACACACAGTATATTATATTTATATATAAGCACTAAGCAGCAGTACGGTAGGCCACGGCTGTACCTACCTCTGTGTCGTCAATGCACTCGTCGTCCATAAGTATAAGTAATACTATACTATCCATCCATCTACATTGTATACCTGTGGTGTTTTTTTTTTCTTTATTCATACTAGTTTAGCAGTCTGCTGCTGACACTGTCCACCAGGTCCGTTATACAGTATATTATATTTATATATAAGCACTAAGCAGCAGTACGGTAGGCCACAGCTGTACCTACCTCTGTGTCGTCACTCGTCATCCATAAGTAATACTATACTATCCATCCATCTACATTGTATACCTGTGGTGGCTTTTAGTTGTGCGCAAAATATGGAGAACAAAAATGTGGAGGTTAAAAAAATAGGGAAAGATCAAGATCCACTTCCACCTCGTGCTGAAGCTGCTGCCACTAGTCATGGCCGAGACGATGAAATGCCATCAACGTCGTCTGCCAAGGCCGACGCCCAATGTCATAGTACAGAGCACGTAAAATCCAAAACACAAAAGATCAGTAAAAAAATGACCCAAAAATCAAAATTAAAAGCATCTGAGGAGAAGCGTAAACTTGCCAATATGCCATTTACGACACGGAGTGGCAAGGAACGGCTGAGGCCCTGGCCTATGTTCATGGCTAGTGGTTCAGCTTCACATGAGGATGGAAGCACTCATCCTCTCGCTAGAAAAAAGAAAAGACTTGCGGCAAAAGCACAGCAAAGAACTGTGCGTTCTTCGAAATCACAAATCCCAAAGGAGAGTTCAAATGTGTCGGTTGCGATGCCTGACCTTCCCAACACTGGACGGGAAGAGCTTGCGCCTTCCGCCATTTGCACGCCCCCTGCAAGTGTTGAAAGGAGCACCCGCAGTCCAGTTCCTGATAGTGAAATTGAAGATGTCAGTGTTGAAGTACACCAGGATGAGGATATGGGTGTTGCTGGCGCTGGGGAGGAAATTGACAAGGAGGATTCTGATGGTGAGGTGGTTTGTTTAAGTCAGGCACCCGGGGAGACACCTGTTGTCCATGGGAGGAATATGGCCATTTACATGCCTGGTGAAAATACAAAAAAATCAGCTCTTCAGTGTGGAAGTATTTCAACTGAAATGCGGACAACAGGTGTCAAGCCGTGTGTTGCCTTTGTCAAGCTGTAATAAGTAGGGGTAAGGACGTTAACCACCTCGGAACATCCTCCCTTATACGTCACCTGCAGCGCATTCATAATAAGTCAGTGACAAGTTAAAAAACTTTGGGCGACAGCGGAAGCAGTCCACTGACCAGTAAATCCCTTCCTCTTGTAACCAAGCTCGCGCAAACCACACCACCAACTCCCTCAGTGTCAATTTCCTCCTTACCAAGGAAAGCCAATAGTCCTGCAGGCCATGTCACTGGCAAGTCTGACGAGTCCTCTCCTGCCTGGGATTCCTCCGATGCATCCTTGAGTGTAACGCCTACTGCTGCTGGCGCTGCTGTTGTTGCTGCTGGGAGTCAATCATCATCCCAGAGAGGAAGTCGGAAGACCACTTGTACTACTTCCAGTAAGCAATTGACTGTCCAACAGTCCTTTGCGAGGAAGATGAAATATCACAGCAGTCATCCTGTTGCAAAGCGGATAACTGAGGCCTTGACAACTATGTTGGTGTTAGACGTGCGTCCGGTATCCGCCGTTAGTTCACAGGGAACTAGACAATTTCTTGAGGCAGTGTGTCCCCGTTACCAAATACCATCTAGGTTCCACTTCTCTAGGCAGGCGATACCGAGAATGTACACGGACGTCAGAAAAAGACTCACCAGTGTCCTAAAAAATGCAGTTGTACCCAATGTCCACTTAACCACGGACATGTGGACAAGTGGAGCAGGGCAGACTCAGGACTACATGACTGTGACAGCCCACTGGGTAGATGTATTGCCTCCCGCTGCAAGAACAGCAGCGGCGGCACCAGTAGCAGCATCTCGCAAACGCCAACTCGTTCCTAGGCAGGCTACGCTTTGTATCACCGCTTTCCAGAATAGGCACACAGCTGAAAACCTCTTACGGCAACTGAGGAAGATCATCGCAGAATGGCTTACCCCAATTGGACTCTCCTGGGGATTTGTGACATCGGACAATGCCAGCAATATTGTGAGTGCATTACATCTGGGCAAATTCCAGCACGTCCCATGTTTTGCACATACCTTGAATTTGGTGGTGCAGAATTATTTAAAAAACGACAGGGGCGTGCAAGAGATGCTGTCGGTGGCCAGAAGAATTGCGGGCCACTTTCGGCATACAGGCACCGCGTACAGAAGACTGGAGCACCACCAAAAACACCTGAACCTGCCCTGCCATCATCTGAAGCAAGAGGTGGTAACGAGGTGGAATTCAACCCTCTATATGCTTCAGAGGATGGAGGAGCAGCAAAAGGCCATTCAAGCCTATACATCTGGCCATGATATAGGCAAAGGAGGTGGAATGCACCTGTCTCAAGCGCAGTGGAGAATGATTTCAACGTTGTGCAAGGTTCTGCAACCTTTTGAACTTGCCACACGTGAAGTCAGTTCAGACACTGCCAGCCTGAGTCAGGTCATTCCCCTCATCAGGCTTTTGCAGAAGAAGCTGGAGGCATTGAAGGAGGAGCTAAAACAGAGCGATTCCGCTAGGCATGTGGGACTTGTGGATGGAGCCCTTCATTCGCTTAACCAGGATTCACGTGTGGTCAATCTGTTGAAATTAGAGCACTACATTTTGGCCACCGTGCTCGATCCTAGATTTAAAACCTACCTTGGACCTCTCTTTATGGCAGACACAAGTCTGCAGAGGTTCAAAGACCTGCTGGAGACAAAATTGTCAAGTCAAGCGGAACGCGACCCGTCAACATCTCCTCCTTCACATTCTCCCGCAACTGGGGGTGCGAGGAAAAGGCTACGAATTCCGAGCCCACCCGCTGGCGGTGATGCAGGGCAGTCTGGAGCGACTGCTGATGCTGACATCTGGTCCGGACTGAAGGACCTGCCAACGATTACTGACAAGTCGTCTACTGTCACTGCATATGATTCTCTCACCATTGAAAGAATGGTGGAGGATTATATGAGTGACCGCATCCAAGTAGGCACGTCAGACAGTCCGTACGTATACTGGCAGGAAAAAGAGGCAATTCGGAGGCCCTTGCACAAACTGGCTTTATTCTACCTAAGTTGCCCTCCCTCCAGTGTGTACTCCGAAAGAGTGTTTAGTGCCGCCGCTCACCTTGTCAGCAATCGGCGTACGAGGTTACTTCCAGAAAATGTGGAGAAGATGATGTTCATTAAAATGAATTATAATCAATTCCTCCATGGAGACATTCACCAGCAGCAATTGCCTCCAGAAAGTACACGAGGACCTGAGATGGTGGATTCCAGTGGGGACGAATTAATAATCTGTGAGGAGGGGGATGTACACAGTGAAAGGGGTGATGAATCGGACGATGATGATGAGATGGACATCTTGCCTCCGTAGAGCCAGTTTGTGCAAGGAGAGATTGATTGCTTCTTTTTTGGTGGGGGCCCAAACCAACCAGTCATTTCAGTCACAGTCGTGTGGCAGACCCTGTCGCTGAAATGATGGGTTCGTTAAAGTGTGCATGTCCTGTTTTTACAACATAAGGGTGGGTGGGAGGGCCCAAGGACAATTCCATCTTGCACCTCTTTTTTCTTTAATTTTTCTTTGCGTCATGTGCTGTTTGTGGAGTATTTTTTTGAAGGGCCATCCTGCGTGACACTGCAGTGCCACTCCTAGATGGGCCAGGTGTTTGTGTCGGCCACTAGGGTTGCTTAGCTTAGTCACACAGCTACCTCATTGCGCCTCTTTTTTTCTTTGCGTCATGTGCTGTTTGGGGAGTATTTTTTGAAGGGCCATCCTGCGTGACACTGCAGTGCCACTCCTAGATGGGCCAGGTGTTTGTGTCGGCCACTAGGGTCGCTTAGCTTAGCCATCCAGCGACCTTGGTGCAAATTTTAGGACTAAAAATAATATTGTGAGGTGTGAGGTGTTCAGAATAGACTGAAAATTAGTGGAAATTATGGTTATTGAGGTTAATAATACTATGGGATCAAAATGACCCCCAAATTCTATGATTTAAGCTGTTTTTTAGGGTCTTTTGAAAAAAACACCCGAGTCCAAAACACACCCGAATCCGACAAAAAAAATTCGGTGAGGTTTTGCCAAAACACGTCCGAACCCAAAACACGGCCACGGAACCGAACCCAAAACCAAAACACAAAACCCGAAAAATTTCAGGTGCACATCACTAATTAGAATGGGCACTTTGATAGGTAAGACCTGAATATGTTTCTATAATATGTCAATATTAGGGATGCTAAGTACCCACCTGATGAGGTCAATATGACTTGGAAGGTGGGCCCACATTTTTGGCCCAAATTTTTGCTAAGAACCTCAATTTTATTCCATGTTAAATTAAAGAGGTTATTATAATTGTGTTGATTACCAGTTTTCTTAGTGCTTAGAGTGTGCACCTGTATCTTCCCTTTATTTCTTAGCGTTTATAGTGCACCTGCAATAATGTTCAGATAACAAATGTGTATATACATTACAAGAGTTCGAAGTAGAAAGGCTCTAACATGGGCCCTCATTCCGAGTTGTTCGCTCGCTAGCTGCTTTTAGCAGCCATGCAAACGCTAAGCCGCCGCCCTCTGGGAGTGTATTTTAGCTTAGCAGCAGTGCGAATGAAAGGATCGCAGAGTGGCTACAAAATAATTTTGTGCAGTGTCAGAGTAGCTCTGGCACCCATTTTCTGGTGTGTGTGCTGATCATAAGGAATGTGTAGCAGGAAACATCATCACTCTGGGGACTCATTTCAGTATAGCTGTAAGGAGCACAGAAAGACTCTTTATTGCATTATATGATTTAACATATCTAGTAAAGTTCTAAAACCCATTTTATTCTCCAACATGGGGGTAAATTTACTAAGGTGGGAGTTCTGTTTAAGATGGGATGTTGCCCATAGCAACCAATCAGATTGTACTTCTCATTTATCTAGCACCTTCTATAAGATAATACCTGGAATCTGATTGGTTGCTATGGGTAACATCCCATCTTAAATAGAACTCCCATCTTAGTAAATTTACCCCATGGTATTTTATATTAGAAAACAGAGTGTCCATATTCCCTGCTTGCAGCAGAGTGCAAATGCCATCATATTTAATAAGTTCTAAATACAGTTTGGGGAAAATCTGTTATTCTGGAGCTACAGTAGCAAAAGTAGGTACTGTAGGTAGGTGAGCACAATCTCGCAAACCTTACTACTGTAAAGGTGAGAGTTGGAAAAGTTTGCCTAAAGAGGGACATTTTCAAGAAATGCTTGAGAAAGGGTGGGTGCAGTGAAAAAGAAGCACTATAATCAAGAAAGAGAACAAGTAATGAATCTGAATGAAAAGCACAGATCAAAAAACACAGCAGAAATGAAAGGGGGATATACTGTACATGGCATGCATTGTGATGTCACAAATGTACTATTTAGGTGTCTGTATATGAATGCATTGTGATGTCACAGATGTACTATGTCTTAATATAAATGCTTTGTGATGTCACATACTGTATGTACTGTTTAGGTGTTAGTATATAAATGTCACAGATCGCCTATTTACAGTAGGTGTCTGGATATTAATGCATTGTGATGTCACAGAGGTACTGTGTAGCTGGGTGCAGCTGAATGCATTGTAATGTCACTAGAGATGAGCAGGTTCTGTTCTCCAAGAACCTAACACTTCCCCCCCCCCCGAACTTTACATTCCAAGGCCGGATCCGAGACCAGATCTAAGCCCAGCTCGGAACTTCCCGTCAGACTCGAAAACCAGAACGAGGCAAAACGTCATCATCCCACTGTCGGATTCTTGTGGGTTTTGGATTCTATATAAGGAGCCGCGCGTCACCACCATTTTCACTCCAGTCTTTGGAGAGTGTAGCGAGAGGATGTGTCTCTCTCCTCAGTGTCTGTCTGAGCGGGAAAGTGGGGTGGTGACCTGCTCTGTCTTATGTGTCATTCCAGTGCTGTCTTGTGCTGCATCAGTCCAATGGTAGTGTCTTGTGCTGCATCAGTCCAGTGGTAGTGTCTTGTGCTGCATCAGTCCAGTCACAGTGGTGGTGTCCTCTGCTGCCATATGTCCAGTGCTGCTGTATAAGTCCAGTCCAGTGCAATGGTGCTGTGCTGTCCTGCATCAGTCCAGTGGTGGTGTCCCTGTACTGCCATAAGTCCAGTAATACTGCCGTATAAGTTCAGTGGTACTGCATATAAGTCCAGTGGTACTGCCGTACAAATCCAGTCTGGTGGTACTGTGTATTATTCCAGTGGTACTGCCGTATAAATCCAGTCCAGTGGTACTGCCATATAAGTCCAGTGGTAGTGCCATATAAGTCCAGTGATAATGCCGTTTAAGTCCAGAGGTACCGCCGTATAGCTCCAGTGGTACTTCCATATGAATCCAGTGGTACTGCCGTATAATAGGTGTAAATAGTGAAGAGTTGACAATCTTCTACGTAAAATATTTATTATAATAAAAAGTACATCAACAGTAAATGAGATTGATCGTATATAAAAAGCTTAATAATTATGCTCTAAACACCGTTATCTATACACACAGTATCAAACTAAGGCTTATATTTTGGATCCTCTGATTCAGGGTGTAGATTAATATTCTCTATGGTTATAACAATATTGTAACTAAATAGTTACAGCTTTTCTCTCTGCAATGTGTTATAACTAAAAATATGTAGAGACAGCAAAAACTTTTTCTCCAATAATTGGAGGGAAAAGGAGAACCCAGCGATCAAATGTATAGTGGACAGTATATATTGTTACCTCACCTAGGGGCTGATAATACCGAGCGTCCTCGGTATAGTCCTGTATAAAGCCCACAGTGCGATGCTAGGTGGAGGAGTTCAATAAAGGAATAATTTATCCAAACTTACGCCTGAGTCTGTAAGTCCCAGATGTAGGACTGTTGCCGATGTATCCCCTAGGGCTGGTGGAAATCCTTTTGATGCCCTAAGCATGGAGGATATGCAACTTCCAGGACATTAATGAAGTATACGCTGTAACCACTGATTGCGGAAGAGATTGACAGGTGTAGTATTAACCGCAGCCGCTGCTGGCAATTGATGGAGACTGAAGCGTTGTTCCACGGTTAATTCGTAGGTGTAGCATTAACCGGAGCCGTGGCTGGCATTGAATTGATGGGAACTTGAACGCTGTCCCGCAGCCAATTGGCCGTTTATATGATGCAGACTGGCATCTCACTGTCAGATATTACCAACAGAGAATGCGGACTGGCATTGTCCCGCTGTCAGACGCGACTGTCAGATGGTATATGCTGGCGCTGTCCCGTAGCCAAATGCAGACGTCGGACAATGTAGGCTGGTACAGTGCAGAGATCGTATTGAAATCACCATGCAAATGGAAAAATCTCCGCTATAAGCAGGTTCCTTAGAGCTGTGGTGCCGGTGAGTTAGAGTCAAAAGGGGAGGAGCCTAACGCGTTTCGTCACGGTTAACGTGACTTTTTCAAAGGAATACTACCTCCACTGAATTCATCCTATATATAGCATAATATGCATGCTGCCAGGTGCAGCTGATAAAAGCCTAATTTAAACACAAACAAGAAGGTCAACTCTCCATTATTTAACAGTTAGATGGCTATCCGTATATTGATTCATTAGGATTTAAATAAACATAAGATACACCAAGGGAACGGGATAGGGGAAAGAAAATTATATATTAATAACAACAAGGAAAAAAGATTTGTGATTTTGTGAATAATTTACAGTTGTACCTTATGTTAAATAAAAAACAAACAAAAAAAAACCTAAATATTATAAATGTAGTATCAGACGATATACGATGGCACGGGAGATCGAGGATATCATAAGAGCCAGTTTTGAATGGATCATACTGGAGATTGTATTGATCTTTCTAGAGATGAGCGGGTTCGGTTCCTCGGAATCCGAACCCGCCCGAACTTCATTTTTTTTTACACGGGGCCGAGCGACTCGGATCTTCCCGCCTTGCTCGGTTAACCCGAGCGCGCCCGAACGTCATCATCCCGCTGTCGGATTCTCGCGAGGCTCGGATTCTATCGCGAGACTCGGATTCTATATAAGGAGCCGCGCGTCGCCGCCATTTTCACACGTGCATTGAGATTCATAGGGAGAGGACGTGGCTGGCGTCCTCTCCGTTTATAGAGAAGAGAGTGAGACAGTAGAGAGAGACACAGTAGTAATTTTGGGGAGCATTAGGAGGAGTACTAGACTAGTTACTTGCTGAAGTGATAGATAGTGTGACTGTATTATCTGACTTGTGGGGGAGACACTGACAGTGGGGAGCAGTTAGAGTCTGAGAGCAGGACTCAGGAGTACATATAACGTACAGTGCACACTTTTGCTGCCAGAGTGCCACACTGCCATTGTGACCACACTGACCACCAGTATAATATATATTGTGATTGTCTGCTTAGGAGTACTACTTGCAAGTTGCTGATAGTGTGACCAGTGACCTGACCACCAGTTTAATAATCACCACCAGTTTAATATATATAATATATATATATATAATTGTATATAATATATATGTAATATTGTATACCACCTACCCGTTTTTTTTTTTTTCTTTCTTCTTCTTTATACATACTACTATAGTAGCTTACTGTAGCAGTCTGCGGTGCTGCTGAGCTGACAGTGTCCAGCAGGTCCGTCATCAGTCATTACATAATAAATATATATACCTGTCCGGCTGCAGTACTAGTGATATTATATATATATATATTGATTTCATCTCATTATCATCCAGTCTATATTAGCAGCAGACACAGTACGGTAGTCCACGGCTGTAGCTACCTCTGTGTCGGCAGTCGCTCGTCCATCCATAATTGTATACCACCTACCCATGGTTTTTTTTTTTCTTTCTTCTTTATACATACTACTATAGTAGCTTACTGTAGCAGTCTGTGGTGCTGCTGAGCTGACAGTGTCCAGCAGGTCCGTCATCAGTCATTACATAATAAATATATCTACCTGTCCGGCTGCAGTACTAGTGTGATATAATATATATTGATTTCATCTCATTATCATCCAGTCTATATTAGCAGCAGACACAGTACGGTAGTCCACGGCTGTAGCTACCTCTGTGTCGGCAGTCGCTCGTCCATCCATAATTGTATACCACCTACCCGTGGTTTTTTTTTTCTTTCTTCTTTATACATACTACTATAGTAGCTTACTGTAGCAGTCTGCGGTGCTGCTGAGCTGACAGTGTCCAGCAGGTCCGTCATCAGTCATTACATAATAAATATATCTACCTGTCCGGCTGCAGTACTAGTGATATTATATATATATATATATTGATTTCATCTCATTATCATCCAGTCTATATTAGCAGCAGACACAGTACGGTAGTCCACGGCTGTAGCTACCTCTGTGTCGGCAGTCGCTCGTCCATCCATATTTGTATACCACCTACCCGTGGTTTTTTTTTTCTTTCTTCTTTATACATACTACTATAGTAGCTTACTGTAGCAGTCTGCGGTGCTGCTGAGCTGACAGTGTCCAGCAGGTCCGTCATCAGTCATTACGCAATAAATATATCTACCTGTCCGGCTGCAGTACTAGTGTGATATTATATATATATATATATATATTGATTTCATCTCATTATCATCCAGTCTATATTAGCAGCAGACACAGTACAGTAGTCCACGGCTGTAGCTACCTCTGTGTCGGCAGTCGCTCGTCCATCCATAATTGTATACTACCTACCCGTGGTTTTTTTTTTTCTTTCTTCTTCTTTATACATACTACTATAGTAGCTTACTGTAGCAGTCTGCGGTGCTGCTGAGCTGACAGTGTCCAGCAGGTCCGTCATCAGTCATTACATAATAAATATATATACCTGTCCGGCTGCAGTACTAGTGATATTATATATATATATATATATATATTGATTTCATCTCATTATCATCCAGTCTATATTAGCAGCAGACACAGTACGGTAGTCCACGGCTGTAGCTACCTCTGTGTCGGCAGTCGCTCGTCCATCCATAATTGTATACCACCTACCCGTGGTTTTTTTCTTTCTTTCTTCTTTATACATACTACTATAGTAGCTTACTGTAGCAGTCTGCGGTGCTGCTGAGCTGACAGTGTCCAGCAGGTCCGTCATCAGTCATTACATAATAAATATATATACCTGTCCGGCTGCAGTACTAGTGATATTATATATATATATATATATATTGATTTCATCTCATTATCATCCAGTCTATATTAGCAGCAGACACAGTACGGTAGTCCACGGCTGTAGCTACCTCTGTGTCGGCAGTCGCTCGTCCATCCATAATTGTATACCACCTACCCATGGTTTTTTTCTTTCTTTCTTCTTTATACATACTACTATAGTAGCTTACTGTAGCAGTCTGCGGTGCTGCTGAGCTGACAGTGTCCAGCAGGTCCGTCATCAGTCATTACATAATAAATATATCTACTTGTCCGGCTGCAGTACTAGTGTGATATAATATATATTGATTTCATCTCATTATCATCCAGTCTATATTAGCAGCAGACACAGTACGGTAGTCCACGGCTGTAGCTACCTCTGTGTCGGCAGTCGCTCGTCCATCCATAATTGTATACCACCTACCCGTGTTTTTTTTTTTTTCTTTCTTCTTTAAACATACTACTATAGTAGCTTACTGTAGCAGTCTGCGGTGCTGCTGAGCTGACAGTGTCCAGCAGGTCCGTCATCAGTCATTACATAATAAATATATCTACCTGTCCGGCTACAGTACTAGTGTGATATAATATATATTGATTTCATCTCATTATCATCCAATTTATATTAGCAGCAGACACAGTACGGTAGTCCACGGCTGTAGCTACCTCTGTGTCTTTTAGTTGTGCCTATTAAAATATGGAGAACAAAAATGTTGAGGTTCCAAAATTAGGGAAAGATCAAGATCCACTTCCACCTTGTGCTGTAGCTGCTGCCACTAGTCATGGCCGAGACGATGAAATGCCAGCAACGTCGTCTGCCAAGGCCGATGCCCAATGTCATAGTACAGAGCATGTAAAATCCAAAACACCAAATATCAGTAAAAAAAGGACTCCAAAATCTAAAATAAAATTGTCGGAGGAGAAGCGTAAACTTGCCAATATGCCATTTACCACATGGAGTGGCAAGGAACGGCTGAGGCCCTAGCCTATGTTCATGGCTAGTGGTTCAGCTTCACATGAGGATGGAAGCACTCAGCCTCTCGCTAGAAAACTGAAAAGACTCAAGCTGGCAAAAGCACCGCAAAGAACTGTGCGTTCTTCGAAATCCCAAATCCACAAGGAGAGTCCAATTGTGTCGGTTGCGATGCCTGACCTTCCCAACACTGGACGTGAAGAGCATGCGCCTTCCACCATTTGCACGCCCCCTGCAAGAGCTGGTAGGAGCACCCGCAGTCCAGTTCCTGATAGTCAGATTGAAGATGTCAGTGTTGAAGTACACCAGGATGAGGAGGATATGGGTGTTGCTGGCGCTGGGGAGGAAATTGACAAGGAGGATTCTGATGGTGAGGTGGTTTGTTTAAGTCAGGCACCCGGGGAGACACCTGTTGTCCGTGGGAGGAATAGGGCCGTTGACATGCCTGGTGAAAATACCAAAAACATCAGCTCTTCGGTGTGGAAGTTTTTCACCAGAAATGCGGACAACATTTGTCAAGCCGTGTGTTGCCTTTGTCAAGCTGTAATAAGTAGGGGTAAGGACGTTAACCACCTCGGAACATCCTCCCTTATACGTCACCTGCCGCGCATTCATAATAAGTCAGTGACAAGTTCAAAAACTTTGGGCGACAGCGGAAGCAGTCCACTGACCAGTAAATCCCTTCCTCTTGTAACCAAGCTCACGCAAACCACCCCACCAACTCCCTCGGTGTCAATTTCCTCCTTCCCCAGGAAAGCCAATAGTCCTGCAGGCCATGTCACTGGCAATTCAGACGATTCCTCTCCTGCCTGGGATTCCTCCGATGCATCCTTGCGTGTAACGCCTACTGCTGCTGGCGCTGCTGTTGTTGCTGCTGGGAGTCGATGGTCATCCCAGAGAGGAAATCGTAAGACCACTTTTACTACTTCCACCAAGCAATTGACTGTCCAACAGTCCTTTGCGAGGAAGATGAAATATCACAGCAGTCATCCTGCTGCAAAGCGGATAACTGAGGCCTTGGCATCCTGGGTGTTGAGAAACGTGGTTCCGGTATCCATCATTACTGCAGAGCCAACTAGAGACTTGTTGGAGGTACTGTGTCCCCGGTACCAAATACCATCTAGGTTCCATTTCTCTAGGCAGGCGATACCGAAAATGTACACAGACCTCAGAAAAAGAGTCACCAGTGTCCTAAAAAATGCAGCTGTACCCAATGTCCACTTAACCACGGACATGTGGACAAGTGGAGCAGGGCAGGGTCAGGACTATATGACTGTGACAGCCCACTGGGTAGATGTATGGACTCCCGCCGCAAGAACAGCAGCGGCGGCACCAGCAGCAGCATCTCGCAAACGCCAACTCTTTCCTAGGCAGGCTACGCTTTGTATCACCGGTTTCCAGAATACGCACACAGCTGAAAACCTCTTACGGCAACTGAGGAAGATCATCGCGGAATGGCTTACCCCAATTGGACTCTCCTGTGGATTTGTGGCATCGGACAAGGCCAGCAATATTGTGTGTGCATTAAATCTGGGCAAATTCCAGCTCGTCCCATGTTTTGCACATACCTTGAATTTGGTGGTGCAGAATTTTTTTAAAAACGACAGGGGCGTGCAAGAGATGCTGTCGGTGGCCAGAAGAATTGCGGGACACTTTCGGCGTACAGGCACCACATACAGAAGACTGGAGCAACACCAAAAATGCCTGAACCTGCCCTGCCATCATCTGAAGCAAGAAGTGGTAACGAGGTGGAATTCAACCCTATATATGCTTCAGAGGTTGGAAGAGCAGCAAAAGGCCATTCAAGCCTATACAATTCAGCACGATATAGGAGGTGGAATGCACCTGTCTCAAGCGCAGTGGAGAATGATTTCAACGTTGTGCAAGGTTCTGCTGCCCTTTGAACTTGCCACACGTGAAGTCAGTTCAGACACTGCCAGCCTGAGTCAGGTCATTCCCCTCATCAGGCTTTTGCAGAAGAAGCTGGAGACATTGAAGGAGGAGCTAACACGGAGCGATTCCGCTAGGCATGTGGGACTTGTGGATGGAGCCCTTAATTCGCTTAACAAGGATTCACGGGTGGTCAATCTGTTGAAATCAGAGCACTACATTTTGGCCACCGTGCTCGATCCTAGATTTAAAACCTACCTTGGATCTCTCTTTCCGGCAGACACAAGTCTGCTGGGGTTCAAAGACCTGCTGGTGAGAAAATTGTCAAGTCAAGCGAAACGCGACCTGTCAACATCTCCTCCTTCACATTCTCCCGCAACTGGGGGTGCGAGGAAAAGGCTCAGAATTCCGAGCCCACCCGCTGGCGGTGATGCAGGGCAGTCTGGAGCGACTGCTGATGCTGACATCTGGTCCGGACTGAAGGACCTGTCAACGATTACGGACATGTCGTCTACTGTCACTGCATAGGATTCTCTCCCCATTGAAAGAATGGTGGAGGATTATATGAGTGACCGCATCCAAGTAGGCACGTCACACAGTCCGTACTTATACTGGCAGGAAAAAGAGGCAGTTTGGAGGCCCTTGCACAAACTGGCTTTATTCTACCTAAGTTGCCCTCCCACAAGTGTGTACTCCGAAAGAGTGTTTAGTGCCGCCGCTCACCTTGTCAGCAATCGGCGTACGAGGTTACTTCCAGAAAATGTGGAGAAGATGATGTTCATTAAAATGAATTATAATCAATTCCTCCGTGGAGACATTGACCAGCAGCAATTGCCTCCACAAAGTACACAGGGAGCTGAGATGGTGGATTCCAGTGGGGACGAATTGATAATCTGTGAGGAGGGGGATGTACACGGTGATATATCGGAGGATGATGATGAGGTGGACATCTTGCCTCTGTAGAGCCAGTTTGTGCAAGGAGAGATTAATTGCTTCTTTTTTGGTGGGGGTCCAAACCAACCCGTCATTTCAGTCACAGTCGTGTGGCAGACCCTGTCACTGAAATGATGGGTTGGTTAAAGTGTGCATGTCCTGTTTATACAACATAAGGGTGGGTGGGAGGGCCCAAGGACAATTCTTGCACCTCTTTTTTCTTTAATTTTTCTTTGCGTCATGTGCTGTTTGGGGAGTGTTTTTTGGAAGGGCCATCCTGCGTGACACTGCAGTGCCACTCCTAGATGGGCCAGGTGTTTGTGTCGGCCACTAGGGTCGCTTATCTTACTCACACAGCTACCTCATTGCGCCTCTTTTTTTCTTTGCGTCATGTGCTGTTTGGGGAGTGTTTTTTGGAAGGGCCATCCTGCGTGACACTGCAGTGCCACTCCTAGATGGGCCCGGTGTTTGTGTCGGCCACTAGGGTCGCTTATCTTACTCACACAGCTACCTCATTGCGCCTCTTTTTTTCTTTGCGTCATGTGCTGTTTGGGGAGTGTTTTTTGGAAGGGCCATCCTGCGTGACACTGCAGTGCCACTCCTAGATGGGCCCGGTGTTTGTGTCGGCCACTAGGGTCGCTTATCTTACTCACACAGCTACCTCATTGCGCTTCTTTTTTTCTTTGCGTCATGTGCTGTTTGGGGAGTGTTTTTTGGAAGGGCCATCCTGCGTGACACTGCAGTGCCACTCCTAGATGGGCCAGGTGTTTGTGTCGGCCACTAGGGTCGCTTATCTTACTCACACAGCTACCTCATTGCGCCTCTTTTTTTCTTTGCGTCATGTGCTGTTTGGGGAGTGTTTTTTGGAAGGGCCATCCTGCGTGACACTGCAGTGCCACTCCTAGATGGGCCCGGTGTTTGTGTCGGCCACTAGGGTCGCTTATCTTACTCACACAGCTACCTCATTGCGCTTCTTTTTTTCTTTGCGTCATGTGCTGTTTGGGGAGTGTTTTTTGGAAGGGCCATCCTGCGTGACACTGCAGTGCCACTCCTAGATGGGCCCGGTGTTTGTGTCGGCCACTAGGGTCGCTTATCTTACTCACACAGCTACCTCATTGCGCCTCTTTTTTTCTTTGCGTCATGTGCTGTTTGGGGAGTGTTTTTTGGAAGGGCCATCCTGCGTGACACTGCAGTGCCACTCCTAGATGGGCCCGGTGTTTGTGTCGGCCACTAGGGTCGCTTATCTTACTCACACAGCTACCTCATTGCGCTTCTTTTTTTCTTTGCGTCATGCGCTGTTTGGGGAGTGTTTTTTGGAAGGGCCATCCTGCGTGACACTGCAGTGCCACTCCTAGATGGGCCAGGTGTTTGTGTCGGCCACTAGGGTCGCTTATCTTACTCACACAGCTACCTCATTGCGCCTCTTTTTTTCTTTGCGTCATGTGCTGTTTGGGGAGTGTTTTTTGGAAGGGCCATCCTGCGTGACACTGCAGTGCCACTCCTAGATGGGCCCGGTGTTTGTGTCGGCCACTAGGGTCGCTTATCTTACTCACACAGCTACCTCATTGCGCTTCTTTTTTTCTTTGCATCATGTGCTGTTTGGGGAGTGTTTTTTGGAAGGGCCATCCTGCGTGACACTGCAGTGCCACTCCTAGATGGGCCAGGTGTTTGTGTCGGCCACTAGGGTCGCTTATCTTACTCACACAGCTACCTCATTGCGCCTCTTTTTTTCTTTGCTTCATGTGCTGTTTGGGGAGTGTTTTTTGGAAGGGCCATCCTGCGTGACACTGCAGTGCCACTCCTAGATGGGCCCGGTGTTTGTGTCGGCCACTAGGGTCGCTTATCTTACTCACACAGCTACCTCATTGCGCCTCTTTTTTTCTTTGCGTCATGTGCTGTTTGGGGAGTGTTTTTTGGAAGGGCCATCCTGCGTGACACTGCAGTGCCACTCCTAGATGGGCCAGGTGTTTGTGTCGGCCACTAGGGTCGCTTAGCTTACTCATACAGCTACCTCATTGCGCCTCTTTTTTTCATTGCGTCATGTGCTGTTTGGGGAGTGTTTTTTGGAAGGGCCATCCTGCGTGACACTGCAGTGCCACTCCTAGATGGGCCCGGTGTTTGTGTCGGCCACTAGGGTCGCTTATCTTACTCACACAGCTACCTCATTGCGCCTCTTTTTTTCTTTGCGTCATGTGCTGTTTGGGGAGTGTTTTTTGGAAGGGCCATCCTGCGTGACACTGCAGTGCCACTCCTAGATGGGCCCGGTGTTTTTGTCGGCCACTAGGGTCGCTTAGCTTAGTCATCCAGCGACCTCGGTGCAAATTTTAGGACTAAAAATAATATTGTGAGGTGTGAGGTATTCAGAATAGACTGAAAATGAGTGGAAATTATGGTTTTTGAGGTTAATAATACTTTGGGATCAAAATGACCCCCAAATTCTATGATTTAAGCTGTTTTTTAGTGTTTTTTGAAAAAAACACCCGAATCCAAAACACACCCGAATCCGACAAAAAAAATTCGGTGAGGTTTTGCCAAAACGCGGTCGAACCCAAAACACGGCCGCGGAACCGAACCCAAAACCAAAACACAAAACCCGAAAAATTTCAAGTGCACATCTCTAGATCTTTTATGATATAATCAGAATATTCTCGGAAGATATAGTTTTACATAAATCATGCTGAGAATAATATTGATCTTACATAATATAATAAGAAAAAAAAACAAATACATTTTTTTCCCCATTACCTATTAACAGTAACTTAATTCTATTATTATTTCGCATTGGCTATGAAAATATAAATAAGATTAATTTATATAGAATAGAGATTGTCTTATATTAATTATAAATAGAGATATCATAGCCCGCAAAAGAATAACATATCTTATGTAAAGATGTATTTGTTTATACTAACCGATATAGAGGAGACGACGTGTCACAAGCCAGAAACCCCTCCACACACCCAAAGACAATAAGGAGACCCATATAAAAATGAACATGCACTTAAGTGCATGTACAAATCGATCTCATGATATAAACCATAAGCACATAATTGTTATATGAGATGCATTATATAATAATGCATCTCAAGAGTAATAGGTAGTCTGGAGTAAAAGACCCAGTGAGCATGTGACCCAAAAAGGGGTTACATATGTATTGGAAATGTACTTCATATGGTGTTATAAATCAAATTCAATGGTTTCATTTAATCCCTCGGGAACGAGGGTTTTCAACAGATGGATCCAGTAGTTTTCCCTTTGGCACAATTTCCTATATCTATCGCCCCCCCTAGGGGTGGATGGAATAGTTTCAATGCCTATGAGACGGACATCCTGCGGGTTCTTTTCATGAAATTCTGCAAAGTGTCTAGATACACTATGCAGAGAGTATCCCCTTAGAATATTGCGCCTATGTTCTAAAAATCGAATTTTCAATTTACGTGTGGTGCGTCCCACATAGATCAATTTGCAACTGCAGATTAATATATATATAACAAAGAAACTTGGTGAAAGATGCTGTTGTAAATCACTGACGGCTTGTCTACAATTTCTGTTTTGAGAATATGATCAGTATGGTCAATATGGTCAATTGCGACGCCTTAGACGCAATTGTAGTGAATATCATAATTATACTGCACAGGCAGATGAACTATCACTGTCTCTTGAGAATAAAGGGTACCCTCCTAAATTAATTCAGTCAGCTCGTGCACGAGTAGACCAGCTTGAAAGATAAGATCTTCTAGAGTACAGACCAAAGAATCAAAAATTTGAACAAGATCAACCGCACTTTTTTTCTAAGTACAATAATTCCTCTTGTCAAATAAGAAAAATTATTTCTAATCATTTTCTGATTTTACTTACTGATCATATTCTCAAAACAGAAATTGGAGACAAGCCGTCAGTGATTTTTAAACGATCTACCAATTTACAACAGCATCTTTCACCAAGTTTCTTTGTCGATAGAAGAACACAAATACAGTCAGATAATTCACTTAATTCTTCACAATGGCTGTCTAAAACAAGAGGCTGTTTTAAGTGTGGTGCGAATAAATGTATAACTTGTTCATATATACAGAATAAAACCAAATTTTTCTCATCATCAGACAATACACAATTTGCGATTGGTTCGTTTATCAATTGTAATAGTGTATTCGTTATATATATATTAATCTGCAGTTGCAAATTGATCTATGTGGGACGCACCACACGTAAATTGAAAATTCGAATTTTAGAACATAGGCGCAATATTCTAAGGGGATACTCTCTGCATAGTGTATCTAGACACTTTGCAGAATTTCATGAAAAGAACCCGCAGGATGTCCGTCTCATAGGCATTGAAACTATTTCATCCACCCCTAGGGGGGGGCGATAGATATAGGAAATTGTGCCAAAGGGAAAACTACTGGATCCATCTGTTGAAAACCCTCGTTCCCGAGGGATTAAATGAAACCATTGAATTTGATTTATAACACCATATGAAGTACATTTCCAATACATATGTAACCCCTTTTTGGGTCACATGCTCACTGGGTCTTTTACTCCAGACTACCTATTACTCTTGAGATGCATTATTATATAATGCATCTCATATAACAATTATGTGCTTATGGTTTATATCATGAGATCGATTTGTACATGCATTTAAGTGCATGTTAATTTTTATATGGGTCTCCTTATTGTCTTTGGGTGTGTGGAGGGGTTTCTGGCTTGTGACACGTCGTCTCCTCTATATCGGTTAGTATAAACAAATACATCTTTACATAAGATGTGTTATTCTTTTGCGGGCTATGATATCTCTATTTATAATTAATATAAGACAATCTCTATTCTATATAAATTAATCTTATTTATATTTTCATAGCCAATGCGAAATAATAATAGAATTAAGTTACTGTTAATAGGTAATGGGGAAAAAAATTTATTCGTTTTTTTTTCTTGTTATATTATGTAAGATCAATATTATTCTCAGCATGATTTATGTAAAACTATATCTTCCGAGAATATTCTGATTATATCATGAAAGATCAATACAATCTCCAGTATGATCCATTCAAAACTGGCTCTTATGATATCCTCGATCTCCCGTGCCATCGTATATCGTCTGATACTACATTTATAATATTTAGTTTATTTTATTTTATTTAACATAAGGTACAACTGTAAATTATTCACAAAATCACAAATCTATTTTCCTTGTTGTTATTAATATATAATTTTCTTTCCCCTATCCCGTTCCCTTGGTGTATCTTATGTTTATTTAAATCCTAATGAATCAATATACGGATAGCCATCTAACTTAAATAATGGAGAGTTGACCTTCTTGTTTGTGTTTAAATTAGGCTTTTATCAGCTGCACCTGGCAGCATGCATATTATGCTATATATAGGATGAATTCAGTGGAGGTAGTATTCCTTTGAAAAAGTCACGTTAACCGTGACGAAACGCATTAGGCTCCTCCCCTTTTGACTCTAACTCACCGGCACCACAGCTCTAAGGAACCTGCTTATAGCGGAGATTTTTCCATTTGCATGGTGATTTCAATACGATCTCTGCACTGTACCAGCCTACATTGTCCGACGGCTGCATTTGGCTACGGGACAGCGCCAGCATATACCATCTGACAGTCGCGTCTGACAGCGGGACAATGCCAGTCCGCATTCTCTGTTGGTAATATCTGACAGTGAGACGCCAGTATGCATCATATAAACGGCCAATTGGCTGCGGGACAGCGTTCAAGTTCCCATCAATTCAGTGCCAGTCACGGCTCCGGTTAATGCTACACCTACGAATTAACCGTGGAACAACGCTTCAGTCTCCATCAATTGCCAGCAGCGGCTGCAGTTAATACTACACCTGTCAATCTCTTCCGCAATCAGTGGTTACAGCGTATACTTCATTAATGTCCTGGAAGTTGCTTATCCTCCATGCTTAGGGCATCAAAAGGATTTCCACCAGCCCTAGGGGATACATCGGCAACAGTCCTACATCTGGGACTTACAGACTCAGGCGTAAGTTTGGATAAATTATTCCTTTATTGAACTTCTCCACCTAGCATCGCACTGTGGGCTTTATACAGGACTATACCGAGGACGCTCGGTATTATCAGCCCCTAGGAGAGGTAACAATATATACTGTCTACTATACATTTGATCGCTGGGTTCTCCTTTTCCCTCCAATTATTGGAGAAAAAGTTTTTGCTGTCTCTACATATTTTTAGTTATAACACATTGCAGAGAGAAAAGCTGTAACTATTTAGTTACAATATTGTTATAACCATAGAGAATATTAATCTACACCCTGAATCAGAGGATCCAAAATATAAGCCTTAGTTTGATACTGTGTGTATAGATAACGGTGTTTAGAGCATAATTATTAAGCTTTTTATATACGATCAATCTCATTTACTGTTGATGTACTTTTTATTATAATAAATATTTTATGTAGAAGATTGTCAACTCTTCACTATTTACACCTATTTACACCTATTTGCAACACCCCAAGCGCAGCCGGTTTTTCTTTTTTCTATATGTTGTGTTCATAGGCACATGCACAGTGCCTTCTTCGGCAGCGCTCAGGTGTGATTGCAATTAGTGTTTATTTATTTAGGCGCTGCCAGTAAGTTGTTTGAGTACTGCCGTATTAATCCATTCCCGTGGTACTGCTGTATAAGTCCAGTGGGGGTGTAGTATGTGTTGCAGGCGGTCAGGTTCCTGGTGACCAGCATACCAGCACCAGAATCCCGACCGCCGGCATACCGACAGCTGGGTGAGCGCAAATGAGCCCCTTTCAGGCTTGCTACGCTCGCCACGCTGTGGGCATGGTGGCGTGCTACGTGCACCACGCTATCTATTCTCCCTCCAGGGGGGCCATGGATCCCCAAGAGGGAGAAAATATGTCAGTATGCTGGTGGTCGGGATTCTGGCGCCGGTATGGTGGTCGTCGGGAGCCCAGCCGCCGGCAACCTGAAGACCACCCGTCCAGTGGTACTGCCATATATGTCCAGTGATACTGCCGTATAAGTCCAGTGATACTGCCATATAAGTCCAGTGATACTGCCGTATAAGTTCAGTCATGCGGTACTACCGTATAAGTCCAGTGGTACTGCCATATAAGTCCAGTGGTACTGCCATATAAGTCCAGTGGTACTGCCATATAAGTCCAGTTACATAGTTACATAGTTGTTGAGGTTGAAAAAAGACAAATGTCCATCGAGTTCAACCTATTGTACATTACATTAATTTATATATATTTTTTAAAATATTAATTAAATGCTGTATCCCTGGATATTTTTTTCAGCTAGAAATTTATCTAATCCATATTTAAACTTAAATAATTTAAATAAAGGAGCGCTTGTTGTGAGTTATACCGCTCATACCTGTAAAAAAATTGGGTTTGGTAATAATGTTTACAGCCCCTTTTAGAGGTGTTTTTGTTTAAGATGAGGATGTGGAGTAATGAGGATTCCAAATGTAAATTGATCCGGTAACAGAAGTGGGTAATGTTATTGTGCAGCTGTCCCGTCCTATCTAGCCCTGCTGTCCCTACCTTACAAGCCGCTGATCGCGGCTTGTTTCCGGTCTCCGGACCTGGTTTCCTCACCGCCAGTTAGCGGTATGTGAGCAAGTTGCTCTGCCGAGCGTCCAACGATGACGTGTAGCGGCGCCTCCTTCCTCCATCTCTCTTTAAACTTATTGATTGTCTCCACCATTACTACATTCTCTGGAAGAGAATTCCAAATCCTTACTGCTCTTACTGTGAAGAATCATTTTCTCCTTTGGGTATGGAATTTTTTCTCCTCTAACCTCAGTGGGTGTCCTCGTGTCCTATGTAGTGTTTTTCTGGTAAACAAATCGTTTGATAGATCCTTGTATTGTCCCTTAATGTATTTATAAATATTAATGATGTCCCCTCTCTGTCACCTCTTTTCCATTGTGAACATATTAAGCCTTTTAAGTCTTTCCTCGTAGTCCAATGCCTCTAACCCCTTAACCAGTTTGGTGGCTCTCCTCTGAACCATTTCGAGTTGCAAGATATCTTTTTTTATAGTATGGTGCCCAAAACTGTACACAATATTCCAGGTGTGGCCGCACCAATGATTTATACAGTGGTAGGATTACACTCTCATCCCTTGTCTCCATACCCCGTTTTATGCATGATAACACCTTATTAGCCTTTGCTGCTGCATTTTGACATTGCAAACTGCTACCAAGTTTATTATTGATAAGCACACCCAGATCCTTTTCAACTACTGTTATCCCTACATTTTCCCCATTTAGTTTATAAGCTGCCTGATTGTTCTTAGTCCCAAGGTGCATAACTTTACATTTGTCTATATTGAACCTCATTCCTCATTTGTCTGCCCAGGCCTCCAGTCTAGTTAAGTCATTTTGTATGGACTCAACATCCTTGTCTGAATGAATTATTCTACATAATTTAGTGTCATCTGCAAAAATTGACACTGTGCTTTCCAGTCCCACACATAGTTTATTAATGAATATATTAAACAGCAATGGCCCGAGTACTGAGCCCTGCGATTTTCCACTGAGTACTGAAGCCCATTCAGAGTACATCCCATTAACCCCCACTCGCTGTTCCCTATTAAACAGCCAATTACTCACCCAAGTACAGATAGTATTTCCCACCCCAAGCTCTCTTAGTTTGAGGATTAGTCTCCTGTGTGGAACTTTGTCAAAAGCCTTAGAGAAGTCGAAAAAGATCACATCCACTGCATGACCCTTATCAATATTATTGCTCACTTTCTCGTAGAAGCTTATTAAGTTAGTTTGACATGACCTGTCCTTCACAAATCCATGTTGATTCCTAGTAATAACCCTGGAGGTATCCAAGTACTCTAGAATGCTATCCCTTAATATACCTTCTAGTATTTTCCCCACTATAGATGTCAAGCTAACTGGTCTATAGTTCCCGGGGAGCGTTTTAATACCCTTTTTAAATATTGGGACTACCTCTGCTACACGCCAGTTCTTTGGTATCATTCCTGATCTAATTGATTAGCTGAAGATCAAATATAGAGGTTTCGATATCTCTACATTGAGTTCCATAAAAACCCTGGGGTGGAGTCCATCTGGCCCAGCAGATTTATTTATCTTAATTTTACTCAGTCTCTCCTGGCTTACTCCCTCGTTTAAGCAAGTACCAAGCAATGGGTCATTATTATTATTTATGTCAACCTGTCCTCTTTCGTGAATATTGATGAAAATAATTTATTAAATAAAACTGCTTTTTCCCTATCATCATTAATCAAGACATCCAACTTACCCTTTAAGGGCCCAATATTCTCCCTTTTCAACTTTTTACCGTTTATATACTTAAAGAACTTTTTTGGGTTTGTTTTACTCTCTTTTGCGATTTGTTTTTCGTTTTCTATTTTAGCTGCTCTAATCGCTTTTTTGCATTTATTGTTACATTCCTTGTAGAACTGGAATGATTCCACCTTTCTGTCAGACTTAAATGCTTTAAAAAAATATGCCTCTTTTTATCCATTTGTTCCTTGACTTTTTTATTAAGCCACATCGGTTTGGATTTCCTACTTCTGTTTTTGTTGACTTTGGGAATATATAAATTAGTGTACTTATTGAGCGCAGTTGTAAAAATGTTCCACATTTAAGCAGTATTCTTACCATGAAATACAATTTCCCAATTAATCTCCTTCATTGCTTGTTTCAGCAATGTGAAATTGCTTTCCTAAAGTTAAAAAATCTTGGTTAAACCCTTATATTGTTGTTTTTGAAAGTTGATATCGAATGTGATCATATTGTGATCGCTAATTCCTAGGGTCTCCCCTACTTTAGTATTTGTTATTATTTCCTCATTATTTGTTAGTACTAGGTCCAGTATAGCCCCTTGCCTAGTTGGCTCCTCAATTACCTGTGACAAGTAATGATATTTTAGCATGTTTAAGAACCTGTTACCCCTAGCTGTATTTACTGTTTTGGTGTTCCAGTTTATGTTCGGGTAATTGAAGTCCCCAACAATAACGACGTCCCCCATACCCGCAGCTTTTTCAATTTGCTGCAAGAGTAGTAAATTCGTCCTCCTCACTAATATCTGGTGGTTTATAGCATGTCCCTATTAAAAGTTTTTTTGTATTTTTACCCCCACTCGAAATCTCAACCCATAATGACTGTACGTTATCTCCAGTCCCCTCGTAACTGACCTCCTTTAAATATGGTTTTAAGAATGGTTTAACATAGAGACAAACACCCCCTCCCTTTTTATTAATCCTATCTCTCCTGAAGAGAGTGAATCCCTTGATGTTTTGCCATCCAGTCGTGAGAATCGTCCCACCATGTTTCAGTACTGCCTATTATGTCATAATGGTCATTATGTGCAATTGCCTATAATTCCCCATTTTATTTGTTAGTCTTCTTGCATTTGCAATCAGACACTTAAGTTTGTTAATTCCCTGATCCGCAAGTTCTGTTGTACATGACATTTCCTTAGGAACCATGGTATCCCTTAAATTACTATTGCTGACTCTTTCACTCCTTCCCCCCTCTCCACCCCATTATACTTTATACATCTCACTATTCTTTTCTCTCTAGTTGTCCCACTAATTATTTCTAATCCCTCCACCCAGGCACCTAGTTTAAAATCTCCTCCAACCTTCTAACCATCCTTCCCCCCAGCACCACTGCCCCCTCCTCATTCAGGTACAATCCATCACGTCCAAAAAGATGGTGCCTGACTGAGAAGTCCGCCCAGTGTTCTAAGAACACAAACCCTTCCTTTTTACACCAGTCTCTAAGCCACACATTTACCTCCCTAATCTCCCTCTGCCTTCCTGGACTAGCGCGTGGCACAGGTAATATTTCAGAGAATATTACCTTAGATGTCCTTGCCTTTAATTTTTGTCCTAGGTCCCTATAATCTCTCTTAAGGACATCCCACCTTCCACTAACTTTGTCATTGGTGCCGACGTGCACCAAGACCGCCGGGTCATTCCTGGCCCCTCCTAACAATCTTTCTACCCGGTCCACAATGTGCCGTACCCGAGCACCCGGGAGACTGTTTTCCTGATAATAGAATCCCCTACTACCACAATTTGACTAGGTACCCCACTTTCTTTTTTTCCCTTTGTCCTTGAGGGACCACTCCTCTGGTTGCTAAAGGGAGTGGTATCCTCCAGTGCCGTCATTTCCTCACTGCAATCCCCAGAATCTTCATCCAGTCGGGCGAATTTATTGGGGTTTGGCAGGTCGGAGATGTCCTGTCTCCCCTCCCCATCTTCTTCTTCCTTCTAACCGTGACCCAGCTTGCTACCTGATTGCTACCTGATTGTCCTTGTCCCCTTGCAACTCCTCCAGCATTCTATCTAAGCTCAGTTCGAGATTGTGAATACGCCTCAGTCTCATAACGGTTTGCTCTAAATCAGTTACCTGGGCTTCCAGGGCAACTGTTCGCGCACACCTCGCGCAGATGTATTCACACTGGGCCGCTTGCTCCAGTTGCGCATACATCATACACGACATGCACTGAGTGAGATTCCCAACCACGGACTCCCCCATTATGTCTAAAATGAAACTCTAACTCCCTGTCCTTTTTATAAAAACAATACAATATAATACAGACAATACCGACTATGTATTACAATACAACTTAGTTCGGACTATGCTACACAACACAATACTAAAGCCGCAGGAGTGGCTGGAGAAACGGTGGAGTGGCCAGACGCTGGGCGTGTTTGTGACGTCAAACCAGGAACTAAACGGACTGAGGAGATCGCAATCTAGGAGTAGGTCTGGAGCTACTCAGATACTGCAAGGAAATACTTAATAGCAGAATTGCTTTTCTTTTGTTAGCAATTCTGCTATGCTAAGATACACTCCTAGAGGGCGGCGGCTTTTTGTTTGCATTTCTGCTAAAAGTAGCTAGCGAGCGAACAACTCGGAATGAGGGCCAGTGTACTCAGTGTCCTGAAAAATGCAGTTGTACCCACTGTACACTTAACTATGGACATGTGGAGCAGGGCAAACTAAGGACTACATGACTGTGACAGCCCATTGGGTGGATGTATTGCCTCCCGCAGCAACAACAGCAGCGGCAAAAGTAGCAGCATCTCACAAATGCCAGCTCGTTCCTAGGCAGGCTATGCTGTGTATCCCCGGTTTTCGTAAGAGGCACACCGCTGACAACCTCTTACGGAAACTGAGTGACATCATCGCACATTGGCTTACCCCACTTAGACTCTCCTGGAGATTTGTGATATTGGACAACACCACCAATATTGTGCGGGCATTACATCTGGGCAAATTCCAGCACGTCCCATATTTTGCACATACAATTAATTTGGTGGTGTATAATTTTTTGAGAAATGACATGGGCGTGCAGGAGATGCTGTCGGTGGCGCAAAAAATTGTAGGCCAGTTTCGACATTTAGCCACTGTGTGTCACTCCTAGATGGGCCAGGTGTTTGTGCCGCACACTTGTTTCGCTTTGCTTAGTCATACAGCTACCTCATTGCACCTCTTTTACTTATTTGCATCATGTGCTGTTTGGGGCCTAGTTTTTTTAAGTGCCATCCTGTCTGCCACTGCAGGGCCACTGCTAGATGGACCAGGTGTTTGTGCCGCACACTTGTGTCGCTTATCTTAGACATCCAGCTACCTCATTGTACCTCTTTTTCTTCTTTGCATGATGTGCTGTTTGGGGCCTATTTTTTTAAATCTGCCATCCTGTCTGCCACTGCAGTGCCACTCCTAGATGGGCCAGGTGTTTGTGCCGCCCACTTGGGTCACTTAGCTTAGTCATCCAGCGACCTCGGTGTAACATTTTGGCCTAAAAACAATATTATATTATGTGAGGTGTTCAGAATAAACTGGAAATGAGTGGAAATTAATGTTATTGAGGTTAATAATACCGTAGGATCAAAATGACCCCCAAATTCTGTGATTTTAGCAATTTTTGTGTTTTTTCAAAAATCATCCAGATCCAAAACCAAACCCCGAAATGGTGGTTTTGGTAAAACCAATTCAGATCCAAAACAGGAGCTGGGATCCAGATCAAAAACACAAAACACAAAAAGTGCTGGCCGCACATCTCTAAATGTCACAGAGGTACTGGTTGACTGCCTGCAGCTAAATGCATTGTTAAGCTGCCTACAGCTGAATGCAATGTGATGTCACAGAGGTACTGTACTATCTATTTTCCTGCAGATGAATGCATTGTGATGTTATAAATGTTTTGTTGATTTCACAGAGGCACTGTCTAGCTGCCTGCTGCTGAATGCATTGTGGTGTCACAGAGGTAATGATCAATCCACAGAGGTACTGTCTAGATGCCTGCAGCTGAATGCATGGTGATGTCACAGAGGTACTTTCTAGCCTTCTGCAGCTGAATGAATTGTGATATTAAAGGGGATCAGTACTAAATGCATACCGACCACACAATCCCGACCACACAATCCTGACAGGGGTGGCGAGCGGAACGCAGCCCCTTGCGGGCTCGCCACGCTGCGGGCACGGTGCCTCGCTACGCTCGGCACACTATTATATTCTCCCTCTATGGGTGTCGTGGACACCCACGGAGGGAGAATATGTCGGGATTGTGGTGGTCAGGATTCCGGCGTCGGTATTTTGACCGCCGGGATTCCGGACGGCGGCATCTTGACCGCATCCCTATTACAGAGGTACTGTCAATCTCCCTGCAGCTGAATGCATTGTGATATAATAGAGTCACTTTTAATACACAGAAGTACTGACTAGCTGCCTGCAATTGAATGCACTGTGATGTCGCAGAGGTACTGTTGATATCACAGAAGTACTGACTGTCTATTTGCCTGCAGCTGAATGCATTGTGATGTCACAGACAGAGTTACTGTTGATACACAGCGGTGCTACCTTCCTCCAGCAGAATGCACTTGGATATCACAGAGGTATTGTCTAACTGCCTGCAGCTGCATGCATTGTGATGTCATAGAGGTACTGCTTAGATGCCTGCAGCTGAATGCAATGTGATGTCACCAACATACTTTCTTGCTGTTTGCAGCTGAATGCATTGTGATGTCGTGTAATGTGAATAACGGACACTACTGTGCCATGTAATGTGAATAACGGACACTACCAGTGGCGGATTTAGGGGGGGGGGGGGCACAAAGGCACATGCCCCCCCTGTCGTTCATTTTTTTAAACAGCAAGCCCGCCCGTGTCCAGGATGAGGGAGTCAGCCTATTAGCCCTCCTGTCGGGCGCGGGGAGAGAGAGGTGAGGGAGAGACTACAGCAGTGGCGGTACACACCGTTATTAAGGGAGCTGAGCCGGCGGCTATATGCACACTCACCATTAGTAGCCGGCTCGCCGCCGCTCCGTGCACGGACGGCATGAAGCAAGAGATTCTGCCGGCGGCTCAGGCGGGGAGCAGAATTGTGCTAGTACACTTTAAAGCTACAGCGCCGTAGCTTTAAAGTGTGCTAGCACAATCCTGCTCCCCGCCTGAGCCGCCGGCATAGTCTGGTGGTTCTGGCATGGCCCGGAACTGCCCTCTCTTCTGCTCCCTGCCTGCGGGGAAGAGATCTGTGCTGGGTCCCCAAGATATCACCGTTGCTCCTGCCTGGGACATACCGTTGGTCTGAGGTCTCAGCTATGTAGAAGGTACAGTGGAGTTCCAGCTTTTGCCTCAGTGGCAGTTATCTACAGTACATAGTAAGAGGCTATTCAGAGGTGGATGCAGACGTCTTAAAATTGGGCAATTTTCGGATGTCTGCGCACGCTCATCGGCTGCAGTACGTGTGCACAATCAATCATTATGCGATCGCATCCTGGAAGGATGCCTTTGCATCATGATTGCAGACGGCAAGGTTCTGGGGGGCGGCAATGCGGTATTGGGGGGAGTGCACCATAAAATGCAGGCTTGTCATGGCCATTTTTGGGGCTGGCCAATGATGTCGCCTGCGTTTCCTGAGATTGCATGGCGGCGGTGCACCTGCCTGCGCAGCCATGAGGTCGACCTCTATTTGAGTTTTTCACACTGTGATGTAAATAGAATTGCGATCCCATCGTGGGGCGGCACCAAACATGCTGGGCGACTTTGCCATGTACTGGGCGGCTCCCCACCGCATACGATTTTATTGGTTCTCAGATTTTGCTAAAATAGCAAAATTTGCGACTAACTCAGAATAACCCCCAATGTCCTTATTATTAAGGTATACCAGTAAAATATAGTAATTACAGGTTGTTGTTTTTTGCTAAGCAACTAGGGTGACAATATATAAAGGGTCGGCTTAAATTCAGGCTGGCATTGGTGATCACTAAAAGTGGCTGTGAGTGATGGAGAAGGGATAGCAGAAGCAGAGAGTGTATACAATAGTTTGTCTTATTTCTATTAGCTGTTCAGCAGTGACCCAGTTTGCATGTGGTTTAGATAGTGGCAAAGTAGCTACAGGACTGGGGATGTTATATGGTATATGGTGCTGTGGATGGCACTTTGCCTGATTCCTGTGCCACCCCAGACAGCCATTGCTCCTGGAAGGTCCAGGCAGCTCTGGTTGGGGAAAGCCGGGGACATCTCCTCCAACATGGAACTGGGAGAGGCCGTTCCCGCTAACAGAACACTCTGTTTACTGGTGAGGACTCTCATTATATGAATACACCTTACTGCACCTGTCCTGTGTAATTAGCAATTATACCATGTATGTCCTGTACCATGCAAGGACGTAGCTATAGTGGGTTCAAGGGGTGCCATCGCTACAGATCCCAGAGGCTTATTGGGCCTAGGTTACCATCTGTCTCTCCAAAGCATTAACCTCTCCCCGTCAACCTCTGCATCTCCCTGTCACCCGCTTCTTATCCCTGTCAGTCTCTCCCCATTACCTTCTCCCTGTCACCCACTGCCTTTTCCCATAACCCTTTCCTGTCACTCGCTACCTCTCCATCTCCCACTATCTCTCCCCGTCACCTCTCTCCTGTCACCAACTGCAACACCCCGTCATCCTCCATGTCACCCACAGTCCCCTCCAGGCATCACTCACTTCCTCCACCTGCAACCCATTCCCTGGCATCACCCACTGCCTCCCGCTGTCATCCATTCCCTGAAGTCACCCACTGTCTCTCACTGTCACACTCTGCTTGTCCCTGTATCCCATTGCCTCTCAGTCACCCATTGCCTCACCCTCTGCCTCTACCCTGTGTCACTATCTCTCTATCACCCTATTTTTCCTGTCACCCTCTGTCTTTCCAAGGCATCACCCGCTCCCCATCATTACATTTGAGGCCACGCCCCTTGCCGCGAGGCTATGCCCCTATTGAGAAACCTACACTCACTTTTCCAAGAACATGCGCCTTTGGCGTGCACAAGTAACACCCGCCTCTTCCTCATCATAGTGCCCCCCCTGTCATTTTGTTCTGGATCCGCCCCTGGACACTACTGTACCGTGTAATGTTAATTGGTACTATTCTGTGGCCAGCCCCTTTCCTGTAAAGCCACACCACTGTATTATTGGCATGCATCTTCGGGGTGCACTGTCCCTATTTTAAATATGGTGGGAATAGGGGCACCAATTATTTTTCTGGCACAAGGCACCAAAATATCTAATTACAGCACTGGACTATAGTACAATATATGTACATGGTAAACAGTAGCCTTCCAATTAATATGTAGTAAAATATGGTCAAAAAGGAGAGCCATTTTTCTTGCTATTTGTTTGAAAAGCAGAGACTGGGAGGAGGGGGGGGGCGTTAAAGTAGGGTTGCTGTGATTTATAGAATTCTTTACATAGTTGATACTGAAGTTGGTGCTAATATTATTAGACTTATATTTTTACATTTAACATTAATACTGTATGTGTACATTACAAAAAGGAACTGAAATTTACATGTGTTGATGCAGATGGCAGTGCTGCAGTTTGCTTTGTTCATTGGTAGTGCTGTAGTTTGCTTTGTGTGAAAACGTTGAGTGTTAAGTACTCTCCCTGTAAATTGATTAGCTGATTTGAGGCTCTGCAACTGTATTTTGTGTAGGTACAAAAAAGAATTTGAGATAAGCCTGTCCATTTAAAGGGGCTTATTTTGAGTCAAATAGTTTTCTTTGCATGGAAGCAAATAGCGAAATGTTAACACACAAAGGTGAATATAGTCAACTCAAACTGAGCTTGGCCAGATATGGCTTTGCATGAAATGGGCATTTTGGGGCAGGAACTGGGTGGTGACGATGTGATCACAAGGAACAGTTCTGGCTTGTGGGAGTGCTATGAGTAGGAGGCAGTCGATTTACCTGCTGTCAGGATTAGTGATGAGCGGGTTCGGTTTCTCGGAAACCGAACACCCCCGAACTTCACCCTTTTTACACGGGTCCGAGCCATACTCGGATTCTCCCGTATGGCTCGGTTAACCCGAGCGCGCCCGAACGTCATCATCCCGCTGTCGGATTCTCGCGAGATTCGGATTCTATATAAGCAGCCGCGCGTCGCCGCCATTTTCACTCGTGCATTGGAAATCTTAGGGAAAGGACGTGGCTGGCATCCTCTCCATTTATGTTGATGCATTGCAAATATTTTGTGCTTGCTTATTACTTAATTGTGGTGACTGGGGAGCAGCTGTATATAGGAGGAGTACAGTGCAGAGTTTTGCTGACAGTGACCACCAGTAATACGTTGTCTGCCTGAAAAACACTCCATATCTGTGCTCAGTGTGCTTCATATATCTGTGCTCACACTGCTTAATTGTGGGGACTGGGGAGCAGCTGTATTATATAGCAGGAGTACAGTGCAGAGTTTTGCTGACAGTGACCACCAGTATACGTTGTCTACCTGAAAAACACTCCATATCTGTGCTCAGTGTGCTGCTTTATTGTGGGGACTGGGGACCACCAGTATAATATTATATAGGAGGAGTACAGTGCAGAGTTTTGCTGACCAGTGACCACCAGTATATAATATATAGCATTACGGTACAGTAGGCCACTGCTGTACCTACCTCTGTGTCGTCATTAAGTATACTATCCATCTAGATTCTATACCTGTGGTGTATTTCAGTTGTGCAGTTTGTTGACACAGTGACCACCAGTATATATAGCAGTACGGTACGGAAGGCCACTGCTGTACCTACCTCTGTGTCGTCATTAAGTATACTATCCATCTACATTCTATACCTGTGGTGCATTTTAGTTTTGCAGTTTGCTGACACAGTGACCACCAGTATACTATATATAGCAGTACGGTACGGAAAGCCACTGCTGTACCTACCTCTGTGTCGTCATTAAGTATACTATCCATCTACATTCTATACCTGTGGTGCATTTTAGTTTTGCAGTTTGCTGACACAGTGACCACCAGTATACTATATATAGCAGTACGGTACGGAAGGCAACTGCTCTACCTACCTCTGTGTCGTCAAGTATACAATCCATCTAGATTCTATAACTGTGGTGCATTTTAGTTTTGCAGTTAGCTGACAGTGACCACCAGTATATATAGCAGTACGGTACGGAAGGCCACTGCTCTACCTACCTCTGTGTCGTCAAGTATACTATCCATCCATACCTGTGGTGCATTTCAGTTGTGCGCAGTATATATAGTAGTAGGCCATTGCTATTGATACTGGCATATAATTCCACACATTAAAAAATGGAGAACAAAAATGTGGAGGTTAAAATAGGGAAAGATCAAGATCCACTTCCACCTTGTGCTGAAGCTGCTGCCACTAGTTATGGCCGAGACGATGAAATGCCATCAACGTCGTCTGCCAAGGCCGATGCCCAATGTCTTAGTAGAGAGCATGTAAAATCCAAAAAACAAAAGTTCAGTAAAATTACCCAAAAATCAAAATTGAAAGCATCTGATGAGAAGCGTAAACTTGCCAATATGTCATTTACGACACGGAGTGGCAAGGAACGGCTGAGGCCCTGGCCTATGTTCTTGGCTAGTGGTTCAGATTCACATGAGGATGGAAGCACTCATCCTCTCGCTAGAAAAATTAAAAGACTTAAGCTGGCAAAAGCACAGCAAAGAACTGTGCATTCTTCTAAATCACAAATCCCCAAGGAGAGTCCAATTGTGTCGGTTGCGATGCCTGACCTTCCCAACACTGGACGGGAAGAGCTTGCGCCTTCCACCATTTGCACGCCCCCTGCAAGTGCTGGAAGGAGTACCCGCAGTCCAGTTCCTGATAGTCAAATTGAAGATGTCACTGTTGAAGTACACCAGGATGAGGATATGGGTGTTGCTGGCGCTGGGGAGGAAATTGACAAGGAGGATTCTGATGGTGAGGTGGTTTGTTTAAGTCAGGCACCCGGGGAGACACCTGTTGTCCGTGGCACGAATATGGCCATTGACATGCCTGGTGAAAATAAAATAAAAATCACCTCTTCGGTGTGGAATTATTTCAACATAAATGCGGACAACAGGTGTCAAGCCGTGTGTTGCCTTTGTCAAGCTGTAATAAGTAGGGGTAAGGACGTTAACCACCTCGGAACATCCTCCCTTATACGTCACCTGCAGCGCATTCATCATAAGTCAGTGACAAGTTCAAAAGCTTTGGGTGACAGCGGAAGCAGTCCACTGACCACTAAATCCCTTCCTCTTGTAACCAAGCTCCTGCAAACCACACCACCAACTCCCTCAGTGTCAATTTCCTCCTTACCCAGGAAAGCCAATAGTCCTGCAGGCCATGTCACTGGCAGGTCTGACGAGTCCTCTCCTGCCTGGGATTCCTCTGATGCATCCTTGAGTGTAACGCCTACTGCTGCTGGCACTGCTGTTGTAGCTGCTGGGAGTCGATCGTCATCCCAGAGGGGAAGTCGGAAGACCACTTGTACTACTTCCAGTAAGCAATTGACTGTCCAACAGTCCTTTGCGAGGAAGATGAAGTATCACAGCAGTCATCCTGCTGCAAAGCAGATAACTCAGGCTTTGGCAGCCTGGGCGGTGAGAAACGTGGTTCCGGTATCCACCGTTAATTCAGAGGCAACTAGAGACTTGATTGAGGTACTGTGTCCCCGGTACCAAATACCATCTAGGTTCCATTTCTCAAGGCAGGCGATACCAAAAATGTACACAGACCTCAGAAAAAGAGTCATCAGTGTCCTAAAAAATGCAGTTGTACCCAATGTCCACTTAACTACGGACATGTGGACAAGTGGAGCAGGGCAGACTCAGGACTATATGACTGTGACAGCCCACTGGGTAGATGTATTGCCTCCCGCAGCAAGAACAGCAGCGGTGGCACCAGTAGCAGCATCTTGCAAATGCCAACTCGTTCCTAGGCAGGCTTCGCTTTGTATCACCGCTTTCCAGAAGAGGCACACAGCTGACAACCTCTTACGGAAACTGAGGAAGATCATCGCAGAATGGCTTACCCCAATTGGACTCTCCCCTGGGGATTTGTGACATCGGACAACGCCAGCAATATTGTGAGTGCATTACATCTGGGCAAATTCCAGCACATCCCATGTTTTGCACATACATTGAATTTGGTGGTGCAGAATTATTTAAAAAATGACAGGGGCGTGCAAGAGATGCTGTCGGTGGCCCGAAGAATTGCGGGCCACTTTCGGCATTCACCCACCGCGTACAGAAGACTGGAGCACTACCAAACAGTCCTGAACCTGCCCCGCCATCATCTGAAGCAAGAGGTGGTAACGAGGTGGAATTCAACCCTCTATATGCTTCAGAGGATGGAGGAGCAGCAAAAGGCCATTCAAGCCTATACATCTGCCCACGATATAGGCAAAGGAGGGGGAATGCACCTGACTCAAGCGCAGTGGAGAATGATTTCAACGTTGTACAAGGTTCTGCAACCCTTTGAACTTGCCACACGTGAAGTCAGTTCAGACACTGCCAGCCTGAGTCAGGTCATTCCCCTCATCAGGCTTTTGCAGAAGAAGCTGGAGACATTGAAGGAGGAGCTAAAACAGAGCGATTCCGCTAGGCATGTGGGACTTGTGGATGGAGCCCTTAATTCGGTTAACCAGGATTCACGGGTGGTCAATCTGTTGAAATCAGAGCACTACATTTTGGCCACCGTGCTCGATCCTAGATTTAAAACCTATGTTGGATCTCTATTTCCGGCAGACACAAGTCTGCAGAGAGGGAGTGTGATCAAAGGCGCCTAATAATTTAGGAGGAAAGTTTAGAAGTGATATACATAATAAAATATTAAATGAATAAACAAAGTTGCAATTATACTTAGGGGTTCTTTTAGATGCTCTCAATCAGTTATTGATGCTGAGAGTGGATTTTACACTTTTAAATTAGTTTTTGACCATCTAAAGGTATTTTCTGGAGGTATTTGCTTTACAGAGGGGATTCCGGACTACCCTCTTGTATTGGAGTGTTTTCAATCACATCTCCCTATACCCCTATTTCTTACCTGATGAATAAGGTCCAAGTGTAATCAATTGTAATTTTAATTTTGACTCATGTCAAATAAAAACTTTTTATTTTAAATCTACATCGTTAGACCACTTTTTCTAAAAGACCTTGAAAGATACCTTTATATGTGGAGAACATCTACTGGACATGTGAGTGAGGTACGCTGTACCTAAAATTACTTGATCGAATAAAGATACCGTTATATGTTTGCTCCTACTATACACTATGTGAGTTTCGGTACGTCTTGAACTCTAGGAAAATTTGGTGGCGAGATTCTATCCTTCCTACTATCAAGTCCCTCATTCACCAGGGCCTCATTTTCTGGACACCATTTTTATAAGACATTTACTCATTAATTGTATTACACATTGTTTTTTCTCAAATTTTTTTGTTTCTACATATCAATTGAGGACTCTCTGAGGATTTATACCACAGACGGATAACTGATTGAGAGCATCTAAAAGAACCCCTAAGTATAATTGCAACTTTGTTTATTCATTTAATATTTTATTATGTATATCACTTCTAAACTTTCCTCCTAAATTATTAGGCGCCTTTGATCACACTCCCTCACTCCTTTTCTCATTGTATCTCTACCTGTGTTGTGGGCAGGTTTAGGGGTGTGATTGGGCTGACTGGTCCCGTTGCGCCAGAGTTCACTTTTCCTCTTTATCTTGACAAGTCTGCAGAGGTTCAAAGACCTGCTGGTGAGAAAATTGACAAGTCAAGCGGAACGTGACCCGTCAACATCTCCTCCTTCACATTCTCCCGCAACTGGGGGTGCGAGGAAAAGGCTAAGAATTCCGAGCCCACCCGCTGGCGGTGATGCAGGGCAGTCTGGAGCGAGTGCTGACATCTGGTCCGGACTGAAGGACCTGCCAACGATTACTGACATGTCGTCTACTGTCACTGCATATGATTCTCTCACCATTGAAAGAATGATGGAGGATTATATGAGTGACCGCATCCAAGTAGGCACGTCAGACAGTCCGTACGTATACTGGCAGGAAAAAGAGGCAATTTGGAGGCCCTTGCACAAACTGGCTTTATTCTACCTAAGTTGCCCTCCCTCCAGTGTGTACTCCGAAAGAGTGTTTAGTGCAGCCGCTCACCTTGTCAGCAATCCGCGTACGAGGTTACTTCCAGAAAATGTGGAGAAGATGTTCATCAAAATGAATTATAATCAATTCCTCCGTGGAGACATTCACCAGCAATTGCCTCCAGAAAGTACACAGGGATCTGAGATGGTGGATTCCAGTGAGGACAAATTAATAATCTGTGAGGAGGGTGATGTACACAGTGAAAGGGGTGAGGAATCGGAGGATGATGATGAGGAGGACATCTTGCCTCTGTAGAGCCAGTTTGTGCATGGAGAGACTGATTGCTTCTTTTTTGGTGGGGGCCCAAACCAACTAGTCATTTCAGTCACAGTCGTGTGGCAGACCCTGTCGCTGAAATGATGGGTTTGTTAAAGTGTGCATGTCCTGTTTATACAACATAAGGGTGGGTGGGAGGGCCTAAGGACAATTCCATCTTGCACCTCTTTTTTCTTTCATTTTTCTTTGCATCATGTGCTGTTTGGGGACAATTTTTTTGAAGTGCCATCCTGTCTGACACTGCAGTGCCACTCCTAGATGGGCCAGGTGTTTGTGTCGGCCACTTGTGTCGCTTAGCTTAGTCACACAGCGACCTTGGTGCGCCTCTTTATTTCTTTGCATCATGTGCTGTTTGGGGACTATTTTTTTGAAGTGCCATCCTGTCTGACACTGCCATGCCACTCCTAGATGGGCCAGGTGTTTGTGTCGGCCACTTGTGTCGCTTAGCTTAGTCACACAGCGACCTTGGTGCGCCTCTTTTTTTCTTTGCATCATGTGCTGTTTGGGGACAATTTTTTTGGTGCCATCCTGGCTGACACTGCAGTGCCACTCCTAGATGGGCCAGGTGTTTGTGTCGGCCACTTGGGTCGCTTAGCTTAGTCACACAGCGACCTTGGTGCGCCTCTTTATTTCTTTGCATCATGTGCTGTTTGGGGACTATTTTTTTGAAGTGCCATCCTGTCTGACACTGCAGTGCCACTCCTAGATGGGCCAGGTGTTTGTGTCGGCCACTTGTGTCGCTTAGCTTAGTCACACAGCGACCTTGGTGCGCCTCTTTTTTTCTTTGCATCATGTGCTGTTTGGGGACAATTTTTTTGAAGTGCCATCCTGTCTGACACTGCAGTGCCACTCCTAGATGGGCCAGGTGTTTGTGTCGGCCACTTGTGTCGCTTAGCTTAGCCATCCAGCGACCTCGGTGCAAATTTTAGGACTAAAAATAATATTGTGAGGTGTTCAGAATAGACTGGAAATGAGTGGAAATTATGGTTATTGAGGTTAATAATACTATGGGATCAAAATGACCCCCAAATTCTATGATTTAAGCTGTTTTTTAGTTTTTTTTAAAAAAAACACGAATCCAAAACACACCCGAATCCGACAAAAAATTTTCAGTGAGGTTTTGCCAAAACGCGTCCGAATCCAAAACAAAAACACAAAACCCGAAAAATGTCCGGTGCACATCACTAGTCAGGATCCCAGCCATCAGAATACCAACTGCCGGAATCCCAACACCCGGTGAAATACCTTCAGTTGGAATTCCAAACGCCGGCTGGAATCCCCGCTTGAAGTCCCTTGGTTTCTTACATTAGCCCTATGGAAATTCAAATTAACATAAGGTAGTAAAATAGAATTTATTTCTAGCATGGTTGTACATGCCTACACTGTGACTGGCAGTGACTTCCTATTGAAAGTGCTACCTACCAGTCACCCACAGGATAAGCAGTCCCATTGGGAGGCGTTTTCTTCCTCTGGGACTGCCAGTACTGGATTTAATTAGGAAAGAGCATGGTTTCTGTGGGAAGCCACTTCCTGCCTTTTGGGCAGACCTATCGGGCTTCTATGGTCTGCAGCTGACTCAGTCCATAGAAGCCTGGGGTGTTGCGCATCACAGTCCCACCGCCACTTATGCACATTCACCAGTCCGGGCACTTGCCACATCCAAAGAGGTAGGAGCCACTGCTGATTTTAACTAATATCAACCAAGGGGGATGTGGTTTGCCGAAGTGATATATGTAGATTATATTAATTCCTATTAGATCTGATGCAGTTAGGTTCACCCACTCATCCCTCTCCCTGTTGATAGCTGGATGTTGTGATGGATTTTGTTTGATTGGTGTGATTAGATTTTCTTGAAGAAAAGCACCATCATTACATGATACATGTGGGTCAGGAGGTGGTTGCAGACTACTGACTGGGGTAAGCTAGTGTTACTACCTATTAGGTGCACCCTAGCGAGTGGTAATGGTTTTCACACTAACTCTGGCTGTGGCATGTTTTGCGTGTCACCAAATACAAGTTTCTGTATCTTTATTTGTAGGTTAAGTGCTTATTAGTATAAGTGTAAGAGATTATTGCAAAGGATAAAACTTCTCAACCAATAGTCATCTAAGGGTGGGATGTACTAACCTCTCCCGCCACGTTCACTACTTTTCACTGAGCTCCACACACAAAGATAGAGCCTTGCGCATCTAGCCTTCTCTGGTGTGCCATGGTGCACCAAGGCTTATTAGCATAAGCCTTTCATCTATTGTTCTCAGATGCAATACAATACAGAGAGGACAATACAGCAGGGGATTAAGTCAATACAGCAGGGGATTAAGTCCGACTACACTGGCTCAATTAATCCTATAAAAGGGATAGATGAGCAGGGCTCCATCTGTATTCTCCACTGTAACATGTCTCCAACTTCCCCTCCCGACGCTGCTTTTCGCTGCTTGTTTACGCATGCACCACCTCTTCACCGCCGCAGCCACTCAGTTCTCAGCTTTGTTGCGCTCCCCCTCAGCTATTCTCTTGTGCATGCGCACATGCCACAGCATCCCGAGCAAAGGGGGATTGCGGCATCAACAAAGCTTAGACCTGAGTGGCCGCAGCGGTGAAGAAGCGGTGCTTGTGTAAACAAACAGTGAATAGCAGTGACGGGAGGGGGAGCTGGAGACAGGTTACCATGGAGAATATGTGGGGAGCGCAGAGAAAAGCAGTTAACGCGGTGGGAGAGGTTAGTACATCCCGCCCATATATACACATCACCTTACTGCTTGCTCAATCACTTAAAACATTAACAAATATCTGCAAATATATACAGTGTGTCTGACATGCTAAACACATGTACAAAACATCATTACAACAAAAAACAATGTTTACTGCTGTAAATCTACTCCTTGCAATTCAAATATAGTTAACAATACATGTACTGTATATAACAAACCACTGCATTAGTTGCATAGATTTCTAATGATAACTTCATTGACACATGTGGTTATATTTACTAAGCACTGTTTTGCATTTTCTATGGTTTTATGACGTTTATTGTAGGACTTGCATCCTGCTGATTTTTCTAAATCCCAAGCTGACATAAAACTACAAATACGTCAGACTTTAGACTACAAGATAACATCAGCTCACCATCAATGTTTCAACTATTAAAACAGCTTTTTTCAACAACTGTGCAACACTCTCAGATGTGCCGCACAGCCGGCAGAGAGTCCCTCTGCCCAGCTGCTGCAGTCATCACTAATGAGATCAGACAGTGCTGGGCACTTCCGCGGCCTGACCCGTGACCTACATAGATGCCGCATGACTCACAGTACACGCACACTATGTTGCCTTCCAGTTTGCTCACTCACCTTGTCCCTAACTGCTCCATGCTGTTGACACTCCAACTGAATGAACTCCCACCCTTGAGGCAGGTAGAGGGATAGCTGAACGTCACATCTTCTGACACACTGGTAGGAGCCAGTGTATTTTTTATATTTTAATAATGCTGTGGGGGTCCAATGTGTGGAATTACTGTGCGGGGGCAATGTGTAAAATTACTATGGGGGACAGTGTGTGGTGGCATTACAATGGAGGGCAGTGTGTGGTGGTATTACTATGAGGGGCAATGTATGGAATTTCTGTGGTGGACAGTGCATTTGTTTAATTACTGTGGGGGCCAATGTGTGTGTGCTTTTCCCCTTGGGTGCCAATATATGTTTGTTTTATTTCCCTGTGTGTTTTTTCTTCTGTGCGGTACTAATGGCGTGCCTTTCAAATCTTGTTCAGTGTGCTGTGAGATCTATTTCCTCTGATGAAACGACCAGTGCTAAGGTCGAGAAATGCGTTAGGTACAGTATCGGAGTGACCCCTCCAGCAGACCATCCATTTACTGCCTCAAATTGTTTGGAAACGACTTGCACAGCCTTCAGCCTAAACCCGTCGGAAGTGATTCCATCCACTCGATTCCAGCCTCAAAGGACTACCCAGCTGCACTGTCTGGGAAGCACTCAGGCAGCACAGCAAACGGCGGTTCGTGGACCACAAGCGGCGGAGGTCCGGTGCTATCCCAGCCAGATGGTTACTGCAAGCGGCGGCTATAAGAGGGACGAGGCAGTTGTCCACACGATATCCTGATCACACAGCCATTTGCATTAGCGGCTACACGAGGATCGGAGCCACTTAGCTGTACGGGACCTTTCAACCATATCACCAACGACCAGTTACATTACCAGACTGGAACGGTGTGAAAGTGGATTTCAGCCCTATGGTGATCCCTACTCCAATACTGACATAAATTCACGGAACCTTGTCAATTCACAGGTACTTTATCACACTACATTTATATTGGCTTTTTGGATGTACCTTTATTAAGAGCCAATTATATCTATAAATCATTACAGGCTGGCCAGCCACTGAGGATATTATTTATATATTGATACATTATAAAGAACTGTGAAGTGAGTCACTCCCTGAACTGCTACATTAATACAAGTTCAGGAACAGTTACAATTTGAAAGAGACTGTTACATTTGTATCCAATACTGCTTTTTTAAATTACTAGGTGTATATGGGAGTGTCAATAGATGGTTTTGGTTTCTAACAATATGCACTATAAAAGGTGGTATTATTTGATACATTAATACATTAATGTGGTCACTCTAAGTATTGTATTTTAGTGAATTTTATCAATTAATTGGACAATTAATAAACCTTTTTAATTGATATCTAAATTGACTCTTCCTTCTGCGCACAGATTGGTTTTTGCTATTTCTTGTATTGAGATTCATTAAAAGCTTCTTCCCACTAGCTGTCCACCAGCTGAACAATATATAAAAAGTATAATATGTCTAATATGTCTACTCTATCGTACAGTTGCAATGTGCAGTATGAACTCATGTGTGTAATGTTTTTAATGTATGCTCTGTTTTTTCCAGCCTTCTTATGCTATGTATTCCCCCTTCATGTTGCTGCTTGGCGATGCACTGTACCGCAAAACAATTCCTAGTGTACGTGAGTACATCTGGCCAATAAAGCTGATTCTGATTCTGAGACTTGTTGGCAATAACTTTTAACAACTACAAAATGCTGTTTATGCAGCTCCCAAATTGCATTAGTTAACTTGTGTTACCACTACTAACTGCATTGTGTGTGTTTTACTGATTCAGTTATATGCAGATTAATGTTATTTGTCCCAGTGCAAAACTTGCAGCTAACTGAATCTTTCCTACAGTCTGTATATGTAAAAGTCTTAGCAGCACTGTGCCATTGAACAATGGCCCTCATTCCGAGTTGTTCGCTCGGTATTTTTCATCGCATCGCAATGAAAATCCGCTTAGTACGCATGCGCAATGTTCGCACTGCGACTGCGCCAAGTAACTTTGCTATGTAGAAAGTAATTTTACTCACGGCTTTTTCATCGCTCCGGCGAACGTAATGTGATTGACAGGAAATGGGTGTTACTGGGCGGAAACACGGCGTTTCAGGGGCGTGTGGCTGAAAACGCTACCGTTTCCGGAAAAAACGCAGGAGTGGCCGGAGAAACGGTGGGAGTGCCTGGGCGAACGCTGGGTGTGTTTGTGACGTCAACCAGGAACGACAAGCACTGAACTGATCGCACAGGCAGAGTAAGTCTGGAGCTACTCTGAAACTGCTAAGTAGTTAGTAATCGCAATATTGCGAATACATCGGTCGCAATTTTAAGAAGCTAAGATTCACTCCCAGTAGGCGGCGGCTTAGCGTGTGTAACTCTGCTAAATTCGCCTTGCGACCGATCAACTCGGAATGAGGGCCAATATCTCAGAGTATGGGAAAATCCCCCCAGCAACTGAAAAAATAGAAGTCCTAAAAATGCCATAACCCAAAACTTCATAGAGGTGATGGTCACAGAGTTTTATATAGTCATGGTCCCAGATTAGACTACTTGACGGTGAGTTTAAAACTGTTTTATGTTTGTATGCTCTGTTGCTAGGCCAGCTCAAATCAAATAAAAACAGATTAACACAAAATAAAATAATTTTCTTAGTCATTGATGGTCAGTACTTAAAATAAAACAATTCCATTCTACAGTATTTATTTGCATGAATCCTAACAATGGTGGTCATTCCGAGTTGTTTGCTTGTTGCCGTTTTTTGCAATGGAGCGATTAGGTGAAAAATGCGCATGTGCATGGTACGCAGCGCGCATGCATTCAGTAATTTAACACAGAACTTGGTAGATTTGCACAAGCTCGAGTGATGTTTTTTCATCGCTCCAGTGATCGTAGTCTGATTGACAGGAAGTGGGTGTTTCTGGGCGGAAACTGGCCATTTTCAGGGAGTGTGCTAAAAAACGCAGGTGTGCCAGGTAAAAACGCAGGAGTGGCTGGAGAAACGGGGGAGTGGCTGGCCGAACGCAGGGCATGTTTGTGACGTCAAACCAGGAACTAAACGGACTGAGGTGATCGCAATCTTGGAGTAGGTCTGGAGCTACTCAGAAACTGCATGAAAAAATTTTGTAGCAATTCTGCTAATCTTTCGTTCACAATTCTGCTAAGCTAAGATACACTCCCAGAGGGTGACGGCCTAGCGTTAGCAATGCTGCTAAAAGCAGCTAGCGAGCGAAAAACTCGGTATGAGGGTCAATTGCTCCAAATTAGCAGGACTTCCTGAAAACTTGAATTTGTGATACTGGTCCCAATGAAGGTGATTGAATGCAACTGCTTCTACCTAATCTAATCTTCAACCTAATCATGTACTGCTTATACTCAGTTTATAGCAATTGACAATCCAGCTAATTTTATTGATAGTCATGGTTGGAAAAATTCACTAATTCCTTACCTCACCTCATCAAATGAAACCCTTATTAAAAATTCATCACTTCAATGCAAACCATTTCCATCTGAGATTATTTAGATTATCTTTAACCAAAATTCAGTTACTCTTCAAGAGTAAATATTGTACAATATCGTTGTACATTTTAGAGCAATAAAAAATATGAATATTAATGAATGTAAATCCTATAAATAAAAAAAGAAAGAATACAACGCTTTTTTGGGTGCACTCTTAAAGTTAAGATAATGTATTAATTCTGATAAAAATTAACTTTTATTGATGACAATGTGTACATATAACCTAAAGTAAGTAAATATAGTGCCAATCACTTACATGGCAAAATCAATCTGGTTTTGCCATGGAAATGATTGCCACTTTAAAAAAAACAGGAGAATTTGACCAAAATATCTTGCTTTCTGATTCTCACAACCTATTACATTTCCCCCTTATCTGTGCTGGCTAGGCATTACCAGTTACCACAGTTTGCTGTTAATGTGATTCCAGCACCTACTGAACGAAAAAAAAACCTGTACTTATATGGAAAATTGTTCAAACAAAAGAATAAGTCACCTTGGGATATACAGAAGGCTCATCTACCCTTCTCTGCTGCACCTAGGTTGATAAAGCTGATTATCTTTACAGGAATGAAAGCTATACCTTAAACATACCTTAAATACACTTTAAACCTTTAGCCGCTGCGGCCGCTATACTTAATTCACACTATACGCACCTTTTACGCTATTAGCGTACAGAGTCCCGTACAGTGTACGGACTTTGCGTACACACGCCGCGCTGACAGTACAAAGTACTCACAGCGCGTACACACCCAGAGATACACTTTAAACCTTCTACAGCAATGCAATGCAATAATAATACACTTTAAACCTTAGCAGGGCAATGAGGACACGACACCAATTGTGATTTTACCGCTGGGTTCCGACACCACAGTGGATTATTACTGAAAGGGGGTTTACAATACAAATTATACACTACAATACAAGACAATATATAACAGAATAATGGCTACAGTCAATGTACATACGTGAGTATATTCGCGTGCGCTTCCCGGTCCGGTCCTCCGTCATCAAATAGATAACGTTGTGAGTTTGGTGCCAGGCCAGGCTGCAGCAGGCTTTATTTATACAATTCTTCCAAAAGCAATACAATGGATACTGTATTCCCTTTGTCCATTGGACACAGCAATGCACTTTAACAGTACAGGAGAGGTCATAGGTTGATTTGAAAAGGTAGGTGATGTCTTTCTCAACTGCTCTTGTGGGTGGTCTCCTCTGGATTCCTGCCGCATACATAATATACAGGTTATATCTATATTCTGCTTCTGCACATAACTATCCGCAGAAACATGCGATCTTCCGCAGACCAACACCGGAATGTTACCCTTAAAATACCCTACAGCTGGATACCAAATACCACCTTATAACCTTAGTCTGTCCCCTCTTATCCTGTAAAGGTGAATCCCTTTGTTCTGCAACCATTTAAACAGCTATAACTTTCTGAGATGGTGCAGGGAGACTATGTGTACATTGTGCACTATTTGGATTAAAAATGTAATGTGTTTTGATGGTTCTCCATGCGTACACAAACTCTGCTGTAAATACCCATACCACGCACCGATGCACAGGACTGCGGGAGCGACCATACGCAAATTGTGGATATGTGCATGCATGGCAGAACAAGTGCACGCGCAGTGGGCATGTGTGTGCAGTTTGTACGTGATGTGTGTTCTGCAATATTTTTCGACTTTGGCAGTCACCAATAACTGCCACTATCTAATCATTAAACAGAAAAATATCAATACAATATCTACAGACGATTGGATGGTCGGAGGATAGTTGTAGGCTGGAAATGTATGACCTAGTGGGATAGTAAAAAGCATGTATGTATGAATCCATGTCTGAGGGGCATGTATCATCGTGCCGTATATGTGTTAGATAAGCTTCGAGGTATTGCGAAGTATACCTTAAATCCTTCTTATCCCGTATTAAGGGTCTGTAAGTGGGCCGACGAACACTACCGAGCTCTTTTCGGCTTCTTGTTCCAACAAATGGGGTGCACATTTAGTTGATGATACATGGAGGGGGAACATATGTGAGTGCTAGTATATGTGGATATCACCTGTCGACTATGTGTGTCATTAACTGAAGGTTGTAGAGATGAAGATAAGACACATATCTAAAATACATTCACATAACATTTACATAAACATTCTTGGGTAGGGATGATGTATTTTCTGGATGGGAGTATCTGGGCAGAGGGGGAGACAAAGGAAAAACGGGTGAAAGAAACAGGCCATGGAATTCATTTGCAATCCTTATCATAACACTGTCTCTATGGATGGGTCATAAATTAAATTTGCTGCTACAGTATAACAATGCCCTCGCTCCTTAAACTCATCAAATTTGTGCCGTGCTTGCGTCGCGTCAGAATTCGAACACACCTAAATATCAAGCCAATAATAATGACAACTCCCAGGATACAAAGGAGAAACTTCCCTACACTCATAATAACATTTTGAGCCCACTCTCCTAATCCTGAGAACCAATTTCGTGGGTTCAACCATGAGACCCAGCCGATCAGCTCATTACCCACAGCCGAAAGGGTAAGGTTGTGTCTCCTCCAGAACTCCCACTTCAACTGCAAGATATCATCCATCTTTTGATCGATAATCTCCGTGGGGTCGTCAGTGTTGTTTGTAATATACGTACAGCACTTCACACCATATTGAGTTGCCAAAGTAACACAGTAACCACCCATCACGGCTCAATATAATAAAGGACCATCCTGTGCTGGATCAGTTCCATCTTGTAAGCTTGTAACTCCCTTCCCGTATAACTGAAGGTGTCGTCATACATCTGTTACACACACCAGTGCTAACAGGAGTATACCGGTGTATGAACAGAGAGGGAAGCGAAGCAAACGAACTCACAGACAGTATAACATAACATACACAGGAGGTGATGGAATAACTAATAAACACAAAGTGAACGGAGAAGCCCAAAGGCTCAGGAATTGGGTGTCTCCCTAGTGTCAGGAATGCTCAAATGGAATAGAGTGGACAATGAAGCGAGGTGTAGTGATTTAACATGTGGAGCACCTGAAATGATGTTGCTAAGAGCAACAGAAAAAACCCCAAAGGGTTACCAACGGGTGTGGGAATAAACTCCTTGGTCAGAGATAGAAATATAGACACAAGGAGAGTATCCACAATCCTAACCCCCACTTGCAGGGCACAGGTTCAGCTTACTGCCACTAAACTGACACCTGGACGCCCTGCACAGTGAGGGAGGATTAAGCAAGCAGGTCTGAGAGTACAGCCGCAAACCTGCTGGGTTCACAGAATAGCAAAAGAACCCCAGCAGGTCAAACAACTGACTCCAGTCTTACTGCTAGGTCCGGATTGGCAGAATGAAGTACTGAATCCCAAGGCCTATTCGCAGTAAGCAACAAGTAAATACAAAGTCACACAGTACTAGCTAACTCTCTGGAACTGACTAACAAACAAAGATTCAGCAGCATTTGCCTAGCCTGAGAGGATGGTTTATATAGCAGGTGCTGTCCACGCCCGACTCAGACCTCACAGACTGTGAGTACAAAACCAGCGCCGGATTCCCTGCCGTGCACAGAGCCTGTAACCACTACACAGTAAAAATCCGGACCGGAGTATCAGCTGCCCTCAGGTTACTTCGCTAACACTTGCCTCCCGGTTGCCATGGCGACGTGGCAGCACAGAGCAGGAGATCCTAACAGTACCCCCCCCTCTGACGAGGGGTCAAAGAACCCCTACCACCGGGTTTATCGGGGAACTGCGAGAAGAAAGAGCGTATCAGTCTGGGGGCATGAAGATCACAATTGCGCACCCACGACCGCTCCTCCGGGCCATACCCCTTCCAGTGCACCAAAAATGACAGCCGACCCCGAACCATCTTGGAGTCAAGAACCCTTTCAACCACAAACTCCCTCTGACCCCGTATCAGAAGAGGAAAAGGTCTTCCACTGGAAGAAGGATTACTAACCGCCAGTTTTAAAAGGCAACAATGAAATGTTTTATTGATACCCAATGAACGGGGCAGATCTAACTGAAATGCCACCGGATTGATAACCCTGGTGATCTTATAAGGGCCGATGAACCGGGGGCCTAACTTATGAGATGGCTGTCTCAACTTCAAATTTTTGGTGGACAACCAGACGAAGTCCCCTAATTTGAAGCTGCAGGGTCTTCTCCGCTTATCAAAAACCCTTTTGGTCACTAATGACACAGACACAAGGGCTTTCTTCACTTTCCTCCAAATACCCCTAAGGACCGAAACAACAGAGGAACCACCAGGCGTGGAATCCAGGGGGTCAAAAGAATTGGCCTTAGGATGATGCCCATACACACAAAGGAAGGGAGAGATCCCTGTAGCAGAGTGAGCCGCGTTGTAATAGGCAAACTCCGCCATGGACAGATGAGCATCCCAGTCAGTATGACACTTGGAGACATAACACCTGAGGAACTGCTCCAAGGACTGGTTCACCCTCTCAGTCTGCCCATTAGACTGTGGATGGTAGCCTGACGACAAGCTCACAGAAATCTGGAGATCAGAACAAAATGCCCTCCAGAATTTGGCCACAAACTGGGATCCACGGTCAGAGACCACATCAAGTGGCAACCCGTGGAGGCGCACAACATGCTGCATAAATAGCTCAGACAGGCGTCTGGCCGATGGCAACCCAACCAGTGGAACGAAATGCGCCATCTTCGAAAACCTGTCAACGACAACCCAAATGGCTGTCATCCCCGAGGATTTGGGCAAGTCCACCACAAAATCCATGGAAATGTGGGTCCATGGCTTAGACGGAATAGAGAGTAGATGTAATGGGCCGACAGGAACCCCTCTAGGAGTTTTATTTCGGGCACAAACGTCACATGCCCGAACCCACTGATCCACATCCCTAGCCACCGAGGGCCACCACACCGCCCTAGACAGCAACTCCCGAGTTCTGGCAATACCCGGATGCCCTGCCGACCTCTTGGCATGGAATTCCAGGAACACTCGCTGTCTTAACCTAGGAGGCACAAACAAAAGACCTACCGGAAGGTCAGGAGGAGCCTGCTCCTGTGCTCTAAGGACTAATGACAAGAGGTCCTGGGTAATGCCCACTTTAATACATGATGGGGACACAATGGGCAATGGCTCCTCGGTGGTCTCTTGAACTGGAGCAAAACTCCGCGAGAGTGCATCAGCCTTGATGTTTTTTGACCCAGGGCGATATGTTATCAAAAAATGAAAGCGAGCAAAAAACAAAGCCCATCGTGCCTGCCTGGCATTGAGCCGCTTCGCTGACTCTAAATATGCCATATTCTTATGGTCGGTGAGAATTGAGACCACAAACTTAGCCCCCTCAAGCCAGTGTCTCCACTCCCCGAGTGCATCCTTTATAGCCAACAATTCCCGGTTACCCACATCATAATTCATCTCGGCAGAGGAAAATTTACAGGAAAAGTAAGCACAGGGATGAAGGCGATTATCAGACACCCCCATCTGAGAGAGCACTGCCCCAATACCTATCTCAGAGGCATCCACTTCTACCACAAAAGGACGCTCTGGATCTGGGTGTCGCAGCACCTTGGCCGAGACAAATGCCCTTTTGAGATGGGCAAAGGCCGCTTTGGCCTCACAAGACCAGTGAGCAACATCCGCCCCTTTCTTAGTGAGTGCCACCAAGGGGGCCACTATAGACGAAAATCCAGCGATAAACCGTCTATAAAAATTTGCAAAGCCCAGAAAACGCTGAAGCGCCTTCAAACTAGTGGGCTGCACCCAATCCAGGACTGCCTGTACCTTAGAACCCTCCAATTGGATACCTTCTGAGGAGATAATATACCCTAGAAATGCGATTTGCTGGACTTCAAACTCGCACTTCTCCAGCTTCGCCCCAAGCTGGTGGTCTCTGAGTTTCTGGAGGACTAAGCGTACATGCTTCCGATGTTCCTCCAGGGAATGAGAGAAGATTAGGATGTCTTCTAGATAAACAACTAAGAATCTATCCAAATATTCCCTGAGCACATCGTTCATGAATTCCTGGAAGACTGCCGGGGCATTAGAGAGCCCAAAAGGCATCACCAAATATTCATAATGCCCTGAGTGGGTATTAAAGGCAGTCTTCCATTCATCCCCCTCTCTTATTCGGATTAGATTGTAAGCACCGCGTAGGTCAATCTTAGAAAAAATGGTGGCAGTACGAAGCTGGTCAAACAAAACCGAAATGAGAGGCAGTGGGTACGAGTTTTTAATCGTGATACGGCTCAATTCCCTGAAGTCGATGCAGGGTCGCAACGAACCGTCCTTTTTACCGACGAAGGAGAACCCTGACCCAACTGGGGACTGTGAGGTTCTGATAAATCCCTTAGCCAAGTTCTCCTGAATGTACTCTGCCATAGCCTGAGTCTCAGGACGTGACAGGGAGTACAACCTGCTCTTGGGAAGCTTAGCATCCGGCAACAAATCAATGGCATAGTCATAGGGGCGATGGGTAGGTAGTACCTCCGCAACTTTTTTGGAGAACACATCCGCAAAATCTGCATAACATCCTGGCAATCCTGGCAAACTTAGCTGAGAGAGCCTGACTGGAAGGCTCAAGCAACTCCTGAAACAATCACTACCCCAACTAAGAATCTCCCCAGAGACCCAGTCAAATTGAGGGTTATGGGCCCTTAACCAGGGTAACCCCAAAACCAATGGGACAAAAGAACAGACAGTCACATAAAAGACAATTTTTCAGAGTGTGTGGCTCCAATAAACAAAGGAATTTGGCTGGTGCAGGAGGTAATTTTACCCTGGGACAATGGTTCCCCGTTTAACCCACAGATCTCAATCTCTGATGCCAAAGGTACTGAGGGAACAGAGTGTTCCAGGGCGAATTGACGGTCCATGAAAACCCCATCGGCCCCACTGTCAACAAAGGCCTCAGTCTTGACAGTTTGACCGAGGATCTCCAAAGTCACCGGAATGAGAAAAGTATTTTTGGGAAATTCTGACTTCTGGCCTGACAGGATATTTCCCATCACCCTCAGGCCCTGAAGTTTTCCGGTTTTTCTGGGCATGATACTACAACATGACCTTTATTCCCACAGTACAAGCACAAACCCTGCTGTCTCCTCCGCGTCTTCTCACGCGAGGAGAGGCGGGTAGCCCCAATCTGCATAGGCTCCTCGGAATGTTCCTCAGAGTCTGAGGTCCCCTTGGGAAAAAAGGAAACTGCGGTCTCCCTTTCAAGCCTACGCTCTCTCAGCCGTCTATCCACCCGGATGGATAACTGCATGAGCTGATCTAAGCTATCAGGCGAGGGATATTGTACCAGTTGGTCCTTTATCTGGTCAGAAAGGCCCCTTCGGTACTGGTTTCTCAGGGCTGGGTCATTCCACTGGGTATCATGAGCCAACCTCCGAAACTCCGTACTATAAACCTCAGCTGGCCGTCGCCCTTGCTTAAGAACCGTAATCTGTGCCTCGGCTGAAGCCATCTTGTCAGGGTCGTCATACAAAATGCCCAGTGCCGTAAAAAAAGCATCAACACTTTTAAGCGACGGACAGTCAGGCTGTAACCCATATGCCCAGACCTGTGGGTCTCCTTGTAGCAAGGAAATCACCATGCCCACCCGCTGAATCTCCGACCCAGAAGACTGGGGCCTAAGCCTGAAATATAGCTTACAGCTCTCCTTGAAACAAAAGAACTGCGAGCGATCTCCAGAAAAACGATCCGGGAGATTTACTTTCGGCTCCTTAACCCCTGAACTTGCCGCTGCTGCTGCGGGAGCTCCGCTAGCGGCCTGCGGGGTGTTCATTTTAATGGACATCTCATTAAATTGTCGAGTCAGTACCTGCATTTGATCGACCACCTGTTGCAAAGTATTTTAAGGGGTATGCTCCATATTCCCACAAAATTTCAACAGGAGTAGGGCTGCTGAATATGTTACACACACCAGTGCTAACAGGAGTATACCGGTGTATGAACAGAGAGGGAAGCGAAGCAAACGAACTCACAGACAGTATAACATAACATACACAGGAGGTGATGGAATAACTAATAAACACAAAGTGAACGGAGAAGCCCAAAGGCTCAGGAATTGGGTGTCTCCCTAGTGTCAGGAATGCTCAGATGGAATAGAGCGGACAATGAAGCGAGGTGTAGTGATTTAACATGTGGAGCACCTGAAATGATGTTGCTAAGAGCATCAGAAAAAACCCCAAAGGGTTACCAACGGGTGTGGGAATAAACTCCTTGGTCAGAGATAGAAATATAGACACAAGGAGAGTATCCACAATCCTAACCCCCACTTGCAGGGCACAGGTTCAGCTTACTGCCACTAAACTGACACCTGGACGCCCTGCACAGTGAGGGAGGATTAAGCAAGCAGGTCTGAGAGTACAACCGCAAACCTGCTGGGTTCACAGAATAGCAAAAGAACCCCAGCAGGTCAAACAACTGACTCCAGTCTTACTGCTAGGTCCGGATTGGCAGAATGAAGTACCGAATCCCAAGGCCTATTCGCAGTAAGCAACAAGTAAATACAAAGTCACACAGTACTAGCTAACTCTCTGGAACTGACTAACAAAAGATTCAGCAGCATTTGCCTAGCCTGAGAGGATGGTTTATATAGCAGGTGCTGTCCACGCCCGACTCAGACCTCACAGACTGTGAGCACAAAACCAGCGCCGGATTCGTTGCCGTGCACAGAGCCTGTAACCACTACACAGTAAAAACCCGGACCGGAGTATCAGCTGCGCTCAGGTTACTTCGCTAACACTTGCCTCCCGGTTGCCATGGCGACGTGGCAGCACAGAGCAGGAGATCCTAACAACATCTCAGTGATATTATCTATCAAGTTCGCTAGTGCATGGATATACCTATAATTTATAATTCCTCTGGCAGTATGGGTGATGTCTAATGCGAGAAGGAATTGAATCCCGGTGGATTCGTGGATCAAATCAGAGGCTACATGCTCTGTCCTCTCTATGAGGAGTCTCTTGACGATGTGTTCATAGTGAGCATGAGTATAAGGAGCCTGTGCACTGCGGTGAACATCTTTCATCTTATCATGGGTTATGGTCATGACCTCTGGCAACACTTTTCCAACATAACACAATCCCTCTGAGCTCGGGGCAAGCCACTTGTACGCCTTCCTCCCACATATAAAATAGGCATCGTCGGGGAGAACATAGGGGACAGAATATGACATTACCATATTACAAACTTTCTAAGTGAAAAACCCAATCCCTAGTTCTCACATCTGCTCAGTACAAGTATCAGGCTGGATGATATGAGCACAGTACCCTGGTGATACTTCTCCAACCCACATGGTCTTGCTTCCTTGAGTATACCTATACCGAAAATACATGCCACTGTTGGCTATTTGGCGTACAAGTTCAGAGTCTATGGGTATCCTATCAGCTCTGTGCGAAAAGGCCATTGTCTGGTTATTCCACGTCACTTCCCAATTTCCCGGTTTTCGGTAATTGGAAATATTGAAACATAATAAGGATCTATCTACATGATACTGGTGGAGCTTCAAACTAGGGGGCCTAGAAATATTGAATTTCTTGTCCACCGGTCTCCCACCCCGTAATTCGAGTACCTCATCTATTGCTAAAGGGTACGGTACTAATCCTGACTTGCTCTGACCTTGAGGTACTTGTGAGCACACCCAGCATTCTGTCTGGTTTAAGACCTTACCCACTAGTGAGTGGTAATCACTCAATGGATGACGGTCCATGTTGATATTAAGGCTGGACTGACATCTCTGGATGCACCCATCCTCGACTATGTTCACACAATTCCTACAAATGCAATTTTCCTCAGACAATAACCCTTCACAGTGCCTCCGAGCTCCTTGACTACCAGATCGCTTTCTGATACTCGCCTTTGCTCGAGTGATGTGTTGCTCTTAAGATTCTACAAATCCATCCTCGCCATCAGAACCCATTCCAGATCCTTTCTCGACCTCTCTGGGACCCTCACTGAAACAGACTGTCCTGGCCAACAACAGGATTAACAGGAAAACCCGGAACGCAGTCTCTTTGGGTAAGTCCATCTTGTTAAGGGAAGAGAAGGGAAACAAGAAGGGGGAGAAAGAGAAGGAGAGAAGAAGGGTAGTGGGGGATGGAAAAAAAAAAACCTGGTGCGACAACCACCTCTGGTCTTGTTGTTCTCCACGCTCAGGTTCCGTCTCAACAATACTGCCTCTCAACCTTCCCGGAACAGACACTCCAGTGATACGATGTTCTCTACACTCTGCTCTTTGTCACGGGTTCTCTTTAGGTCAGCGACCTTCTTACAGTGGGACGAGTGGACCCAAGTCTCTCTTTCGGCAACCTTTAATGCTGTCGTGCTGGTTAGCAAGACTTGGTACGGTCCTTCCCACCTGTCAATGAGGCAACCTGAGCGTAGAAAATTTTGAATCATTACATAATCCCCAGGTTCAATGTCATGACAATTACTGTTCGGTAGGTCAGGAATCACCAGCTTTAGATTTCTATTTTGATTCCTCAGCTGCTGGCTCATCCTAACCAAATATTTTACAGTCACTTCGTTATTGAATTTCAAATCATCCTGGGGTCTATCATTACATGAGGTTGTCGGCCAAAAAGAATCTCAAATGGTGATAGGTTAAGGGGGGACCTGGGAGTGGTTCTGATGCTATGCAATACTAGTGGCAAAGCTTCTGGCTGCAACAATCCAGTCTCAGCCATCACTTTGCTCAGCTTGCTCTTAATAGTGCTGTTCATTCTCTCCACCTTCGCACTCGCCTGTGGTCGGTGCGGAGTATGCAGCTTGCTATTAATTCCCATCAGTTTGCACATTACCTGAAAGACTTCACCTGTAAAATGGGTACCCCTATCGCTTTCAATTATTCTAGGGATACCATATCTACACAAAAATTCCTGCACAATTTTCTTTGCAGTGAACGTAGGGAACGCAGGGAACGCTTCTACCCAATTGGAAAATACATCAATACAGACTAACACATATTTTAAATTCCTACAGGGTGGTAACTGTATGAAATCAATTTGTATTACCAGAAAAGGGCCGTCTGTCGGAGGGATATGGGATGGTTCTTTTGGTATTGACTTTCCAATATTCTTCCTCAAGCAAGTAAGACATGTCATTGCTCTCTTACCCGCATGAGAAGAGAATCCTGGCGCACACCAGTAGGCTCTCACCAGCTTACACATACCCTCTTTACCCAGATGAGTCAGACCGTGTGCCGCCTCAGCTAAGCTTGGAAGATATGCTCTGGGGGCCACTGGCTTACTGTGTCCACCTGTCCAGAGTCCTGAGGACTCCTGGTCATACCCCTTTGACCTGCAGACCTCCTTTTCCTGGAGAGAACACAAATTTTGCATTTCAATAAATTTTTGTGTGTTGTGTTGAATGTCATCACTGATGTGATGTTCATTTGTATGGGGGTGCTGGCTGCTGATTTAGCAGCTTCATCTGCCCGGCTGTTACCAAGTGAAATTGGGTCTTGGTTGTAAGTGTGTGCTTTGCACTTGATAACAGCCACTCTGTCTGGTTCTTGTATCGCTGTTAGAAGCCTTTTTATGTGGGATGCATGCGCTACAGGTGTGCCAGCTGCCATCATGAAATTTCTGAGGCACCATAGGGCCCCGAAATCATGCACTACTCCAAAGGCATACCTAGAATCTGTGTTTATATTGGCTGACTTACCCTTGGCCAATTCACACGCTCTGGTTAGGGCGACCAGCTCAGCAACTTGTGCTGAGGGCGGTGGGCCCAGGGGTTCAGCTACTATGATACCTCTGTCATCTACGACTGCGTATCCAGTACACAAGTCTCCTGAGTCCGTCTGTCTGTGGCAACTACCGTCAGTGTAAAATGTAAAGTCTACGCCTTCCAGTGGGTTCTCACTGATGTCAGGTCTCACAGTGAAAGTCTGATTCAGGTATTCCATACAATCATGCGTTACAGTATCTGCACTAAATCCTCCTTCACCATCATTCTCATCCCCCACCCTTTGTGCCTGTCCAGGCACACTTGGCAGATAAGTTGCAGGATTTAGTGCGCTGCATCTTTTGATGGTGATGTTTACAGGGGCCATCAGTGATAATTGCCACTTTGTAAACTGAGCCGATGAGACATGTCTGGTTTGGGCGGAGTTCAGTAAGGCTGATACTGCATGAGGTGTACGGATGGTCAGGCTGTGTCCTAACACTACGTCTTCGCTTTTACTTACTAGCAAAGCTATCGCTGCAACACTTCGCAAGCATGATTGGAGAGACCATGCTACGGTGTCCAACTGTGCACTGTAGTAAGCTACCGGCCTGCTGGCATCACCATGTCTCTGGGTTAAGACTCCTGCTGCACACCCTGCACTTTCTGTACCATATAATTCAAAAGGCTTCCCATAATCTGGCATACCTAATGCAGGTGCCTGTGATAGGCACTGTTTGAGTCTCTCAAAGGCCAATTCGGACTCATCTGTGTGCGAGATCCGATCTGGTTTGTTCGAGGAGATCATTTCTTGCAAAGGTAAAGCCAGTATGGAGAATCCTGGGATCCAGTTTCGGCAGTACCCACACATTCCAAGGAAAGTGCGGATCTGTTGCTGGGTTTGTGGCAGGGTCATGTCGCAAATCGCCTGTATTCTATCAGCAGTGAGATGTCTAAGTCCTTGAGTCAAGCAATGTCCCAAATATTTTACCCTGGTCTGGCACAGCTGCAACTTATCCTTTGAAACCGTGTGTCCCATATTGGAAAGGTGAAACAGGAGCTGTTTCGTGTCTTTCAAGGACGATTCGAGTGAATCAGAACACAGCAATAAGTCATCGACATACTGTATTAATACTGACCCGCTCTCAGGTTGAAAGGATTGTAAACAGTCATGCAAAGCCTGGGAGAAAATACTTGGGCTGTCAATTAAACCTTGGAGGAGACGAGTCCAGGTGTACTGTACTCCCCTGTATGTAAATGCAAAGAGGTATTGGCTGTCAGGGTGCAGAGGGACAGAAAAGTAGGCAGAACAGAGGTCAATGACAGTGAAAAATTTTGCAGTAGGGGGAATTTGCATGAGGATGACAGCTGGATTGGGCACTACAGGGAATTGGCTCTCAACTATCTTGTTTATCCCCCGAAGATCCTGCACTAGCCTGTAACCCCTCCCCCCACTTTTTTTCACAGGGAAGATGGGACTATTGGCAGTGCTGGACGTCCTGACTAGTATGCCCTGTTGTAGCAACCGCTCTATGATGGGGTACACTCCTAATTCTACCTCTGGCTTCAGAGGATACTGAGGGATTTTTGGAGCTCTCCTACCTTCTTTTACTTGCACTACTAACGGAGCTACATTCGCCATCAATCCAGTGTCTTGTCCATCTTTGGTCCAAAGGGAACCCGGTATTTGTGAGATAATTTCCTCTACCTTTGATGGACACTTGTCTATAACAGCAGAATGCGACATTAGCCTTTGAGGGGTGTCTAATATATCTTGCACTTCCTGAATGTGATTCTCAGGTATATCCAAGAAGACATCCTCAGGAGTACAGTATATGACACACCGCATTTTACACAATAAATCTCTTCCAAGCAGGTTAGTCGGAGCCGCTGCAGCCAGCAAAAAAGAATGCTTGGTTTGCAAGGGCCCTATCGTAATCTCTGCAGGTCTACTCAAAGGGTAGTGTTGCACTATTCCTGTTACTCCCATTGCCGAAATTGTTTTACCCGTGGTTTTCATACCTACAGTTGAATTTAACACTGACCTGGCCGCCCCTGTGTCTACAAGAAAAGGTAATGGTACACCAGCTACATCAACCGTGACCTCAGGTTCACTACCAAGGCTAGCAATCAACTTCACTGGCTGCAGACTACAGGTGTGGCCCAACCCCTATTGTGTGGTGAGACCCTTGCGCAGCGCGTTGGCAGCTACAATATGTGGGGGAGGTAGCTGAGAATTTCCGGAGGTCTGCCGATCTCTCCTTGGGGGGTACCTCCTTGTTTCCCCTGCATGTGGCTCGTAACTTCTCCTATGTGGTCCCTGATCCCAATTATGTGAGTAGTAGTGTGGTTCGTATTCTCTGTCTAGGGTTCTATCTTGGCTATGCGCTCTACCACTCCTACAGTCTTTGGCAAAATGCCCTTCCTTCCTACAAATGAAACATGTTCTTGGTCGGTCCCAAACAACAGGGGTCCGGGTTTTCGGCTGATGGGGTTTTGCCATAAGGGCCTGTATACTTACCGTCATCAGTTTTTCCCCCTGTGACTCCCTGCGTTTAATGATGTTCCTATCATGCTCGACAGCGGACTCTCTCAATGCAGCAACTGAGATACCTCTCCAGTTTGGTAGAGAGGTCTGTACCCTTGTTCTGAGTGCCTCCTTCAACCCGTCCATTAATACTGAAACAGCTACCTCCCTATGATGTGCATTGTCTCTAATGTCCTCGATCCCAGTGTATCTAGTCATTTCCTGCAGTGCTCGATGGAAATATTCGGATGCCGTTTCACCTTCTTTTTGTCTTATGGAAAAGATTTTATTCTATTTGACAACAGTAGGGAAATATATTTCTAATTGCAGATTGATTTGCCGTACCTTCTCCTGAGTGTACTCATCAGTGATAGGTACTTCTTCGTCTAAATTGCAATCAGTTATGAACTTCGCGGGGTCAATATTGGAGGGTAAACATACCCGTAGCACTGTTCGACAATCTTTGTTTGTGGGTTCGGTGGCGTTACCTAACTCTTTAATGAACCTCTGGCATGCGACTAGATCCTTTCTGGGATCGGGAAATTCTGACATAATTGACCTCAATTCTGTCCGGGACCAGGGACAATGCATGGCAATGTTCCTGATGGGAGTGACTCCCTGAGCGTCAGTCTTCCCATTGGGGACTGCAATCACCCTGACAGGATTTAATTCAATTACATCATTCTGGTTTGATTCTACAATGTGGGGTGCTATGGTTTCTGCATAATGTACGGTACCGTACTTACCTGTGTGACACAACCTCACTTTTCCTCCGCTAGGGGGCCTGACTACTGCTCTTGTTGGTTGGGCCGTGCCCACCTGAGTGTCTTGTATGGTCGCTGCTAGAGAGAGTGCCGATATCGTGCTGGGATCATCTTCTTGTTCGCAGTCCTGGGGAAAATTTAAAACAGGGTACAACTGGCAAGGGTTAGGGTTAGTACTAGGGATGTGCACTTGAAATTTTTCGGGTTTTGTGTTTTGGTTTTGGGTTCGGTTCCGCGGCCGTGTTTTGGGTTCGACCGCGTTTTGGCAAAACCTCACCGAATTTTTTTTGTCGGATTCGGGTGTGTTTTGGATTCGGGTGTTTTTTTCAAAAAACCCTAAAAAACAGCTTAAATCATAGAATTTGGGGGTCATTTTGATCCCAAAGTATTATTAACCTCAAAAACCATAATTTCCACTCAATTTCAGTCTATTCTGAATACCTCACACCTCACAATATTATTTTTAGTCCTAAAATTTGCACCAAGGTCGCTGGATGACTAAGCTAAGCGACCCTAGTGGCCGACACAAACACCTGGCCCATCTAGGAGTGGCACTGCAGTGTCACGCAGGATGGCCCTTCCAAAAAACACTCCCCAAACAGCACATGACGCAAAGAAGAAAAAAAGAGGCGCAATGAGGTAGCTGTGTGAGTAAGCTAAGCGACCCTAGTGGCCGACACAAACACCTGGCCCATCTAGGAGTGTCACTGCAGTGTCACGCAGGATGGCCCTTCCAAAAAACACTCCCCAAACAGCACATGACGCAAAGAAGAAAAAAAGAGGCGCAATGAGGTAGCTGTGTGAGTAAGATAAGCGACCCTAGTGGCCGACACAATCACCTGGCCCATCTAGGAGTGGCACTGCAGTGTCACGCAGGATGGCCCTTCCAAAAAACACTCCCCAAACAGCACATGACGCAAAGAAGAAAAAAAGAGGCGCAATGAGGTAGCTGTGTGAGTAAGCTAAGCGACCCTAGTGGCCGACACAAACACCTGGCCCATCTAGGAGTGGCACTGCAGTGTCACGCAGGATGGCCCTTCCAAAAAACACTCCCCAAACAGCACATGATGCAAAGAAGAAAAAAAGAGGCGCAATGAGGTAGCTGTGTGAGTAAGCTAAGCGACCCTAGTGGCCGACACAAACACCTGGCCCATCTAGGAGTGGCACTGCAGTGTCACGCAGGATGGCCCTTCCAAAAAACACTCCCCAAACAGCACGCAAATAAAAATGAAAGAAAATAGAGGTGCAAGATGGAATTGTCCTTGGGCCCTCCCACCCACCCTTATGTTGTATAAACAGGACTTGCACACTTTAACCAACCCATCGTTTCAGTGACAGGGTCTGCCACACGACTGTGACTGAAATGACGGGTTGGTTTGGACCCCCACCGAAAAAGAAGCAATTAATCTCTCCTTGCACAAACTGGCTCTACAGAGGCAAGATGTCCACCTCATCATCACCCTCCGATATATCACCGTGTACATCCCGCTCCTCACAGATTATCAATTCAACCCCACTGGAATCCACCATCCCAGCTCCCTGTGTACTTTGTGGAGGCAATTGCTGCTTGTCAATGTCTCCACGGAGGAATTGATTATAATTCATTTTAATGAACATCATCTTCTCCACATTTTCTGGAAGTAACCTCGTACGCAGATTGCTGACAAGGTGAGCGGCGGCACTAAACACTCTTTCGGAGTACACACTTGTGGGAGGGCAACTTAGGTAGAATAAAGCCAGTTTGTGCAAGGGCCTCCAAATTGCCTCTTTTTCCTGCCAGTATAAGTACGGACTGTCTGACGTGCCTACTTGGATGCGGTCACTCATATAATCCTCCACCATTCTTTCAATGGTGAGAGAATCATATGCAGTGACAGTAGACGACATGTCCGTAATCGTTGGCAGGTCCTTCAGTCCGGACCAGATGTCAGCATCAGCAGTCGCTCCAGACTGCCCTGCATCACCTCCAGCGGGTGGGCTCGGAATTCTGAGCCTTTTCCTCGCACCCCCAGTTGCGGGAGAATGTGAAGGAGGAGATGTTGACAGGTCGCGTTCCGCTTGACTTGACAATTTTGTCACCAGCAGGTCTTTGAACCCCAGCAGACTTGTGTCTGCCGGAAAGAGAGATCCAAGGTAGGTTTTAAATCTAGGATCGAGCACGGTGGCCAAAATGTAGTGCTCTGATTTCAACAGATTGACCACCCGTGAATCCTTGTTAAGCGAATTAAGGGCTCCATCCACAAGTCCCACATGCCTAGCGGAATCGCTCCCTTTTAGCTCCTCCTTTAATGCCTCCAGCTTCTTCTGCAAAAGCCTGATGAGGGGAATGACCTGACTCAGGCTGGCAGTGTCTGAACTGACTTCATGTGTGGCAAGTTCAAAAGGTTGCAGAACCTTGCACAACGTTGAAATCATTCTCCACTGCGCTTGAGACAGGTACATTCCACCTCCTATATCATGCTCAATTGTATAGGCTTGAATGGCCTTTTGCTGCTCCTCCAACCTCTGAAGCATATAGAGGGTTGAATTCCACCTCGTTACCACTTCTTGCTTCAGATGATGGCAGGGCAGGTTCAGGCGTTTTTGGTGGTGCTCCAGTCTTCTGTAAGTGGTGCCTGTACGCCGAAAGTGTCCCGCAATTCTTCTGGCCACCGACAGCATCTCTTGCACGCCCCTGTCGTTTTTTAAAAAATTCTGCACCACCAAATTCAAGGTATGTGCAAAACATGGGACGTGCTGGAATTTGCCCATATTTAATGCACACACAATATTGCTGGCGTTGTCCGATGCCACAAATCCACAGGAGAGTCCAATTGGGGTAAGCCATTCCGCGATGATCTTCCTCAGTTGCCGTAAGAGGTTTTCAGCTGTGTGCGTATTCTGGAAACCGGTGATACAAAGCGTAGCCTGCCTAGGAAAGAGTTGGCGTTTGCGAGATGCTGCTACTGGTGCCGCCGCTGCTGTTCTTGCGGCGGGAGTCCATACATCTACCCAGTGGGCTGTCACAGTCATATAGTCCTGACCCTGCCCTGCTCCACTTGTCCACATGTCCGTGGTTAAGTGGACATTGGGTACAACTGCATTTTTTAGGACACTGGTGAGTCTTTTTCTGACGTCCGTGTACATTCTCGGTATCGCCTGCCTAGAGAAGTGGAACCTAGATGGTATTTGGTAACGGGGGCACACTGCCTCAATAAATTGTCTAGTTCCCTGTGAACTAACGGCGGATACCGGACGCACGTCTAACACCAACATAGTTGTCAAGGCCTCAGTTATCCGCTTTGCAACAGGATGACTGCTGTGATATTTCATCTTCCTCGCAAAGGACTGTTGGACAGTCAATTGCTTGGTGGAAGTAGTAAAAGTGGGCTTCCGACTTTCCCTCTGGGATGACCATCGACTCCCAGCAGCAACAACAGCAGCGCCAGTGTTAGGCGCCGAGAGTCCGCCCGTCAGTGCGGCCCGGCGCCTAGCAACTAGGGACGCCGCATGCGGACAGCCGCCGGCTCCCTAGCAACGCTAGACGCCGGGCGCACGGAGCCGCTCAGACCCTAGCAACGGGGACGCCACTGTCGGACCGCGTTCCCCGTTGCTGGGTCTAGATTAATCACCTCATTGGTATCCTGGCCGTGCAGCATGCAGCTGCACGGCATGATTGTTAATTACCCTGTCTGGCTCCTGATTGGAGAGCTCCCAGTTAAAAGCACTCTCTGGACTTCTCACAGACGCCGGTAATAGCTTCCTGTTTGCTGTGTCTGTTGCAGAGAGTTTTCCAGTCCTGTCTATCCGGTCGTTCCTGTCCTCAGTGGTCCAATACTCGGAAGTTGTCATCTTTTCCTGGAGTCCTGACCGAGCACCTTTAACATCCTGTGGTGTTCGTGAGTCGCGGCGTAGCCGTGTGTTGCGGCTTGACCGCTTACTATTTATTATTTGGTTATATTGTGTTTCGGAGCTTTTGCGGAGGATTCCGCTCCCACAAATCCACTCTGGTATCCAGCGGTGCTGGATAGGAGTAACGGATTCGTGGATTTTTGGTTGTCCTTTTCCCTGGCGGTTTGTCCGCACATACTTCTGGTTTAAGTTAGTTAGCTTGTAGCCCCTGGCCTGGTTGCTTAGTCAGAGGGCCCCTTGTTATCACTCTGTCTTGGATTTCCCTTTGTCTCCCATTAAGACCTGAGGGGGCATCGGAGTTGGGCAGACATAATCCGCCCTTCAAACGCGGCTGCCATGGGCTCAAGCAACCATAGTCTCGCAGGGGATTTCTGATAACACGGGCGAGACAACGGAGTTAGGGCGCCAGGGGTTACTAGGCTTTCCTGCTCCCGTAACCAGCATTCCATTCCAGTACTCTGACCTCCGTCATAAGATCACCTCTGGTCAGACGTACTGGTATCATAACATTATTACCGGCCAGACTAAAATTTAAAATTAAACAGGGTTTGATTTTTTCCCTTATTTCAGTTTGGAAGATTTGTCGGCCTCATGAATCCCACTGGTGTAGGGCCAAATCCTGGCCAGCTTCTAGTTAGTCAGATTCAAGAACTTACTCAGATGGTTCAGGATCTATCCCTTCGGGTGAGGTCACAGGAAGATCTGTTACGGACTTCCCCGAGGGTCGTTCCTGAACCAAAAATGCATTTGCCTGACCGTTTTTCTGGGGATAGAAAGCAGTTTTTTAATTTTAAAGAGTCTTGTAAACTTTATTTTCGTTTAAGACCAGTCTCCTCAGGTACGGAATCTCAGCGGGTCGGAATTATTATTTCTTTACTTCAGGGGGATCCCCAGACCTGGGCTTTTGGTTTAAGAACTGACGATCCGGCATTGTTGTCTGTAGACGCCTTTCTGGGGTCTTTAGGGCTATTGTATGATGACCCTGATAGAGAGGCATCCGCCGAGAGTCATTTGCGTGCTCTCAGACAGGGTAAGAATCCCGCAGAGATTTATTGTACGGAGTTTCGCCGTTGGTCGAACGACTGTGGATGGAATGACCCAGCCCTGCGCAGTCAGTTTCGCCTTGGCTTATCTGAGTCTATAAAAGACAGTCTCCTTCAGTATCCCGCTCCTGAGACTCTTGATAAACTCATGGAGCTTTCTATTAAGATTGATCGTCGTCTCAGAGAGCGGAGGGCTGAAAAAGGAGCATCTGTCGGGTCTACTCCTGGTGTTTTTTCCATTCCTGTGGACATAGAGGAGCCCATGCAGATAGGTCTCTCCAAGCTGTCTCCTGAAGAAAGAACCAGAAGGCAAAATTCTGGTCTTTGTTTGTACTGTGGGAGTAAGGGACATTTTGCCCGTAATTGTCCGAACAAGTCGGGAAATGCCTCGACCAAGTGAATTGTGAGGGGGTTCACTTTGGTCTGCAGCTTATCTCCTCAAATAATTCACTGTTAGTCCCAGCTAAAGTTTCCTTTGGCAGCCTCTGTTCCTCGGTGTCGGCTTTTGTTGACAGTGGAGCTGCAGGGAACTTTATGGACTTAACGTGGGCCAAGGCCTTAGGTATTCCTCAGTTAGCCTTGGGTAGGTGTATCACCATGCATGGTTTAGATGGGAGTCCCTTGTCCAATGGGGTTATTTCTCTCTGTACACCTCCTGTACTATTTTCGGTAGGAGCTCTTCATTCCGAAAAAATTGAATTTTTCCTTACCCATTGCCCAGCAGTTCCAGTGGTTCTGGGTCACCCTTGGCTGGCCTTTCATAATCCCATCATTGATTGGAAGTCGGGGGAGATCTCACAGTGGGGTACCATCTGTAATAAAGAATGTATTACGCTTCCCATCAGAATAGCTGCTGTCATTCCCGCACCCATTCCTGTGGAATACCAGGATTTTGTTGATGTATTTTCCAAGGGCAATGCGGACATTCTGCCTCCCCATCGGCCTTATGATTGTGCTATTGAGCTAATTCCTGGTGCCACTTTGCCTAAGGGAAGGTTATATGCATTGTCCGGACCAGAAACTGTGGCTATGAATGAATATGTTAAAGAAAGCCTAGGGAAAGGATTTATCAGGCCGTCTAAATCCCCTTTAAGTGCAGGCTTCTTCTTTGTGGAGAAGAAGGATGGATCACTCAGACCTTGCATTGACTTTAGAGCCTTGAATAAAATCTCAGTAAAAAATACTTACCCTTTGCCGCTGATTTCTGTCCTCTTTGATCAGCTACGTTCGGCTGTGATTTTTTCTAAGATTGACCTGAGAGGAGCATATAACCTCATCCGAATCAAGTCAGGGGATGAGTGGAAAATGGCATTCAGTACTCAGTCGGGTCACTATGAGTATCTGGTTATGCCATTCGGCCTGTCTAACGCTCCGGCAGTTTTCCAGGATCTCATTAACGATGTGCTCCGTGATTTTCTTGGAAGATTCGTAGTAGTCTATTTAGACAATATCTTGATATATTCTGACTCTATTGAACAACACGTTACCCAGGTGCGTCAGGTTCTAAAAAAATTACGTGAAAATCACCTATATGCCAAGCTGGAGAAGTGTGAATTTCATGTCACGGAGGTATCCTTTTTAGGGTACATTATTTCCCCTCGGGGATTCTGTATGGAACCGAAGAAGCTCCAAGCCATCCTTAGTTGGGCGCAACCCACCAACTTAAAAGCAATTCAGCGCTTTTTAGGGTTTGCGAATTATTATAGAAGATTTATTCACTCTTTCTCCGACCTAGTTGCTCCCATTGTGGCACTGACTAAGAAGGGAGCGGATCCAACCAACTGGTCACGTGAAGCTGAGTTATCTTTTCAGGCCTTGAAACAAGCCTTTGTCTCAGCCCCGGTCCTCAGACATCCCAACCCAGAATTGCCTTTCATTGTTGAGGTTGATGCCTCGGAGGTTGGAGTAGGGGCTATCCTATCTCAGAAGGATCCGGATTCTCTAGAATTACATCCTTGTGCCTTTATGTCCAGGAAATTCTCATCTGCTGAATCCAACTACGATGTTGGTAACCGGGAATTACTGGCTATTAAATGGGCTTTCGAGGAGTGGAGGCATTGGCTTGAGGGAGCAACACATACCATTTCAGTTTTGACTGATCACAAAAATCTTCAGTACATTGAATCAGCTAAACGGCTGAATGCCCGGCAAGCTCGTTGGGCTTTATTTTTTACTCGTTTCAAGTTTATTATCACCTTCAGGCCAGGTTCCAAGAATGCCAAGGCGGATGCCCTGTCACGCAGTTTTCTTCCAGTTCATGATAACAGTCCTGTTACTCCCATACTTCCGTCTTCAGTCATTCGGGCAGGCCTCACACAAGATTTATTTACCCAGTTAAAGCAGCTTCAACATCAAGCTCCTGGAAATACTCCTGCTTGTCGTCTTTATGTCCCTGAGTTTTTGAGAGCAACTGTTTTGACGGAGTTTCATGATAGCAAAGTTGCCGGGCATCCGGGGATCGCTAAGACTTTGGAATTAGTCTCCCGCTCAGTATGGTGGCCTGGTCTTTCCAAAGACATTAAGGAGTTTGTTTTTTCGTGTCAGGTCTGTGCACAGCATAAAGTTCCCCGTTCCTTACCTATCGGTCAACTTATGCCCTTGAATGTTCCTCTCAGGCCATGGTCTCATATTTCCATGGATTTTGTGGTGGACCTCCCAATGTCAGCCAGATGCCGAGTCATATGGGTGGTAGTTGACCGTTTTAGCAAGATGGCCCATTTCATTGCTCTTCCCCGATTGCCATCTGCCCAGGGATTGGCAGTTTTGTTCCTCCGCCATGTTTTCAGACTCCATGGGTTACCCACTGATATTGTTTCTGATCGGGGTCCACAATTCATTGCACAATTTTGGAAGTCTTTTTGTGCCTCTTTAAAGATGAAATTGTCTTTAACGTCTGGCTACCATCCCCAATCCAACGGGCAGACTGAGCGAGTTAATCAATCATTAAAACAATATTTGCGTTTGTACTCGGCCAAACTCCAAAATGACTGGTCCGAGTTTCTTCCGTTGGCGGAGTTTGCTTACAACAATGCCTGTCATTCCTCCACCAATGTGTCTCCATTTTTTACAGTTTTTGGTTTTCACCCCAGAGCTAATTCCTTTTTTCAACATTCCTCTGTCTCCTCACTGACCTTGACCGCTCATCTCAGACTCATTTGGAGAAAAGTGCACCTTGCTCTCAGAAAAGCGGCATTTCGGGAGAAAAATTTTTCTGACAGGCTCCGGCGGCCGTGCACTTTTAAAGTTGGAGATAGGGTGTGGTTGTCGACTCGCAACATTAGACTTCGACAAACCTCAGCCAGATTGGGCCCTAAATTTATTGGACCATTTCATATTATAAAAAAAATCAATCCAGTTGCTTTCCGGTTACGTTTACCAAGAACTCTCCGGATCGGAAATACTTTCCATTGCTCCCTGTTGAAACCATACGTTTCTTCCAGTAGATTTCCTCGGAAGATCTCTCAGGGGAAATCACCAATAGATGTACGGGGTCAGCAGGAGTTCTTGGTGGAGAAGGTTCTCGATTCCAAGTTGTCCCGGGGTCGGCTTTATTTTTTGGTACATTGGAGAGGTTATGGTCCAGAAGAAAGGTCTTGGGTCCTGGATGAGGATCTCCATGCCCCGAGGCTCAAAAAGGCATTTTTTCGAGAATTTCCTCAGAAACCTGGCCTTAGGGGTTCCTTGACCCCTCCTCAAGGGGGGGGTACTGTTAGGCGCCGAGGGTTCGCCCGTCAGTGCGGCCCGGCGCCTAGCAACTAGGGACGCCGCATGCGGACAGCCGCCGGCTCCCTAGCAACGCTAGACGCCGGGCGCACGGAGCCGCTCACACCCTAGCAACGGGGACGCCACTGTCGGACCGCGTTCCCCGTTGCTGGGTCTAGATTAATCACCTCATTGGTATCCTGGCCGTGCAGCATGCAGCTGCACGGCATGATTGTTAATTACCCTGTCAGGCTCCTGATTGGAGAGCTCCCAGTTAAAAGCACTCTCTGGACTTCTCACAGACGCCGGTAATAGCTTCCTGTTTGCTGTGTCTGTTGCAGAGAGTTTTCCAGTCCTGTCTATCCGGTCGTTCCTGTCCTCAGTGGTCCAATACTCGGAAGTTGTCATCTTTTCCTGGAGTCCTGACCGAGCACCTTTAACATCCTGTGGTGTTCGTGAGTCGCGGCGTAGCCGTGTGTTGCGGCTTGACCGCTTACTATTTATTATTTGGTTATATTGTGTTTCGGAGCTTTTGCGGAGGATTCCGCTCCCACAAATCCACTCTGGTATCCAGCGGTGCTGGATAGGAGTAACGGATTCGTGGATTTTTGGTTGTCCTTTTCCCTGGCGGTTTGTCCGCACATACTTCTGGTTTAAGTTAGTTAGCTTGTAGCCCCTGGCCTGGTTGCTTAGTCAGAGGGCCCCTTGTTATCACCCTGTCTCGGATTTCCCTTTGTCTCCCATTAAGACCTGAGGGGGCATCGGAGTTGGGCAGACATAATCCGCCCTTCAAACGCGGCTGCCATGGGCTCAAGCAACCATAGTCTCGCAGGGGATTTCTGATAACACGGGCGAGACAACGGAGTTAGGGCGCCAGGGGTTACTAGGCTTTCCTGCTCCCGTAACCAGCATTCCATTCCAGTACTCTGACCTCCGTCATAAGATCACCTCTGGTCAGACGTACTGGTATCATAACAGCCAGCAGCAGTAGGCGTTACACGCAAGGATGCATCGGAGGAATCCCAGGCAGGAGAGGACTCGTCAGAATTGCCAGTGACATGGCATGCAGGACTATTGGCATTCCTGGGGAAGGAGGAAATTGACACTGAGGGAGTTGGTGGGGTGGTTTGCGTGAGCTTGGTTACAAGAGGAAGGGATTTACTGGTCAATGGACTGCTTCCGCTGTCGCCCAAAGTTTTTGAACTTGTCACTGACTTATTATGAATGCGCTGCAGGTGACGTATAAGGGAGGATGTTCCGAGGTGGTTAACGTCCTTACCCCTACTTATTACAGCTTGACAAAGGCAACACATGGCTTGACAAATGTTGTCCGCATTTCTGGTGAAATACTTCCACACCGAAGAGCTGATTTTTTTGGTATTTTCACCAGGCATGTCAACGGCCCTATTCCTCCCACGGACAACAGGTGTCTCCCCGGGTGCCTGACTTAAACAAACCACCTCACCATCAGAATCCTCCTTGTCAATTTCCTCCCCAGCGCCAGCAACACCCATATCCTCCTCATCCTGGTGTACTTCAACACTGACATCTTCAATCTGACTATCAGGAACTGGACTGCGGGTGCTCCTTCCAGCACTTGCAGGGGGCGTGCAAATGGTGGAAGGCGCATGCTCTTCACGTCCAGTGTTGGGAAGGTCAGGCATCGCAACCGACACAATTGGACTCTCCTTGTGGATTTGGGATTTCGAAGAACGCACAGTTCTTTGCGGTGCTTTTGCCAGCTTGAGTCTTTTCAGTTTTCTAGCGAGAGGCTGAGTGCTTCCATCCTCATGTGAAGCTGAACCACTAGCCATGTACATAGGCCAGGGCCTCAGCCGTTCCTTGCCACTCCGTGTGGTAAATGGCATATTGGCAAGTTTACGCTTCTCCTCCGACAATTTTATTTTAGATTTTGGAGTCCTTTTTTTACTGATATTTGGTGTTTTGGATTTTACATGCTCTGTACTATGACATTGGGCATCGGCCTTGGCAGACGACGTTGCTGGCATTTCATCGTCTCGGCCATGACTAGTGGCAGCAGCTTCAGCACGAGGTGGAAGTGGATCTTGATCTTTCCCTAATTTTGGAACCTCAACATTTTTGTTCTCCATATTTTAATAGGCACAACTAAAAGGCACCTCAGGTAAACAATGTAGATTGATGGATACTAGTATACTTATGGATGGACGAGCGACTGCCGACACAGAGGTAGCTACAGCCGTGGACTACCGTACTGTGTCTGCTGCTAATATAGACTAGATGATAATGAGATGAAATCAATATATATATATATATATATATATATATATATATATATATATATATAATATCACTAGTACTGCAGCCGGACAGGTATATATATTTATTATGTAATGACTGATGACGGACCTGCTGGACACTGTGTTATGCACACCAGTGCCTGCAGGAAAGTACTGGTGTCAGAACTGTTATGCACTCCAGTGTCTGCAGGAATGTACTGGTGTTTGAACTGTTATGCAAAACAAATGGACTCACAGACAAACTGGGGAATATGACATAACGTACACAGAAGGTGATAGGGTAACAAAATACACACAAAGTGAACAGAGAAGCCCAGAGGCTAAGGAACTGGGTATCTCCCTTGTATTAGAACTGCTCAGATGGAAAAAGCAAGATGTTGTGTTTTAATACGTAGAGAACCCGAAATGCTGTTGCTAAGGGCAACAGCAAAACCCTAAAGGGTTACCAACGGGTGTGGCAGTAAACTCCTTGGTCAGAGATGGAATGATAGACACAAGGAGAGCCTCCACAATCCTGATTCTCACTTGCAGTGCACAGGTTTTAGCTTACTGCCACTAAACTGACCCCTGACACCTAGCACAGTGAGACAGGATTAGACAGGCAAGTCTTAGAATACAGCCGCAAATTTGCTAAGTTCACAGAGTAGTAACAGAACCCCAGCAAGCTAAACGACTGACTCCAGTCTTACTGCTAGGTCTGGATTGGCAGAGTGTAATACCAAATCCCCAGGCCTATTTGCAGTAAGCAACAAACAAATACAAAGCTACACAGTAATAATAATAATAATAATAATAATAATAATTTTATTTATATAGCGCTCTTTCTCCAATAGGACTCAAGGCGCTTAACAGATACACAGCATAATATAGTACAGAAAAATAATGAAGTACATTTTTCATAAAATACAGAAGCATGAAGATACTAAAAGAGACACTATGGAAATGCTTGACTAAACAGGAAAGTCTTGAGTCTACTTTTGAAGGATTCTATAGTTGGGGCCTCTCGCACTGTGCTGGGAAGTGAGTTCCATAGAGTCGGAGCCGCATGACTAAAAGCTCGACCCCCAGATGAATTACGGTAGATTCTAGGTACTGCTAAAAGTCCTTCATCTACAGATCGCAGTAATCGAGTGGGGCAGTATGGGATCAGAAGCTGTTTCAGGTACCTTGGGCCTTGGTCATGTAATGCTTTGAAACTCAGTAAGCCAATCTTGAAGAGGATTCGCCATCTTACAGGCAGCCAGTGAAGGGAGTAGAGGATGGGTGTTATGTGGCTGGAACGGGGCTGGTTGGTTAACAGCCTGGCAGCTGTGTTTTGCACCAGCTGTAAGCGTTGCAATTCTTTTGCTGGTAGACCAAGGTAGAGGGCATTACAGTAGTCTAATCGAGATGATACAAATGCATGTATGACTTTTGGCATATCATCTGAGGGAATTAGGTGCTTGATTCTGGCTATGTTCCTCAGGTGAAAGAATGAGGATTTGATTGTGGCTGATATCTGATGTTTAAGTGTCAAGCCATCATCCAGGACAACGCCAAGATTCCGCACATGATCACTGGTCTGTAATTCTGAATCCCCGAGTGTAAGTCCAGTTGGTTGGCTATGCTGCAGTCTTGTCCTTTGATGTTGCGGTCGTATTATAAGGACCTCTGTTTTATCCGGGTTCAGTCGCAGCCAACTGGCGCTCATCCACTCCTGTAGTTCAGCTAGACAGCCATTCAGGGTTGCTACTGGGTTATCAGTGCCCGGAGCAAAGGACAAGTACAGTTGTGTATCATCTGCATAGCAGTGGTAGACCAGGCCATGGCGCCTGATTATTTCGCCCAATGGGAGCATGTATACTGCAAAAAGCATGGGGGATAGTATAGAACCTTGTGGGACACCACATGGCAATGGCACTGGTGGTGATGAGTATAATCCAGATGATACTCTCTGTGACCTGCCTGTGAGAAATGATTTGAACCAGTTTAGGACTGTGCCATCCAGACCACAGAAGTGTATCAGTCGCTCAATCAGAAGCCCGTGGTCCACGGTATCAAATGCTGCCGAGAGATCCAGAAGGCTAACTTTCATGAACTGACTAACCAACAAAGATTCAGCAGCATCTGCTTACCCTGAAAAGAGGCCTTATAAAGCAGGTGCTGTCCACGCCCCACTCAGACCTCACAGACTGTGAGCACAAAAACCAGCACCGGATCCCCTGCCGTGCACAGATCCTATAACCACTGCACAGCAAAAGACCCGAACCGGAGTATCAGCTGCGCTCAGGTTACTCCACTAGCACTTGTCTCCCGGTTGCCATGACGACGTGGCAGCACAGGGCATGAGACCCTAACAGTACCCCCCCTCTGACGAGGGGTCAAAGAACCCCTACCACCGGGTTTATCGGGGAACTGCGAGAAGAAAGAGCGTATCAGTCTGGGGGCATGAAGATCACAACTGCGCACCCACGACCGCTCCTCCGGGCCATACCCCTTCCAGTGCACCAAAAATGACAGCCGACCCCGAACCACCTTGGAGTCAAGAATCCTTTCAACAACAAACTCCCTCTGGCCACGTATCAGAAGAGGGGAAGGTCTTCCACTGGAAGAAGGATTACTAATCGCCCGTTTTAAAAGGGAACAATGAAATGTTTTATTGATACCCAAAGAACGGGGCAGATCTAACTGAAATGCCACCGGATTGATAACCCTGGTGATCTTATAAGGGCCGATGAACCGGGGGCCTAACTTATGAGATGGCTGTCTCAACTTCAAATTCTTGGTAGACAACCAGACGAAGTCTCCTAATTTGAAGCTGCAGGGTCTTTTCCGCTTATCAAAAACCCTTTTGGTCACTAATGACACAGACACAAGGGCTTTCTTCACTTTCCGCCAAGTACCTCTAAGGACCGAAACCACAGAGGAACCACCAGGCGTGGAGTCCAGGGGGTCAAAAGAATTGGCCTTAGGATGATGCCCATACACACAAAGGAAGGGAGAGATCCCTGTAGCAGAGTGAGCCGCGTTGTTATAGGCAAACTCTGCCATGGACAGATGAGCAACCCAGTCAGTCTGACACTTGGAGACATAACACCTGAGGAACTGCTCCAAGGACTGGTCCACCCTTTCAGTCTGCCCATTAGACTGCGGATGGTAGCCTGACGACAAGCTGACAGAAATCTGGAGATCGGAACAAAATGCCCTCCAGAATTTGGCCACAAACTGGGATCCGCGGTCAGAGACCACATCAAGTGGCAACCCGTGGAGACGCACAACATGCAGCATAAATAATTCAGACAGGCGTCTGGCTGATGGCAGCCCAACCAGTGGAACGAAGTGCGCCATCTTCGAAAACCTGTCAACGACAACCCAGATGGCTGTCATCCCCGAGGATTTGGGCAAGTCCACCACAAAATCCATTGAAATGTGGGTCCATGGCTTAGATGGGATAGAGAGTGGATGTAATGGGCCAACAGGAACCCCTCTAGGAGTCTTATTTCGGGCACAGATGTCACATGCCCGAACCCACTGATCCACATCCTTAGCCACCGAGGGCCACCACACCGCCCTAGATAGCAACTCCCGAGTTCTGGCAATACCCGGGTGACCTGCCGACTTCTTGGCATGGAATTCCAGGAACACTCGCTGTCTTAACCTAGGAGGCACAAACAAAAGACCTACCGGAAGGTCTGGAGGAGCCTGCTCCTGTGTTCTAAGGACTAATGATAAGAGGTCCTAGGTAATGCCCACTTTAATACATGATGGGGAAACAATGGGCAACGGCTCCTCGGTGGTCTCCTGGATTGGAGCAAAACTCCGCGAGAGCGCATCAGCCTTGATGTTTTTTGACCCAGGGCGATATGTTATCAAAAAATTAAAGCGAGCAAAAAACAAAGCCCATCGTGCCTGCCTGGCATTGAGACGCTTCGCTGACTCTAAATATGCCAGATTCTTATGGTCAGTGAGAATTGAGACCACAAACTTAGCCCCCTCAAGCCAGTGTCTCCACTCCTCGAGTGCATCCTTAATAGCCAACAATTCCCGGTTACCCACGTCATAATTCATCTCGGCAGGCGAAAATTTACGGGAAAAGTAAGCACAGGGATGAAGGCGATTATCAGACACTCCCATCTGAGAAAGCACTGCCCCAATACCCATCTCAGAGGCATCCACCTCCACCACAAAAGGACGCTCTGGATCTGGGTGTCGCAGCACCTTGGCCGAAACAAATGCCCTTTTGAGACGGGCAAAAGCCGCTTTAGCCTCACAAGACCAGTGAGCAACATCCGCCCCTTTCTTAGTGAGTGCCACCAAGGGCGCCACTATAGACGAAAATCCAGCGATAAATCGTCTATAAAAATTTGCAAAGCCCAGGAAACGCTGAAGCGCCTTCAAACTAGTGGGCTGCACCCAATCCAGGACTGCCTGTACCTTGGAACCCTCCATTTGGAAACCTTCTGGGGAGATAATATATCCTAGAAATGCGATTTGCTGAACTTCAAATTCGCACTTCTCCAGCTTCGCCCCAAGCCGGTGGTCTCTGAGTTTCTGGAGGACTAAGCGTACATGCTTCCGATGTTCCTCCAGGGAATGGGAGAAGATTAGGATGTCATCTAAGTATACAACTAAGAATCTATCCAAATATTCCCTGAGCACATCATTCATGAAATCCTGGAAGACTGCCGGGGCATTACAGAGCCCAAAAGGCATCACCAAATATTCATAATGCCCTGAGTGGGTATTAAAGGCAGTCTTCCATTCATCCCCCTCTCTTATTCGGATTAGATTGTACGCACCGCGTAGGTCAATCTTAGAAAAAATGGTGGCAGTACGAAGCTGGTCAAACAAGACCGAAATGAGAGGCAGTGGGTATGAGTTTTTAATCGTGATACGGTTCAATTCCCTGAAGTCGATGCAGGGTCGCAACGAACCGTCCTTTTTACCCACGAAGAAGAACCCCGACCCAACTGGAGACTGTGAAGGTCTGATAAATCCCTTAGCCAAGTTCTCCTGAATGTACTCTGCCATAGCCTGAGTCTCAGGACGTGACAGGGAGTACAACCTGCTCTTGGGAAGCTTAGCATTTGGCAACAAATCAATGGCACAGTCATAGGGGCGATGGGGAGGTAGTACCTCTGCAACTTTTTTGGAGAACACGTCCGCAAAATCTGCATAACACCCTGGCAATCCTGGCAAATTTAGCTGCGAGAGCCTGACTGGAAGGCTCAAGCAACTCCTGAAACAATCAGTACCCCAACTAAGAATCTCCCCAGAGACCCAGTCAAATTGAGGATTGTGGGCCCTTAACCAGGGTAACCCCAACACCAATGGGGCAAAAGTACAGACAGTCACATAAAAGGACAATTTTTCAGAGTGTGTGGCTCCAATAAACAAAGAAATCTGGCTAGTGCAAGAGGTAATTTTACCTTGGGATAATGGTTCCCCGTTTAACCCACTAATCTCAATTTCCGATGCCAAGGGTACTAAGGGAACAGAGTGTTTCAGGGCGAATTGGCGGTCCATAAAAACCCCGTCGGCCCCACTGTCCACAAAGGCCTCAGTCTTGACAGTTTGACCGAGGATCTTCAAGGTCACCGGAATGATAAAAGTCTTCTTGGGAAATTCTGACTTCTGGCCTGACAGGATATTTCCCATCACCCTCAGGCCCTGAAGTTTTCCGGCTTTTCTGGGCATGATACTACCACATGACCTTTATTCCCACAGTACAAACACAACCCCTGCTGTCTCCTCCGCGTCTTCTCACGCGAGGAGAGGCGGGTAGCCCCAATCTGCATAGGCTCCTCAGAAAATTCCTCAGAGTCTGAGGTTCCCTTGGGAAGGAAGGAAATCTCAGTCTCCCTTTCAAGCCTACGCTCTCTCAGCCGTCTATCCACCCGGATGGATAACTGCATGAGCTGATCCAAGCTATCAGGCAAGGGATATTGTACCAGTTGGTCCTTTATCTGGTTAGAAAGACCTCTTCGGTACTGGTGTCTCAGGGCTGGGTCATTCCACTGGGTATCATGGGCCAACCTCCGAAACTCCGTACAGTAAACCTCAACTGGCCTTCGCCCTTGCTTAAGGATCGAAATCTGAGCCTCGGCTGAGGCCGTCTTGTCAGGGTCATCATACAACATGCCCAGTGCCGTAAAAAAAGCATCAACACTTTTAAGCGACGGACAGTCAGGCTGCAACCCATATGCCCAGACCTGTGGGTCTCCTTGTAGCAAGGAAATCACTATGCCCACCCGCTGAATCTCCGACCCAGAAGACTGAGGCCTTAGCCGGAAGTATAGCTTGCAGCTCTCCTTGAAACAAAAGAACTGCGAGCGATCTCCAGAAAAACGATCCGGGAGATTTACTTTCGGCTCCTTAACCCCTGCAGGTGCTGCTGCTGCGGGAGCTCCGCCAGCAGCCTGGGAGGTGTGCATTTTAATGGACAAATCATTAAATTGTCGAGTCAGGACCTGCACCTGATCGACCACCTGTTGCAACGTATTTTGAGGGGTATGCTCCATATTCCCACAAAATTTCAACAGGAGTATTATGCTGCTGAATATGTTATGCACACCAGTGCCTGCAGGAAAGTACTGGTGTCAGAACTGTTATGCACTCCAGTGTCTGCAGGAATGTACTGGTGTTTGAACTGTTATGCAAAACAAATGGACTCACAGACAAACTGGGGAATATGACATAACGTACACAGAAGGTGATAGGGTAACAAAATACACACAAAGTGAACAGAGAAGCCCAGAGGCTAAGGAACTGGGTATCTCCCTTGTATTAGAACTGCTCAGATGGAAAAAGCAAGATGTTGTGTTTTAATACGTAGAGAACCCGAAATGCTGTTGCTAAGGGCAACAGCAAAACCCTAAAGGGTTACCAACGGGTGTGGCAGTAAACTCCTTGGTCAGAGATGGAATGATAGACACAAGGAGAGCCTCCACAATCCTGATTCTCACTTGCAGTGCACAGGTTTTAGCTTACTGCCACTAAACTGACCCCTGACACCTAGCACAGTGAGACAGGATTAGACAGGCAAGTCTTAGAATACAGCCGCAAATTTGCTAAGTTCACAGAGTAGTAACAGAACCCCAGCAAGCTAAACGACTGACTCCAGTCTTACTGCTAGGTCTGGATTGGCAGAGTGTAATACCAAATCCCCAGGCCTATTTGCAGTAAGCAACAAACAAATACAAAGCTACACAGTACTGGCTAACTTTCATGAACTGACTAACCAACAAAGATTCAGCAGCATCTGCTTACCCTGAAAAGAGGCCTTATAAAGCAGGTGCTGTCCACGCCCCACTCAGACCTCACAGACTGTGAGCACAAAAACCAGCACCGGATCCCCTGCCGTGCACAGATCCTATAACCACTGCACAGCAAAAGACCCGAACCGGAGTATCAGCTGCGCTCAGGTTACTCCACTAGCACTTGTCTCCCGGTTGCCATGACGACGTGGCAGCACAGGGCAGGAGACCCTAACACACTGTCAGCTCAGCAGCACCGCAGACTGCTACAGTAAGCTACTATAGTAGTATGTATAAAGAAGAAAGAAAGAAAAAAAAAAACACGGGTAGGTGGTATACAATTATGGATGGACGAGCGACTGCCGACACAGAGGTAGCTACAGCCGTGGACTACCGTACTGTGTCTGCTGCTAATATAGACTAGATGATAATGAGATGAAATCAATATATATATATATATAATATCACTAGTACTGCAGCCAGACAGGTATATATATTTATTATGTAATGACTGATGACGGACCTGCTGGACACTGTCAGCTCAGCAGCACCGCAGACTGCTACAGTAAGCTACTATAGTAGTATGTATAAAGAAGAAAGAAAAAAAAAACCATGGGTAGGTGGTATACAATTATGGATGGACGAGCGACTGCCGACACAGAGGTAGCTACAGCCGTGGACTACCGTACTGTGTCTGCTGCTAATATAGACTGGATGATAAGGAGATGAAATCAATATATATATATATATAATATCACTAGTACTGCAGCCGGACAGGTGTATATATATTTATTATGTAATGACTGATGACGGACCTGCTGGACACTGTCAGCTCAGCAGCACCGCAGACTGCTACAGTAAGCTACTATAGTAGTATGTATAAAGAAGAAAGAAAAAAAAAAACCACGGGTAGGTGGTATACAATTATGGATGGACGAGCGACTGCCGACACAGAGGTAGCTACAGCCGTGGACTACCGTACTGTGTCTGCTGCTAATATAGACTGGATGATAATGAGATGAAATCAATATATATATATAATATCACTAGTACTGCAGCCGGACAGGTATATATATTTATTATGTAATGACTGATGACGGACCTGCTGGACACTGTCAGCTCAGCAGCACCGCAGACTGCTACAGTAAGCTACTATAGTAGTATGTATAAAGAAGAAAGAAAAAAAAAAACCACGGGTAGGTGGTATACAATTATGGATGGACTAGCGACTGCCGACACAGAGGTAGCTACAGCCGTGGACTACCGTACTGTGTCTGCTGCTAATATAGACTGGATGATAATGAGATGAAATCAATATATATATATATATAATATCACTAGTACTGAAGCCGGACAGGTATATATATTTATTATGTAATGACTGATGACGGACCTGCTGGACACAGTCAGCTCAGCAGCACCGCAGACTGCTACAGTAAGCTACTATAGTAGTATGTATAAAGAAGAAAGAAAAAAAAAAAAAACACGGGTAGGTGGTATACAATATTATATATATATTATATACAATTATATATATATATATATTAAACTGGTGGTGACTGGTGGTCAGGTCACTGGTCACACTATCAGCAACTTGCAAGTAGTACTCCTAAGCAGACAATCACAATATATATTATACTGGTGGTCAGTGTGGTCACAATGGCAGTGTGGCACTCTTGCAGCAAAAGTGTGCACTGTACGTTATATGTACTCCTGAGTCCTGCTCTCAGACTCTAACTGCTCCCCACTGTCAGTGTCTCCCCCACAAGTCAGATAATATACAGTCACACTATCTATCACTTCAGCAAGTAACTAGTACTCCTCCTAATGCTCCCCAAAATTACTACTGTGTCTCTCTCTACTGTCTCACTCTCTTCTCTATAAACGGAGAGGACGCCAGCCACGTCCTCTCCCTATGAATCTCAATGCACGTGTGAAAATGGCGGCGACGCGCGGCTCCTTATATAGAATCCGAGTCTCGCGATAGAATCCGAGCCTCGCGAGAATCCGACAGCGGGATGATGACGTTCGGGCGCGCTCGGGTTAACCGAGCAAGGTGGGAAGATCCGAGTCGCTCGGCCCCGTGTAAAAAAACATGAAGTTCGGGCGGGTTCGGATTCCGAGGAACCGAACCCGCTCATCCCTAGTTAGTACATTTTGCAATTACACTCTTATTCTGTACCAATGTATCATTGCCTGTAGCCATTTTCTCCCCAACAATATATGGAGGTGGTGGTGCCGTCACCATTGTTTTCCCGCTAGGTTTGGAACCTGCTGCGCGAGCTAATTCCTTTTGCATATCCCCCTCCTGTTGCCATAAATTTAAACAGTCTGTATGTTTAATCCTTTGTTTCTTTGAATTTATCAGACATATCCTTAACCTTAAGTTCTGTATTACCTCTGGTTCAAAGCTGCCCACTCTAGGCAATGGTACCCTATCATTGTTGGTCATACATATTCACTCATTACATAAACCTTCTGTGTGTGAACCATATTTTTCACACATGATAAACCTTGCTGAGCCTTTTGGCCACAATTCTGCCTGAACCCTGTCTAAACTCCTCTTACTTGAGCAACTGGCTCCCATATTTGTGGGTCTCTTCTAATACCTTTGAAAAAATTCACACAAACAAACACCATAATACTCAATATAAGTAGACGGTGGAAGTATACCTGAGCGCCTTCCACTCGCTCGCGCCCACACTGGCCAATACAACAATACGCTGTTGATAGCAGATCACAATGTAATTTCTTTTGGTGGAAGTTCTGTTTGGAATATTTTCCTGAGAGAGGCAGTGAAAATTTCCTTTTCGGTATCTTTCAACTGGAATTGTTTGTAGGGTGAAAAACAGAGACATTAGATAACTATCCTTCACCCTTTCCAGTGAAGACCACCAGGGAGATTTCCCGAAGTTATCAAAGAAAAACCCCTTTGTCTATACAATCACGTCTGCGTATGCTCTTCCACAGCAAATGTGACACAATAATATCACGTTGCGCTATGCAGAACAAACGGACATGTGATGCAATAGCACAGCCTATAGATACTAGTTATCTATATGCCCTACGATTGTTGTAGACCACCTAGTAGACCACCTAGAGTTGTATGGGATACCACTCAGTCCACCAAGACCACCTTTTCCACTTAGTTCTTAACGCAAGGTTGCAAACTCTATGCCACCGGGCCTCCACTAACCCAGTGTGTCCCACCTAGACCACCTAGCAATCCACCTAGTCCACCTAGTTCTTGGGTTCAGTATCCACTCACTCCTGCACTCGCTCACTCAAATACTCTTTATTTTTCTGTACAGAAAATTATCATTCAGACAAGCAGCTTTACTCCCAGAGGCAATACAGTAAATAAGGGTTTTATACTAAACTTTGGAAACTGGGCAATCTTGTGTTATTGTAGCGTGGCTACTATCCCACCTTTAAACTATACGAACTATCGTGTGGTATTATTATGTGCACACAATGCTACGCAAGCTTGCGTAATTACGCAACCGTGCTTACCTTTATGCCACGTGTGCGGCCTTGCGCTACGTGCACATTTTGTGTATGCTGTCCTCACGTTCCGTACCACGTGTACCAATGTGTTGATGCAATAAAACAACTCACACAATTTCTATAAATGTGAGCAATATTAACTATAATCGCTCACTTAACACGCCACACAGTATCTTTTCTGTATAAACCTTTATAACTAGGCCAGACTGCATTTGTGTTTTACACTTACTTCCTTAATATTTATATTATATTATGAATCTAGTAATCTGAATGTTATGGCAACAATGTGGGAGAGTATGCATAGAGTATGGGTGTACGCTTTTGTTGTGTACGCCCTTGGCGGCAAAAATAAATTCACAGATTTTAAATAGCTTTTTTCCTTTTTACCGTACGAGTTCTACCAGCATCCCTACAAACCATACAGAGCAGACACCATCTAATCAGCAATTAAGTAGGGTTTTCAGTGCATCCACCGACCAAGAAAAGGATACGTAGGATCCCTGTCCACAATTATGCTGATAGATGAAGTCTGCTTGTGACCTGTTAAGCAGTAAAAATGAGGAAAACCGGAGAGCCCCCAATTGATAAAGCTGATTATCTTTACAGGAATGAAAGCTATACCTTAAACATACCTTAAATACACTTTAAACCTTTAGCCGCTGCGGCCGCTATACTTAATTCACACTCTACGCACCTTTTACGCTATTAGCGTACAGAGTCCCGTACAGTGTACGGACTTTGCGTACACACGCCGCGCTGATGGTACAAAGTACTCACAGCGCGCACACACCAAGAGATACACTTTAAACCTTCTACAGCAATGCAATGCAATAATAATACACTTTAAACCTTAGCAGGGCAATGAGGACACGACACCAATTGTGATTTTACCGCTGGGTTCCGACACCACAGTGGATTATTACTGAAAGGGGGTTTACAATACAAATTATACACTACAATACAAGACAATATATAACAGAATAATGGCTACAGTCAATGTACATACGTGAGTATATTCGCATGTGCTTCCCGGTCCGGTCCTCCGTCATCAAATAGATAACATTGTGCCAGGCCAGGCTGTAGCAGCCTTTATTTATACAATTCCAAAAGCAATACAATGGATACTGTAATCCCTTTGTCCATTGGACACAGGAATGCACTTTTACAGTACAGGAGAGGTCATAGGTTGATTTGAAAAGGTAGGCGATGTCTTTCTCAACTGCTCTTGTGGGTGGTCTCCTCTGGATTCCCACCGCATTCATTATATACAGTAAATACAGTTTATATCTCTATTCTGCTTCTGCACATAACTATCCGCAGGAACATGCGATCTTCCGCAGACCAACACCGGAATGTTACCCTTAAAATACCCTACAGCTGGATACCAAATACCACCTTATAACCTTAGTCTGTCCCCTCTTATCCTGTAAAGGTGAATCCCTTTGTTCTGCAACCATTTAAACAGCTATAACTTTGTGATGTGGTGCAAGGAGACTATGTGTACATTGTGCACTATTTGAATTAAATATGTAATGTGTTTTGATGGCTCTCCATGCATACACAAACTCTGCCGTAAATACCCATACCACGCACCGATGCGCAGGACCGCAGGAGCGACCATACGCAAATTGCGGATATGTGCACGCACGGCAGAACAAGTGCACGCGCAGTGGGCATGTGTGTGCAGTTTGTACGTCATGTGTGTTCTGCAATATTTTTCGACTTTGACAAGGTGCACCAAGGTTTATTAGCATTAACCATTCATCTATTGTTCTCAGCTGCAATACAATACAGAGAGAACAATACAGCAGGGGATTAAGTCATTACAGCAGGAGATTAAGTCCAACAGCACTGGCTCAATTAATCCTATTAAAGGGATACATGAGCAGGGCTCCATCTGTACCATAACCTCTGTATTAGTCAGTTTATAAAATTATGAGGTGTCAATCTGCCTTAGTATTAAAGGAAAAAAAGACAGCTCCTGCCCTTGGTGAAGTAGTGAGCCTTACATAATTTACTGATGACAGCAGCTAATAGGCTAAAGAACTGGCCGTTAACAGTACCCTGAAAACGCATCTCGACTGCTGCACGGGCTTGCTCACTTCCGGATACCCACGTCACACATAGGGAGGATTTTAAAGGCCGCGCACTCCAATCCACGCGATAGTTTGTCCAAGTTGCTAGGAGACACCCAATTAAATTCAATCAGTGCACAAATCATTGGAATAAGGAAATATAGGAGCATCTGCCTATCTCTGTGCAGACAGCAGTATGTCGCTAGGCAACAGTATAGGTGACAGTGTGTCGCTAGGCAACAGTATAGGTGACACCACTCCTTATGTCAATTCCTCATGTATATTCATTATGCAAGGCGGAAGTGCAGATCAAGTCCGCCTGACACAGCGTTCATGTCTAGGCATTGCTGAAAGAAGACACCGGGAATAGCTCCCTGTACCTAGCTCTAAAATAAAGTGCTAGGTACTGTCCTATTTATGTCTATATATGTACATTTAGATCTAGGTGATGCGTGCATCAATTAAGCGCTGAAACTGGATGTTAAATGGGCAGTAATGTATATTTGGCTTAATATGATGGAGATATACTGTAGATCCAAAGATTGTGTGCCCATTACGTCATGCATCTACGTGTCACCCATTAATGAGGCCTATACAAAGCTCATTTTGATGTGTGACATGATGATGATATCTTTTTTTTAAAGGGAAAAAATAAAAATAATGAAATGAAAAGAGAAAAATATTTGTCTTAAAATTTACTCTGTCAAAAAGATTATTGTTAATAAAATATATAGTACCATATAGGATTATAGAATAAAAAACTTGCATATATTAGAAATTAGACTGGCTGTTGTAGTATATGTTAAGTAAATTAATAATGTATCATTAAATTGTATGCCTATAAGAGGGGTATATTTGTATGAACAAAATGAGTTTGGGTGCAATATTGGTGTTGGTAACACTCAAATAAATTTTTTTATGTCCATGTGGTTACCATATTTGTAAGACGTGTATTAGATACACTTGTATACAGGAAAAGAAGTAATCACTAAAGTGAAAAAGGATAAACAATTAGTGTTAATGGTGTGAAGTGCTCACTTATGACATGAGTAACTATTGTAATTAAAGTGACAGTTAAAGGTGTGAAATTACATGAGTGCTTGGTATGGATGAAGTATAAAAACATAACAATAGTGAGACAAAGTGGTACAAAGTGTATATGCTTAGGCAGAAAAAGGATTTTTTCAATTGGTCCTATGTCTTCTAAAAAATTGTGAAAAAGGGAACAAAATGTGAAAATCATGTGCAAAGTTAGAGGACAGAGGGAAAAATTGTGTGATAAGAGACATAATCGGTGAAGGATTGAAAATAAATGTGAGACAAGATAACCTGTGATATAGTGTTTTGTGTATAAAGAAATGTAGTTATATCCAGTGTTAACAGAATTAGGTAAGTAAAAGGCTGCTGGGACACCTAACGGTTTACATCCATACAGGGTACCTGACTAAAACTATTGAGAATTATTTACCAGTAATAAAATACACTCTCTACTGAGTCCAAGATAGACAGTCTAGTGGACTGCAGAGAAAAAAGAAAGAAGAAAGGGAGATGAGGAAAGTATAACGGGTTAATTGTAGGACAGATGAAAAAAGGCATTCTAACATGAAAGATATGGGTAAGTATAATAACAGTGAAACCCTAAAAGGAACAATTCATTAAGAACATCACAAGGTAAGAATCTGTAGGTAATCAAACAGAGAGATGTGGGTAATAAAACAGAGAAATGGGAAGTAGAATAACCGGAAAAAGTAAGGAGTAAGAAGGCGGACTTTGACAGATAATAAATGTACAACTTATTGTATCATAGGAACAAGCTGTAGTTGATGTTTTTATTTAGCCCTGTGGGTTTAGACCCCCCAACCTAAATGTCTACTCGCTCTCCTTTCTGAGCAATTCTCTGGTCAGGTCTCCACCTCTGATCCTTATGTGAATTTGCTCTTCTACTCCGAATGTTCTTATGTCTTTGGTTGACCCTCTGTGTTGTTTGTGAAAATGCCTCACAATGGATGTGAGCTCTTTCATCTTCTGTAGATCTTTGGATGCATTGCAAATGGTTCCAACATACTCCAAGATTATCTGTTTAAATTTCCTAGTGGTCATTACCACATATTTTAAATCACAACTGCACGTAATGCAGTATATGATTGCTCGAGACTCACAGTTGAAGAAATGTTTTATTGAGATGACATTGCCCAATACATCAACTACTGTGTTCGTCTGTAATATCTGGTAGCGAGGCTTTACAATGTCCACATGGGAAGGTGCCCTTAATGGTGACACCTCTTGAGGAATCCTTTACAAAGTGGCTCTTAACCAAGTGACCTTTGATGTTTCTTGATCTACGCCAACTCATTTTTATTTTGTTGGTCAAATGGGGAGTAAGGTCCGGATCCAACTGTAATATTGGAAGATGCTTCTGTATGGCATCTCTAAATAGTTTCAATTCAGGGCAGAAAGTGGCCACAAATCTAATTTTTGGATCATCATTATTCTTGGTTTGTGTTTATTGGAAAAATCGGGGTGTCTCTTTTGATTGTGAGTGATTATCTGTTCCTGTTTTTGCATACAGGATAATGTGGTGTTGGTGAAATTTCCCAGTTTCGATTGTTTCTGTTGGAATCTCTTCCCTCCTCTTCTCATCCTCCTCTTTTCCTTGGTCTGCCTCTTGTCATTTGTTCACTATTAATGGCACTATATAGATGCCTTTTTCATTATCTGGGATGGAGAAGAGAGTAAACCACTATAATTCATTCAAACCCTGACTACCAACAATCTTAATCTTTTTCTCACTCACACATCATTAAACCAAAGCGTCCTTTCTAGATTTGAACATCTATAGAGCAGAAGATAGAAATCTGGCTACGGAATTATACCGAAAAGAAGCCGCAACTAATGGTCTTTTATTGCATTTTCAACCAACCATTTAGAATATCCCTACAGGTGAGTTCCTGAGACAAAGACACAATTGCTCATATGACAGTGTCTACAAGCATCACTGTCAAGAATTGATGCAATGCCTGGTTGATCGAGGGTACAGTAAAAGATCTCTTAAGCGGGCACAACAACAAACCCTCACAATCAAAAGAGACACCCTGATTTTTCCAGCAACACAAACCAAGAATAATGATGATCCAAAAATATGATTTGTGGACATTTTCTGCACTGAAAGGAAACTATTGAGGGATGCCATACAAAAGCATCTTCCGATATTACTATTGGATCCGGAACTTACTCCTCATTTGGCCAACGAGATACAAATGAGTTGGCGTATATCAAGAAACATTAAAGATCACTTGGTTAAGAGCCACTTTGTAAAGGATTCCTCGAGAGGTGTCACCATTAAGGGCACCTTCCCATGTGTACATTAAAAAGCCTGCTCCCAGATATTACAGACTATCACAGTAGTTGATAGATTTGGCAATGTCATCCCAATAAAACATTTCTTCAACTGTGAGTCTCAAGCAATCATATACTGCATTACATGCAGTTGTGATTTAAAATATGTGGTAACGACCACTAGGAAATTTAAACAGATAATCTTGGAGCATGTTGGAACCATTTGCAATGCATCCAAAGATCTGCAGAAGATGAAAAAGCTCACACCCATTGTGAGGCATTTTCACAAACAACACAGAGGGTCAACCAAAGACATAAGAATCTTCGGAGTAGATCAAATTCCCTTGAGGATCAGAGGTGGAGACCTAACCAAATAATTGCTCAGAAAGGAGAGCGAGTGGACATTTAGGTTGTGGGGTCTCAAACCCACAGAACTAAATGAAAACATCAACTACAGCTTGTTCCTCTGATACCATAAATTGTACAATTACATACCCTGCAACATTACACACTCCACTAGATACAAAATGCTCTGCTCCTGGACTTCCCTCTTAATTTATTATTGCCATCACCTGTGAAGAAACAGCTTTCTTATCATTTAACTAGTTTAGTACAGGTGATGGAAATCATAAATTAAGGGGAAGTCCAGGAGCAGAGCATTTTGTACCTAGTGGAAAGGAACATGTTGGAGGGTCTGCAATTATTATCTGTTACATTCCGCCCTCTTTCCACTAACTTTTTCCGGTTATTCCTCTTCCCATTTCTCTGTTTTATTACCCATATCTCTCTGTTTGATTACCTTCCAATATTTACCATGTGATGTTCTTAATGAATTGTTCCTTTTAGGGTTTCACAGCTATTATACTTACCCATATCCTTCATGTTAGAATGCATATTTTCATCTGTCCTACAATTACCCCTCATCTCCCTTTCTTCTTTCTTTTTACTTTGCAGTCCACTAGACTGTCTATCTTGGACTCAGTAGATAGTGTATTTTATTGCTGGTATATAATTCTAAATAGTTTTAGTCAGGTACCCTGTATGGATGTAAACCGTTAGGTGTCCCAGCAGCCTTTTACTTACCTAATTTTGTTAACACTGAATATAACTACATTTCTTTATACACAAAACACTATATCACAGGTTATCTTGTCTCACATTTATTTTCCATCCTTCACCGATTATTTCTCTTATCGCACAATTTTTCCCTCTGTCTTCTAACTTTGCACATGATTTTCACATTTTGTTCACTTAATTGTAGTGTTTTTTCTCACATTTAGTATATTTCACAATTTTTTAGAAGACATAGGACCAATTGAAAAACTCCTTTTTCTGCCTAAGCATATATACTGTGTAACACTTTGTCTCACTTTTGTTATGTTTTTATACTTCATCCATCCCAAGCACTCATGTAATTTCACACCTTTAACTGTCACTTTAATTACAATAGTTACTCATGTCATAAGTGAGTACTTCACACCATTAACACTAATTGTTTATCCTTTTTCACTTTAGTGATTACTTTTTTTCCTGTATACAAGTGTATCTAATACACGTCTTAGAAATATGGTAACCACATGGATATAATAAAATGTATTTGAGTGTTACCAACACCAATATTGCACCCACACTCATTTGGTTCATACAAATATACCCCTCTTATAGGCATACAATTTAATGGTACATTATTAATTTACTTAACTTATATCACAACTAGTCTAATTTCTAATATATGCAAGTTTTTTATTTTACAATCCTATATGGTACTATATTTTTTATTAACAATAACATTTTTGACAGAGTCAATTTTTTAATTTTAAAACAGATATTTTCTCATTTCATTTCATTATTTTTATTTTTTCCCTTTAAAAAAATATATCATCATCATGTCACACGTCAAAATGAGCTTTGTATAGGCCTCATTACTGGGCGACACCTAGATGCATGACGTAATGGGCACATAATCTTTGGATCTATATCTCCCTCATATTAAGCCAAATATACGCTATTGACCATTTAACATCCAGTTTCAGCGCTTAATAGATGTACGCATCACCTAGATCTAAATGTACATATTTAAACATAAATAGGACAGTATCTTGCACTTTATTTTAGAGCTAGGTACAGGGAACTATTCCCGGAGTCGTCTCTCAGCAACACCTAGACATGAACGCTGTGTCAGGCGGACTTGCTCGGCACTTCCGCCTTACATAATGAATATACATGAGGAATTGACGTAAGGAGTGGTGTCACCTATACTGTTGCCTAGCGACATACTGCTGTCAGCACAGCGATAGGCAGACGTTCCTACATTTCCTTATTCTAATGCTTTGTCTACTGATTGAATTTAATTGGGTGTCACCTAGCAACTTGGACAAACTATCACACTGATTATAGCGCGCGGCCTTTAACATCCTCCCTATGTGTGACGTCGGTATTCCGAAGTGAGCAAGCCCGTGCAGTGGGGGCGAAGCACATTTTCAGGATACCGTCAGCGGCCGGTCCATTAATACGTACCTTCATCATCTGCATCTTTCCAGCGTCCTTGTTCGAATCCCAATACAAACAGCACTAAGGTCACAGATAATACCCAGTTTAGCACACATAGGTAATTCAATCCTGTGCAGCTGGGTATACATTAATTTAAGTTGTGTTCATGATATATCTTTATTGTATTCTCATGTCATCTCCGATGGGATGTTCTTTAGCCTATTAGCTGCTGTTATCAGTAAATTATGTAAGGCTCACTACTTCACCCAGAGCTGGAGCTGTCTTTTTTTTCTTTAATACTAAGGTAGATTGACACCTCATCGTCTCATAAGCTGACTAATACAGCAGTAAGGGTATATCCCAATTTGACGCATTATTTGTTTGAACAATTTTCCATGTAAGTATCGTTTGTTCAGTAGGTGCTGGAATCACATTAACAGCAAACTGTGGTTACTGGTAATGCCTAGCGAGCACAGATGTGATACTTAAATCCAATACAGCTGGATAGGCTTTAAACTAAGTTCAAAGTTGGCATTTAAATTATCATCCTTTTACCACCGATGGGATGTCGTGAGCTGATCTGCTGCAGTTACACATGTTATATAGGCTCATTATCTCATTTAGAGCAGGAGTTGGTGTTTTTCTTTATCCTCAAGGAAGAATGATACTCTCTTGTCTCCTAGTAGACAATAACATTTGGAGTTGTATATTTAATGGTTATACATTGTATATTCTATAGTGATACATTTTTTCAGAATAATATCTTACAAAGCTATCTTTATGCAATAGATTCATTGTTTAAATTTGGACTACCTACTAATTTATTTAGCTACTATACACTTTTTACTTCTAATGGACTCTCATCACTGATTTAAGGGCTGTACAATGCGATTCTTGGACAAACCTGACCCTAACCTAACAGTGACAGCAGATCCGCTTTACACTTTTTTTCTGACTATTTACTCCTAAACTATTCATTTATTTCAGGCACTCCCTTGAGTGCTAGGTGGACTCTCATTAGTGATCCCGGAGTCATCTTAAGGTATACTACTATCATACCACACTGTCAACGCCCAATACCGTCTGATCTTGGAAGCAAATCAGTGTTGGGCCTAGTCAGTACCTGGATGACAGACCTCCTGGGAATACCAAGTGTTGTAGAAACCAGGGCTTCATCGGACTCTGTGCCTAACGCTAACAGCAGATCCACCCTCTATATCTTCCTTCCAGACTATTTTTCTCATCCTGTGGCATTCAGTCCATTTGTATATTTGCCTTCTGTCAGGATATACATGGGGTGTGATTTAACACCCACAGTTTAGACAAGTAGGTGACGGACTAGGCTTAGGAGTCAGTTGTGTTATTTATCCTCTGTCATTGTAGAGATTATTTCCATTTAAAGGACACATCACCAACATACTGACTCTACTATATAACCAATGGTGTTAAACCAGTTAATGATTTCATCACTTCTATATATACTTACTTTAGGTTACATCTACACATTGTCATCAATAAAAGTTACATTTTATCAGAATTAATACATTATCTTAACTTTAACCATGTGCCTAAAAATATAGTCTTCTTTCTTTTTTTCTTTTTTATTTGTCCCTACTGACTCAGGGTGCACCGCCTATTTTGCAAATCAAGGAATTAGTACCTTAGTATCTTGATGTAGGTTATATTTATTGTTAATCCTATACTGGTGAAGAACCCAATACTTTCTCCTTCATGAATGTAAATCCTGCAAAATCATTATCACATTTTTTAACATATGCAGTACAATGTATCCAAAAGTAGGGTGACATGTTCAAAGTGTTTCATTTATTTTAAACTGAACCAGAATGAGTCATGTTCCATCATTTTATATGTCTTGACATTTTTTACATGTACAGTACTGTATATGATATACTGCATAAACGGTAACAAAATTCAACAATGAACACTATAGATTTAAGTGAGTGAATGCTCTAGTATTCTCCCTCGTTCACAATGTTAGCCTAGAGCTTAACAGGATTTGTCATTGTGCATATGTAAATGCCTGTGTAAAATATGGTTTTACTGAATTTAGATTGCTTTTCCTTCAAGTACTTATTAAAATGCCCTGAATCCATTGTGCTTGAAGCAAAATTAGGCTGTGCGATAAAGATCTCATTGCCTTTAGTTACTGTACGTCTTAGAGATTTTTTTTAATAGTTCACAAAATAATTCTCATGAGTACTCAGATATTTTAAGAGTGCAGCTGAACTAAAGTTGCTGTTCCAGACAATAATACCAAAGAGTTATAGGGGCCGATTTACTGTTTTATGCTAAACTGAGTGAGGATCTATGCGACTGTTTTCCATCTACAGCTGCAATTGTTAATATTAGTATCAGAATTTGCACAAGCACCATACTACAGGAGGTGCAAGATATCCATCTGTAATGGGCTTCACTTATCTGTATGGGATAATATTGGGATCCTGGTGCTTGGGATGCTGGTGGTCAAAGCAGCATCCTGATGGTCAGGATCTCGACACCTTTTAGGTAGGTATGCTAACCCTCTACCCCCTACCTAACCCTCCCTTCCTGCAGCCTAACCCTCCCCCATTAGTGCCTAACCATTTCCCTCACTTTTTAGTGCCTAACACTCCCCTCTGAAGTCTAACTTAACCTCACCCCTCTGCAGCCTAACCCTCCCTCTAGTGTCTCTCCCTCACGCAGCCTAACACTAACCCTCCCTTGCATACTTATGATCGGGATGCCGAGAGTTGGGATTCCAGCATTGTGAGCTATGTCAGTGTAACACCCTTCCCTTGGTAACAGAGGATGAGAGTTGGGTAAGTATTGGACTAAGGGATGATCTTTCACGGCTGTGCCTCCACTCAAGCTATGACCAATAATTGGTCAGTGCAAGGCTTGCTTGAGTAAGCCTTATTTTATTTGCTTAGTTCCCCTCTTAAGTTTACATATATAATACATATATACTATTATATACCTTTCCCCACATATATATTACTATATACCTTTTTCTTTGTCTTCTTTCCTACTCCAGGATCTTCCAGTTCGGTTGTTTCCCGAGACAGACCAAGTAATTATGGTAAATATAACACTTTAATGCTTTATACCAAGTGCATCTGGTGCCAATAAACATCCAACAATTACACATACTCATGAATCTATATTAACCCTCTGTAAGCCTATACAAATATCATGCATGCAATACACAAAAAGTCCCCTCATAAAAATGACGCTTTTGGGCGCCAGAGTGACCCGGGTACTCTCAATATGATAGTGCACTTTTAATGGTAACTGTTCTCCCTTTATGCAAGGACAGCGAAAATGATACTTAGTTCTGTCTATCCTTATCCTGTAAATGCTACTTGCAATTCCTATTGTTCATTTTCCTCCTTTTGACAGTTAGAAAGTGTCTTTTGAACACACACAAATAGTAACATTAGCGGTTAGTTAATAGGGCTTGACTTTCCTACTCAGTAAGGTAAAAATGTGAAGGTGTAGTTCTGTATCAGACTAGCTAATATAGTGTATATTCTGTGACCGTGCCCTCTTGGTTCAGCCGAGGTTTTTTCCCTCGTATTGTAAGCAATGCCTCTTGACTCCTTCAGAACTAGATAGAAACCATCCCGTGCGCAAGGGCCTCTGTATCACTCGCATTAAAACATTAATTCAATTCTGTTCCAATGCACTTAAATCCCCCAGATTCGTAGTTAAACAATTTAACATAGCTCGTATGCCAGCCTATTTTCTTGCAGCGACACAATCTAATGTAATACTGCTGTAATGCAATAGGACTAATGAACTGCAGCTGATTTGAATTCACTGTAATGAAATTTCCTTTCTACCAACGCCTTACAGCTAGATTTCTTGTTTTAGTTCTTACTAGCCCCAATTAGCTTCTGGGCAAGGATATAACTATTAATGATGCCCAAAAGTCCAGTCAAGTCCTGTCTTCAGACTTACTAATCCGTGCTGCAATAAGAGGTTACAGTTCTTACAGTTCTTCCCTCTTGTACTGGAATGACACTTAGGGGTCTATTCATGTAAGAATGCGATGTTTATGTTTAACTTATCACTAAACATCGCATTCTTATTTCAGGGTTTTTTTCAGATGTTTAACGCAATTCATTAATACTTACCTGTTCCCTGATGCGATGCGGTATCCGGCTGTTCCGCGATCCCGGTTTCCCCAGTCTTCTCTCTTCATACCGCGGCTGGGATCTTCTGCACATGCGCAGTGTCCCCCTCCTGCCTCCAGGTGTCATCTGCGCATGCGCCGGGGAAACGAGACCTCCAGCGGCGGGCAAGAGCAGCAAGGAGGAGGTGACCCGGCATATGCAAATGCATATGCACTGGGTTCCTCTGATTGGCTCTTGTCACGGAAGGGGGCGGGGAGAAGGCAGGAGATGGACGTCTTCACTGCTCTTCTCCTGTACAAGCCTCCCTATCGCCTGTCTGAGATGGCGATGAGGTTTTGCGAAGGGTAACGGAAAGCTGGGCTTTCCGTTCCTACATGAATTGCAGTCACCATACAAACGTATGGTGATGCGATTCAGCCACAGAGAGGGGGAGCCGCTGGGGAAGTCTGGGACTTCTCCACGGTAACCCGCTCTGTGAATTGCGGTAAGCAGAGAAAAGCCCTGTTTACCGCAAAACAGGGCTTTTCTCTGCTGCATGAATAGACCCCTTAGGGCAATAGAGAAATCGTGACTATAAAAGTAAAGTTGCAGTTCTATTCTTCTCTAGTCACTTTGTACTATACACATTCTGATAACACTTTCCAATGTCTCCACGCTCTAATAATATGTCCATAAAGCAACTATAACACTGACTGGTATGAATTACTGGGATAAGACCAGCGGTATTTCCTAGTCAATTGTAGTCAAATGTCCTGTAGTGCAGTGATTTAGGGGTCTATTCATGTAAGAATGCGATGTTTATGTTTAACTTATCACTAAACATCGCATTCTTATTTCAGGTTTTTTTTCAGATTTCTAACGCAATTCATTAATACTTACCTGTTCCCTGACGCGATGCGGTATCCGGCTGTTCCGCGATTCCGGCTTCTCCAGTCTTCTCTCTTCATACCGCGGCTGGGGTCTTCTGCACATGCGCAGTGTCCCCCCCTGCCTCCAGGTGTCATCTGCACATGCGCCGGGGAAACGAGACCTCCAGCGGCAGGCAAGGGCAGCAAGGAGGAGGTGACCCAGCATATGCAAATGCATATGCCCTGGGCTCCTCTGATTGGCTCTTGTCACGGAAGGGGGCGGAGAGAAGGCAGGAGATGGACATTTTCACTGTTCTTCTCCTGTACAAGCCTCCCCATCGCCTGTCCTGTCAGGGACTTCTCCACGGTAACCCGCTCTGTGAATTGCGGTAAGCAGAGAAAAGCCCTGTTTACCGCAAAACAGGGCTTTTCTCTGCTGCATGAATAGACCCCTAAGTAACACCCAATTAACTTCTAATTGCAGTTTTACATTTAGATTGGTTGGTACTTTATCTCGTGCCATTTTCTCTCTCTTGAAGCTTTGATACATCTTCCCCAAAGAGAGATCTGGCTAAGGTTCGTCTAACTCGGACTCAATCAGAGATACACAAAAATGTGTTATGCGCATACAGATCTAGCCAATCCCAACTTGGCTGCGACTAGGTACACTAACGATCCATTTTCCACAGGGTGCATGCAGATCTATATGCACGTACGTATATTCGCACCATAGAAAGCCCATAGGCTTTCTATGGTGCGATCACAGGTGAAATAGTCGCAGCCTGTCGCACCAAGTCACACGCGCAATTCATATACCCATGTGGTACATCGCGGCTACATCTGTACACTATAAACAAATAAACACAAAAAGTTTTTATGCTAATTAAGGCTCTGTGCATGAATGCAAACTAATATTGGTTCACTTTGGTTACGGAACACAGTAGTACTGTTGAAGATTTTGCCAATTCTTCCAAATATAAATGATACAAACCATACACTGGCGCCTAAACATAGGAGACATTAAAAAAAGGTATAAATTTGATAAAAGTAAAAACCAATAAAGACAAAAAAATAACAGTTTTCATATATTTTGTAGCTTTACTGCCTTTTACTTTTATATGCACAAGCGCTGTATGCTAAAACTCTCTATTCATGTCCATGGAAACAGGTGCATCTAACTTAGAATCAATCAGTCCTATAGTTTACAAATATGAAATAAAATATTTGAATAAAAATTTAGGGCCCTATTCAGTATGGATTGCATCTCAGATGAGATTGCATACTGATGATTTTTGGGCCAGTGCACACTCATTCCGCGCGTGCATGGCCCAGAAGATGTGTTCGCATCTCAGTGATGCTAAGGCCTCTACCTAATTGAAAAGGAAGTGGCATTCACGGGGAGGTTGGGGGTGGTGACATGGCATTGTGGGGGTAGGGCATCCGGAATGTGAACTGGCCTGGGCAATTTTTGGAGTGGCCATGTGGCATCACATGTGGCCGTTGCAACAGGTAAAATGGCCGCCTGGCGCCTGCCTCCGCAGCCAGGCTTTGCAGGTGTGGGGGCATCCCTTATTTTGCAGGGGCAGTGATGCAATCTCAATTGAATTGCAATCGCATCGCTGGCAGCTATTTGCGATCGCACGCAGTTGCAGTTTTGATAATTTAGCAAAACTGCAGCTGATGCTGAATGAGGGCTTTAATCCATATGTTGCCTGATATCCATGTATATCCATACTGCATATATAATCCATTTTGATTGTTATCGCAAAAGTAGCACAAGTGTGATATCCCATAGAGGTGAGAATGCAGCTGGTACGATGATTGGTGCAAGCTGGAGCTAGCTCTGTCAAACAACTGTCTGACTTTTTCATTCGGTGGTGACTCCAGCGCCAGATTAAGGGCCTGGTTTTGAAATTTATGATGGTTCTATATTGTGCACTTCCAAAAGGAAAGTGACCAGCACTGGATGGGTGGGTGCCGTAACCAGTGCTGTGGGTATGGTCTGTTCAGGGGTGTGTGGCTGGCATCATGACTGGCATATCTAGCATGCTTATCTTGAACTACCTCAATCTCCCTAGCCTCCTCACACACATCATGGTAGGCTGACTGTAGTCATCTATGGTGACGAACAGGGCACATATTGTACCATGTTTGTGCAGGCACAGGTATAAGTATTTCTGCCCGTACTACACAACCTCTCCAACCACCCATTAAAATTTCTCTCTCCCATCCATCAATGCTGTTTCCAGAAAATTTTACCCACTACCACTCACAGAGACCATCCCTCTAATACTGAAATATTTCTCATTTACCATTGCACCCCAACCTCATACCACACTGAAATATCACTCACTCCCCACCACACCCTAACCCCATGTTTTACCATCTGTAATTCCTCTCACCACCACTCCCTGTCAATGTAACTGACAAATTAAAATACCCCTCATAATGCCACATAACAGACACACAGATACTCCTTACTAACATCATGTCCTGCCCACATAACAGACACACAAATACCCCTTACTAACATCATGCCCATGACCACATAACAGACACACAGATACCCCTTACTAATATCATGTCCTGACCGCATTACAGACACACAAACACCCCTTACTAACATCATGCCCATGACCACATAACAGACACAAATACCCCTCACTCACATCATGCCCTGACCACATAACAGACATACAAATACGCCTTACTAACATCATGCTCTGACCACATAACCGACACAAATACCCGTAACTTACATCAATCATTGACCACATAACAGACACAGAAATATCACTTACTAAAATTATGCCCTGACCACATAACAGGCACACAAATATCCCTTACTAACATCATTCCCTGATCACATAACAGTCGAAATTTGACAAAACAATAAATTCCAAAAGCAAATTTCTTTAACATTTGAATTTATTAAATTAAATAGTTCTACTACTCGGGGGAACCATTCAACTCAGGGGACCAATTAATTTTTCCTGCTACCTGAGAAGCTTCTACATTTGATACTGTTGCTGTGCCTGGGATAGGAGGGAAGGCTGTTCTGGTAGGTGTTCATAGAAAGCAAAAAAAAAATGGCCCAAACACAGTACATAAATACATACACATGTTCTCTACACTGGCTGCACTGTAATGTCAGTCATTTAGTGACTCTGCTGGAAGCAATGAGCAGGGAGCCGGATCCTGTGTCTCTATTGATGCTCTCTGTCAAGGAGTCGGGAAGGTGCTATCCTGTATTAGCACTTAGTAGTTGCCCCTTCCACTTGCATATTTTTTGGGTGCAGTAATGTATGGTGTACCCTTAAGAATTTAGCCATGGGTATGCCGTACCCACCACGTCAGGCTCACTGTGACTGTGCTGAGTTGCCGCTGTGAGCGGGTACTGCTGCTGCCGCTGTGTGCCTCTGCATCGGCGCCCTCCCCTTCCCATCCAGCTGGGAGCATGAACGTGACATCATCAAACTCCCGCGGGAGGGGCGGTGGGCACGCAGAGGACCCGGAGGGCTGGCTGGGCGTGTTAGGCTTGAGCAGCACTGCAGCAGCAAGTCGACAACTTGCAGGGTCATTCAGGAAGAGCCGCGCTGCATTAGGAGCAGTCACTGTCTGGGGCCGAGCACATCATCTCTTGGAAGGGACGGGGAGCAGGCTGACTGCCTGAGGAACAGACAGTGTACTGTTTGTACTAGTCTAGCATATTGTATATCTGGCACTGTGGAGGCATTGTATATATGGCACTGTAGGGGCAATGTATAACTGGCACAGAGGGGCAATGTATATCTGGCACTGTGGGGGCAATGTATATCTGGCCCAGGGGGGAACTGTATATAGATGGGTCCACGCTCATCTTGGCTTCTCTGCTGCGTCTAGGCACACCATGGTTTATTAACATAAGCCCTTCATCTATTGCAGACAGGAGGGGGCATTTAAACAGACAGCCACTGGTGGTAAAAGGAAAATATAGTCTTTCCTGTCTCCTTTGTACCCTATTTGGTGGTGTGGGCCTAATTTCATCTGGGGCCTGAGGCAGCATCTCCATGCGCCCCATTGTCATTCCAGCCCTGGGTAATTCCCAACTCTGACTACGAAGAGGTAAAGGTTCCCCAACCAGACGTAGACAATGAAAAACAACACTGCCAAAGCAATCTAAATGTATTTCTATTAATCCAAACTTACTGGAAACTATAGACTTTGTTCAAACATTTCAATAAACACATAATAAATTACATAAATCACAATAACTTTTGCTGTTTCTGTTTTTCAAAATAGAATATAATATCTTTGACTGTTACAGCTATTTCAAAAATATACAAATGTAATTTAAATGAGATTGAATTTGATTTCTTATTCTAATTGATGTTTCCTTATACTAAATTAGTATGTCCTTCACACATTGGGGGTCATACCGAGTTGATCGCATGTAGCAACTTTTTGAAGTGACTCTATATTAAACATAGAACTTGTGTATAATAATTAGAGATGTGCACCGGAAAATTTTCGGGTTTTGGTTTTGGATTCGGTTCCACGGTCGTGTTTTGGATTCGGACACGTTTTGGCAAAACCTCCCTGAAATTTTTTTGTCGGATTTGGGTGTGTTTTGGATTCGATTGTTTTTTTTTTTAAACCCTCAAAAACAGCTTAAATCATAGAATTTGGGGGTCATTTTGATCCCATAGTATTATTAACCTTAATAACCATAATTTACACTCATTTCCAGTCTATTCTGAACACCTCACACCTCACAATATTATTTTTAGTCCTAAAATTTGCACCGAGGTTGCTGGATGACTAAGCTAAGCGACCCAAGTGGGCAGCACAAACACCTGGCCCATCTAGGAGTGGCACTGCAGTGTCAGACAGGTTGGCACTTAAAAAAAATTGCCCGAAACATCACATGATGCAAAGATAAATAAAAAAAAAGAGGTGCAAGATGGAATTGTCCTTGGGCCCTCCCACCCAACCTTATGTTGTATAAACAGGACATGCACACTTTAACAAACCCATCATTTCCATGACAGGGTCTGCCACACGACTGTGGCTGAAATGGCTGGTTGGTTTGTGCCCCCACCAAAAAAGAAGCAATCAATCTCTCCTTGCACAAACTGGCTCTACAGAGGCAAGATGTCCACCTCCTCCTCATCGTCCGATTCATCACCCCTTTCCCTGTGTACATCCCCCTCCTCACAGAGTATTAATTCGTCCCCACTGGAATCCACCATCTCAGGTCCCTGTGTACTTTCTGGAGGCAATTGCTGGTGAATCTCTCCACGGAGGAATTGATTATAATTAATTTTGATGAACATCATCGTCTCCACATTTTGTGGAAGCAACCTCGTACGCCGATCGCTGACAAGGTGACCGGCTGCACTAAACACTCTTTTGGAGTACACACTGGAGGGGGGGCAACTTAGGTAAAATAAAGCCAGTTTGTGCAAGGGCCTCCAAATTGCTTCTTTTTCCTGCCAGTATACTGGCAGGAAAAAGCATACAGTAGACTGTCTGACGTGGCTACTTGGATGCTGTCACTCATATAAGCCTCCACCATTCTTTCAATGGTGACAGAATCATATGCAGTGACAGTAGAAGACATGTCAGTAATTGTTGGCAGTTCCTTAAGTCTGGACCAGATGTCAGCACTCGCTCCAGACTGCCCTGCATCATCGTCAGTGGGTGGGCTCGGAACTCTTAGCCTTTTCCTCGCAGCCCCAGTTGTGGGAGAATGTGAAGGAGGAGCTGTTGACGGGTTACGTTCAGCTTGACTTGACAATTTTCTCACCAGCAGGTCTTTGAACCTCTGCAGACTTGTGTCTGCCAGAAAGAGAGATACAACGTAGTCTTTAAACCTAGGATCGAGCATGGTGGCCAAAATGTAGTGCTCTGATTTCAACAGATTGTGCACCGTGAATCCTGGTTAAGCGAATGAAGGGCTCCATCCACAAGTCCCACATGCCTAGCGGAATCGCTCCGTATTAGCTCCTCCTTCAATCTCTCCAGCTGCTTCTGCAAAATCCTGATGAGGGGAATGACCTGACTCAGGCTGGCAGTGTCTGAACTGACTTCATGTGTGGCAAGTTCAAAGGGTTGCAGAACCTTGCACAACATTGAAATCATTCTCCACTGCGTTTGAGTCAGGTGCATTCCCCCTACTTTGCCTATATCGTAGGCAGATGTATAGGCTTGAATTGCATTTTGCTGCTCCTCCATCCTCTGAAGCATATAGAGAGTTGAATACCACCTCGTTACCACCTCTTGCTTCAGATGATGGCGGGGCAGGTTCAGGAGTGTTTGCTGGTGCTCCTGTTTTTGGCACGTGGTGGCTGAGTGCCGAAAGTGGCCTGCAATTCTTCGGGCCACCGACAGCATCTCTTGCATGCCCCTGTCATTTTTTAAATAATTCTACACCACCAAATTCAATGTATGTGCAAAACATGGGACGTGCTGGAATTTGCCCAGATGTAATGCACGCACAATATTGGTGGCGTTGTCCGATGTCACAAATCCCCAGGAGAGTCCAATTGGGGTAAGCCATTTTGCGATGATGTTCCTCAGTTTCCGTAAGAGGTTGTCAGCTGTGCGCCTCTTCTGGAAAGCGGTGATACAAAGCGTAGCCTGCCTAGGAACGAGTTGGCATTTGCGAGAAGCTGCTACTGGTGCCGCCGCTGCTGTTCTTGCTGCGGGAGGCAATACATCTACCCAGTGGGCTGTCACAGTCATATAGTCTTGAGTCTGCCCTGCTCCACTTGTCCACATGTCCGTGGTTAAGAGAACATTGGGTACAACTGCATTTTTTAGGACACTGGTGAGTCTTTTTCTGATGTCTGTGTACATTCGCGGTATCGCCTGCCTAGAGAAGTGGAACCTAGATGGTATTTGGTACCGGGAACACACTACCTTAAGAAATTCTCTAATTGCCTGTGAACTAACAGCGGATACAGGATGCACGTCTAACACCAACACAGCTGCCAAGGCCTTAGTTATCTGCTTCGCAACAGGGTGACTGCTGTGATATTTCATCTTCCTCGCAAAGGTCTGTTGGACAGTCAATTGTTTATTGGAAGTAGTTCAAGTGGTCTTCCAAATTCCCCTCTGGAATGATGATTGACTCCCAGCAGCAACAACAGCAGAGCCAGGAGCAGTAGGCATTACACTCAAGGATCCATCGGATTAATCCCAGGCAGGAGAGGACTCATCAGACTTGCCAGTGACATGGCCTGCAGGACTATTGGCTTTCCTGTCTAAGGAGGAAATTGACACTGAGAGAGTTGGTGGTGTGGTTTGCAGGAGCTTGGGTACAAGAGGAAGGGATTTAGTTGTCAGTGGACTGCTTCCGCTGTCACCCAAAGTTTTTGAACTTGTCAATGACTTGTGATGAATGCGCTCCAGGTGACGTATAAGGGAGGATGTTCCTAGGTGGTTAACGTCCTTACCCCTACTTATTACAGCTTGACAAAGGCAACACACGGCTTGACACCTGTTGTCCGCATTTCTGTTAAAATAATTCTACACCGAAGAGGTGATTTTTTTTGTAATTTGACCAGGCATGTCAATGGCCATATTCATCCCATGGACAACAGGTGTCTCCCTGGGTGCCTGACTTAAACAAACCACCTCACCATCAGAATCCTCCTTGTCAATTTCCTCCTCAGTGCCAACAACACCCATATCCTCATCCTGGTGTACTTCAACAGTGACATCATCAATTTGACTGTCAGGAACTGGACTGTGGGTGCTCCTTCCAGCACTTGCAGGGGGCGTGCAAATGGTGGAAGGCGCCTCCTCTTCCCGTCCAGTGTTGGGAAGGTCAGGCATCGCAACCGACACAATTGGACTCTCCTTGGGGATTTGTGATTTAGAAGAACGCACAGTTCTTTGCTGTGCTTTTGCCAGCTTAAGTCTTTTCATTTTTCTAGTGGGAGGATGAGTGATTCCATCCTCATGTGAAGCTGACCCACTAGTCATGAGGAACGTATGAGAAGGCCTTAGCCGTTCCTTGCCACTCCGTGTCGTAAATGGCATATTGGCAAGTTTACACTTCTCCTCAGATGCTCTTAATTTAGAATTTTGGGTCATTTTACTGAACTTTTGTTTTTTGGATTTTAAATGCTCTCTACTATGACATTGGTCATCGGCCTTGGCAGACGACGTTGAGGGCATTTCATCGTCTCGGCCATGACTAGTGGCAGCAGCTTCAGCACAAGATAGAAGTGGACCTTGATTTTTACCTATTTTACCCTCCACATTTTTGTTCTCCATTTTTTAATGTGTGGAATTATATGCCAGTAATATATCAATAGCAATGGCCTACTGTACTGTCTGTACTACTACTACTACTGGTCACCAAAATGCTGCACTGTCCTACTATTTACTGCTCACAACAATGCGTCACAGATATGGATAGTATACTTGACACAGAGTTGCAAGATACAGCAATGGCCTTCTGTAGTGTACTATATGTATACTGCTGGTCACCAAAATGCTGCACTGTCCTACTATATATACTGCTCACAATAATGCAGTACAGATATAGATAGTATACTTGACACAGAGCTGCAAAATACAGCAATGGCCTATTGTACTGTACTATATGTATACTGCTGGTCACCAAAATGCTGCACTTTCCTACTATATACTGCTCACAATAATGCAGCACAGATATGGATAGTATACTTGACACAGAGCTGCAAGATACAGCAATGGCCTACTGTACTGTACTATATGTATACTGCAGGTCACCAAAATGCTGCACTGTCCTACTATATACTGCTCACAATAATGCAGCACAGATATGGATAGTATACTTGACACAGAGCTGCAAGATACAGCAATGGCCTAATGTACTTTACTATATGTATACTGCTGGTAACCATAATGCTACACTGTCCTACTATATACTGCTCACAACAATGCAGCACTGATATGGACAGTATACTTGACACAGAGCTGCAAGATACAGCAATGGCCTACTGTACTGTACTATATGTATACTGCTGGTCACCAAAATGCTGCACTGTTCTTATATATACTGCTCACAATAATGCAGCACAGATATGGATAGTGTACTTGACACAGCTGCAAGATACAGCAATGGCCTACTGTACTGTACTATATGTATACTGCTGGTCACCAAAATGCTGCACTGTACTACTATATACTGCTCACAATAATGCAGCACAGATATGGATAGTATACTTGACACAGAGCTGCAAGATACAGCAATGGCCTACTGTAATGTACTATATGTATACTGCTGGTCACCAAAATCCTGCACTGTCCTACTATATACTGCTCACAATAATGCAGCACAGATATGGATATTATTCTTGACACAGAGCAGCAAGATACAGCGATGGCCTACTGTACTGTACTATATGTATACTGCTGGTCACAAAAATGCTGCACTGTCCTACTATATACTGCTCACAATAATGCAGCGCAGATATGGATAGTATACTTGACACAGAGCAGCAAGATACAGCAATGGCCTACTGTACTGTACTATATGTATACTGCTGGTCACCAAAATGCTGCACTGTCCTACTATATACTGCTCACAATAATGCAGCACAGATATGGATAGTATACTTGACACAGCTGCAAGATACAGCAATGGCCTACTGTACTGTACTATATGTATACTGGTTGTCACCAAAATGTTGCACTGTCCTACTATATACTTCTCACAATAATGTAGCACAAATATGGATAGTATACTTGACACAGAGCTGCAAGATACAGCAATGGCCTACTGTACTGTACTACTTTAATTATATACTGGTGGTCCCCACAATGCAGCACACTGAGCACAGATATTTGCAGCACACTGAGCACAGATATGGAGCGTTTTCAGGCAGAGAACGTAGATATTTTTAGCACACTAAGCACAGATATTTGCAGCACACTGAGCACAGATATTTGCAGCACACTGACCACAGATACGGAGCTTTTCAGGGAGAGAATGCAGCCACATCCTCTCCGTTCATTCTCCAATGGACGAGTGAAAATGGCGGCAACGCGCGGCTCTTTATATAGAATACAAATCTTGCGTGAATCCGGCAGCGGGATGATGACGTTAGGCCGCGTTCGGGTTAACCAAGCAAGGCGGGAAGATCCGAGGTTGCCTCAGAACCGTGTAAAATAGGTGAAGTTCGGGGGGGGTTCGGATCTCGACGAACCGAACCCGCTCATCTCTAATAATAATGAGGTTGTTTCACCAAATCAAATGACATTAAACAGGATGCAGCTTCCCCTCCAGGAGTATGCACAAAAACAATTGGACGGGTCTATCAGCTTGGCTTCCAATGTGGTATCATAAGTACTGTACCAGCCACTGGTAGCAACTTGACTTTAGATAGCTTGTATTTCTCATTAGCAAATCTCTCTCTAGTGGCTTGCTGCTTGTCTCTTTATCTCTTTTGCTGATAAGTCTCCCCAGTCTTTGTTTTTCTCTCTCAGCAGCTTACCTTACTCAATGGTGTCCTCCAGCTCTCCTCTTCCAACAGCGCTGTCACTACTCCAACCTCTCTTATGTAAATCAACTTTGTTTAAAATGGTGCTGGTCTCTATGCCTCTTTTCCAAAATTGCAAATGTGGGGTATCAAACATGGCCTGGGACCCTTACATAAATTAAATATGTGAGCATAATGCACTACATATAAACCATACCTCTCAGCTGCCCCCATTTTGGCTGGACAGTCTAATTTTTCAGATTGTCTCTTTGTCCCACCTGCGGGCCACAGTGTCCCACAGGGGGGGAGGGGCAGTTGGGAGAACCTCCTTCATTTGCTGCTCTACATAGAAGAGCAGCGTGAACAGATGCTGTGCGCAGATAGGGACAGAGGAAATGATCAGCAGCTCACCATTTATTTCTCAGGCTCATCCAAATTTACTTAGTGAACAGTCAAATCATTGCAAATTAGGTTTATGGGATAATAAGCAGACACTGCACTATATACAGCATCTTTGTACAGCCTAAACATTAGCTTTTCCTATCTAGCTTATGCAATAGGCTGAGGCCATGCACACAAATCTTTAATAAGTATTCAGTAAATTAGCATAAAATGTATTCTCAGCTGTGGCACAACAGTGACATTTGCTTTGTCTCTGATAATCGTCTAGCCTAAGGCACATTGTCTTGTAAATTTGAGGAACTGGTTATGCTGTCAAAGGCTGTTTACTGCAGCAATGGGAAGAGTGGATCTGAAATTATTAGCCACTTGTCAGGGACAATTTCTATATTGTGTTATGTAGCAAAAAAGCTTTTGTGCAACATCTGACAAATGCATTTGGATTATCCCGAGGGGTCCCAGCAAAATGCATAAATGAGAGAGATAAACAACTATATTCTAACTATTGTATACTGATGAAAAACAGTCATTAAAGAGATACCAATACCAACTATAATGTATCTAGAGAAGTAACTACATTTTTTGCATTCCAAGTTATTATTGCTTCTGAAATAAAAATACTGGAGCACCATTTCACCATGTCCCACCCTCTGAATTCTTATTTGCATCATAGTTACTTTACTTAGTGTGCCCTAGGTACTGTGAATTAGTATATTATTTTGCAAAGGTATTGGCATAAAGTCACAGATTAAGCAATGATGCATGACACAAGGCATGGTTTGAATCACTAGTATTGGAGCTCTGTCTTTTGTCTTTTTATCTAGATTAGTGAATGAGTCACTCACTCACAGAAGGTACATGAAATGCTAAGTCAGTATTTAGAGTGCCTGTGTATTGTATATTTGTCACGTTAGTGAGTCGAATAAAACACATGTTTTGAGACAAAGTCTATGGCAGGATGCTTAGCGCAGAGTCTGTGGTGCGCCAAATAGAGTCATTTGTTGCAATTTCAGGACAGGTCTATGTGTGGGTGTAGTATGGTATGCCGGCTGTCGGGGTCCCGGCGCACAGCATTCCGGCACCAAAATCCCGACTGCCGGCATACCGACAGGGTGGTGAGCACAAATGAGCCCCTTGCGGGCACGCTGTGCTCGCCATGCTGCGGGCATGGTGGCGCGCTTCGCGCACCATGCTATTTATTCTCCCTCCAGGAGGGTCGTGGACCCCCAAGAGGCAGAAATGGTGTTGGTATGCTGGCTGTCGGGATTCCGGCACCGGTATACTGTGCGCTGGGAGCCCGACAGCTGGCAAACTGAAGACCACCCGTATGTAGACAAGGAAAATTTATTGGAGGTAATTTATGAGGCTATGGTCTCCCCATCCCATACTTCCTAAGTAGCCAATAGTCATGTACATATACAGATGTAGCCATGCTCATCTTTGCTGTGATGCAGCATGCAGAAACTCAGCTTAGCGCAAAGCTTGATAGGTTGCGACTATTCAATGAATGGAGTGATCGCTGACTGCGAATAGTTGCAGCCTGGCACGCAATGCAGCATGCCGCATCACAGTAAGATCTGCATGCCTACATTTGTAACAGCAGATTTCAAAGGGTTAAATAAATCATAAGAAGCCTTTAAAAAAAAAAAAGCATAATCAATTTAGGAAGCATGCAGATGAATATATCAACACTGTTTAGTAAGTTGTAATAAATCAGACTTTCTTTAAAGATAACAATTGTTTAATGATATTTGATCAATACAGCTACACTATTATGCAATTTTTTTGTAATGTATCATGAATGCATTAAAGAGCTACAGTAACTCCAGATGGTGTCCGGATTGTATGGTGACACTACTTAGGTCGACAGTCAATAGAGCGACCACTATTGGTCGACATTGACATGGCTGACATAAGGAAAAGGTTGACACATTAAAAAGGGCAACACAGGACAAGTCGACAAATGAAAAGATCAACATGGCTTTTTTAATTGTTAACTTAATCAGACTTTACCATCAACGTGGACTATGATTGGGAATAGTAACCTGATTTAAGTGCAGTGGTATCGGAGTGAGGCAGCTTGCACGCAGCATGGTTAGCGAAGTGAGTTATGCAAGGGGATGCGGTGCATAATTGGGGTTCCTGGTAGTGATGAGCGGGTTCGATTTCTTGGAAACCGAACCCCCCCGAACTTCACCCTTTTTACACGGGTCCGAGCCATACTCGGATTCTCCCGTATGGCTCGGGTAACCCGAGCGCGCCCGAACGTCATCATCCCGCTGTCGGATTCTCGCGAGATTCGGATTCTATATAAGCAGCCGCGCGTTGCCGCCATTTTCACTCGTGCATTGGAAATGTTAGGAAGAGGACGTGGCTGGCGTCCTCTCCGTTATTGTTGAACTTGATTGTGCTGTGCACTATTGCTTAATTGTGGGGAGGGCTGGGGAGTAGCTGTATATAGGAGGAGTACAGTGAAGAGTTTTGCTGATCAGTGACCACCAGTTCCCCGTTCTCTGCCTGAAAAAAACACTCCATATCTGTGCTCACAGTGTGCTGCATATATCTGTGCTCACACTGCTTAATTGTGGGGACTGGGGAGCAGCTGTATTATATAGCAGGAGTAAAGTGCAGAGTTTTGTTGACAGTGACCACCAGTATACGTTGTCTGCCTGAAAAACACTCCATATCTGTGCTTAGTGTGCTGCTTTATTGTGGGGACTGGGTACCACCAGTAATATTATATAGGAGGAGTACAGTGCAGAGTTTTGCTGACCAGTGACCACCAGTATATAATATATAGCATTACGGTACAGTAGCCAACTGCTGTACCTACCTCTGTGTCGTCATTAGGTATACTATCCATCTACATTCTATACCTGTGGTGCATTTCAGTTTTGCAGTTTGCTGACACAGTGACCACCAGTATACTATATATAGCAGTACGGAAGACCACTGCTATACCTACCTCTGTGTCGTCATTCATTAAGTATACTATCTATCTACATTCTATACCTGTGGTGCATTTTAGTTTTGCAGTTTGCTGACACAGTGACCATCAGTATACTATATATAGCAGTACGGAAGGCCACTGCTGTACCTACCTCTGTGTCGTCATTCATTAAGTATACTATCCATCTACATTCTATACCTGTGGTGCATTTTAGTTTTGCAGTTTGCTGATACAGTGACCACCAGTATACTATATATAGCAGTACGGTACGGAAGGCCACTGCTGTACCTACCTCTGTGTCGTCATTCATTAAGTATACTATCCATCTACATTCTATACCTGTGGTGCATTTTAGTTTTGCAGTTTGCTGATACAGTGACCACCAGTATACGATATATAACAGTACGGAAGGCCACTGCTGTACCTACCTCTGTGTCGTCATTCATTAAGTATACTATCCATCTACATTCTATACCTGTGGTGCATTTTAGTTTTGCAGTTTGCTGACACAGTGACCACCAGTATACTATATATAGCAGTACGGTACGGAAGGCCACTGCTGTACCTACCTCTGTGTCGTCATTCATTAAGTATACTATCCATCTACATTCTATACCTGTGGTGCATTTTAGTTTTGCAGTTTGCTGATACAGTGACCACCAGTATACTATATATAGCAGTACGGAAGGCCACTGCTGTACCTACCTCTGTGTCGTCATTCGTTAAGTATACTATCCATCTACATTCTATACCTGTGGTGCATTTTAGTTTTGCAGTTTGCTGACACAGTGACCACCAGTATACTATATATAGCAGTACGGAAGGCCACTGCTGTACCTACCTCTGTGTCGTCATTCATTAAGTATACTATCCATCTACATTCTATACCTGTGGTGCATTTAAGTTTTGCAGTTTGCTGACACAGTGACCACCAGTATACTATATATAGCAGTACGGTACGGAAGGCCACTACTGTACCTACCTCGGTGTCGTCATTCATTAAGTATACTATCCATCTACATTCTATACCTGTGGTGCATTTTAGTTTTGCAGTTTGCTGACACAGTGACCACCAGTATACTATATATAGCAGTATGGAAGGCCACTGCTGTACCTACCTCTGTGTCGTCATTCATTAAGTATACTATCCATCTACATTCTATACCTGTGGTGCATTTTAGTTTTGCAGTTTGCTGACACAGTGACCACCAGTATACTATATATAGCAGTACGGTACGGAAGGCCACTGCTGTACCTACCTCTGTGTCGTCATTCATTAAGTATACTATCCATCTACATTCTATACCTGTGGTGCATTTTAGTTTTGCAGTTTGCTGACACAGTGACCACCAGTATACTATATATAGCAGTACGGAAGGCCACTGCTGTACCTACCTCTGTGTCGTCATTCATTAAGTATACTATCCATCTACATTCTATACCTGTGGTGCATTTTAGTTTTGCAGTTTGCTGACACAGTGACCACCAGTATACTATATATAGCAGTACGGTACGGAAGGCCACTACTGTACCTACCTCTGTGTCGTCATTCATTAAGTATACTATCCATCTACATTCTATACCTGTGGTGCATTTTAGTTTTGCAGTTTGCTGACACAGTGACCATCAGTATACTATATATAGCAGTATGGAAGGCCACTGCTGTACCTACCTCTGTGTCGTCATTCATTAAGTATACTATCCATCTACATTCTATACCTGTGGTGCATTTTAGTTTTGCAGTTTGCTGACACAGTGACCACCAGTATACTATATATAGCAGTACGGTACGGAAGGCCACTGCTGTACCTACCACTGTGTCGTCATTCATTAAGTATACTATCCATCTACATTCTATACCTGTGGTGCATTTTAGTTTTGCAGTTTGCTGACATAGTGACCACCAGTATACTATATATAGCAGTACGGTACGGAAGGCCACTGCTGTACCTACCTCTGTGTCATCAAGTATACTATCCATCCATACCTGTGGTGCATTTCAGATGTGCGCAGTAAATATAGTAGTATGCCATTGCTATTGATACTGGCATATAATTCCACACATTAAAAAATGGAGAACAAAAATGTGGAGGTTAAAATAGGGAAAGATCAAGAACCACTTCCACCTCGTGCTGAAGCTGCTGCCACTAGTCATGGCAGAGACGATGAAATGCCATCAACATCATCTGCAAAGGCCGATGCCCAATGTCATAGTAGAGAGCATGTAAAATCCAAATAACAAAAGTTCAGTAAAATGACCCAAAAATCAAAATTAAAAGCATCTGAGGAGAAGCGTAAACTTGCCAATATGCCATTTACGACACGGAGTAGCAAGGAACAGCTGAGGCCCTGGCCTATGTTCATGGCTAGTGGTTCAGCTTCACATGAGGTTGGAAGCACTCATTCTCTCGCTAGAAAAATGAAAAGACAAGCTGGCAAAAGCACAGCAAAGAACTGTGCGTTCTTCTAAATCACAAATCCCCAAGGAGAGTCCAATTGTGTCGGTTGCGATGCCTGACCTTCCCAACACTGGACGGGAAGAGCTTGCGCCTTCCACTATTTGCACGCCCCCTGCAAGTGCTGGAAGGAGCACCCGCAGTCCAGTTCCTGATAGTCAAATTGAAGATGTCACTGTTGAAATACACCAGGATGAGGATATGGGTGTTGCTGGCGCTGGGGAGGAAATTGACAAGGAGGATTCTGATGGTGAGGTGGTTTGTTTAAGTCAGGCACCCGGGGAGAAACCTGTTGTCCATGGGACGAATATGGCCATTGACATGCCTGGTCAAAATACAAAAAAAATCACCTCTTCGGTGTGGAATTATTTCAATACAAATGCGGACAACAGGTGTCAAGCCGTGTGTTGCCTTTGTCAAGTTGTAATAAGTAGGGGTAAGGACGTTAACCACCTCGGAACATCCTCCCTTATACGTCACCTGCAGCGAGCTCATAATAAGTCAGTGACAAGTTCAAAAACTTTGGGTGACAGCGGAAGCAGTCCACTGACCACTAAATCCCTTCCTCTTGTAACCAAGCTCCTGCAAACCACACCACCAACTCCCTCAGTGTCAATTTCCTCCTTACCCAGGAAAGCCAATAGTCCTGCAGGCCATGTCACTGGCAAGTCTGACGAGTCCTCTCCTGCCTGGGATTCCTCCGATTCATCCTTGAGTGTAACGCCTACTGCTGCTGGCGCTGCTGTTGAAGCTGCTGGGAGTCGATCGTCATCCCAGAGGGGAAGTCGTAAGACCACTTGTACTACTTCCAGTAAGCTATTGACTGTCCAACAGTCCTTTGCGAGGAAGATGAAATATCACAGCAGTCATCCTGCTGCAAAGCAGATACCTCAGGCCTTGGCTGCCTGGGCGGTGAGAAACCTGGTTCCGGTATCCACCGTTAATTCAGAGGCAACTAGAGACTTGATTGAGGTACTGTGTCCCCGGTACCAAATACCATCTAGGTTCCATTTCTCTAGGCAGACGATACCGAAAATGTACACAGACCTCAGAAAAAGACTCACCAGTGTCCTAAAAAATGCAGTTGTACCCAATGTCCACTTAACCACGGACATGTGGACAAGTAGAGCAGGGCAGACTCAGGACTATATGACTGTGACAGCCCACTGGGTAGATGTATTGCCTCCCGCAGCAAGAACAGCAGCGGCGGCACCAGTAGCAGCATCTCGCAAACGCCAACTCATTCCTAGGCAGGTAGTTTGTATCACCGCTTTCCAGAATAGGCACACAGCTGATAACATCTTACGGCAACTGAGGAAGATCATCGCAGAATGGCTTACCCCAATTGGACTCTCCTGGGGATTTGTGACATCGGACAACGCCAGCAATATTGTGCGTGCATTACATCTGGGCAAATTCCAGCACGTCCCATGTTTTGCACATACATTGAATTTGGTGGTGCAGAATTATTTGAAAAACGACAGGGGCGTGCAAGAGATGCTGTCGGTGGCCCGAAGAATTGCGGGCCACTTTCGGCATTCAGCCACCGCGTACAGAAGACTGGAGCACCACCAAACATTCCTGAACCTGCCCTGCCATCATCTGAAGCAAGAGGTGGTAACGAGATGGAATTCAACCCTCTATATGCTTCAGAGGATGGAGGAGCAGCAAAAGGCCATTCAAGCCTATACATCTGCCCACGATATAGGCAAAGGAGGGGGAATGCACCTGACTCAAGCGCAGTGGAGATTGATTTCAACGTTGTGCAAGGTTCTGCAACCCTTTGAACTTGCCACACGTGAAGTCAGTTCAGACACTGCCAGCCTGAGTCAGGTCATTCCCCTCATCAGGCTTTTGCAGAAGAAGCTGGAGACATTGAAGGAGGAGCTAAAACAGAGCGATTCTACTAGTCATGTGGGACTTGTGGATGGAGCCCTTAATTTGCTTAAGCAGGATTCACGGGTGGTCAATCTGTTGAAATCAGAGCACTACATTTTGGCCACCGTGCTCGATCCTAGATTTAAAACCTACGTTGTATCTCTCTTTCCGGCAGACACAAGTCTGCAGAGGTTCAAAGGCCTGCTGGTGAGAAAATTGTCAAGTCAAGCGGAACGTGACCCGTCAACATCTCCTCCTTCACATTCTCCCGCAACTGGGGGTGCGAGGAAAAGGCTAAGAATTCCGAGCCCACCTGCTGGCGGTGATGCAGGGCAGTCCTGAGCGAGTGCTGACATCTGGTCCGGACTGAAGGACCTGCCAACGATTACTGACATGTCTTCTACTGTCACTGCATATGATTCTCTCACCATTGAAAGAATGGTGGAGGATTATATGAGTGACCGCATCCAGGTTGGCACGTCAGACAGTCCGTACGTATACTGGCAGGAAAAAGAGGCAATTTGGAGGCCCTTGCACAAACTGGCTTTATTCTACCTAAGTTGCCCTCCCTCCAGTGTGTACTCCGAAAGAGTGTTTAGTGCAGCCGCTCAATTTGTCAGCAATCGGCGTACGAGGTTACTTCCAGAAAATGTGGAGAAGATGATGTTCATCAAAATGAATTATAATCAATTCCTCCGTGGAGACATTCACCAGCAGCAATTGCCTCCAGAAAGTAGACAGGGACCCGAGATGGTGGATTCCAGTGGGGACGAATTAATAATCTGTGAGGAGGGGGATGTACACAGTGAAAGGGGTGAGGAATCGAAGGATGATGATGAGGTGGACATCTTGCCTCTGTAGAGCCAGTTTGTGCAAGGAGAGATTGATTGCTTCTTTTTTTGGTGGGGGCCCAAACCAACCAGTCATTTCAGTCACGGTCATGTGGCAGACCCTGTCGCTGAAATGATAGGTTCGTTAAAGTGTGCATATCCTGTTTATACAACATAAGGGTGGGCGGGCCCAAGGACAATTCCATCTTGCACCTCTTTTTTCTTTCATTTTTCTTTGCATCATGTGCTGTTTGGGGACAATTTTTTTGAAGTGCCATCCTGCCTGACACTGCAGTGCCACTCCTAGATGGGCCAGGTGTTTGTGTCGGCCACTTGTGTCGCTTAGCTTAGTCACACAGCGACCTTGGTGCGCCTCTTTTTTTCTTTGCATCATGTGCTGTTTGGGGACAATTTTTTTGAAGTGCCATCCTGCCTGACACTGCAATGCCACTCCTAGATGGGCCAGGTGTTTGTGTCGGCCACTTGTGTCGCTTTTCTTTTCACACAGCGACCTTGGTGCGCCTCTTTTTTTTCTTTGCATCATGTGCTGTTTGGGGACAATTTTTTTTAAGTGCCATCCTGCCTGACACTGCAGTGCCACTACTAGATGGGCCAGGTGTTTGTGTTGGCCACTTGTGTCGCTTAGCTTAGTCACACAGCGACCTTGGTGCGCCTCTTTTTTTCTTTGCGTCATGTGCTGTTTGGGGACAATTTTTTTGAAGTGCCATCCTGCCTGACACTGCAGTGCCACTCCTAGATGGGCCAGGTGTTGTGTCGGCCACTTGTGTCGCTTAGCTTAGCCATCCAGCGACCTCGGTGCAAATTTTAGGACTAAAAATAATATTGTGAGGTGTGAGGTGTTCAGAATAGACTGGAAATGAGTGGAAATTATGGTTATTGAGGTTAATAAAACTATGGGATCAAAATGACCCCCCAAATTCTGTGATTTAAGCTGTTTTTTAGGGTTTTTTGTAAAAAAAACACTGAATCCAAAACACACCCGAATCCAAAAAAAATTGTCGGTGAGGTTTTGCCAAAACGCGTCCGGATCCAAAACACGGCCGCGGAACCGAATCCAAAATCAAAACACAAAACCCGAAAAATTTACGGTGCACATTACTAGTTCCTGGTCATGTTACGCAAAAAATAAAACACCAAAAACATAAAAAAATTCCATGTTGACTTTTCCATGTGTCAACCTGTCCCGTGTCAACCTTTTTTAATGTGTTCACCTTTTTCCCATGCCGATAAATAGTGGTCGACCCAGTGACTGTCAACATTACCTAGGTCAATGCTTCGAACCATAACCCTCCAGACCATCTACCCAGGATAGGGCATGGACTGTGTTGATGCAAAGGTAAGTTATAATATATAAAACTTGTAATATTAGGAAGAAACCATTTATTCAAAGCCTCCATACTCTCTTGCCCAGACAATGCTACCAGAATCCTTGTACCTACATGGTAAATAAATTAGTGATGAGCGGGTTCGGTTCCTCGAAATCCGAACCCCCCCGAACTTCACCCATTTTACACGGGTCCGAGGCAGACTCGGATCTTCCCGCCTTGCTCGGTTAACCCGAACGCACCCGAACGTCATCATCCCGCTGTCGGATTCTCGCGAGATTCGTATTCTATATAAGGAGCCGCGCATCACCGCCATTTTGACTCGTGCATTGGAAATGATAGGGAGAGGACGTGCAGCGTTCTCTCAGTTTCTGTGTTCAGTGTTCTGCAAATATCTGTGCTCAGTGTGCTGCAAATATCTGTGTTCAGTGTGCTTGCAAATATCTGTGCTCAGTGTGCTGAAAATATCTACGTTCTCTGCAAGAAAAATGCTCCATATCTGTGCTGCATTGTAGTATATAGTAGGAGGACAGTGCAGAAATTTGCTGACCACCAGTATTATATAGCAGTACGGTACAGTAGTCCACTGCTCTACCTACCTCTGTGTCGTCAAGTATACTATCCATCCATACCTGTGCTGCATTTTAGTTGTGCGCAGTATTATATAGTAGGAGGTCAGTGCCGAATTTTGCTGACCACCAGTATATATATATATCAGTACGGTACAGTAGTCCACTGCTCTACCTACCTCTGTGTCGTCAAGTTTACTATGCATCCATACCTGTGCTGCATTTTAGTTGTGTGCAGTATACTATATAGTAGGAGGACAGTGCAGAATTTTGCTGACCACCAGTATATATGTATAGCAGTACGGTACAGTAGTCCACTGCTCTACCTCTGTGTCGTCAAGTATACTATGCATCTATACCTGTGCTGCATTTTAGTTGTGCGCAGTATACTATATAGTAGGAGGACAGTGCAGAATTTTGCTGACCACCAGTATATATATAGCAGTACGGTACAGTAGTCCACTGCTCTACCTACCTCTGTGTCGTCAAGTATACTATCCATCCATACCTGTGCTGCATTTTAGTTGTGCACAGTATTATATAGTAGGAGGACAGAGCAGAATTTTGCTGACAACAAGTATATATATATATAGCAGTACGGTACAGTAGTCCACTGCTCTACCTACCTCTGTGTCGTCAAGTATACTATCCATCCATACCTGTGCTGCATTTTAGTTGTTGCAGTATTATATAGTAGGAGGACAGTGCAGAATTTTGCTGATCACCAGTAGATATATAGCAGTACGGTACAGTAGTCCACTACTCTACCTACCTCTGTGTCGTCAAGTATACTATCCATCCATACCTGTGCTGCATTTTAGTTGTGCGCAGTATTATATAGTAGGAGGTCAGTGCCGAATTTTGCTGACCACCAGTATATAATATATATAGCAGTACGGTACAGTAGGACACTGCTGTACCTACCTCTGTGTCGTCAAGTATACTATCCATCCATACCTGTGGTGCATTTCAGTTTTGCACAGTTTGCTGGCCACCAGTATATAATATATATCAGTACGGTACAGTAGTCCACTGCTCTACCTACCTCTGTGTCGTCAAGTTTACTATGCATCCATACCTGTGCTGCATTTTAGTTGTGCGCATTATACTATATAGTAGAAGGACAGTGCAGAATTTTGCTGACAACCAGTATATATATATAGCAGTACGGAACAGTAGTCCACTGCTCTACCTCTGTGTCATCAAGTATACTATGCATCCATACCTGTGCTGCATTTTAGTTGTGCGCAGTATACTATATAGTAGGAGGACAGTGCAGAATTTTGCTGACCACCAGTATATATGTATAGCAGTACGGTACAGTAGTCCACTGCTCTACCTCTGTGTCGTCAAGTATACTATGCATCCATACCTGTGCAGCATTTTAGTTGTGCGCAGTATACTATATAGTAGGAGGACAGTGCAAAATTTTGCTGACCACCAGTATATATATATAGCAGTACGGTACAATAGTCCATTGCTCTACCTCTGTGTCGTCAAGTATACTACAAAAGTTCAGTAAAATGACCCAAAAATCAAAATTAAAAGCATCTGATGAGTAGCGTAAACTTGCCAATATGCCATTTACGACACGGAGTGGCAAGGAACGGCTGAGGCCCTGGCCTTTGTTCATGGCTAGTGGGTCAGATTCACATGAGGATGGAAGCACTCATCCTCTCGCTAGAAAACTGCAGTGCCACTCCTAGGTGGGCCAGGTGTTTGTGTCGGCCACTTGGGTCGCTTAGCTTAGCCATCCAGCGACCTTGGTGCACCTCTTTTTTTCTTTGCATCATTTGCTGTTTGGGGACTATTTTTTAAATCGGCCATCCTGTCTGACACTGCAGTGCCACTCCTAGATGGGACAGGTGTTTGTGTCGGCCACTTGGGTCGCTTAGCTTAGTCATCCAGCGACCTTGGTGCAAATTTTAGGACTAAAAATAATATTGTGAGGTGTGAGTTGTTCAGAATAGACTGGAAATGAATGGAAATTATGGTTATTGAGGTTAATAATACTATGGGATCAAAATGACCCCCAAATTCTATGATTTAAGCTGTTTTTGAGGGGTTTTTGTAAAAAAAAAAAACGATTCCAAAACACACCCGAATCTGACAAAAAAATTTCAGGGAGGTTTTGCCAAAATGCGTCCGAATCCAAAACACGGCCGCGGAACCGAATCCAAAACCAAAACACAAAACCCGAAAAATTTCACTAAAATAAATACCACTCTATGCAAATGATTTGGTTCTATTATTGCTAAATAACAACAGTATGTTTGCTATCACTTGAATGAAATCAGGTATTCTGCAATGGTTTTATTGTATCCTTTTAGCCGTGCTGCATCTGAAAAGGTAATGAGAGTCATCAGCTGGTGTACCTCGTATAAGGATAAATCGCCCAGTTTTCTAGGATCAGTTTTCCAAAGCAAAGATGATCTATTTGTCTGTACATTTCAGCTAACATTAAAGTCCTCCACATCCATTTTACAAAGATTATACACTTTACGGTGAAATCTCTATTATCATGTATAGCAGTGTCACTACAACAGAGTAAATAGATCTGTATCTTATGCTACAACTACCTATTTAAACTGAATGAAATATTCTTCTCTGTGACTGTTAAGTTCTGTAAATTGTGGTATATAGACTGTATTTCTCTGACATCCTATATACAAAGAGCAAGCAAAGCAGAGTGAGGGCTGTTAATGTCAGCTGTTTGTAAAATATAAAATACAGTATTATGTGAATAAGTAAATGTAGAAAAGATGATAGCATGTAAGAAAAAGATAGTTAGAAAGCAAATAAAGCTATTTGTCTACATACTGTACGTACACTTTAGATGGGTTGGGTATGTGTGACAATACTGATGCTGGGATCCCGGCTTTGAGATGCCCAGCAGGGGTCAAGTGCAACAAAGCCCCTTGTGGGCTTGCTGTGCTCACTACACTGCAGGCTCGGTGGCGAATGGGTGTCGTGGACACCCACGAGTGGGAATAGTCCCTGTCAGTTGGCATGCCAACTATCGGGATTGTTAGGGTGCGGGAGCCCGGCATCGGTATTTTGACACAATTACATCCCCTTTAGATTATAAAAAAATAAAGGAACGCATCAAGTTAAAGTATGTTAATACCCAAAGATGAATCTGCTCACAGAGGGGCACTGTACCAATCCCATTGTACTGGCGTAAGACCCGTCAGAAATGGGCTTCCTGTAAGCATGCACATGACTCACGCAGAGCCCATGACACTCCAAAAACTCATGGTGTTTGCATTGTTGCAACCCAGTTGCCATCCCGAAATGCCCAATTTATGGATACATAGGGCCTATTTAAGCAAACAAACTGGGCAAAAGCAAGTTGCACTGCAGATGTAACATGTGCAGAGAGAGTTATATTTGGGAGAGGTGTGTTTAAACTCAAATCTAAATTGCAGTGTAAAAATAAAGCTGTCGTACATGCAAAGCAGCCAGTACTGTTATTTACTCTGCATAGAAAAATGTAAATGTATTTGCTCCCCTTGCATGGCAACATGGGGTCTAATTTAGAGGCGATTGCTGCAACGGCGGCAATTGCACTCTGAAGCCTTTTGTGGAGTGCGCCAGCGCAGCGAAAGCATCTCACTGGTGTGATCGCCCCTGCCTAATTGACAGGCAGAGGTGGTCGCGGGGTGGGAGGGGGTGTGCCAAGGGCATTAGAACTCCATTGGGGGGGGGGTAAGTGGTCCAACCAACGTAGGTGTGTCTGGAACATTGCTGGGGCGGGCCACGGTGGCTGCGTGGTGTCACCAAAACATGACGGTTAGGCTGCGCAGTCAGGGAGCTACTCAGCGGGTGCGAAAGCATCACCGCCGTGCAATGCTTTTGCACCTGTGCAGAAAGGGGGGGGCTGACATGCAGGGCAGACTAGCCCTGTGCCGGGCATCCCCCCGCATGTCAGAGAATCTGATCGTAGATGTACTCATTTTAGCACATCTACGATCAGCTCTGAATCACCCCTATGGTTTGTTCCAGACACAAAGTTATTTGATTGTTTTACTTTACTTACAAACATGAGTAAGGCCCATCAATCCATAGTTCTGTGTGACTCAGAATAGAACACAGATATCCAAAATGCATAAATTGGCATCTGCGCATGGCTGCAAACACTTCCCATTTGTGTCTATGCACTGAAATCAATGTGACTCAGTCAGCTCCAGAATATTCACATAGAAGTGCTATGGACCCATGGGGGTAAATTTACTAAGATGGGAGTTCTATTTAAGATGTGATGTTGCCCATAGCAACCAATCAGATTCCAGGTATTATCTTCTAGAAGGTGCTAGATAAATGAGAACTAGAATCTGATTGGTTGCTGTGGGCAACATCCCATCTTAAATAGAACTCCCATCTTAGTAAATTTACCCCATGGAGTTATTATCTTGATATAATATCAAAATGACACCGAACATCAAAGTTGCCTTAATAGTAAAGGGAAACAAAGTCAAGGGCCACCAATTGTGATATTTATCCTCAATGACCAAGTAAAAGCTCCAAATGAGATGTAAACATCAAAACATATAGCTAATATCAAATAAAAGCCACTAAAAAGGGATTAAATAGTCTATAGCAAAACAAGGGCCTGATTCTGAGTTGCATACAAGTCCAAAAGTAGTCACATCTGGCAATAATTAGCTGACTGCACATGTGCCGCAGCCAATGTACTGTATGCATCTTTGTGTATCGGCGGGCAATTCCAGGTCAGGTACATCTTGTCTGCTTCTCATTATACTGTACATCAGGCATTCCCAACCACTGTCCTCAAGGCACACCAACAGTGCAGGTTTTAGTGAAATCCAGGCTGCAGCACAGATGGTTAAATCAAAATAACTGAGCTACTAATTAAGTCACCTGTGCTGCAGCCTGGATATCACTAAAACCTGCACCGTTAGTGTGCCTTGAGGACCGTGGTTGAGAATGCCTGCTGTACATAATATTGACATTTCATGGTGGGCAGCAGCTGAGTCTCATGTGGGAGTATTATAGGAGTGTCAGAGATGTGTAGCAATAGTTGCATCCTATTCTGAGTTGTGTATGTCTAGGGGATGCCTATTTTAGATAGCTCTACCTGGTTTTGGGGTAAGTGTAAGTGCTGGCACTAATGATGATGACTGCTTTTGTGCAGGCCATTGCGATCATACACATTAATATGTCAGCTACAAAATCCTAAAGATCTATATTTTAATGGGGGGTCTCCAGTGTGTGCATGGTAGGTTGCACAAGGAAAGGCAATAGTTGTAACACAGCAGGAGAAAGGTTGTTAGAAAAAAGTAAAATATCTTCAGCACTAGTATTAATGGGCCTGATTTGTCTTGAATCCACCACTTGTGTACAAGGACACACCACTGGTCTCACATCAGTGAAACCTCTGAACAACCCTATTGTTGCTCAGAACGTCCATCGCAACCGACCTGCTGGAGCCAATAATACTGCATACAAAGACACAGACACTGGCTGCAACACGACCATAAAACACTTGTAACATATATTTTTTTATTTTAAATGTTTTTTTTCCATTTAGTTACACCTGTATTTATTTTTTCTCTTGGTCCCTGAATAAAATAAAATAAATGCGATTAAACAATTGTAAGCTAGGACTTGAGTCTGCTTGCTTCCTTTAGGGTGGATTCACAGTCCTAGGAGTGCTGCCTGCTTGTATCTATATTGTCATTTGTCTTTTGACATTTGGAAGGGCACTTAGGCAAATACTAGTGTTGATTAAGTAGAATACCGGTCTCATGCACCCAAGTGTAAACTAATTTATTCTAACCTGTCAGCTACTTTCCTATTACTGTAATTTTGCAGCAGCTACAGTATAATATGTTTGGTGACAGTCTCACCTTTTAAAATCCATCAGTCAGTTGGCAGGTGAGCTTTAAACCAGTTAACATACCTAAACTTTAATTATGATGTGGTAGCAGTTACCAGGTTCCAGGTCTTTAATTCTGAGAGATAGAGTAGGACTTGCAGAAAAATGGGGTCCTTTGACGATGGCTGCAAGCTTAAATGTATTGATAAATATATAAACCAAAACCCCATTATTAATTATGATGAGTGAGTTTAAACACAAAATTGATTAACACTCGACCAAATAAAAATTTAACCAGATCGACTTTTAGTAAATATACCTCATGGGCCTTGCAAACCAGATCCCTGTCATTAGATAAATAATTTCACCATAAACGGCGAACAAACAGATACTGTGACTGGGCTGGTTCTCTAAGCTGCCGTTGGAAAATGTGATAGTTGGTCACCCCAAGAAACATAAAAATATATGCATGAAAGAAACCAACTGCGCTTAATAAAATGGTATAATTTTATTATACCTAAGGGGGCCACATCTCTGACTTGGGCATCGCTGAGAATCCAACAGGACGGTACACAAAGCTTTTTTGCACATCGGGAGTTTCCAGTCTCTTTGCTGTGGAGATTAATACAGGGAGAACCACCACTGTTGTTGCGTTGGATAAAGAGGACACTCTGGACCCACGCTAGGTGGAATACCCAGCTGAAACACCACAAGTGACTTGGTAATTATTCATCTCCAATTTGGATGCTACGAAATATATACACATGTGCGTCCTACAGGATTCTTATATTCATCAACACCAATTGCTTATGCCGGCATTTGCATACAGATTGCCTTAAAGAGAGACTAATTGCAGTTCAGAGAGTGGCTAAATAAGGCTCTGTTTTTAGTTGTTATTTATTTTATGTCAGTGTATTTACTGTACTTTTGTTTTTTGGCTTTTAGCTAATATAAAATTATACCATTTTTATTAAGCGCAGTTGGTTTCTTTCATGTATAGATTCCTGTCATTGTCCTCAACAATTTCAAGTAAAGCACAATGAAATGTGGTACACGATGGAATTGTCCTTGGAAATTAAGTTGTGTATTAAAAAGGAGAGCCCTGTTTACCAAACCAAGCACATTAGCAACAAGAACTGTCAATTTTGTAGCTGTATTTATTGGTTTCTTTGGGCCCCCACAAAACAAGCTACCAATGGCTTAAAGCAGCTATCAGTGTTGTTATTTATCATCACATTTGGAATGTCATCATCATCCTCATCGTCATTTTCCTCACTCTTGTTAATTTCATTGTCATCATAACACAATATTAGCTCATCCCCAATGGAATCTACCATTTCAGAAGAAGTTCCTGTTTGTTGTAGCTGGCAGCACAGGTCTTCCTCATATAAATATAAATTTATTTTAAGGAACATCAGATTTTCCACATTTTTTGGAAGTTGCCTCCTATACCAGTCACTCACAAGGTTCCTGGCTGTGCTAAAAACTCATTCTGAATGCACTTTGGAGAGTGTGCAGCTCAGTACACCAAAGTTTGTACAAGGTGCTCCAAATTGCCCTTTTTCTACACATATTTAAAGGGTCTCTGTGACATGCTAATTTGTACATTGTCATTAGAATAATCCTCCACCATCCTATTGATGCCTACTGTATCAGATTGAGTCATGGTAGAGTGGATAATAATTATGAGCTATTCTATAAACCCTGACAAAATGTCATAATGTTGTTTCACTCTTTTGCACTGAGTTGACTCATTATCATCACTACAATGTGGATCTTTTGAAAAAGTTCAGTTTTATCCTGGCAGCAGCATTTGTAGCAGGAGAAGCTAAAGCAGGAGACCTTGTCATGCCACTCGAGCTGACAACGTACTCACAAGAAGCTCTTTGCATCTCTCGGCCATTTGGAAAGAAAGATGTTGCATAGGACATTACTGCAGTATCTGGCATGGTTGCCAAAATGTAATGATCCAATGTCAAAATTTTAATAACCCTCGTGTCCTGGTGAAGAGGAAAAAATAACTTGATCAATAAGCCCAACATACTTATCGGACTCACTTCATTTCATCTTTTCCTTCAGCTTCTCTAGCTGCTTTTCCAGCACTTGAAGTAATGGAATCACATGACTCATGCTGTCAGTGTCTGAACTGACTTCATTGGTTACAATTTCAAATGGTTTCAGTAGCTTGCATAAAACCAAGAGTATTCTCCACTGAGTTGGACTAAGGAAACATACCTCCTCCCCTTTCTCTATCTCATGCTCTGATATGTATGCTTGGATGGCTTGTTTCTAGAGATGAGCGGGTTCGGTTCCTCGGAATCCGAACCCGCCCGAACTTCAGGTTTTTTTACACGGGTCCGAGCGACTCGGATCTTCCCGCCTTGCTTGGTTAACCCGAGCGCGCCCGAACGTCATCATCCCGCTGTCGGATTCTCGCGAGGCTCGGATTCTATCGCGAGACTCGGATTCTATATAAGGAGCCGCGCGTCGCCGCCATTTTCACACGTGCATTGAGATTCATAGGGAGAGGACGTGGCTGGCGTCCTCTCCGTTTAGAGAAGAGAGTGAGACAGTAGAGAGAGACACAGTAGTAGTAATTTTGGGGAGCATTATTAGGAGGAGTACTACTATACTACTACTACTTGCTGAAGTGATATAGATTAGATAGTGTGACTGTATTAATTATCTGACTTGTGGGGGAGACACTGACAGTGGGGAGCAGTTAGAGTCTGAGAGCAGGACTCAGGAGTACATATAACGTACAGTGCACACTTTTGCTGCCAGAGTCAGTGCCACACTGCCATTGTGACCACACTGACCACCAGACCAGTATAATATATTTTGTGATTGTCTGCTTAGGAGTACTACTTGCAAGTTGCTGATAGTGTGACCAGTGACCTGACCACCAGTTTAATAATCAATCACCACCACCAGTTTAATATATATATATATATATATATATATAATTGTATATAATATATATATATATATATATATATATAATATTGTATACCACCTACCCGTGGTTTTTTTTTTTTTCATTCTTCTTTATACATACTACTATAGTAGCTTACTGTAGCAGTCTGCGGTGCTGCTGAGCTGACAGTGTCCAGCAGGTCCGTCATCAGTCATTACATAATAAATATATATACCTGTCCGGCTGCAGTACTAGTGATATTATATATACATATATATTGATTTCATCTCATTATCATCCAGTCTATATTAGCAGCAGACACAGTACGTTAGTCCACGGCTGTAGCTACCTCTGTGTCGGCACTCGGCAGTCCATCCATAATTGTATACCACCTCCCCGTGGTTTTTTTTTTTTTTCTTTCTTCTTTGTACATACTACTATAGTATATAGTAGCTTACTGTAGCAGTCTGCGGTGCTGCTGAGCTGACAGTGTCCAGCAGGTCCGTCATCAGTCATTACATAATAAATATACATACCTGTCCGGCTGCAGTACTAGTGATATTATATTGATTTCATCTCATTATCATCCAATCTATATTAGCAGCAGACACAGTACGTTAGTCCACGGCTGTAGCTACCTCTGTGTCGGCACTCGGCAGTCCATCCATAATTGTATACCACCTCCCCGTCGTTTTTTTTTTTCTTTCTTCTTTGTACATACTACTATAATATAGTAGCTTACTGTAGCAGTCTGCGGTGCTGCTGAGCTGACAGTGTCCAGCAGGTCCGTCATCAGTCATTACATAATAAATATACATACCTGTCCGGCTGCAGTACTAGTGATATTATATTGATTTCATCTCATTATCATCCAGTCTATATTAGCAGCAGACACAGTACGTTAGTCCACGGCTGTAGCTACCTCTGTGTCGGCACTCGGCAGTCCATCCATAATTGTATACCACCTCCCCGTGGTTTTTTTTTTCTTTCTTCTTTGTACATACTACTATAGTATAGTAGCTTACTGTAGCAGTCTGCGGTGCTGCTGAGCTGACAGTGTCCAGCAGGTCCGTCATCAGTCATTACATAATAAATATACATACCTGTCCAGCTGCAGTACTAGTGATATTATATTGATTTCATCTCATTATCATCCAGTCTATATTAGCAGCAGACACAGTACGGTAGTCCACGGCTGTAGCTACCTCTGTGTCGGCACTCGGCAGTCCATCCATAATTGTATACCACCTCCCCGTGGTTTTTTTTTTTCTTTCTTCTTTGTACATACTACTATAGTATAGTAGCTTACTGTAGCAGTCTGTGGTGCTGCTGAGCTGACAGTGTCCAGCAGGTCCGTCATCAGTCATTACATAATAAATATACATACCTGGGTGGCTGCAGTACTAGTGATATTATATTGATTTCATCTCATTATCATCCAGTCTATATTAGCAGCAGACACAGTACGGTAGTCCACGGCTGTAGCTACCTCTGTGTCGGCACTCGGCAGTTCATCCATAATTGTATACCACCTCCCCGTGGTTTTTTTCTTTTCTTTCTTCTTTGTACATACTACTATAGTATAGTAGCTTACTGTAGCAGTCTGCGGTGCTGCTGAGCTGACAGTGTCCAGCAGGTCCGTCATCAGTCATTACATAATAAATATACATACCTGTCCGGCTGCAGTACTAGTGATATTATATTGATTTCATCTCATTATCATCCAGTCTATATTAGCAGCAGACACAGTACGGTAGTCCACGGCTGTAGCTACCTCTGTGTCGGCACTCGGCAGTCCATCCATAATTGTATACCACCTCCCCGTGGTTTTTTTTTTTTCTTTCTTCTTTGTACATACTACTATAGTATAGTAGCTTACTGTAGCAGTCTGCGGTGCTGCTGAGCTGACAGTGTCCAGCAGGTCCGTCATCAGTCATTACATAATAAATATACATACCTGTCCGGCTGCAGTACTAGTGATATTATATTGATTTCATCTCATTATCATCCAGTCTATATTAGCAGCAGACACAGTACGGTAGTCCACGGCTGTAGCTACCTCTGTGTCGGCACTCGGCAGTCCATCCATAAGTATACTAGTATCCATCCATCTCCATTGTTTACCTGAGGTGCCTTTTAGTTGTGCCTATTAAAATATGGAGAACAAAAATGTTGAGGTTCCAAAATTAGGGAAAGATCAAGATCCACTTCCACCTCGTGCTGAAGCTGCTGCCACTAGTCATGGCCGAGACGATGAAATGCCAGCAACGTCGTCTGCCAAGGCCGATGCCCAATGTCATAGTACAGAGCATGTAAAATCCAAAACACCAAATATCAGTAAAAAAAGGACTCCAAAACCTAAAATAAAATTGTCGGAGGAGAAGCGTTAACTTGCCAATATGCCATTTACCACACGGAGTGGCAAGGAACGGCTGAGGCCCAGGCCTAGGTTCATGGCTAGTGGTTCAGCTTCACATGAGGATGGAAGCACTCAGCCTCTCGCTAGAAAAATGAAAAGACTCAAGCTGGCAAAAGCAGTAGCACCGCAAAGAACTGTGCGTTCTTCGAAATCCCAAATCCACAAGGAGAGTCCGACTCCAATTGTGTCGGTTGCGATGCCTGACCTTCCCAACACTGGACGTGAAGAGCATGCGCCTTCCACCATTTGCACACCCCCTGCAAGTGCTGGAAGGAGCACCCGCAGTCCAGTTCCTGATAGTCAGATTGAAGATGTCAGTGTTGAAGTACACCAGGATGAGGAGGATATGGGTGTTGCTGGCGCTGGGGAGGAAATTGACCAGGAGGATTCTGATGGTGAGGTGGTTTGTTTAAGTCAGGCACCCGGGGAGACACCTGTTGTCCGTGGGAGGAATAGGGCCATTGACATGCCTGGTCAAAATACCCAAAAAAATCAGCTCTTCGGTGTGGAAGTATTTCACCAGAAATGCGGACAACATTTGTCAAGCCGTGTGTTGCCTTTGTCAAGCTGTAATAAGTAGGGGTAAGGACGTTAACCACCTCGGAATATCCTCCCTTATACGTCACCTGCAGCGCATTCATAATAAGTCAGTGACAAGTTCAAAAACTTTGGGTGACAGTGGAAGCAGTCCACTGACCAGTAAATCCCTTCCTCTTGTAACCAAGCTCACGCAAACCACCCCACCAACTCCATCAGTGTCAATTTCCTCCTTCCCGAGGAATGCCAATAGTCCTGCAGGCCATGTCACTGGCAATTCTGACGATTCCTCTCCTGCCTGGGATTCCTCCGATGCATCCTTGCGTGTAACGCCTACTGCTGCTGGCGCTGCTGTTGTTGCTGCTGGGAGTCTATGGTCATCCCAGAGCGGAAGTCGGAAGACCACTTGTACTACTTCCAGTAAGCAATTGACTGTCCAACAGTCCTTTGCGAGGTAGATGAAATATCACAGCAGTCATCCTGCTGCAAAGCGGATAACTGAGGCCTTGACAACTATGTTGGTGTTAGACGTGCGTCCGGTATCCGCCGTTAGTTCACAGGGAACTACACAATTTCTTGAGGTAGTGTGCCCCCGTTACCAAATACCATCTAGGTTCCACTTCTCTAGGCAGGCGATACCGAAAATGTACACAGACCTCAGAAAAAGACTCACCAGTGTCCTAAAAAATGCAGCTGTACCCAATGTCCACTTAACCACGGACATGTGGACAAGTGGAGCAGGGCAGGGTCAGGACTATATGACTGTGACAGCCCACTGGGTAGATGTATGGACTCCCGCCGCAAGAACAGCAGCGGCGGCACCAGTAGCAGCATCTCGCAAACGCCAACTCTTTCCTAGGCAGGCTACGCTTTGTATCACCGCTTTCCAGAATACGCACACAGCTGAAAACCTCTTACGGCAACTGAGGAAGATCATCGCGGAATGGCTTACCCCAATTGGACTCTCCTGTGGATTTGTGGCATCGGACAACGCCAGCAATATTGTGTGTGCATTAAATATGGGCAAAATACAGCACGTCCCATGTTTTGAACATACCTTGAATTTGGTGGTGCAGAATTTTTTAAAAAACGACAGGGGCGTGCAAGAGATGCTGTCGGTGGCCAGAAGAATTGCGGGACACTTTCGGCGTACAGGCACCATGTACAGAAGACTGGAGCACCACCAAAAACAACTGAACCTGCCCTGCCATCATCTGAAGCAAGAAGTGGTAACGAGGTGGAATTCAACCCTCTATATGCTTCAGAGGTTGGAGGAGCAGCAAAAGGCCATTCAAGCCTATACAATTGAGCACGATATAGGAGGTGGAATGCACCTGTCTCAAGTGCAGTGGAGAATGATTTCAACATTGTGCAAGGTTCTGATGCCCTTTGAACTTGCCACACGTGAAGTCAGTTCAGACACTGCCAGCCTGAGTCAGGTCATTCCCCTCATCAGGCTTTTGCAGAAGAAGCTGGAGACATTGAAGGAGGTGCTAACACGGAGCGATTCCGCTAGGTATGTGGGACTTGTGGATGGAGCCCTTAATTCGCTTAACAAGGATTCACGGGTGGTCAATCTGTTGAAATCAGAGCACTACATTTTGGCCACCGTGCTCGATCCTAGATTTAAAGCCTACCTTGGATCTCTCTTTCCGGCAGACACAAGTCTGCTGGGGTTCAAAGACCTGCTGGTGACAAAATTGTCAAGTCAAGCGGAACGCGACCTGTCAACATCTCCTCCTTCACATTCTCCCGCAACTGGGGGTGCGAGGAAAAGGCTCAGAATTCCGAGCCCACCCGCTGGCGGTGATGCAGGGCAGTCTGGAGCGACTGCTGATGCTGACATCTGGTCCGGACTGAAGGACCTGACAAAGATTACGGACATGTCGTCTACTGTCACTGCATATGATTCTCTCACCATTGAAAGAATGGTGGAGGATTATATGAGTGACCGCATCCAAGTAGGCACGTCACACAGTCCGTACTTATACTGGCAGGAAAAAGAGGCAATTTGGAGGCCCTTGCACAAACTGGCTTTATTCTACCTAAGTTGCCCTCCCACAAGTGTGTACTCCGAAAGAGTGTTTAGTGCCGCCGCTCACCTTGTCAGCAATCGGCGTACGAGGTTACATCCAGAAAATGTGGAGAAGATGATGTTCATTAAAATGAATTATAATCAATTCCTCCGTGGAGACATTGACCAGCAGCAATTGCCTCCACAAAGTACACAGGGAGCTGAGATGGTGGATTCCAGTGGGGACGAATTGATAATCTGTGAGGAGGGGGATGTACACGGTGATATATCGGAGGATGATGATGAGGTGGAGATCGTGCCTCTGTAGAGCCAGTTTGTGCAAGGAGCGATTAATTGCTTCTTTTTTGGTGGGGGTCCAAACCAACCCGTCATTTCAGTCACAGTCGTGTGGCAGACCCTGTCACTGAAATGATGGGTTGGTTAAAGTGTGCATGTCCTGTTTATACAACATAAGGGTGGGTGGGAGGGCCCAAGGACAATTCCATCTTGCACCTCTTTTTTCTTTCATTTTTCTTAATTTAATTAATTAATTAATTTTTCTTAATTTAATTTTTTGCGTCATGTGCTGTTTGGGGAGGATTTTTTGGAAGGGCCATCCTGCGTGCCACTGCAGTGCCACTCCTAGATGGGCCCGGTGTTTGTGTCGGCCACTAGGGTCGCTTATCTTACTCACACAGCTACCTCATTGCGCCTCTTTTTTTCTTTGCGTCATGTGCTGTTTGGGGAGGGTTTTTTGGAAGGGACATCCTGCGTGACACTGCAGTGCCACTCCTAGATGGGCCCGGTGTTTGTGTCGGCCACTAGGGTCGCTTAGCTAACTCACACAGCTACCTCATTGCGCCTCTTTTTTTCTTTGCATCATGTGCTGTTTGGGGAGGGTTTTTTGGAAGGGACATCCTGCGTGACACTGCAGTGCCACTCCTAGATGGGCCCGGTGTTTGTGTCGGCCACTAGGGTCGCTTATCTTACTCACACAGCTACCTCATTGCGCCTCTTTTTTTCTTTGCGTCATGTGCTGTTTGGGGAGGGTTTTTTGGAAGGGACATCCTGCGTGACACTGCAGTGCCACTCCTAGATGGGCCCGGTGTTTGTGTCGGCCACTAGGGTCGCTTATCTTACTCACACAGCTACCTCATTGCGCCTCTTTTTTTCTTTGCGTCATATGCGGTTTGGGGAGGGTTTTTTGGAAGGGACATCCTGCGTGACACTGCAGTGCCACTCCTAGATGGGCCCGGTGTTTGTGTCGGCCACTAGGGTCGCTTAGCTTACTCACACAGCTACCTCATTGCGCCTCTTTTTTTCTTTGCGTCATGTGCTGTTTGGGGAGGGTTTTTTGGAAGGGACATCCTGCGTGACACTGCAGTGCCACTCCTAGATGGGCCCGGTGTTTGTGTCGGCCACTAGGGTCGCTTAGCTTACTCACACAGCTACCTCATTGCGCCTCTTTTTTTCTTTGCGTCATGTGCTGTTTGGGGAGGGTTTTTTGGAAGGGCCATCCTGCGTGCCACTGCAGTGCCACTCCTAGATGGGCCCGGTGTTTGTGTCGGCCACTAGGGTCGCTTATCTTACTCACACAGCTACCTCATTGCGCCTCTTTTTTTCTTTGCGTCATGTGCTGTTTGGGGAGGGTTTTTTGGAAGGGACATCCTGCGTGACACTGCAGTGCCACTCCTAGATGGGCCAGGTGTTTGTGTCGGCCACTAGGGTCGCTTAGCTTACTCACACAGCTACCTCATTGCGCCTATTTTTTTTTGCGTCATGTGCTGTTTGGGGAGGGTTTTTTGGAAGGGACATCCTGCGTGACACTGCAGTGCCACTCCTAGATGGGCCAGGTGTTTGTGTCGGCCACTAGGGTCGCTTAGCTTACTCACACAGCTACCTCATTGCGCCTCTTTTTTTCTTTGCGTCATGTGCTGTTTGGGGAGGGTTTTTTGGAAGGGACATCCTGCGTGACACTGCAGTGCCACTCCTAGATGGGCCAGGTGTTTGTGTCGGCCACTAGGGTCGCTTAGCTTACTCACACAGCTACCTCATTGCGCCTCTTTTTTTCTTTACGTCATGTGCTGTTTGGGGAGGGTTTTTTGGAAGGGACATCCTGCGTGACACTGCAGTGCCACTCCTAGATGGGCCAGGTGTTTGTGTCGGCCACTAGGGTCGCTTAGCTTAGTCATCCAGCGACCTCGGTGCAAATTTTAGGACTAAAAATAATATTGTGAGGTGTGAGGTATTCAGAATAGACTGAAAATGAGTGTAAATTATGGTTTTTGAGGTTAATAATACTTTGGGATCAAAATGACCCCCAAATTCTATGATTTAAGCTGTTTTTTAGTGTTTTTTGAAAAAAACACCCGAATCCAAAACACACCCGAATCCGACAAAAAAAAATCGGTGAGGTTTTGCCAAAACGCGGTCGAACCCAAAACACGGCCGCGGAACCGAACCCAAAACCAAAACACAAAACCCGAAAAATTTCCGGTGCACATCTCTACTTGTTTCTAGGTAAAAAAGCTTGGCAGTTTGAATATCCTAATGATGTGAATAGTGATATTCATTTGTCAAACATATTCAGCTGTTCCTCAAGTTCCTCTAGATCTCCAGTTCAAAGATCTTCATCAGTAGGGACATCATCCATTAAAATTATTTTCCTGATGCTTTTGCTAAAGTTGATGAAGCATATAGAGGGTGGAATTTCACCTGGTTATTACCTCTTGCTTCAGTTGGTGGCATGGCAAGTGGAGCATTTCTTGCACCTGCTGCACTATTCTACATGCGGTTGTTGAGTGCTGAAAATGTCCAGCAATTTATGAAGACCACAGTCAGCATGTCCTGCATGCACTGGTTATCTTTTAGGAAACTCTGAACCACCAAGTTTATTGTATTCACACAACATTATTTGCAAAATCGTAAATGACAAATCTTGAGGAGAGTCTTAGCGGGTTGTTGACGGTGGAGATTGCTGGTCCAACTGCTGGTAGTTGATGCTGGACTGCATGTTATTATTTTAGAGGATTTTTCATATTTTAATAAATAATTTATTTGATTTCACTGCAAATTATGTAACAAAGGTGAGAAACCTAGATGGTTAATGTCCCTGTCTCAACTAACGTTTGTCTCACAAATGGTAAAGATGCCTTGACAAATGTGGTCAGGATTTGGTTACAAATTATTCCACATTAAAGTGGTGGATATTTTGGTCCTAGAGTATGTCCTTGCATGAGAATGTCCTTTTTCTTATGATCACTGGGAATAACTGCTGCCAATGGTGGCTGACTTACTTTGACACAAACAACATCCTCCTCCTGAATTTTATCAACTTCTTCTTCTCCAACACATTCATCAACATCCTCATTAGTACCAGATACACAATTATCCAACTCATCCTGTTCCACACTTCCACAGTAGTTCCTCAATTTATATGTCTGACTCTAAACCATCACCATCCTTTTACTACTACTCATCCTCACATTTGCAGAGGGTTCAGAAATGGTGGAAGGAAGCTTCTTCAGGATTACAATGTCAGAATCAGAAATGTCAGACTCAGATATAGCACTTGTGGACACCTTTACAGTCTTATCAGATATTTGTGAAGTTTGTAAACACAGTTTGTTCTTCAGCTTTAGTGTTCTTCTTTCTTTGAGCACTTGTGCACTGATTTTTAAAGATACTGTTTAGATTTGTGGTGCCCTTTTATACACCTTCTACTATGTACTATGACTGGCAGCAACATCAGCACTAATATTGGGTTGCTCCTACTGTAGACTGATCCATGATTGCTTTTATTTTTTTTAAAACCAGGGAAGGAGTAAACCTACTGTTGCTGAACTTAATTGCTGCAACACCAAGTGAGTGTACAATGAGAAAGAAAAAGGAGGGACAATTGCTACCTTTACCATGCAGATTTATTAATAAACTGGAGAATTTTGTTGACACCAGCAAAAGAATGATTTTTTTTCAACTTATAACTTTGGGGTGCAGTTGATGGGGATACCACACATCCAGTAAGACAACACAGTTAATATGTATTGTGTCACTATTAATAATATAACACACTGCAAATTATTATAAATTTTTTGAGTAAAAAATGATGACAGACTATTGTTTTTATTTTAAATAGCAGGAACAGTTGGTCTTATTTAAAAATGATTAGAATCATTTTGTAGTACAGATAGGTGGTATGTAACATGAAGGCACAAAACCCAGCTAATATATGCTGTGTCCCTCTTAATAATACACTGTGCAAATTATTATTTTATTCGATTTTGAGAAGAAAAGAGAATGACAGACTACTATTGTTAAAATGTAAAAGCAGCAAAAACAGGTTTAGTATGAAAGACCTACAATCAAAATCCCGATGGTCAAAATCCCGACATGGGCCTATATTTACTAATATTCGTGTTTGAGTCGGTTTATGTAGTGTTTAAACTCGTTTTGTATCGGGTGCATTTTCATGCAACTTTTTAAAACTATATACGCCAAGTTACTAAGCAGTCGAGTTTATGGTATTCGTGTTTTCCGATGTCGATGGCAGTCGTTTTTTTTTTGGCACATTTACGGCCGTCATTGTCATTTGCGTACGTGTTTTTGTTGTTTTTACAGGTTTATTTTCTGTGTTAAACGCGGCAGGTTTTTTTTTCAACCACGGCCGCATTTTCACTTTTAGTTTAGTTTTTCATCCCCGTTCATGATTGGTTGTGTTTCAGATGTAGGAGTGTCTGTGCGCAACCATATAAATGCACCCCAAACCGTCCGCACCTCGTGGGTTTAGTTAGTGGTGAGGAGGGAGGTTGTGCTGTGGAGGTTGGTGAGTAGTTGGTTTGGTGAGGAGTTTTTGGGGCGATTTCTGAGTGTAGTATTGTGTTTGAAAGTAGTCTTGTCATTCTTGTAGTCTTGTTTTTTTTGGTTTTGTCTCATTTTTTGTCCAAGTTTTTTGATTTAGAGTCCCTTGTTTGTTTGTTTTTGTGTGTGTGTGTGTGTGTGTGTGTGTGTGTGTGTGTGTGTGTGTGTGTGTTGTGCAGTGGTAGTGGAGGAGTGTGTTGTTTGTTTTTCTTTTTTCTGTGTTAATTGTTTAACCAATTATGTCTGACTCAGAGGTGAGTGAGGTGGTGGGTGTGAGGGAGGGGGAGGAGGTTGGTCAGGTGGAGGAGGGGAGTGAGAGTGAGGTTAGTGAGGTGGAGGAGGTGGGTGAGATTGCTGCAGCAGCCTCAAGTGACAGTGATAGTGACAGTCAGACAGCTCTGCAGCCATGCACCACTACTAAGACTGGGCGGAATGTAAAGTTTAGTTATGCAGAAAATGTGGCATTGGTGCGGGAGCTGATGAAGTATCAGTGGCAGCTATTTGGGCCTGAGTCCGCCAAGGTGCCAACACGGAAGAAGACGGTGTTGTGGGCGAAAGTTGTTGCTGCTGTAAATAGTGAGGGGGTGGTCAAGCGGACGGAGGACACGTGCCGCAAGCGGTACTATGTCATAAAGCGACGTGTCAAGTCCAAAATGGCCAAGGAGGCGAAGTTGGCTCGCAAAACCGGTGGTGGACAGCCCTATATTGCCAGATATCTGGACTATGAGGAGCCCATGCGGAGTTTAATACCTCCTGAAGTAGTGTCTGCAACCCATGTCCGTGATTCCGATCTGCCCAGGAAGGATGGTGAGCATGTGTATTTGTCTTATCATTCCATTACATTACTTCTGTCTTTATGTTTTTTGTTAATGTGTGTCATGTGACATTGCATATTACTCCCATCTTCATGTGTGCATCAGAAAATACATTGTTTTTGGTTCATTTTTTTACCATAGCCAATATAACATAGCACTTTATAGTATGTCATGTGGTTTTTTTACAGTACATTTTCCATGTGTAGTTTGGACTTGGTGTGTCATTGAATTGTACAGCAATAATGTTTTCCTTTGGCCCATTTGCCAGTTTGCAAGTTGGCCTATGTTTTTGATTTCAGTTATCCATGTGCAATGTTTGAAAATCAGTGGTTGACATGTTAGAGGCTGGAGTAGTGTAAAGTGGTTTTGAAGCCGGTTACATGTGTCATTTCATTAGTACTGTATGTAATCTTGTTTAAGACAAAACCACTATTTTTTGGTACATTTCGAGTCTGTATTTGTACCCTGACACAACACTGCATACTTAGTTACAGTACTATTATGATGGTTTTTTTAATTGTGGTTTGGTTTTTGGCTCATATTGTTCTAATGTGTGTTTATAGTGCCACATCACAGAGCATTTTCTATATTGCATCTTTCATTAATGACATAACATTTTTCCATGAAGATGTCTGTGTTTTGGGTAGTTAGTGTATGTATTAGTAATTGTGGGGCAGATTTATTAATCCTGGTGAAGTGATAAAGTTGAAGTTGATAAATTACCAAACAATCATCTCATAACTTCCATGTTACAGGCTGGGTTTGCAAAATGTCACTTAGGAGCTGATTGGCTGGTGCTTTATTAACAACCACTTTATCATTTCACCAGGATTATTAAATCTGCCCCTGTGTCCTATGTCTGTGTCCTGTACATTATTTCCTGTGTTGCACTTTCCATAGTGCATATGACTATTGGCCAATGTGTGTATTTATTTAAAACATTTATGGTTTTGTACAGAAATTATGCACACATAAATAAGCATCCATTTGAGAAAGATGTAATGTTTGTAAACATAATGGGAGGATGTATCAACAATAGCATGAAGAAATGAGTTCTATTATTTGTTTCATTATTTACAGTGTTGAAAAAAAGCAGCACTGGTCGGCCTACAGTCACTCCCATTACATCTGATGATGATGACGCTGCGGAAGCAGGTAAAGTGTCCATTGTAGTATAGGTTATGTTTGTAAAGGAATGGCCATAACAAAAGTACACTTTAAATCCCAGGTCCATCCCAAGAAGTTTTGACCAGCAGAAGGAGGACTCCTGTAGCACCCCAAATAAAAGTACATGTGGCAACAAAGAAAGCAAGGTCTGATGTCCAATCAGAACCACAGCAGTCTACTCCGCCACAAAGATTGTCTACAGTTTCTTCAGTACCACCACTCCAAATTTTGGTCACACCTCCAAGACGCCAACCACACTCCCCTCATCTTGATTGTGAGTAAGAAACTGTAATGATTAAATAAATTAATCATCTCATAATAATCCATTTAATGAGACTAATTAACTGTAAATTCCACAAAATCTGCTATACCTACCAATAAAAAAACATCAAATGGATTCTGACCAAAATGACCTTGTCCACATCCAGTAAAGATATGTATGTCCACTTCAGCCATACAGCAGCAGATTGTGTTGAAGATGCTGCAAAATAAACACATGTGTAAGCTTGCAAAATAGTAATATTATTTTCCGCAATTTAACTTATGTGTTTGTCGTAACATTGGCACCAACATGCCAAAACATTACTAAGTTTAAGATTTAAACACTATAAGGCCAAAAATTAAGATTTTAAGTGTGTTTTTATGGTGGAGTATGTCTGATCTACCATACAACTCATGTGCTTGTTTTAATAATGAAGTAACCAGACACATTTGCCACAAACAGGAATATGTCTGTTTTGTAGTTCTGAGTGATGATGTTGCTATGCTGGATATCTGAATGCACCATTTAAATACATGTGTTCCATGTTTATTGGTTTGCTTAAATTTTTTAAACATATATCAAACTTACGCAAAAATGGTTCTAATTCCAGATTCTAGTACTGGTACCAGCATCCAGATGCAACAGCAGCAACACAGTGACATGGATGAGACAATCATGTTACAAATGCAGCCATTAATCCAAGGAATCAGCCACCCAGCACCTGTGAGTAAACCACCACAGCAAAGCACTCCACCACCACAACACAGCCAAACAACACCAGTAGCACAAGGCCCTAATCAAGTGTTTTGGGACAGTTGGGCTACACAGCAGGCCACTAATCAAGATTGCCTGTGTAGGCAGACCCAAATTTTTGCAAACCTACCAGCTCACCTCAGAAGAATCAGCAGAAATATCAGTCGCCAAAATGAACCAACCACCAGAATTGCCAATACCATGGAAATCATGTGTGCAGACTTTACACATGTCATGGGCAACTTACAACGCATAATGGAAGAACAGCACAGACAACAGCAAAGCTACATCAACATCTTTGAAAACAATCAAATGATCAATGAATTTATCACCAGAATTTTAGAGAATCAAAATGCTGCAACACGTGAACTTAATGCCACCGTCACTAACCTCAATGAAACACTCAGATCCCAGCACCATGAGCAACCAAGCAGCAGTTCTGGTACGACTACTCCAATTCAATCACCAGTGTCCTCACCATCAAGGCGCTCCACCAGAGCATGCCAACACGACAGTGGTAAAGGCAAAGGCCAGTCCAAGCAGCCAACCATGAAAAAAATAGATACACCGATCTCTGTATAGAGAAGTAAATAAACACATTTAGTAAGTGTAGGTTTGTCACAATATCTATTACACGGGTTCACTATGATCTGCCGGTGGTCGGGCTCCCGGCGACTAGCATACCGGCGCCGGGAGCCCGACCGCCGGCTTACCGACAGTGTGGCGAGCGCAAATGAGCCCCTTGCTGGCTCGCTGCGCTCGCCACGCTACGCGCGCCACACTATTTTATTCTCCCTCCAGGGGGGTCGTGGACCCCCACGAGGGAGAATAAGTGTCGGTATGCCGGCTGTCGGGCTCCTGGCGCCGGTATGCTGGTCGCCGGGAGCCCGACCGCCGGCATACTGAAGACCACCCCTATTACACTTACCACCTTGCCAATTTTTTGAACATAATTAATTATAAGTGTTACAAACAACAACAGGATTTTGGCCAACACATTTATTCTTTCACATCTTTGAATTTTTTAGGAGCAGGACAAAGTTATTTGAACTGTACATTGATGTTAGCATTCAGTAACAAGACCACTTGATTTTTTTCTAATCATTACTATTTCTAGATTCCAATCATTCTCATATCCTGCAGGCAGACTAATTGGCAGTCATGCAGAATGTCTTTAGCATGCAGTAACAAGACCACTTGATTTTTTTTCTAATCATTACTCTTTCTAGATTCCAATCATTCTCATATTCTACAGGCAGACTAATTGGCATCCATGCAGATTCATCCATGACCAATACAAATTACAATGCGATTGTTAACTCTTCTACCTTTCTTCTCTATACAACATTACAAGAATAACACAATTGAATTGGCTAAAAAGGTCCTAATATGTTGTGATCGAATTTAGATAATTCAATGCCAAAATGTTTATTCATTATTGTTGGGCCATGTTTGTGTGTGTTAAAAATTAGTAATCAGTTTCTTACACATGATGCAGAAAAAGAGAAATTGTATTTTTTTAATAAGCACAAATAATGTGTATAATAATGGATATATGTGGCAAACTGTTTATTGACTTACAAATCAGCAAGTTTACTGCAGCAAACATTACGAAATAAATTATTTTGGATAATACTAAGTTTGTGTCCCTTAAATACGATGGAGCATCACACATAGGGACACATGTATTCCTCAAGGCTAACATATTATATGTGGAGGAGTGTTTAATTAGGACACAGGTTCTCAAACTCGGTCCTCAGGACCCCACACAGTGCATGTTTTGCAGGTCTCCTCACTGAATCACAAGTGACATAATTAGCTCCACCTGTGAACCTTTTAAAATGTGTCTGTGAGTAATTCATACACCTGTGCTTCTACTGGGTTACCTGCAAAACATGCACTGTGTGGGGTCCTGAGGGCCGAGTTTGAGAACCTGTGCATTAGGACGTTACACACAATCATAAAGTAAAATACTAAATAAATTACTATGTGGATTATGTGTGCTTGTAATAAATTATCTGTGCAAGTTTAATAACACTTATCCAGACTTCATGCATGCCACTCATAATCTGTTGTTTTGAGTTTTAAAATAAACACAAGACACATGCTACATTTGTTTTGCATAAAGCGAGGGTATGTTTGTATGTCTCAAGGAGACAGACACATTCTGAGTAATGGTTTGTAAATGAAAAATGGGGCAACATATATTTAGGCTTACACAACAAATGACAAAACTTACCTTAAAAATAACGATTTTTGAGGTCTTGCCTAACCTGCCTCCCTACATCTGTATTCCAAGTATCACCAGATGTCTCTAATTCCTCTGCTGGCTGCTTTCTTCATCCTCCTCCTCAACATGTGGCAGATTTTGTTGCAAACACATGTTATGAAGAAAGCAGCAGAACACAATTTGAGTCACCTTCAAGGGACTATACAACAAAAGGCCACCAGACTTATCTAGACACTGAAACCTAGATTTCAGCACACCAAAACATCTTTCTATCACATTCCGCGTGGACTTATGTGCATGATTGTAATTGTGTTCAGCAGGGGTATCAGGTCGGGACAATGGAGTTAGAAGCCATGAGAAACAGCCATATCCTCCATCACCTAAAAGACAGATATAGTAATGTGATTCATGTTAAGATACAGCAACACATAAGTAACACACTGTGTGGCAGATGTATTAACCTGGAGAAGGCATAAGGAAGTGATAAACCAGTGATATGTGCAAGGTAATAAAGGCAGCGGACAATCTGTTCCTAAATGATCATTTACATATTGGAGCTGATTGGCTGGTGCCTTTATCACCTTGCACATATCACTGGTTTATCACTGCCTTATGCCTTCTCCAGGTTAATACATCTGCCCCTGTATTTGGACAAAGTGGACACAGGCCTACACATATAAAATTACATACCCAGTAGCCATCCATCTGGCATTTGTCCGTCCTGAAACTTATCAAAGAGGGATGACTGACTGAGGATGAAGGAGTCATGGCAGCCCCCAGGGTAACCAGAAACACCACTCATTATTTTGAGATTTGCATCACAAACCACCTGCACATTTGTGGAGTGCTCTCGATGGCAATTAGTATAGATGTGCTGCCTGCACCTAGGTGGTTTCAGCTGAATGTGTGTGCAATCTATGGCTCCCAGCACATTGGGCATGCCAGCCAGCTCATAGAAATCTACCCTGACTGCATGCCACTGATACTCCTGGGTAGGGAAGCAGATTGAGGCATCGATGTGGGGCTGCAAAACAGCCAACACCTGTGTGTATATTTGAAAGAAAATTAAACATGAGATTTTAGGACAGAACTGGCCACCGAGTAATTAAAACCAACCAAAAACAGAGGAGGTAGTTAGGGATACATCACCTGTGTTAATATTCTTGAAAATGAGGGCTGTGAGATTCCTATGACATCCCCAGACACAGCCTGAAAGCTGCCAGTAGCCATAAAGTGCAACACAGCCAGGAGTTTGTGCAGGCCTGAGACAGAGCGAGAGCGTGCTGTCTCAGGGTCTAGGCCCAGTTTGACAAGGTCATACAGACGGAAAATGTTGTTACGATTTAGACGGAACATCTGTATGACTGTATCATCGAACAATGTGTTCAAGTTTAAACGCCCCCTAAAAAATGAGGCCTGTGCAGCTTCCGCGGAACCTGTACAACCTGCTGACCATGTTCAGTTTCTTGGCCCTGGTTACTTACAGGCTGATGTCTAAGTCTGAGAAATCCCACAGCACACAAAATATCAATGGCCCACAGTCCTGCTGCCATTTTTGAGTGTAGGTGGATTGAAATGGGCCTAAGATCCTTTTATAGGCATCCTAATTCAGGTGTGAGTGATTTGTTAGTTGCAACACATGTAAACACGCCTGAAAAAAGCAGGTCTGTTTTTTTGCCGCTTTTTTTAACGAATCGCAAAAAAATACGACCGCAATTGAGCACTCAGAGACTAACACCCAAATACGAATGAATAGTGAATACCCGTGTTGTATGAAATAACAGCCGTGTTTGACCGATGGTCTATTCATTCGTATTTTTTAACTTTGCCGTTAAAACCATTACGAATAGCCTAAACACTGCCGAGATTTGTGCTTAGTGAATTCCCGTGTTGGGACTTAGAAAAAAAAAAATCGGTCACACTCGGATTATTAGTAAATATAGGCCATGGTCACAATACTGATAAGGTCAAAATACCAACATTTAAAATGTGGACAGGTCAAAAAGTCGACACAAGTTTTAAAAAATGTTGTGGTGTGTATGTAGACATAGATCGATATGGACACCGTATAAGTGTACTGCATCCCCTCGCATGGCTTGCTGCGCTTGGCACACTATTGTATTCCCCCTTCAGGTCCACTGGGATGGCAAAGTATGTTTAAATGAAAAAATCATGAAAAACTCATGTTGACTTTTTGACCTGTCAACATTTTAAATGTAGGTATTTTGACCTTGTCGGTATTTTAAATATTGATATTTTGACCATGTTGGGATTTTGACCTTGTGGGGATTTTGACCGTAGGGCAATGGTTGTTGGTATTTTAACCGTCGTGATTTTGATTGTAGGTAAATTGACCGCATCCCGCAGAAACAATTGCTCTTCTTTAATAATAATACCAATGATTTTGTAGTACAAATAAGGGTTACGTAATAGGTATGAATCTGGTAACACAAATCAGCTAATATATGCTGCAACACTCTTAAAAATACAGTGGGGCAAAAAAATATTTGGACAGCCACCGATTGTCCAAGTTGACCCACTTAAAAAGATGAGAGAGGTCTATAATTTCCATCATAGGTACACTTCAACTGTGAGAGACAGAATCTGAAAAATAATGAAACCAGGAAATCACATTGTATGATTTTTAAACATTTTACTTTCTTGTGGAAAATAAATATTTGGACACCTACCAAGCAGCAAGATTTCTGGTTCTCACAGACCTGTTACTTCTTCTTTAAGAAGCTCTTCTATCCTTCACTTGTTACCTGTATTAATGGCACCTGTTTGAACTGGTTATCTGTATAAAAGACACCTGTCCACACCCTCAAACAGTCAGACTGCTACCTCTCCACCATGTCCAAGATGGTGTGGTGGGTGTGGGGAGCAGAGAACACAAAGACTCCCAGGAGCAGCGTGCACCAGAGAAGGAGATCAGGCCAAAGCTGCCGATCACTGAGGCCTGCGCCGCACTGTTTAAATGCACTGGCCATTCACAATGGATTGCTTTGGCCTAGGGAGAGGTGGGAGAGAAGGGGGAAGCAGAGGGGATAGACACTGGGACATGGGAGAGGCATGCAGCAGCAGATAGCCATGCCACTATGAAAAGATGTGTCAATGGCGCCTGCCGTGACCAGGAGGCGCACGCAGGCAGCAGACACCGCAGGTGAGACTCTGCGCAGCGGCGGTGGAAGACGGCACCCTTAAGAGCTTGGCGCCCTTAAGAGCTCGACGCTATACGCAGCTGCATAGGTTTGCGTTATTGGCGGGCCGGCCCTGTTTGCTCCTCCTGTATATTGATGGCGCCTCTCATATTTGGGGGTGATGCGTGTGCCTCCCCTTTGCCCCCGCCCATACCGATGCCTCTGATGCAAACAGCATGTTTTTGCATACAACACATGTGCAGAAGCAAATTTAAGCTTCTGCACATGTCCATCCTTTCAGACAGAACTTGGCAGGATGCACCCCTTCGTGACGTACAGTAGCATGTTTTCAGTATACACTGGGTGGTTATAATGTGATAACAATACATGTAACCACTCTGACTTCTGGGTATTTATCAAAAACTCAGTGCGATTCTGATTTATTATGCAGGAAAGCCTGTTTATGACAGATATCTTGCACCTAGCATAGGGCTGGTGCAAGGGCTGTTATTGATAACAATGGTTGCAGTGGTATGTGGTTAAAATACTGCCCTGTCAGGATCCCGGCTCTCTCATTCCCAATGCCGGGATACCGACAGGGAAACTATATTGCCACTGGAATACCGGCAAAGTACAGTAGGTTATTCCCCCTCTGTGGTTGTCCACGGCACTCATAGAGGGAGAATAGAACCTGAAGCCCGCATTGGGTTTCGTTGTGCTCGCGCCCTGCCGGCATTCTGGTCCATGGGATGTCGATATCGGTATACTGACATTCGGCATCCCATGCGCCGGCATTCTGTACCGATCCTGTTGCAGCAGACTGCTAAAAACAATGGGCAGCATGGGTTTTCACTTGCATACACCTGCATTAGCATAAGGTGGCAAATCTGGCTTCCGCAGCTGCCAGCAACTACAGCCACTTTGCATGTGACTCAGAATCAGTCCCTAAATTTACCCCACCTGCAGTGCAATATGGTTTTGCAAAGGTGCAAATTTGCTCTTTTTTTTATTTGCACCCAACTCTGAATCAGCCCCTTAATACTGTAGATTGATTCTCTTGCACTTGTACTTGTTTGCAATCACTGCAATGACAATATTTTCACACCTTTAACAATTAATTAATTAGAATCTTTTCAGTGCTATCTAAAGTGTATCTAATGAGAAAATAAATAATATTGATTTTAATGAACTTTTTGTGTTGTTTTAAAACATATATTTAAAGTACAAATCCCTGAGAGATGCTATGTCCGATACTTTTAAACGATACTCGGACTGCCCCTCTGAGCAAACTCTAGAAACTTAGCTTGGGGACAAAAATGTACTTGATTCCTTTCTTACAGCCCAGGCGCAACAATGTCTGGACTATAAACTTTCTATCGGCCGATGTCTGACTGCGTGACATCATTAAACAGTAACCTTACAGCTAAATATGAACTAACTTATCTAGAAATAACGACACAGACCACTAAAATGCCATTAAAATCGGTCAACCATTATTTATTTATAAAACTTAAACTAAGTGTGGTAGCAATAAGAAAACGGCCAGATCATCAGTGACATCACGACTTATTGCCGCTATGCATGTCCATGACATGACTTTATTTATCTCATTGGCTACGCCAATAAGTGCTGAGGGCCTAATCCAGTCCTGATCGCTTGCTAGGGTTTTTTTGCACTGCTGCAAACAGATAGTCACCACCCATAGGGGAGTGTATTTTCCCTTTGCAAGTGTGCGAACGCATGTGTAGCAGAGATGTACAAACAGATCTTGTGCAGTCTCTGAGTAGCCCAGGACTTACTCAGCCACTGCAAACACTTCCACCTGTCTGGGACCAGAATTGACGTCAGGAACCCTCCCTGCAAACACATGGACACGCCTGCGTTTTTCCAACCACTCCCAGAAAACGGTCAGTTACCACCCACAAATGGCTTCTTCCTGTCAATCTCCTTGCGATCACCCGTGCGATTGGATTCTTTGCACAAACTTATCACTCAGCGGCGATCTGCTTTGTATCTGTGCAATGCACCTGCGCATTGCGGTGCATACGTATGCACAGTTCTGTCCTGATCACAGCGCTGCAAAAAAACGCTAGTGAGTGATCAGGTCTGAATTACCCCCTGAGTCTCCAACTATCTCCCCAATACACCATAATAGGGCCGGCCAGACAGCCAAGCCCAATGACCCTCAGTAAGGAGAGCCAGAGTATACAATGTATTGTGCAAAGAGCGCACCTCCAAACAGCAGCACAGTAGCCACTGTAACTGCCGTTCTTTTCCACCACATATATAGGTTGACAATCCACAACCTGCAAAACAAAAGAAAAAACGGGTGGAGAAAAAAGGTGACTTAGTTTGGGAGGGTTAGCAAAAATCTGGAATGAAAGAGGCAGATGAAACACCTGCCTCACACAAAATGTCTGCTAGCTCCTCCCTAACACTCCCACTATTCTAATTAAATCAATCCCCCAAAAAATATTAACTGTTTGATAACCTAACTAAATTGTGCAAGGTTCATGCAATTCTACAGCCTTGAAGTTTACGATCGCTTGCGCTTATATGCACTCACTCTTCATAAACTTTCAATCGCCCGATGTCAGACTGCATGACATCATTACACAGTAACCTTACAACTAAATATGAACTAACTTAACCTATCTAGAAATAACAACACAGACCACTGAAATGCCATTAAAATTGGTCAACTGTTATTTATTTATAAAACTTAAACTAAGTATGGTGGCAATAAGAAAGAATGGGCAGACCATCAGTGACATTATGACTTATTGCCGCTACGCATGTCTACGACATGACTTTATTTATCTCATGTTGTGGACCAATACATTATAATAGAGATCCTCTCATTTTTCTGGAGCGATCGGTCCCCCAAACTCAGAAAAAAGTGTTTTCAAGGAGAAGAGCAACCATGCACACCTATCTGAATTGGAAGGCCCCATGCACAGGAAATCATCCAGATAGTCAGTGACTCCCGTTTCACCCATCCCAGCGCAAACCTACCAATGGATAAATGAACTAAAAGCCTCTAAAAAAGCACAGGAGACAGAGCAACCCATTGGTAGGCATTTGTTGATGTAAAATCCGTCATCCAGCCTAAAGCCCATGAAACGAAACGAATCAGGGTGCAATGGCAAAAGACAAAATGCAGACTGAACATCAACTTTACCCAACAACGTATTGGGGCCCGCTGCTCTACCTAATTTCAAAGCATCGTTATATGACTGATACGTAATCGAGGACAGTGTCTAGGGTATAGCACCATTAACTGATGCGCCATGTGGGTCATGGATAAGCCTAAATTTGCCAGGAGTTTTCTTAGGGACCACTCCAACCGGAAATAATACCAAATTTTGCAAAGAAGGTGTGGCATAGGAGTTGGCCATGCAACCCAGCTGCACCTCCTTGGCCACTTTCTCTTTTAAGACATGGGGAAAGTCACTGGTCGAGCGCAAATTCCAAGGAACAGATAAAAGGGACCTCGCCGCAAATGGGAAGGAAAAACCCACGCTAAAACTCTCTAGCAAAAATTGCGCTTGAGAGCGAAGTGGGTACCAATTCAGCCATTTGCGCTTGATGCCAACTTAGACAGGAGAAGGGGCTTTTCTTAGAGCTGTTAATGCTGGAGGATCTGCAACCTGATCCCGAACCAGCAGGCTTGGGAGATGCCTTAGCTGGTTGGGATGCTCCACAACACAGGCAGCGGTATCAAAAACAACATTTCAACCCGTATCCGCAATTGCCATTGTTAAGTGCAAAACAACGACCTTTGGACCTTTTGCCATTGTTGGAACGAAAGGAACCCGTATCGTTCAACCTAACAGGCTTGGCAGGAGAGGCTCCCGAAGGCATGAAGGAGTTCTGCGTGATCTCAAGCCACACCTCAACATCCTTCACCCGAAAGCCATGATGTGCAGCCCGTGCTGCTTGCGCATGAACTCTTCATCATACCGAATCCATGCAAGAGGCCAGTTGAAATGAAACATACCATGAATCATGTGTAGATAGTACCCGATGATCATGGCCTCTTCCAGGCGCATCTCCAGATAACAGAACACCCTGAGCCAGTTAACATAGGACCGATAGGCGTCCTCACCTATAACACTCTTTTTCTTGGCCACCACCAAATCCTTGTAGGTCTTGAATGTCAAGGCAAAGACATCTATGTATTTACCACTATTGATACGATCCCGTATCCGTGGGCAGAGACCACTCACCACCTTGGTGTAAGGGCAACGCATAACATCGCTGGGGCTGCCCTCTTCCAGTCTACTGCTACTGCTCCCGTGACTATGGTGACACGAACCCTTACTGAGCTTGCGGGAATGCCCGTGCCTCCGGCGTTTACCCTTCGAACGCTCAGCATGCCTATTGCGACTCGCAACCTCAGCTGTGCCAACCAGCAGACCCTGTCCACAATCAATATTATTCTCATCTGATGAGGATGCTTTTGAATCCTGGCTCGACCTAGTTGATGAGAAAGCCTGCTCGCTGTCACGAGAATCGCTCACCACCATATCTACTGGATCTGAAACACATGAGGGAACAGAAGGGGCCTGCAAAGAGACAGGCAATTGGTTACTTGCAGACACCTGCGCACTGGACCCAACAGCAACTAATGGTTGCTGTCCGCCAGGAGAGCCTATAGCCGCTCACATCGTCATCAGTTGTGTGATTAGCAGTGTCAATGCCACCACAAATCACTGACCAGCCCCACAGATACACTCCCAGATGCTTGCGCTGTCAATAGGGGAGTAAAAGTCCCCATCACTGAAACCAGTAGCACGGTAATGGTCCCCGGCCACAGGCACAGGGCTGTCCACTGGCGTACCAGGGAGCATAACGCCACTAGAAGTAGTTTACCACCAGCAAAATGCCGAGCACCTCCATCCAGAGTCATAGGCCCCTGAGCTGCCTGAGGCAGGCTGGCAGCAGCCAGAGGGTTTATGGTCCGATGGGAAGTACCCCAATCAGGCCGACTTAGAGTGGCTGCTGATGACAGAGCATCTGCCGCAGTAGATTGAGCTGCATGAGAAGCCAGGGTCACCCCCTGGCTGGGATCAACTGCACCACGCCTCCTGCCAAGCTGAGCCGCGTGACAAAAAGGGTGTATGTGCCGCAGCCACCGCTCGTGCCCTGCAACCTTGTGAGGACCCTCCAGGGTTAATATTAGTTGGGACTAATCCCCTGGAGGCTGGCACATCATGACCTTAATGGTAAAATATTGTCTGTCCCCTTGTGGATCTCCTATGGGTGATAACAGTGGCGACCAAACCCTTGGAGGCCAACACAGCAGCACCTCCAGGGGATAAAAGAACCTGGTCCCGTATGGGCACCCCTGCCGCAGCTCCGACCCATGCACCACATGCGGTGGCCAATGCGGAGGCAGGAGGAGCACTTCTGATAGGAGCTGGTCCCACCGGTGGCCTCCAGAGCGTGTCGCGGGTCCCCTGGTGGCAGCTGCCATGAGACCACTGGGGACTACTCCCACGAGCACTCCCGCCGCACCTACCACAGTAGCCCTTCGGGACCACACACGGGGAGAGTAGACTACCACCGGGCAGGAGGACGGATGGTGGTGCTGAGTGGGAGGCTCCCCTAAAGCCATCGCATCCTCAAGGTAGTGTGCAGGGAGGGCCACCTGTCTGTGTAGGCGAGCGCCCATTGTACCAGTTGAAGAATAATAGAGCTCAATTAGAGAAATGAAAGAGGAGGAATAGAAAGACATCAAAGAGTAAGTAGAGACAGAGGATAGAGAGGATATAAATAAAGAAATATATAGAAGATTAGAGCAAATAACTGCCAATATAAGAAGAAAGCTGTTAGGAGCAGCACGACCTTATCAGGGAAAATTCCAGAGAGAAAGAGGCAGATGAAACTCCTGCCTCACATAAAATGTCTTCTAGCTCCTCCCACTATTCTAATTAAATACAGCCCCCCAAACCTATTAACTGTTTGATAACTAAATTGTGCAAGACTCATGCAATCCTGCAGCCTTGTAGTTTTCGATTAGTTGCGCTTATTTGCACTCGCTCTTCATACCAAGCATTTGTTTTACAGATGGGGAAAAAGACAGGTAAACTCTTGACAGCCATGTCAAAACCTTGGAAGGAACACTCCTGTATCATGGCCTTAAGGGATCCTTTGCTAAGCAAAATCTACACTCGTACGGGGCAGATTTAATCTATTTTTCATAGATTCTATTATGAGCTTTATATAGTACCATTCCCTCCCACGAGATGTTGCACAATCAACTTCTAACTGAAACTGCATTTCCTAAACTCACTTCAGATCAGCGCAATATTTTGGAGGAGGAGATCACTGAAACTGAATTGTCTAATGTCTTGGCCGATTTAATGCCACATAAGTCCCTAAAGCCAGATGGTTTCATAAGGATTTATTACAAAATGCTTAAACATGATATAGTGCCAACTTTCCTAGAACTCTTTAATATAATCTACAGATCCACTTCTGATTATCCATCTTTTACAAAAATCATTTACGTCCCTTATTTTAAAAACAGGCAAGGACCCTTTGCTGGTCGATTCCTATAGAGCAATTACATTAATAAATGTTGATTTCAAGATTTTCTCTTGGCTAATATGCTGCACAAAATTCTTCCTGACTTACTTACACCCCATCAGTTGGGCTTTGTACAGGGCCGCCACTCAGTCAAAGCAATTCATACTGCTGTTGCTGCAACAATAGTTTCGGCTAATCACAAGGGTAGGGAACAAGTCTTTACAACCACAAGGCCTTTGACACTGTGGTCTGGCCCCATCTCTTCAAAGTGTTAGAGAATAGAGAATGTGCTGAACATTTTATCAACCTTACACGGTATTTCTATACAACTCCAACAACCTCTCTTTTGGTAAACAGGAAGAGAGGGGACCCATTGATAATGCAACAGGGAATGAGACAAGGCTGCCCTCTCTCCCCATTACTTTTTATTTTGTCCATTGATCCCCTGTTCAGGATTTTACAGAATTCCACTATATTTGAAGGTATTTGCATCGACGAGATTGAAATTAAACTGTCCGCATTTGCGGAAGATGTCCTGCTTTACATCACTAATCCTAGAGTCTCTTTTCCTGGGATTTTAGATGTATTGCATATTGTATCTGGATTTGAGGTTAACTTTGCTAAATCAGTGGCCATGTACTTAACCCAAGGGTGAACACACCAGCATGGAGCAGGCAGCTGCCTTTGTCATGGGCAAAATGACATTTTCATCAAACTCCCCAAAATGTCCCTCTAAGCAGCACAACATTGGGGAAGCAATTACTGCTAACTTAGTGGAACTAGATGGATGGAAGCATTTGTTACTATCCTACCTTGGTAGGGCTAGTTTAATCAAGATGTCACCCTTCCCCCATCTTCTATATATATTACAATCCTTACCATTGTTTATTAGAAAATCTGATGTAACCAAAATTAATGCCATCTTCCGTCACTTTATATGGAAAGGTAAACAGACATGACTAGCACTGCTAGAATTACAGCAATCCAAGGTAAACGGGGGTATTCATTTTCCACAAATACACTTATATAATTGCGCAACCTTTTTAAGATATCTTCGGGATTAGCTTTCCTCTAGCAAAATTGACACCAGTACATTACTGGAATGACAATTCCTCTTGGATGGGAATTTAATCACTTTCCTTCATAAACTTGACGCTGAGATATTGTAGATCAGGAGCTAAAGGAAAACCCCTTACTGTAGTCAGTATATAAACTTTGGCATAAGCTGCGACATATCGCTAATTTCAATGCTCACAATACTTTCTTTTTAACCTTTTTGGGTAATGAGGCATTCCAGCACGGGGAGGCCACCATTTGATTTACTACATTCTGGCAAGCAGGGCTTAGAAATATTGGAGATGTGGTGGACAAGTTAGCTAAGAAACCTAGGACTTTTGCTCAGGCTATGCAACTTTTCCCTATACTGTACTTCAAAGATATCAGCTGGCATACTTTCAGATGAAGCATTATGCTAATTCAGTGATTGCACATTTCTCTGAGAAGATTGGTAGAATCCTTTGAACTCCGGGGTCTCCGCCTGCTGCCAAAAAAGAAATATCTGCGCATCATCTCCTGTTGAAGACTCCATTGGAACACTACTACTCAATCAGGAGTATTGCAGTGGATGACTGATTTTCCAGATCTGAATTGTCACATATTACTCAAAAACTTGATAACTGCATGCCGTTTACTCACCTCTGCACAGCATCAAGAGATGTTTTTTAACTTATTTCATAGAGCATACTACTCCACTTACAGGCAATACCTTGCGGGCATGTACAATTCACATGAATGTCGCCTATGCCGTAAACCATAAGCGGATCTGTTTCACAGTTTTTGGGGATATCCCATAATAAGACATTTTTGGTTGCAGGTCAGGAAATATTCAATAGATCATCTTGTACATTATATACCATTCACTGCAGAGTTGGAAATCTTCAGTATTATACCTGATGACCAGAGGGTCTCCAAGGGGTGCAGAAAGCTGTTAATGGCAATCAGTGCAGGAGCACATAAGTACATATTGCAAACATGGATTCTCCACTCCCCACCTCCCATGACACTTTTTCAGGGGAAACTTCACCATAATTTCCAAATGGACTTGTTGGAAATGACCTTAGAAAAGAATAAATGAGTCTCCAAATTATTTGAGTCCTGGGAAAGCTATATAACCACTTTACCAACAGACTTTCAGGGAAGGTTTAGACACTCTGTCCAAAATACGGAATGGTATGAAACTAGACTTTTACTGGGAGAACCCCCTATAACGTTAGTGTTTTAGGATCCTTATAACCACAGTGTCTTAGATTGCAGTGATTCCTCCATTCTCTTACATTGCATTTAGTGATGGGTTTGAACTGGGCCTGGCATTTAATGTTTCTATCAAGAATTTAAATAGAAAAGAATAACTGGGCATAACAATATCATCCATATTAGACTTGCATGTGTATTTATAATTGTGAATTTATTTGTTGACAAGTGTATTTGATGTGATGCAATGCTTCAATAAAAATTGTTTAAAAAAAATAAAACATATTTTTACTTTTTTTTTACATTTTAAGACATCACCTTGGCATTATCTAATGTGTTTTTATGCTTTTAAAAATGCAGTACAATTCTATAAAAGCACAATGTCAAGTTTTTGTGTGTGATCAGTTTGTACAAGCATCTCGGCTGTATATACTGTGTCTTGTGATGGTGATCCTAGCATGGATTAGGAAACAGAGTGATTAACAGTGACGATTTGTGGGAAGTCTCAAAAAACAGAAAATACATATAGTGTTATATCTTTAAAACAATTTGTCTAGGTCTTTATGAGGAAAACCGTACCCTTAGATTTGTCTATCAGGTTTAATGATAGACAAAAAAGCGTCTCGACCTCCAAATGGTCATACAGGGTTCCTCCTTTCAGTAAAACCTTCTTTTTGACCTTCCAATGGAAACTCCTCAGGTTTTCACATGTAAAGACAGAAAATCACCTCCATAGTGTAAAACCATAATTTATTTTTACATACAGAATTAAAAATTGGCCTCCCACAATTAATGGTGGTCTACCAGTCAAAGTAGACAAAAACAGCATAAAATGGCCAAGTTGTTATAACTGCAAATGTTGGACTCCTACCAGATGGATTGGTCTATTCTGAAAAATAGACTTTTTCACAGGATTAATGAAGAGACCTCAGGCGTCCCTGGAACCAGTCCTTCGTCCTGGGTGGTAGTCCTCCGTTTGCAGAGCCCCTCCTCACCTGAGGAGGGGCTCTGCAAACGGAGGACTACCACCCAGGACGAAGGACTGGTTCCAGGGACGCCTGAGGTCTCTTCATTAATCCTGTGAAAAAGTCTATTTTTCAGAATAGACCAATCCATCTGGTAGGAGTCCAACATTTGCAGTTATAACAACTTGGCCATTTTATGCTGTTTTTGTCTACTTTGACTGGTAGACCACCATTAAGGGTGGGAGGCCAATTTTTAATTCTGTATGTAAAAATAAATTATGGTTTTACACTATGGAGGTGATTTTCTGTCTTTACATGTGAAAACCTGAGGAGTTTCCATTGGAAGGTCAAAAAGAAGGTTTTACTGAAAGGAGGAACCCTGTATGACCATTTGGAGGTCGAGACGCTTTTTTGTCTATCATTAAACCTGATAGACAAATCTAAGGGTACGGTTTTCCTCATAAAGACCTAGACAAATTGTTTTAAAGATATAACACTATATGTATTTTCTGTTTTTTGAGGTTACCCAAATCCTTCTAAAGACCTATGAAAGATTCATCAAATAATAAGTATTCTCTGTGGAAACCAATTATTCTCTGTGTGTGCGCTATTCTGTGTGGAGGTATTCTATTTCTGTTTGTTACGTTGTGAAGTGTTGGTGGAACTTCAACTCCTCTACTGAGAAAAGCAGCCACAGCTGCGCAAGTGTGACTGTCTATCCATTGCTGTCTGATTTGTGGGAAGTAACTGGGTGGTGGCTACAAAAATGTAGGAATATTATGATGTTTCTGGGACATGTCACTGCCAGTGACTTCATCATCATACACATTCACAATGGCCCAGGAATCTAGGTCCGAAATCCCGGGCGACCATGGAATTTCTGAGTTGTACAATGATAAGATCCAAGGTGAGTCAGACGATGCAACTTTTTTGGAATACCCATTATTCAATGGATTCCTTTTATTGGTGCAATATTTTGAGATATGCCTTTTACACTGTACCATTATGAGTGGATTTATTGATCTATCCATATTCTGTTTACTTTCTGTTCAATTCTGTGAACGTTTTCCATACATCAAACACATAATTTACTCTTCAAAAATGTTCTTTTACCTCTTAAAAGTAATTATTTAAACAGTAATAAATAACTCACAATAGTCTACCATACACAGCCACCAACTGTTGCAATTTTTCAAGGGCATTCCTGATTTGTGGTACAGTAGCTAAATGGAATGTTTGACGGACATGTGTTTTAAATGTTGCTACATTTTAAGTTGGGAATTCTGGGCAGTACTGCATTGAAATATTAAAATATAAAGAGAGATCTGTATAAAATGAAGAATACAGAATACTTACTCATGTGATTGTATAGTATAAAGACAAACATGAATTAAGAAACATGATGTTTTAGCCAACAGTACGTTACTTTCGTATATTTATGCACTCTAAACTAAAGCCAAGAAACATCTCGGTGGACAGTTATAAAAAATAAAAGTCATCATGTTTTACTTGACTTATAGTAAAACAAGGTAGATCACTCCTGCTTGTACTATAAGTATCAGTAGCTGTCAGTGCCCCATGTCAGACTCACATAGAACAAGAAAAAAAAACTAATTAATGGCATCCAGAAAGAAGCTTAAGAAACAAATGCTTAGTGAAACAGGCAGGATTTAAATCACAGAGAATACAGGATTCTTGCAAAACACACAATTATCATTCACATGATAACTAGACATGTGCGGCGGGCACTTTTCGTGTTTTGTGTTTTGGTTTTGGTTCTGGTTCCATGCTCGTGTTTTGGGTCTGGATTGGTTTTGCCAAAACCACCCTTTCATGTTTTGGTTTCTTTTTGGATCTGGATGATTATGAAATAAACATAAAAACAGCTAAAATCACAGAATTTGGGAGGTAATTTTGGTCCTACAGTATTATAAATCTCAATAACATTCATTTCCACTCATTTCCAGTTTATACTGAACACCTCACACCTCATAATATTGTTGTTAGGCCAAAAGGTTGCACTGAGGTGGCTGTATGACTAAGCTAAGCGACTCAAGTGTGCGGCACAAACACCTGGCCCATCTAGGAGTGGCACTGCAGTGCTAACAGGATGGCACTTAAAAAAAAATAATCCCCAAACAGCACATCATGCAAAGAAGTAAAGTAGGTGCAATGAGGTATCTGTATGACTAAACTAAACGACACAAATGTGCAGCACAAACATCTGGCCCATCTAGGGTTGGCACTGCAGTCCTACTGCACTAATGGCGGATACCGGATGCACATCTAACACCAACATAGCTGTCAAGGCCTCAGTTACCCGCTTTGCAACAGGATGACTGCTGTCATATTTCATCTTCCTTGCAAAGGCCTGCCTAGGAATGAGCTGGTGTTTGTGAGATGCTGCTACTGGTGCCGCTGCTGTTGTTGCTGTGGGAGGCAATACGTCTACCCAGTGGGCTATCACAGTCATGTAGTCCTTAGTTTGCCCTGCTCCACTTGTCCCCATCCGTGGTTAAGTGGACACTAGGTACAACCACATTTTTCAGGCTTTGCAACAGGATGACTGCTGTTACATTTCATCTTCTTTGCAAAGGACTGTTGGACAGTAATTTACTTAGTTGAAGTAGTACAAGTGGTCTTCCGACTTCCCCTTCCCCTCTGGGATGATGATCGACTCCCAGCAGCAACAACAGCAGCAGCAGCAGCAGCAGTAGGAGGAAGTGGTTCTTGATCTTTCCGTATTTTATCCTCCAAATTTTTGCTCTCCAGTATTTTTCTGGAGTTATATAACAAAATGCAGCAAATGAGAGCATACCTCTACACCATACAGGACAAACCCTGTAAAAATAATTTGGATTAATTATTAAAAACCCCTTTATTTGGAGTAAATAATTTACAACACCACTGAAATTATATGGCAGCACCACTGGACTGGACTTATATGGCAGTATGACTAGATTGGATTTATACGCCAGTACAACTGGATTTATATAGCAGTACAACTGGACATATATGGCAGTATCACAGGACTTATACGGCAGTACCACTTGACTTATACGGCAGTACCACTGGACTGGATTTATATGTCAGTATCACTGGACTTATACACCAGTATAACTGAAACTATATGGCAGTATCCCTGGATTTATACGCAAGTACCACTGGACATATACAGCAGTATCATTGGAATTATATGGCAGTACCACTGGACATATACGGCAGTATCACTGGACATATACGGCAGTATCACTGGAATTATATGGCAGTATCACTGGACATATACGGCAGTATCACTGGAATTATATGGCAGTACCACTGGATTTATACGCTAGTACCACTGGAATTATACGGCAGTATCATTGGACTTATACGGCAGTATCACTGGAATTATACAGCAGTATCACTGGAGTTATACAGCAGTACCACTGGACATATATGCCAGTACCACTGGAATTATATGGCAGTATCACTGGACTTATATGGCAGTGTCACTGGAATTATACAACAGTATCACTGGAATTATATGGCAGTACCACTGGACATATACAGCAGTATCACTGGAATTATATGGCAGTATCACTGGACTTATACGGTAGTACCAATAGACTGGATTTATATGGCAGTACCACTGGAGATATATACGGCAGTATCACAGGGCTGTATTTATATGCCAGTACCACTGGATTTATACAGAAGTACCACTGGACATATACAGCAGTATCACTGAAATTATATGGCAGTACCACTGAACATATACGGCATTATCACTGAATTTATATGGCAGTACCACTGGACATATACAGCTGTATCACTGTAGTTATATGGCAGTACTGCTGGACATATACGGCAGTATCACTGGACATATACGGCAGTAAAACTGGACATATACGACAGTATCACTGGACTTATACAGCAGCACAGGGACACCACCACTGGACTGATGCAGGACAACACAGCACCACTGCAATGGACTGGACTTATACAACAGCACTGGACATATGGCAGCAGAGGACACCATCACTGTGACTGGACTGATGCAGCACAAGACACCACCACTGGACTGATGCAGGACAACACAGCACCACTGGACTGGACTTATACAGCAGAACTGGACATATGGCAGCAGAGGACACCTCCACTGTGACTGGACTGATGCAGCACAAGACACTACCACTGTACTGATGCAGGACAACAAAGCACTACTGCACTGGACTTATACAGCTACACTAGACATATGACAGCAGAGGACACCACCACTGTGACTGGACTGATGCATCATAAGACACTACACTGGACTGAGCAGCACAAGACAGCACTGGAATCGCCACCCCACTTTCCCTCCCGCACAGACACTGAGGATGGAGACACGACCTCTCGCTACACTCTCCAATGCTGGAGTGAAAATTGTGGTGATGCACGGCTCCTTATATGGAATCCAAACCCTGCGAGAATCGGACAGCAGGATGATGATGTTTTGCCTTGTTCTGGTTTCTGAGTCAGGCGGGAAAACCTGAGCCGGACTCGAATCCGGGCTCGGGTAGTGAAGTTCGGGCGGGTTCGGTTCTCAGGGAACCGAACCCGCTCATCTCTAATGATAGCCCACAGAAAAGAATTCTAAAACATTGACCCTCATTGTTCATTTATGGGCTTATTTATAGGAAGAGAAACAGAAAGTTTCTGGCTTATATAGTAGCCTAAGGTTCAAATGTGAGCTTGTAGTAAACAAGATCTGTGAGATTTCATTGTACAGTAAAGCAAGTGATGCAATCAATAATGTTACCATCATGAAATCAGGAGGACTGTGTACAGCTTGTTTACATTCACAAAAATAATCTCACAATTAGGGATGTGCACCGGACACTTTTCGGATTTTGTGTTTGGGTTTTAGATCTGGATTTCCGTTCGTGTTTTGGATCTGAATTGGTTTTGCCAAAACCACCCTTTTGGGTTTTGGTATTGGATCCAGATTTTTTTTTTAATACATAAAAAGAGCTAAAATCACAGAATTGTTTTTTGTTTTGTTCCTACAGTAATATTAACTTCAATAACATTCATTTCCACTAATTTCCAGTCTATTCTGAACGCCTCACGCCTCACAAGAGCACATAATACAAAGAAAAAAAAGAGGTGCAAGATGGAATTGTCCTTGGGCCCTCCCACCCACCCTTATGTTGTTTAAACAGGACATGCACAGTTTAATAAACCCATCATTTCAGCAACATGTGAACCCCCTGGAAAAATCTCACCAAGTTCTCCGAATCATAGCTATCTACAAACATACCACCTCCATTTTTGATGACTTTTCACATTATGAGAAGAGGCAAGAGGAAGAGGGCAAAGTCAAGAAGGTGATTAAAAATTTGAGAGACACATGCAATCAGAAACAACACACAGGCTTTCACCCCCACTCCTATATTGGTCTGGAACAGAAAGGACATTAACCAAGCAAATATATAATTACCACATTACTGGGCAAACTGAAAAACTAGGGTCCAAAGCCTCCAAATTTGTACCCCCTTCTCCATTTTCAGGGATTAAGATAATCTCGGATTTAATGCTGGGATGTAAATAAACTTGTGTATATTAGAGGATCAAGATAGGAAATTTTCCCTTCTACGAAGTCTGGAGACTTATTTTGCGGAAATCTTGTGGGTTTCTTTTTTCCATTTTTTTATGGCATTTTAATTTACATACAGTATTTTGTGCCAGATGCCTTATTTCGTTTTTTCACAGCTCCCAGTTACATGCATGTGAGCACACATGTGTGTCTTGTTTATTTTATTTTATTCAGATTTTATTTTTAAATAAAGCTGCCCCTTAGATGTTTTAGCACCTCCTCAAGAGCTCCCACAGCAGCCCCGGGTTGGGCAAGTTGAGTTCGGTTGGGTTCGGTACAGTACTAAGCAGGACTGTGCAGTTAATTTTTTGTTATTGAGCCCCTGCCTCAGATGAGTGGGTTCAGACAGGGCATCTCTGGAATTATACGGCAGCACCTCTTTATTTATACAGCATAGGCAGCAACTCTGTAGCATTATACAGCACAGCAGACAGCAACAGCACCCCTGGACTTAAATGCCAGTGGAGCAGCACCACTGGACTGTTAAGGCAGAGGGGTAGCACCCCTGGAATGATGTGGTAGACAAAGAAAAGACGTGCAAGATGGAATTGTCTGTCATGTTAACATACCAATAATTTAAGCAAAAGGGTTTACCACACGAATGTGGCTGAAATGATTGGTTGTTTGGACCCCCACCAAAAAAGAAGCAATTTATTTATCCTTGCACAAACTGGCTCTACAGAGGCAAGATGTCATCCTCATCCTCCAATCCCTCTCCCCCTTCAGTGTTTACATCTTCCTCCACACAGAGAAATTATTCCACACCGAAGAGGTGGATTTTTTGGTATTTTGCCCAAGCATGACAATGGGCTTTTTAATCCCATGGGCAACAACTGTCTCCACTGGTGCCTTATTCAAACAAACCAGATCACCGTCAGAATCCTCATAGTCAACTTCCTCCTCAGCGCCATCTACACCAATATCCTCCTCATCCTGGTGTATTTTCAGCATACAGGACAGGGCAAGCACCCCTGTATTTTAATAACACCGCTGTATTTTTACAGCATACAAGACAGGGACAAAGCACCCCTGTATTTTTACAGCATAGAAAATAGGAACACAGCACCCCCGTATTTTCACAGCATCCCTGTATTTTAACAACACCCCTGTATTTTTAAAGCATACAGGATAGTGCCAGTGTACCTTTATTTTAACAACAACTCTGTATTTTTACAGCATACAAGACAGGGACACAGCACCTCTATATTTTCACAGTAACCCTTTATTTTAACAACACCTTTGTATTTTTACAGCATACAGGACAGGGCCAGCACCCCTGTATTTTAATAACACCCCTGTATTTTTACAGAATACCAGACAGGACAAAGCACCCCTGTATTTTAACAACTCCCCTGTATTTTACAGCATACAGGACAGCGACACAGCACCCCTCTATTTTCACTGCACCCCTGTATTTTAATAACACCCCCATATTTTTACAGCATACAGAACAGGGCCCTGTATTTTAACAACACCCCTGTATTTTTATAGCATACAAGACAGGGCCAGTGTACCTTTATTTTAACAACACCCCTGTATTTTTACATACAGGACAGTGCCCCTGTATAGCACAGGACAGCAACACCCATGAACAGCACCCCTAACAGCACAGGACAGCACCCCTAACAGCACACAGGACAGCACCCCTAAGGAGCACACATTGACCCCACCCGATGCCACCACCCACAGAGAGACAGAGGTCTGTCTCACTCACTCTCCAAGTCCGGGGTGAAAATGGCAGTGACACGAGGTTCCTCATATGGAATCCAAAACCTGTGAGAATCCAACAGTGGGATGATGACGTTTTGCCTCATTCTGGGATCCGAGTCTGGAGGGAAGTCCCAAGCCGGACTCGGTTCCCGGCTCAGATCGTAAAGTTCTCTACTCACAATGCGGATTCAAAATTAGCCTACAGTATGTCAGTTTTTGCCATGCATGCAATCTCATCATGTAATTTGCCCCTGTTGGTTGGTTCCAGCAATGTTTCATTCATTCCAGCATTTGACTCTATATACAGTATACATCAGTGGCAGCTTACTGTACATGCTTGTACAGTACAATATATACCTAGTACAGAAGCATAAATTACTTTTCCTATTATTTATATAAGGTGATTTAAAAATATATTTTTGTGTAATATTTTCTAAGGTATTTTAGATGCAAAAAACAAAACAGCATTAACTATACACACAGGTTATTTGCTTATCATAAATTATGCTGCAGAAAATCTATATTTCCAAGTTAGTTTGTACATTCAGAGTTTCACATTCTCAAATCTATGTCACACCTATATACAGTACTGTACATCTGTTCTGGGATTTTGCTGGATGCTGTTTGAAATTAGTGGATGGGGGTTCCTAATTCTGTGTGCATCAACAGTACAGTAAAAGAGTCCTCACAAAAGAGTTGATGCAGAGATAAATGCATGTCAGCTGTATCTGCATTTGCATATTGTTGGTCATACCAAGTTGATCGCTCACTGCCATTTTTCGCTGCGCAGTGATCAGCTCAAAACTCTGCAAAACTGCGCATGCATATGCATCGCAATGCGCAAGCGCATTGTATGGTTACAAAGCGGATCGTTGCTGAGTGGTGGATTTGATGAAGAATCCATTCGCACAGCCGATTGCAAGGAGATTGACAGAAAGAGGGTGTTTATTGGTGTCAACTGACCGTTTTCTGGGAGTGTTTGGCAGGCGTGTCCAAGCGTTTGCTGGGCAGTCAATTCTGGGACCAAAATTCCGGGACCAAAAAGACTGAAGTGATCACAAGGGCTGAGTAAGTCCAGACCTACTCAGAAACTGCACAAACTGTTTTTGCAGAGCTCGGCTGCAAAGCCATTCGCACACTTGCAAAGTGAAAATACACTCCCCCGTGGGCGGCGACTATGCATTTTCACAGCTGCTAAAAGTAGCTAGCAAGTGAATTAACTCGGACTGAGGGCCTATGTGCACAAAACTAAATGTGTATACTGTACTTGCCCTTATGCCGATATGTATGCATCCAAGTGACTAATCCATCCCCTATACTTATGCTTGGCTTCATAGCCATCACCACTATCAGTGAGCACTTACTGTACACCGGCCGTGTTCCTGGTACAAAAGAAGTGACTGGGACTAGGCACTGTTATACATAAGGGCAACACTGCATAGCCTGCACTCCTATCAACATGATCTCATTGAACTTTCCCAATTATAACTTGGTTATACCCCTTCACTTGCAAGTTGAGACATGACTTTAAAAAAAGAAAATCCTTCTTCATGCTACATTTATGCACATTTTACCTTATAATTTAAGTCATCAAGGATTTCTTAATTTTATTTGTATACAAAAACTTCTTACAAAATAATGCATTGGTTTCCTTAAGCCTACATCCACACATTACAACTTAAATGCGCTTACAATACTGTGTGGGCCTGGGGGGGGGGGGGGGGGGGTTTCTTGTGGAAAAAACTCCACAAAAAAGGCAATCTGTTGCAATAAAGGTTCTCATAAGAGGAAAATAATTGCACAGTCAACAAGAGAAAAGCTGGCCAATTGCTAGATATCTAATAAAACAACTTAGAATCTGTTTGCTAACATATACTTTGTGTAACTACTGCAATGAGTCATTTCTGTAATAGGTTGGTAGATTTCACAGTAATCATAGTGACTTTGCAGTTCTGAATGCTGTGTGAGATGATCATAGAATATATGGCAGGTGCCTTATGTGTACATGTAGGCAAATAAAACTGCAGCCTTTTGGGAGAGAAGGAGCTCTTTAAATAACTCCTGAGGGAATATACAAATAACATAGTGCCGTAACTAGACATTTTAGCGTGGCTTCATTGGGAAGGGACGTGGCCACAAAATAATACCAATTCATATTACGCTACACAGTAGTCTCAATTATTCAAATTACAACTCACAGTAGTGCTACCTACACATTACACCAGGTAGAGCCCCTTTCACACATTATGCCAGGTAGAGTTCCTGTCCAGGGCCGGTTCAAGGGCAGGAAAATGAGCGTGGCCTAATACAGGGGGCGTGGTCAGTTACGCCCCCTGTACATTGCTAGCGCCGCTTGAATGCTGAGCGGTGCGCGATGACGTCATCGCGCACCTCACAGCAAAAGGTCCTCTCCACGAAGGGAAACTAGATGCTATGCGTCTAGTTCCCTTCGTGGAGAGGACCTTTGCTGTGCGGTGCACGATGACGTCATCGCGCACCGCTCAGCAAAGTTACTCTCCACGAAGGGAAACTAGACGCATAGCGTCTAGTTCCCTTCACAGGAGGCGGACGGGGACGGTAGCGGGCAGCGGAGGCGGACGGGGGACACAGCGGGCAGCAGTGGCGGATCTTGCCACGGTGCGGCGCCCTCCGGATGGCACCAGCGCCCTCCGGAAGGCGGCGCCCCGGGCAAAAGTCCTGCTTGCCCGTGGCAAGATCCGCTACTGTTCCTGTCACATGTTACTCCAGGTAGAGCCCCATTTTACACATTATGGCAAGTAGAGTCTTCTTTTACACATGACGGCAGGCAGTCCCATTTTACACATTACGGCAGGTAGAGTTCCCTTTTACACATTACAGCAGGTTGAGTCCGCTTTACACATTGACGGCAGGTAGAGTCTCCTTTTACATATTACCGCAGGTAGAGCTCCCTTTTACACATTAATGGCAGGTAGAGCTCTATTTACACATTTCGTCAGGTAGAGTCCCCTTTTACCCGGTAGAGTCCCCTTTTACAAATTAAGGCAGGTATAAGTATTTTTGGAATAATATCACTTACAAGTGCCTCCAGGAAGAGGACCAGGCAATGGGCTGTAGTAATAGGATACAGCAGCCAGTAGAGGGACTAAGTCAGTCGGAGATTACAGCAGCTGCCAAGTGTCAAGACACAAAACACAAGTGCACAACCCACAATTCACAGGTCTTTGATGGGTCGGAGCCAAATTCTGGAGGGGTGGGGCTTAAATAGTGGCCTGCGGCATCGGCTTCTTTACATTAAATAATGATCAGAACCCCCCAGTGCAGGGAGGTGCTGCAGCGGTGGTCGGAGGGAGGCAGTGAGAGGGAGCAGGCAGCAGCTGTGCGGGGGGTGCTGCCAGATGGTGCACCCACAGTGCAGTTGCGCTGTGCGCAAGGCAACAATGGCACACACCTAGTTACAGCCCTGAATCTCGACTCTACTATGGAACATAATTTTACTCATGTAATGAGCTACAGTGTAGCAAAAAAACAACAAATATTGCATATAATTATCAAAATGCACTTTATACAGTATGTAGTATATTTTAAATGGAGAGTTAACACTCCAATACAGAGGACACACTTATATATACAATGTAACAAATTGCAAATATATATATATATATATATATTTGCAATTTGTTCCAGTTTTAATTTCCAGGCCAAGGATGATAATGTATTAATTATTCATAATGAACATTTATTTTTACTATAGCTCATGATATTTCATGACAAAAATAATGTTCCTGAGTTGACTCGGGTTTTGTCATTTATTAAGGTTTTAGACAGTGCTGGGTATAATTTGTTCATTGTATATATGAGCTGTATTCACTTTAAGAAATAAAACTATATTTTGTGCATAATTAGATCTATTGACAAACTAAATGCAACCAATTTAAACCTTTACTTAAAGGTTGTTAGCATTTTTTAATCATTTTATGCAAATGTTTGTTCTGTTAAACTAGCTTCCTGAAACAGCTGCCCCAAGTTGCCTGATCATTATTAGATCCCTGCTTCCCATAATCACACATTTAGAGACCAGAGAAATGGATTGGAGCAGATCGCTTTTTCTGTTTTCTATTCACATTTATGGGTGTGCTCTTCCAGGTGGCCTGGTTTTCCCATTGTGTAGCTACCTATTGCACTTACAGTACAAGCAGGTTGTCTTCTGTAAATTTTGGTATAACTGGTGATTATTTCAATATTTATTTTCAACTAAAATCAGTATTTACACAATATTTTCAATACTAATTATGTAGGCTTGTTTGCAGATCTGCAAACTCCTTCTGTATCCTATATACTGTAGTCACAAGCATACTTGAGACTAGAGTTGCCACCCATCTGGGATTATTCTTGGCAGTCCAGAAATCAGGATATATGTCTATAGTTTAGAGTTTTAGTAATCCCGGATGGGCAGTGTCTGTAAATGATTGTCAGGCTTTTCTGAAGAGTTCCCATCTCTTCTAGTGCCTTTCCCCCTGGAGTATCACAGCATGCACTGCAGCCTGCTACTTCCTGACAGGATTGATTTGATTATTGCCGTATGACTATTGTATTTTATACATTTTTAGTAATATCTTACAGGCCTGTAGATTGTTTTTAATATACTGTATATTTGACTCACCTTTAACTATTGTGATACTACATATTTAGCCTCTAGTACTATATTATTACTAATAAATATCAAAGGAACTAATTAAATAAACATGTGGGGGCTCACTGATGTTACATAAAGTGACATGTGGATAGGTCTCACTCTCAAGGCATATAAAAAAAGCATATAAAGTCATCAGAAAGCACCTATGTGTTACCTGCTGGCATTTAAAAAGGCATGTGAGGAGGGCTCCTATGGCACACAGTATACTATAAATGTGCATGTGGAGCAGTCAGATGGCATATACAGACAATATGTGTTTAACTTATGGATAAATGAGGGTAAATTTAGGCTGACCATACTATCCCTTTAAACTGGGACACTAATGCATTACACAGGTTCTGTGGCTGGCTGACTTCAAGTCTATATGTCACCTGGTTTTAATCAGCCCCAGAACCTGTGTAATTTATGAGTGTCCCCATTTAAAGGGATATTATTGTCAGCCTAATACATTACTCTTATGCAATAAATCAATTTACTCTGTATTAGATTGGTAAGAAAATACCTTGAAATCTAGCAAAATAAAATTTCATTTTGGAACCATCCCTTTACCAGACTCCCTGTCCTTGAATCTGAACTTTAAAAGAGGGTAACCATACATAAGAAACTTCTTCAAATATACGTACCACTGTTTGGTTTGATGAACCATTAACAATGGTAACCTACTACAGTAGTTCCATGTATTGATATACTGTGTGTATGTCTAAAAAATGTATTTCATTTTTGCTCAATTTGATATTTCTGTAGAATTAATTTATTTTTAAAAATATTTGTTGATTAATAATAGTTTTTAATGAAGATTATTTCAAATGTATTTGCCACTAATGGGGGTCAATTAAATTGAATGTGAATTGAATAGCGATGGGAAGGAGATTCCGGTGCTATCAGGGCCGTCTTTTCGTATGGGCTCAATGGGCTCTTGCCCAAGGGCCCCAAGAGAATAAGGGCCCTAGGATGATAGCTGAGGGTCCCCTCTTTCCAGGGGTACCAGATTTTTGAAAATCGGTCCTGGGGAACCGGAGATATCCGACTTGAAAGCAGTGGTCCCCATCCAAGCCTGTTAATTGCTTTTCCAAGACAGATATTTCGGGTTCTGTCTGACTTTGGGTATTTCTAAGGGTATAAGCCAAAAGCTTGGACTCTTCCCTTTTAGTTGACACTGGCAGTGTGTCTCTACTATGCCCAGAACTAGAGATATCAGTCTTCAAGCAGCTGGTCATTGCTCCAGCTCCACATGCCTAATATGCAGTTTTAGATTTTCGTTGGTGAATTGCTCTGGCTCCAGAACTCTGATCCCCAAGTCCCCAGAATCTTCTGAAAGGTGGGACGCTATAGTATTTTATCCGATTCAAAGCTAAGAAATATATTTTCAGGAACTTGAGATATCTGCAGTCAAGCAAGCTGCCCTCCCACTGTAAAATGATAAATATTAAGCCCACTCCACTAGCCGGGTGGTCTTCTGTATGCCGACTGACGGGATCCCGGCGCACAGTATACCGGTGCCGGGATCCCGACAGCCGGCATACTGACACTTATTCTCCCTCGTGGGGGTCCACGACCCCCCTGGAGGGAGAATAAAATAGTGTGGCGCGCGTAGCTCATTTGCGCTCGCCACACTGTCGGTAAGCCGGCGGTTGGGCTCCCGGCGCCGGTATGCTGGTCGCCGGGAGCCCGACCGCCGGCCTATCATAGTGAACCCCACTAGCCACCTCTCCCCTACGTATTAAACACCCCCTACCACCCTGGAAGTCATGTACCAGGGCTTCTTCATTCAGCCCAATGACCCCATCTGTGCAGTAAAGGAGTAATTAGCAGAAATCACTGCTTCAGGTCCTACATGCTGGGCAGAAGATAGAACACCCCCTACTGCCCGCGGGACATCAAAGCTGCTGCTGATAGCTCCTCCCACTGCTACCGCTGGAGCATGGGTAGGGGGCCCAGTGCATTGCTGTGCCCAGGGGCCTACACTGCTGTTAAGACGGCTCTGGGTGCTATGCAATTTAGCGGAATGCTCTGTTGGAGAAAGTCCATACTTGCACCTTAAACAATATGTTTAGGGGTGAGAATAGGCATTCTCCAACATATGTGCCCCCCCCCCGTGCTGTTTAGTCCAGCTGGTGGATTTCTGCTCACACTCCTACGGGGTTGCGAGTAGAAATCTGACAAAACTAGCGGCTCAATGCTATTTTGTGCCCTACTACCGTGCAAACAGCATTGCAGTACTAGTTTTGTTGGATTTCTACACTCACCGCGAGCAGAAATCCATCTGTCGGACTAAACAGCACGCTGAATTAAATAGCGAAGGGACCTCCTTCCTGGCACTATTAAATTCATATTCGTATTCAATTCATAGAATGTTGCAATTTATGGAAATATTTTTTCTTATTGATAATTATAATATATATGGTTTATATCCCTCATTGCTGATTTTAAAGATTCAGCTCTTAAGCTATTGCTTTTGTTAAATATAATAATATTATAAAAAGACATCATATTTAATACTATAATATCATAAAGGGAACACATATTTAATGAAGAAATGAGGTACATATTTTAACCTTTCAGTGAGTGCTAAGGATGAGTAGGACCTTTCCACAGCACTACAAGAGTTTAAAGGGTGAATTATTTAAAAGTCCCCTACTGCTAGTCTTTACTATTGAGATGTTAGGATAAGGCAGAGCTTGATGACATCATTGCACCAAGGATGCAATTTTGTAATTAAGCCCCACCCATCTTAGCCACAATCTCGATAACTGTGGATGGATTGTCCTATGGACATGCACGAATGGCTTCCACACTGCAGAAGACAGAAGGAAGAGGCAAGCCACTGCAATGACTGTAAATGGCCAAAAGATGTCATGCCAGGTTAATATTTGAGTGCGAGGATGGGTGTGGTGGTGGTGGTGGTGAACAACACTTGGACCAATGTCATGGCATCCTATAGGGTCTGGGCATCCTCTTTCAAACCATATGTCACCTTTATAGTTATTGCCTGATAACCAGTATGATCACCAGACAATACCCCCCCCCCCCCCTAAACTACAGAAATAATTATGGGTTCTAGGGTAGGATATTATGGAGACCAGCAATTTTTACATTTAGCATTAGCAGTAGGTTTAATTTGTATCAGTTAGATAACTGCATAATATTAAAGCAGATTTCTGGAATAAAAACTAAATGATTGTTTACTGTATGTTCTTGCTTAGTAAACTATTTGTAAGTACAAAAATCTCTATTTAGACAAAGAACTATTAATACAGTGACCTTATAATAAAGGCAGGCTGCATCCATGGTACTTTTTAATGTGTATACAGAATGAAAGAAAGTGTAAGAATATGGGGTTAACTGATAATGTAATATACCTCTGTGGTAGAGTCTAACAACAAGAACTGATACAGATGTGTCCTCATACATCTTTGCTGCAGTGGCGCCAAACAGCCACTCATGGCACGGCAGGACCCGTGAGACTTTGTAGTGCATCTTTTTTACAATGTGATCACGATGCACCAGGAGACTGTGCTGATTCATTTGATATGCAACACTTGTATATCTTGTGTGACTAAGTTTCTGAATTTGCATGCAAAGTGCTATGATACAATGGACATGTTTTTTTTTTCTATGGCAAGTTCCATTGTGCTTCATATTCAGACTCAGTCGCACACAAATAAACTAGTGTCACATGTTAAATTAATCAGCACAGTCTCCTGGTATGTCCTAGTCACATCGCATTGCAACTTAGATGCATTTTTTGGCAAAGATGCCTGATTCTGATGGAGTTGCATTGGACCTGTCAGCTCACTCACGCCAGGCATCACCTGTGGCATGGCTTATTGAGGCTAGATGTAAGAGGACACATCTGTATATTTATTGAATTTAAACACATACAGAATAACCTAATGTATGTGAATATAAGGCCTCTTTTATAGTTTGGCATCTAAATAGCAATGGTCTGTCATTGTGAATGCCTAACATTAAATATTTTGTGTTTGGAAGTCATACTGTCTAGTCCATTTTTTAATAAACTGTGAGAGATTAAGATAAGATAAGAAAGGTAAGTATAATAGCCGCTGCATACTGTTTGGAACTAGTGTCACTGCATCTGGTGCAATGCACCAGGGCCCTCCAAAGTGTAGGTGCATGCAACCACCGGCATTACAATGAGCCATACAGACTCATTATATGTCCACTACCAGTTCCCCTGAGTAGACAATGCAGTCGCTGCCCTCATAGAGTTCGTTTTGGGGGGGGGGGGGAGTTGCTGGCTGGAGGGAGAGAGGCCACTATCTTCCTTCTACTCCCCATTAATCCCCCCTTCCCCCCCAGAGTGACATAGTAACATAGTAATGCTGGCTGGGCTCACATAACTGACATGCTGTGGACTGTGTCCAGTCGGAGGGGGAGGGGGTGTTGCTATTTCCCTTTTCCTCCCCTCTCAGCATTACCATCTCAGAATTGCTGTCTGAAGCAGTGCAGCCTGGCTCACATGAGTGACATCATCCGGCAGGAGGGGGATGAGAGGCCACACTCTCTATGCCTCTCCCTCTCCATACCTCAGTCCCTCTACATGCCACTGTCCATCTCAATACCTATGTGACTCTCCATGCCTCTGTGCCTCCGTTCCTCTCTATGCCTCTGTCCCTTTCCATGCCTCTGTCTCTCTCTTTCCATCCTCTCCCTGGTGTGTCATGACACCAAATATCTAAGGGAGGGAAGGAGGAGCCATTTCCCTATGCAGCAACAACCCCTGAATATCCATGTGCACCACAGATGCCAGGCCAGGTTACAGTTAGAAAAAACAACATGCACAGAATCATGGACGTGTCTCTGAGTAACTTTGTGCAGCCATAATGTGTAAGGGGCACTACTACCATGCATGTGTAATGTGTAAATATAAGGCCTTGTTATAGTTTAGCAGCTAATTAGCAGTGGTCTCTCATTGTGAATGTGTAACATTAAATAATTTGTGTCTCGAAGTCATAGTGTTTAGTCCATTATTGTTTTTTTATCCAACCAACTACTATCGTGGGGGCGTAATGTGTAAGGCGCACTACAATTGTGTGGCATAATGTATAAAGGACATTACTTCCATGTGGGCGTAATATGTAATGGGCACTATTGTTGTGTGGTGTAATGTGTAAGGGGAACTTTTATTGTGTGGTGTAATGTGTAAGGGGCACCACTACTGTGTGGCATAATGTGTATAAGGAGTACTACTGTGTGGAGTAATGTGAGTAAGGTTACATTACTGTGTGGCGTAGTTGAATTGTGGATGCTATAGTGTGGAAAAGCCCTTTCTCAGTGAGGCCATGCCCCATGTTTGTACTGTTTGGAATATAGTGCAGGGTACCAAAATTTCTAGTTACAGTTCTGATATCTATCTATCTACAGTATCTATATTGTGTGCATGTGGGGAAGGGGGTTGGGGGATGCATTTTGTTGCAACTGGGCCCACCACTCGCTAGTTCCACCACTTATTATTATTATTTAGGACAAGTAAATATAAAAATAAAGGGGGCACATGATTTAGATTTTAGTATAAAGAGGAATTTTGAAAATAAATTACTCTACTTGTACACTATTTAATAATGTAGTTTTAGTGCCATATGCACAAGAGAGAATGTGTTATATTTATTGTTGATAGTAAATGTACAGTTTTAGTGTAAAATGCAGTGAAATACAAACACCTCCACATGTGTTGTTTACTATTTTAAAAATCCAGTTGAAATCTTTTTGAATGTAGTAGTCTAAATGGAATTGTCAATCAAGTAAGACTGACACAAATATAACAATGATGTTATCAATGTACGTACTACTATGTCATACTGGAAGGATCCTACACTGCCAGCCAGAATCCGCAAGATATGCAGCTGAAAGTCATCACCATCATTGTGTATCTTTGCACCAGCTCCCTTTTCTCACAAGAGATACACTTCCTAAAATTGCCTTTTTTTATCTACAGTTGCAAGAAAAAGTATGTGAACCCTTTGGAATTTCCTGGATTTGTGCATAAATTGGTCATAAAATGTGTTCTGATCTTCATCTAAGTCACAACAATAGACAAACACACAAAATTATATGTTCTCATGTTTTTATTGAACACACCATGTAAATATTCACAGTGCTGGGTGGACAAAGTATGTGAACCCCTAGGCTAATGACTTCTCCAAGAGCTAATTTGAGTCAGGAGTCAGCCAACCTAGAGTCCAATCAATGAGATGAGATTGGAGGTGTTGGTTAAAGCTGCCCTGCACTATAAAAATCACACACCAGTTTTGAGTTTGCAATTCTCAAGAAGCATTGCCTGATGTGAACCATGCCTCACAGAAAAGAGCTCTCAGAAGACCTACGATTAAGAATTGTTTAATTGCATAAAGCTGGAAATGGTTACAAAAGTATCTCTAAAAGCCTTGATGTTCATCAGTCCGTCGGTAATACAAATTGTCTATAAATGGAGAAAGTTCAGCACTGTTGCTACTCTCCCTAGAAGTGAGCGTCTTGTAAAGATGACTGCAAGAGCACAGCGCAGAATGCTCAATGAGGTGAAGAAGAATCCTAGAGTGTCAGCTAAAGACTTACAGAAATTTCTGGCACATGTTAACATCTCTGTTGACGAATCTACCATACGTAAAACAGTGAACAAGAATGGAGTTCATGGGAGGACACCACGGTGCTGCACATTTGAAGTTTGAAAAAGAGCACCTGAATGTTCCACAGCACTACTGGCAAAATATTCTGTGGACAGATGAAACCAAAGTTGAGTTGTTTGGAAGGAACACACAACACTATGTGTGGAGAAAAAAGGCACAGCACACAAACATCAAAACCTCATCCCAACTGTGACATATGGTGGATGGGGCATCATGGTTTGGGGCTGCTTTGCTACCGCAGGGCCTGGACAAATTGCTATCATCAATGAAAAAATGAATTCCCAAGTTTATCAAGACATTTTGCAGGAGAACTTAGGGCCATCTGTCCACCAGTTGAAGCTCAACAGAAGATGGGTGATGCAACAGGGCAACGACCCAAAGCACAGAAGTAGATCAACAACAGAATGGCTTCAAAAGAAGAAAATATGCCTTCTGGAGTGGCCCAGAGTCCTGACCTCAACCCGATTGAGATGCTGTGGCATGTCCTCAAGAGAGCGATTCCCACCAGACAACCCAAGAATATTGCTAAACTAAAACAGTTTTGTAAAGAGGAATGGTCAAAAATTCCCCCTGACTGTTGTGCAGGTCTGATATGCAACTATTTGAAACGTTTGGTTGAGGTCATTGCTGCCAAAGGAGGATCAACCAGTTATTAAATCCAAGGGTTCACATACTTTGTCCACCCTGCACTGTGAATGTTTACATGGTGTGTTCAATAAAAACATGAGAACATATAATTGATTGTGTGGTATTAGTTTCAGCAGACTGTGTTTGTCTATTGTTGTGACTTAGATAAAGATCAGAACACATTTTATGACCAATTTATGCACAAATCCAGGAAATTCAAAAGGGTTCACATACTTTTTCTTGCAACTGTAAATATGTTGCAATTATTTTGTTATTTCACTTACACTTGCCCTCATATGTGTTACAAATGATTATTAAAATTACCTTTTTACTAGTTTTGTCCTAACCAGTCTTTTTACTAGGCCAGCCCTGGGCATATGCATACTAGGCATTGAGCTGCACCATCGTAATCAAAGAAGAGTGATGATGATAAATCATCATCATCATCATCATCATCTTTCAATGGTGCCATGGCCCACAACTGTGCCTGCCTCCTGCTTCTGCTATGCCTGGTCATAGTGAGCATAGCATGAAGAGAGCTGGGAGTGAAGGATGGGGGAGGGAGGTGGGTCTGTGCCTGGTGTGCTGTGTTTACCCAGGCACTCTTCTGGTAAGAAGAAAAAAAATTCTTACACAGATGAGAAAAGGGTTCTTCACAGTAAGAGCTGTAAGAATTTGGAATTCTCTGCCAGAGAAGGTAGTATTGGTGGATTCAAGCAATACATTTTAAAATGGATTAGATAGATTCTTAGCTGAAAAAATATCCAAGGATACAGCATTTAATTATTATAAAATTATAATACAAGTTGAACTCAATGGACATTTGTCTTTTTTCAACCTCAACAACTATGTAACTATGACTGGAGCCACTGCCAGAATTCAGCGCTACAAAGTGTGAATTCCATTAATTAAGTATATAGTTATATAAAAAGATTTCTGCCAGCAACTTCAAGTCTGACTTATCTCATCCTAGGGGCCATGCTGTGTGGATGTGATGTCATCTGTATTATATGGTAGTCGTTGCAGATCTCTTTATTATATGGCACTCATTGCAATGTTCTTTGCATTGTATTGTGGTCACTGTGATGCTCTCTGTATTATATGGTGATCACTGTAATGCTCTATATATTGAATGGCAGTCACTACAATGCTCTCTGAATTATACTGCACTCACTGTGATGCTCTTTATATTATATAGCAGTCACTGTAACACTCTGTAATATATGGCAGTCACTACAATGCTCTCTGTTTAGTATGGTAGCCACTGTAATTCTCTCTGTATTAAATGGCAGTCATGATGATTCTCTTTGCATAATATAGTGGTCACTGCAGTGCTCTGTGAAGTTGGTGTAGTATAGGCAACAATACATATCTATTGACTTTTGAGTAAGTAGAGCCTTAGGTGGGATGGGGATGCTAAATTCTGGCCTAAAGCACCAAAATTGGTGTGGGCCAGCCCTGCTTTTTAGCATTACCATTTGTACTTAATGGTTAGACTAATTTAATTGATCAAATGATCATATACCATACAAGCCATTACCAAACTTTGCACAAACGCACATCCTTGTATCTAAATATACAGTATTCCAACTCAAATACTATGATCTGTCTAAGACCTCTGCCTCCAATCATTACTCATTACTTGCTCCCATTCCTATTTACAGGACATTGTGGAATTCCCTCATGCAGTAAAACTTTCCTACAGCCTCCAAACATTCAAGCATTCCCTGAAAACTCAACTCTTCTTTCAGACCTAGAAAGTTCAATCCTATAAAATTCCAGAACAACCTTTCTTTCAACCTAAGCTTTTATATATCATTTCCACCCTATATAAAATTCACACAAAATGCGCCTAACTGTCTGAACTGAAACAGCCATCTGAACTCGATACAAAACATTGTGAGCTTTTAAGTAGGAGCATAATACATTTTTATCTTGCTTCATTATTTTTTTATGTAAATGTAATATTCTGCCTAATATGTTGTATCTAAATGTACGTAGAAACATAGAAACATCGAATTGGCAGATAAGAACCACTTGGCCAATCTAGTCTGCCCTTTTTTTTTTACATTATTTTTATCTCTGACCTTATTTGATCCTTATTTCTTTGTAAGGATATCCTTATGTCTATCCCATGCATGTTTAAAGTGCTCCACTGTCTTAGCCTCTACCACCTCTGATGGGAGGCTATTCCACTTGTCCACTACCCTTTCTGTGAAGTAATTTTTCCGCAAATTACCCCTGAACCTCCCTCCCTCCCTCCAGTCTCAGTGCATGTCCTCGTGTCCTATTGCTTCTCTTCATTTGGAGAATGTTTCCCTCCTGGACTTTGTTAAAACCCTTGATATATTTGAAAGTTTCTATCATGTCCCTCCTTTCCCTTCTCTACTTCAAACTATACATATTGAGATTTCTTAGTCTTTCTGGGTATGTTTTGTGATGTAGGCCATGCACCATTTTAGTTGCCCTTCTTTGTACAGTTTCTAATGTATTAATATCCTTTTGAAGATATGGCCTCCAGAATTGAACACAGTATTCTAAATGAGGCTGTACCAATGACCTATACAGTGGCATCATTACTTCTTTCTTTCTGCTGCTGATTCCTCTCCCAATGCAGCCAAGCATCTGACTAGCCTTCATCATTGCTTTGTTACATTGCTTACCTGCCTTTAAGTCATTTGAAATAGTAGTTTCCAGTATAGTGCCATTAATACTATATTTAGCCTTTGGATTTTTGAGACCCAAGTGCATGATTTAGCATTTTTGGCATTAAACTGTAATTGCCACACTCTTGACCATTCCTCTAGTCTACCAAGATCCTCAATCATTTGTTTTACCCCACCTGGTGTGTCTACCCTGTTGCATACCTTTGTGTAATCTGCAAAAAGGCATACTTTCCCTTAAATGCTATTTGCAATGTCACCAATACAGATCTTAAAAAGCACTGGTCCAAGTAGAGATCCCTGGGGTACTCCACTGGTAACATTTCCCTCCTGTGAATGCACTCCATTTACCACAACTCTCTGTTTTCTATCCTTCAACCAAGATCTTATCCATTCAATAATCCTAATATCCAATCCCAAACTTTCAAGTTTATTTAGCAGTCTGCGATGTGGAACAGTGTCAAAAGCCTTACTAAAGTTTAGATAAGCTATATCTATGGCTCCACCTTTATCCATCACTTTAGTCACACAGTCAAAAAAGTCAATAAGATTTGTTTGACATGATCTCCCCCCAGTGAATCCATGCTGTTTGGGATCTTGTAAATTGCCGGATTTGAGATAATCTACAACTTTCTTTTAAGAGTGTTTCCATCAATTTCCCTACTACTGATTTAAGACTCACTGGTCTGTAGTTGTTTGCCTCTTCCTTGCTTCCACTTTTGTGCAGTGGGACTACGTTTGCTCTTTTCCAGTCCCCTGGAATTACTCCTGTAGCTAATGACTGGTTGAATAATTCTGTCAATGGTGCTACCAGCACCTCTTTAAGTTCTTTTAGTATCCTTGGATGTATCCCATCTGGCCCCATAGATTTGTCCACTTTCAGCTTTGAGAGTTCTGTTAGGACCTTCTCCTCTGTAAATGTACTTGTGTCAATTTCCTGAATATCCCTGCAACTTAACTGTGGCCCTTCCCCTCTCTTTCAGTAGTAAATACTGAGCAAAAATAATTATTAAGATGATCTGCTATTACATTGTCTCCCTCAACAAGACTCCCAGTCTCTGTCTTTAGTTTTATTATTCCGCCTTTTGTTTTTCTCCTTTCGCTTATATACCTAAAAAAAAGTTTTGCCTCCTTTACCCACTGACTGGGCCATTTTCTCCTCAGCTTGTGCCTTTGCACATCTGATTACCTTCTTAGTCTCCTTCTGTCTAACAAGATATATCTCTTTGTCTTCATTATTTTGTGTCTGCTTATATTTCCTAAAAGTCATCTTTTTTGCTTTCACAATATTTGCTACTTCTTTTGCAAACCACACTGGCTTCCTTTTCCTTGTGTTTTTCCAACACTTTTGATACAAAGGTCTGTTGCCTTTAATATTGCACATTTTAATGTTTCCCACCTCTTCTGCGCGGCTTCCAAGTTCGTCCACTCTGCCAAAGAATCTCTTACACATTTTCCCATCCCTACAAAATCAGCCTTCCTAAAATCCAACACCTTTGTTTTTGTATGGGATGAGTCAGTCTCTGTCTTTATGCTGAACCATACTGCTTGATGATTACTGGATCCCAGGTTTTCACCCACTTTTACGTCCAATATTCTGTCTCTATTTGTAAGTATTAAGTCTAATATTGCGTCTTTCCGAGTGGGCTCCCTCACCAATTGGTGGAGCGATGCTCCCTGAAGGGAATTTAAAATGTCCCTACTTCTAGTGGAACTAGCAACAGACACCACCCAGTTTACATCAGGAAGATTAAAGTCTCCCATGATTATTACCTCTCCTTTTAAAGCCATTTTAGTTATGTACATGTTAATAATTAAAGAATAATAATAATAATAATAATAATAATATGTTTTATATGCGTGAAGAATATAATGGTTATATACAAATAATAATATTAGGTAATAAGTTAATCCCTTTTATTAAAATCCTTCAATTGCTTTTGTTTGAGTGGTGTATCTTATAAAATGGCAATGTATGTCATGCAAACATTTACTAAAGACACAGTTTGATTGCAGGATTCAAACATCTGATCAAGTGCAGACCCTAAAGCCTATACTATAATGTGATGATGGTATCTAATTGTCGATTGAATAAATATGAGACTGAGGGGGGGGATGTAATAAGCAGTGAAAAGAGTGGAGAAGTGATCCAGTGGAGAAGTTGCCTATGGTAACCAACCAGTATTGAAGTAACATATATAATTTGCATACTATAACATTATACAGAGGAGCTGATTGGCTGCCATGGGCAACTTCTCAACTGGCTCATTTCTCCACTTTAATCACTACTTAGTACATCTTCCACTTAATCCTGTAACTTGAATATGTCACTGGTTTCTTCATTAGCTGTTCTATACTTTGGCATTGGAGTCTGGCCATCAAACCGACCACTGTACATTTTTACCATTATTTGCATGCATGAATAATAATAATAATAATAATAATAATAATAATAATAATAAATTATTATTATTATTATTATTATTATTATTATTATTATACAGGGACAGATGTAGATGGGAGTATACAAAACATCTAATGAGCGAACAGAGTTGCAGCATTTCTTTAGAATATCAATGTCCATGTTTATATGAGATAACCATATATTCAATTAAATGTAGATTGTAAGCTCTCACGAGTAGGGCCCTCTTCCCTCATGTGCTTATCCTTTTCTTACTTTAATAATCCTCAACTGCCCAAATCAAGCAGTTTTTTGGCCACCTGGAACTCCTCTGTCATTTACTGGTGTAGTTATGCTTAGTTACCCTGTACTTGTCCTAAATTGTCATCAACTGTAAGTCACTGTTTTCCTGTTTTGATTATGTGCATATGTACTCTGTAATTGGGCGCTGCAGAACCCTTGTGGCGCCATATAAATAAAGGATAATAATAATAATAATAAATACAGAGATTTCAGGATTAAAAATGTAGACTCTGTTAAGGGTCATTGAGGGACAGATATAATGCTTCAGCCACCTTTTGGTCACTCTTGCTTTACAGTGAATGCTTGGTAAAATCAATAATACTTTTTAGAACACTTTTATTCATGGCATTTGTTTCTAAAATGTCAGAAATAAATTAGTTCAGTAACAAGGCTACACTTTCTGCTATGCTTCATGCGTAATTATATGTGCCAATTAAGACGAGCATTTTTCTTCACATGGTTAGTATTGGTCAGCAGCATGAATATAAATGCTGATGTGCCTCTAGTTCATCATTTCACAATCTAATTGCAGGTGAGCGGGATCGGAGATGAGAAGAACAAAATATTGAGTTCTGTATTGACTGACATACTATTTGCCTGTCATCATTGCACTGCTAAGATTAGACATTAATCCTCAAGGGACTGAAGATTTCTTGTGCCTTGTTGCCTAATCAAATATTTTCCATATTATTCATGTATCTCTGCATTTTAATAAAGCCCTCTGCAGCTGCTGATTACTTTAAAAAAAAAGACAGAAAACAACCTACCATCAGAAAAAATTTCAAAATCTATAAAAGTCTGCACTTAGTATATTAAACTTGCTTAACACATTGTATAAGGAACTCTGTTACACCTATTTATTTTCTGTTTAAAAATAATTTAAAGGTTAAAACAAAAAAATATCCTTCAAAGAATTAAAAACCCAGGTACATCACATCCACTCTTTGTATTGTTTAATGGGGTTGTCTGACCACCCTGACTTTGCGTTACTAACTTGTACAAGCCGTCCTGAATGTTCACAAAGGCTGTTAAATCATTGAAGAAGAGTTGTTTATATCTGTTGTACTTGGATAGCACATACTGTATATTACCTTGGCTCTGAGAATTGTATGTAGTTATGGAACAACTCTGTGTTAAATCTACATACAGGAAACATTGAAACTTCTTACTGGATAATACAAAGACTTTGTTGAAAAAATGCATAATTTGTGAGAAGTGCAATGTGCTGCTGCACAGTCTCCAACAAAATGGCACCTCTGGGAAAACATCATTCTCTAACCAGGATGGGCGCCGATAGTGTATCTGCGCGTGTGCGGCGCCATCTTGCCATTTTGGATGAGCAACATGGTGGAGGATGGATGGATGTCATCCTCTTAGCTCCTGAGACCCCTGATTTCTCCCAACTAAAACTGCTGTTACCAGAAACCTGCACAGCTGCCTTAGGAGAAGACAGTCACTGGCTGCTGAGCTGCCTACACCCACGTATAAGTGTGGACATGTACTGCTACATCTGAGAAGCGTGTCATATAAATGACTTACATCCAAATATAAATGAGCCCAAAGGGGCTCCAAAGCAGTTAATAATAATACTCATTGATGAGGATACTTTTCCTTGGGCATGTATTGTGTTTTACAAATGTTTGAATATAAGTGGCAATGTGAAACATCATTTAAAAATGCATGTGGCCATGGGGATCATTGTGCCTCATAACCAATGCAGGAAAATGACACTGGTGATCCCATTTAAATGTGTATAGCTCTGCTTTCGTTCCCCCCCCCCTCCCCCCCCCCCCCCCCCCGAGAAAATAAGAGCTACATAATGGGGTTAAGGTGCAATCAGGGAGATTACTAGAGTCTTCAGAGTCAGGGAGATTACTACTATTTCAGGGAGTCTCCCTTACATTCAGGTAGAGTTGGAAAATATGACTACACCAGTGACTTGTGGTTGTGGTCAGGTGAGGCAGGTGAGGCAGAGCCTATCCTGTGATACTCCAGTATACACCAGACTATATAAAGTATATGGAAAATACAAATAATATATCATAAATATCTTCTTTGTATTATTCCAATCATTGCTAATATAGATTGTAAGCTCCACTGGGGCAGGGACTGATGTGAATGAGCAAAATATTCTCTGTAAAGCGCTGCGGAATATGTGTGCGCTATATAAATAACTGGTAATAAATAAATAAATAAAATTGCTATAGTAAAAACTCTGGAGTAAAAAGTTTATAACAGGGGAAGAAGTGCCTCACCGGCCTACATTTTCCACACATCTCTGATCAAAACTCACCATTTCCAGCAGCATATACTGCTGCTCCTGTGTATAATGTCCACATGAACCCTTGGGCTCATATATTGTGTGTAAATCTGTCTCTGGTAATAGCCAGTGCCTCCTCAGTCATTTACCTCACCGCACATTCCTGGACTACTCACTGGCTCCACTACAGGCTACGCTCCACTGCTGATCTATCCAGTGAGCATGGCTGTGCATGGCCTACACAATAACCACTGGTATGTACAGTACTCTGCTCTCCTACAAAACTGCACACACATTACCAACATAAGGTTGTCAAGATGTTAAAGTATTGTTTTTTATAAATGTTGTAGCATAGTACATAGAACATAATAAACCTTAATCTATAAGATGTGCACCATCAAATCAGTGCATTTAATGAATTTGCCGTTTATGTGAATACAGGAGTGGACAGATTTCTTATTAGTGCAGTTGTTAGAGATTTCTGTGCAGCAGACAAGATAGTCACTTTCGGTTTACTCATGGGTGATGGGTTTCACTGCCCCTGGTTTTTGTGCATCAGCTGGGAACAATAACAACTGGTTCCAAGCGGTTAGATTACATATACAGAACATGTACTGTACATGGACTGTACATGGGCGATGATCATTCTCTGAAACAGAAAAGAAATATGTCTGCACTTGGTTTTTCCCATATTAATGATACATGTTATGAGCTGTGTGGCAATACTAATGCCATATATGTATACAAGACAGAAAAGCGTTTGCTATCAGCACTAATAATAACATTCTGCAAATCTTTATGTACAGTATGTAATAATAATGGAGGGGATTTTGTCATAATTTGAGCAAAACATTTAAGCTTGCTGCCCATGTCACCTCTGGAAACGTAAGAGTAGAGCTGGTTTTTAGGCAGATCCAGATAGACTTTCATTCATTCATTCATTGGGTCTGATTCAGAGATGGGACAAAAAAAAAAAACTAACTGAAATCAATTTGCTCCTGGTACAAATCATGTTGCAATACAAGGGGTGTAAATAAATGAAAATATTGGTGGCTTTTACATGTACAGATTGGTTCTCATACATCTAGCCTCAATACGCCATGCATAGCGAGATGCATGACGTGAGTGAGCCGGCAGTTACCGGGTAGCTCTACTAATATCGGGTGAACGTTGCAAATTAGACACACAAGCAGACTCTGCTGATTAAAATTATATGTTGTATGCCTATATTCTGTGTGCGACTGTGGCTGCATATGAAACGCTACAAAAAAATGCCATTCAGCCATGTGCTCTGGCCCATGGGGGACTTTATTTTTATTTTCCAGAAAGAGAAAAACATTGGTAAGTTGCACCTTAGAAAACCAGGGGACATCAGTTAAAAATAATAGCATTCAACATCTGAGGGGCCTTTGGTTCCTTTTCTGTAGAAAATAATGCAAAGGAAGCAAAATGCCAAGTTTCGACTTGTTATTGTACTGAAACTCACTAAAGAGTCAATAGTGTAAATTCCTTTATACTGTAAGTACCTTTTTAAAATAATTTACTGAATTACTAACATGCCATTCTTTCTCTAGAAGCTTTGGATAGCCTGCTTTTATGGTCAGGTTGCTTATTATTGTTTGTTATGGTTCTGATGATCTTCAACTTGACAGTTAATAAGTACTGTTACACTTTAAGTACACATCCACATTTTACATACAAGCTGATCTACAAAAAGGGGCCAATTCAATGATATGCCACCAAACATGGGTTTTTAGCAGAATTGCTAATAGGCTAAAATCCGGCAGTTCTGCGCATGTGTATGCACCGCAGGGCGCACGCGCTAAGCAATTTTACACAAAACTATGCTATTTTACTCACGGGCGAACAAAGCTTTTCAGTCGCTTTGTTGATCGGAGAATGATTGACAGGAAGTGGGTGTTTCTGGGTGGTAACAGCGTTTTCTGGGAGTGTGCTAAAAAACCCAGGCGTGCCAGCAGAAAACGCAGGAGTGGCTGGAGAAACGGGGGAGTGGCTGGCCGGACACTGGGTGTGTTTGTGATGTCAAACCAGGAACTAAACTGACTGAGGTGATCGCAATCTAGGAGTAGGTCTGGAGCTACTCAGAAACTGCAAGAAATACTTAATAGCAGAATTGCTAATCTTTCGTTAGCAATTCTGCTATGCTAAGAATCACTCCCAGAGGGCGGCGGCTTTGCATTTGCGTTTCTGCTAAAAGTAGCTAGCGAGCGAACAACTCGGAATGACCACCATTGTTGTGTTGTTTGACTGGGTATATTACTGCGGTATGTGTTACGGTTGCTCGCTGATTGGAAGGGTGTGAAGTGCACTCTGCATCCATTCCTAAGGCACTACCATCCACAATGGAATACACCACCTGGAATTGAATCACCCCCAAACTGTGAAAATTATTAGTCTATCTTATTGACAAATCTATTTGACTTATATTTAACCCTTTTTACTTGGTGGATAAAATTAGACTAAGGGACCTATGCCATTTGGCAGTGCTGCTTTATTATTCAATGCACTGCCAGTAGCAGCAGTGGATTCTTAAACACTGGAGCAATTCATACAACTGATCTAAAGATAACTAGAGATGAGCGGGTTCGGTTTCTTTGAATCCGAACCCGCACGAACTTCACTTTTTTTTCCACGGGTCCGAGCGACTCGGATCTTCCCGCCTTGCTCGGTTAACCCGAGCGCGCCCGAACGTCATCATGACGCTGTCGGATTCTCACGAGGCTCGGATTCTATCGCGAGACTCGGATTCTATATAAGGAGCCGCGCGTCGCCGCCATTTTCACTCGTGCATTGAGATTGATAGGGAGAGGACGTGTCTGGCGTCCTCTCCATTAGAATAGAGATAGATAGATTAGATAGAGAGAGATTGTGCAGAGTCGCAGACAGAGTTAGTTTACCACAGTCAGTGACCAGTGCAGTTGCTAGTTAACTTTTATTTAATATAATATATCCGTTCACTTCTCTCTGCTATATCCGTTCTCTGCCTGAAAAAAAAAACGATACACAGCACAGTCAGTCACACAGTGTGACTCAGTCTGTGTGCACTCAGCTCAGCCCAGTGTGCTGCACAGTCATCAATGTATAAATTAAAAGCTTATAATTAATTGTGGGGGAGACTGGGGAGCACTGCAGGTTGTTAGCAGGAGCCAGGAGTACAATTATATTAATTAACAGTGCACACTTTTGCTGCAGGAGTGGTGACCAGTGCCTGACCACCAGTATAGTATTGTTGTATACTACTAATATCTCTTTAAATATCAACCAGTCTATATTAGCAGCAGACACAGTACAGTGCGGTAGTTCACGGCTGTGGCTACCTCTGTGTCGGCACACGGCAGGCAGTCCGTCCGACCAGAATTGTATTATTTATTATTATATACCTACCACCTAACCGTGGTTTTTTTTTCATTCTTTATACCGTCATAGTGTCATCCTAATTGTTACGAGTATACTACTATCTCTTTATCAACCAGTGTACAGTGCGGTAGTTCACGGCTGTGGCTACCTCTGTGTCGGCACACGGCAGGCAGTCCGTCCGACCAGAATTGTATTATTTATTATTATATACCTACCACCTAACCGTGGTTTTTTTTTCATTCTTTATACCGTCATAGTGTCATCCTAATTGTTACGAGTATACTACTATCTCTTTATCAACCAGTGTACAGTGCGGTAGTTCACGGCTGTGGCTACCTCTGTGTCGGCACACGGCAGGCAGTCCGTCCGACCAGAATTGTATTATTTATTATTATATACCTACCACCTAACCGTGGTTTTTTTTTCATTCTTTATACCGTCATAGTGTCATCCTAATTGTTACGAGTATACTACTATCTCTTTATCAACCAGTGTACAGTGCGGTAGTTCACGGCTGTGGCTACCTCTGTGTCGGCACACGGCAGGCAGTCCGTCCGACCAGAATTGTATTATTTATTATTATATACCTACCACCTAACCGTGGTTTTTTTTTCATTCTTTATACCGTCATAGTGTCATCCTAATTGTTACGAGTATACTACTATCTCTTTATCAACCAGTGTACAGTGCGGTAGTTCACGGCTGTGGCTACCTCTGTGTCGGCAGTCGGCAGGCAGTCCGTCCATCCATAATTGTATTATTATTATAATATATACCACCTAACCGTGGTTTTTTTTTCATTCTTTATACCGTCGTCATAGTGTCATACTAGTTGTTACGAGTATACTACTATCTCTTTATCAACCAGTGTACAGTGCGGTAGTTCACGGCTGTGGCTACCTCTGTGTCGGCAGTCGGCAGGCAGTCCGTCCATCCATAATTGTATTATTATTATAATATATACCACCTAACTGTGGTTTTTTTTGCATTCTTTATACCGTCGTCATAGTGTCATACTAGTTGTTACGAGTATACTACTATCTCTTTATCAACCAGTGTACAGTGCGGTAGTTCACGGCTGTGGCTACCTCTGTGTCGGCAGTCGGCAGGCAGTCCGTCCATCCATAATTGTATTATTATTATAATATATACCACCTAACCGTGGTTTTTTTTTCATTCTTTATACCGTCGTCATAGTGTCATACTAGTTGTTACGAGTATACTACTATCTCTTTATCAACCAGTGTACAGTGCGGTAGTTCACGGCTGTGGCTACCTCTGTGTCGGCAGTCGGCAGGCAGTCCGTCCATCCATAATTGTATTATTATTATAATATATACCACCTAACCGTGGTTTTTTTATACCACCTAACCGTGGCAGTCCGTCCATAATTGTATACTAGTATCCAATCCATCCATCTCCATTGTTTACCTGAGGTGCCTTTTAGTTCTGCCTATAAAATATGGAGAACAAAAAAGTTGAGGTTCCAAAATTAGGGAAAGATCAAGATCCACTTCCACCTCGTGCTGAAGCTGCTGCCACTAGTCATGGCCGAGACGATGAAATGCCAGCAACGTCGTCTGCCAAGGCCGATGCCCAATGTCATAGTACAGAGCATGTCAAATCCAAAACACCAAATATCAGAAAAAAAAGGACTCCAAAACCTAAAATAAAATTGTCGGAGGAGAAGCGTAAACTTGCCAATATGCCATTTACCACACGGAGTGGCAAGGAACGGCTGAGGCCCTGGCCTATGTTCATGGCTAGTGGTTCAGCTTCACATGAGGATGGAAGCACTCAGCCTCTCGCTAGAAAACTGAAAAGACTCAAGCTGGCAAAAGCACCGCAAAGAACTGTGCGTTCTTTGAAATCCCAAATCCACAAGGAGAGTCCAATTGTGTCGTTTGCGATGCCTGACCTTCCCAACACTGGACGTGAAGAGCATGCGCCTTCCACTATTTGCATGCCCCCTGCAAGTGCTGGAAGGAGCACCCGCAGTCCAGTTCCTGATAGTCAGATTGAAGATGTCAGTGTTGAAGTACACCAGGATGAGGAGGATATGGGTGTTGCTGGCGCTGGGGAGGAAATTGACCAGGAGGATTCTGATGGTGAGGTGGTTTGTTTAAGTCAGGCACCCGGGGAGACACCTGTTGTCCGTGGGAGGAATATGGCCGTTGACATGCCAGGTGAAAATACCAAAAAAATCAGCTCTTCGGTGTGGAGGTATTTCACCAGAAATGCGGACAACAGGTGTCAAGCCGTGTGTTCCCTTTGTCAAGCTGTAATAAGTAGGGGTAAGGACGTTAACCACCTCGGAACATCCTCCCTTATACGTCACCTGCAGCGCATTCATAATAAGTCAGTGACAAGTTCAAAAACTTTGGGTGACAGCGGAAGCAGTCCACTGACCAGTAAATCCCTTCCTCTTGTAACCAAGCTCACGCAAACCACCCCACCAACTCCCTCAGTGTCAATTTCCTCCTTCCCCAGGAATGCCAATAGTCCTGCAGGCCATGTCACTGGCAAGTCTGACGAGTCCTCTCCTGCCTGGGATTCCTCTGATGCATCCTTGCGTGTAACGCCTACTGCTGCTGGCGCTGCTGTTGTTGCCGCTGGGAGTCGATGGTCATCCCAGAGGGGAAGTCGTAAGCCCACTTGTACTACTTCCAGTAAGCAATTGACTGTTCAACAGTCCTTTGCGAGGAAGATGAAATATCACTGCAGTCATCCTACTGCAAAGCGGATAACTGAGTCCTTGACAACTATGTTGGTGTTAGACGTGCGTCCGGTATCCGCCGTTAGTTCACAGGGAACTAGACAATTTATTGAGGCAGTGTGCCCCCGTTACCAAATACCATCTAGGTTCCACTTCTCTAGGCAGGCGATACCGAGAATGTACACGGACGTCAGAAAAAGACTCACCAGTCTCCTAAAAAATGCAGTTGTACCCAATGTCCACTTAACCACGGACATGTGGACAAGTGGAGCAGGGCAGGGTCAGGACTATATGACTGTGACAGCCCACTGGGTAGATGTATGGACTCCCGCCGCAAGAACAGCAGCGGCGGCACCAGTAGCAGCATCTCGCAAACGCCAACTCTTTCCTAGGCAGGCTACGCTTTGTATCACCGCTTTCCAGAATACGCACACAGCTGAAAACCTCTTACGGCAACTGAGGAAGATCATCGCGGAATGGCTTACCCCAATTGGACTCTCCTGTGGATTTGTGGCATCGGACAACGCCAGCAATATTGTGTGTGCATTAAATATGGGCAAATTCCAGCACGTCCCATGTTTTGCACATACCTTGAATTTGGTGGTGCAGAATTTTTTAAAAAACGACAGGGGCGTGCAAGAGATGCTGTCGGTGGCCAGAAAAATTGCGGGACACTTTCGGCGTACAGGCACCACGTACAGAAGACTGGAGCACCACCAAAAACTACTGAACCTGCCCTGCCATCATCTGAAGCAAGAAGTGGTAACGAGGTGGAATTCAACCCTCTATATGCTTCAGAGGTTGGAGGAGCAGCAAAAGGCCATTCAAGCCTATACAATTGAGCACGATATAGGAGATGGAATGCACCTGTCTCAAGTGCAGTGGAGAATGATTTCAACGTTGTGCAAGGTTCTGATGCCCTTTGAACTTGCCACACGTGAAGTCAGTTCAGACACTGCCAGCCTGAGTCAGGTCATTCCCCTCATCAGGCTTTTGCAGAAGAAGCTGGAGGCATTGAAGAAGGAGCTAACACGGAGCGATTCCGCTAGGCATGTGGGACTTGTGGATGCAGCCCTTAATTCGCTTAACAAGGATTCACGGGTGGTCAATCTGTTGAAATCAGAGCACTACATTTTGGCCACCGTGCTCGATCCTAGATTTAAAGCCTACCTTGGATCTCTCTTTCCGGCAGACACAGGTCTGCTGGGGTTGAAAGACCTGCTGGTGACAAAATTGTCAAGTCAAGCGGAACGCGACCTGTCAACATCTCCTCCTTCACATTCTCCCGCAACTGGGGGTGCGAGGAAAAGGCTCAGAATTCCGAGCCCACCCGCTGGCGGTGATGCAGGGCAGTCTGGAGCGACTGCTGATGCTGACATCTGGTCCGGACTGAAGGACCTGCCAACGATTACGGACATGTCGTCTACTGTCACTGCATATGATTCTCTCAACATTGATAGAATGGTGGAGGATTATATGAGTGACCGCATCCAAGTAGGCACGTCACACAGTCCGTACTTATACTGGCAGGAAAAAGAGGCAATTTGGAGGCCCTTGCACAAACTGGCTTTATTCTACCTAAGTTGCCCTCCCACAAGTGTGTACTCCGAAAGAGTGTTTAGTGCCGCCGCTCACCTTGTCAGCAATCGGCGTACGAGGTTACATCCAGAAAATGTGGAGAAGATGATGTTCATTAAAATGAATTATAATCAATTCCTCCGCGGAGACATTGACCAGCAGCAATTGCCTCCACAAAGTACACAGGGAGCTGAGATGGTGGATTCCAGTGGGGACGAATTGATAATCTGTGAGGAGGGGGATGTACACGGTGATATATCGGAGGGTGAAGATGAGGTGGACATCTTGCCTCTGTAGAGCCAGTTTGTGCAAGGAGAGATTAATTGCTTCTTTTTTGGGGGGGGTCCAAACCAACCCGTCATATCAGTCACAGTCGTGTGGCAGACCCTGTCACTGAAATGATGGGTTGGTTAAAGTGTGCATGTCCTGTTTTGTTTATACAACATAAGGGTGGGTGGGAGGGCCCAAGGATAATTCCATCTTGCACCTCTTTTTTCTTTTCTTTTTCTTTGCATCATGTGCTGATTGGGGAGGGTTTTTTGGAAGGGACATCCTGCGTGACACTGCAGTGCCACTCCTAGATGGGCCCGGTGTTTGTGTCGGCCACTAGGGTCGCTAATCTTACTCACACAGCTACCTCATTGCGCCTCTTTTTTTCTTTGCGTCATGTGCAGTTTGGGGAGGGTTTTTTGGAAGGGACATCCTGCGTGACACTGCAGTGCCACTCCTAGATGGGCCCGGTGTTTGTGTCGGCCACTAGGGTCGCTAATCTTACTCACACAGTCAGCTACCTCATTGCGCCTCTTTTTTTCTTTGCGTCATGTGCTGTTTGGGGAGGGTTTTTTGGAAGGGCCATCCTGCGTGACACTGCAGTGCCACTCCTAGATGGGCCCGGTGTTTGTGTCGGCCACTAGGGTCGCTAATCTTACTCACACAGCTACCTCATTGCGCCTCTTTTTTTCTTTGCGTCATGTGCTGTTTGGGGAGGGTTTTTTGGAAGGGCCATCCTGCGTGACACTGCAGTGCCACTCCTAGATGGGCCCGGTGTTTGTGTCGGCCACTAGGGTCGCTAATCTTACTCACACAGCTACCTCATTGCGCCTCTTTTTTTCTTTGCGTCATGTGCTGTTTGGGGAGGGTTTTTTGGAAGGGACATCCTGCGTGACACTGCAGTGCCACTCCTAGATGGGCCCGGTGTTTGTGTCGGCCACTAGGGTCGCTTATCTTACTCACACAGCGACCTCGGTGCAAATTTTAGGACTAAAAATAATATTGTGAGGTGTGAGGTATTCAGAATAGACTGAAAATGAGTGTAAATTATGGTTTTTGAGGTTAATAATACTTTGGGATCAAAATGACCCCCAAATTCTATGATTTAAGCTGTTTTTTAGTGTTTTTGGAAAAAAACACCCGAATCCAAAACACACCCGAATCCGACAAAAATAATTCGGTGAGGTTTTGCCAAAACGCGTTCGAACCCAAAACACGGCCGCGGAACCGAACCCAAAACCAAAACACAAAACACGAAAAATTTCAGGCGCTCATCTCTAAAGATAACGTGACCCAGCAATCCCTATCGCTACTAATTCTGTAGTAGCAGAGCTTACAGCAGCACTGCAGAGTCTGAATTGGCTGTGCTAGTGCACATGCGTGAACTGAAGTATATAAATGGGTACAAAGAGGTTGGTGACCAGCAGAGGGATCTGAACAGCGGTGGAGGGTTCCAAAATTATCAATTTTCGCTATCAGGACCTTCTTCCTACAGGAAGGTTCAGAGGTCCGGGAATCAGTGGCATATGAATATGGTGAAAGGTTTAATCTATCATGTTTCAAAGTTTAGCATTTTTCATAACTTGATGCATTTTGGTCCCCAGTCAATAGTATGGTGAAAGCAGGCCAGATCAGGATGGAAATGGATGCAGTATTGGGCAAAGGGGTGGCTCATCTTCCCCCCAAACATTTGAAAGGCACCAGTCAATACACTGAGTCACAGGGCAGCTGCCATCTAGGGTTAGCATGCGCAGTGTCACGATGAAGATAATCTACTTTCTGGCTGCTCAACCTCCTCCTTCCTCCCTACAGCCCTTTGAAACTGGCCTCCAGGGCCATTCAACCGCCCTGCACCCAACTCCAGCCATGACAGTGTGTGAATGGTTAATGTGGACTGGCCTCTTCTCTGGGACCAGCCTTGCACCCTTCTTATCTCCCAATTCATATGTTCCTCCCCTCTTTTCCCTAAGGTCCCCCTTCATCCCCCCCCCTCTCCCCTTGGACCCAAATGCTCCACCCTCTCCATCTTGGCACTGATGCTGCAGAAAGTTATCTATAAACATAGATCTCTGTCATCAGGTAGTTGGTGTGGCAAGTAACTCCAGTTGCCCCTGAGGGAGGTGGCATTTGGCAATTTAGGGGTGAAAACATGAAATTATATCTTGCCCCCCAACTAAAAATGTTGTGGCGCCCCTATACAAGTATCAAATAAATAAAAATTCCTGTCTGTCAGCTTAATGTAGATAGTACCATCTGTCACCAATCTCTGTTATTTTTATCTGGGGAGCCTTATTGCACTTGTATTGTACTTACTGCTGCTTTCAGTTTTATATTTGGTTTTCATGTTCTTCTTTATTCATTGGTGATGATTCCTTTATCTGACTGTCGTATGCCTTTCCTCATATAGTGGTATATTCTTTATGTTTTTATTGATGCTGGATGACCTCTGAAAATTAAGTATCTAACTTACAGTCAACACTGGAGAAATTCAACATTGCTCTGTCGAGCAGAACGCTGTTCCCGCAAATCCTTTCAAACATTACAATGTAGGACTCAGGGATGTACTGTGAGGTAAATGGCTGAGGAGGCACTGACTAGTACCAGAGACAGATTTATACCCAATATATGAGCCCAAGGGTACATCCGGGCATTATACACAGGTGCAGCAGTACATACTGCTGGAAATTTGGTGAGTTTTGATCAGAGAAGTACGGAAATGGTAGGCAGTGCCTCACCTGCCATAGACTCTTTACTCCAGAGTTTTGACTATAAAAATGATTACAATAATACAAAGAAGATACTTCTAATATATTTTTTGTATTATATATATATATATATCCTATATATTAGCCCAGCTCTGTGACTTTGTGCCTGTGCGTATAACGCATCTCTCATTGGGTTAGTGGCAGGTCTATCACACCCAGTCCACAGCTGATTGGGTGAGAAACGCCCTCCCACACAGGTTACATCCAATGGAAGGCTCTGCCCTTTGCTTGCTGTGTTTTCACAGAGCAGAATTAGCAATGGGACTGATGGAGCTGCAGCTCCAGCCCCACACCCCAAAATAGTCCCACTGCATCTGCAGCAACATAACCTCCAACAATTTACACATAAACATTGATACAAATTCGAAAAGGGGGCTTGGCCACGGGAACACCCGCGTGGCCACGCCCCTTTACCCATACTGTCAATGGAAGCTTGGAGAGTCAATAATCGGTACAGACCATAAAAAAGGGACTGTACCTGCCAAAAAGGTGCAGCAGGAGACTATGCCACTGCATCTGCATCAAGTCTCTGCACTGTAGATAGGGGGAACGATACTTTTACTGCAGCGTCCTATGTCCTGCTGCCAGTCCGCCTGCCCCCTCCGCCATCAACAATCCCCACTCCCTAGCCGCAGCGCAGGTGAAACAAAAGCTGCTGCGGCCACCGGCATACATGTGTATGAAAGCGGCGCAGCGGAAGGCTTTCATAGCCCTCCCTGCGCCGCATACTCTCTGAGCCCTGGAGCCTCTCTGCATGTGATGTCACAGAACTGCCTCCCCGCCACAGCCGTGCCCAGATCCCCAGAGGCCCTGACTCCGCAACACAGCACCTTGCCTGCCAGCCTGGAAGCGCCAAGATGGCTAATGTAATGGATAGAGTGGGTGATATAGCGAGGGTAATGTCTGGATGCTGAATCAATGTAAAAGGTGACAGTGCTGTGCAGTGCAGTGGGTGTGCAGTCAGTGCCGGTGCTAGGGTGTTCAGCGCCCCCCTGCAAACTATAAATTGGCAACCTCGCATACTTTACAAAGGCACAGCGCACATAATACCCCCTGTAGTAGAGACACTTACACATGTTACGCCCCCTGTACCGGCAACACTTACACACGTAATGCCCCCTTTACCAGTGACGCTTACACACGTAACGCCTCCTGTACCAGTGACACTTACACATGTAACAGACCCCCTGTACCGGTAACGCTTACACACGTAATGCCCTCTTTACCAGTGCCGCTTAGATACGTAATGCCCCTGTATCTCCGCTTAGACACGTAATGCCCCCTGTACCAGTGCTGCTTAGACACGTAATGCCCCCTGTACCAGTGATACTTACACACGTAATGCCCCCCTGTACCAGTGATGCGTACACACGTAACACCCCCTAAACTGCAGCTCCCAGTAGCCCTTAGCGCCGAAGCATTCCGGCCCTTAGGGCTGCTGGGAGCTGTAGTTTATTGAGTGCGTCTTCTTCCTTTTAATGCGGCGCGTTGGGACACCGGCGCTAACAATAGTGACTGGCTGCTGTGCGGGTCTCTGGGAGAGCCACTGCCAAAGGGAAGACAGCAGCTTAGCTGCTGACAGGAGGAGAAGCAGGATAAGCATTACCCGCCCCTCCCTCACTCACAGTACCTCCGGGACCCATCCGCAGCACCCCCACACACCACATCCAACACACGCGGTAGCTCCTATCCACCTCCCCCACCCGCAGCACCCCCGTACCACCCCTCCCGCCACACCACCGCATTTGCACCTCCCCCACCCAGGGCACCCCCGCAACTGCTCCTCCCCCACCCACGGTGGCTCCGGACCCCCACCTGCGGCACCACCGTAACTTTCCATCCCCCTCCCACGGGACCCCCGGATCCCATCCGCGTCTTCCCCGCACCCGCCACTCCCCCAACCAAAGCACCTACTAGGTGATTAATCAGGCCCTGCGTGCACTGTTCACGCCGTTGCAAGGGGCTTCTCACCCCTTAACCATCGCATGCTCTTTGTCCGTGCAATATTTAACCACTCACACAATTATGATTGGAGGTAATACACCATATAATAAAAATACTGCATGCCACAAGGGTGTGCAAGGGTTAAGGGGGCGTAGCCCCTTACGACGGTGTGAAGAGCGCCCGTAGGGCGTGATGAATCACCTAATATATAGCTGCCACATAGAGGTGCGCTGTGAGCAGCACAATTGGAATCAAAAGTAGACTATATTACTATTTCCCAGTGGTTATATTTTACGATGAGAATGCCTGTAGTAGCAAAGCATTAATGGTATATTTTTCTATTAATAGCCACGCACTGTTCAAGATTAACTTATGTATTTCATATATTTGATAAAAATACCTTTATAACCTATTTGTTAGGATAGGTGGAAACTATAAGTGTAAAGCTTGTCTACAATTGGATATACACAAATTTAAAAGGAGTAATAAAGAGGAAGTGATGTAACGGCCAGTGGCTGTTATAAGGAATCACAGGTGAGGTTTGCTCGTTATTGTCCACGCTGTGAGCCACAAGCACATGGTCTGCCTACACACCAGGATTTTTAGTAAGTTTCAAGGCAGCAATTTGGGTTGGTTTAAACTTTAAAGGAGCTTTAGAGTCAATTTTTTCCTCTTGTTTTTTCAATCTCAATTCCAGTTCACTGTCTATTGTAATATGTTATATGATAGTAACATAGTAACATAGTAACTAAGGTTGAAAAAAGACAATTGTCCCTCGAGTTCAACCTATTTGTTGTCTCCTATGTAGTGATGAGCGGGTTCGGTTTCTCGGAAACCGAACCCCCCCGAACTTCACGCTTTTTACACGGGTCCGAGGCAGACTCGGATCTTCCCGCCTTGCTCGGTTAACCCGAGCGTGCCCGAACGTCATCATCCCGCTGTCGGATTCTCGCGAGGCTCGGATTCTATCGCGAGACTCGGATTCTATATAAGGAGCCGCGCGTCGCCGCCATTTTCACACGTGCATTGAGATTGATAGGGAGAGGACGTGGCTGGCGTCCTCTCCGTTTAGAGTAGACTAGAGAGTAGTAAAGACACTTGATTTACTAATTTTGGGGAGCATATTAGGAGTACTACTTGCTGATAGTGTGACCAGTGACCACCAGTTTAATTAATCCGTTCTCTGCCTGAAAAAAAACGATACACAGTGTGACACAGTCACATACCATATCTGTGCTCAGCCTCAGTGTGCTGCATCATCTATGTAATACTGTATATCTGACTGTGCTGAGTGCTCACTGCTCACACAGCTTAATTGTGGGGGAGACTGGGGAGCAGTTATAGCAGGAGTACATATTTTAACAGTGCACACTTTTGCTGCCAGAGTGCCACTGCCAGTGTGACTGACCAGTGACCACTGACCACCAGTATATTGTGATTGTCTGCCTGAAAAAGTTAAACACTCGTCATGTGGCATTTTTATTCTATAAACGCATTCTGCTGACAGTGTCCAGCAGGTCCGTCATTATATAATATATACCTGTCCGGCTGCAGTAGTGATATATATTTTTTTTTTATATCATTATCATCCAGTCTATATTAGCACTGCAGCAGACGCAGTACGGTAGTCCATGGATGTAGCTACCTCTGTGTCGGCAGTCGCTCGTCCATCCATAATTGTATACCACCTACATGTGGTGTTTTTTTTTTCTTCTATCTTCTTGATACTAGTAGCTTACTTTAGGAGTCTGCAGTGCTGAGCTGACAGTGTCCAGCAGGTCCGTCATTATATAATATATACCTGTCCGGCTGCAGTAGTGATATATATATATTTTTTATATCATTATCATCCAGTCTATATTAGCAGCAGACGCAGTACAGTAGTCCACGGCTGTAGCTACCTCTGTGTCGGCAGTCGCTCGTCCATCCATAATTGTATACCACCTACCCGTGGTGTTTTTTTTTTTTTTTCTATCTTCTTGATACTAGTAGCTTACTTTAGGAGTCTGCAGTGCTGAGCTGACAGTGTCCAGCAGGTCCGTCATTATATAATATATACCTGTCCGGCTGCAGTAGTGATATATATATATTTTTTATATCATTATCATCCAGTCTATATTAGCAGCAGACGCAGTACGGTAGTCCACGGCTGTAGCTACCTCTGTGTCGGCAGTCGCTCGTCCATCCATAATTGTATGCCACCTACCCGTGGTGTTTTTTTTTTTTCTATCTTCTTGATACTACTAGTAGCTTACTTTAGGAGTCTGCAGTGCTGAGCTGACAGTGTCCAGCAGGTCCGTCATTATATAATATATACCTGTCCGGCTGCAGTAGTGATATATATATATTTTATATCTCATTATCATCCAGTCTATATTAGCAGCAGACGCAGTACGGTAGTCCACGGCTGTAGCTACCTCTGTGTCGGCAGTCGCTCGTCCATCCATAATTGTATACCACCTACCCGTGGTGTTTTTTTTTTTTTCTATCTTCTTGATACTAGTAGCTTACTTTAGGAGTCTGCAGTGCTGACAGTGTCCAGCAGGTCCGTCATTATATAATATATACCTGTCCGGCTGCAGTAGTGATATATATATATATTTTTATATCATTATCATCCAGTCTATATTAGCAGCAGACGCAGTACGGTAGTCCACGGCTGTAGCTACCTCTGTGTCGGCAGTCGCTCGTCCATCCATAATTGTATACCACCTACCTGTGGTGTTTTTTTTTTCTTCTATCTTCTTGATACTACTAGTAGCTTACTTTAAGAGTCTGCAGTGCTGAGCTGACAGTGTCCAGCAGGTCCGTCATTATATAATATATACCTGTCCGGCTGCAGTAGTGATATATATATATATTTTTATATCATTATCATCCAGTCTATATTAGCAGCAGACGCAGTACGGTAGTCCACGGCTGTAGCTACCTCTGTGTCGGCAGTCGCTCGTCCATCCATAATTGTATACCACCTACCCGTGGTGTTTTTTTTTTTTTCTATCTTCTTGATACTACTAGTAGCTTACTTTAGGAGTCTGCAGTGCTGAGCTGACAGTGTCCAGCAGGTCCGTCATTATATAATATATACCTGTCCGGCTGCAGTAGTGATATATATATATTTTATATCTCATTATCATCCAGTCTATATTAGCAGCAGACGCAGTACGGTAGTCCACGGCTGTAGCTACCTCTGTGTCGGCAGTCGCTCGTCCATCCATAATTGTATACCACCTACCCGTGGTGTTTTTTTTTTTTTCTATCTTCTTGATACTAGTAGCTTACTTTAGGAGTCTGCAGTGCTGACAGTGTCCAGCAGGTCCGTCATTATATAATATATACCTGTCCGGCTGCAGTAGTGATATATATATATATTTTTATATCATTATCATCCAGTCTATATTAGCAGCAGACGCAGTACGGTAGTCCACGGCTGTAGCTACCTCTGTGTCGGCAGTCGCTCGTCCATCCATAATTGTATACCACCTACCTGTGGTGTTTTTTTTTTCTTCTATCTTCTTGATACTACTAGTAGCTTACTTTAAGAGTCTGCAGTGCTGAGCTGACAGTGTCCAGCAGGTCCGTCATTATATAATATATACCTGTCCGGCTGCAGTAGTGATATATATATATATTTTTATATCATTATCATCCAGTCTATATTAGCAGCAGACGCAGTACGGTAGTCCACGGCTGTAGCTACCTCTGTGTCGGCAGTCGCTCATCCATCCATAATTGTATACCACCTACCCGTGGTGTTTTTTTTTTTTCTATCTTCTTGATACTACTAGTAGCTTACTTTAGGAGTCTGCAGTGCTGAGCTGACAGTGTCCAGCAGGTCCGTCATTATATAATATATACCTGTCCGGCTGCAGTAGTGATATATATATATTTTATATCTCATTATCATCCAGTCTATATTAGCAGCAGACGCAGTACGGTAGTCCACGGCTGTAGCTACCTCTGTGTCGGCAGTCGCTCGTCCATCCATAATTGTATACCACCTACCCGTGGTGTTTTTTTTTTTTCTATCTTCTTGATACTAGTAGCTTACTTTAGGAGTCTGCAGTGCTGACAGTGTCCAGCAGGTCCGTCATTATATAATATATACCTGTCCGGCTGCAGTAGTGATATATATATATTTTTTATATCATTATCATCCAGTCTATATTAGCAGCAGACGCAGTACGGTAGTCCACGGCTGTAGCTACCTCTGTGTCGGCAGTCGCTCGTCCATCCATAATTGTATACCACCTACCTGTGGTGTTTTTTTTTTCTTCTATCTTCTTGATACTACTAGTAGCTTACTTTAAGAGTCTGCAGTGCTGAGCTGACAGTGTCCAGCAGGTCCGTCATTATATAATATATACCTGTCCGGCTGCAGTAGTGATATATATATATTTTTATATCATTATCATCCAGTCTATATTAGCAGCAGACGCAGTACGGTAGTCCACGGCTGTAGCTACCTCTGTGTCGGCAGTCGCTCGTCCATCCATAATTGTATACCACCTACCCGTGGTGTTTTTTTTTTTTTTTCTATCTTCTTGATACTACTAGTAGCTTACTTTAGGAGTCTGCAGTGCTGAGCTGACAGTGTCCAGCAGGTCCGTCATTATATAATATATACCTGTCCGGCTGCAGTAGTGATATATATATATTTTATATCTCATTATCATCCAGTCTATATTAGCAGCAGACGCAGTACGGTAGTCCACGGCTGTAGCTACCTCTGTGTCGGCAGTCGCTCGTCCATCCATAATTGTATACCACCTACCCGTGGTGTTTTTTTTTTTTTCTATCTTCTTGATGCTAGTAGCTTACTTTAGGAGTCTACAGTGCTGACAGTGTCCAGCAGGTCCGTCATTATATAATATATACCTGTCCGGCTGCAGTAGTGATATATATATATTTTTTATATCATTATCATCCAGTCTATATTAGCAGCAGACGCAGTACGGTAGTCCACGGCTGTAGCTACCTCTGTGTCGGCAGTCGCTCGTCCATCCATAATTGTATACCACCTACCTGTGGTGTTTTTTTTTTCTTCTATCTTCTTGATACTACTAGTAGCTTACTTTAAGAGTCTGCAGTGCTGAGCTGACAGTGTCCAGCAGGTCCGTCATTATATAATATATACCTGTCCGGCTGCAGTAGTGATATATATATATTTTATATCTCATTATCATCCAGTCTATATTAGCAGCAGACGCAGTACGGTAGTCCACGGCTGTAGCTACCTCTGTGTCGGCAGTCGCTCGTCCATCCATAATTGTATACCACCTACCCGTGGTGTTTTTTTTTTTTCTATCTTCTTGATACTAGTAGCTTACTTTAGGAGTCTGCAGTGCTGACAGTGTCCAGCAGGTCCGTCATTATATAATATATACCTGTCCTGCTGCAGTAGTGATATATATATATTTTTTATATCATTATCATCTAGTCTATATTAGCAGCAGACGCAGTACGGTAGTCCACGGCTGTAGCTTCCTCTGTGTCGGCAGTCGCTCGTCCATCCATAAGTATACTAGTATCCATCCATCTCCATTGTTTACCTGAGGTGCCTTTTAGTTGTGCCTATTAAAATATGGAGAACACAAATGTTGAGGTTCCAAAAATAGGGAAAGATCAAGATCGAGTTCCACCTCGTGCCGAAGCTGCTGCCACTAGTCATGGCCGAGACGATGAAATGCCAGCAACGTCGTCTGCCAAGGCCGATGCCCAATGTCATAGTACAGAGCATGTAAAATCCAAAACACCAAATATCAGTAAAAAAAGGACTCAAAAATCTAAAATAAAATTGTCAGAGGAGAAGCGTAAACTTGCCAATATGCCATTTACCACACGGAGTGGCAAGGAACGGCTGAGGCCCTGGCCTATGTTCATGGCTAGTGGTTCAGCTTCACATGAGGATGGAAGCACTCAGCCTCTCGCTAGAAAAATGAAAAGACTCAAGCTGGCAAAAGCACAGCAAAGAACTGTGCGTTCTTCGAAATCACAAATCCACAAGGAGAGTCCAATTGTGTCGTTTGCGATGCCTGACCTTCCCAACACTGGACGTGAAGAGCATGCGCCTTCCACCATTTGCACGCCCCCTGCAAGTGCTGGAAGGAGCACCCGCAGTCCAGTTCCTGATAGTCAGATTGAAGATGTCAGTGTTGAAGCACACCAGGATGAGGAGGATATGGGTGTTGCTGGCGCTGGGGAGGAAATTGACCAGGAGGATTCTGATGGTGAGGTGGTTTGTTTAAGTCAGGCACCCGGGGAGACACCTGTTGTCCATGGGAGGAATAGGGCCATTGACATGCCTGGTGAAAATACCAAAAAAATCAGCTCTTCGGTGTGGAAGTATTTCAACAGAAATGCGGACAACATTTGTCAAGCCATGTGTTGCCTTTGTCAAGCTGTAATAAGTAGGGGTAAGGACGTTAACCACCTCGGAACATCCTCCCTTATACGTCACCTGCAGCGCATTCATCATAAGTCAGTGACAAGTTCAAAAACTGTGGGCGACAGCGGAAGCAGTCCACTGACCAGTAAATCCCTTCCTCTTGTAACCAAGCTCACGCAAACCACCCCACCAACTCCCTCAGTGTCAATTTCCTCCTTCCCCAGGAATGCCAATAGTCCTGCAGGCCATGTCACTGGCAATTCTGACGAGTCCTCTCCTGCCTGGGATTCCTCCGATGCATCCTTGCGTGTAACGCCTACTGCTGCTGTTGTTGCTGCTGGGAGTCGATGGTCATCCCAGAGGGGAATTCGTACTCGTAAGATCACTTTTTCTACTTCCACCAAGCAATGGACTGTCCAACAGTACTTTGCGAGGAAGATAAAATATCACAGCAGTCATCCTGCTGCAAAGCGGATAACTGAGGCCTTGGCATCCTGGGCGGTGAGAAACGTGGTTCCGGTATCCATCATTACTGCAGAGCCAACTAGAGACTTGTTGGAGGTACTGTGTCCCCGGTACCAAATACCATCTAGGTTCCATTTCTCTAGGCAGGCGATACCGAAAATGTACACAGACCTCAGAAAAAGACTCACCAGTGTCCTAAAAAATGCAGTTGTACCCAATGTCCACTTAACCACGGACATGTGGACAAGTGGAGAAGGGCAGGCTCAGGACTATATGACTGTGACAGCCCACTGGGTAGATGTATGGACTCCCGCCGCAAGAACAGCAGCGGCGGCACCAGTAGCAGCATCTCGCAAACGCCAACTCTTTCCTAGGCAGGCTACGCTTTGTATCACCGCTTTCCAGAATACGCACACAGCTAAAAACCTCTTACGGCAACTGAGGAAGATCATCGCAGAATGGCTTACCCCAATTGGACTCTCCTGTGGATTTGTGGCATCGGACAACGCCAGCAATATTGTGTGTGCATTAAATCTGGGCAAATTCCAGCACGTCCCATGTTTTGCACATACCTTGAATTTGGTGGTGCAGAATTATTTAAAAAACGAGAGGGGCGTGCAAGAGATGCTGTCGATGGCCAGAAGAATTGCGGGACACTTTCGGCGTACAGGCACCACGTACAGAAGACTGGAGCACCACCAAAAACGCCTGAACCTGCCCTGCCATCATCTGAAGCAAGAAGTGGTAACGAGGTGGAATTCAACCCTCTATATGCTTCAGAGGTTGGAGGAGCAGCAAAAGGCCATTCAAGCCTATACAACTGAGCACGATATAGGAGGTGGAATGCACCTGTCTCAAGCGCAGTGGAGAATGATTTCAACGTTGTGCAAGGTTCTGCAACCTTTTGAACTTGCCACACGTGAAGTCAGTTCAGACACTGCCAGCCTGAGTCAGGTCATTCCCCTCATCAGGCTTTTGCAGAAGAAGCTGGATACATTGAAGGAGGAGCTAACACAGAGCGATTCCGCTAGGCATGTGGGACTTGTGGATGGAGCCATTAATTCGCTTAACAAGGATTCACGGGTGGTCAATCTGTTGAAATCAGAGCACTACATTTTGGCCACCGTGCTCGATCCTAGATTTAAAACCTACCTTGGATCTCTCTTTCCGGCAGACACAAGTCTGCTGGGGTTCAAAGAACTGCTGGTGACAAAATTGTCAAGTCAAGCGGAACGCGACCTGTCAACATCTCCTCCTTCACATTCTCCCGCAACTGGGGGTGCGAGGAAAAGGCTCAGAATTCCGAGCCCACCCGCTGGCGGTGATGCAGGGCAGTCTGGAGCGACTGCTGATGCTGACATCTGGTCCGGACTGAAGGACCTGACAACGATTACGGACATGTCGTCTACTGTCACTGCATATGATTCTCTCCCCATTGAAAGAATGGTGGAGGATTATATGAGTGACCGCATCCAAGTAGGCACGTCAGACAGTCCGTACTTATACTGGCAGGAAAAAGAGGCAATTTGGAGGCCCTTGCACAAACTGGCTTTATTCTACCTAAGTTGCCCTCCCACAAGTGTGTACTCCGAAAGAGTGTTTAGTGCCGCCGCTCACCTTGTCAGCAATCGGCGTACGATGTTACATCCAGAAAATGTGGAGAAGATGATGTTCATTAAAATGAATTATAATCAATTCCTCCGTGGAGACATTGACCAGCAGCAATTGCCTCCACAAAGTACACAGGGAGCTGAGATGGTGGATTCCAGTGGGGACGAATTGCTAATCTGTGAGGAGGGGGATGTACACGGTGATATATCGGAGGATGATGATGAGGTGGACATCTTGCCTCTGCAGAGCCAGTTTGTGCAAGGAGAGATTAATTGCTTCTTTTTTGGTGGGGGTCCAAACCAACCCGTCATTTCAGTCACAGTCGTGTGGCAGACCCTGTCACTGAAATGATGGGTTGGTTAAAGTGTGCATGTCCTGTTTATACAACATAAGGGTGGGTGGGAGGGCCCAAGGACAATTCCATCTTGCACCTCTTTTTTCTTTCATTTTTCTTTGCGTCATGTGCTGTTTGGGGGGTGTTTTTTGGAAGGGCCATCCTGCGTGACACTGCAGTGCCACTCCTAGATGGGCCAGGTGTTTGTGTCGGCCACTAGGGTCGCTTAGCTTACTCACACAGCTACCTCATTGCGCCTCTTTTTTTCTTTGCGTCATGTGCTGTTTGGGGAGTGTTTTTTGGAAGGGCCATCCTGCGTGACACTGCAGTGCCACTCCTAGATGGGCCAGGTGTTTGTGTCGGCCACTAGGGTCGCTTAGCTTACTCACACAGCTACCTCATTGCGCCTCTTTTTTTCTTTGCGTCATGTGCTGTTTGGGGGGTGTTTTTTGGAAGGGCCATCCTGCGTGACACTGCAGTGCCACTCCTAGATGGGCCAGGTGTTTGTGTCGGCCACTAGGGTCGCTTATCTTAGTCACACAGCTACCTCATTGCGCCTCTTTTTTTTCTTCTTTGCGTCATGTGCAGCTGTTAGGGGAGTGTTTTTTGGAAGGGCCATCCTGCGTGACACTGCAGTGCCACTCCTAGATGGGCCAGGTGTTTGTGTCGGCCACTAGAGTCGCTTAGCTTACTCACACAGCTACCTCATTGCGCCTCTTTTTTTCTTTGCGTCATGTGCTGTTTGGGGAGTGTTTTTTGGAAGGGCCATCCTGCGTGACACTACAGTGCCACTCCTAGATGGGCCAGGTGTTTGTGTCGGCCACTAGGGTCGCTTAGCTTACTCACACAGCTACCTCATTGCGCCTCTTTTTTTCTTTGCGTCATGTGCTGTTTGGGGAGTGTTTTTTGGAAGGGCCATCCTGCGTGACACTGCAGTGCCACTCCTAGATGGGCCAGGTGTTTGTGTCGGCCACTAGGGTCGCTTAGCTTACTCACACAGCTACCTCATTGCGCCTCTTTTTTTCTTTGCGTCATGTGCTGTTTGGGGAGTGTTTTTTGGAAGGGCCATCCTGCGTGACACTGCAGTGCCACTCCTAGATGGGCCAGGTGTTTGTGTCGGCCACTAGGGTCGCTTAGCTTACTCACACAGCTACCTCATTGCGCCTCTTTTTTTCTTTGCGTCATGTGCTGTTTGGGGAGTGTTTTTTGGAAGGGCCATCCTGCGTGACACTGCAGTGCCACTCCTAGATGGGCCAGGTGTTTGTGTCGGCCACTTGGGTCGCTTAGCTTAGCCATCCAGCGATCTCGGTGCAAATTTTAGGACTAAAAATAATATTGTGAGGTGTGAGGTGTTCAGAATAGACTGAAAATGAGTGGAAATTATGGTTATTGAGGTTAATAATACTTTGGGATCAAAATGACCCCCAAATTCTATGATTTAAGCTGTTTTTTAGGGTTTTTTGAAAAAAACACCCGAATCCAAAACACACCCGAATCCGACAAAAAAAATTCTGTGAGGTTTTGCCAAAACGCGTTCGAACCCAAAACACGGCCGCGGAACCGAACACAAAACCAAAACACAAAACCCGAAAAATTTCCGGTGCTCATCACTACTCCTATGCAGTCTTATTATAGGACTAGTTATTTTTATGTTATTAGGACTAGTTAAATTAACTATAATGCGTGCCTACGCACCATAACCCTGAATATTTTTATCTAATAGGAATTTATCTAACCCATTCTTAAAGGTGTTGACTGAGTCCGCCATTACTACTTTCTCAGGCAGGGAATTCCAAACACGTATTGTCCTTACTGTGAAAAAACCTTTTCGCCTCAATGTGCGGAAACTCCTCTCCTCTAACCTAAGCGAGTGACCACGTGTCCTCTGTGCTGATCTTATAGAAAACAGGTCCCTCCCAAGCTCTGTGTATTGACCCCTTATATATTTGTAGATGTTTATCATGTCCCCTCTTAGTCTCCTCTTCTCGAATGTAAACATGCCTAGCCTTGCAAGCCTTTCCTCATACTCCAGCATCTCCATGCTCTTGATTAGTTTGGTCGCCCGCCTCTGAACCTTTTCTATCTCCAGGATATCCTTTTTGTCATATGGTGCCCAAAATTGCACACAGTATTCAAGATGTGGCCTCACTAGTGATTTATATAATGGGAGTATAATACTCTCGTCCCTTGCATCAATTCCCCGTTTTAAGCATGCTAATATCTTATTAGCTTTTTTGCTGCACTTCAACTTTAAGTACTGCTGCTTAATTTGTTATCTATGTGAACCGCTAGGTCTTTTTCCAGTACAGAATCCCCTAATATTACCTCATTTAGTATGTACAGTAGGTGCATTACCTTACACTTGTCTGTGTTGAACCTCATTCTCCATTTTGCTGCCCATGCTTCCAGTTTAGTTAAGTCGTTCTGAAGAGATTCAGCATCCCCCTCCGTATTTATAACCTTACACAATTTGGTATCGTCTGCAAAAATTGACACCATGCTCTCTAGACCTACTGTTAGGTCGTTGATGAAAAAGTTGAACAAAAGTGGTCCGAGTACAGACCCTTGTGGCACACCACTTACTACTTTAGTCCAATTTGAAAATGATCCATTGACCACAACGCGTTGCTCCCTATTATCTAACCAATTACTGACCCAAGTGCATATTGTGCTCCCTAGCCCTATTTTTTGTAGCTTATAGATAAGACGCATGTGTGGTACAGTGTCAAAAGCTTTGGCAAAGTCTAAAAAGATTACATCCACCTTCTTACCCCTTACCCTGATCAAGGTTCGCACTTACTGTTTCATAAAAGCCAAATAAGTTGGTCTGACATCACAAATCCATTTTGGTTCCTTTTAATGACCTTCTTTGCTTCAAGGAACTTTTGAATACTGTCCCTTAGAATACCTTCCAATACTTTCCCCACTATAGATGTAAGACTAACTGGTCTATAATTACCTGGTTCAGCTCTGCTCCCCTTTTTGCATATCGGCACTACCTCCGCTATACGCCAGTCTTTGGGAACCATACTCGATTTAACCGAATCCATGAAGATCAAAAATAGAGGTCTTGCTAGTTCAGCGTGCAGCTCCATAAGAACCCTCGGGTGAATTCCATCAGGAACAGGTGACTTATTAATCTGTAACTTTTTAATCGGTCACAGACTGCCTCCTCACATAAATAAGCATTTAGCAGTGGGACATTATCTTTGTTGAGATTTTGTGTTAGACCTAGCATTTGGTCCTCTCTGGAAAATACCGTTGAAAAAAACTTGTTTAGTTTGTTTGCTATGTCATTATCATTTTTGATTAAGACTCCCCTCTTGTCCTTTAAAGGGCCTATACACCCCTTCTTTAGTCTCTTGCTGTTGATGTACTTTTTGGGATTCGCTTTGCCTTGCTATTAGTTTTTCAGTTTCTAATTTAGCCGCTCTTATTCCTTTTTTGCATATTTTGTTACAGTCCTTATAGTGCTGAAATGACTCTGCATCACCCTCATATTTGTATTTTTTAAATGCTCATCTTTTTTTGTCCATTAATTCCTTTATATTTTTGTTAAACCACATTGGTTTGGGAATTTTATTCCTTTTTTTGCTGCTGGTTGGAATACATTTACGAGTATTATCAATTAGCAGTCCCATTTCTCTGTAGTATTTTTTCCATGAAACAGAATTTCCCATTCAATGTCCCTTAATGCTTCCTTCATCATGTCAAAGTTGGCTTTGCTAAAGTTTAGAGTCCTAGTTGAGCCAGTATAGGACTGCTTATGAAAACTGATATTGAATGTGACCATATTGTGGTCGCTGTTACCTATGGGCTCTCCTACTTCAATATTTGATACCAATTCCCCATTGTTAGTTAATACCAGGTCTAAGATTGCATTGTACCTAGTTGGTTGATTAATTGAACTATCATTTAGCGTGTTTAAAAACATATTGCCCCTGGCAGTATCACATGAATTGATTTTCCAGTTTATCTCAGGATAGTTAAAGTCTCCCATCACTACTATGTCTCCTACTCCTGCTGCTCTTTCAATTTGATTCAGTAACAATTTCTCATCAGACACATTAATAACAGGCGGCCTGTAGCATAATCCCAATAATAACTTCTTTATTCCTTTACCTCCGCATGCATTTTCTACCCATAACATCTCAATAGTATTTACAGTCCCTTCTTTAATATCTTCCCGTATAACAGGTTTTAGAAATGGCTTTAGTTTATGTAAAGACCCCTCCACCCCGTTTATTTAGTCTGTCTCTCCTTAGTCTGTCTCTCCTCTAGATTGACTGTCCAATCGTGAGATTCATCCCACCACGTTTTAGTAATGCCTATAATATCATATTCCTTGCTTGCTGCGAGGATTTCTAGTACACCCTTTTTTTTACCTGTAAGGCTTCTAGCATTTATATACATACAACTGAGATATGTATTTCCCCTTATGGTAGGGACATCATAATTCTTATGCAGCAAAGATGACCCATAATCGTCATTGGTTACTGTTATTCTAAAACCCTTTTTAGTTCCCATGTTGCTACCCTTGCCGTCTGCTCTATTCCACCCCCTACTCCTCCCCCATTTTGTTCACTAATGCCACCCTTGCTATTCTTGTTGAATGAACCGTAATTTCTTGCTAAACCCTCCCCTCCAGGCACCTAGTTTAAAATCTCCTCCAACCTTCTAACAATCCTTCCCCCCAGCACCGCTGCCCCCTCCTCATTCAGGTGCAATCCATCACGACAAAAAAAGATGGCGCCTGACTGAGAAGTCCTCCCAGTGTTCTAGGAACACAAACCCTTCTTTGCTGCACCAATCCCTAAGCCCCACATTTAGCTCCCTACCTCCCTAATCTCCCTTTATCTCCCTGGGCTAGCGCATGGCACAGGTAATAATTCAGAGAATATTACCTTAGATGTCCTTGCCTTAAGTTTCTTGCCTAATTCCCTATAGTCTTTCTTAAGGACAGCCCACCTTTCACTAACTTTGTCGTTGGTGCCAACGTGCACCAAGACTGCTGGATCCTTCCCAGCCCCTCCCAACAATCTATCTACCCGGTCCGCAATGTGCCGCACCCGAGCACCCGGGAGACAACAGACCGTACGGCGATCACAGTCCCGGTAGCAGATTGCCCTATCTGTCTTCTTAATAATAGAATTTCCGACCACCACAATCTCACTAGGTACCTTACTAACTTTTATCCAACTTCGCCAGAGGGACCGCTCCTCTGGTTGCTAGGTGGAACAGTCTCCTCCGTCACCGTCATTTCCTCCATATCATCCTCTGATTCCTCGTCCAGTCAAGCAAATTTGATAGTTCAGAGATGTCGAGCCTCCCCCTCTTTTTTTTCCTTCTAACTGTGACCCAGCTAACTGCCTGGTCATCCTCATCTACCAGTGAACCCTCCCTCAACTCCTCCACCATTCTATCTAAACTTTTCTAGAGATTGTGAATGTCCCTCAGTCACGTAACGGTTTGCTCTAGATCAGTTACCTGGGCTTCCAGGGCAACCGCTTTCACACACCTCGTGCAGATGTACTCACACTGGGACAGTTGCTCCAGGTGCGCGTACATCTTGCACGACATGCACTGAGTGAAATCCTCAATCCCAGCCCCACCCATATTTTTGTAAGGCTAACTCCCTGTTATCCAAGAAGAAATAGAGAAGCAAAACAATCTAGGCAAAACACTCACTATACAATAATGAAGTTGGGCTTATACTTATCTATCCTTTGTGTCCCCTAGTCCTTCGCTTTTATGCAGCAGTAGTCACCGGTTCCTTCGCTTGTATTCAGCAGTCTCCGTCCCCTTCCGTCCTCTCCTCTGATGTCTGCAGCAGCAGTCTTCCTTACCCCCTTGTGCAGCTCGGCAGTGGATTCAGACCCCACAGGCTGATTGCGGGTCCCTGGTAGTACCTGCTGGCAGCAGCAGTAGGCTCTTACCCCACCGGCAGCATCCCTGGGCAGTACCTAGTATGCTCACACACAAAATAGAACAAAAACAAAGACAGAAACAAAGGCAGCCCTATACCCTCAAAATATCTGCCCCTCACACACACACGAAATCTCAGCCCCTCTGCTACTCCAAGTTAGAGACCCTCTCACTCACTCACAAGGTGAGCCCCTTGCAGCCTCACCAGAGACTTAATGGTATTTCAAATATTTGTGTTCCTGATTGCATATTATAAAACTCACCTTTTTCTGTATTCTTACTCCCCTGCTGCTGTTTCCAACTCACTATTCACTTAAAAAACCAAGCTTCACTTTACAATGCAAGCCCTCAAAATACCTGTGGACTTTATGGCTCATATGTCTTATACTCTGCGTCCTATTACTCTTTGTATATGTATATGAGGTTCAAATTGAGAGAATTCACCTGGCTGTATATAATTAACCATGCATTTGTGACTCATTTTGTTATATATAATCAATTATGTAATTATAGCCATTAATATGAGACTGTTTTCTAAAAACACTCATTTATTCGATGTAACACTTATATATGCTGATGGATGTTGTTTTTAACATTCAAGGTCTGTGACTGGATTTGAGCCAAGGAATCCAACTCACCTGTTTTTTTAATCCAATTTTTATTGTGCTATGTATTCTTTGTGTAATAATTTTATGTTAAACCCTGCACATAATTACTTATTTAAGCCTCACACCTGGTTACTTATACACTGAACAGGTGACCCAGAGAAATAAATGCTCAGGTGTTGAACACTCCCTGTTTTTATTACTAGAGAAGGACTGATTATCTTCCATATTTTAGTATGTACCCCCTCTGCATTATTTCAGATATTCACCATATACATTTTGATATATATATCCTTAATCTAAGATCCAATCTTAAAAGCTAGTTTAAACATATTCAAATGAAGCTTTTGTACACAGGTATCTAATCTTTTTGACCTGTCTTGGTGACAATATTCTTCTGCTGTATCAAATGGATTAGCAGAAATCTTACCTTTAGGTTAGTACTATTTATTATAACCATAGAGGTTTATAAAACTAATATATAAATTTATACACTGTTAAACCTAATAATGTTTAACAAATCACTTTTTTAGGCTTAGACACATTGATACCTATGGATCTAAATAACTTTTAGGTACTTTTTTTCTATTTCCCTCATCCACACCTTCATTCACTCTTATAATTTTGTAAGAAAATTTTTTTTTCTCACCTCCTACCTAGAAATCACTTAACCCTGAAGAAGTCCATCTGGACGAAATGCGTTGCTAATATTCTTCCACCACCCAATGCTCAGATACCCACCCCAGGTGAGTGAGGTGTCATTTTGTCATAAAAGATCTCTTCTGTGCATTTGGTGTGGGTATGTGGAATTAAATTTTATGTGTATGTAAATCTGTTGTAGATACAAAGCAATTCTGTTTTTTACGGTAATTTAAACTGTAAAATAACCAACTGTCTTAATGTTTGGGCGATTTTTCTTGGTGAGAGGGTGACAGGCCCTTGTTGGGGAGACCCAAAAAGATCAAGTCATAGAAAGGAGGCCTACAAGCAAGAGTTTTGAACTGAATATACTACAGTCGGTACAACATCCTGGCTTGCACACTCTGGACTCTATTGTGTGTGTACTGTATATATATACACACTACTGAGCCTCATTTTGACTTGTTTTAAGGACATTACATCACAGTTGGATCAGCCTGTAGTGTGTTTTTACTAGAGATGAGCGGATTCGGTTTTACTCGGTTCTCAAAACGGAATCTTATTGGCTATCCAAAACACGTGACATCCGTGAGCCAAAAAGATTCGGTTTTGAGAACCGAGTAAAACCGAGTAAAACCGAATCCGCTCATCTCTAGTTTTTACACTTTAATTTTGAGTGCGACTCCAAATCCAGACCTCCATTGGTTAATAACTTTGATTTCCATTGATAATTTTTGTGTGATTTTGTTGTCAGCACATTCAACTATGTAAAGAACAAAGTATTTTATAAGAATATTTAATTCATTCAGATCTAGGATGTGTTATTTTAGTGTTCCCTTTATTTTTATGAGCAGTGTATATATATATATATATATATATATACAAAAAAGCATATAATCCCTTAAAATATGGGATAGGGGGGCACTCACCAGACTTGTGGTCCAAAGCAACAGTCAAATGATGTTTTTTTTATATAATCCAAATGAAAAATTCAATTCCAATGTTTCGGTCCTATTAAAGGACCTTTGTCAAGGATCAGCAATACACGCAATAGGTCAACAGTATTCCAAACAACAGAAAGGGATATAGGCAAAGATACAGTATCTTCCACAGCATTGCAGCTAGACAAAGAAAAATAAGGGCAAGCACATCCTTTCATAATAAAGTGCAAAAGTTTAAACCATGGTGGTCCCCTTGGAAAAAGCATGCCAAGATCTTTGAATCATAGCTAGCTACAAAAAATACTACCTCCTTCTTTGATGACTTTTCACATTATGAGAAGAGGCAAGAGGAAGAGGACAGTGTCAAGAAGGAGATTAAAAATTAGAGAGGCACACGCAATCAGAAACAAAACACAAGCTTTCACCTCCACTCCTATATTGGTGTGGAACAGAAAGGACAACCAAGAAAATATATAATTATTAATTACCACATTACTGGAAAACTGGAAAACTAGGGGGCAAATCCTCCAAATTTGTACCCCTTTCTCCATGTTCATGGATTAAGATAATCTCAGATTTAATGCTGGGATGCAAATAAACTGGTGTATACCACAGGATCAAGATTGGATATTTTCCCCTCCACAGAGTCTGGAGACTTATTTTGTAAAAATCTTGTGGGTTTCTTTTTTTCCATTTTTTTATTGCATTTTTATTTACATATTTTGTGGCAGAAGCCTTATTTTCATTTTTAACAGACCCAGTTACACGCATGTGAGCATACCTGTGTGTCTTGTTTATTTTTTTAATATTTTTTTTTTAAATAAAGTAGCCACTTAGATGTTTAAGCAGTCCCTCCTGAGCCCCCACAGCAGCCCCGAATGTGGCATGATGAGTTTGGGTGGGTTCGGTAAAGTACTAAGCACAACTGTGCAGTGAATTTTTTTTGTTATTGAGCCCCTACCCTAGTGGAGCTTACCACTCTACAGTTGAAACTCATTTCATGCTGTAAGTTGGACTGTGGGAGGAAGCAATGCTAACTTCTGTGCCCACAGCGTGCCTCAGCCTGGCAAGCCAGACATCTTCCTGGCTGTAAGCCACCATTAGACTCCATACTGGGTCTTATTAAGTAACTGTTTGGGCCTCACAGGAGCTCCTGGCCCATCTAGTGTGGCAGTGCAATGGAAAGCTAATGCAGTGCAAGATCACTGAAAGTCTGCTCTTCTAACAACGCGAGGTCTTGCGATAACCCTACGCAGCCCTTAGTAAAAGAATTTCCCTGTACAACAAATGTGCATCTTCTAAATAAATAATCCCAAAATGTGGAACATCAATAATAAATCAAAATTAAGGTTGACTAATTGGAGCCATTCTTTTGAGTGAGTCCCTAACATGAACTGATAAAGATGAACCTCTCTCTAATGCGACGGCAGAAAATGTCATATTTACCTCTCCCGCAGTTGTGCTGGATTATGATTCAGTCTCTTCTGAGTCACACTGACTTTGGCCACAAATATGGTCTCTGCCCACTTTATTTAAAAACACTTCGTCAAAATAGAAATTTCCATTTCCACCTTTGTGGCTATGTTTTCACAAATCTGTTTGTGATGTTGAAGCATGTTTCATATCTGATCTAGGCTTTCATTTAAACCTAGGATCAAGGGCTTAATTCTGAGTTGATCACAGCAGCAAATTTGTTAGCAGTTGGGCAAAACCATGGGGGTCATTCCGAGTTGTTCGCTCGTTATATTTTTGTCGCAACGGAGCGAATAGTCGCTAATGCGCATGCGCAATGTCCGCAGTGCGACTGCGCCAAGTAAATTTGCTATGCAGTTTGGTATTTTACTCACGGCATTACGAGGTTTTTTCTTCGTTCTGGTGATCGTAATGTGATTGACAGGAAGTGAGTGTTTCTGGGCGGAAACAGGCCGTTTTATGGGAGTGTGTGAAAAAACGCTACCGTTTCTGGGAAAAACGCGGGAGTGGCTGGAGAAAAGGAGGAGTGTCTGGGAGAACGCTGGGTGTGTTTGTGACGTCAAACCAGGAACGACAAGCACTGAACTGATCGCAGATGCCGAGTAAGTCTGGAGCTACTCAGAAACTGCTAAGAAGTGTCTTTTCGCAATTCTGCTAATCTTTCGTTCGCAATTTTAATATGCTAAGATTCACTCCCAGTAGGCGGCGGCTTAGCGTGTGCAAAGCTGCTAAAAGCAGCTTGCGAGCGAACAACTCGGAATGACCACCCATGTGCACTGCAGGGGGGACAGATATAACATGTGCAGAGAGAGTTAGATTTGTGTGGGGTGTATTCAAACTGAAATCTAAATTGCAGTGTAAAAATAAAGCAGCCAGTATTTACCCTGCACAGAAACGAAATAACCCACCCAAATCTAACTCTCTCTGCAAATTTTATATCTGTCCCCCCTGCAGTGCACATGGTTTTGCCCAATTGCTAACAAACTTGCTGCTGCGATCAACTCAGAATTACCCCCCCCAAGTACAGTAGCACCCCTGGAATTATACAGCATAGGCAGCACCCCTGGAGAATTACACAGCACAGCAGACAGGCAAGAGCACTCCTGGACTTAAACGGCAGTGAGGCAGCACCCCTGGCATGATGTGGGGGGAAAAAGACATGCAAGATGGAATTGTCCTTGTCCCCCCCACCCTTATGTTGTATAAACAGGACATGCACACTTTAACATACCAATCATTTCAGCGACAGGGGCTGCCACACGACTGTGGCTGAAATTATTTGTTTGTTTGGGCCCCTACCCAAAAAAAAAAAGCAATTAATCTCTCCTTGCACAAACTTGCTCTACAGTGGCAAGATGTCATCCTCATTCTCATATTCCCCCCTTCAGTGTTTACATCCTCATCCTCACAGAGAAATATTATTCAAACAAAACCACATCATTTAGGTGTCAGTGGACTGCTTACGCTATTACCCAAAGTTTCTGAACTTGACAATGACTTATATTGAATGCGCTGCAGGTGACATATAATGGAGGATGTCCCTAGGTGGTTAATGTCCTTACCCCTACTTTTTATGGATTGACAAATGCAACAGATGGCTTGACACCTGTTGTCCGTATTTGTGGAGAATTAATTCCACACCGAAAAGGTGGCTTTTTTGGTATTTTGCCCAGGCATGACAATGGGCTTTTTCATCCCATGGCCAACAACTGTCTCCCCTGGTGCCTTATTCAAACAAACCACATCACCATCAGAATCATCATTGTCCACTTCCTCCACAGCGCCAGCTACACCCCTATCCTCCTCATCCTGGTGTACTTATACAGTGACATCCTCAATCTCAATATCAGCAACTGGTCTGGCGGTGATCCTCCCGGCACTAGCAGAGGGCGTACAAATGGTGGTAGAAGCCTCCTCTTCTCATACAGTGTTGTGAAGGTCAGGCCTAGACATCGCAACCGTGCACAGTGCCAGCAGCCCTGTATTTTCACAACACCCCTGTAAGTTTACAGCATTCAATGCAAGGCCAGTGTACGTTTATTTTCACTGCACTCCTGTATTTTTACAGCATACAGGACCAGTGTACTTTTATTTTAACAACAGCACCCCTATATTTTTACAGCATACAGGTCCAGTGTACATTGATTTTTACAGCACCCCAGTATTTTTACAGCATACAAGACAGGGCAAGTGTACATTGATTTTCACTGCACCCCAGAAATTGTACAGCATACAATACAGGGCCAGTGTATATTGATTTTCTTTGCACCCCAGATTTTTTTACAGCATACAAGACAGGGCCAGTGTACATTTATTTTACTGCACCCCTGAATTTTTACAGCACACAATACACGGCCAGTGTATATTTATTTTACTGCACCCCTGAATTTTTACAGTAACAGGGCCAGTGTAATATTTTAACAGCAGCACCCCTGTGTTTTCACAGCATATCGGACCAGTGTGCTTTTATTTTAACAACAGCAGCACCTTTGTATTTTTACAACATACAGGGCCAGTGTAATATTTTAATAGCAGCACCCCTGATTTTTTACAGCTTACAAGTCTGGGCCAGCACCCCTTTATTTTTACAGCTTACAGGACCAGTGTGATTTTATTTTAACAGCTTCTCCCCTGAGTTTTTACAGCATACAGGGCCAGTGTAATATTTTAACAGCAGCACCCCTGAGTTTTTACAGCTTACAAGACTGGGCCAGCATCCCTGTATTTTCACAGAATACAGGACCAGTGTGCTTTTATTTTAACAACAGCACCCCTGAATTTTTACAGAATACACAAGGACAGTGCCACTGCCCCCTGTACAACATGGTGACAGCCAGGACAGCATCAACACACATGTACAGCTGCAGCACCCCTAACAGCACATGAAACACCAGTGACAGCCAGGTCTGTCTTCCTCACTCTCCAAGTCCAGAGTGAAAATGACAGCAATGCGCAGCTGTTTATATGGAATCCAAAACCTGCGAGAATCCGACAGCAGGAATATGACATTTTGCCTCGTTCTGGTTTCCGAGTCTTGTGGGAAGTACCAAGCCAGACTCTAATCTGGGCTTGGAGTGTGACATTTGGGGAGGTTCGGTTCTCTGCTCATCTCTACTTACAATATGTTACTGTACATGAGTACAAACTAGTACAAATAAATTAACAATTTAACTTACAGTACAGTATATACAGAGTGCACAGTGATTATAGTATGTAGGGAAAATAAAAGGGAGATGTTCTGGCTAGCTCAAAGCTTGCATCTTAATGGGATATGGATAGACAGAAAGGGGAGAAAGGTCAAAGAGTACAGTTACTGTAGTTGGAGGGGTAGATGATATACAGTATTACAGTTGTGTAATAAACCCATACTGCATTTGACCTACTGTTAGTTATACCGCTTTCACATCACAAGTGCGGGTCGCACCAGATAATTGTACACGGGTCCTTCATGGGTGTTACCTGCATGAGACCCGTTTCAGACTGGCAAATGCGACCTGGCAATGCAACCCGGGTCAGGTTGCCATCAGGGACAGAGCCGCTACTGGTGTCATCAGGTGCAGAGGCGGCACTTGGAGATGAGATCATCTCCATGCCACCTCCTCCATACTGTGTACAGGTCCTGAATTGCATCCATCTGGGTTACCCATTCACACCACACCTGACCCAGTAATAACACGGGAATAACCCTGCTTACAGTAATTCCCGGGATGAAATACAGGGTCAGGCGACCTGGGAGTCTAGGACTTACCGCTTTCACACTGCACATCGAGCCTGCAATATACGGGGTTATTTGTCCAGTGTAAAAGGGGTTGTCACGAACCGGGTACTGAGACACCGCTTTCTACCCAGTGCCAGATCAACGTCGACATGGGCCTGGAGCTGAAATTTCTGAAGGGCCTATTGTGTGCTGCCACAGTGGGTGTGACAAGTGAAATGGGGGGCATGACCAGTTCTGTGGGTGTGTGCCCTGCATTAATAGCTGCGGCTAGCACCTTTCCTCAATCACCTCATTTGCTCTCTCCACTTTGTTTAAATCCACAGCGTAATTTGAAAGTCTACAAATGAATAAGTAAACACCACTTGTTAATGTGACATATACAAAGAAAAATGGCACTAACAGCCTTATTCAGCATTAGTAGCAGTTTTTGATAAATCACAAAACCTGCTACTGAACAAATCTCATGCTGGGGGCCGACCTGCACAGCGCAAGACCACCAGGCATGAGAAGTGCCGCCCTGTGCTGCAATCACAATCTAATTGCAATCGCATCGCAGGAATCGCAAGAATAAGGGTTGCCCTTCTGCCTGACGCTTCCATATGTCGTCCTCCCGATCTGTCGCTTTCATATCTCCACCTCCCGACCTGACGCTTTCATATCTGCTACTCCCGACCTGAAGCTTTCATATCTGCTCCTCTCGACCTGACGCTTTCATATCTCCACCTCCCGACCTGACGCTTTCATATCTGCTTCTCCCGACCTGAAGCTTTCATATCTGCTCCTCTCAACCTGACGCTTTCATATCTCCACCTCCCGACCTGACGCTTTCATATCTGCTTCTCCCGACCTGAAGCTTTCATATCTGCTCCTCTCGACCTGACGCTTTCATATCTGCTCCTCCCGACCTGAAGCTTTCATATCTGCTCCTCCCGACCTGACGCTTTCATATCTGCTCCTCCCGACCTGACGCTTTCATATCTGCTCCTCCCGACCTGAAGCTTTCATATCTGCTCCTCCCGACCTGACGCTTTCATATCTGCTCCTCCTGACCTGACGCTTTCATATCTCCCCCCGACCTGACGCTTTCATATCTGCTCCTCCCGACCTGACGCTTTCATATCTGCTCCTCCCGACCAGATGCTTTTATATCTCCTCCCGACCTGACGCTTTCATATCTGCTCCTCCCGACCTGACGCTTTTATATATCCTCCCGACATGACGCTTTCACATCTCATCCTCCCAATCTGACGCTTTCATATCTGCTCCTCCGGACCTGACGCTTTCATATCTGCTCCTCCCGACCTGACGCTTTCATATCTCCTCCCGACCTGACATTTTTATATCTCCTCCCGACCTGACGCTTTCATATCTGCTCCTCCCGACCTGATGCTTTCATATCTCCTCCCGACCTGACGCTTTCATATCTTATCCTCCCAATCTGACGCTTTCATATCTGCTCCTCCCGACCTGATGCTTCCATATCTCCCCCCAACCTGACGTTTCCATATCTCCTACTCCAGACCTGATGCTTCCATATGTCCTCCTCCTGACCTGACGCTTTCATATCTCCCAACCTGACGCTTTCATATCTGCTCCTCCCGACCTGACACTTTCATATCTGCTGCTCCCGACCTGACGCTTTCATATCTCCTCACGACCTGACGCTTTCATATCTCATCCTACCAATCTGACGCTTCCATATCACCTCCTCCCAACCTGGCGCTTCCATATCTCATCATCCCAATCTGACACTTTCATATCAGCTCCTCCCGACCTGACGCTTTCATATCTGCTCCTCCCGACCTGACGCTTTCATATCTACTCCTCCCGACCTGATGCTTTTATATCTCCTCCCGACCTGACGCTTTCATATCTACTCCTCCCGACCTGACGCTTTTATATCTCCTCCCGACCTGACGCTTTCACATCTCATCCTCCCAATCTGACGCTTTCATATCTGCTCCTCCCGACCTGACGCTTTCATATCTGCTCCTCCCGACCTGACGCTTTCATATCTCCTCCCGACCTGACATTTTTATATCTCCTCCCGACCTGACGCTTTCATATCTTATCCTCCCAATCTGACGCTTTCATATCTGCTCCTCCCGACCTGACGCTTTCATATCTGCTTCTCCCGACCTGATGCTTCCATATCTCCCCCCAACCTGACGTTTCCATATCTCCTACTCCAGACCTGATGCTTCCATATGTCCTCCTCCTGACCTGACACTTTCATATCTCCCAACCTGACGCTTTCATATCTGCTCCTCCCGACCTGACACTTTCATATCTGCTCCTCCCGACCTGACGTTTTTATTTCTCCTCACGACCTGACGCTTTTATATCTCCTCCCGACCTGACGCTTTCATATCTCATCCTCCCAATCTGACGCTTCCATATCACCTCCTCCCAACCTGGCGCTTCCATATCTCATCATCCCAATCTGACACTTTCATATCTGCTCCTCTCGACCTGACGCTTTCATATCTCCACCTCCCGACCTGACGCTTTCATATCTGCTTCTCCCGACCTGAAGCTTTCATATCTGCTCCTCTCGACCTGACGCTTTCATATCTGCTCCTCCCGACCTGAAGCTTTCATATCTGCTCCTCCCGACCTGACGCTTTCATATCTGCTCTCCCGACCTGACACTTTCATATCTGCTCCTCCCGACCTGATGCTTTCATATCTCCTCCCGACCTGACGCTTTCATATCTTATCCTCCCAATCTGACGCTTTCATATCTGCTCCTCCCGACCTGACGCTTTCATATCTGCTTCTCCCGACCTGATGCTTCCATATCTCCCCCCAACCTGACGTTTCCATATCTCCTACTCCAGACCTGATGCTTCCATATGTCCTCCTCCTGACCTGACACTTTCATATCTCCCAACCTGACGCTTTCATATCTGCTCCTCCCGACCTGACACTTTCATATCTGCTCCTCCCGACCTGACGTTTTTATTTCTCCTCACGACCTGACGCTTTTATATCTCCTCCCGACCTGACGCTTTCATATCTCATCCTCCCAATCTGACGCTTCCATATCACCTCCTCCCAACCTGGCGCTTCCATATCTCATCATCCCAATCTGACACTTTCATATCTGCTCCTCTCGACCTGACGCTTTCATATCTCCACCTCCCGACCTGACGCTTTCATATCTGCTTCTCCCGACCTGAAGCTTTCATATCTGCTCCTCTCGACCTGACGCTTTCATATCTGCTCCTCCCGACCTGAAGCTTTCATATCTGCTCCTCCCGACCTGATGCTTTCATATCTCCTCCCGACCTGACGCTTTCATATCTTATCCTCCCAATCTGACGCTTTCATATCTGCTCCTCCCGACCTGACGCTTTCATATCTGCTTCTCCCGACCTGATGCTTCCATATCTCCCCCCAACCTGACGTTTCCATATCTCCTACTCCAGACCTGATGCTTCCATATCACCTCCTCCCAACCTGGCGCTTCCATATCTCATCATCCCAATCTGACACTTTCATATCTGCTCCTCTCGACCTGACGCTTTCATATCTCCACCTCCCGACCTGACGCTTTCATATCTGCTTCTCCCGACCTGAAGCTTTCATATCTGCTCCTCTCGACCTGACGCTTTCATATCTGCTCCTCCCGACCTGACACTTTCATATCTGCTGCTCCCGACCTGACGCTTTCATATCTCCTCACGACCTGACGCTTTCATATCTCATCCTACCAATCTGACACTTCCATATCACCTCCTACCAACCTGGCGCTTCCATATCTCATCATCCCAATCTGACACTTTCATATCTGCTCCTCCCGACCTGACGCTTTCATATCTGCTCCTCCCGACCTGACGCTTTCATATCTACTCCTCCCGACCTGATGCTTTTATATCTCCTCCCGACCTGACGCTTTCATATCTGCTTCTCCCGACCTGATGCTTCCATATCTCCCCCCAACCTGACGTTTCCATATCTCCTACTCCAGACCTGATGCTTCCATATCACCTCCTCCCAACCTGGCGCTTCCATATCTCATCCTCCCAATCTGACGCTTTCATATCTGCTCCTCCCGACCTGACGCTTTCATATCTCCTCCCGACCTGACATTTTTATATCTCCTCCCGACCTGATGCTTTCATATCTTATCCTCCCAATCTGACGCTTTCATATCTGCTCCTCCCGACCTGACGCTTTCATATCTGCTTCTCCCGACCTGATGCTTCCATATCTCCCCCCAACCTGACGTTTCCATATCTCCTACTCCAGACCTGATGCTTCCATATGTCCTCCTCCTGACCTGACACTTTCATATCTCCCAACCTGACGCTTTCATATCTGCTCCTCCCGACCTGACACTTTCATATCTGCTCCTCCCGACCTGACGCTTTCATTTCTCCTCACGACCTGACGCTTTTATATCTCATCCCGACCTGACGCTTTCATATCTCATCCTCCCAATCTGACGCTTCCATATCACCTCCTCCCAACCTGGCGCTTCCATATCTCATCATCCCAATCTGACACTTTCATATCTGCTCCTCCCGACCTGACGCTTTCATATCTGCTCCTCCCGACCTGATGCTTCCATATCTCCCCCCGACCTGACGTTTCCACATCTCCTACTCCAGACCTGATGCTTCCATATGTCCTCCTCCTGACCTGATGCTCCAACATGTCCTCCTCCCGACCTGACGCTTTCATAACTCCCAACCTGACGTTTTCATATCTGCTCCTCCCGACCTGACGCTTTCATATCTGCTCCTCCCGACCTGACGCTTTCATATCTGCTCCTCCCGACCTGACTCTTTCATATCTGCTCCTCCTGACCTGAAGCTTTCATATCTGCTCCTTCTGACCTGACACTTTCATATCTGCTCCTCCCGACCTGACGCTTTCATATTTGGTCTTCCCGACCTGACGCTTACATATCTGATCCTCCCGACCTGATGCTTTTATATCTCCTCCCGACCTGATGCTTTCATATCTGCTCCTCCTGACCTGACGCATTTTTTATCTCCTCCCAACCTGACGCTTTCATATCTCATCCTCCCAATCTGACGCTTCCATATCACCTCCTCCCAACCTGGCGCTTCCATATCTCATCATCCCAATCTGACACTTTCATATCTGCTCCTCCCGACCTGACGCTTTCATATCTGCTCCTCCCGACCTGATGCTTCCATATCTCCCCCCGACCTGACGTTTCCACATCTCCTACTCCAGACCTGATGCTTCCATATGTCCTCCTCCTGACCTGATGCTCCAACATGTCCTCCTCCCGACCTGACGCTTTCATAACTCCCAACCTGACGTTTTCATATCTTCTCCTCCCGACCTGACGCTTTCATATCTGCTCCTCCCGACCTGACGCTTTCATATCTGCTCCTCCCGACCTGACTCTTTCATATCTGCTCCTCCTGACCTGAAGCTTTCATATCTGCTCCTTCTGACCTGACACTTTCATATCTGCTCCTCCCGACCTGACGCTTTCATATTTGCTCTTCCCGACCTGACGCTTACATATCTGATCCTCCCGACCTGATGCTTTTATATCTCCTCCCGACCTGATGCTTTCATATCTGCTCCTCCTGACCTGACGCATTTTTTATCTCCTCCCAACCTGACGCTTTCATATCTCATCCTCCCAATCTGACGCTTTCATATCTGCTCCTCCCGACCTGACGTTTTCATATCTGCTCCTCCCGACCTGGCGCTTTCATATCTCCTTCCGACCTGATGCTTTCATATCTGCTCCTCCCGACCTGATGTTTTCGTATCTGCTCCTCCTGACCTGACACTTTCATATCTCCTCCCGACCTTATGCTTTTATATCTCCTCCCGACCTGACGCTTTCATATCTTATCCTCCCAATCTGACGCTTTCATATCTGCTCCTCCCGACCTGACGCTTTCATATCTGCTTCTCCCGACCTGATGCTTCCATATCTCCCCCCAAACTGACGCTTTCATATCTGCTCCTCCTGACCTGATGCTTCTATATCTCCCCCCGACCTGACGTTTCCATATCTCCTACTCCCGACCTGATGCTTCCATATGTCCTCCTCCCGACCTGACGCTTTCATATCTCCCAACCTTACACTTTCATATCTGCTCCTCCCGACCTGACACTTTCATATATGCTCCTCCCGACCTGACGCTTTTATATCTCCTCCCGACCTGACGCTTTCATATCTCATCCTCCCAATCTGACGCTTCCATATCACCTCCTCCCAACCTGGCGCTTCCATATCTCATCCTCCCAATCTGACACTTTCATATCTGCTCCTCCCGACCTAACGCTTTCATATCTGCTCCTCCCGACCTGATTCTTCCATATCTCCCCCCGACCTGACGCTTCCATATCTGCTCCTCCCGACCTGATGCTTCCATATCTCCCCCCAACCTGACGTTTCCATATCTCCTACTCCAGACCTGATACTTCCATATGTCCTTCTCCTGACCTGATGCTCCCACATGTCCTCCTCCCTACCTGACGCTTTCATATCTCCCAACCTGACGCTTTCATATCTGCTCCTCCCGACCTGATGCTTCTATATCTCCCCCCGACCTGACGTTTCCATATCTCCTACTCCTGACCTGATGCTCCCACATGTCCTCCTCCCGACCTGACGCTTTCATATCTCCTCCTCCCGACCTGATACTTTCATATCTGCTCCTCCCGACCTGACACTTTCATATCTGCTCCTCCCGACCTGACGCTTTCATATCTCCTCCCGACCTGATGCTTTTATATCTCCTCCCAACCTGACGCTTTCATATCTCATCCTCCCAATCTGATGCTTCAATATCACCTCCTCCCAACCTGGCGCTTCCATATCTCATCCTCCCAATCTGATGCTTTTATATCTGCTACTACTGACCTGATGCTTTCATATCTTCTCCCGACCTGACGTTTTCATATCTGCTACTCCCGACCTGGCACTTCCATATCTCCTCCCGATCTGACTCTTCCATATCTCCTACTACCGACCTGATGCTCCCATATGTCCTCCTCCCGACATGACACTTCCATATGTCTTCCTCCCGACCTGACGCTCCCATATGTCCTCCTCCCGACCGGACACTCCCATATGTCTTCCTCCCGACCTGATGCTTCCATAACTCCTCCCAATCTGATGCTTCCATATCTCCTCCTCCTGACCTGATGCTCACATATGTCTTCCTCCCGACCTGACACTTTCATATCTGCTCCTCCTGACCTGACGCTTCCATATCTCCTCCCGATCTGATGCTTCCATATCTCCTACTTCCGACCTGTTGATCCCATATGTCTTCCTCCCGACCTGACACTCCCATATGTCCTCCTCCCGACACAACACTTCCATATCTCCTCCCCCTGACCTAACACTTCCATATCTCATCCTCCTGTCCTGACGCTTCCCCATCTCCTCCTCCTGACCTGTCACTGCCCCATTTCTATTGCACATATCCATTAAAATACTGGGCATGTGCATAGAATTGAAATTTGTATTTTATTTAATGTATCCAATCCTTCTGTCTTCTTGTATTTGTCTGGAGCCACTGCAGCCATTGTATATAAAGTGCCACTGATTGTATTTGTCTCTTCATTACTAAACAAATGTACAGTATCTTAGTAAATCTCAAACTGCCCCCTATTCCCTCCAAATCTACCATAAACATGGTGCCTCCAATACAATTTACTATCACAACTCCCCTGAGTGTCCTTTAGTTACTATTAATTTCACTGTCTCTTCTATTCCGCTCCTCTTCAATTTGTGCTTCTCCCCCCTGTCTGCAGGGCTAGCTTCTGACTCCTCTTCCCCACTGCGTAGACACCATGAGGCTGCAGGAAGCTCGGCTGGGCACTGAAAGCCAACAGGAGCGAGGAGCTGGATAATAGCATCAAGCATACATATGTATGCTTTGGATTCGGAGTGCGGCGGCCCCACAATTGTCCCGGCAGAGGCGTCACCTGTGGCATGACTGGGGAATGGGGAGCAACAGGCCCGAGATGCAGCCGGGGCCTCATAGCATGGTAATTACGCCACTGCCCCTAGCTGCACCCCTAGGGTGGAACCTAGGTGATGTCAGCGACACAGGGAGGATTTGTGAATCTCTTCACTGTGCTGCTATTTTTAATGCCGGGACCTGACTCCATGATAATTGTGGCATTCTCCCGGCGGGGAGGGGAGGTGACGGCCAGCAGGGTTTTCATGGAGCTCTGGGCAGAAAGCCGCTGGCAGCTTTTTATAGGAAAATGTTTTTTCCTGTCATCGCTGCCAGGCTTCTGTGGGCCTATTTTCATAGGGAGGCCTGGAACTGCAGCTCCACCCACCCCATTGTTAATCCGGCCCTGTTTCTACCTGTTAGGTGCCTCCTGAGGTTGGCTCAGTGAGCCAGGGCCGGGCCTTAGTTATATTTGTTGCCTGCAGTGCTGGTTTCAGCGGCCGCCTCAGTATATGTACTCATGGAGGTGCGGCGCTTTCAGCCCCGTCACGGACGTTCCTGCCGCGCCTGTGGTTCTCTGCTGGATGCGCGTCCTTGGGTGCCTCGGCCGCCGCTTCCATCCCTGTGGCTGCGGTGTGCGCTTGGGCGCATGGAGTCTCTGTTGCTGCTGCCTCTGCCACCATTGTTGTTTGCACATGTTGCCCAGTGCTAGTTCCCCTTCAGATTCTGTCAGTGGGCGCAGCCATCTTGGACTCTAGTCAAATGTTATCATTTCACCTATCCATAGTGCTGCTGGAGCCAGGGACTAATTGTCAGCCAATTCCTGCTGTCCAGCAGGTATAAATATCCTGTCCCAGCACCCAGAAGGTTGTCAGTGCTTCAATTGTCCCTCCAGTGTTCCAGTGTGCAGTTCCCTGTGGATTCTCCTGTGGATCTCTCCTGCATTACAGCCTGACTCCCTGGTATTCTCCTCTGCAGTGCAGTTCCAGCTCACCTGTGTCCAAGCCCTCTGGTGCAACTTGTTTCCTTTGCTCCCACACCCAGTGCTAATAGTGTGTGATACTCTGGCTTCCCAGCAGCCACTCTCCAGCTTCATCTACAGTGTTCCTGCGAACCCCATCTTCATCTACAGTGTTCCTGCGAACCCAAGCTTCATCTACAGTGTTCCTGCAAACCCCAGCTTCATCTACAGTGTTCCTGCGAACCCCAGCTTCATCTACAGTGTTCCTGCGAACCCCAGCTTCATCTATTGTTTTCCTATGAACCTCAGCTTCATTTACAGTTTATTCACAAACTCTATTATTATTTACAGTTTCACTTGTCATCCCCAGCATCACGTTTTGCCTCACCTGGGTTCCCAAGCATTATACTGAACTTTTAGCTACCTTCTGGATTACTGCTCATTACCAGTTGTGCTCCAAATACCCACCTGTGACATTTATTTTCTCATTGCATCTTATATGTTTTTTTGTTAAATAAAAACCCTCAAAGACATTCTCAGTTGTCATGGTCATGCCTTCGGGCATTTACTGCTACTGTCCTAACGCATGTCTAGGAGTCTACTTTCTCCTCCTAAGTTCCGGTATCCGTCAGCCCCTACAACTGAGGCTTCCAGCTACTGGCACCAGCCCTCAGTTGTGACAGGGGTATTAGAATGCCCCCATATCCTAACAAAAGCAGGCATAAGTGACAGAATCATGCAAATGTGTATGGCCGTTAGCACATAATCATAGTCTAATCACGTAATTTACTCTAAGCAGATTGTCACAGAACTCACTCTGCATCAGTTTATTAATGTAATTTAATCATTCTATAGCTCAGTACACTAATTCCATAAAACTACATTGTGTAACTCTCAATGTTTCACAAAACCTTGCCTTGTAAATAATTTCCAGTCCAATTGTTCAGCCAACTCGGACTTCATTACATCTGGCCCTTGGTCTTCAAGACCCCACACAGTTCATGTTTTCCAGGTCACCTGTGACTCTTTGAGATGTGTCAGTTGGTCATACACCTGTGCCCAGCTAGGTGATCAGGAAAACGTGAACTGTGTGGGTTCCTGTGAACCGATTTTGAGAACCACTGATCTGGATTAACTGAGGAGTGATCACTGACAATATTCACATGTTCTGATAGATTCCCATATGCATGTGTTATGGCTAACTTCCATATTAATTGAGGGTATCCATTTTCTCAAGAACTATTGTAGAACCAATTTGAAAAAGCTAAAGATGTAGCCACCTTCATCTTGGCTGCAAAGTGTATGCATGTATCACAGTAGCAATTTAGTGTGTCTGTCTGCAACTATTCTTAACTACAGGCACATAGAGCAAAGTCAATAGGTCGTGGATGCAAATACACAAATGCACTTGTGTGTGTGCATGCACCATGAACAACTAGCCGTACCTGCCACTAATCGCAGCCACAATGAGCGTGGCTATATCTGTAATTTAATTTTTGAATACAGCAACCCCAAAATACCCTAAATTTGTTCAAATAAGCTTGGCACATTAACAATCTGTTTTTGGGTTGTGTAATCATTGATAGTATTGAAATTGTCAGGGTCTGTTTAGTTTGTATCCCCGGAGGGGGCGCTAGTGGGTCAGTGGAGGTAGGATGGAAGAAGTGAGGAGGCCGGATTTGATTCCTGCGCATGTGCACAATGTTGTTTATTGAACAGTAGGTTTAGACAATATGGCAGCAGGAATACTTAATAACAACAGTAACAAATGGAATGGTGAATGTGCAGCGTGGAAGCTGAGAGTCTATGGCAAAGTCTGTATGGTAAGTTCAATCGATCAGGGGATCGATATGTCGGTATGGGAACCGAGGGTTGTTAGGCCGTGGAGCAAGCAGAGATGGTGATGGAAATAGCAAGCCTGGTAGCAATTGCAGGAGACAAGTGTAAAAGTTCTCAGTGCAGTTGGGAATAACACTGGGAGCTTGCAGGCTGATGGACAGGTGTAGATGATGAGATGCACCTGGAGGAGAGTCTCTACTGCAGAGGGCTGGAGCACACAGTAGTTGGTTAAGGTGTGAAGCTTGATCACAAATGCAAGGATCGCTGGTGCTTGTGGTTCCACGGAAGTACCGGAACAAACTGGAAGGCAAAGCAGGTAAACGGAGGAACTGGAGAACGGAGCCAGAGACACAGGTCATAGGAGTGACACGAAGTCCAGGACAAGGACTGACTCGCCCTGCTGCTCCTGATATACCCCCGGTCTGCAGGCATTGGGGGGAAGTGAATGAGGAGGAGCGGCCAAGCTCCGGATTGGCTGATGCGGTAGTCGGATGGAAACTGTCATGGCGGCGCCCATGCCGCGGCCCGGCGGGAACGCGGCGTGCATGCACGCCCGCCGACAACAGGAGTGCTCCTAGGCCCAAGATGACGTCCAGCGACAAGGCGACCAGTGACAGCAAGACGTAGGGATCCCAGATGGGGACCGCACCGACGGACAGATGCAGCTGTGGTAAGTCGATTCCTGACAGTACCCCCTCCTTTACGGGTGGGCACCGAACACCCATGTGGCTTGGAAGGATGAGTTCTGTGGAAAACATGGACCAACTTTGGAGCATGAACATCTGTAGCATTTACCCAACTCCTCTCCTCAGGACCATACCCGGACCAGTCAATGAGGTACTGCAGATGACCGTACCGGCAACGGGAATCCAGAATCTTCTCTATTTCGAACTCAATGCCCCATTGGGTTCGTACTTTGGGGCCAACTGGAAGAGCTCTTTGGAAACGATTCAGGATCAAAGGTCTAAGGAGAGAGACATGAAAGGCATTAGGTATCCGCAAGTAAGGAGGCAATCTGAGCTTGCATGCTACAGGACTGATGACTTTGTCAATGGAAAAAGGACCAATGAAGCGTGGTGCAAACTTCATCGATGGCACTCTGAGATGAAGGTTCCGGGTGGAAAGCCAAACCCTATCATTGGGTTTTAGGCTGGGAACTGCACGTCTTTTGCGGTCGGCAAAGAACTTGTATCGACTTGAGGCCTTTTTAAGGGAAACATGAATTTTCCTCCAAATAGCTGAAAACTGACTTAGAACAGAAGTGGCTGCAGGAACATCGATGTTTGGTAGATCTTGGAAATCTGGGACATGAGGATGTTGCCCATATACAGCGAAGAATGGGGTGGTCTCCGTGGCAGTATGATAGCGAAAGTTATGAGCAAATTCAGCCCACGGGAGCAGGTCTACCCAGTCATCTTGGGAAGAGGAAACATAAAGTCTGAAGAAGGTCTCCAGTTCTTGATTCACCCTTTCCGTCTGTCCATTTGTCTGAGGGTGGTAGGCTGACGAAAATTTAAGCTTAACTTGTATGGCAGAACAGAGGGCTCTCCAAAACTTTGCTACAAACTGAACTCCACAGTCAGATATGATTTCAGTAGGCAGTCCATGTAAGCGGAAAATCTCCTGTAGGAAGACTTGAGCAAGTTTTGGGGCGGAAGGAAGACATTGGAGTGGAACAAAATGGGCCATTTTGGTAAACCTGTCGACAACTACCCAGATGGTATTGAATCCTTGAGAGGAGGGTAGATCGGAGATGAAGTCCATGGACAGGTGAGACCAGGGATGGCTGGGTACGGATAACGGTTGTAACTGACCTGCCGGAGACTGTCTAGGAGTCTTATGCTGGGCACACTTGGAGCAGGATGCCACAAAGTCCTTGATGTTGACCTTCATTTTTGGCCACCAGTAAGTTTCAGACAGGAACTTGATAGTCTTTAGGACACCAGGATGCCCTGTGAATTTAGACTGATGAGCCCAAGACAGCAACTTAGAACGAAGCTCAGGGGAAACAAAAATGTTGCCAGGAGGCTGAACAGGAGTAACTTGAGACGAGGCAAACACAACTGGATTCAAAATAGAATGCGGAACTGGATTGGAGATCTCTTCTTCGGATTCCATAGAACGAGACAGAGCATCAGCTTTGGTATTCTGGGAACCTGGACGGAAATGAAGCTTAAAGTTGAAACGAGAGAAGAACATTGCCCACCGGGCCTGGCGAGGATTAAGACACTGGGCTGCCTTTAGGTAGAGGAGGTTCTTGTGATCCGTGTAGATGTTAAATGGGAACTTTGCTCCTTCTAGGAGAAACCTCCACTCCTCAAGAGCCAGCTTGATCGCCAGTAATTCTTGGTCACCAATGGAGTACTTAGCTTCGGCAGGAAGGAGTTTGAGAGAGAAGAACCCACAAGGGTGAATTTTCCCATCAACCCCTACTTGGGAGAAAACAGCTCCGACTCCCACTGTAGAAGCATCTACCTCCAACTCGAATGGCTTGTTAACATCTGGTTGTGACAGAACTGGGGCGGACATAAAAGCCTGCTTGATTTTCTGAAACGCAGCCAAGGCATCTTCTGACCAGTTGGAATGATCTGCCCCTTTTCGAGTTAAGCTGGTAATAGGAGCAATGAGAGTTGAGAATCCTCTGATGAACTTCCTATAATAATTAGCGAACCCCTGGAATCGCTGAATGGACTTGAGAGTACTCGGAATAGACCAATTGGCAATAGCTTCCAATTTTGTCGGGTCCATCTGGAGATCCGATCCAGAAATTATATACCCTAGGAAGGGTATGGAAGCAACTTCGAAGGTACATTTAGACAACTTGCCGTAGAGACGGTTCTCACGAAGACGTCGGAGGACCTCAAGGACTTGTAGGCAATGCGAGGAGAGATCTTGTTTGAAGATGAGGATATCATCCAGATAGACTACAAGATATTTATACAGAACATCACGGAAAATTTCGTTAACGAAGTGCTGGAACACTGCTGGGGCATTACTCAACCCGAATGGCATTACCAGGTACTCGTAATGACCATCCCGAGTATTAAAGGCCGTTTTCCATTCATCACCACTTCGAATCCTGATGAGATTGTAGGCACCGCGGAGATCTAACTTAGTGAAAATGCGGGCTCCCTTGACTCTGTCAAATAATTCAGTGATGAGCGGTAGTGGATAGCTGTTTTTGATGGTAATATCGTTGAGCCCCCGGTAATCGATGTACGGACGTAATCCTCCATCTTTTTTCTTAACAAAGAAAAAACCCGCTCCGGCAGGCGAAGATGAAGGGCGAATGAAGCCTTTCTGTAGATTCTCTCTGATGTACTCACTCATTGCCTCGGTTTCAGGTATAGATAATGGATAAGTATGCCCTCTAGGTGGCTTCTTGCCAGGGAGGAGATCGATGGGACAATCCCACTCCCTATGGGGCGGCAGAACATCGGCGGCCTTTTCGCTGAAGATTTCAGAGAAATCTTGGTAGGCCACAGGAAGGCTTGACTGAACTTTAACTTCTGAAGACCTCACAGGACGAACTTGGGCTAGGCAGGACTGACGGCAGTGTGAACCCTAGGAAGTCAGTTGTAACGTGGACCAGTCAATCTGCGGATTATGTAGCTGGAGCCAGGGCATACCCAAAACGATCTCCTGGGTTGCCTGAGGAATGACTAGGAACTTGATTAATTCAGAATGCAGGAACCCGACTCCCAGCATCACTGGCTTGGTTTGATGAGAGATGTAACCCTTGGAAATTTGGCTACCATCCACTGCAGTGATATAGGCTGGATATGTGAGTTCGCAAATATGCAGACGGAACTTATCAACTGCAGCTTGAGTAATGAAGTTTCCAGCAGCTCCACAGTCCACTAACGCGGTTACAGACTGGAGTCCAGCCGTAGTCTCTAAAGTCACAGGAAGAATAAGGTCTTGGTTTGAAGGAGCTTGTCTAGAAGATCCCAACTTGACTCCTCCTTTACAATTCAGGATCTGGCGTTTCCCGAACGCGCTGTACAAGAATTAATTTGGTGACCTGTAGCCGCACAATAAAGACACAATCTCTCTCGAAGTCTTCTCGACCGCTCCTCAGGAGTTAAGCGGGACCTATTAATTTGCATAGGCTCGTCAGAAGGTGGAGGCTGAAATTGTGCCGGAGGTACCATTCTCGGCTTGCGAGGCTCACTACGAGCACGCTCACGGTTGCGTTCGCGAATGCGAGAGTCCAACTTGATGCACAAGGAAATTAACTCTGATAATTGCTCAGGAATGTCACGGGTGGCTAGTTCATCTTTGATCCGATCAGAGAGTCCATGCCAGAAGGCTGACACCAGCGCTTGGTTATTCCATTGAATCTCTGCGGCTAACATCTGGAACTGGATGACATATTGACCCATGCTACGGGTACCTTGACGAAGTTGGATAAGATCTGCAGAAGCTGATGTTGTGCGACCTGGTTCATCAAAGATGCGTCTGAAGGTTGACACAAATTCGGTATAGTTATTCATAAGAGGGTCAGCACGTTCCCACAGAGGAGACACCCAACTCAAAGCTGATCCAGAGAGCAGTGATATAATGTAGGCAACCTTGGATCTTGGCATGGGGAAATTGTGTAATAACAACTCGAACTGGATTTCACATTGATTAAGAAATCCGCGACATTACTTGGGGCTGCCATCATATTTGCTGGGCACGGGCAGATGCAAGCGTGACACTGGAGTTGATGCAGCCAGTGAAGAAGAGCCCACTGCACTTGCAGGAGCAGGGGTGACTGGAACTGAAGAAACAAGAGCACTAGGCAGAGATTGTTGTAGTGTATCGAGACGGGAGGACATTTCTTGCAGAAACTGGAACATCTGCTGCTGCGCAGCCTCTTGACCATCCAAGCGGGAGACCAGATTTTGTAAGGCCCCTGACCCCACATTCTGACCACCATCCGAGTCCATTGTTCCTGGAATTACTGTCAGGTTCTGTTTAGTTTGTGTCCCCGGAGGGGGCGCTAGTGGGTCAGTGGAGGTAGGATGGAAGAAGTGAGGAGGCCGGATTGGATTCCTGCGCACGTGCGCAATGTTGTTTATTGAACAGTAGGTTTAGACAATATGGCAGCAGGAATACTTAATAACAACAGTAACAAATGGAATGGTGAATGTGCAGCGTGGAAGCTGAGAGTCTATGGCAAAGTCTGTATGGTAAGTTCAATCGATCAGGGGATCGATATGTCGGTATGGGAACCGAGGGTTGTTAGGCCGTGAAGCCAGCAGAGATGGTGATGGAAATAGCAAGCCTGGTAGCAATTGCAGGAGACAAGTGTAAAAGTTCTCAGTGCAGTTGGGAATAACACTGGCAGCTTGCAGGCTGATGGACAGGTGTAGATGATGAGATGCACCTGGAGGAGAGTCTCTACTGCAGAGGGCTGGAGCACACAGTAGTTGGTTAAGGTGTGAAGCTTGATCACAAATGCAAGGATCGCTGGTGCTTGTGGTTCCACGGAAGTACCGGAACAAACTGGAAGGCAAAGCAGGTAAACGGAGGAACTGGAGAACAGAGCCAGAGACACAGGTCATAGGAGTGACACGAAGTCCAGGACAAGGACTGACTCACCCTGCTGCTCCTGATATACCCCCCGGTCTGCAGGCATTGGTGGGAAGTGAATGAGGAGGAGCGGCCAAGCTCCGGATTGGCTGATGTGGTAGTCTGATGGAAACTGTCATGGCGGCGCCCATGCCGCAGCCCGGCGGGAACGCGGCATGCATGCACGCCCGCCGACAACAGGAGTGCTCCTAGGCCCAAGATGACGTTCGGCGACAAGGCGACCAGTGACAGCAAGACGTAGGGATCCCGGATGGGGACCGCACCGACGGACAGATGCAGCTGTGGTAAGTCTATTCCTGACAGGAATATTTGGTGGTGTGTTTTATTGTAGAATTGTTTTCCCAGTGAAGATATCTTGAGCTCTGCATACAAGCCAAATGTTACATAATGAGACCATAACGAACAATTTACAATGTTATTGAGCAACTAAGAAATCATCAACAACTGCTATTTACACCTGCCCCTGACTGCCTACAAATAAGCTTTCTCGGGCACACATGTTTATACCAATATGGTTTGGTATGCAATTGTACAAACCTTGGACCCACAGATATGTCCTCATACACTAGACATCTTTGCACCATATGGCACAAGGGGGGTAATTCCAAGTTGATTGCAGCAGGAATTCTGATAGCAATTGGGCAAAACCATTTGCACTGCAGGGGAGGCAGATATAACATGTGCAGAGAGAGTTAGATTTGGGTGGGGTGTATTCAAACTGAAATCTAAATTGCAGTGTAAAAATAAAGCAGCCAGTATTTACCCTGCACAGAAACGAAATAACCCACCCAAATCTAACTCTCTCTGCAAATTTTATATCTGCCCCCCCTGCAGTGCACATGGTTTTGCCCAATTGCTAACAAACTTGCTGCTGTGATCAACTCAGAATTACCCCCCTAAGTACAGTAGCACCGCTGGAATTATACAGCATAGGCAGCACCCCTGGAGAATTACACAGCACAGAAGTGACAGGCAAGAGCACCCCTGGAATTAAACGGCAGTGGGGCAGCACCCCTGGCATGATGTGGGGGGAAAAAGACATGCAAGATGGAATTGTCCTTGCCCCCCCCCACCCAAATCTAACTCTCTCTGCAAATGTTATATCTGCCCCCCCCCCCCTGCAGTGCACATGGTTTTGCCCAACTGCTAAAAAATTTCCTGCTGCGATCAACTTGGAATTACCCCCCAGATGCCTTACCTGACTGCAGAGTAGTGTACTGTATTTTACTTTACATTTTGCATCTTATGCTAGGTACACACCAGTGCCGTAACTAATTTTAGCGCTGTGTGCAAGAAACAGCATTGCCCCCCCCCCCCTCTTATTCAAAATTGGGACAGTGCACGCCGCAGGGGTGCAGAAAAAATATATGGGAGTGGCTTCGTGGGTAAGGGACGTGGCCACAAAATAATACCAATTCATATTACTCTGCACAGTAGTCTCCATTATTCAAATTGCGCTGCGTAGTAGCGCCACTTACACACATTACACAAGGTAGAGCCCCTATCATACATGACGACAGGTAGAGCCTCTGTCACACATTACATCAGGTAGAGCCTTCTCTTGCACATTATGGCATGTAGAGCCCCAGATACACTTTATGCCAGGTAGAGCCCACATTACTCCAGGTAAAACTCCTGAGACATATTATGCCAGGTAGAGCCCACATTATGCCATGTAGAAGGAGGGAGGTGTGTTCATCACTTACATTACACCACACAGGAGTACACATTTTACACCTGAACAGTCAGATGCAGGGTCTCACAAGTTTGATGTTCAACAAATGCTTAAAAGAAATTCATAACTGCTATCTGATGCTGTAGAGTGGGCATTTGGATCATGCTTTTTAATGTGGTTGGCAGCTAAGCTGCTACTTACATTTCTTCTGCTGAGCAACAGCTCCTGTACTCCAGTCCCTCCTCAGAAACTGCAGGAGATGGAAGGGGGTCGAGCATACTGGGAAGAGGAATCCTGAGGTATTGCAACCGGTGGAAGTAGCAGCTGTCCCCCCGATGGCTGTCATGCAAAGGGAGAAAGGGAGGGTGTGGGATTGCTGCAGCCAACCCTCACTCTTTCCGATGCAGCAATCTGATTGGGCAGATGCTGCTGCTGCTCCCACCCTGAGAGTGAGAGCTTGGGGCTGAGGGTGAGGGGGGCAGAGGGAGTGGGTGTTGGGAGCAGTGAGAGTGAGTGTAGGGAGCAGTGAGTGAGGGGAGCAGAGAGATTGGGTGTAGGGAGTAGTGAGGGTGAGATTAGGGAGCATATGATGGTGAGTGAGGGAGCAGTGAGGGTGACTGTAGGGAGCAGTGAGGGTGAGTGTAGGGAGCAGTGAGGAGGGTGGGTGAGTGAAGAGAGCAGAGAGAGTGGGTGTAGGGATCAGTGAGGGTGAGTGTAGGGAGCAGTGAGGGTGAGTGTAGGGAGCAGTGAGGGAGGGTGAGTGAGAGGAGCTTAGAGGGTGGATGTAGGAAGCAGTTAGAGTGGGTGTAGGGTGCAGTGAGGGTGAGTGAGGGGAGCAGAGAGAGCAGTTGTAGGGAGCAGTGAGGATGAGTGTAGGGAGTAGTGAGTGAGGAGAGCAGAGGGATTGGGTGTAGGGAGCTGTGAGGGTGAGTGTAGGGAGCAGTGAGGGTGGGTGGTTGAGTGAGGGGAGCAGAGAGAATGAATGTAGAGAGCATATAGGGAACAGTGAGGGACATCACCAGTGTGGAGCCGCTGAGCCAAGTGTGTGTTCCCACTGCCATTTGTAACCTCCCCCCACCTCCTTGACTCACCACACGCTGACTCGGTCTGCTCCTGCGCTGGATTCTTCCTCCGCATCCTACAGTCACATGTGCACCACTGCTGAGTTCATGGCAGACCTCCAGAGCTCTGCATGTTACACAGGCAAGCTGACTGCTGAGCTGCCTTAAAGAAACAGGCCAGCTGTGGGTGAGAGGGTGGCCGGCGGCAGACACACTGAAGCATCACAGGTGCTGTCCGCCATGGCCTGTTTGCACTAGATGCGGGAGGCAGAAGGCTGCGACAGCGGTGTGGGGAAAAAGTGTACAGGTTGTGCCTGCAGTGACTATGCGCTGTGGGCAGCGCACACTCGGCCCACATGTAGTTACAGCCCTGGTACACACTATGTGATGTGTTGGTCATTCAGTAATATTGAGATAATGGAGGGAATTCAATTGCCACAAAGGGTCCCATTTGCAGTTGGCGAATGCCTGATTCACACAAAAGTTCTCACTATCCTATAGGTATCTATACTTTTATGCAAGATCCCGCTGCTGTAAACTGTGGCAGTTGATACGCAGATTTGACCGGTGAATAAATTTGCCCTTAATTGAATTCACCCTGAAGGGTTAAACTGGTACAGCAGATGGATTTCATTAACAAGCCACACAGTACTGCAAAAATAATCTCTAGAAGAGCAGAAACAACTTTCCATCTTCCTTTATATACTGTATCTTTCAGCTATGGGCCATTTCACAAAAAAAGAGGACACATTTGGTAAAAATTTACATTTCTTAACTATTATTTTTCTGTGTCCCACAAATTAGGTCATAGATGGAGCAACATTAATGATAAATATCATGTTGGTATCTACATTATTAAGTAGAGAGAACATTTTGTAAAGTTAACAAAATTCTAAAGAAGAAAATGTTAATAAGGATGCAATTTAATGTTTGATTTTCCCTCATTGCAATTGGGAGTTCAACAATTTATCACTAAGTGGTGTTACTAGTAATAAATGGTGGTTGACCACATATGTTCACATGCAAGAGCAATCAGTGTCTGAAGCTGAATATTGAAGGTTAACATCACTATAAGTAACTTGTAATGTTAGTTACAAAACATGAATAAGTTTCCTTCAGCTTTGTAAGATGTGTAATTTTTAGATACTATAAGGTTTATTAGAATTCTGGATGTCTAACCAATACCTCAATGTCCATTGATGGCCATTAAATAAAATAGCTTATCTTATAAATAGTAACTAATGTTACATGTAAGTCAATATCATGTGCTAAATATATGTTATTAGCTAATACCCTGCCCTTTTGAAAACCTACTAGGAACAAAGCAAATCGAGTATGAAAATACAACGGGCTCTAGAAAATGAATTTTTAGTTATTTAAAAAAAAATGAAATAATGACATTTTAAAATATGCAAAAGGTGGAAACATTGGTAGGGTGATGATCATTTGAGGGACAGGGACCACTTTGGACTTTTTTGTGCTTTCATATTTTGTTTGTTTGCAAAGACATTGCAATTAATAGACGGAGGACCTCATACATGAAACATATGTTTTGTTGCATTTAACATATAAACCCCATGCTGTATGTGTAAGGTTTTGGCTCTGTGGTGTGAGCTGCCTGTGTGTCCCTCTAATTGGCTACCAGGATGACAGTGTTCTGTGGCAGATTGTGTGTTGGGGTTCATGCTGCAGTGTCAGTGACCGTTAGTGGAGGAGAAAGGGGCTTTACAGGAGTGAGTCATCACTCAGTATGTCATGACAATTATATAGTAAGTATGTCTTGATAATTATACAGTAGGATCATATTTTGGGTTCAGAACATGGTATTCCCTGGATTAAAGTAAGTAAACTGCTACATGATCATTACATTTGAGCAGAACACTAAAGGTCGACAGGGTGAAAAGGTTGATGTGACAATGGTTGACAGAAAACTAGTCGATAATTCTTTTTGGGACAATTATTTTATAGCGTCAAAGTTTTTTTTGAGCCAATTATTGTATAATGCATGGTACTGTATGTTACCACTATGCATACAAACACGCCCAATACCCAAGAAGTTAAATATAAGAGCCTTATTCAGTAGCAGTTGCTACTGTGATACAATCGCATCTGGCCAATTTTTCAGGCCAGTGCACATGTGCAGGGCTCAATCTGCACATGTGCAGCCCAGGAGATGTGAACGCATTGCACTGAGTGCTGGGCAAGCCCCCTCAATGATGAAAACGGGGGCATGGCTCGCAATTGCAACTCTCCCATGAGGCCACACCCCTTTTCCATAGGCCATGTCTCTTTTTTGGTCGCACTGCGGTGGACCCACACTAGGGGTCCTGCTTTTACAGTGGCTAATTTTGGGAGATATGGTATAATGTATATTCTTTGTGTAACAGTTCTATTATTCTATTATTATTAGATAGTAAAACATATGCCTATTTTGATAGTTATTAAGCATAAATATAACTGAAAATTTATGGTACATAATTTCACTATTTATACAAACTTATGTAGAACTATCACTATAGAAATGGGAAAAGTTGCCATTTACTTTATTTAACAAATTTATATAAAAAAAAGTTTAATACTGAGTTTTTTTAATCTTTCGTGACATGTACTGTAGTCCAAACCTTTAAAAATTATGTGAAAAACATTACTTCTCTAATTTACCAAGTAGAATTGAGCTTTTTCTTATTATACTATAAAGAGAACAATTTTTCCTGTATTATATTTTCTCTATGTATTGTTAGTTACATGTGTGTAACATTAGTTACAAGAATGTATATATAATAAATATTAAATACCGTTTAAACTTGTGGTGTTTCATTTAAATAAATAAACCAACATGATCATATTTAGTGCTGTACTAAAGAAAAAAATGGCATTTACATAAACTTTCTCTAAGGCGGTTGGACCCTTCACCACTGTCGCTGCTGTCATGGATCAGTGATCCCTCTGTGTACACTACAGTGGAAACCAGTACCTTTATATATTTATTAAATTGTATTTTACTTTGCCGTATCACTTTCACATTACTTATAGTTTAAACACTTAAAAAGTACTGCTGCCGAAAATAAGACTTTGGGCCTGATTCGTATTTGTAAGTAAAGCAAAAAGCAAGCACTGAAGGGGAGGCAGATGTAATGTTCAGAGATATTTGAGGTGAGATGTGTTCAAACTGAAATCTAAATTGCAGTGTAAAAATAAAGCTATCTAACATTTGTGGGCTACATGCAAAAGCAGCCAGTACTGTTATTTACCCTGCACAGAAAAAATATAAATGTGTTTGTTCCCCTTGTATGGCAACATGGTTTGTTCGAGACACAGATAGGGAAATTTACTAAGGTCCCAATTCCATTTGAATCCATTCAAGTTTTTTTTTTTTTTTAAGTGGCATCTCGGTAATTTACTAAACATTAAATTTGGCAGTGTTTGAGCCATTCGTAATTTTTTTCACGGCAGTCTACACAAAATCTGAATGAATAGACTATCGGTCAAATATGGTTGTTATTTCATACAACACGGTAATTTACCAAGGATTCGTATTTATGAATGCGGTCAGAAATACCATCAACTCAGCCGCAAAGAAATTTCAAATACAAATGCTTTTGGCTGGCGTGTTTAACATCTCTCACTACTGTCCAATTGCTAAGGTAAGTGTTATAATATCCATGTATTGTTTTGAAGATAGTGTTTAAGTTTTTTTGTGTTATTGTTAGGTTTTTTGGTTTGTTTTTTTTTTATTTCAAAGTTTTTTTAGGTTTTCACAACATATGTAAAATAGTACAAGAAATTGAAGATACAATCAGTAAGGTGGGGAAATGTCATATATATGACTGTATATAACAAAAAAATGCTTCTCGTTTGTAAAAATAATGCGGCAAAGGGTAAAGGAAAATGATAACATCCGTCATAGTATCACTGAGGAATAATACATTTAGACAGAGCTTAAAAGGTAAAATAGTCAAGCCTATAATCCGTAATGATATAAGATAAAATAACAGGTTACATATATCTTTAGCATCAACAATATATATAGTATAGTAAACATAGATAATTGTCATGATGACAATGATACAGGATATTATCTGATTAATGTTAGAAAACCTTATACCAAGCTAGGTGAGAGCGTCATGTATGGGGAGAAGCGGACAAGGGAGACAAAAGGGAAGGGGAGGTGGGGGGAGAGATCAGACAACAACCCTAGTAGTGAGAGTGTTTATGAAGGAAGGGTGCATTAAAAGGAAAACAGCTTAAGAAAAAATACAATTAAATAAGGTAAGGTAAAGGATGGGTTTTGGAGACAAATAGCGGATGGGATCTTGAGACATACATTTTCGAGTATCTATGTCATAAAATGCATATACAGATGTAAGTAGAGTTTCACCCCCAAAGCAGTATTAATAAGTGGCGAGCCTACCATGCACATATAATAAGATATGAGACTGTAATTTAGCATCAAGAGAAGATATATAAGTACCCCATTTATCAATAAATTTTGATATCCGATATCCTGGGTTAAGAGAAAGTGCCTTTTAGTCAAAATAAAGCAACTGTAATAGTCTTGTTTTTAATTCTTGGATAGTAGGGGCATTTCTCTTGACCCAGTAGGTCAAAATAATTTTTTTAGCTACAGTCAAAGTTATGGTTAAAAAGGGTATAACATGTTTCTGTTGTGGGGTTATTGACCATTGTGTAAAATTAATACAGAGGCAAGCTAGTGGGTTAAGATTGAGGTTAAGGCTCATAGTTGAATTGAGGAAAGATAGGACTTTACGCCAGAAACGGAGGATTTTGGAACAAGCCCAAAAGCAGTGAAAATATTTAGCATTTGTCATCCTGCATTTGGGGCACAATCCAGATTTTGATGAGTCCATATATTTCCTTTGTGCTGGTGCTATATATATCCTATGGATAGTTTTAAAGTGTACTTCTTGAACATGTGCAGATTGCAATATACACTTGGTTTTGGGGTAAGGTTGCAGTAATAGGTCGACTCCATCAATTTCAGGTATGTCTTTCCTCCAAGACTCCACCAAAGTTCCCATACCAATGTCATTTCGTGAAGAGAGGAGTATAGAAAGGATGTTTTACATTTACGGATTGGTAAAGAACGGAGAAAATTTGCAAGAGGTGGATTGACTATAGCAATCAACTGTTTATTTTGTAGGGAAGAGACAAAGTGACGTATTTGAAGGTAGAGATAGAAATGAGAATTAGGTATGGTGTATTACTCTACAATATATGCAAAAGATATAATGTGACCTCCTGGGTCAAATAACTTTGTTGCTAAATTTAATCCTTTCTCACACCATAGTTGAATCGCAGGGTTATTCAAAGAGGGCTGAAAGGACGGGTTTCCCCATACTGGAATAAACTGAGAAGTTGTATGATCGGATTTGAAAATCTTATGTGTTTTAATCCAACTGTCATAAGTGTCTCTGAAAAGTATATGTTGTAAAATGGATGAAGGGATAAGTTGTAGTGGAGAATGAAGAAGAGCACTTGGGGAAAACGGCTGGAAAATAGATTGTTCCAGAGTGAAGTCAATATATTCCGAGGTTTCTAGTAGCCAATCGGATATGTACCTAAATTGTGCTACTTTAGAGTATAGTAGAAAGTCTGGGATTCCCAAACCTCCTTTATTTTTGGGTTTAATTAGTTTTAGGAGAGACATTCTTGGTCTTTTATTTTGCCACAGAAAGGATAAGATGGCTTTGATAAGTTTAAGTACATCTTGTGAAGAAATGTTGCAAGGAAGCATTTGTATCGAGTAGTATATTTTAGGAAATATTATGCTTTTTACAACGGCAGTCCTGCCAAGCAAAGATAAAGGTAATTTATTCCATCTGTCTAGTTGAGAAAGAACTTTATTAGGCAAAGGTGTGAAGTTGGCCTTATAGATATGGAAGGGGTTCCTGGTAATTTGAATTCCTAGATATTTAATGTAGTTTATTTTGAAAGCAAATTGGCTTATTATTGGTAAGGATTGACTATCAATAGATAATGGAGTTATAGGCAAAATGTCAGATTTAGAAATATTAATTTTGTATCCAGAATTAGCACGATATGTCAATATGATATCAATGATTGCAGGAAGAGAGACCCCTGGGTTTGAACTAAAAAGAAGCATGCCATCAGCAAAAAGTTATATTTTTAGCTCCGAAGAGGCGATCGATATGCCTTTGAATAGTTCGGATGATCGGAGTGACATTGCCAGGGGTTCAATCGGCAGTGCAGACAGGAGGGGGGACAAGGGGCATCCTTGTCTCCTGCCTCTCTGTATAAGGAAAGGAGCAGACAAAAAGCCGTTACATGCTATCTATGATGATGAAGATCTGTATAAAGTCTGGATAAAGGATATGAATAAGGAGAGGAAACCGAAGCGTTCCATAGTAGAAAACAGATGCAGCCAGAGTATTAAATCGAAGGCTTTTTCTGCATCTACACTCAGTATGATTTTTTCATCAGACTCTGTATTCTCACTATGGAGTGCTTGTATTGCTGCCAAAACTTTACGTATATTTATGACAGAGTGTCTGCCCTTGATGAAACCTGTCTGGTCCTGATGAATAATGTGTGGTAAAATAGGATTCAACCTGTTAGCTAGAATTTTTGTAAGTAATTTGTAATCTGAGTTTAGTAAAGAAATCGGTCTATATGATCCTGGTAAATCTGGTTGTCTACCCGGTTTAGGGAGGACTTTAATTATAGCTGAATTAAAATAAAGAGGGGCATTGTGGGGGAAAGAATAGAATTAAAAACAAAGAGTAGGATAGGACATACTGTGTCGCTGAACATTTTATAAAAATCTCCACTAAATCCATCAGGACCAGGTGATTTAGCCTGTTTAAGGGCCTTGACCGCATTTTGGACTTCTGTTAAAGATATGGGCAGAGTCAACGATGGGAGAAATTCTCCAGGGACAGGAGTGCATGGAGATTTTGTCAGAGAAATCTGAGTAAGTGAAGGGGGGTGAGGGTTTGTATGTGGGTGAGATGTCCCTAAAGTTTGAGGTGCAGAGTACAGATCAGCATAGAACGTTCTCATAACATCAGTCAATTGTTTATTTGAAGTAGTATGAGAGCCGTCAGGTAATACTAATGGGTGGACTGCCATCATAGGTCTTGTACCATTCAGGATATTAGTAAGCAATTTGCTAGTCTTGTTACCAAATTGATGGTATTTAAAGTTAGACGCAAACTGGTATTTGTCAGTTAGAGATTGAAGAACTTCATCAAACTGAGTCTTCGTCAAAAGGTAATTTGCTGTATTCGCAGGGGTAGGATCAAGATTGTATGTGGAATAAGCATCAGTTATTAGTTGTTGTTTTAAAATATAGGAATCTGAATCTTTCTTTTTCAATTGAGACTCATAAGTCATGATAGACCCTCTTAAAACAGCTTTAGCCGTCATCCAGTAGAGGGCAGGGTTCGAAGCTAAAATTATTTTATTTTTGGCATGGTAGTCATCCCAGGAGTTATTGACATGGGAAATAAAATTTGGGGAGTTGTGTAGGTGAGCAGGGAATCTCCAAATTTTATGGTCAGATATTTCATGCTGTGTTTTAAAAGTCACCCATACAAGAGCATGATCCGAAATATTAATTGGTTCGATATCAGAATCTACAATTTGGGTAAATAGAGAATTAGATAAAGCTATATAGTCTATTCTGGAAAGGGTATGGTGTGCCGAGGATAAACAAGTATAGCTTCTATCAGTTGGGTAAGTTGCTCTCCATACTTCAATCACTTGGAGTAAGTGAAAGAGGGTGGGAATCCCTAGTTTAGGGAGTGATGGTGCATTTTTCTTAGTGTGAGATTTGTCTAGGTGTGTGTGAGATAAGGTTGAAATCTCCACATAAAATAATATTAGAAGAGGAGTGGGGAATTAAAATACGAAGTAAAGTTTTGAAGAAGGTTTTGGTATAAGAGTTAGGAACATACAGATTACATAGCATGTAGGATTTAGCATATAACTGAAAAGAAACCACTACATATCTATCGTTTGTATCTGACTGGACAGAAACCCCATCTATAGGCAAGGATTTGGACACTAACGCAACTACTTCTCTCGACTTCGTATTGTATGGGGTGGATGCAAGAACACGCCAATTCAGCATCTGTAGCTTATTAGTTTCAACAGGGGATAAATGAGTTTCCTGAATACAAGCTATATGTAGTTTAAGCTTAGTTAAATATGTGAGTGTCTTACGTCTCATCGTTGGAGTGTGGAATCCTCCCACATTGATGGAGCCGACCTTAATATTCGTCACCTTGGGAGCAGGGAATGGAGAGCATGAATGAGGATGTATGCGGTCAAGAAACCATAGGTAATCCTTAATAAGGGGAGAGAACAGGAATGGGTGGGGGGAGACACAAGGCAAAAACCAACGAAGCATGTACATTAAAATGAACTGTTGCATGATCAACATGCAGAGGAATTATTAAATTCCACTAAGAGTAACTACCGTACTGTGTGAAAAAATAGAAATGTAGGGATCACTGTTCAAACAAAACAGCTAGTAGACAGTCCTCGATCAGGACACGGCAAAGGCTCCATGGCCCATAACATACAATCAAACCCTTAACAGCATATATCAATAAGTGAACATAGGGGAAGTAAGGGGAGTGAGAAGTGGAAGGAAGCCAACATTCCACATCGTATTAACCAGAATATTGTGTCACGTACATCGCAGACATGTCAGAGCAATAAGCTAACATGCAAAGAGTAGCAGGTACTAGACCAAAATTGAACCAGGATTGAATATCCTCTATCTAAATCTTATACAGCATACAGAAAGACTTAATATTATAAAACAGTTAAAATAACAGTGATTTGAGAATAAAAACATACAAATAGAGACTGAGACCTAAAAGACAATTAAAGGCTAAAGGGATAAAGTCCACTTAAGTGTTTACAGTTGATGGGGAGTCAAAGATGTCATCATAGGTTGCTTGGGATCCTTCATCAAGGAATGCTTGGGCATCATTGGGAGACGTAAAGTCATAATGTTTATCATCTATGAAGATGCGGAGCCGAGCGGATACTGGAGAGCAAATCTCTGTTTTGCAGCTACTAAGGAGGAGCAGATTGGTGAGAACGCTTTTCGTGCCTTGGTAAGTTTTACAGAAAAGTCTTCAAATATACGAATCTGTGTACCTTCTCAAATCAAGGTATGTTCTCTGCGGGATGCTTTGTATATAGCAAGCTTTTGGAGGTAACTTAAACACTTAAATATAACCACACGTGGCCGTTTACCATGTGGTTTCAGAGTGGGTCCAATCCTGTGAACATCTACTTGTCCTGTTCTCAATATCATCTATCTTGTTCCAGAGATGATAATTATCTTTCTGGAGTCATGTAATCATGCTCTGTGCATCAGCTAAGTTGTGACAAACAGCTCCAACACGGCGTTCAGTGTCCCCTACCATGACCTGTTGTTGGTGTATATGCTGAGTGATCTCTGTTACTGTCTGTGCCAGCAGAGGGGTCATAGCATGTTTAATTGCATCCACAATATCTCCATACCTGGCCGGAGCATCAGGGGACTTGCGTACCTGAGGTAGGTCAGTATCTGGGGAGGGCGCCGCTGCTTTCTTAGAAGCCGGGAGAGGAAAGGCAGCGTCTTGTTCCGCCGCCATGTGCATCTCTGCATGGCGCTTCTCCAAGCGTCTCTGCTGTTGTGGCTTAGCGGCGGGCGGGGAGGACAGGAACTTGTCCATTTGCTGCCCCAGGAGCGGAGAGGTAAAAGTGCGGCGGTACTGGATCAGCTTATTTCTGTGGGCACACGGAGCGGAGCTGAGCGATCACGCTGCAGCTGCCATGAACCCGGAAGCGGAGGTCTATTGTTAGGTTTTTAATAGAGATGTGCGGCGGGCACTTTTCGTGTTTTGTGTTTTGGTTTTGGTTCTAAATCCCCACTCGTGTTTTGGTTTTTAGGTTGATTTTGCCAAAAACCACCCTTTTGGGTTTTGGTTTTGGATCTGGATGATTTTTTTAAAAAAAAACATAAAAACAGCTAAAATCACAGAATTTGGGGGTAATTTTGGTCCTACAGTATTATTAACCTCAATAACATTCATTTCCACCTATTTTCAGTCTATTCTGAATACCTCACACCTTACAATATTGTTTTTAGGCCAAAAGGTTGCACCAAGGTGGCTGAATGACTAAACTAAGTGACACAAGTGTGCGGCACTAACACCTGGCCCATCTAGGAGTGGCACTACAGTGTCAGACAGGATGGCACTTAAAAAAAAACTAGGCCCCAAAAAGCACATCATGCACAGAAGTAAAAGAGGTGCAATGAGGTAGCTGTATGACTAAGCTAAGCGACACAAGTGTGTGGCACAAACACCTGGCCCATCTAGGAGTGGCACTGCAGTAGCAGACAGGATGGCACTTAAAAAAACTAGGTCCCAAACAGCACCTAATACATAAAAAGAGCTAAAATCACAGATTTTTTGTTTGTTTTGTTCCTACAGTAATATTAACTTCAATAACATTAATTTCCACTAATTTCCAGTCTATTCTGAACACCTCACGCCTCACAAGAGCACATAATACAAAGAAAAAAAAGAGGTGCAAGATGGAATTGTCCTTTGGCCCTCCCACCCACCCTTTTGTTGTATAAACAGGACATGCACACTTTAACAAACCAATAATTTCAGCGACAGGGTCTGCCACATGACTGTGGCTGAAATGACTGGTTTGTTTGGGCCCCCACTAGAAAAGAAGCAATCAATCTCTCCTTGCACAAACTGGCTCTACAGTGGCAAGATGCTGACCTCATCCTCTGATTCCTCATCCTCCGATTCCTCAACCCTTTCAGTGTGTACATCCTCCTCCACACAGAGTATTAATTCATCAAGGTCTTCCAGAAGGAATTTACAATTCATTTTGATGAACATCATCTTCTCCACATTTTGTGGAAGTAACCTCCTACACCAATCGCTGACAAGGTTACCTGCTGCACTAAACACTCTTTCAGAGTACACACTGGAGGGGGTCAAATTAGGTAAAATAAAGCCAGTTTGTGCAAGGGCATCCATATTGCCTATGGATTATGTGAGTACGGTACGTCAAAACATTTGAGACCATTGAATGAAGGGGTGTGTACGGCTGACTTACTCACGTTGTTTGAAACTGGTGGTGAAAGATACCTTTATAGGAGTCACTCCTTTTTAACAAGTGTGAGTCTTGGTACGCAGAATATTTCACACCTTCTTGTTCGCACATGGGTGTCACCATATATACACCATATTATTTTCATTTGGTTTGTTCTGAGGTACATCCATCATTGGAAGGAATCATATGAACTGATGATGAAGGATTGATACATCATTGACAAGAAATGTGGTGACCTGTAAGAAGATACTGCTTCCACAAAAGGTTTCACATGGGACATATATGTTGATACAGGACTGAGCGCTCAGCTTGTAACAAACAGCGGCAAGATTAATCTTTCTATGTGTAATGGAGAGAGATAAAAGCTCCTCCCTAAGTTCCTGGATGCCAAATCACCGTCCTTAGTATCTCTGTGCAGTATGTTTTATTAGGGTACTATTTAGCTGTTCATGCTAATTAGTACTCTAATAGAACATACTGTACAGAGATACTAAGGATGGTGATTTGTCATCCAGGAATTTAGGGGGAGCTTTTATCACTTTCTGCTATACTTAGAAAGATTACAATGGAGAGAGATAAAAGCTCCTCCCTAAGTTCCTGGATGCCAAATCACCATCCTTAGTATCTCTGTACAGTATGTTCTATTAGTGTACTAATTAGCACAATAAGCTTATAACGTACAACACAGATTCTCACAACACAGAGTATCTAACGCCGACGATCTACAGTACTGTGATGCTCAAACAGTTAGTTGCGTCAGAATACACTAATTTATATTTACTGGTAAGTCTATAGGTGCTTATAACTGCTGTGTATTTTAGATAGCGAATGAGTCTCTCCTGCAGATTTACCCCGTGAAACCTGTGTGCACCCTTCCTTTGAATGTTTTACAATGGACTATACAGAAAATGAAAAAATAATAATAAAGTGAATGTCATGGGAACACACAAAAAAAAAGATTGGCACTTTGGGAATCGAACCCGGGACTCTCAGCGTGGCAGATGAGAGCCTTCATCGCTAGCCCACAACACTGCATGGAAGATTCACAAGTTCATGTGTAAAAGTACTGCAAAGAGCAATTCCTTTCCATTGGTGTTCATTTATGCCGTTAGGGGACTCGGACGCTCATTTTGTGCACTGTACATATTGTAAAGTCAATGAGCTACATTATTCCTTTCACACATTAGTTACGTCTGCATATAGAAGTGTTCACACATTAGTTGCGTCTGCATACACAAGTGTTTTAACATGTTCATTTGCATCTGAATAAACTATTTTTTTTAATTCTGTCTGTCTGACCATTGGTCACCATCTGTGTGTACACTATGCAGTACAGGACTGTATATTAACATTACAGTCATCACTGACCATTTGCCAGAGCTGGTACTGTAGATCAATCCGCCGCTATTCAAACTAAATTACTGGATTAGTGAAGCATTAGCCACCCAGTGGTGGAGATGTGTATTGCATGCTGAGTATCTAGTCGCGCCTCAACGCGCCTGTCTGTGATTAAACTCAGCAACCTAAGCTATCACCTAGGCGTGACTAAACCTCCGTCTAGGCGCAGAAACAGTCAAGATAACGAAGTACCCATCTGTACCTCTACACAACACAGGGCAAACCTTGTGAAAATGATTTGAATTAAATATTAATAATCCCTTTATTTGGAGTGAATAATATACAGCACAGGACAGCACCACTGAAGTTATATGGCAGCACCACTGGACTGGACTTATACGGAAATACTTGGATTTATATGGAATTATACCGCAGGATCACTGGAATTATATTGCAGGATCAGTGTATTTATACGCCAGTATCACTGGACTGGACTTATACGCCAGTACCATTGTAATTATATGGCAGGATCACTGGAATTATACAGCAGTACCGCTGGACATATACGGCAGTATCACTGGACATATACGGCAGTATCACCGGACATATACGGCAGCATCACTGGACATATACGGCAGTATCACTGGACTGGACTTATACCCCAGTACCACTGTAATAATATGGCAGGATCACTGGACTTATATGGCTGGATCACTGGATTTATATGGCAGGATCACTGGATTTTTATGGCAGGATCACTGTAATTATATTGCAGGATCACTGGAATTATACGGCAGGATCACTCAATTTATATGGCAGTACTGCTGGACATATATGGTGGTATCACTGGACATATATAGCAGTATCACTGGACATATACGACAGTATCACTGGACTTATACAGCAGCACAGGGACACCACCACTGGACTGATGCAGGGCAACACAGCACCACTGCTATGGACTGGACTTATACAGCAGCACTGGACATATGGCAGCAGAGGACACCACCACTGTGACTGGACTGATGCAGCACAACACACCACCACTGGACTGATGCAGCACAACACACCACCACTGGACTGATGCAGCACAACACACCCCCACTGGACTGTACTTATATAGCAGCACTGTACATATGGCAGCAGAGGACACAACGACTGTGACTGGACAGATGCAGCACAAGACATGGACACTGAGGATGGAGACACATCCTCTCTCTACACTCTCCAATGCCGGAGTGAAAATGGCGGTGACACACGGCTATTTATATGGAATCCAAATCCCGCGAGAATCCAACAGCGGGATGATGACATTTTGCCTCGTTCTGGTTTCCGAGTCAGGCAGGAAAACCCAAGACTGACTCGGATCCGGGCTCGTGATGTGAAGTCCGGTCGGGTTCGGTTCTCTGAGAACCGAACCCGCTCATCTCTAGTTTTTTACAACATAACACATTTTTTCTGTATGCATTATACATTTAAATATAAACTAAATGCAAGTTAATTTTGAATGTGGAATTGTGTTAGCTTTGTGTATGTTTGCCCATGCTTTCACATCTCCCTAAGGTAATTGTTATAAATGGAATAAACTGTTATTAAGGACATTCAGATAGAAAGTTTAAGCCTTTTTACACCCTTAGCGCAATTCACAAAATAACGTCCCTTCTTATCTTTTTGGATGTCAAGCTTCCTCCTCGTTCTTCTTCTGGGGAGGAGACTCTGATCCGTGTATTCCAACACGATATGAAAGAAAAAGACAACCACCAATGTGCAGGATCTTCTTTCACAAATAGTCTCTATATATAGTGTCTCTATAGTGAGGTACAAGCTTCAGCATACCAGACACTCGTTTGGACAAATAGCAATATGTGATTTAAAAATCTTTCATCTTCCGTTTCTTTAATATTCGTGTAGTATAGTGATTTGAAGTGAAGGATAGTCCAATCTGGAACGTACCCAAAACTCACACATTAAGTGTAGACCATAAACACATCTAGGTATCTTTGGGGTATATTGCGTACCCGAACTCACAGTGTGCGACGTAGAATCACTCGTGTAAAGGTATCTTTTTAACAGGGATAATTCAATATTCCTTTTCTCTCTCGGAGATCTCGTGTGCTCAGTGTAGATATAAGAAGAAAAAGAGAAAGCAATTTTCGTGCAGAGTGTTTTTGATAAAAGTGAAAATTTAAAATGCTCAAAGGGTAAATCCTTCACCACTTTACTTTATATGTAAACTCCACCCAAAATAGGGGGGAAGGGAAATTAGTAAATCTAACGACCCATACAAGGGAGACCACTGGAATGCGTACCCAGCACTCACACAGCCAGTGCTGGTTCTAAACGTATCTAGGTATCTTTGGGATCAATTCATATGGCGTACCCGAACTCACAGTGTGGAGCGTGTGGTAGTTTGTATAAAGGTATCTTTAAGGGCCCAGTGCTGCTCTTCCAGTAGGTCTTCAACCATTCATGGATTCGCTCGAGCAGGAAAGTAAGATAAAACAGAAAGAAGATACTGTGTAGTACGTTCTAAAAGGAATGAATTTAATGGTATCGCTCAAACTATAGCGTACCTCACTCACACTTCACAAGAGTATTATATACACATCAAGGTATCTTTAAACATTTCTCATATCGATTAGGTGCATTCAAACCAGGGATGGGTGCTCAAGAGAGAAGCTGATCATGGGGAAGTGCGTACCGAACACTCACAAAGGAAATGAGGGAATCAAGTATATCAAGGTTTCTTTAACACATGAAAGACTCTTCAAGCAGTCCGTACCCCAACTCACACTCTGTGGTGTAGTGCTGCTCCTATCAAGGTATCTTTCTCAGATGGTCAAAAAAATGCCCCCTTCTCCAATAATTTTCTTCTGACGCAACATATGTCCACCATTTGTTCCATAAAAACCAGTCATTTATTTAAACAGAATGAAAAAGTCCAAATTCCAAAAAAGGACAAGATATCCCAATAAAAACAGAGCAATAAAAAATAAAAAAGATTAAAAAACAGTTTTCCAGCTAAAATAGCTAATGGCTACTCACACTCCTGAGGCAGTATCAACGCGTTTCGGTCATGTGACCTTTATCAAGATAGTGTGGAGTGTGCAGGAGCCCAAATATTTAAACAATGAGTAGCCAATGAAATCACTACAGGAAGTGACGTCATGTAATTAGTGCAATTATGTCTGAAAATATGCATTTCTACATAAAAACATCCTAATGAATCATAAATTCTGTTCACTTATGTATAAATAATGTCCATCCTTTTATAACATATCTTTAAACAGCATAAAATCGTTTCAAATTCATATTGGCAACATAACTGTATCTCCCGGAAGTGCCCAGCCGCTATGTATCCTGGGAAATGTAGTCCGTTTTTTTAAATTTGCATTCGAGGGTCAAAACTCTGTAAATGGAGGTAGTAATGTACGTTTTCTTATAACTAGCCGTCCACGTTGATGTAAAGTGCATTACTTTGTGTTCCTCATCGTTTAAATTCTTTTACTTTTCATCATTAGTTCCGTGACCGGAAGTGACGTTACGCTACTTCATAGCCGGAAGTGTTCTTTTACCGGCGTTTGTGGGAAGAGAAGTTCTCTGGTGTTCATTGTAGTTCCATGGACCGGAAATGATGTCTTGTGTCCACGGAAATGACGCTCTCCATTTCTAATATGGGAAATGTAGTTCATTTATTCGCGGAGCACGTGATTCGAAAGTCACATGTTAGAAGTGATCAAATCAGAATGTGTCACTCTTGTAGTTCTGAACGTGGTGCATCACGGAATTTGTAGTGAATTTATATCACATTCTACAACCAAAAACAAAGCATCAGTATAGTAAACATATTATCACTTCAATAGTTGTATTGTTATATGATGATTTTCTTAATCAGGATGAATATGGCTTTTACATCCACTGTCTAGTAATATGGACTGACTCAAAGAAACCATTTGAGTTCGAAATCGCAGTTTAGTCCATTTGGACTTAGAGTATTATAATCAAAAATGCAATTCATCTCCATTTTTGCTAAGCTGCTGGCCACATCTTTATTTCTTAATGAATTTTGAACATGTCTCAGACCATAGAACCCTGTGATTCCCGAGATTTGAGAATCATGCTTATTTTTGAAGTGAAGGGACAGGGAATGTGTCTCAAGTCCATTTTTTACATTTCTAATGTGTTCACCTATTCGCACCTTGAGAGGTCTTGATGTCCTCCCAATGTAGAATAGGTTACACTTACATCTTACGGCATATATAACGTTTTTCGTATCGCACGTAATAAAGTGTCTTATCTCCACCTCTATATTATTGATGGAGACTTTCTTGATGTTACTGCTCCCATCACTTTTCACATTTCTACATCCAATACACCCACCACATCTAAAGAAACCGCGTGAAGTGATCCTTGTCAGTGGTACAGATGGTTTTAGGGCGCTAGAGACTAATTTGGTCTTAATATTTGGAGCTCTCCGATAGATATGTACAGGATTTTTTGGTATAAGTGTACCAATCACCGGGTCTTTCTTCAGAAGTCCCCAGTGCTTTTTTAATACCCGTTCAATGCACTTGTGTTGCACATTGTATTCTGTAACAAAAGCCCATTCAAATTTCTCATTTTTCTTTTTGGGTCTATTCATTTTTGATAATAAATCCCTTCGTTCTAGCATATCACTGTTTCCTATCGCCTGGTTCACTTTCTCTGTATTATAACCACATGCCTTAAACTTCTTAGACATCTCTACTGCCTGTGTTTGAAAAACTTCCTCTTTACTACAATTCCTTTTGAGCCTAGTAAATTGGCTTATTGGGATGGAATTTAGCCAGTTCTCGTGGTGACAGCTATTCGCCCTAATGTAAGTCCCACAGTCTGTTGGCTTGGAAAACGTTTTAGTATGGATGTTTCCTTCTTCTACATAGACTGTGATGTCCAAAAAATCAATGGTCTGTTTATCACTGACAAAAGTGAGTTTGATATTCCTATCATTGGTATTTAGACGAGTACATAGATTTTTTAGGGAATTTTCATCCCCTCTCCAAATCAAAAAAATATCATCTATATAGCGGGCATATGACACCAGGCTCGCCCCGAGCTCCTGGGCGGACCAGATATTTTCCGCCTCCCACATCCCCATAAAGAGGTTTGCGTAACTAGGGGCGAACCTGGTGCCCATAGCCGTGCCCGTCTTCTGCATGAAGAACTGTTCTTTGAACAGAAAGAAATTATTTTCAAGGATGAACTGTATTCCATCAATAATTAAGCTTTTCATGTCGACTGACATATCTGTGTGATTAAGGAAATACTGGACTGCATCCAGCCCCTGTTTATGGTCAATTATTGTGTACAGAGAGCTGACATCAGCAGTTACTAGCCAATCTCCTTCTTCCCATTTGGCTGTTTCTAACATTTGGAGAAAGTCTTTGGTGTCCCTCAAGTGTGATTTATTGGTCAATACCATGGGCTGTAAAACAAAATCTATAAACTGTGAGAGATTGGCTGTGATTGACTCTACTCCCGATATTATTGGCCTTCCAGGGGGATCAGTAAGGCTTTTGTGCACTTTAGGAAGTATGTACATAACAGGAACTATTGGGTTTTCCGTGATAATGAATTTGGCTTCCTTTTCACTAATGGTGCCTTTCTTCTCATACTTCTCTATCAAAGTTTTTAATTTGGACATTATAGGTTCAGTGGGATTGTTTCTTATCTTCCTGTAAGTAATGGGGTCATTCAATTGTCTTAAAACTTCATTCTCATATTTTTCCTGGTCCATTACCACTACACCCCCGCCTTTATCGGCGGGTTTTATTATAATGGTTTCATTCTTTTTTAGGTCCACCAGAGCTCTTCTCTCTTTCATCCTTGAAAATAATTTCTTTCTGTTCAAAGAACAGTTCTTCATGCAGAAGACGGGCACGGCTATGGGCACCAGGTTCGCCCCTAGTTACGCAAACCTCTTTATGGGGATGTGGGAGGCGGAAAATATCTGGTCCGCCCAGGAGCTCGGGGCGAGCCTGGTGTCATATGCCCGCTATATAGATGATATTTTTTTGATTTGGAGAGGGGATGAAAATTCCCTAAAAAATCTATGTACTCGTCTAAATACCAATGATAGGAATATCAAACTCACTTTTGTCAGTGATAAACAGACCATTGATTTTTTGGACATCACAGTCTATGTAGAAGAAGGAAACATCCATACTAAAACGTTTTCCAAGCCAACAGACTGTGGGACTTACATTAGGGCGAATAGCTGTCACCACGAGAACTGGCTAAATTCCATCCCAATAAGCCAATTTACTAGGCTCAAAAGGAATTGTAGTAAAGAGGAAGTTTTTCAAACACAGGCAGTAGAGATGTCTAAGAAGTTTAAGGCATGTGGTTATAATACAGAGAAAGTGAACCAGGCGATAGGAAACAGTGATATGCTAGAACGAAGGGATTTATTATCAAAAATGAATAGACCCAAAAAGAAAAATGAGAAATTTGAATGGGCTTTTGTTACAGAATACAATGTGCAACACAAGTGCATTGAACGGGTATTAAAAAAGCACTGGGGACTTCTGAAGAAAGACCCGGTGATTGGTACACTTATACCAAAAAATCCTGTACATATCTATCGGAGAGCTCCAAATATTAAGACCAAATTAGTCTCTAGCGCCCTAAAACCATCTGTACCACTGACAAGGATCACTTCACGCGGTTTCTTTAGATGTGGTGGGTGTATTGGATGTAGAAATGTGAAAAGTGATGGGAGCAGTAACATCAAGAAAGTCTCCATCAATAATATAGAGGTGGAGATAAGACACTTTATTACGTGCGATACGAAAAACGTTATATATGCCGTAAGATGTAAGTGTAACCTATTCTACATTGGGAGGACATCAAGACCTCTCAAGGTGCGAATAGGTGAACACATTAGAAATGTAAAAAATGGACTTGAGACACATTCCCTGTCCCTTCACTTCAAAAATAAGCATGATTCTCAAATCTCGGGAATCACAGGGTTCTATGGTCTGAGACATGTTCAAAATTCATTAAGAAATAAAGATGTGGCCAGCAGCTTAGCAAAAATGGAGATGAATTGCATTTTTGATTATAATACTCTAAGTCCAAATGGACTAAACTGCGATTTCGAACTCAAATGGTTTCTTTGAGTCAGTCCATATTACTAGACAGTGGATGTAAAAGCCATATTCATCCTGATTAAGAAAATCATCATATAACAATACAACTATTGAAGTGATAATATGTTTACTATACTGATGCTTTGTTTTTGGTTGTAGAATGTGATATAAATTCACTACAAATTCCGTGATGCACCACGTTCAGAACTACAAGAGTGACACATTCTGATTTGATCACTTCTAACATGTGACTTTCGAATCACGTGCTCCGCGAATAAATGAACTACATTTCCCATATTAGAAATGGAGAGCGTCATTTCCGTGGACACAAGACATCATTTCCGGTCCATGGAACTACAATGAACACCAGAGAACTTCTCTTCCCACAAACGCCGGTAAAAGAACACTTCCGGCTATGAAGTAGCGTAACGTCACTTCCGGTCACGGAACTAATGATGAAAAGTAAAAGAATTTAAACGATGAGGAACACAAAGTAATGCACTTTACATCAACGTGGATGGCTAGTTATAAGAAAACGTACATTACTACCTCCATTTACAGAGTTTTGACCCTCGAATGCAAATTTAAAAAAACGGACTACATTTCCCAGGATACATAGCGGCTGGGCACTTCCGGGAGATACAGTTATGTTGCCAATATGAATTTGAAACGATTTTATGCTGTTTAAAGATATGTTATAAAAGGATGGACATTATTTATACATAAGTGAACAGAATTTATGATTCATTAGGATGTTTTTATGTAGAAATGCATATTTTCAGACATAATTGCACTAATTACATGACGTCACTTCCTGTAGTGATTTCATTGGCTACTCATTGTTTAAATATTTGGGCTCCTGCACACTCCACACTATCTTGATAAAGGTCACATGACCGAAACGCGTTGATACTGCCTCAGGAGTGTGAGTAGCCATTAGCTATTTTAGCTGGAAAACTGTTTTTTAATCTTTTTTATTTTTTATTTTTTATTGCTCTGTTTTTATTGGGATATCTTGTCCTTTTTTGGAATTTGGACTTTTTCATTCTGTTTAAATAAATTACTGGTTTTTATGGAACAAATGGTGGACATATGTTGCGTCAGAAGAAAATTATTGGAGAAGGGGGCATTTTTTTGACCATCTGAGAAAGATACCTTGATAGGAGCAGCACTACACCACAGAGTGTGAGTTGGGGTACGGACTGCTTGAAGAGTCTTTCATGTGTTAAAGAAACCTTGATATACTTGATTCCCTCATTTCCTTTGTGAGTGTTCGGTACGCACTTCCCCATGATCAGCTTCTCTCTTGAGCACCCATCCCTGGTTTGAATGCACCTAATCGATATGAGAAATGTTTAAAGATACCTTGATGTGTATATAATACTCTTGTGAAGTGTGAGTGAGGTACGCTATAGTTTGAGCGATACCATTAAATTCATTCCTTTTAGAACGTACTACACAGTATCTTCTTTCTGTTTTATCTTACTTTCCTGCTCGAGCGAATCCATGAATGGTTGAAGACCTACTGGAAGAGCAGCACTGGGCCCTTAAAGATACCTTTATACAAACTACCACACGCTCCACACTGTGAGTTCGGGTACGCCATATGAATTGATCCCAAAGATACCTAGATACGTTTAGAACCAGCACTGGCTGTGTGAGTGCTGGGTACGCATTCCAGTGGTCTCCCTTGTATGGGTCGTTAGATTTACTAATTTCCCTTCCCCCCTATTTTGGGTGGAGTTTACATATAAAGTAAAGTGGTGAAGGATTTACCCTTTGAGCATTTTAAATTTTCACTTTTATCAAAAACACTCTGCACGAAAATTGCTTTCTCTTTTTCTTCTTATATCTACACTGAGCACACGAGATCTCCGAGAGAGAAAAGGAATATTGAATTATCCCTGTTAAAAAGATACCTTTACACGAGTGATTCTACGTCGCACACTGTGAGTTCGGGTACGCAATATACCCCAAAGATACCTAGATGTGTTTATGGTCTACACTTAATGTGTGAGTTTTGGGTACGTTCCAGATTGGACTATCCTTCACTTCAAATCACTATACTACACGAATATTAAAGAAACGGAAGATGAAAGATTTTTAAATCACATATTGCTATTTGTCCAAACGAGTGTTTGGTATGCTGAAGCTTGTACCTCACTATAGAGACACTATATATAGAGACTATTTGTGAAAGAAGATCCTGCACATTGGTGGTTGTCTTTTTCTTTCATATCGTGTTGGAATACACGGATCAGAGTCTCCTCCCCAGAAGAAGAACGAGGAGGAAGCTTGACATCCAAAAAGATAAGAAGGGACGTTATTTTGTGAATTGCGCTAAGGGTGTAAAAAGGCTTAAACTTTCTATCTGAATATCTCTTACTTTAAATGTGGTGACATTTATCTAGGCCTTTTAACGCCTTGGCTGCATCTGCGCCCATTTGTGTCTACTCTCCAAACCTAACCAATCTTGTTATTAAGGACACTCTTTTCTATATCAATACTTAACCACTGCTGCATGTGTGAACTATGTTGCTTGAATGTCACCATACATATTATATACTTAAACAACTGTACTCTAATTACCCTAGAAATAATTGACAGATAACATTTTTTGGGGTTTTAGTTTTGAATACGTTAATTATTAACATTTGTTTCCAAATAATAAACCATGGTCTTAATTTTGTCAAGAACATGTATAATGCTACTTGCATACATTTACCAATGTCCTTTTGAAACACATGATTAAGATCAATTATTTTGCATTTTGTCCTCTGGATCTGGATGGGCCTTTCCCACTTGTGTCTGGTCGTGTTCAGCCAGAACGCCTTGGTGGTGAGGTAACTGGTGACACTAAGGGGGTTGTGGCTCTTAAAATGGAACTTGTTTGCTCAGATTGATGACTGAGATGCTGGGTTAGGGTAGTTAAGAGTGACATTCAAGTCTCTAGTTGCTGTCATGTGGGTTTCCATTATTTGGACCATGCTCTCTTGTGTGTTTTGTGTTCCATTTAATATCTGCAGGAATTATTTATGGAGCCTGTGATTCTCATCCATGATTCATTGGTATGTGTCTAGCATCCTATTATTGTCTGTCCTCATTAATTCCAGGGAGTTGGCCATTTTGGTGAGTTCTGTGGTTTGTCTGTTATTGCTTCTGCATAATCTTGGGATGTGATGGGCCAGACTAGCAATAACTTGGGTTTGCCTATGCATGCAATATAAGTTATTGGCTGGGTGGACCAGCTGTCCCAAAAAGCCTGTTCCTGAGACTGTGGTAGGGCTTATGTCTTGTTGTGGTGTCCTTTGAGTGGGCGGCGTAGACACATGTGTAGTTGTTGGTTCAGGCGGTGGTATTGTTTTGAGATTTAAAATGAATGTATTTTCATTGTCAGGTTCCTGCACTTGGCCTGGCTGAATTAGGTGAAGAATGGGTTCCCCTGAAATGAGACACCAGTTGTGTGTAAGTACTGTATAAGCTAATTAACTAATGAAGAATATCCTATGTGTTATGTTTCCTAGGGCTACAAATGCTAAGCTACTTTAATTATTAATTAGTGGATGTTGAACTTATCCACATTTTGTATATTTGTTGTTTTGTTTGTGTCAATAATAAGCAAAATTATATTTATATTTTGTTTGCTGGCTATAATCAACATATGTCCATCAATTATTTTAGTTTAAGTAATTGAAGACCATAATGATAAGTTTGTTAATGTGTGCATTATTTACATCACCACTTTGTTACTAAGCTGCTGCCTTAACTGGGGTGTTGCACATAGCAACCAATCATATTCCAAGATGTTTAGCGTATAAGGTGTAACATAAATGATAAGTAGAATCTGATTGGTTGCTACGGGCAACATTTCATCTTAAATAGAAATTCCATCTTTGAAAATTTAGCTCAATGTTTGACTTGTGGTAAAGTGTATGTGTGTGTGTGTGTGTGTGTGTGTGTGTGTGTGTGTGTGTGTGTGTGTGTGTGTAAGTATGTGTCATTTCTGTTTGTTGTTTTTTTCTCACAAGGCAGGTGTGACGAATGTGGTGACAAAGGTTGCTGGCTGTCGAGGAGTTGCATTAGTGGGATGGCTGATACCTCCTACATGCGTCGATGTGAGGATGTAATGTGTACTGGCCATGAAGACACACCCAGACTGCGTTTCCATGGTGGCAACACATGTGTAGATGGACCTAAAGAAAACCAAATTTAATATTGTATCCAAATTGATGTAAAAACCTACCCAATGCTAATGTACTTACCAGCATCATCAGCATCCTCAGCATCAGTAGGAGTGGAGACTGCAAATGTATATGAAACATTTAATTTTAAACCAAACAATTCAATCAACATACATATGTTGCTATTCATGAATTTAAAACTCATATTTATCAAAATTTTAAAATAATGTATGTTTAAAAAATACATTATCAAAAAACTTTGCATACTTTCTAAAAAACTATAACACATAAAGTGACTAACCATCCATAAAAAAAAAAAAAACCACTTCTCTTTCATTTGGAAAACATACAATGCAGATGAAAACACAGTATGGTAGGAATTATTTTTATATCAATTAATATACCCCCCCCCAATACCCCCCCCCCAAAAAAAAAATGGTGTGCATGATTCTACCACAAAATCCATGAAAAATAATAATTCACACTCTCACTACATACATAAAAAATACAATTCACAAAAAAGCCCTTTGCAACATACTGTACATTTCAGTGTTGTCAGCATACACAATGAGAACATGTCTTTTGAAAAACCATGCTTCATTATGTCTGACCAATACATTAAAAAAAAAACCAGTACAAAGCATACTAAAAACTATTTTAAAATTAGTGCATCTTAAAAATGAATAATTAAAAAAAACAACTTACCAGCCTGCTTGGGCCAATCTGAGTCCCGGACATAAGCCCCCCTCACTACTTACGGAGGAATCAGATTCTGCAGAGGCTCCTCATAGTCTAAATAAGAGGCCACAAAAAAAATCACACCTCCTGTTTGGCATGCAGACTTGGCCTCCTTGGCCATTTTGGCTTTCACACGCCGCTTTATATCGTAGAACCTCTTTCTACAGGTCTCCTCGGTTCATCTCACCAAGCCCGCACTATTAACAGCATCAACCACCTTCTTCCAGATGCCTGTTTTCTTATGGGAGGATACCTTAGCAGCCTCTGGGCCAAAAAGCTGCCGATGGTACCTCATAATCACCTGCACCACAGCCATATTTTCATCAAAAGTGAACTTAACATTGTACCCTATCTTGGTCCTGGTGTGTGACTGCATAGCCACATCACTCTCACTAGAGGACTCCGGTGCATTCTCTGCCACCTCCTCCACCTCACCTTCCTCACTAACCTCCTCTGCTTCACCCCCTTCACTAACCTCCTCCAGCTCACCTCCCTCACTAACCTCCTCCACCTCATTAACCTCTGCATGTGACATACTTAGGACAAACAACACAGAACACTATAAAATAAATACAAACAAAACACACTCCTCCTCTACCTCTACACACCACACACACACACACACACACACACACACACACAAACACTGACTAGAGACTAAATAAAAAACACTGACAGAAAATATGAAAAACTAATAACTAACAATACAACAATAAAGACAAGACAACTTTCAAACACAATACAGCAATTAGAATTCATAAGATATACAAGCATTTCACTCAGCAACTCCTCAGACCACTATCTCTCACCTCTCCACTAACTAAACCCATGAGATGCGGATGGTTTGGGGCATATTTATATGGTGCTTTGACACTCCAGCGTATTCTACACAACCAATCATGCATCACCTTCAAAATCGAAAGTAAATGTAAAAACGCTGCTGCATTGACCACAAAACACTGCTGCACTTGAAGATTAAGAAACATGCATCCAAATATCCATTTTCGTCCGAACACAAACACATATGGACGGAAAACATACACCAGAAATACGAATGACATTGACATCAGAAAATATGTCTGTGACAAATACAGTAGTTTAGTAAATTACAGATTACAAAAACAAAAAGTTGCAATTTTGCACGCCCGATGTCAGTCTACTTCTATTTCGGCTGAAATCGACCAAAATATGAATCTTAGTAAATATACACCAAAAGTTACTTGATTTTTTTCTGCTTTACTTCCAAGAATCAGGCCCTTAGTTATTTCAGTATACTCATTTTATTAATTACACCACATCCATGTCAGGTACAGTACAGTATATCCTAGGTAACTAACTCAAGGTTCCTTTAGAATGAAGAGAAACATTTGAATCTTCTGGAGCATATTTTCAGAAAATGGCCTGAAAATTTTGCTTTCAGACCCATCGATTATTAAACCCCTGTACTCATCAGTGTCTAGGAAATCTCTTAAATCAAGTAAAAATGATTCATAAACAAATTATTATTTTAAACTCATTTACAAAGACTAGATAGGACTGATTGTAATATCAGGGTTAAATTATGTCAGATTTTTACTACCTGGCAGATGAGCTACAATGAACAGTGCTGTACAAACACATACAGATAGCATTTCACAATATGTGAATCATCTCCCACTAGTGTACATACTGTTTCCAGCACATTCAGCACTGTAGCAAAGGTACAATAACACCTGCTACATATATCTGTAGTGATTTCTGTCAATGAAAAAAATCCAATTTTAAATAATAAAAAAAATGGGTTTGGTAAATACAGGTTGAGTATCCCATATCCAAATATTCCGAAATACGGAATATTCCGAATTACGGAATTTTTTTAGTGAGAGTGAGATAGTGAAACCTTTGTTTTCTGTAGGCTCAATGTCCATAAACTTTGTTTAATACACAAAGCTATTAAAAATATTGTATTAAATGACCTTCAGGCTGTGTGTACAAGGTGTATATGAAACATAAATGAATTGTGTGAATGTAGACACACTTAGTTTAATGCACAAAGTTATTAAAAATATTGGCTAAAATGACCTTCAGGCTGTGTGTATAAGGTGTATATGTAACATAAATGCATTCTGTGCTTAGATTTAGGTCCCATCACCATGATATCTCATTATGGTATGCAATTATTCCAAAATACGGAAAAATCCGATATCCAAAAGTCTTCCGGTCCCAAGCATTTTGGATAAGGGATACTCAACCTGTATAGAATAGGAAGGGTTCACTACGATATGCCGGCGGTCGGGCTCCCGGCGACCAGCATACCGGTGCCGGGAGCCCGACCGCCTGCTTACCGACAGTGTGGCGAGCACAAATGAGCCCGTTGCGGGCTCGCTGCGCTCGCCACGCTACGGACACGGTGGTGCGCTACATGCACCACGCTATTTTATTCTCCCTCCAGGGGGGTCATGGACCCCCACGAGGGAGAATAAGTGTCGGTATGCCGGCTGTCGGGATCCCAGCGCCGGTGTACTGTGCGCCGGGACCCCGTCAGTCGGCACACTGAAGACCACCCAATAGGAATGCCAGTTAGAGAGTATATATACAGTATAAAACTTTAGTAGAAATCGCAAACTGTGAATAGTTCAGGCAAGGACTTGTTCCACTTTCATCCCCTAAATCACTCAGGAATAGCTCAGTAAAGTAAATTGCAGGCATAGCATGAACGCCAACACATGCAGAGGATCACAGAATTCTGAAAGTCAGCTTTACAGAGCATTTAGACTTGAGACTGCTTTGCAACACATTTATGGAAAGCATGCTCAGAAAAATTCTTCAAATATTATAAAAGCTCATCTCCAAAAATAAGTAGCATTCATATTTAATGGGAAAATAATGTTTAGACATCTTGTATGAACTTACGTTCTTTTTAATTTGATATGTGAAAATAAAAGTTTTCCCACAGAAAACCAACCAGAGGAAAGATAAATGTTAAGACAAAAAAACATTAAAGCAACTCAAATCCTGTTTATTTTAATTTTCATGTTGTAGTTATTTATGTAAATATAAGATAAATGTATACGAAGATACTTATTATAGGATTTTACTTATTTACTTTGAAGGTTTTATTACAGTATGTCCATTTCAGAACCCACAGTTCCATAGGACCTCCATTGTTTGTATTTGCAGTGTGTCACTTGTCCCACTATCTTTTCCCAAATCCTTCCTGTTTTATCCATCAAATACAGTTCAGTAGTATGGATAATGCATAGAAGCAAAGGGTTGGGTGAGATGTAATTACAAAGTAACCAATGTCTGAGGAATAATTATAACAGCACATCTAATCACATTGAAGATAACTGTTGAAGAGATATTGAAATGAAATTAAATAAAGCACATCTGATAACATTAAAGATAACGGGTGGCGATATGGAGAGGTGGTATGGAATAATTACCATTAACGTAATAAAAATAACACATCCGATCACATTAAAGATAACTGGTGCCGAGATGGAGAGGTGGTGTGCAATAATTATCATTAACTTAATAAAAAATAGCACATCTGATCACATTAAAGATAACTTGTGCAGAGATTATACCTATGGATTAAAGAGGAAAAGAGAAAATACTTTTTCTTAACCTCTATCTTGATGTAATGATAATTAAGATAACTAATATACTAGCCTGTGCCACTCATCCAATGTAATAAAAATCTTATAGCAAATAAATATGAAAACACTGTTACATTAGATTACAAAGGAAATAATGTACAGTAATATGTTCTTTATGAGGCAACCATAGAGGATGGGAACATTGCTAAAAAATAATTGTTATAATTATTATTATTATTATTATTATTATTATTATTTTATATAGCACTGTACAGATAATATTTGTCATTCACATCAGTCCCTGCCTGATTGGATCTTACAGTCTGATGGGGACATGTTTTAATCAGTGATAAAAGTGGAGAAGTGAGCCAGTTCAGAAGTTGCCCATGGCAACCAATCAGTTGCTCTGTATACTTTTATAGCATGCAAATTATAAATGTTACATAAATGCTGATTGGTTGCCGTGGGCAACTTCTCCACTGGCTCCCTTCTCCACTTTTATCACTGCTTAGTACATCTCCCTCTAAATTCCCTAACACGCAAGTGCACATTAGTGTACACTTTAGTCAGCAGACATTTAACATACAGTGGTAGTTTGTTTTTAGAGTGATGTGGGAGTAAACCAAAGAATCCAGGTAAATCCCATGCAAGTAAGGGGAGAACATAAGAACTTCACAGTAACAGAGCGTTTGTCAGGAATTAAGCTCATGGCCCCATTGTTACATTCTGTCCCATTCCCCATATACTGTAAAAGGAGCTGTTTCTTTCTGTGAAGTACATAGGCTGCTACTTTGCATACAAATAACACTCCATCCAATAAGTGAAATTCTTAAAAAAAATTATAGAATGGTTAGAAAAAAAACATTAAATAAAAAGAACATCCATATAAAGTACAATATCAGGAAACTTCAAATGAGTTACTGGATAAGATGTTACTAAATGTTTTATAATAGGGTTCATTTTTTTCCAAAGTCAATGTACATTTCAGAATATGTTTCTGGACAATAGGAGAAATCTAGAGTATATAGGGAACAGCTATGACAACTAGGGTCACCAAGGCTCTCCTGGGTGCTGGGAGACATAGCCACTGGAAGATATGCTCCTCCATGTGCACAGAAGTGGGCATGATCATGGCATCACAGAAAGAAGGGGAGACTGTACTCAATGCCAACTACCATTTATAGCATACATGAAAAACAATTAGTAGTCTCTAAACAACTATAAAAAGATAAGCCACATATTTACCATGACTTAGGGATCATAGCCTTTCTCAGGGAAAATCAACATTCCTAGTAACAGTCCAATATATGGGCAAGATGCATGTAAAATTGTGGATATTTTACAGTATTTCTGACATATCTTAAAATACATCCAGCTCAATAAACTGTAGAATCTGCATAGCATACGAGTATGCCACCTAAAGATGCATCTGCGCATGCATGCTCCTCCAATTTTGTGGCAATTGCTACATGGCCCTACTATATTTGACCTGTATTTGGTTACTTCCATTCCTCCCCTCTGGGTGTAGGGAGATGTATGTTCAAAGTCTCTGTTCCCTAAATTGCTGAATATTTGACACCATTTCAGTTATGAGATTAACAGGTTGATGTATCAAGCAGTGAAAAGAGTAGAGAAATGAATGGCATGCTATTAAAATACCACCCATCTGGATCTAGGCTGTCTCAATACCGATGCCAGGATCCCGACAGGGGTACTATACCACAGCCGGAATACCGTTGAGGTAGGTGATTTCTCTCTGTGGGTGTCCACGACACCCATAGAGGGAGAATAGAACCTGTGGCGAGCAAAGCTCGCTACCGCGCCCACAGTGTGGTGAGCACAGCAAGCCTACAAGGGGATTTGTTGCACTCGCCCCCTGCTGACATTCTGGCATACAGGATGCCAATGTCAGTATACTGACATTCAGCATCCCATGCGCTGGCATCCTATACCGATCCCAAGTGAACTAGTGGAGAAGTTGCCCATAGCAACCAATCAGACTTAACCTGTCATTTTATAGAATATACTTGATAAATGCTACCTCAAAGCTGATTGGTTCCTATGGGCAGCTTCTCGACTGGCCCACTTCTCCCCTCTTTTCACTGCTTATTACATCAACTCCTGTGTTACATTATATAGATTTTTTTAAATGCTATTTTTTTTTCCTGTTTGGTTTTAGTACTATACAGTAGTTTTATTTTTTTCAATTCTTTCACATAAAATGTAACCTTTAATTCACTTGATAGAAGTTTCCTAGCCAGATAAGACTTACAGTACACCAGACTCAGCAGTCAGTTGCAGAAATAATGATGTTCTTTCTTGTCTAGTTCCACTACTGTTTTATTGAATATTCACTCTTCAAAGCTATGAGAAGTCCACTGTAGAACATGTTTTGTCTGTAGTAGTGACTGCTGCTGAACCCTGTGAAGTGAAAGAAAGTGCAAACTGATGAATCACACAAGAGACAAAAAGGTAGAAGATAATTTAACAAAAAAATATATAAACTCATACTTTTAATAAGGAACCAGTGCTCAACAACAATGGACTGTTAGTTAAAGTTGACTATAAAATACATTTTTCTATTGTCTATTTCGTATCATACAACTTCTTTCCAGATAAAGGAATCCTGACCTATAGAGCCGGTCAGAGATAATGTGGCTACAGAAAATATATTATTACCACAGATAACTATTAAATAAGAAATGTTGAAAATGAGAACAGGTGAATTGAATTCATTTTTCTTTAAAAGTCACCAGAATGTGTTATGGACTTGTAGATAGATGGAAAATGAATGGATAAAATACCGTGATGCAGCCGAAGGTGACTGCATAGTGCTGAAAATGTGAGCCCTTGGTGTGCTCTATTGAGTAGATATTGGAGACTTTTTAGTTCAAACATTTAGAAAGGCTCTTCAGACTGGTAAATAGTGTGAACCCTGTTAAAACTTCTGCATTTACAAATAGGGCAAACAACCTAGTAACCTTCAACCCACATGATGTAGTTACAACAGGGATTCCAAAGTCCCCTAATTCTGATCAGGGATGGACTGGGGTTCATAGACAGCTTTGGAACTTCAGTGGACATGCCAAGGGGGCATTGTCAAGAGTCAAGGGGGCGTGCAATGAGTCATGGGGACCTGACCTTGTGGCATGCCCCCATCTCTTTGTATGCTGGATGGCCGAGTGGAGCATCAAGAGGCAGAGCTGCTTGTCCGGCCTTAGTCTCTATGTGTGTTGTGAAGCCATACAGGCCAAACAGTCCATTGGCCCATCTGGCATTTGCCAAAAGTCCCAAATGGCCAGTCTGGCCCTGTCGCTGATGTTCTTACTACAGCTGCTACTGCATTTGCTACATTGCTGAAATATTTTAGTTGTGGTTTAAGATGCAGTAATAAAGAGTGGTGAGTCCTAGGGAAAATACATAATACTGTAGGTCTTACTTAATAAAATTGTGCAAAGTGTAATGTTTCATTATAACCATGACTTCAGCTTTCAATAATTTCACTGCAATAGATTGCTATGGTATGTGGCCTGTAATAATATATTGATGTTATGTAATGAGCCCCAATGTAAGAATTGCTGCAAGAAAATACTTACTTTTCAGGAACTGGCGTGGTGGTGTTACTAGATCTTCTGGTTTTCCAAAGAGTACATGCAATAGAACTCTACTGTAATCTGCCTTTAGATGGCCTATTCTATATGGTACTTTATCAGTTTTTAAAGGCACATTATTATTAATGTACATTTAATGTTCACACTTACTATTATTGTGTATTTGTTCAGAATTTATTGTACAATACATAAACATTTTAAAACAAAGTTTAAAAAAAAGATATATTTTTAAAAAAATTCCAATTTCCATGTTTAGTGATTTGGGTTTTGGATCTGGATTCACCTTCATGTTTTGGTTTAGTTTTGCAAAACCACCCTCAAATGTTTTAGGTTTGAATCTGTACTTTTAAACACAGAAATGCTAAAAACAGATAAAATAATTTAATTTGGGCCTGTTTTTGTTCCCTTCAATATTTTTTATCTCGATAACATTAATTTCCAGTCATTCCCAGTCAATTTTGACTACTTTACAGCTCACATTATTGTTCACCAATATTGGCCAAAGGTTGGCTGGCTAAGCAACAAAGCAGCTGCACAAACACATTAGTTATTTATGTTTAAAATTGCATTGCAGATTGGTAATATATTATATATAAAAGACAATACCCAATGCCTTCTAAAAATGCAGCTTATTATGAAAAGTGGTGCAACATGGAATTGTCCTTGGGACCTACCATGCACCTTTATGTTGGATATTACAAATTACATGCACAATATAACAAACCAAGAACTTCAGAGACAGGGTCTGCCACTTTTGTGGCTGAAGTGCTTGGTTTGTTTGTGCCCTCACAAAACAAGCTGCCAATTGGCTTAAGGCAGCTAACAGTGTTGTTAATACTCACTACAGTTGGAAGAGGTCATTCTTCTTATCCAATTCCTCACCCTCATCAGTGTTAAAATCATCATCACACACCTCTTCCCCACTGAAATCCACCATTACAGTAGTTTCTGTACTTTAATGTTACAGGCAGGAGAGGTCTTTCTCATGGAATTTGTAGTTAATATTTATGAACATCAGCTTTTCCCCATTTTTAAGAACTAGCCTCCTATGCTGTATACTCACAAGGTTCCTGGGTGAGCTAAAAAGTAGTTTAGCTGAGAGCTAGCTGATGCTGGGCTGCTTAGTATTATTGTACTGTGTTTTTCATATTTTACCAAATTACTTTGCAAGAACTCGCTCCAAATGACATAACAGGGAGGAGGTTCCTAGATGGTTAGCATCCCTACCTCTACTTACTGTCATCATGACCACTCCACCTGCTGTACAATGCCACCATTTAGAGCAGGGACACAATGACATGATTTAAAGTAAATCATGTAATCAAGTCCCTGAATCCCCCACGTCCAATTGGATAACGGTCTATTCCTATAGGATTTCAATAAAACTCACCAAAATGTGGGAGTTTCCCATTAATTTTAGTAAACAAGAGTGAGCAAATGTGCACATAGTGTATTTGATTCCCTATATAAATGGCACCACAATGATGTACAAGGAATCCAATTGAAAGCAGTAGTTAAAACCATATTAGCAATTCATGGTTTAAGATTACTAAAATAATATTATTTTGCGGAGATAAAAAGTTATAGTGTGTAATCATTAAAAAGGAAATGTCCCAATATGCTCAAATGCGCACTCCCTCATTCGAAGAACATCACTCACGAAGTCACTTTTTTTGCTCACGTCCATAGTACCAGGCACATTTCTGCCTGAAGAGAGCATTTAACATGCAACATCCTCATTCTCCTATGTATGACCAGTACATCGATAATAATTGACAGCATTTTTCTCCACTCTCAATATATATATATTATTCAGATACATGCATAATAGATACAGGTGAAACCATATGTGCACCCTACATAAGGTATGGATTTTAAAAAAATAATAATCATGTAATGTCAGGAATAATTGGCTTTTTAATGCCCCTCTGTGTCAAAACACTAGCAGTGCACTTCCAATCACTCTCTTCCCTTCTTTCAATAGTTATGTCTGATGTATAGTATATAAACTTTTCCAATAAAAAACGTGATTGTTAATCAATAAAACAAGCTCATGTGTTAACTGTTTAATAAGATTCTCTTTATCCTCCAGTAGGAATTGCTTTTACTGTAGATCCATCATCCAATAATTTCTACAGGTTCACAAACTTTCTCCAACAACCATTAGGAGTACACAGTATTTAATTGACATATTAAAGACATACTTCCTAGATCTAATTTTGCCTATCTTGTAACTTCAATCACTTTCTGTAAGCCATATTGAGAATTCATAAAGTGACGCTACATATTTCTTCATCATTACTCCACAAAAGTGCTAGCAATAATTAGTATGGGAAGAGATCCTGGGAATTCAACAACACATTTCCAATAAACTGTTGAATAATTAGCACAAAACACATCCTGTTATGTGATTTCTCATATGTAAATCCACAACTCATAACATTTAAACATACCAGGCAGACTTCTAGACCTGGCAATTATAGTGTAACATAAGGTGCTATTTGCCAACCTTAATCACACCTGTGAAGGATTCTAAATCATCCACATATTTTTTCAAACCTGGATGCCATCTTACTGTAGTGTTTGTCAAATGTGCTCTCAAAGCATCAAAAATTATGCAGTATTACTAACAATAGCCAGACAAAGAAGCAACATATCTCTCTTTCCCTTAGATTTTCAGTATGATAAAGATTATAATGTTGGCACAACACCAAGTAGTGGAGAGAATATGGCCACACTCCTTTTGTAGATATACAATCCTATGGCATAATGTGTATAAGGGCTCTGCTGTATCGTGTAACGTGAATAATTGCTGTGGTATGTGGGGACATCAGTCAGATAACCTATGACCTGCAATGTACAGAGAAAATCATATCACCTAATTTAATTATCTAGGTGGAGTTTGTGGCCTGCACAGAGGGGGTCATTCTGACCCATTTGTTTGCTGCGTTTTAACGCAGCAGAGCGAACGGGTCCCTGCTGCGCATGCGCCGGCGCCGTAGTGCACCTACACATGTGGGACGGCCAAAGGCCATAGCAGGATAGCAATTGCCTCTGCCTGATTGACAGGCAGAGGCGATCGATGGGCGGGAGGGGGCGAAACATCGGCGTTTAGCCTCCATTATGTAGGCACGGTCCGGCCAACGCAGGCGTGGCCGGACTGAACGGGGGGGGCGGGCTGCTGCGGCTGCATGACATCATATGCAGCCACTGCGGGCCAGGGAGCGAGGAGTAGCTCCCGGCCAGCACGCTAAAGCTGCGCAGGCCGGGAGTTACTCCTGAAGTGCAAAGGCATCGCCGCTGTGCGATGCCTTTGCACTTCTGCGAGGGGGGCCGGACTGACATGCGGGGCGGACTAGCCACGTACTGGGTGCCCCCCTGCATGTCAGGAAAGATGATCGTAGCTGTGCAAAATTTTGTAAAAGCTACGATCAACTCGGAATGACCCCCATAGCTCATTAGACATTATTCCTAATGTGTCTCTTACAGTGAAATAAATTTTATTATTTTTGTAATATAATAGGGTTTACACTATTTATTAAGTGCTGACCAACTGGTACATGTTATACATCCTAGTCAGAAACCTTATGGTAATATTACCCATTGTTTTTATGTATTACCTGTATATTCATTAAGTGTATTAGTCGATATTTTGTACTTACAGATGCTGTTACTGCTAACTACTTTTTTTATTATTTTCTATAAACTGGACCTATATACTATTGCAGTTGGTGTGACCAGGTGCCTGTGGGGGTTGGTTTAGATTTTAAATCAGAGCACAATTCACCATTTCTCTATGTTACATACTGTACTGTACAAGTGTTGCTTTTCTTGCTAGAACAATGGCATCTTGTTCACATGCTGTTTACAGACCTTTACATGTAATTGCAATGAATGAAAAGAAAATAATAGGGACCCTGACATTTTCAGAAGGAAATAGTCATTAAAAATGACACTAAATATTGGTGTTCTTAGCATATTATGACAACTTTAAAACTAGGAACAGCCTCAATACAGCATTTATTCTACATAGATACATGTTCTTTGTATGTATAGATAGCTTCTTTAGGTATGGTAAATAATAAAACAATAGTTTGAGGGGTGGGGTTCATTAATCTGAGAAAAAAGACCTATAAATTATTTGTACATTACATTTTGTATTTTATCTAAAAAAAATGGACTACTGTACATAAAAAAGAGATCTGTTATTATTTTTGTTTGCATTAAAACATAATTTTAATAATGCTTTTCTATATTAACTATCACATTGGCAAGAGTTTGATAAATATTGTTTCATTTAATTCTGAGATACTGTTTACAGGGAATACATATGGGAGACAGGATGCCGGCTGTCACTATACGAACAGCGGCATCCCACCAGCCAGAATACTGGCAGTGAAGCAGCGAGTACCCTCGCTCACCATGCTTTGGGCCCGAAGACGTTCATGAGACCAATGCCGGAATCCCGATAGCCGGGAAAATGATGGCGGTCAGAAACCCGGCCGCAGCCTGATATTCTCACTCGGGTGGTGTGTCTTCGTCACAGTTATATTCCCAGTCAGGTGGTGGCATGGACCCAACACACGAGTGGGAAAACTGAGCTGCAGTCAGGATTCTGACCACGAGCATTTCTCCGGTTGTTGGGATTCTGGCATTTTTCTCGAGAACAACGGGATCCCAACAGGCAGTATATAAACCACATCCCATTTACAGAGCAGGGATTACAATAAAACATGTACTGACCTGTTAAAATCACTTCTCTGTTGAATGGCGATGATCCTGCCTTTAGGGATTTCACAATAATGTAAATGCAGAATCCCAGTCCGACAGTACCTCAAAACCCTGTTAGTTGTCATTTGAATACATGAAAAATATCTGTAACGTACCAACAGTTTACTATTCAATCACTGAGCAAAAAAATTTACATTTGGAAGGTTGTGCTTATATGCAATCATCATGTTCTGTTATATACAATAGCATTAAATAAGTTTTAAAATTTGCTTTTCCACATTGCTTCTGATCAATATCCATCATCATAAAATTCAGTAGAAAATTAGGAAGAAAGTAATGGGTCAAGAGGGGAGAAGTGGAAGAAGAAGGAGATGTGCAGAAAGATAAAAAGTAAGACGTGAAGGTCTCAGGGAGAAAGTGAGCAATGAACAGTGGTGCAAGTATGCGGGTACGCTCGGGTATGGAGTACCCTTAAGAATTTGGCAACAGGTATGCAGTACCACCTGCCACACATTTTGCACTCCTGACCACTATTTCACAATTATAATGCACCACAAAGCATCCTGGAGGCATTACTATATATTGTTATCAAATTGGGGGCATTACTATATGTATTTATTATACTGGAGGCATTACTATATATTTTTAGTCTTGCGCCCAGAGTCCAAAGAAAAGGGTCTGTGTTGTCCGCTAGTGTCATGTAGCCACTCCCACTAGTGACATGTGGCCATACACCCTAACAACACATGACTACGCCCATTTTTCGTCACTCAGTACCACTAAGAAAATATTTCTATTTGCACCACTGGCAATGAAGCAAAGGTTTGAAGATACTGAAAAAAGATGTGCCTGATGGCGCAGAATGATAAAATTAGAAAACTTCATCTAAAACCTGTCTTCTTGTAACCATATAAATTTGTATTTTATAAAAGGTTCTATTTCGTCTGACCCCAGAAGCCTATCTGTGTTGGCTTCAAAAAAGGAACCAAGTTACAATATATTTGTGAGAGGTCGCTCTACAGAACCGATTAAATAAATCTACACCGGTCTCAATTTAAAATATTTATTAATAAAAACATAAACATATAAACATATCATTTAGCATGTAGTAAACAAAACCCCTTTATCTACAATTGGCTTTGCCTTTAGGCTTATTTATCAATGCTCTTTTGTATCTTTAATAATCATACTTTTATCTTAAATGCTTTGTTATCTATAAGGATCTAGCCTTTTAGCAAACAGAATCTCTACCAGGTGATTACCCACAGTCATTTGACATTTCAATTATGAACCTTTGTGCCTCTCATCTATTCTCATGAGGTTTTAGACTAGGTGCTTACCTACAATTATCACTGCGGTGATTATATGTACATATCATTTACCTCTACTCCAATTTTGAATTTTGATTAACTCAGGCACCTTAATAATATTAATTTTTTGTAATTTTTTATGTTTTTCAGTATATTTTTCACCACAGGTGCCCATAATTTTGTATCAGGCTTATCCTGATTTCTGTCAATATATATGTTTACTTTGTGTTCTTGAACAATTTTTTTGTATCAAACTCCTCATTACTTTTATTCGTTATTAATTAAATGTTAAATTTTAATAAACTTATTTCAAATTTTTAAGCGTGCCCCAACACAGAGTCTTTCTTTTTTCTTCTCTTTGCTTAACCATTACTGACTCTGGGAGCACCACCAACTCAAATAATTATTTAGATGTCTTCATTAAGAATCTTTAAATTTAAACTTAGTATCGTTGGTCATTCCCTGAACAGTTTTCTACAATCTGTGTATTAATCTATGTTCATCATTACCACATTTTTCCTGTGCGGAACCAAACCAAATTTCTGTTAACTATATAAACATATCATTTAGCATGTAGTAAACAAAACCAGGTGTAATGACAACACCCTCTGATATAACCAATTGTTTTAAATAACAAAATGGGTATATTAAGATATTATAAAGTAGGCAATGAAACTGTTTTCAATCTGTTTTAATATCTAACTTTACTACATGTAATTATATGTGCTTAGTTTGGAAACATCCCAATTGACAGAGGTGGATCCAGAAATTTTATAGGGAGACTGAGATTCCTATGCACCTGATGCTGCCCGGCTAAAAGTTTTAAAAATCACTGATATAATCCCAATGGCCGCCTATGGAAGATTTATACTAATTTATAATATCTTAATATACCCATTTTGTTATTTAAAACAATTGGTTATATCAGAGGGTGTTGTCATTACACTTGGTACTACATGCTAAATGATATGTTTATATGTTTATGTTTTTATTATAAATATTTTAAATTGAGACCGGTGTAGATTTATTTAATCGGTTCTATAGTGCGACCCCTCATAAATATATTGTAAAAAGGTTTGAAGATGATGGGTGATACAGTAGATATTGTATGATTAAAGGAGTAAACAGGGGTAAACACATACAAAGGGGGAGAATGAAAGGACAAATGTGTAGTGAATTTGTCAGGTTCTTTGACATACCTGTGACATCTCTCCTGCAGTTAAGTCTATCCTTCTTGCTGGGTTTTTGCCTGCACACCAGATCCAAGTACATACTGACCTGCTTGTCTTCAACATACAAAGTGCTATCTGTGTTAGTCACTCCTGATTAAGGGGCTAATTCAACAAGGAACGCAATACTAAAAAAAATCACCAAAATTGCGAAAATACGTAAAATCTGAGACAAAATATCCAAAATCTGAGACAAAAAATACAAGATTTAGCAAAAACTGCATATGCAGGCCCTCATTCCGAGTTGATCACTCGCTAGCTACTTTTTGCAGCCGTGCAAACACATAGTCGCCACCCTTGGGGAAGTGTATTTTCGCTTTGCAAGTTTGTAATCGCATGTGCAGCGGAGCGGTACAAAATCATTTTGTGTAAAACAAGACCAGCCCTGAAGTTACTTATTCTGTGCGATGATCCTAGCAATGGAGATCCAGGAATTGACTTTAGACACCCGCCCTGCAAATGCCTGGACACGCCTGCATTTTTCCTACCACTCCCAGAAAACGGTCAGTTGACACACATAAACACCCTCTTCCTGTCAGTCTCCTTGCGATCAGCTGTGCGAATGGATTTGTCGCTAGAATCATTGCACAGCAACGATGCTGTTTTTACCCATACGACGCACGTGTGCATTGCGGTGCATATGCATGTGCAGTTTTGCCCTTTTTTTACCTGGTCGCTGCGCTGCAAAAATCGGCAGCGAGTGATCAACTCGGAATGACCCCCGCACTACGAAAAAAAACTAGGCGTGTAGGGGTGTACTAAAGGGCTGGCCTCGCAAAAACTACGAGCAGGGGCGTGTTGTGGACGTATGCAGATTTTAGATAGGCGGGGCATACGCATTTTTTGCAACTGAATGCACATTTATGGTGTGCACTTTCTGAGTGACTACAGATCTACCTTAAAATCTGCACAAGCTGACCTCAGTTGTAGAATGTTCGATGTATACTGCAATCATTGCTTCATTACACCCAGCTGAAGCAGCTCACACTGCTGACCACAATTCACTTTATTCAGTTGCATTGAAACTTAACAACATGTAAGAGAGCTTTAAACTATTTAACACATGTATTACTCTAAAATATATTTTAGTAGTAACCTAATAATTCTTTAAGTTAATAACAATGCAGCTTTGTCAAGAACACACTTGTTTTCCTACAAACATGTACAATAACATTTACAAGCAAGTTTTTTTTTTTTGGTTAACGGCTTTTTGTTTAAAAGCTGAGTTTTTAATGATTTAAAGCAACAAACAGTTATTATCTTCAAAAATCATACCCACATACATGTGTAAGTTTTTTTTCCCCTTGACAAAGAAACATATGTTCAATAACATCACCACAATAATTGTGATTTTGTGGACATTTTAATTATGCACCACTTTAAAAAAAAATATTTTCACATTAAACAATAACATAAGGAATGTTAATAATAACAAAGAAACATTAATATATCATGTATGTAAACTTTCAACATTAAAAAAAAATATTTTTTTCTTGTTTCCGCCTGCGTTTGTGGATTTACCAGCGGAAGTAGATCGTCTTGTTTTTCGACGCATCCTGTCAGTAGGTATGGTTGTCTCAATGTTATGTGTGGCTGATGTTAAACTGTGACATCAGAAACCTTTACGCAAAAAATGTGACTAAGTGTAAATCTTTTCGCAAAAAATGCTGAATTTTAAATCTCATCGCAAAATTAGCAAATTTGACAAGTCCACCTTTCATTTGTAACATTAAATTAGTGTTGCAGATTTTCCGTTTGGGCGTGCTTCCGCAATTTTGCGATTGGTCGCAGTTTTTGCTAATTTGCACTTTTTACGATCCTTACTGAATTAGCCCCTAAGCCGCCTGAGTCGGAATTCCTCTGTGTGAGTAATCAGAAGGATCCTGTATCCGGCATCTGATCTCTCTGTTTATTGTGTCCACATGAAGCTCCCAGCATCTGTCACTGTCTCTGTGAATAGTGTTGCACAGCGCTTGCTGACGCTGTCCGCTGCCGCAGCATTGTCCTCCATAAAGTCTGCTTCCTGGTGTTTGGCCCTCGTTCCCTCCAAAACTGGACTTGGGTGCTGCCATCTTGGATTCTATCAGCTGATCCTCAATTGTCCAATCAAGGAGCTCCTTACACCACCTGATTGTAGCATCCAGTTTCTGAACACTGTATGCTATAAGGGGGATTCCCTGCTGACATGAAATTGCCATACAACAGTCTCTTCTCATGAAGTACAGTTCTGTGCTGAGCTCCTACATTCTAGTGCCTTTACTTTGAACCAGTTCCTGTCTGGTGATTTCCAAGGTCCAAGTACTTCTGCATTTACATATGCATCTTTCAGGTCTCTCCAGTGTCATCATTCTGGATCCAGTACGATCAGCACTCAAATCCGTTCCAGATCCATTCTGGCCAGCATTCTGGTTCCATTCCAGTTCCAATCTGGTCACCTTTCCGGTTCCATGCCAACCAGCATTCTGGTTGTATTCCAATCACCGTTCCAGCTCAAGTTAACTCATTATTCTGATGCAGCAGTGATCCACAGTTCCTGTTTAATAAAGTTTTTACTTATGTTATTCTGCCTTTGGGTTTATTACTGCTAAAACACCAATGAATCTTCTAAGTATATAACTTCAATACCTGCCAGTTCCAAGTTCCATGCACAAAGCCTGGTTAATTTCTCCTCTCTTTATTCACATTCCCTCTGCCCACGAACGCCTGCCCAAGCCAATCCCAACCCTCAGGCGTGATAGACAGACAGACACATAAGGGGTACACAAAGAGAGACAGATTGAGAGACACATTACTAACATTTATTAATATAATGGCAGCATATACTGTATGATGCACTTTGCAAGATGTGCACAAACAAAATTAGATCCCTTTCACCAGGTGCACAACTTCCAACCTCAAATTCCTGAAAATTTGATGTACGTTGCAGCATTTAAATAAACATAATGAATAAAACTGTGGTACCAGATCTGAAATGGTTTATCATTGATTTAACCTTATAGCATTGCTTCACTGTTTTAGTGCTACGTGTATGTTTATATTTTTAATTTGTTGCACTGAGACACTTCTACTGAATTTTTGAGTTCCCTGACTACTTCCAAAAAGAGCATGGTTGACATAGACATTGTCAATTATTCATCCAGATACAACAAAGCAGAACATAGAAAACACTCTAGCACTGTCATAACAAGTGACCAGGCCAGGATTGCACTCTCCATGGGTGCTGATAAAGGAGGGCACCATCTGGTTCACACTAACAAACCCTAGGGGGCCAATCTGCAACTCAAATGACACATTTTAACCTTTTTTTTTATTAATCATTACATTGAGCTTCATTTGTTATGTTCAGCTGAGTTTTCAATATTGACAATCAGAGGGAGGAAATGGAGCACTCCATGTCTAATGAAAGGCTAAAACCTCAGTATCTTAGTGGGCAGGCCCAGCGGCTGTTGCAGAGTACAGAGAGGTTTAGCTCAACCAATAATGAAGGAAATGACATTAGAACTGAAAATGTATATGTGAGGAGCCTTCAGCTTGCTATTTGGGAGCTTGTCACCTCTAGAACTAGACAATGGACACCAGGAGCTGCACCCTGTGAGCTTCAATATTGACCTTTTTGCAAATGTATTTTTAGTATAGATAAAGTTCACATCGTCGACTATACCCTGCAGAGCATTGTTCATGGGGAGGGAGGGTATAAAATGGAATAATTTAATCTGTTTTCCTAGGTGGAGGGGACATGACCAGGATGTGAATAATGCTTTAGAAGATCCCATCTCCCTCCAGTTAAAAACTGTGCATAGGACTGCTTGCTGCGGAAACAGATTGATGTTGTAGGGTACAGTGTAAACAGTGATATCAACATGCGCTAAAATAAATGGGTGCAGATCCTATGGTTTAAGATGGTATAATTTTAAATGATACCAGAATCACGTTCACAGTCTTTTTCAGGTTTTTCCTATTTTCTTAGTCTGTAGAGATGTGCAAACTCCTCCAAAGGAATGTACATGTGAAAAAAGGGAAACAAAAATTTGCTCCAATGTGTAGTATTTTATCGGTAAAGGGTCGTGGGATTTCAAGATTTTTGAAAATATATAGATCCTCCACTGCGTGACAACTAAAGAACATATAGGGTCACCCAAAGTGCACAGCAATTCCAGAAAGTAATGCTCACTTTCAAGCTTCCATTAATCTATACAGTCCATGCTCATAAAGGTATCTTTAAAATGTTCTTTTATATTCACATCTGGTAATTTAATCTTGTAGATTCCTATAACGGTTTCTTTTTCCTCCCTGCATAAGTAGTATAATTTAAAAAGCAAAAAGCTGTTGATATATAAAAAAAATGGACTTTAATTAATAAAATAAAACAGATAGCAGATACAGTAACCTCCAGTGGGTAGATGTTATGTTTCTACAGCTTGATAGGTAAGTAACAAATAAAAGGGCCCAATTGTTCTCACCACTCTGCTGGATCCCACAGGTACAGATCTGTATATCAAAAAAACATGCCACCAACGCGTTTCGACTAGTTCTGTCTTCCTCAGGGTGATGTTATGAATGGGATCCCAGAGCAATCTATTTAAGCTTTGCCTGGTCCCTCCCCTTCCTATCAATATTATGGGGCATATACTGATTTATACTACAGATACATTGCGGATGTTATTATAGAAAAAAACAGACAAACATAATCCATATATAAACATGTATATTATGTAAAGACATAAGATTCTGTGTACAAAAATACATTTAATAAGTATCTCCTAGTAACTTCTGGGTCCCGAGTTGCTATGGTTACCCGCCACCAGACCAATGATAATCTCTCATGTAATTTTCTAGAGTGAACAATTTGTGCTCTAGCGGGCACTGTCTCTGCGGTCCAAAGCCCGATAATGCGTTCCACCTGAGAACGGAAGTACCCATGACGTACTTCCGCTATGGGGTCTCATAGCGATTTACAATTTACCGGGGGTTTTAGTAACTTGCTGCCAGACTAATACTCATCCTTCACTGATACACCATCAGAATAAAGGCATGTTTAATGTGATGAATACTGTATTTATGGTATAAAACTGTTGCATTTCAACTTGAAAACGGAAGTGACGTTGACGTACTTCCGCTGTAGTGCATTCCACCTGGCATTTGGACGCGGAAGTATGCGTTCCAGATGCCGGGGATATGTAAAAAACATGAATCCAAAATGGAATAAATACCCAAATTTTAAAATTTTCATCTATGGTATCTTATAAATGATAGTATATTAAAAAAACAGCCTAAAAGCATAAAAAAAAGTAAAAATGAAAAAAAAAATTTTTTATAAAAAAATATATATTTCTTAGAACATGTACTATTGATCACCTTCTCACATAGTATATATATATAATGAAGAGGATACCAGAAATAGTTTGATTAGATTTACAGAAACCATTTCAGTTCAAACTCAGCATTGAGTCCTGATGGTACCAAAGATTTCATGTCATAAATCAACTTCATTTCTGTTTGTGCCAAAAGTGTGCTTGTATCTTTCTTTCTCCAGTTACCTGTTATTTTGTTAATAGCAATAACCATGGAAATGGATTTTAGTGAACACTCATGTTTTTCCTTGAAATGGTTTGATAAATTGTGCTTCTCAAAACCTTTCTTTATATTACGAGTGTATTCACCCAATCTCTCCTGGAGTGTTCGTGATGTACGTCCAATATATTGTAAATTACAACTGCATTGAATTAAATATATACAATTTTTACTATTACAAGTAATGAATTCTTTTATGGAATCGTTTATACCACTTCATGTTGCCATGAATTCAGTGACCTTTTTCAGGGTATTGGTATGATTTTTACACATAATGCAGTCTCCACATCTGTGGAAGCCCACCGTTTTTACTCTCCCCATTTTTTTTCTCTGGGAGGGCATTCTTTACTAAGCATGACCTTAAATTATTGGCCTTTTTGTATACAAAATATGGCTTATCTGGAATTATTTCTTTAAGGAGTGGATCTCCTCTCAGAATATGCCAATGCTGTTTTATAGTTTTTGCTATCTGCCGATATTGGGTGTTATATTGGGTAATGAATGGAACTTTTTTGCCTTAATCGTGGTTTTATCCTTATACTTAAGTAGTGTCGTCCATTCTGTCTCCCATATTCTATTCACTGTATCTTTAATTTCAACTAAAATGGTGCATGGCCTACATCACAAAAGAGCATCAGGAAGGCTTATGCCGTAGGCTTGTGAGCCATTACTTCAAAGGACATTATTCAAAGGATAACTACAAGTTTAAAAATAATTTCGACGTTACACCGACGTTATTAGATATATTGGTGACATCTTCAACTGATATTGATTGTGAAGAGACTCCTCCTTCTTCCTTTTCTTCAACAGGTAATTCCATCTACTACACTCCTGCAGAACATTGCACTCAAATAACTGCTTGTGAATATATACTTGTCTAGGTAATTCCATCTACTACACTCCTGCAGAACATTGCACTCAAATAACTGCTTGTGAATATATACTTGTCTAGGTAATTCCATCTGCTACACTCCTGCAGAACATTGCACTCAAATAACTGCTTTTGAATATATACTTGTCTAGGTAATTCCATCTGCTACACTCCTGCAGAACATTGCACTCAAATAACTGCTTGTGAATATATACTTGTCTAGGTAATTCCATCTGCTACACTCCTGCAGAACATTGCACTCAAATAACTGCTTTTGAATATATACTTGTCTAGGTAATTCCATCTGCTACACTCCTGCAGAACATTGCACTCAAATAACTGCTGGTGAATATATACTTGTCTAGGTTTATTGTAAATGAGAGCTGCAGATTATCACTACTGATTGCACTGAAATAGTAAATAAGAAATTGGGTGATAAGAATTATAGCATTGCTATAGGCATAAGGCATCTGCTTTTATATTACATTGCTTATGCACATGATGGGTTGCTATTGATAAATTGGAATGTTATCTCCTGAGTATAGGCATGAGGGCATGACTCTGATAAATCTCAGTTGATTGGTTTGTTAGTTTGTTTTCTTAAAACTGTTTTATTACTAGTCATTGCTGGGGGAGGGTTCATTGGAGTTTGGGTGTAATCAGTGTATTCACATGCTTGGTCCATTACTTAAAGAGCATCAGGAAGGCTTAGGCTGTAGGCTTGTGGGCCATTACTTCAAAGGACATTATTCAAAGGATAACTACAAGTTTAAAAATAATTTCAACGATACACCAACGTTAAACCGAAGGAAAACAGAAGGACAACAATCATTCCACAATCTGGGCCACTAAAGGACAGCTTTCAAACAAATGTGAGTCCAATTCCTCTACACATCAAACTACTCCAGCCTGAGTAACCCATACTTATAACTTAAATCTGTGATAGGAACGCTGCAAGACCTTTCCACTTCATCCGCAACTACTTAAATTTATGTCTATAGTTTACCAAAACCAACTGAATTCTCACCTGTACCAATGTTATCTGTCTCTTTACACTATGAAAATACATCCACAATCTGCTCACTACAGCTCTCTCTTATGCAAACTCATGCATGTTTTTTGATGTAATGATTGGCTTGTAATTGGCATTGCATGTGTGGGGAAGTTGCACAGTGAAACATAGTTTATTAATGCATGCTCTCTGGTGTTTACCTCCTTTGATCATTTGGTCATTGTGTTCAGGTGTACTATATCTTTACATTTAGGGAGGTGTATTCATGGTGTAAAGGACACAGTGTGATTCCTGATTAGTAAAAATAAATAAATATATATATATATATATATATATCAAACACTGTTCAACATCCCCAAACATGTAATTTCAACTTTAAACTTGTCATTTTTTTTGTACAGTCTGGACATGGCTATTAATAACAAATGCACAGACAAAATTCTTAAAGCTATATGTGCAAATGCTAGGCGCTTAGGAGACAAAATTCCAGAGCTAATTGCGATAATGACAAGGGATAATTTGGATTTTGTGGCAATTACAGAGTCATGGTGCAATGAAAATCATGACTGGGACATAGCTATACCAGGATACAATTTATTTAGGAATGATAGAATAGGAAGAATAGGAGGAGGGGTAGCAATGTATGTGAAAAAAGCATAAATGCTACTTTAATACAAAATATTGAAGACAAAACTGAGGCCTTTTGGGTCACCATAGAAACCGGTGAGAAGGATGTTATTTGCATTGGGGTGATCTATAGACCACCAGGCCAGGGTCAGGATTTGGACAGGAACCTATTGTTGGCCATCACTAAAATGGCTTTAAAGGGAGAAGTCATAATCATGGAAGACTTTAATTTACCTGATGTAAATTGGGAGGGGTCTTTTGCAAATTCAGCTACAAGTGGCAAATTTCTACATTCCTTACAGGGAGCATCTCTCAAGCAATTGGTGACGGCGCCCACTCGCAAAAATTCAATATTAGATTTAATTCTTACAAATGGTGATAGGATATCCAAAATATATGTGGGTGAGCACCTGGGATCCAGTGATCATCAAGCAGTATGGTTTAGTATAAAGACAGGATCCAACTCCTGTCACACAAAAACAAAGGTGTTGGATTTTAGAAATGCTGACTTTGCAAAAATGGGGAGATGTTTAAGTGATTCATTGGCGGACTGGTGGAACTTGGAAGGAGTGCAGGAGAGGTGGGAAAAACTGAAAAGTGCAATACTAAGTGCAACTGATCTTTGTATCAAAAGGGTTAGGAAAAGCACCAGGAAAAGTAAGCCAGTGTGGTTCACAAAAGAAGTATCAACTAGTGTGAAAGCAAAAAGATGGCTTTTAGGAAATACAAACAGACTCAAAATAATAATGACAAAGAGGTGTATCTTGACAGACGGAAGGATGCTAAGAAAGTGATCAGACGAGCAAAGGCAGAAGCTGAGGAGAAAATGGCCCAGTCAGTAGATAAAGGGGGCAAAACTTTTTTTTAGGTATATAAGTGAAAGGAGAAAATCAAATGGAGGAATAAGACTTAAGACAGAGAGTGAGCATTTGGTGGAGGGTGACAAGGCAATAGCAGATCACCTAAATAATTATTTTTGCTCAGTATTTACTACAGAAGAAGGGATGGGGCAACAGTTAAGTTGCAAGGACATTCATAAAAATAAGGTAGATGAAAGTACATTTAAAGAGGAGAAGGTCCTAACAGAACTTTCACATCTAAAAGTGGATAAATCAATGGGACCAGATGGGATACACCCAAGGATACTCAAAGAGCTAAAAGATGTGCTGGTTACACCTTTAACAGAATTATTTAACCAGTCACTAAATACAGGCGCTATTCCAGAGGACTGGAAAAGAGCAAATGTAGTTCCACTGCACAAAAGTGGAAGCAAGGAGGAAGCAAGTAACTACAGACAAGTAAGCCTTACATCAGTAGTAGGGAAAGTAATGGAAAATCTATTAAAAGAAAGAGTTGTGGAATATCTTAAATCAAACCACTTACAGGATCCAAAACAGCATGGATTTACTGGTGGGAGATCATGCCAAAGAAATCTTATTTACTTTTTTGACTCTGTGACGAAAATAATAGATCAAGGGGGAGCTGTAGATGTAGCATATCTAGACTTTAGTAAGGCATTTGACACTGTCCCACATCGCAGACTGCTAAATAAACTTGAACGCATGGGGGTGGATTATAAAACAGTTAAATGGATAAGAACCTGTTTGCAGGATAGGAAGCACAGTTGTCGTTAATGGAGTGCAATCTATGGAGGGAAATGTTACCAGTGGAGTATCCCAGGGATCTGTACTTGGTCCAGTTCTCTTTAATATCTTTGTTGGTGACATTGCAGATGGTATTGAAGGGAAGGTATGCCTTTTTGCAGGTGATACAAAGATATGCAACAGGGTAGACACACCGGGAGGGGTAAAACAAATGATTGATGACCTAGGTAGGCTTGAGAAATGGTCAAGAACGTGGCAACTACAGTTTAATGATAAAAAATGCAAAATCATGCACTTGGGTCTCAAAAACCCAAAGGCTAAATATAGTATCAAGGGTACTATAATGGAAACTACTAAGGAGGAAAGGGATTTAGGAGTCACTATTTCAAGTGACTTGAAGGCAGGAAAGAAATGCAACAAAGCAATGAGAAAGGCAAGTCAGATGCTTGGTTGCATAGGGAGAGGAATCAGTAGTAGGAAAAATAAGTGATAAATGCCACTGTATAGGTCATTGGTGTGGCCCCATCTGGAATACTGTGTCCAGTTCTGGAGACCATATCTCCAGAAGGATATAAATACATTAGAGAGTGTACAAAGAAGGACAACTAAAATGGTGCATGGCCTACATCACAAAACGTACCCGGAAAGGCTAAAAGATCTTAACATGTATAGTTTGGAGGAGAGAAGGGAAATGGGGGATATGATAGAAACTTTCAAATATATCAAGGGTCTTAAGAAAGTTCAGGAGGGAAACATTCTTCAAAGGAAGAGAACTATTAGAACTGGAGGACATACACTGAGACTGGAGGGGGGGGGAGGTTCAGGGGAAATTTAAGGAAAAATTACTTCACAGAAAGGGTAGTGGATAAGTGTAATAGTCTCCCATCAGCGGTGGTAGAGGCTAAGACTGTAGAGCAATTTAAACATGCTTGGGATAGGCATATGAATATCCTTACAAAGAATTAAGGTTCAAAAAGGGTTGAGATTGCCTAAAGGATAAAAAAAAGGCTCAGACTAGATGGGCCAAGTGGTTCTTATCTGCCGTCAAATTCTATGTTTCTATGTTTCTTTTTTATACCCTTTTACCACAAACCTTGTCATCATATCTGATGCTTGTTTGTCGAATACCTGCACATTGGAACTATTCCTTCTTAGGTCTACATAGGTCTACATAGGTGTTGAATTTGTTCATCTTGTTATCTGGTGCATATTTGAGACCTTTCTGTAAAACTGATAATTTATCTTTCTTTAAAGCGTAGTGACTAAGATTGAAAACTCTATTGTCTGACACCTTTTTTTGTCTGGGGGTTACTTTCTTCAGTGAGGACTGTCATTGGAGTCATTGAAGTCATAGGTGTGTTATCTTTTCTTTTTTTGTTGTTCTTAGTTCCTTTACCCCTTGTTCCCCTTTTTTCTTTAATACTTTATCTTTTGATCGTCTTTCTTCTGTTCACCCTAAAAAAGGTTCCTGTCCCAATAATTCATATTTGTTCTTAGTTGGGAGAGGAGATGGTAATATCTCTCCTGCATTGTATTCATACATCATGATATAATCATTTGATTGTAAATTCTCATACTTCCTTCTTCCTGTTACTCTATTCCATCTTTGTGGTCTTTCGTAGTTGTATTCATAATGGTTTCCATATGTTCTGGAGGTGTTTTTTCTCTGCTCATATAGATTTCTGTATGGCCTGGAGATGTTTTTTTCTCTGTTCATATTGATTTCTATATGGCCTGGAGGTATCCCCTCTATTATGATTTTCATATCTCTGAGTTCTATAATTTCTGTAGGGTCTGTTTCTGTTAGTATTTTCCCTTCTTTGGAATGGTGTATTGTAGTTGTGGTGGTTCTCATTGTCATATGTTCTTTTTTCCTCATGGGGCGAGTGTTGTCTGTTATTCTTGAAGTTTCTTTGTTGGAGAGTCTCTGGTCTCATTGTCCCAATACTAGAGGAACAGCTGCAACTTCTGTGTCTGAGGGGGGAATATTCTCCTTCCCTTATCTCTTCCGAATATATAGAGATCCTATCTCTAAAATATTTATTTTGTTTTCATAGGATTGTTTCTCTCTCATTCATTTTAACTTTATGTTCTAACTTTTCCTCCATTTGTTTGTATTCCTCCATTGTGCTGAGGGGGTTCTATTTGTGCCGTGGGTTCATTGATCTTCTCTTCAAACTCTTCTAGGGTTTTTGTTCTTTCTCTAATAATTAATTCTATGAGGGAATATGACAAGTTTCCAGGATTTTCTTCCATGCTTTTTTGAACTCTGCACTTTCAAATTGGTTTGATGATTCTTTCTGTATTAATAAACCTTAAAAAAAAGAAACCATTATATGAATCTACAATACATGCTACAAGTAAGCATACAAGTAAGATTGAATTACCAGATGTGAATATAAGAGAAAATGTTAAAGATACCTTTATGAGCATGGACTGTATAGATTAATGTAAGCTTGAAAGTGAGCACTATTTTCTGGAATTATTGTGCACTTTGGGTGACCCTATATGTTCTTTTGTTGTCATGCAGTGGAGGATCTACATATTTTCCTTAATCTTGAAATTCCACAACCCTTTACTGATAAAATACTACACATTGGAGCAAACTTTTGTTTCCCTTTTTTCATATGTACATTCCTTTGGAGGAGTTTGCACATCTCTACAGACTAAGAAAATAGGAAAAACCTAAAAAAGACTGTGAACGTGATTCTGGTATTATTTGACATTATACCATCTTAAACCATAGGATCTGCATCCATTTATTTTAGCGCATGTTGATATCACTGTTTACTCTGTACATTATTTGTTTATTCCAGTTTGATAACACTGGAAAGATATCTGCTGCTTCTTGCGTAGGGTTATACATTCTTTTGCTGTATATGATGTTTTTGGGTGACAGTGTGATGGTTATTTTCCTGTTGGGTGTCAGTGTGATGGCAGGAGTCAATGTATTGTTTTTTTTTCATGTTGGGTTATTTTCATGTTGGGTGTCAGAGTGATGGTTATTTTCCCATGATGGAGAAATAATGTGGGGATCAATGCTTTTATTTTTTCTTGTGCAATGTTTTTCCCTTTGCTCATGCATATGAGTTGCACCACACATGTGTGTCCTGATGGTATTTGTGTACACATGTATTTGAAACATGTTGCGCATTCCTAGGCAGTTGGCTAATCAGATGCAGATGTAGTATAGTATGGATGTGATATTGTGGTGATATGGACGTGTTGCTGATAGTGGATGTGTACAGAGACTGTGAATTGCTCACATTGGAGGCCAGGCTCAGAAAGATGATCTGCACCTAGCATAGAGCTGAAGAAAGTTTCAGTGGTGCCACAAATGGTGGCATCTAATGATGTACAAATCATGATTGCAGCATCTGTAGACACTTACAGTGGGCATCTCAGTCCTTGCATATTTGGACACACAGATGTCCATCAGGGAAAGACATTGTAGCACCATTAGCATAAAGTTGCAGGAACAATTGTTGCAAAAGTCCCAAGAAAGGCCATAACTCTGTCTAACTCAGATCCATACCCTATGAGAAGTGAGTTTCCTGCCACGCTCGACAGTCTCCACCCCCTCAATGTACTCAGCCTACATTATTATTATTATTATTACTACCAGTTATTTATACAGCACACACATATTCCGCAGCGCTTTACAGAGAATATTTACCCAATCACATCAGTCCCTGTCCCAGTGGAGATTACAATCTAGATTACCTACCACATGTACACACAGACACATTCACTAGGGTTAATTTATTTTGTTGGGAGCCAATTAACCTACCAGTATATTTTTGGATTGTGGGAGGAAACTGGAGCACCCGGAGGAAACCCATGCAAATACGGGGAGAATATACAAACTCTGCACATTTAGGGCCAAGGTGGGAATCGAACCCATGACCTCAGTGCTGTGAGGCAGTAATGCTCACCATTACACCATCCGAACTGCCCACATTAGGCTGCATACAAAAATTTCCCAGATTGGTTTTCTATCCCAATCCACCCCTTCAAGTTACATGCACTCCTGTACCTCACCAGTGTCTAGGGGTCTATTTACTAAGCCTTGGAGAGAGATAAAGTGGATGGAAATAAATTATCAGAAAATCATCTCCTAACTGCCATGTCACAGGCTGTGTTTGGAAAATAACAGTTAGGAGCTGGTACTTTTTCTTTTCAACTTTCTCTCCACCCAAGGCTTAGTAAATAGAACCCTTAGTCTCAGTTATTTTGGTATGAATTAGTTTCTCCTGAGATACTTTTTTGACTCCATGAGTACAGACAGGTTCAGTTACTTCCCATTTTTGTGGATGCAAGAAGTAGAAAACCAGCAGGTTTTAAGGCTCCATTCCACTCTATGACTTCCCTGGATCTAATCCTCAATGCACCGATGTCACACGCCATAGGCGGCGTTCACCGCGCTTACCAATGCGTGCCTGCTGGTCTGTGTTGCGGCCTCCACCTTCGGTGGTCCACGGGCTCCGGCGTCTGGCTGGCGCGGCTCCCGGTGGTTCCCCGGGGCAGGGGCGCCGCCATGACACCCGGCATCACGTGGGTCGGGAGCAGGTGACGTCATCAGACTGGTCCGCATATCCAGTGGAGGCGCGAGATTCAAAGTCAGACGCCGGGCAGAGCCTCGGCACCTGAGGATCATCTTTTCCCCTGACGTGGATGCCAGTGCTCTTGTTCCCGACGTATCTCTCTGCAGTCGTACCCCAGTGTCTCCGGCACTTCCAGGTGCCAGTTGCTGCACAGTTCAGCGTATACTGCGGCTGGTGTGTTTCTCTGCAATCCAGTCACCAGTGCTTCTTGGAGTCAGCATGTGCTGCGGGCTAATCACCGCTCTCAAGTTCTACAAATGATCAGTGTCTTTAATCACCGCTCTCAAGTCATACAAATCATCAGTGTCTTTAACCACCGCTCCCAAGTTTTGCAAGTTGCCAGTGTCTTTAACCACCGTTCACAAGTTCTACAAATCATCAGTGTCTTTAACCACCGTTCTCGAGTTCTACAAATCATCAGTGTCTTTAACCACCGCTCACAAGTGTTTCAAATCATCAGAGTCTTTAACCACCATTCACCAATTCTTCAAATCACCAGTATTTAAAAAAAAAAAAAAAAAAAAAAAGTTCTTCAGTCATTATTACCTTGTACCAACACTCACAAGTACTTCTTTTCCTGGAATCCTCAGCATTGCTTACAAGTTCTCCTATAGGCCTGGACATTTCCCCATACGTTCCTTCTCTGCTATGTGACATTGTGTTGCTCTCTTCCTGCAATAAAGTTCTTTAATATTTTCACCAAGCTTTACTGTCAGAGTCCTGTATGAGGAAGACCTATATTAAGCCATCCCTGTTCCGACCCAACTGTGGTTCCTCTCCCCTACCATCGGGAGAACCCCCGAGTTCACAACACCCCCAACCTAGGTCAGTGACAGTGACCCCCGAGTTCACAACACCCCCAACCTAGGTCAGTGACAGTATACTCAGGCCTCATGGACCCGGGGGATCGGAGCCCAGAGGCAAGTAACATCCAGGACTTGATTTCTCGAGTACAAAGTCAGGAAGCAGCACAGGGCCAGGTGATGCATTATCTCCAGGAATTGTCTGGCTGGCTGGATCAAATTCAGACTTCTCTGGCTTCAGTAGTACCGGCCCCAGCTCCAGTACCTGCTCCAGTGGTTGTTTCTAGTAATGTTCCATCCTCCTCTGGAACCAGGTCACGCCTTCAGCTCCCTACTCCTTCTCGCCATAATGGGAATCCTAAAAATTGCCGTGGTTTTCTCAATCAGTGCGAGGTACACTTTGAACTTCTTTCACATAACTTCCCTACTGATCGGTCCAAGGTGGCATACATTATTTCTTTGCTCGAGGGTTCAGCGTTGGATTGGGTGTCTCCGTTATGGGAGCGATCTGATCCATTGGTTTCTAGTTACACCAATTTCATTGCATCATTCCGGAGGATCTTTGATGAGCCAGGCAGGACGACCGCTGCCTCTGCAGACTTGTTTCGTGTCCGACAAGGCTCTCATTCAGTGGGACAGTATGTGATTAATTTTCAGACCATAACCTCAGAACTTCGGGCTGCCTTTTGGAACGGGCTCTCCGATCGTCTAAAGGATTGCCGGATTCTTTAGAACAGTTGATCTCACTCTGTGTAAAGGTGGATCTTCGCATGCAGGAACGAGGTGGCGAACGTAGTCGGTCAGATCGATCAAGGGTCCGATCTTTTCCGTCTAAGCAAATGGTTATTCCAAGTCCTGATGAACCCATGCAGATTAATCGATCTCGGCTGTCCCCAGAAGAACGTCAGCGTCGTTGTGAGGGTAGACTCTGCCTCTACTGTGGAGCCGCGGATCATTTTCTCAAGTTTTGCAAGTCTCGTCCGGGAAATGGGCAGTCCTAGCTTGTTCCGGAGGAGTCAAGCTAGGGGTTTCTTCTAAACCTTCTCTGTCAGTGGACTGTTTACTCTCCGTGTCTCTGTTCTCCGAGTCAATAGCCAAACCCGTTAAGGCTCTGCTGGACTCAGGGGCTGCAGGAAATTTTATTTCCCTTTCCTGTGCTCAGAATCTGGGTTTTCAGCTACAGTCGGTCGAACGACCTATTACGTTGACTGCTATCAATGGTACCCAAATTTCTAACGGTCTGATTTCAAGTTGTACAGTACCAATCAAACTGCAAGTGGGAGCTCTGCATCAAGAACATCTGGAGTTCCTAGTGATTCGGGAGATGCCCCACGATCTGGTTCTTGGCCTTCCTTGGCTTAAACTTCACAACCCTCACGTCGACTGGAGTTCGACACAAATAACATCTTGGAGTCCTTTTTGTCATTCAAATTGTCTCACCCCTGTCTATCCGCTCCGTGTATCTTCCAAATCAGATGAAGGGCTCATTCCGGAGGCCTATCGGGAGTTTTCTGACGTGTTCTCGGAGCAAGCGGACGATCTGCTACCACCGCATAGACCCTGGGACTGTCCCATTGAGCTCATTCTGGGGAAAATGCCACCTCGGAGTCGCACTTATCCCTTATCATTACCCAAGACCCAAGCTATGTCGGACTATATCAAGTCTAATCTGCAGAAAGGATTCATCCGCCCCTCTACCTCCCCGGCGGGGGTGGGTTTCTTTTTTGTGAAGAAGAAGGACGGAGGGCTAAGACCATGTATTGACTATCGTGGTCTAAATGATGTCACCATTAAGAATAAGTATCCTTTGCCGCTCATTACGGAGCTCTTTGATAGAGTTCGCGGAGCCCGAGTTTTCACCAAACTTGATTTAAGGGGAGCTTATAATTTGATACGTATCCGACAGGGAGACAAATGGAAGACGGCCTTCAATGCCAGGGACGGGCATTACAAGTACCTGGTAAGGCCGTTTGGCCTCAGCAATGCTCCTGCCGTCTTCCAGGGATTCATTAACGAAGTCTTTCGGGATATGCTTTACCTAAGTGTCGTGGTATATTTGGATGACATTCTGATATTTTCTAAAAATCTCACAGAGCACAGAATACAGGTCAAAGTGGTACTTCTTCGATTACGAAAGAATCATCTTTATGGCAAGATTTCCAAATGTACCTTTGAGGTTTCTTCTATTCCATTTGTTGGTTACATCATTTCGGGCACGGAGCTTCGTATGGATCCAGAGAAACTCACTGCCATCCGGGACTGGACTCAGACTCTTTCTTTGAAAGCGGTACAACGATTTCTGGGCTTTGCAAATTACTACCGGAAATTCATAAAGGGATTCTCTACCATCGTGGCACCTATTACTGCCCTAACTAAGAAGGGTTCTGACCCAAGTCGTTGGTCCTCCGAAGCTATAGCAGCGTTCGCTCAGTTAAAGGCAGCCTTTATGTCCGCTCCAGTACTTCAGCAACCAGATTTTTCAAAACCATTCTTTTTGGAGGTTGATGCTTCCACGGTAGGCATAGGTGCCGTGCTTTCGCAGTACGCTCCAGATGGGAACTTACATCCATGTGGTTTCCATTCTCGCAAATTCTCTCCTGCGGAACAGAATTACACCATTGAAGACAAAGAACTTTTGGCAATAAAATCTGCATTGGAGGAATGGAGATATCTTTTGGAAGGTGCAAAACACCTAATTACAATTTTCACTGATCATAAGAATTTTCTGTACCTCAAGACGGCCCAGTGCTTGAATCCCCGTCAAGCTAGATGGGCGCTCTTCTTTACTCGGTTTTCGTTTGTCATTAAGTACCGGGCTGGGACTTTTAACACCAAGGCTGATGCTTTATCCCGTTCCTTAACAGCTTCGGATGAGGAGAACTCCGTTGAGAAGGCTTTTATTCTCAGTCCAGTTTCTATGTCGGCGGCTCCCACCACTCTGGGTCCTCCTCCTGGGAGAATGTCTGTGCCAGCTAAATTTCGACCAAGGTTGCTGCAGTGGGCTCATATTTCCAAGTTTTCCGGTCATCCTGGAGTACGAAAGATGTGGGAGTTTCTACGAAGGTCTTACTGGTGGGACACTATGAAGAAGGATATTCAAGATTATGTCAACTCATGTCCTCAGTGTGCTCAGCACAAAATTCCTCGTTTGCCTCCTGTGGGGTTGTTGCATCCACTGTCCATTCCTCAGAGGCCTTGGACACATATCTCTATGGACTTTGTCACTAAATTGACCCTCTCCAAGGGTCACAATACTGTCTGGGTAATTATCGACCGTTTCTCTAAGATGGCACATTTTGTACCTTTGACCGGGTTACCATCAGTGCCCAAGTTGGCTTTGTTATTTATCCGAGAACATTTCCGCCTGCACGGTTTACCTCAGGAAATCGTCTCTGACCGGGGGGTACAATTCACTGCAAGATTCTGGAGAGCTCTCTGTACGGCCTTACAAATAAAACTCAAGTTTTCATCCGCTTACCATCCACAGACCAACGGGCAAACTGAACGCGTCAATCAAGATTTAGAGACTTTTCTCCGTGTTTATCTCTCTCCCTTGCAAGATGATTGGGTGGAACTGTTGCCATTGGCCGAGTTTGCCCATAATCATCTGTACCACTCTTCGACTGGTGAGTCCCCATTTTTCATTAATTATGGGTTCCATTCTCAAGTTCCTGAATTACCCATTTGTCCTCCAGAGGATGTTCCTGCTGCAGCCTCTACTCTTCGGCACTTCAGTCAAATTTGGAGTAGAATTCATGCTAATCTCAAGAGAGTCTCCGGCCGCTATAAGTTCTTTGCAGATAGGAAGCGACGAGCAGCTCCCCAATACAAGGTTGGTGACAGGGTATGGTTCTCCACCTGCAACCTCCGGTTAAGGGTGCCCACTATGAAGTTCGCCCCAAAGTTTATTGGTCCTTACCCCGTGTTACAAGTCCTGAATCCGGTTGTCTGCAAATTGGGATTGCCTTCCCACCTCCGGATACCAAACTCCTTTCATGTTTCTCTCCTTCGCCCCCTTATTTTAAACCGGTTCCATTTAAAGTCCCCGAGGCCAACCTCTGCAGAGTCTGAAGCTGGAACGGACTTTGAAATCAAAGCTATTCTTGACTCTCGTTATCTTCACTGGAATCTACAGTATTTAGTGGAGTGGAAAGGTTTTGGCCCCGAGGAGAGGAGCTGGGTCAAGGCTACTGAAGTTATGGCTCCCCGACTGGTGCGGATTTTCCATTCCAGACATCCAACAAAACCTGGAAAGTGTCCGGGGGCCACTCCTGGAGGAGGGGGTACTGTCACATGCCATAGGCGGCGTTCACCGCGCTTACCCCTGCGTGCCTGCTGGTCTGTGTTGCGGCCTCCGCCTTCGGTGGTCCATGGGCTCCGGCGTCTGGCTGGCGCGGCTCCCGGCGGTTCCCCGGGGCAGGGGCACCGCTATGACACCCGGCATCATGTGGGTGGGGAGCACGTGACGTCATCAGACTGTTCCACCAATCCAGCGGAGGTGCGAGATTCAAAGTCAGACGCCGGGCAGAGCCTTGGCGCCTGAGTATCATCTTTTCCCCTGACGTAGATGCCAGTGCTCTTGTTCCCGACGTATCTCTCTGCAGTCGTACCCCAGTGTCTCCGGCACTTCCAGGTGCCAGTTGCTGCACAGTTCAGCGTATACTGCGGCTGGTGTGTTTCTCTGCAATCCAGTCACCAGTGCTTCTTGGAGTCAGTGTGTGCTGCGGGCTAATCACCGCTCTCAAGTCATACAAATCATCAGTGTCTTTAATCACTGCTCTCAAGTTCTACAAATCATCAGTGTCTTTAATCACCGCTCTCAAGTTCTACAAATCATCAGTGTCATTAATCACCGCTCTCAAGTTCTACAAATCATCAGTGTCTTTAATCACCACTCTCAAGTCATACAAATCATCAGTGTCTTTAACCACCGCTCCCAAGTTTTGCAAGTTGCCAGTGTCTTTAACCACCGTTCACAAGTTCTACAAATCATCAGTGTCTTTAACCACCATTCTCAAGTCCTACAAATCATCAGTGTCTTTAACCACCGCTCACAAGTGTTTCAAATCGTCAGAGTCTTTAATCACCGTTCACCAATTCTTCTAATCACCAGTATTTTTAAAAAAACATCACTTACAAGTTCTTCAGTCATTATTACCTTGTACCAACACTCACAAGCACTTCTTTTCCTGGAATCCTCAGCATTGCTTACAAGTTCTCCTATAGGCCTGGACATTTCCCCATACGTTCCTTCTCTGCTATGTGACATTGTGTTGCTCTCTTCCTGCAATAAAGTTCTTTAATATTTTCACCAAGCTTTACTGTCAAAGTCCTGTATGAGGAAGACCTATATTAAGCCATCCCTGTTCCGACCCAACTGTGGTTCCTCTCCCCTACCATGGGGAGAACCCCCGAGTTCACAACACCCCCAACCTAGGTCAGTGACAGTGACCCCCGAGTTCACTACACCCCCAACCTAGGTCAGTGACAACCGAATCAAGACCAACCAGAACCACTACCCTGCATCAACACTTACCTGGTTAAATCCATCAGCCACAACACAGTACTGCATTTTTAACCCTGCAAGCCTTTCTGTGATTTGCATCACTTGAACTATCCTTGGACCCTTTACCATGGCATGGTCACCTCGTATGACTTGGCTCCAGCATGTCTTTCAGAATGGACTTGACCCAGTGGGACATTCATTAAATACATAAAGATGTACAGTATCTCCTAAAGAATAAAGGAGCATCCCAATAGCACTTTGGGCAACACTGTCTTTTGGACATCTAAGGTTATAAAATACAACAAAATATAGGCACATACATGGGAGGCAGTCAATTAGCCTACTGTCAGGATCCCGGTGACGAGGATACTAATGCCGCGATCCCATCACCCAGTGAAATGCCTGAAATCCCCACTCAGGTTGTGGTCCATGCCACCACCAGAGGGGGGCCCAAAGCATGGCGAGCACAGCAAGCCCGCGAGGGGACACGCTGTGCTTGCCGCTGGTATTCCAGGTGTCAGGATTCAGGTGTCAGTCTGATGACCGCTGGTATCCCAGCAGCTGGTATATCATTATGATCCCATATACACAATTAAGAAAAGACACAATAGTAAAGTTACAGAAAATACTGTAATATACATTCTGTTGAAATGCGGGTGTTCAATTAGCTAAACATCTACTCTTAATCTAGATTGCAAAGTCACAAGAGCAGGTCCTTCTCCCCTGATGTGCCTTTCCTTATCTTACTTACACTATCTTATTCTCAATACTCACTTTTATGGCACCTAACCCCCGGTTTTCTGTATATACCTTGTACTTGTCCGGTATTGTCTCACACTGTAAGTGCTTTTCTTGTTTTGCTCATTTGTTTATGTACTCTGTGATGGGTGCTGTGGATCCCTTGCGGATCCATATAAACAAAAGATAATAATACTAATAATACTAATAATACTACTACTACTACTAATAATAATACATTATTATTATTATTATTATTATTATTATTATTATTGTCTTTTATCATTAGTATTGCTTGGTTGGGTTGTTTATTGTCTTTTGACCTTGACCATGTCTTTTTTTGTGGTCACAGTAATAAAAGTGAACAGAAGATTTTTATGATAGATTTCAGAAAAGTATAATACTGATGTATAGCACAATTAGATATCTTTATTTTTGTTTAACCTAATCTTATTAAAAATGAGACAACCCCAGTGTATTCATGATAATAATTTATATGTATCTTTCATCCCATCTGCTTCTACATATCTATAAAACCAATGTGTGCTATTGTCAAGTTTGAACTAATTATTTTTGGTGGTAAACAGAATCATAATTTATTTCAAACTGGATTAAATTTAGGATTTCCTAAGGACATGAATAATCCTCTTAAAGAAAGAGGAAGAAAAAATTGAGTTATTTTGTTTCATGTTAAAGTTAATAACCACAAGTCTTTGTGATCCACTCAAAACCTTTTCAAGATGTGACATGACTACTTAATCAAAGAGCAGTGAAATTACCACTTTTTTCTAATTCATTAGAGTTTTAGCTATAAAATGACAGTGGGCCATTTTTCCTAAGCAGTGCTGAATTTTCATATTTTATAGTGATAGCAGTGAGAGGGCTTTGTGTTGAATGAATATTTGAATCTCAGAGAGTAATGGTAATTTAAGCGAATTGGGAACCAATATTTATTCTTAATAGAAAGTACTTATTTGGTAAAATGATAATGGCAGGTTTAGTTGAGGGGAGACCAAAATACTCAGTTTGGAAGGAATTAATATTTAATAACAAAAATAATTCTAAACTATTCCACTGTCCCAGTGCAGTTTGTATGCATAGGGCTGATGCTTGTAGCTTGCTTTTCTTCAACATGCTATAATCTACTGTACAGTATGTCTGAGGAATTATGTAATATAAGCATTAATGATAAATATTGACCTAGCCTGTTCCCTAGAAAAAATATTATTATATATATTTATTATTTATATATATATATATATATATATATATTATATATTTAAGATATGTAATTAAGATGTACCAATTTCATGAGTGTAAGGTTTCTTTTAAACTATTTGTGCATGACATCAGGCATAAAGAGTTCCTCAGGATAATTCTCCATGCAGTTTTGTATATATATATATATATATATATATATATATATACTGTGTGTGTATATATATATATATATATCAGTTGTGCTCATAAGTTTACATACCCTAGCAGAATTTGTGATTTTCTGGCCATTTGTCAGAGAATATGAATGATAACTCACAAACTTTTCTTTCACTCATGGTTAGTGGTTGGGTGATGCCATTTATTGTCAAACAACTGTGTTTACTCTTTTTAAATCATAATGACAACAGAAACTACCCAAATGACCCTGATCAAAAGTTTACATACCCTGGAGATTTTGGCCTGATAACATGCACACAAGTTGACACAAACAGGTTTGAATGGCTACTTGAGGTAACCATCCTCACCTGTGATCTGTTTGCTTGTAGTCAGTGTGTGTGTATAAAAGGTCAGTGAGTTTCTGGACTCCTGAAAGACCCTTGCATCTTTTATCCAGTGCTGCACTGACGTGTCTGGATTCTGAGTCATGGGGAAAGCAAAAGAATTGTCAAAGGATCTGCGGGAAAAGGTAATTGAACTGTATAAAACAGGAAAGGGATATAAAAAGATATCCAAGCAATTGAGAATGCCAATCAGCTGTGTTCAAACTCTAATTAAGAAGTGGAAAATGAGGGATTCTGTGGAAACCAAATCACGGTCAGGTAGACCAACAAAAATTTCAGCCAAAACTGCCAGGAAAATTGTTCGGGATGCAAAGAAAAATCCACAAATAACTTCAGCTGAAATACAGGACTCTCTGAAAAAAAGTGGTGTGTTTGTTTCGAGATGCACAATAAGGAGGCATTTGAAGAAAAATGGGCTGCATGGTCGAGTCGCCAGAAGAAAGCCATTACTACGCAAATGCCACAAAGCATCCCGCTTACAATACTCCAAACAGCACAGAGACAAGCCTCAAAACTTCTCGAACAAAGTCATTTGGAGTGATGAGACCAAAATTTAACTTTTTGGTCACAATCATAAACGTTACATTTGGAGAGGAGTCAACAAGGCCTATGATGAAAGGTACACCATTCCTACTGTGAAACACGGAGGTGGATCGCTGATGTTTTGGGGATGTGTGAGCTACAAAGGCACTGGAAACTTGGTCAAAATTGATGGCAAGATGAATGCAGCATGTTATCAGAAAATACTGGAGGAAAATTTGCACTCATCAGCCCGGATGCTGCGCATGGGATGTACTTGGACATTCCAACATGACAACACAAGGCCAAGTCGATCTGTCATTGGCTACAACAGAATAAAGTGAAGGTTCTGGAGTGGCCATCTCAGTCACCTGACCTCAATACCATTGAGCCACTCTGGGGAGATCTCAAACGTGCAGTTCATTCAAGACAGCCCAAGAATTTACAGGAACTGGAGGCTTTTTGCCAAGAAGAATGGGCAGCTTTACCATCTGAGAAAATAAAGAGCCTCATCCACAACTACAACAAAATACTTCAAGCTGTCATTGATGTTAAAGGGGGCAATACACGGTATTAAGAACTGGGGTATGTAAACTTTTGATCAGGGTCATTTGGGTAGCTTCTGTTGTCATTATGATTTAAAAAGAGTAAACACAGTTGTTTGAAAAAAAATGGCTTCACCCAACCACTAACCATGAGTGAAAGAAAAGTTTGTGAGTTATCATTCATATTCTCTGACAAATGGCCAGAAAATCACAAATTCTGCAAGGGTATGTAAACTTATGAGCACAACTGTGTGTGTATATATATATATATATATATATATATCACTTCCAAAATGAATCAAAGGGCGCAATACAATCACTATCTAAGTATACCAGCAAAATAATTGACCAAATAAATCAATTTATTAAAAGCAGGGCATCAGTGGAAAATTCATCAATAAAAGAGATAACCCTTTCAAAAACACATTGTGTCAATAAATTTTATGAAGGGTACATTATTTTCTCTCTCTCTTCAACCCTAGTATAATGTTATTTAGCTCCCTTGAGAACCCCATTGTCTACATTTTCTCCTTGTACTCTGTCTAATAGAGGGTACTTCCCGAGATGAAGCTTACCATTAGCTAAGAATTAGGGCTTGATTGTATGTATGTATGTATGTGTGTGTGTATATATATATATATATATATATATATAGTCCAGAACAAATGACCGGCACTCACTCATTAGGCTTTACAGCATTGCTGGGTGCCCTACTAACACTTGTAGGTGTAATATGCAGAAGAAACAAACTGTCGGCACTCCAGGCGGATGAAAAAGTAGGCTGACACGCAGTGTACTAGTCAACGTTTCAGAGGCCTTCGCCTCTATTATCAAGACATTTATCATGTCTTGATAAAAGAGGCGAAGGTCTCTGAAACGTTGACTAGTACACTGCGTGTCAGCCTACTTTTTCATCCGCCTGGAGTGCCGACAGTTTGTTTCTTCTGTATATATATATATATATATATATATATATATATAGTAGCTGAATACCTGTGCTTCGCTATGGAATTTCATGTATTTCCATGCGTATAATTTTCATTTTGAAGGACTTCCTGGTAAACTAATTAGACTTACAACAGGACATGCTCTGCCTGCCGCTGCCAATCTTTATCAGGCCAAACCTCCGGTTGGGCCTTCCTCTGGATTGATGCTTTCAAAAGGCTGGCGCTGAGAATAATCCACCTCCTTCTCTGCCCCGTCCCACTTCTGATGCTGCCCTGCTAGCTTTGCCCGTGGCTTTGCTTGTGTGGACATTTTAACGCAAGAAGACTATTTTCATTGCGCCCATCACTATTTATCTCAGCACCCCACAAACCATGGATTTTTACATGTCACCCCCTTCCTACCCCAAGCCCTAGGGGTGCTAGTGGTGTGTTACCCCCACAGTATTTTTGTCCATATTGTAAGTCATATGTGTACCAAGTTTGGTCGACTATTTTCATTGCACCCATCACTATTCATCTCAGCGACCCCAAAAACAATGGATTTTTACATGTCGCCTCTTCCCACACCCACTCCTAGCGCTAAGGGTGTTTTAACCCCACAGTATTTTTGTCCAGATTAAAAATCATATGTGTAAAAATTATACTGTAAATTGCTCCAGGCATTCCAGAGTTATGCCCAAAAACTATGGATTTTTAAATGTTACCCCCTTCCCACCCCAAGGGGAGTTAGGGAGGTCTTACCCCCACAGTATTTTTTCCAGATTATAAATCATATGTGTGCCAAATTTGGTGTAACTTTCTCCTGGCATTTCAGAGCTATGCCAGAAAACTATGGATTTTTACATGTCACCCCCTTTCCACCCCACCCCTAGGGGTGCTAGGGGTGTCTTACCCCGACAGTATGTTTTTACACATTGTAAGTCATATGTGCACCAAGTTTGGTGTAAATTGCTCAGGGCATTCCAGAGTTATGCTGGAACATACAAACACACATACATACGTCCATTTTTATATATATATAGATACATAGTAACACGGTTATTGTAAATAAGGACTCATAGGCAGGTTTTCAGGTTACAAACACAGTGTCTTTACTGACATCAGACACTGTAGCACTGCATAGGCTTGGGCCTGGTCACACAGGTACATACAGAAAAATTAAATAAACAAACCTTAAAGGTCCTAGCACTTCCCGTGCTCGCAAGTCATTCTGCTGCAGTTGCTTGTAGCTACACAAGCCATGCTTTGCTGGCACGGCCAATGTCCACAGTCCATGGCGCTATAAACTCAGCCATGCTCACTGGCCTTTAACAGGCACCAGTGCAATGCATTGTGGGTAAATGGAATTTTTATACCCCTCTCCTGCACCTGACTTACTGCTGTCTCTAGGTGAGTTGCAAAACCCAGATCTCTATTTCTCCAGCTGCAGCTGTGCAGGACTTGTTTTCTTGTCCCTTGGAGGGAGCTGATCCAACCAGAATGTGGGTAATTGTGGTAAGACACAAACCCTCTCACCACAATATATATATATACATTATACACACACACACACACACACACACATGCGGGGGTAATCAAAAGGAACAGGAATTAATGAATTATTAATTATTTATTTGTACATTTTTAGACTTCAGTCACCCTCAAAGTAATCGTTACATTCTTCCAAACATTTTTTCCATTGCTCAAAACATTTTTTAAACTCATGTTCATAGATGCCTTTTAGTACTTTTGACGTTTTTTGTTTTACCTCTTCAATATCAGCAAAACGTTTTCATTTAAGGTCTCTTTTAATTTGAGGAAATAAAAAAGTCAGACACGGTGAGATCTGATGAATACGGCGGGTGATGCAAAGGTGTCATGTAATTTTTGGTTAAATATGGCTTAACACTATACATATATATATATATATATATATAAAACAACACAATTGTACCTAATTACTGCGCTTGTGCGGCAGCCCTCTAATTCGATCCCCCCTGTTAGTGAGGACCAAACAAAACAGCACCTCCAGCAATTGAATCAGAGGGCGCTCTCAATCACTTTAACTAATTACCAACTAAAATGTACCTAATGATTATGGCGTAAAACAGTTTATTAAAAGCAATATTGCTCAATCTAGACAGAGGTAACCCTTTTTTACAATTAGATCACAATTTGGTTCAAGTGTACAATGGTGTAGGGTTTCTTTGCACTCTAATCCTGTTGAGCATATATACATATATATCTCTCAGAGAGCGCATTAGTTTTTAAACCATTTATTATACAATAAAATACAATGAACTTTGCTTTGATCAATTAATCATTCAATTGCATAAAAACACCAAAGGGCTACTTTGAAACACTACAATGTTTATTGTAATTCTATAGCTACAAGTAGTATCCTTTCTTAGGCACTTAACAGTCCTTACTTTCCATCTATAGCCAGTTGCTGCTTCGATGGAAAAATATAATTTGACTCCTTTTATTTCTACTGTTGTAGCTTAAAATAGTTGAAGTCCAGAGATGACAAATCAAAATCTCTTGTATGAATTACTTGAATAGATGTAATTTTATCATGTATTTAGAGATCTGTTGTTGTTCCTAAATTCCGTTTTTAAGTATGCAGACTATAGACCAATATTGCACTTGGCTGTATCAAATTATAGCACCTGAACTTTTGTTCCTTGTTATAGCACAGTTGTTAAAAGGTTACTGCCACACAACAGTAGATTTGTATATTATATAGTCTCACCTCACCAAAGTCACACACTCAGGTGTAGGATTCCGAAAGAAAGCAGTGCCCGGCTGCGGCAGCACGCCACTGGATAAACCTTTTGCTGGAGTCGCTTAACTACCGGAACCAATCACCTTTCTCTTCCCCGGCCGGGGTCAGCGATGTGTTAGTGTGAGTAGCGGTGCCCGGCTGCAGCTGCACGCCACCTTGCCTCTCCTCATTAGGTGCCGCTCGACTTTCTCCCTTGCTGGAGTTATTATTCAGAGGTTACGGTGTGGCTAAGAGGTGGAAACAACATCCCAGGTGCATAGGTGTTTCAAAGCCCAGATGATAGATTATCCTTAACGCGTTTCTCCGTTATGTCCTTTTAACGGTTTCCTCAGAAGAACAACAACAGATCTCTAAATACATGATAAAATTACATCTATTCAAGTAATTCATACAAGAGATTTTGATTTGTCATCTCTGGACTTCAACTATTTTAAGCTACAACAGTAGAAATAAAAGGAGCCAAGTATCTTTTTCCATTGAAGCAGCAGCTGGCTATAGATGGAAAGTAAGGACTGTTAAGTGCCTAAGAAAGGATACTACTTGTAGCTATAGAATTACAATAAACATTGTAGTGTTTCAAAGTAGCCCTTTGGTGTTTTTATGCAATTGTATGATTAATTGATCAAAGCAAAGTTCTTTGTATTTTATTGTATAATAAATGGTTTAAAAACTAATGCGCTCTCTGAGAGATATATATGTATATATGCTCAACAGGATTATAGTATAATTTCATTTTAGTATAACTTCAGAATACTATGTGGGAGCGGCTTATAGGTTTATAACCTTTGTAGTGACCAGTTTTTAGTAAGTAATCCTTTTTGAGTAAAATTACACACAATCAGTTTTTATTATTGCGCCTGAAACTATATGCACAAACGGACTTATATAAATACTATAATTTTTTAATCTTTTATAGACTACCTGTCCTTCTGGGTATATAGTTCCTGTAAAAAGGGAAATATATTTTCTTTGCACTCTGTCTTCAACCCTTAGGGTTATATATATATATATATATATGGAGCATTGTAATTTTTGTCTCTGGTATCAACATTTTTTATAGTAAACATCTATATTGTAGAATTTAAGAATATTTTCATACTGGCTTCCGGTTCCGGCATGGCGGAGTAAGCAGCAGCTACTGTGTGCTCCTCCGTTGCTGCCAGATTTCCATCTCATATCAGACTTACTTTGCACCCCAGCTTCTTCATTGCCAAGGTGATCGCCCGCTGTCTGATTCACACCTGACCCGCTGGTGCTGTGCGCGCTGTTGAGTCACACTCCGGAGATGGCCTGTGCTGCCACCCATCCACCAACCCTGTCAGCCATCCACGCTGTCCGTCCGGTCCGCGCTGACAAGGTGCCCTCCGGAGGCAGCCTGTGTCTCTGCCAGCGCGCCCGCTCTGTATGCGCTATACACACTGATAAGGCACACGCCGGAGACGGCCGGCGCTGCTGCGGGCGGCTACCCCTTGTGATACAGCGGGGGAGGTTTGCACTGGACCCGGCACCCGCTGCATGCTCTGCTTTACATGTAAAGTTCCAACGGAGTGCAGGTTAACCCTTACCTCACTCATTTTAGCCTCCCTGCATGTGCTGCGGACATATTTGCTGGGCCCAGCAATATCCATTCAGCTTAATTAATCAGGGCTTTCCCCAGTGCTGTTCCTCACATAAAACTACATCATCCCTGCACAATATGGAAAAATTCCTGGGGCCCCTGACCATGTCTAAGATCCCGCCACCAGCGCTGCCTCCCAGGCAGAAAAAACGCAGCGCAGACCAGTCCTCCACAACAAGTGCCGACTCCAGCCCTGTGAAACTGGTTGCCAAGAAATCAGCTAAAGCAGCCTCTGACGACTCACAATTCCAGGTGTGTGATGATACTGATTCCCCCACTACTTTCCTGACTTATAGAGATTCATGACACTATGGCTCCTCTGCTACAGAAAGTGGTCAGAGATATCACTGTCCAACTGCAGCAACTCTCTAGCAGGGTATCAAATACCAAAATCAGTTTAGGGGTGGCTATGGATGATATTGAAAAACTGAAATCCACTGTAGGGCGCTTGGAGAAGGATAATAAACACCTCCTTGATAAAATGGACAATATTGAAAACCGTACACGCAGGTGCAACCTACGCATAGTAGGTTTACCCAAATCATTTAAGGGCCCGGGTCTGGAAAATTTTGTACGTAATACCCTGCCAAAATTGCTCCACATTGAGGGTGAGTGTGCTGACATGGTGATTGAACGTGTTCATAGAATTTGAGACCAGGCACGTGCAAGCTCTAAGAGGCCACGAGTGGTTATTTTCAAAACCCTGAACTTTCTCCATAAAAATGCAATTTGGAAGGCTTCTCGCAAGATAGACCACCAGTGGGAAGGTTCCACTTTGCGGATTTTTCAGGACTACTCTGCGGAACTCTCCCGTCTTCGCAAGGCCTTTAACCCTGTTTGCACCTTACTGGTGCAAAACAAGCGTAAATTTGCTATGATGTATCCAGCTCGACTCAGAATCTTTCGGGGATCCTCTTTCACTGACTTCACCACCCCTGGAGACGCTGAGGCCTATCTAAAGAGGAGGATGGATATCTTACAAGCGCCCCAGAGGGATGACTCCCCCCCCTTTTTTTTTTTTTGTTCCTTCACAAGATCCTATTACGACCCTTATATGCTTATTTACATTGAGCTTGTCTGGCCGTGCAAAGTTATGTCGTTTTGCCATACTCTACTTGTTATAGTGCTCATTCCATGAGCTTGGTCTGTGTTTTTTGTTTCCAGTTATGTTATCTCACTGTTGCTGGCGGTAATGGAGCAGACCCGCCCTTCTGTTGATTCTATATGGTTATCACCACCAACTGTTATTGCTTCACCCGAAGTCCGTTTGTTGCTACTTACATTATCTGTGTAATGTCTGTCTCATTACTCTTATATTTGCTGTCTATTTTTCTTTCTCTCACTTTTCTTTTGTTTGTACCCCTGGTCGTGCTCTTCTTACCTCATGTTTTACCCTCCCCCCCCCCCCCGATCCCACCCCACCTCTTTAGGGATGCGTTGTTTTAACTTGCTTTGTCTTCGCCAGATGGAGTTTCTTTATTTTCTATGGTATGGCTACGGTTAGGATATGCACTTCTGATGTAGGAGGTATTAACACACCAGCTAAGAGGCGGAAGATATTATCTTACATGAACAAACACTGTATTGATATTGCATGTTTACAGGAGACGCACCTGGTTCTACAAGAAACAAAAAAATTGCAGATGCTGACTTGGTCCTTATTAGGTGCAGCGTCGCTTAATTCTAAATCATGTGGAGTGGCAATTTTAGCGAGACGATCTCTTCCCATTGAAGTTGTGACAGTAGATGCTGACACAGACGGCAGATATGTCATTGTACAGGTTAAACTGGGTTGTAAACTTTACCACATATGTAATATATACGCCCCAAATATTTATAAAAAAGCATTCTTCACTTCACTTATGGCTAAATTGTACGACTGCGACATCTCATCTTTAATTCTATGTGGTGACTTTAATTTGGTCTCCTCTCTATATATAGATAAATCCCAACATACCAGTAATTCTAGGCCTCTTCCCAAATTAGGTTTTCCGTGGCTTGCCAAGAGACTTAATCTAGTTGATACCTGGCGAGCTTTAAACCCTACCGAAAAGGAATACTCCTGTCTTTCTATGGCTCATAACACTTGGTCCCGTATTGACTACATCTTGATCGCTTCCCTGCTTTTTCCTAATATCTGCCAAGCCACCATTGAACCGATATCCATATCGGATCATGGAATGGTTTGGACCGAACTGACTTACTCAATGGAAAAATCTTCTCCCCCTTTGTGGAAATTTCCTTCCCATTTAGCGAAATCAGATGGCTTTCAACACAAATGTGATGATGCATGGGAGAATTTTCGACTAGCCAACTCTCCACATGAATCAACTAATCCTTCCCTTTTCTGGCAGACTGCTAAGACAGTATTGAGGGGCAAAGTGATTTCCTATTATTCACACCTCAAGAAATCTCTTAATCAGGCATACCTGGACTCACAAGCCGCCTTATCCGCAGCTTACCAGACTTTTAAACTACATCCCTCCACTGAAAATAAAACAACTTACCTTTTGGCCAAATCTACTTTTAATGATCTTCTGCAGTTGACAGGAGACAAATACAAGTTCAATGTGAGCTATAAGTTTCATCAATTTGGGAACAAGACGGATAAACTTCTTACTTCACTGTTACAGGGAACTAGAAAACCGACAGTGGTCCATCCCCTACAAAATTCGGATGGCTCCCTTTCCATTTCTAATGCACACAAATGTCCCCTAAGATAGGTTCGACTTTGCAGGCTGTTTTTAACAGAATTCTGACCGAGGGGATCCTTCCAGATAGATTTACAGATGCAGTGATCAAAGTCCTACCTAAATCAGGCCGAAACCTTTCCTTACTGGGCTCATATAGGCCTATATCACTATTAAATGTGGACTTCTAAATTTTTACCTCTATCCTAGCTCAGAGATTAAAACCAATTATGCCGCTTCTCGTTCACAAGGACCAGACCGACTTCATAACTGGTCCCCACTCGGTTGTAAACCTCAGACGGGTCCTCTCGGTCATCCAGCATGCTAATTCGAATTCCTCTGATTCTTCCCCCCCTGCTCTCATATTATCTATTGATGCAGAAAAGGCCTTTGACCTTTTACTGTGGCCCTTCCTCTTTAAAACCTTACATTATTTCGGTTTTCCTGATACTTTTATTTCAATTTTACGCATCTTATATTCCTCACCTTATTCTTCTATTTCCTGTAACGGTCTTCTCTCCTCCCCCTTCATATTGCAAAGGGCTGTCCCCTTTCTCCTCTCCTTTTTGATCTCTCGATTGAACCCCTAGCAATAGCTATAGGTAACTCACCTCACATACATGGGATTACCATTGACTCGCAGATTTAGAAAATTGCATTGTTTGCTGACGATACTCTTTTATACTTAACAAATCCAGAGAAATCATTACCTTCCCTATTACAATTGATATACTCCTTTGGGAAAATAGACGGTTACAGGATCAATGTTAATAAATCAGAACTCTTGCTATTGGGTAAACCGTCTCCTTCCCTACTCTCTCACCCAGATATTGCTACTTTTAAAGTGACACATTCCCACTTTAAATATTTAGGACTAAATGTCTGCTCTGATCTATCTAATCTTTACAGAATTAATTATTCTCCCGTTATAGATAATTTAGCCCTCAAATTAGACTCTTGGAAGGACTTACCTCTGTCTCTTTTAGGAAGACTTGAAGTGATTAAGTGTATTATTTTCCCCAAGCTATTTTATGTTATACAAATGCTCCCTATTTCATTAACCCGTTCTGATACTCTCAAGCTTGAGGCACTCTTTTCGAGGTTTCTTTGGCAAGGTAAAAGACCACGAATAGCCAGACAGAAATTAAAGTCTCCTAAAGCAAATGGCGGCTTTGCAGCACCTGATGTTCAGGCATATTCCCTAGCAGTGCATTTTCGATATATTGCTGACTGGCTCCATTCCTCATCACAATATATTGATTATGACTTAGAAGTAGCGATATTTTCCCCATACGCTCCAGGTGCACTCCTGCACTTGTATCCGACTCGGATACATGCACCAATAAAAAGCCATATCTTATTCAGAAACACTTTTTCCGCATGGTTAACTATTAACAAACTATGTCACCGAGATCCCCGCTTTTTCCACTATATTCCATTATGGGGAAACCCAACATTCCCACCCTCGTTGCTTAATGCCACATACTTACTATAGAAAGAGAAGGGTCTCGATTCCTTTTATAAAGTTTGTGATCCTGGAGGAACTCTATACTCCTTTCCGGATCTCTGCCATAAAATTTGACTTATCTCCACGTCATATGTATATGTATTTCCAGGTGCGTCACTTTGTACTCTCCTATGGTACTCGGCACAAAAGGGGAGATCCCAATGACGTGAACTCGGCCTCTCATGTTATTGATGTTCTCCTACGTTCTTTCCAGGTACGTCCATATAAAGTGAAATATGCGTACTCTATTTTGCTATCTTGTCTGCCTACTGTACAATGGGATAACTTATTCTCTAAATGGAAAGCTGATATACCTACCTTGTCAGACATTGCTGATCTTACACATCCTTGTGAGAGATCCCTAAAAATTTTATCCTCAGCGTATTTTCAAGAAGTTCACTTGAGATTTCTACACAGAGCGTACATCTCTCACTCTCAACGAGCTCATATGGTTCCCTCAGAATCTGGCAAATGTCACAAATGTGGGAAGTCCTCAGCAACATTTATACATTGTGTGTGGGAGTGTAGAAAAATTAAGCGTTTTTGGTGTAAACTTCTCGCTTATATTAACAGATTACTATCCTCGCATGTACCCCCGGATCAGTTGGCCTGTCTTGCTTTAAACTTTGCAAACTGGCAGATTGCTCCGAAACATTTTCCTATTCTTAGTGTAATTCTTACGCTTGGCAGAAAATGTATACTGATTAAATGGGTTAAACGTTCTGCCCCCTCCATTACTGAAGTTCAACAAAAACTATTGCAATTAATGTACTATGATAGAAAAAGAGTGTTAATATCGCCCTCTTTTAGCACACGGAAATTTTGCCTCAAATGGAGCCCTGTCCTAGATACTCTACCTTCCTCTACCAAGCAGCATATCTTAAATACTCTTGACTGCTATTTGACCTCCTATGAGTCATATGCATATGATTAATGATCTCACTGCTATCCTTTATAAGTATGTATTTAACTGATATCCTCTCTCTGGCACTCTAGTAAGGTATATTGAGTGTTATGGGCTGGTCCCATCACTCATCTTTATCCCGCCCCCACCCCCCTCACCCTTCTTTTCCTCTTGTGTTTCCCCATGTCCCGCTACTATTTTATCTTGCTGTCCTCTTTCTGCCTCTTCGATTTTTCTCTTTATTGGCTGATACGGTATGGGTGTACTGGTTATACAATGCTAACTGTATAGGTATGGGTCTGACACCCCTTTCTAACCTTGGTATATCTGTAGTTGGATACAGATTTCAGCCGGTTTGCTTTGATATGATTTTACATTTAGGGTTTTTCCAGCTATTTTAAGATTTGAAGTGTATCATAGATCTTCTTTATACCAAGATGCCTTCGTATTAAATTGATCTACCCTATACTGTATTAGAATTTATATACTTACTATGTTCAGTATTGCCATGCACTCATCATTGTTTGATTATTTTTTCTGTTTATTTCTGTATGACTGAAAAAACTTTCAATAAACATAATTGTAAAAAAAAAAAAAAGAATATTTTCATACTCTTATCAAATAAAATATTTGGATTTTAGGAAAGCAAAGGATAAAAGAGAAAAAATAAACCATGAGACATAAACTAACAATCAAGTGATGTTATGATTGCATATGTTCGGAATTAAGTTAGACTTACACAGGAAAGGTACAAGCTAATCATAAACATTTTTCTATTACTTTTCTTATTCTTCTCACAATGATCAATATTGTAAACCTCCTTGTCAACTTCAGTCTATAAATGTCACAAAGACTTACTGGAGGATTCTGGAAATATGCAACTAAGTGCTCCAACAGCACTGACATTTCATAATGTCATACAGTACAAATAAGATATAGACAGAAGGCACATAAGGCACATAACATAACCACATGGAAGTTTGCCAAAAGCTTCAAGCTAATACATTTTGCACACCTCTGTTTAACCTACTTTGATATTATTTTATTATTATTACCAGCTATTTATATAGCGCACACATATTCCGCAGCGCTTTACAGAGAATATTTTGGCCATTCACATCAGTCCCTGCTCCAGTGGCGCTTACAATCTATATTGCCTACCACATGTACACGCACACACATTCATGCTAGTGTTCATTTTGTTAGGGGCCAATTAACCTACCAGTATATATTTGGATTGTGGGAGGAAACCGGAGAACCCGGAGGAAACCAACGCAAGTACAGGGAGAATATACAAACTCCACACAGTTAGGGCCAAGGTGGGAATCAAACCCATGACCTCAGTGCTGTGAGGCAGTAATACTAACCATTACACCATCCATACTGCCCATAAATACTTACTAGAGATGTGCAGCGGACACTTTTTGGGTTTTGGGTTTTGGTTTTGGATATGGATCTCCGCTTGTGTTTTGGATTTGGATTGGTTTTGCCAAAACCACCCTTTCAGGTTTTAGTTTTGGTTTTGGATCTGGATGATTTTTGAAAAAAAACATAAAAACAGCTAAAATCACAGAATTTGGGGCTATTTTAGCTCCTACGGTATTATTAACCTCAAAAACATTCATTTCTACTCACACCTTGCAATATTGGCCCTCATTCCGAGTTGATCGCTAGCTGCCGTTGTTTGCTGCATAGCGATCATATAAAAAAATGGCAAAACTACGCATGCATATGGGCCGCAATGCGCACGCCCGGTGTATGGGTACAAAAAGCATTGTTGTTTTGCACTGCTTCTAGCGATGATTCCATTCACACAGCCAATCGCAAGGAGATTGACAGGAAGTGGGAGTTATGGGTGTCAACTGACCGTTTTCTGGGAGTGTTTGGAAAAACACAGGCATGTCCATGTGTTTGCAGGGCGGGTATCTGACATCAATTCCTGGGACCTTCGTCGCAGCAATCATCGCACAGATTAAGTAACTACAGGGCTGGTCTTGTTTTGCACAAAATGTTTTTGTACCGCTCGGCTGCACAGGCATTTGCACTCTTGCAAAGCAAAAATACACTTCCCCGTGGGCGGCGACTATGCGTTTGCACGGCTGCTAAAAGTAGCTAGCGAGCGATCAACTCAGAATGAGTGCTATTGTTTTTAGGTCAAAAGGTTGCACCGAGGTCGCTGAATGACTAAGCTAAGCAACACAAGTGAGTGGCACAAACACCATGCCCATCTAGGAGTGGCACTGCACTGGCAGACAGGATGGCAGTTTTAAAAACTAGGCCCTAAAGAGCACATAATGCAAAGAAAAAAAAGAGGTGCAACGATGTAGCTGGATGACTAAGCTAAGCGACACAAGTGGGCGGCACAAACACCTGGCCCATCTAGGAGTGGCACTGCCGTGGAAGACAGGATGTTAGTTTTAAAAACCAGGCCCAAAGAGTACATAATGAAAAGAAAAAAAGAGGTGCACCGAGGTCACTGGATGACTAAGCTAAGCGACACAAGTGGGCGGCAAAAACACTTGGCCTATCTAGGAGTGGCACTGCAGTGGCAGATAGTATGGCAGTTTTAAAAACTAGGACCCAAAAAGCAAATAATGCAAATAAAAAATAAGAGGTGTAAGATGGAATGGTCCTTGGGCCCTCCCACCCACCCTTATGTTGTATAAACAGGACATGCACACTTTAACAAACCAATCATTTTAGTGACAGGGTCTGCCACATGACTGTGACTGAAATGATTGGTTTGTTTGGGTCCCCCCAAAAAGAAGCAATCAATCTCTCCTTGCACAAAATGGCTTTGCAGAGGCAAGATGTCATCCTCATCCTCATCATCTGATTCCTCACCCCTTTCAGTGTGTACATCCTCCTCCTCACAGAGTATTAATTCGTCTTGACTGGAATCCACCATCACAGGTCCCTGTATACTTACTGGAGGCAATTGCTGGTAAAGGTCTTCCTGTAGGAATTTATAACTCATTCATTTTGCATCTACTCAATATTTTGTGGCTGTAACCTCGTATGCCGATCACTGACAAGGTTACTGGCTGCACTAAACACTCTTTTGGAGTACACACTGGAGTGGTGGGGGGGGGCAACTTAGGTAAAATTAATGCAATTTGTGCAGGATCCCCCAAATTGCTTCTTTGTCCTGCCAGTATATAAACGGACTGTCTGACATACCTACTTGGATGCTGTCACCATATTATCCTCCACCATTCTTTTAATGGTGACAGCATCATATGCAGTGACAGTAGAAATGTCATTAATTATTGGCAGTTCCTTCAGTCTGAACCAAATGTCAACACTTAATCCTGACTGCCCTGCATCACCGCCAGTGGGTGGGCTCAGAAATGTTATAATTTTCCTTGCAGCCCCAGTTGCAGGAGAAAATGAAGGAGGAGCTGTTGACAGGCCACGTTCCGCTTGAGTTGACAATTTACTTACCAGCAGGTCTTTGAACCTCTGCAGACTTGTGTCTGCCGAAAATAGAGACACAACGTAGGCTTTAAACCTAGGATCGAGCACGGTGGCCAAAATGTAGTGTTCTGATTTCAACAGATTGACCACCCTTGAATCCTGGCAAAGCGAATAAAGGGCTCCATCCAAAAGTTCCACATACTTTGCGGAATCGCTCCGTCTTAGCTTCTACTTCAATTTCTACAGCTGCTGCTGCAAAAGTCTGATGAGGGGAATGACCTGACTCCAGCTGGAAGTGTCTGAACTGACTTCATATGTGGCATATTCGAAGGGTTGGAGAACCTTGCACAACACCAAAATCATTCTCTACTGCGCTTGAGTCAAGTGCATTCCCCCTCCTTTGCCTATATCATAGGTGGATGTGTAGGCTTGAATGTCCTTTTGCTGCTCCTCCATCCTCTGAAGCATATAGAGTGCTGAATTCCACCTCGTTACCACCTCTTGCTTCAGGTGATGGCAGGGCAGGTTCAGGAGTGTTTGCTGGAACTCCAGTCTTCGCCACGCAGTCGCTAAATGTCGAAAGTGGCCCACAATTTTTCAGGCCACCAACAGCATCACCTGCATGCCCCTGTCATTTTTCAAAAAATTCTGCACCACCAAATTAATTGTATCTGCACCACCAAATTAATTGTAATGTTATTTGAACAGCAACACTCCTAAATTTTACAGCATAGAATAGCAGTGTGCTTTTAATTTTTAACAACTGCATCTCTGAATTTTTACAACATACAGGGCCAGCAGCACACCTATATTTTACAGCATACAGCAGTGAGTTTTTAATTTTTAACAACTGCACCACTTAATTTACATACAGGGCCAGTTTAAATTTATTTGAACAGCAACACCCCTATAATTTAAAGCATACAAGAGCAGTGTGCTTTTAATATTTAACAACTGCACCTCTGAATTTTTACAATATACAGGGCCAGCAGCAACAATATATTTTACAGCCTACAGCAGTGTGCTTTTAATTTTTAACAACTGTTACTCTGAATTTTACACCATACAGGGCCAGTGAAATGTTATTTGAGCAGCAACACCCGTATATTTTACAGCATACAAGAGCAGTGTGCTTTTAATATTTAACAACTGCACTCCTGAATTTTTATATCATACAGGGTCAGCAGCACCCCTTTATTTTACAGCCTACAGCAGTGTGCTTTTCATTTTTAACAACTGCACCTCTGAATTTTTACAACATACAGGGCCGGCAGCAACAATATATTTTACAGCATACAGCAGTGTGCTTTTAATTATAGCAACTGCACCTATGCATTTTTACAACATACAGGGCCAGCAGCACCCCTATATTTTACAGCATACAGCAGTGTGCTTTTAATTTTTAACAACTACACCTCTGAATTTTTACAACATACATGGCCAGTATAATGTTATTTGAACAGCAACACCCCAATATTATATAGCATACAAGATCAGTGTGCTTTTAATTTTTAAAAACTGCACCTCTGAATTTCTACAACATACAGAGCCAGCAGCACCCCTATATGTTACATCCTACAGCAGTGTGATTTTAATTTTTAACAGCTGCACCCCTGAATTTTTACAACATACAGGGCCAGTGTAATGTTATTTGAACAGCAACACCCCTATATTTTACAGCATACAAGAGCAGTGTGCTTTTATTTTTTAACAACTGCACATCTGAATTTTTACAACATAAAGGGGCAGCAGCACCACTATATTTTACAGCATACAAGAGCAGTGTGTTTTTACTTTTTAACAACTGCACCTCTGAATTTTTACAACATACAGGGCCAGTGTAATGTTATTTGAACAGCAACACCCCTATATTTTACAGCATACAAGAGCAGTGTGCTTTTAATTTTTAACAACAGCACCTCTGAATTTTTACAACAGCTATATTTTACAGCATACATCATCGTGCTTTTCATTTTTAACAACTGCACCTATGAATTTTTACAACATACAGGGCCAGCAGCACCCCTATATTTTACAGCATACAAGAGAAGTGTGCTTTTAATTTTTAACAACTGCACCTTTGAATTTTTACACCCACTCTGACACACACACACTAAGCACCAATCCTGGTTTTTTATTCGTCCACGGACCAGCCAGCACCCTTCAGTGGTGGTCATCGAGTAGTGCAAACCATTGATGGATCACCATAGATGGTTTGTGTGCCAATGATGGTTATCATCAATGGTATCATCGATGGCAACCATTGATAGACACCCCACCAATAGCCATCCCTAACTGCACCCAATAATTTTTATAGCATACAGGGGCCAGTCTAATGTTATTTTAGCAGAAACTCCCCTATATTTTACAGCATACAGTTGTGTGCTTTTAATTTTTAACTGCACCCCTGAATTTTTACAACATACAGGGCCAGCAGCACCCCAATATTTAACAGCATACAGAGAAGTGTGCTTTTAATTTTTAACAACTGCGCCTCTGAATTTTTACAACATACATTGCCAGCAGCACCCCTATATTTTAAAGCATACAGGAGCAGTGTGCTTTTAATTTTTAACAGCTGCACACTGAATTTTTACAACATACAGGGCCAGCAGCACCCCTATATTTTCCAGCAGTGACCCTGCACCCTGTACAACACAGTGACAGCCAGGACAGCAACACTCATGTACACCTGAAGCACATGAAACACCAGTGACAGCCAGGACAGCACCTCTAACACAGCAGAGGTACACCACAGTGACTGCAGCAGCACCCCTACATAGCACACACTGACCCCACCCAATGCCACCACCCACAGAGAGAGACAGAGGTCTGTCTCCCTCACTCTCCAAGTCCGGAGTAAAAATGGCTGCGATGCACGGATGTTTATATGGGATCCAAATCCCACAAGAATCCGATAGCGGGATTATGACGTTTTGCCTTGTTCTGGTTTCTGTGTCTGGCGGGAAGTCACGAGTCGGACTCGGATCCAGGCTGGAGATGGGATGTACGGGGGGGGGGGCAGTTGTCGGGGAACTGAACCCTCTCATCTCTAATACTTACAGCCCCCTTGCACCCTCACATCAGTTTCTAAAATAAAAACAATAGCTTGATGATCTTTTAGCACACATGTTTATGTCATTTTTTATATCACTCATAGTTTGCTTTTCTATTATATTTACATTTTTGTTATGACCATGTATTTGTACATGTACACTGAGGCCCTCATTCAAGGTTGATTGCAAAACAACATTTTCCTCTAATGGGCCAAACCATGTGTACTGCAGGTGGAGCAGATATAACCGGCCAAATGTAATAGAGTGAGAGTTTCAAAAAGTGAGAGATTTGGTAAGGTTTTGCAGTTTTTTTTAAAGTGACAATCATTTACACAGCAAGATCAACCTGCTTTTGCAGTGTAAATGATTGTCACTTTAAAAAAAACTGAAAACCATACCAAATCTCTCACTTTTTGAAACTCTCACTCTATTACATTTGGCCCCTGGTGTTGAGAGAGAGTTAGATTTGGTTTGGTTATATTGTTTCTATGCAGGGTAAATACTGGCTGCTTTATTTTTACACTGCAATTTAGATTTGAGTTTGAAAACACCCCACCCAAATCTAACTCTCTCTGTACATGTTATATCTACCCACCTGCAGTGCACATCGTTTTCCCATTAGAGGAAAATGTTGTTTTGCAGTCCACCTTGAATTAGGCCCTAAATGTTGTACATTTAAATATCCCTATACTGCTCTGTTCACTGAAGTTCATAAAAGCTTCTATTCAAATAAATATGTAAATACCTACACATAAATCACATACTACAGATACATCATTGCTGCAGGTGTGCCAAACAGACCCTCATGGTTCTTATGCATCTCTATTGTCGAAAATGCATCTTATATGCAATATGACGCAACTAAGGCACACCAATAGACTGTGCTGATTAATTTGATATTCAACACTTGTATATCTGAGTCTCTGAATCTGCATAAGCAGTGCAATGATGCAGCAGATGCGACTTTTTACCATGCCTAGTTCTTTTATGCTTCCTGTACAGACTCGCAAATATATATACAAGTGTCACATATCAAATTAATCAGGACAGTCTCCTTGTGCATACTTGTCACATTGGTTTGCGACTAAGATGCATTTTCAGCAAAAAATGATGTCCAACGCTAGCAGAGTCTAATGGGACCTGGCAGGTCACTGGAGCCAGGAAACTTGCACTGTATGATGCATGGAGGCTAGATGTATGAGGACACATATGTAAATCTTTATAAAATATCACTTGTGCGAATTTATTTACCTAATAGGAATAACTATGGAAAATAGTCTTATGTTAGCGTGTACAGCAAACGGTAAATTTGACGCCCCAGAATGCCCACTTACTGTCCATCTTCTTGCAGTCGCTGCTGCGATCGCTTTATTCTCTGTCAGCATCATTGCCAAGCGACCTCTGTTGCCGGGCAACGACGTGTGTGTGCAATGCGCATGACGCGCATGTGCATTCCAGACCCGTTCACACAGCAGCGAAGAACCGCTGCATGTGAACAGGTCGGAATGACCCCCATTGTGTTACATCATACCTCCCAACTTTTGTATCCTCTGAAGCAGGACCTGCCGCACTGGAGGCACGGCCGTGGGCAAAAAGGGGATGGGGGCCTCGGAAGAAGGGGCGGAGCATTAGGAGAAACCACAATTTTTCAACATTTTGGGGGCGTGCCCAGCGCTCCCCAAACAGGTGGGCAGCCCTCTACTCACCTCCCCGCTCTGTTTATATGCCATGCATAAGCGCATAGCATCTATTCATTGACCACCAGCAGTGCTGCAGTGATCTCTGGCTCTCCCAACCTTCTCCCCGGCGGGATGCTGCGACCCATGGGTGGACAGCGGGACAGTGTCTGAATAGCGGGACTGTCCTGCTGGAATCGGGACAGTTAGAAGGTATGTTACAGACAGATGAGGCGTAGTTTATTACATTTATTACATGTTACAAGCTGCTACTAAGCTAAGGATTAAGTGGAGAATCTCTGATATTATATGACAAATGTGTAGTTATTTTGTCTACAAATATCACAGGATATTTATAGCTCACTGCAGAAAAGAAGTGTGTACAGTATACTATGGCATAAATTCAATGCAAAAAAAAAATCGAATTTAAATTTACAGTGTTTGCACTGATGTAAACTGCTGAAAATATTGAATAAATAAACCATAATAAAAGTGTTACCAGCTGCAATAATACATATTTTCAAGTACAAAACAATACATGTATATTAGGAGACCTTCACTTGTTTGTCTAGACAGCCAATGACACTGCACTGGATAAGGGGGTTTGAAAGATGGCAGCACAAGCCTTGACAAAGTGTCTTGTTAATTGTTTTGCTAATACATACACTAAGTAGCTTTAAGTAACACATCACCTCTGAAATATTATGGCATTGATGTATGTAATTTTACTGCACATTGTATCCCAGCTGTATCAATTAGCAGCCAGTTATTTATCTACAGCAGATGTCACAACAGACATTAGGTGAGCACCAGACCTATATGGAGATGTAATGTTTCATGGAGCCACTGAAATGACTTTACATGTTAGTAGTGAGGAAGAACAATTCAGATGCTATTGTAGGATTTTGTTTTGTTCAAGAAACCTTGTACAGTAGATGGTTCTTACAACGCATAATAACCCTAAACATGGGTCATCATTAATCATTTGCACATTTCCCTGGGTGCTTGCTTTACAGTAGTTTCGTAGAATTATCTCATAGATCCAAAGAGGGCAGGATAAAAATGGAAGACATTGATATAATGAAGTAAAAATGAGTATTAGTGAGATATTGAACGTATTAGTTTACTGGAACTGGATCAAAGTATCCCATCACAAGTCACATAAGTGTAAATGGGATTATGTAATAACAGACATTGAAGAATGACAATTTAAAAGCTTACTGAAGACATTTGCACGCAGGCGCCATTCAATCTATGTCCACATTGTTCTGCTTTTGACAGGTAAGTGGAGGAGAAGCAGAAACACACACACACACACACACACACACACACACACACACACACACATCATTATGGAGAGCTAGGGAGGTAGCACATGAAGCCGTTTTACTGAGGAGGCTGATGCGGCATCTTGAACTATAGAGCAATCCTTATATCCAAAAGACAACAGTCCTTGTAGTAAATCTTTTTGAGCGTTCATTAGAAAAATAATTAATCATCTAGTTTTCACCAAGTCCTAAAGTTTAAAAAATCAAATTTCAGCTGACAAAATATGCATATTTTACATTGTTATTCTTTAATGAGCAAAAAACCCCATGATACAGTAGTCTTTAACGTGTTAGGTATGGTATGCCGGGGGCCGGGATAATGTCCGGCAGCATACTGATGCCAGGATCCCGGGCCTCCAGAATGCCGGCAAGGGCGTGAGCGCAACGAAGTTCCTTGCAGGCTCGGTGGCTCTCGGTGCTCGCCACAGGTTCTATTCCCACTCTGTGGGTGTCGTGGACACCCGCGAGTGTGAATAGCCCCTGTTACCGGAATTCCGGTCGTCAGCATTGTCAGTGGTCGGGGTCAGTATCCTGACTGCATAACGTCTTTAACAACTTTTAGCAGCAATAAACTGAAGCAATCATTTGCTCTTTGAGTTCATCAGTTTCTTATTGCATAGATATTTTTGAGACATTTTGGCCTACTTGTGCTTAAAATGCTGACTGGAGTTCACTGGTTTTTGTAGGCATGCATTTACACATATCTTTAGGTCGCAGACAGCATCTTAGTGTGACTGATGTCTAGACTTTCACTTAGCTATAGCAAAACCTTCATTCTTTTCTTTTTCAGTCATTCTATTATATATTTGCTGGTGTGTTTAGGCTGCTTGTCTTGTTGCATTATCCATGACTGTATTATATAGATAATCATTTTAAGTTTTTACCAGAAGTGTAAGAAAAAATATAAAAGGGATTGCTATTTCAATTGTTCACAAGCTAACATTTTGTTTTAGACATCTGTGGAAACTAATGACTTACATTTGATTATACCATGACCTGCAGATAGAATAACATTTTCCAACCAACCAATGAAAAATGTAGCTTTACACAATGGCTAGATTTATAAAAATAGATGCAGGTATGGTAATACAGTAGAATGGGATATATCATATATACTATACTACCTACTTTGTATTTTGTGTGTAAGAGGACTTATTCTTGGTAGAGATGTGTAGTTTGGTTTTTAAAAAAAAGTCCTTACACACCTAAAATTTAGCAGCTCTGAGTCAAACCAAGTCCTGGATTTGCTTTTTTCTGTGTAGGATTTTAATTCCGAATTTTGTGGTTTGAATTGCATTTTGTAAATTTTTCAGGTACCATTTCAGTGGGCAAAAATAACTGGAAATGACTGAAACTTAATGTAATTGATGTTAATAGTACCATAGGAACAAAAACAGGTCCATATTACATGACGTTAGCTGTTTTTAAACATTTAAAAAAACAATCCAAAACCAAAACTGAATCTGAACCAAAACTCTTGATATTAACCAAATAAACCAAACCAAAACAGTGAGCATGGTTTTGGCACATCTCTAAAGGGCTGATTCTAGGCAATTTGGCTTACAGTGCAAGATTTAAAAATGCACCCCCCCCTTCCCCCACTGACATTCAAAAATGCACTCCCGACGAGGGGGCATGGCCTTGCTAAAATGGGCATGGACTCACATGAAAAGACTACCCAGTTTTTGACCCTGCACAACAGACCTCGGCCACCACAGGGAAAAAATGTCTACCATATTAAGCCCCACACAGTAATGCCCCTTGCACCATATTATGCCCCCTGCACCATATTATGCCTCACAAATACATTATGCCCTACAGTAAAGCTTCTAATTACTTTTAAATTACCTGCTCATTGCCAAGGGTTTCACATGCTGGGTGTCATGCTCGTTGTCAGGGGTTTTATGCACTGGGTGCCATGCTCATTGCCAGGGGTTTCCTGCTCTGGGACGGGTGTCATGCTCATGTCCAGTGGTGTGTAATGCTCGTTGCCAGGATTAACGCTCATTGTCAGGGGTGTGTACAGCTGGCCACAGCCACAGCCTGCCAGCCCTCCAGCTCCCATGCACCCCCTCCTCCCTGTCATAGCACTCCGCTTGGGGGCGGAGTTTTGTGAAATGAAGAGTTGCATTGTGACATCGCAACTTAAATGTGTCATTCCATCAAACTTTGCCCCCCCCCAGCCGAGTGGAGTGCTGTGACAGGGAGGAGGGTAGCAATCTAGGGACAGTGAAAAGTGCCGTAGCAGGCGCAACGTGCAGTCGCACTGCTTGTCCGCAGCTAGAAACGGCACTGCGTCTCTATGGTAATTCTTAGTTGTCACTGGGACTAATTTACTGAGGATTGTAATTGCAAAGCTGTTTGCAGCAGTGTTGCGATTGCAATCCTTAGCAATGCAGATTTGGAGGAGGTGGATACCACCTCTTCCCTGTATCTGCGATCATATCTGAGATGACAATTGCAAGTTGCAACCATTGGGTGTTGGCTGACTGAGCGTAAGCTTTCTCAGCCTTGTCGTCGCAGGGCGGCTTGTGAGGCCAAGGAACTGCGTCTTGCATCACAGTCCTTGGCCTCACCACTCCCGGAAAATGGGGATGACACGCTCCCATTTTTCAGAATGCCGGCGGCTTCCACAGGACCCGACCATTGGGGTAAATGTAGTAAGAATTGCATCAGCGATCCTCACTGGATCACCCCCACAGTACGTAAATGGAACCTTTAGGAAAAACAAAACCAGGGACCTGTAGTAGTAAGTAGTACTTTAAGGAATTCTTAGCTATACCTATGGACATGTTTTATAGAAGTGAGGTATAGCTTACAATATAAAGTTAACAGCTTTGGGGGGTCATTCCGAGTTGATCGCTAGCTGCCATTGTTCGCAGCGCAGCGATCAGGCTAAAAAACTGCATTTCTGTGCATGCGTATGACCCGCAAAGCACACGCGCGACGTACGGGTACAAAGCCCTTTGTGGTTTTGCACAGGATCTAGCAAAGTTTTCAGTTGCACTGACGGCTGCAAAAAGATTGACAGGAAGGGGGCGTTTCTGGGTGTCAATTGACCGTTTTCAGGGAGTGTTTGCAAAAACGCAGGCATGTCTGAAAAAATGCAGGCGTGACTGGGCGGTTGTATGATGTCAAATCCGGACACGGATAGGCTGAAGTGATCGCGAGCGCAGAGTAGATTCAGAGCTACTCAGAAACTGCACAAACTGTTTTTGCAGAGCTCGGCTGCACATGCGTTCGCACTTCTGCTAAGCTAAAATACACTCCCCAGTGGGCGGCGGCATAGCGTTTGCACGGCTGCTAAAACTAGCCAGCGAGCGATCAACTCGGAATGACCCCCATGGTGCTCTACTATTTTCCTAAATAGATGCAGTGATACTGTGCTATAGTATACATTTCAAGAATATTCTGAAATCTTAGCTAAATAATTAATGGAGTCCTCAAATAATGAAAGTATGGATTCATGTAAGAAATGAAATGAAGAGGTAACACAATTTAGAAAGGCAGTTTAACAGAATAGAATGCACTTGATTCCATATTAAAAGACAGAGGGAGAGTTTGTTCACATAAGAAGTCAAGAATATTGGAAGTATATCTCTAATAAATGCAAAAGAAATAGAACATACCAAGAGAAGCATAGGATCCCTTCAAATGACTGGAGGAATATCAAATATAATTACAGGATTTATCCAAAACATGTTTATTTCTTATAGTTGTTTTAAAGTAATTTCTAGTAAACAATCATTTCTAGTATGTGTACAAAAAACCTATAGTATGAGGAAACCTACAGTATGCTGGGATTGTAGATGCAGGGAATTTGATAAAACATGCAGTTCTGACACTTGTCTTGCCCTTTATGCATTTTCCTTCTCCTTTTATTGTACATCAGTCTAAATCCTTAGTTTTATACTTTTTATTTGTAGTATTGCTATACTGTATAATGTGATAAAGATAAACCAAATAAAGGAGCAATGACGAACACACCCTGTTTGCTGCAATATTGACTGCTTATTATGGTTAACATTGTATTAATGAAGCAATATATTTTAGTGTTTCTGTTTAAAACCTTTTTTTTATACAGTAGAAGTCTACTTGATCTTGAAGTAAGATGTCAAAAGTAGACATTGTCTAAAGTGGATGTGGTATGTTAGATACACTAGACTTAGGTCGACAACTATTGGTCGACAGTAATTAGGTCGACATGGTCCCTAGGTCAACATGTACTAGGTCGACACGAAAAAAATGTCGACATGAGTTGTTGTTTTTTAAATGTTGGTGTCATTTTCTTCATAGAGTGACCGGGAACCCCAATTAGTGCACAGTGGGCCTAATTCAGAGTTGATCACAGCAGCAAATTTGTTAGCAGTTGGGCAAAACCATGTGCACTGCAGGGGGGCAGATATAACATGTGCAGAGAGAGTTAGATTTGGGTGGGGTGTGTTCAAACTGAAAACTAAATTGCAGTGTAAAAATAAAGCAGCCAGTATATACCCTGCACAGAAACAAAATAACTCACCCAAATGTAACACTCTGCAAATGTTATACCTGCCACACCTGCAGTGCACATGGGGGTTCATTCCGAGTCGATCTCTCGCTAGCAGTTTTTAGCAGCCGTGCAAACGCATTGTCGCCACCCACCGGGGAGTGTATTTTCACTTTGCAGAAGTGCGAACGCCTGTGCAGCAGTGCGCCTGCAAAAACATTTTGTGCAGAGCAAGACCAGCCCTGGACTTACTCTTCATGTACGTTGATTCTAACGTTGGTGGGACAGCTTTTGACGTCACACACCCGCCCAGCGGTCGCCCAGCCACGCCTGCTTTTTTCCTGGCACGCCTGCGTTTTCCTTGGCACGCCTGTGTTTTTCCAAACACTCTCAGAAAACGGTCAGTTGACACCCAGAAACGCCCCCTTCTTGACAATCTTCTTGCGTTGTGCCGTGTGACTGAAAGCTTCGCTAGAACCTGTGCAAAACCACAAAGACTTTGTACCCGTACGTCACGCGAGCACATTGCGGTGCATACGCATGCGCAGAAATGCTGATTTTTTTTGCCTGATCGCTGCGCTGCGTTCAACGGCAGCTAGCAATCAACTCGGAATGACCCCCATGGTTTTGCCAACTGCTAACAAATTTGCTGCAGTGATCAACTTTCATGCAGAGTTATCGTTCCCAATTGTAGTCCATGTGGATCGTAAATTATGAAAAAGTAAAAAAAAAAAGTGAAAAACTCATGTTGACCTTTTGTCATCTCGACCTAGTACATGTCGACCTAGAGTCCCTGTTGACCTAGAAGACATGTCGACCTACTTACTGTTGACCAACAGTGGTTGACCTACACATTGTCGACCTAAGTCTTGTCGACCTAAAGACCGGATTCCATCTATAGGAATGTATTTTTAGTGATAACATTGTAGCAATGTTGGGCCTAATTCAGAGGCGATCGCTGCTACAACAGCGATTTCACCCTGACACTCACACAACAGAGGCACTGCGCACATGCAGCCAGTGAGATGTGAAAGCATCTCACTGGTGTGATCACCTCTGCCTGATTGACAGGCAGAGGCAGTCGCGGGGCAGGAGGTTAGAACGCCGTTGGTGGGGCGCGGTCCGGACAATGCAGGCATGTCTGGACCATTGTGGGGGTAGGCTGCAGCGGTTGCGACCCAGAATGTGGTGGGTATCCACCTGCCAGCGCAGCGAGGCTGCGCAGACAGGGAGCTACTTGGCGGGTGCGAAAGCACCTTCATCGTGCGATACTTTTGCCACTGTGCGGGGATGGGCAGGGCCTAACAAGCAGGATGGACTATCCCTGTGATGGGCATCACCCTGCATGTCAGAGAAACTAATCGTAGATGTGCTAAATTTAGCACATCTACGATCAGATCTGAATCACCCCCATTATTTGAAGTTGTCATTTGTGATGAAATCACAGTCCTTTTATGAGTGTTAATGGATATATTGTCCTATAACTTAAGACAGCCAATGATAGTTTGAAGCAAACATTTTTATTTATCATTATATGTTATATGTCCAATTAAATTATAGTAGAAGTCAATCTACTATGTAATATAAGGTTTTCTAAATATTCCATAAATGGGTGCTTGTCTGCTATGAATGTCCACATAAGATGTAAATTGAAAAAGTCTTACATATTGCTTTAGAAGACTTCGAATACTTGGTTTATGAAAATGTAGCATATTTCAAGGTATTCCTTGTGTTTTGCGATTCAGCAGTGTTTTTTTTAGATGAGCAGAATAGTGAGTATAGGGCTGATTCAGTGTTGGATGCAGAAGCACCTGAAGCTTTGTCTATTGGCAGACACCTGTCTGCAACTTTATGCAAATGTCTCAACAAAGACCTTCCCTTGTGTACTGTACATTCATGTATCCAAATGTGCAGAGAATGAGATACCCATTTTAGGCATGCATACACAGTGTCGGACTGGAGCATGAAGGGTCCACCACGTAAATGCATTGGTAGGCGCCCATGTTTAGGTATGTGGCCAGTCTCTAGAGGGGGTGTGGCCAGAAGCCACATTGTTGGCCTAACCATTAGAGAGTGAATGGTCTGGGCCCGTTGATAAATATATTGTAAACACTGCTAGTGCATGCATGATAATGTATCAGATTAATAAGAGTAATTCCATGTAGAAAATACACAATAGTCCTGTGCAGTACAATGTAACATATGTATAATGTATAATTCATGTTCACAGTCTGAAACCTTATCCCTAAAGAAGGAAGTGGGGCCCCAGGTAGTGGGGTCCACCGGGGGTTTCCCCCTGTACTCCTGTAGGCCAGTCCAACCCTGTGCATACACACAGTTACAGTGGTGGAACTTGTGAGTGGTGGGCCCAAGTGCAAAAATTTGCTTTTGGTCCCCCTCCTCCACAAGAGGAGAGGCAGAGGGTCATGGGGCAGTGGCAGAGGCTGATGGTGAGGGGCAGAGGGTGACGATGAGTGGCAGAGAATGCAGCTCGGATCACTAGTGCAGCAGGAGGAGTCATGGGGAAAATAGGCATGTTTTATTTTATCCAATAATTTTTCTATCCTCTTCTATCCTTAGCGTTAGGTTGCCCAGCATCTGGGATTCCAGTAGTTGGATTACAACTATCGGGATCCAAAGCACCAAGGTTTCATACCAAACACCAACCCGGGATCCGGTCTCTAGGTCGACAGTAACTAGGTCAACACTATCTAGGTTTACCACTATTGGTCAACAGTAACTAGGTCGACAGAGTCTCTATGTTGACATGTTCTAGGTCGACAGGTCAAAAGGTCGGCTTGAGTTTTTCAAAAATTTTTCTTTTTTGAACCTTTTCATACTTAACGATCCACGTGGACTAAGACTGGAATGGTAATCTGCGGAGCGAGCCAACTTGCCCGAAACATGGCGAGCGAAGCGAGGAGACATGGTACACTAATTGGGGTTCCCGGTCACTCTATGAAGAAAACTACACAAAAAACCCAAAAAAAACTCATGTCGACCTTTTGACCTGTTGACCTCGACCATGTTGACCTAAAGACCCTGTCGACCAAGAGACCCTGTCGACCTAGTTACTGTTGACCAATAGTGGTCGACCTAGACACTGTCGACCTAGTTACTATCTACCTTCCATACCACACTCACATTTATTATAATTTACGACATCTAATAAGAAATTGACTTAGTACTGTATATTATGTTACTTGTGGAAATGTATGTAGTAAAGGGGTTAGCGTATGTTACTGGATAAAATAACTTTATGGAAATGTAATAATATTGAATCAAAATACATTTTCATTGGCTGTGTAAGCATAACATAAAGCACCTCTTTTCTCTATACGGGTTGGTGGGGTGTGGTATTGTACCCCTTTACTACATACATTTCTACAAGTAACATAATATACAGTACTAAGTCAATTTCTTATTAGATGTCGTAAATTATAATAAATGTCCAGCCTTATTGATGGTGCTTTATGTTATGCTTAAACAGCCAATGAGGTGCTTTATTCTCATGCTTACACATAGGTGCTTTATTATCATGCTTACACAATGCTTTACTGTGTGTTATGCTTACACAGCCAATGAAAATTTATTTTATTTTGTTATTATTACATTTCCACCAAGATTTCTTAACCAGTAACATGTGTTAACCACTTTACTAAGATATTTCTATGTGTAAAATATTATACAGTATATATATTATACTGTACTTTGTTATTAGCTGTCGTAAATTATAATAAATGCCCAGCGTTATTGAAGGTGACATCTTGATTTCATTTCAGTTGAAAGGAAACAGCAAATCAAATAGCATTTGACAGCTACGGACTAGTCTCTAATGAGTGAAATATAAAATTCTATATGAACAGAGAAAGAGGAAAACCTTTGTGGTTGTATAAATGCTTTTTAAGTAAGAAGAGCTTTATGGGAAGAGTAAAAGTATGGTTATTGGTGGTTTCTGAAAGCGACAAAGGTATGTTATGAACTAAAGTGATATAGGTTGGATAAATATGGAAACATACTATAAAACAAACAAGTTGGAAAAATATCTATTGGTTTAATGGAAGCTATGCAAATTTCTGCTGTGCATGCCTACAAAATAAATGATTCACATACCTGCTTATGGCTTATGCCTATGGAGAGGAAATGGGAGATGGTAGGCCCTGTAAAGTAAGGGTGTGTTCCCTTAATTGATACTGTAGAAGTCCTGCACTGAGATGCAGGTACACCTGTAGTTCATACTTGCCTACCTGACCCTCTCCATGAGGGAGAAAATGCTCTGTTCCTGGACTTTCCTGGTAATGTATGATTGCCATCACCTGTGGTGAAACATCTTTCTTAGCATTTAACTAGCTCACCACAGGTGATGGCAATCATACATTACAAGGAAAGTCCAGGAACAGAGCATTTTCTCCCTTATAGAGAGGGTCAGGTAGGCAAGTATGCTGTAGTAACAGTCAGGAGTAGACTGGGGCTGCCTGGCAGCTCTGGTATTGTAGTATGCATGCATCTGCTTATAAAAGGGGGCATGGTCATGGCTGGCAGGGGCATTCTGTGAGTCACAGGGGCAGGGGTGCTTCTAGAGAGGTGGAGGCCCGCGTGTCCCCATAGTGTGTTGCTGTGTTTGTTACAACAACGATGCATTGCGGTAATGCTATATCATGGGAGGCTAAAATCTATTGCTCCAGCTGGTCTCCCATTGCAAGCATATTAATAGTGAGTCTGTGCATATGTGCGCTTCTGCTATGCCACGATCTGCAGGCTGGGATGTGCGATGTGCAATAACACTGTAAGCCGACACATCTGTAGTTTGTGGAAATTCAGGGGTACTGTATCACATGCTCTTTGTGTCCTTGATTTTTCCACTAACTGCTTAGGCATAAAGGCACAGAGCTTGTAAGCTATTTTTATTTTGAAAGGGGTATGGGAGGGGATGGGCTATAGGGGAAAGTAAGCACCCAGATTTTTTATTTTCATTTTCCTATTTTTTTAACCAAAGTAGATAGTCTGTATTGATTTTAAAGTTCCATGCAGCACTTCTAAAGCACTGTGTTTTGGTGGCTGCATCAACAGAAGCAGGATTTACAGTAGAAACCAATGGGCATCGATAGTGGTTTGAGTTTAGAAACAACTTTCAGTAAATTCAGTATCAAGGGCGGATACTAAAAAATATGACAGGGGGAGCCATGATAGGGGAAGGAGTTTGGTTAGCAGTGACAGGTAAAGGGAATTGGCCTCACTACAAGGAGCATGGCCTCACAGAATATGCCATCATTGAGAGCAAGACTCCTAATTTTTGACACACTCAGGGCATGGAGTACATACAATAACCAAGGTCATAATTCCACATAGTAGTAGTAGTACCCTTACACATAAGCCCAAAGACTAGTAGTACTGCCCCCTACATAATGCAACATTAGTATTAGTGCATCTTACACATAATGCCAGAAAAGTAGTACTGCTCCTTACATATAATGACAGAGAAGTAGTACTGCCCTTATACATCATGTGGGGGAGTAGTAGTATTGCCCCATACACATAATTACAGAGTAGTAGTAATGCCCCATACATATAATGCCCGAGTAGTAGTAGTGCCCCTTCCAAAAATATCAGAGTAGTATTGCCCCTTAAACACAATTCCAGAGTAGTAGTATTGCTCTTTTCACATAATGCCAGACAGTAGTAGTGCCCCTTACACATTACACCAGAGAGTAGCATTGCCCCTTCAAATAATGACAGAGTAGTAGTATTGCCACTTACACATATACCACATTGTAGAAGCAGGTCTGGTGCTAGGGTGTTCGGCGCCCTCCTGCAAACAATAACTTTTGCATAATAAAGGGACAGTGCATGCCAAAGAGGCGAGGTCTTACATGGAGGGGGCATGGCCACACAATAGTACCCCCAATTAAAATTATGCAACACAGTGTTGTACAATCTTATTCACATTATACCACACATAGTGGACCATTCTGAGTTGATCGCTTGCTAGCAACTTTTTGCAGCGCGGCAATCAGACAGTCACCGCCTATGGGGGGGTGTATTTTCGCTTTGCAAGTGTGCGAGCGCTGTTGCAGCCGATGGCACAAAAAAGTTTTCTTGCAGTTTCTGAGTAGCTCTGGACTTACTCAGCCGCTGCGATCACTTCAGTCTTTTTTGTCCCGCAATTGACGTCAGACACCCGCCCTGCAAACGCTTGAACACGCCTGTGTTTTTGCAAACACTCCCAGAAAATGGTCAGTTGACACCCACAAACTCCCTCTTTCTGTCAATCACCTTGCGATCACTGTGCGAATGGATTCTTCATTAAATCCATCGCCCAGCAATGATTCTCTTTGTACCCGTATGATGTGCCAGCGCATTGCGATGCATACGCATGCACAGTTTTGCCGAGATTTAACCTGATCGCAGCGCTGCAAAAAATTACTAGCGAGTGATCAACTCGGAATGACCCCCATAGTGTCCCTGATTCATAGTGCACCAAATAGTAGTGTACCTACAGTAATTCACATTATGACATGTAGTTGTGCTATTTAAACATTATACCCACAGTACTGTCTCTTATACACATAATGCCCACAGTAGTAGTGCCACTTACATATAATGCCCACAAGAGTAGTGCCCCTTACACTTAATGCCCACAGTAGTAGGTCCACACATAATGTCCATGGTAGTCGTGCCACACAGAATGCCAACAGTAATCATGCCACACATAATGCCCACAGTAATCATGCAACACATAACACCCACAGTAGTCATGCCACACAATGCCCACAATAGTCATGCCACACAGATTGCCCATAGTAGTCAAGTCACACAGGAATGCCCACAGTAGTAGTGCAACACTTGCCCCTTACACTAATATCCACAGGAGGAGGGGAGAGAGGGGTGAGTGCGGTACTTACCATGCACAGATCAGTGCATGGTAAGTACCGCACTGCGATGAGTAGGAGCAGAGAGGAGGGAGGGAGCCGGAGGGACTGAGCAGGAGGAGCAGGGCACCGAGCGTCTGCACTTCACGCTGCCTGCGTCTGTCACAGTGTGAAAGATTCAGCAGCAGACAGCAACAACAGTGGAGCGGGGAGAGCGCCTCTTCAGACTGGCGCCTCCCTGCTTTGCAGGAGCTGCTGAACAGCTAGCGCCGTCTCTGAGTAGTAGGAAGGAAGGTGGTTAATAAACAGTCAAAAGGTTGCCAGTTAAAAGGTCGACAGGGTCAAAATGTCAAAAATCAAAAGGCTGACAGGGTCAAAAGGTCAACAGTCAAAAGTTCAACAGGGTCAAAAGGTCGACGTATGTTAAGTTTTTTTTTTTTTTTTACAACCTTTGCTGCATTTACTGTCCATGTCAACCCTATTACCTTTAGTAAACTTGTGGTAAGTGAAGCGAGCCACCGACCCTGAAGCATGGAGTGTGAAGCTTGCTCACGAGGTGACGCATTTTATCAAACTGACTATCCATGTCACAAGCTATCACCATTAGTAACCTTGTAGCGAGCGAAGTGAAGCGGATGGAGCCACCATGCCTAAAGAGTGGCGAGTGAAGCGAGCCTGCGAGGGGATGCATTTCAATAAATTGGGGTAAAAAATGTTTAAAATCACAACACAACACCCAAAAACAATTTGTGTCAACCTTTTGACCCTGTCGACTTTTTGTCTATCGACCTTTTGACCCTCTTGACCTTTTGACTGTCAGTCTTTTGACCCTCTCGACCTTCTGACCATGTCGAAAACTGTCAACATGTTGATCCTTTCGACCTTTTGACTGTCTAGATTTTTAATCTTCTGTATCACACCCCTAGAACAATTGGGTTCATGGAATGGGGTACACTGTTAACAGCAGTGGATCCAGGGTGACAGCCAGCTTAAAGACCTGACCTCCGCAGAATAGCATACCTCCCAACATTACCCTCACCAGGAGGGACAACATGCTCTGTTTCTGGACTTTTATCTTAATTGAAGATTGCTGGCACTTGTTTTGAACAGGTTAATGAATAAGAAAGGTGTTTCATCACAGGGGATGGCAATCATAAATTAAGAGGAAAGTCCAGGAGCAGAGTATTCTGTCCCTCTGGGAGAGGGTCATGTTGGGAGGTATGGAATAGCACACCAGCATGCGGGTTATAAGAACTGTGCCCAATAGTTATTTCTGACAGTGGATTATCCAAGATTATCATATGATCAAATACAACATGGTAGTGCCCATGCTGCGCTGTATCTGAACCCAGATTCCAAGTTTGGGGTGGCATTTGGAATCTGAACAGGGAGACACGTTATGAGGAATAGCATTGGGTGAGGTAAGAAGGTTTGGAGAACCACAACATGACAAGGAACATGCTGCTAATTTTTACATTTAATTTTAAACATAAATACTGGTATTGATATCATGGTAGGAATGGGTAATTTTTTTATTGTGTTTTGATTTTTTCATATGTAAGTTCAGGCAAAATTCAATAACATTTCTATAATGCAGGTGAGCGAATTTCAACCAAATTGTGGAAATATGAATTTTGCTATTTCAGAAATCTCTGGAGAAAAACACCTAGGGGTTTATTTACTAATGTCCCGATTTTGTCCGATTTTGTTTTTTTTTCTAAGTGGCAACACGGGAATTTACCATGCACAAATCTCGGCAGTGTTGGGGCTATTCGTAATGGTTTTCATGACAGAGATCAGAAATATGAATGAATAGACCATCGGTCAAACACGGCTGTTTGTTCATACAACACGGGAATTTACTATTCATTTGTATTTGGGTGTTTGTCTCTGAATGCTCAATTGTGGGTGTATATTTTTGCAAATCGTTAAAAAAAGCAGCAAAAAAAGAGACCTGCTTTTTACTGGCGAGTTTGGATAATCATGCACGGATTAGTGAGATCTGTGCCTGGTTATCTGTGGGAAAGTGTCTGTTTAGGTGACAAATGTAAAAAAAAAAAATTGCGTGGGGTCCCCCCTCGTCAGCATAACCAGGGGTGACTAATTGGGGATGTAATGCCAGGGTTGCAGGGACAAATATAAAAGTGTCCCCCGGCTGCGGCATTATCTCTCTGACTAGTGGAGCCCGGTGCTGGTGTTAAAAATACGGGGGACCCCTATGTCTTTTCCCCCCATATTTTTGGCACCAGGACCAGGCGCAGAGCCTGGTGCTGGTTGTTTAAATAAGGGGGAACCCTATGCATATTTTTCCCTGTATTTTTACAACCAGGACCAGATCAAAGAGCCCGAGGCTGGTTACGCATAGGAGGGGGACCTCACGCAATTTTTTTTTTTTACATTTTTAACCCTTTCATCACTTGTCATGATGCACACAATGAAGCCCTGCATGGATCTCACAGATCCGGCTGGGATTCATTGTGTTATGTCCGGCAGTGTTTTACTAATTACTCCCGTAAAACACTGCCCGACAATACGATTCACATCGACATCGGAAAATACGAAACATAGTACATTACCGTAGATAGATTCAAAAAGTTGCAGGAAAATGCACCCAATAAAAAATGAGTTTAAACTCTACCCAAACCGACTCAAACACGAATATTAGTAAATAAACCCCCTAGTCTTGAAGTGATTGAAAATTCTTATTGTTTAGCAATATGAGTAAATTATGATGCTCATTCCAATGATTGCTACTGCTAATTGCTATAAGAAGTCTGATGTTTATTTTTATATTTGTCTACATCAGGCATTCCCAACCACGGTCCTCGAGGCACACTGACAGTGCAGGTTTTAGCGATATCCAGGCTTCAGCATAGGTGATTTAATTCAGAGCAGTAACTAGACATTTTGGTGCCCTGTGCAAGAGAGAGCATTGCCTCCCCCCCCCCCTCCCATTTTTTTCGTGGGAAGGGACATTACAAGATTGATCCCAGAGAAAGCCCATGCTATGGGGAGCCCCTTCCCGAGCTACTGGTACTTTGTAAATAAATAATAAGCATTGCAAATGGCAGATCTATGTAGTGTGCAGCCACACATCCAATCCCTTTTACCCGCACACTACATAGATCTGCTCAGCCGCAATGCTGATCATTTTTTCACAAAGTGCAAGGAAAGCTTCATATAGAATTGTCTGTCTTAGAATTCTCTACCTTTCTATGCAGGGCAGATAGCTCAATGAATAGATTGTTTGACTGCAATGCCACAGGCAATGGGTTCGAATCCCGGGTACATCAGCATGTTGAAATATAATAAAGGACAGTGTGACTGAATAACATAGAAATCTCAAGTTGAGTTCCTGAAAGTTGTATAGGAATTAACGACAGAAGGAGTCAGAGTAGGAGACAGTGGCGGTCAGGATATACTAGGCTTCAAAGAGGGGTAGAGCTGCAAGTAAAAGTAATTAAAACAGATAATTAACAAGTGCTGCCAACAGCGCCCCCTACCTTGCAGCGCTATGTGTGGTGCCCCCTCCACACACACCTAGTTACGGCCCTGATTTAATTAGTTGCTCAGTTATTTTGATTTAACCATCTGTGCTGCAGCCTGGATATCACTAAAACCTACACCAGTGTTTCCAAACCTCGGTCCTCAAGGCACACTAACAGTCCTGGTTTTAGTGATATCTAGGCTTGAACACAGGTGACTTAATTAGTACCTCAGTTATTTTGATTTAACCATCTGTGCTGCAGCCTGGATATCACTAAAACCTGCACTGTTGGTGTGCCTTGAGGACCGCGGTTGGGAATGCCTGACCTACACTGTTGGTGTGCCTTGAGGACCGTGGTTGGGAATGCCTGGTCCATACTTGCCTACCTGACCCTCTCTATAAGGGAGAAAATGCTCTGTTCCTGGACATTCCTGGTAATGTATGATTGCCATCACCTGTGGTGAGCTAGTTAATTGATAAGAAAGGTTTTTCACCACAGGTGATGGCAATCATACATGTCCAGGAACAGAGCATTTTCTCCCTCATGGAGAGGGTCAGGTAGGCAAGTATGACCTGGTCTACGTTTTGCTTTTGCAATTATAACTCTCTTTTAAATATCACTGTTCATGTCTTTCAATAAACTGTAAGCAGTGTTTTTAATAATACATTTTGAGCTAATGCATTTGATGTTACTGGATGTTCATTTTGAAGGGTGGTAAATTTGGTCTGCAGCTTTCAAAAAAAAAATCTGGATAGAACTTGATATGATTGCTTCAGCTCTCTATTGCATCTAAAACTAACAAATTTGGGAGAGAAGAAAAAGAAATTGATTCGTTTTCAATGGGCTCCCTGAGTTTACTTAACATACAAAACTCATTTTCTTTCTACTTGCAATATTGATCAGCAGAGAATGTGATACGATTACAATAATCTTTACCTTGAAAGAGCCTCCCTGCAATCAAAGCTTAGAGAAAATAAATAGTTCTTTTAAATAATATGTATTGGGTATCTTGTATAAGCAAAGGTTCCCAGGTATTGAGACTTGTCATTTTGTGTTAAAGTGGATTTTTTACTTTAAGGCTAGCCTAATACATTTACAAAGTAAAACAAAAATATTGTGTTTTTGTTCGTATGCTTTTGAAAAACCCACTCACCAAGAGATTAGCTATATTTTAGAAAATATTCCACAAAATATTCTCATTGCACATTTGGAAATTAAATTGTTAACATTTCTGTGGCAGAATGTAGCTGTAAGCATTCCAACACCAAACTGGGATTATATAAACCACAGGTTCTCAAACTCGGTCCTCAGGACCCCACACAGTGCGTGTTTTGCAGGTAACCCAGCAGGTGCAAAGGTGTATTAATTACTCACTGACACATATAAAAGGTCCACAGGTGGAGCTAATTATTTAACTTGTGATTCTGTGAGGAGACATGGAAAACATGCACTGTGTGGGGTCCTGAGGACCGAGTTTGAGAACCTGTGATATAAAACATAGGTCTGCAAACTCGGTCCCCATTACCCCACACGGTGCATGTTTTGCAGGTCTCCTCACAGAATCACAAGTGAAATAATTAACTCCACCTATGGACCTTTTAAAATGTGTCTGTGAGTAATTAATACATATCAAAGTCAAAAAATATTATAGAACACGCAGCACGTATAAAATACACACTCATGCCCACTGCGCGTGCACTTGTTCTGCCGTGCGTGCACATATCCGCAATTTGCGTATGGTCGCTCCCGCGGTCCTGCGCGTGGTATGGGTATTTACGGAGGAGTTTGTGAACGCATGGAGGGCCAACAAAACATTACATATTTAATCCAAATAGTGCACATTGTACACATAGTCCCCCTGCACCACATCAGCAAGTATCAACAGTTTAAAAGATTCCAGAACAAAGGGATTCACCTTTGCATGATAGGAGGGGACAGACTAAGGTTATAAGGTGGTGTCTGGTATCCAGCTGTAGGGTATTTTAAGGGTAACATTCCGGTGTTAGTTTGCGGAAGATCGCATGTTCCTGTGGATAGTTATGTGCAGAAGCAGAATATAGATATAAACTGTATTTACTGTATATTATGTATGCGGCAGGAATCCAGAGGAGACCACCCACAAGAGCAGTTGAGAAAGACATTGCCCACCTTTTCAAATCTACCTATGACCTCTCCTGTACTGTAAAGATGCATCCCTGTGTCCAATGGACAAAGGGATTACAGTATCCATTTTATTGCTTTGGGAAGACTTGTATAAATAAAGCCTGCTGCAGGCCAGCCAGACACAAGACTCTCAACGCTATCTACCTGATTAGCGGAGGACTGGACCAGGAAGCGCATGCGAATATTCTCATGTATGTACATTGACTGTAGCCATTTACTCTGTTGTATTGTAGTGCATAATTTGTATTGTTAAACCCCCTTTCAGATATATTACTCTACGGTGTCGGAACCCAGTGATTAACTACAAATCGGTGTTGTGTCCTCTTTTCCCTACTAGGGTTTAAAGTGTATTACATCTCCTAACTGTATAAGGTTTAAAAGTGTATTAATTGAGTGTGTACACGCTGCGTGTACTTAGTACCCCCAGGGCGGCGTTTGTACGCAGAGTCCGTACACGGTACGGGACTCGTTGCGCAAATAGCATAAAAGGTACATAGAGTGCATATTAAGTTTAGCGGCCGTAGCGGCTCCATGGTAAAGGTGTGTTTAAAGGTATAGCTTTATGGTTTAAGATAATATCGACATTATCATACACCTGTGCACCTGCTGGGTTACCTGCAAAACATGCACTGTGTGGGGGTAATGAGGACCGAGTTTGCAGACCTATGATATAAACGAATTAGACATGTTAGGGCTGATACATAAATGAACTCAAATCTATCTTCGGGAATACACAGTATCTTATGAGATTTCACTCTGCATATGTACCTACAGGCAGCAAGTCATGTGCAGACTGAATGCACGTATTGTACACTTGCGATTAAATGGGTGGACCATACCTGTCAACATACAAGCATATGGTATCGGGGCCCCTGTGCGCAAGCAGAAGGTGGCATGGTCACTGCAAAAGTGGGCATGGCTTCACAGGAATGACAATAGTGAGCCAAGCATCCCTTGTTCCTCACTGAGGGGGCATGCCCACTGCTCTGTGAGCTGCTAGCATGCCGCCAGTCCCTCTGTCTCCCATTCATAGACAGTGTGCGCATGCACACAGCGTCTATACACAGTTGTTCTACTAAGCAGAGCAGCAAGTTACAGGAGCCCTCCCAATTGTGACACCCCTCCCCCCCCCACTGTTGGACACTGCAGCTTGGCAGATGGGACAGCAGGACAGTGCCCAATACGCAGCAATGTCCTGCGGGACAGTTGGGAGATATAGTGTAACCAGGGGAATTTTAAGAGAGTAGGGGGTCCATGTATAGACTGTACGTGGGCCTCCTCCTCTCCATGGCACATGTGTACTGCACATGTGCAGGTCTCCGGAAACATGGCATCCGCCATGGCTTGGATACAAATTTCTTACTGCACATGCGCGGTGGCCATTTTGGGAGTGATTTTCTGCCACAGCTGCTGCGGCTTCAGTGCCCTTTGCAGGACTCTGGAAAGGTCAGTATAAAACAACATGGGTGCAGTATGTGTTGTGTGGGCCCCCCTTGACCTATTGCACACAAATAGGTGTAACTGAGTTGTAATGGAAAGTTCTCACTTAGGAAAAGTTCAGAGAGGGTGTGTCAGTAGAATTGCAAGGTTAAACAGAGATGTGCTTATACATAATAATGCCTTTTTCATAAGTATCTGTTGCACTGAAGATGATGATGACAATGATGTTTATGATGACGATGATGTTGATGTGATAATGATAACTATGAAACCAAGTGAAAGGAAAGAGGCATTTACGGCTGCAAAGATATAACACTACATATAGATGAATATATGCAAATTTTACCATGCACACAATGTGGAAGCCAATACTGCTATCTTGTGTTCAACTTTTTGCTGAACTAGACATACCTCTAATATTACACTCCCGGCCATAGCTAGGGATGTGTGATCAGCATTGTCACAGAGAGTGCAGGGCTCTGGGGGTGACACTTTCACTGCCCCACTGTCCCCTATATCTGGTTAGCAGGGTAGCTGGAATGGCACCCTGTAGCCAGTATCGTTTCTGCAGTGCCACTGGGAGCATCCTTTGGCAGCTCCAGAGATTCAAACTGCAGCCTGTAGAGTCCCTCGTATCATACTGAATATGCTCCAGGAAACACTGCCCTTCCTGATGGCACTAGACTAGCCCCTCTGCTAGATGTCATGTGATCTGGTGGGGGGGGGGGGGGCACAGAGTGCTGCAAAGCACCTTTACTGCACAGACTACACCAACCAAACCACCTACTGGAATGAATTAACATGGTTGTAATACCAGCTCTATTTAAAGTCTACAGAACTAATGAATTGTATAACGACGACAGTCAACCTCTTGAAAAATGCTGTGTCCAGACATAAAATATTATTTAAAAAAAAGAACTCATAACTTTGTTTATTTCTAATGTCACTCAACAATACACACTCTTCAAAAACCAAATGATGCACTAGTTGTCCTGCCTTTCTCTGTCCGTCCAAAGTAAAACCTGAACTAACTAAGGAGTGAAATTCCTGTAATCTCTAGATAACTCAAACCGGGACACCTTGTCTAGCTTTTAGAAATAGCTAATAAAGTGATGCTCATTCACACTTGACATTGTTAGTTTTGCCTGTATGTGGGACTATTAACTTAGGACATAAGTGCCAACTATGAAAATGGAGAAGTAGAGCTGGAGTGAGTCTAGAAATAATGGGTCTAATTCTGAATCTGCATGCAAATCCAAAGAGCAAATGTATCACGTTATTTTTAGCAAACTGCGCACGTGCCACACCATACATGTACATGCATAGGCACTCGATGTAGGATTCGTGATCAGCTACTTTCCCTGTCTGTGAAATGTGCCATACTTCCCAACATGATACTCATGGAGCCATAGTCATGCAGATACTCTTATTAGAACAGGGTGTTAAATCTAGTGTGTATATTAAAGCATCAATGTACTACAGTATGTTGTCTTTATGGGTGGTATACAGCATGCCGTCTGTTGGGATCCCGGCACTCAGTATACCAGCGCCGGAATCCTGACACCTGGCATACCGACACCTCTTCTCCATTTTGGGGTCCATGACCCCCCTGGTGAAAGAATAAATAGCAAGGCTCGCGTAGCGCGCCACCACACCCGCAGCGAGCCCACAAAGGGCTCATTTGCGCTCGCCCAGCTGTCGCTATGCCGGCGGTCAGGATTCCAGCGCCGGAATGTTGGCCGCCGGGATCCCGGCTGCCGGCATACCATACTACACCTGTCTTTATGGACCTGCCCAATGCAGTAGGAAATTGAGCTTAGTCCCTGCCCTGCAGCCACATAAAATTGCTTGTGCAGCCTGTTATAGTCATATTGTCCCCCTTTCTGTTACAGCCCTAGGTTTAAGTGAGTTTTTCACTATTAGGGTGGCACATGGTAGGCCAAAATTGTTGCTATGGGCCCTAAAATACATTAGTGACCCTACAGTGGGAAAATACCTGTATTTTTATTTTAAATATATATATATATTTTTTTTAGATGGACTGGATAAAGATTTGCTGTTTTTTTTTTTTTGTGCTTAGGATGTGATTACAACATGCAATCAATACTGCAACTGCCTGCATGGCCTAAATGGACATCTCTTTAAAACAAAATACGACTAATTGCAAGCATTGAAAGCATTAAATGTGTATTCTGTGCTACCAAAATAAATCTTGATACTTTATAAATCACTGATTGGTATGACACATTCTCAGTGCACTCTGCTATTTTTTATACAAAGCAAGTGATTTTTTCCCCCCCCTCATTTCTACATTTCATAGCACAGTGGACAAAGTAAGCATTTTTCATAATATTAACTTACTTGAAATCAGCTGCTCTCTTGAATGTCAATGATGTCTTCTATTAATACTACTAGAGGTGGAGCCATTGTTATCTTTTTACAGTGAGACATTTTGTGAAAGATGTGCTAAGCCATTATATCACCTATGGCATGTAGGACGATATTCAGAGTTGAATGCAATTCCAAATGACTGTAGTTTTGTTTATTATAATGAGCAATCCACAAGCACTGTCCAAGTATAGGGTATACACCCTATACTTGGACAGAGCTTGGTGGATTGCTCATAGTGGTTTATTGTGTTATTGAATGGACTGGTGCTCTGGTGCAGAGACCGGGCTGCAGTCTTAGGGTGCAGTGTTGCCAAGAGTGATCACATAGAATTGTGTTTATTAGAATATATACAAATCGACTATTCCCCACTGCAAACGTGCACCAAAATGCATCCGTATGTAGATTTGTGTGTGTGTGTTATACCAATGGCTGCCTACATGGGGCAGTCAAAAGCAACTTGAGCACAGACGGCACATTCACGTAGGTATATGAGGTCCCTGACAGCTGTCAAGAGACACTTCTTAGAAGGTCTTGTCATATCTATTGTAGCTAGTTAATTAACCCCTCCAAGTTATAGAATTTCTATTCATGGGGAGCTGTTATTACCCCCTGGCACTTATGCTGTAGTAGCTGCTATTTCGTGGCAAGTGCTATAGTTAACCATGATGCACATTGTGTTCATCTTTTGAATAGCTTAAGAGAGCAATTTCAGCTACAATATCAAAACTCTTGCATAATTTTAGGAAATCAGTTATCTCTTTCTTTCCAGAATGTAAAATGTTGTCAATTGTTCTATACACAAGATTCAATACTTACTATAGTTTTTATAAGCCTATTTTAAAGAAAAAAAAGCTCCAAAAATGCTACCTCATTTTAATTATGTTAGCTTAGAAAAAAGCCACAAAGTAATACTACTAAACATAATGGAAAATTACACAATTACGTTATTAATGTGTTCTTTTACAGAATCCCTCAGCATTTGAAAGACCGACCCTCCTGTGTCTTGCTAACCTCCCATAACTGCAACAAACAGAATCCAATGACGTTAATGAATGGTCAGCCTGGCAATTACACTCATTAAATAATATGAACAAAGAGTTCTGAGTCTAAACTATTTTCTTTCAATAATTACAGGACTACTCAGATATTTTTTTTCCTGGAAGAAAGGCCAAGCCAGTAAGGTGAGCAAGAGCTGGAATGGTAAAGAGAAGCAAATGGACATTTCTGATGCCCTGCAATTTAATCAAGAGCAGCATCCAAAGCCATTATCCACTCTATGTGGCCTGTTTTGCTTTTACACAAACATTTAATTTGTAAATATTGCTTTAACATTTTGCTGGTTATGGGAATTGAAATGGAAGGGCACTTAAGCTCTTATGTTCTCAATAGCATGACATCATCCATATTGTAACTGTTGTTTAATCAGCACAGGTACTACTATGCTACAAATTATTAGTATTATTCATCTAATTCTTTATACAAACCAAATTAGTATTTAAAAGCAGTGTAACATCACAGAATGTTTGTTCAATGTACTTTAACACTCCCACTTATGTTCAAAACAAAGTATTAACTTTTCTGCCTGTTTGAGCTTAAATGGCTACAATTTACAGTGGGTTTTTTTTTTTTACGTTTTCTTAATATGAACAGAGACCATTACTCTTTGATGTTTGAATGGAAATCATGGAAAATACCATGAGGCTGATTTATCACAATCTGCATCTGAGTGAGTATGCGGTTTTGTTTGATAAAATAGAACCAATCTGCAATGCAGTTATTGATTACATTGCATGGGTGTATCAATAATCACTAGAGATGTGCGGTGGAGACTTTAAGGTTTTGTGTTTTGGTTTTGGATCTGGATCTCGGCTCATGTTTTGGATCTGAATTGGTTTTGCACCACCGTGAATGCAGCGTGGCAAGCACATCATGGCGAGCGTGGCGTGGTGGTAGCAGTGACCCCACAAGTGGCTCTTTTGCGTTCACCCTGCTGCCGGCATTCTGGTGGTCGGGATCCAGGCACCGGTATGCTGGGCACCAAGATCCCAAGCGCTGGTATATTGTAGTACACGTGTTCCAACAACCCTGCACCACTACCTCCAGGCAGCATAATACCACCAGCTGGTGAGGTGTATAGAATCACACTTTGCTCAAGCTCCACCATCACTGATGTGTATCAGCTAGTAACTGAGATGTTCATAGTTTGAGTCATTCGCTGGTGTGTGCCTATATAACTCTGCATAACAACACCTGCATACATATCATTCCCCATAAATCTATCTATCGAGATCTAGTCAGCATATCATGTTTGGGATAGTGGCAGTCAGGATACTGTTGATGGACTCCCAACGCCAGAATCCCAACACTGGTCAGAAGAACAACACTGGGATCCTGATATGGCTCACAATGCTGGCACCAGTATCCTGTCGGCTGGCATCCCTATTGTAAGTATGCCAGAGCGGGTTAGGATCAGACTGTGGTGAGGTGGGATGATAGGTTTTGGCAGAGAGGGGAGGATTAGGTTAGGCTTTGGGGGGGAAGGTTAGTGCTCAGCTGCGGGTTGGGAAGGGTTGGTTTAGGCACAAAGAATGGTAGGGTCAGGGGTAGACAGTAAGGGGGAAGGGTTAGGGTTAGGCTGTGGGGAAGGAGGGATAATCACCACCGGGGGCGGGGGTGAGGGTTAGGCTGTGAGGGGAGATTTAGGGTCAGCCTGTGGGGAGGAAGGGTGGGGGTTGGTGGGGAGGGTTAAACTACTTACCTATCAAGTATCAGGATTCTGCACATCAGGATTCCGCTCTAGGTATTCTGACCACTTGCATACCAAGTGTTGAGATCCTAAGTGCCGGGATCCTGATACCATCCCTCTATCTATCTATCTATCTATCTATCTATCTATCTATCTATCTATCTATCTACATTATGTCTCATACTGTAGTAGACTACTCAGATGGAAAATCCTAACTAAATTTTGGGAAACAAAGAGTGGGTCACCTTTTGCACCAGCTGAAAGATAGACAATGGCTGCTGGAAGATGGGTGGGACTTTTTATTGGGCGTGGTCTAGAGCAGTAACTGGTGGAAGTGTAGTGTATCTGTCTGCCTGTCTTTCACTGTATGTACTGTATCTATCTATTGATCTATCAGATGATTTTTTTGTTACCATTTAGCTGCTCCCATGACTATACTATGCCAGAGAATCAACAGTTAACTTACCACTTTTCCAGTTCATTCTGAGGGAATCAGTGCATGTGTGTCTGGATGATATACAGTATGACTTATAAACTGTCTGAACTATAACAGATTCTGCTCTAGTGTTAACAACCCACAGAATTTAAGTGTAAAAGGGATTGTGCTTGTTTCTAACACAGTTGCAGCATGTGTGTTAAAAATAAATTCAGTGGTGTTTGCACATTTCCTTCAGTCAATATTCATTTTGAAAAAGAATCTGCTAAATACTGTAAAAATATTGTGCTCTGGAAACTAAGGAGTTAATATTTACCAGAATACATAATTTTGTTCGCTGGCACTGCTTCATGGGAAGTAGTAGCACGACTGAGTGTGTTGTTATAAAAAATTGAGCATGCAAAATCATTACTAATTGCCAAAAGTATTCAAGAACAAACAAAGCCAGCAAGAAACGATTTAGCAGAACAGATGTTCTAGAGGTAAGCACAGCAGCGCTGAAAACATACTTTTCCATCCCTGTGTTCATTCTCATAAACAAGAAGAGGGTGAAACTGTGGTACCTGCCAATAAAATATTCATGTGCCTAAACAGAGAACAAGTAGTTTTAGTATACTTTTTAACAAACAGTACTGTATGATAGCAAATGTGAGTTTGTGTGGGACATTGAAAAATAACATAAATTGGAAAAGAGAACAATAAACTTTAATGGTAAATATTTAAGGTATTTCAAAACTAGTTACCAGTCCGTAAAAATGATGAAACAACATAAAAGTAATGTCAGAGTGGGCGGCTGTACATGCCCCAGATGGAGCAACACTTCCATCAGGCGCCATCTAGTGGCCGCCAGTGTGCAAAACACTTGAATTCCCCCATAGAGGTAAGGAGCAGTGCTAGCCTTTTACTATATAGGATTATGTTTCATATTTTATTTGCATTGGCATTTTTGAACATCTTGGTGTTTCTTACATGAGTAGGAACTACCTTATTTTGGGGCTCATTTATCAATAAGTGACAAAGCTCACTGTGAATGAGAAAACTCATTGCATATGGTAAATGGCGCTCCAGTCAATCAGCTCCTATTATGTGTTAAGCTCCTAACTGTCATGTGTTTGAAAAATGACAGTTGGGAGCTAATTAGCTGGAGCCCCATTTAGCATACACAACAGGTGATATCATTCATTATGAGTTTTATTACTCATTGATAAATGGGACCCTTACTCTGTTGAGATAAACTAAAATATGATATGAGTATCACAAATTAGTGATATAATACTCACTCATTCAATATTTGCAGCATATCCACTGAAAACAACCATTTTTAGAGAATATCACCCAAATGTATAAAGGAGGGAAAACAGCAGATATCTCTATATATGATGTGGTCTACCCATTTATGATACCAGCCGCAGCCCCATAGGTTTTTATAGAAGCTGGAAAGTTGTTACATTTATCAAGTTCTGGAATGTGAAGCATTCTGGAGTTTGGCCCCACCAGCTAACTGATTCAAAGGTGTGTTCAAGGAAATAAGAGGTCTTTGTTTGAATAAAAGATAGTTGTATGTAAATATCAAGGTCATTTAATTCAGGACACACCCTCTACACACCTGTGTCTGAAGGTTTATTTTCAGAAATATAAACTCTTAAATTACTATCACCTTTTGGTGTTTATTTCAGACAGACACTCTTGTATAGAGATTAAATAGAGATGGTATAGTAAACCTTGTGTTCCCTTTCAGCTGGGGACAGTGAGATGTACTGTATTAGAAAGGAACTTCCCTTGGATTCTTTTTCTGTCTTCCAAATCCTGTTCGTCCTTTGGGGTTGGCTTAATTTTCCAATGATAGATTCTCAATGGGGCCGAGTACCAAAACTCAGTGTGCAGGAATATCAAGGTAACTTTATATTGATAAACGGTGCTTACCGGTACTCACAGGTTTCACAGATTTCATAAGCATATCACGGTTTCTTTTCCTCTGCTCTTCCGTTTTACGGAAAAAATATGTACTTCAAATATCTTGTATTATAGATATTTATTAACAAAAAATGGGGGTATATAGAGATAAACACCACAAGAAAGATAAAATGATAAAACGTCTTAAAATGTAGCAAAAAAACCGGAATGTGGCACAGCAGGAAGTGCAAAAAGGATCCACCTGACCCTTCTCAGCAATGTGGGTAATCTGAGAGAACTGCTAGGCCAGCATATTTCAGGACTCCTGTACCCATGCCCTGATATACCCCTGAGGAAGTCTGGAGGTGAGGAACTTGCTCCACCTAGACGAAACGCATTGGGTATATGTGGCTGGATGCTAATACTCAGATAAGCAAAAAACTTTTTTATCTGATGTTCGAGCAACTATTAGCAGTCTTGAAGTGCTCCTAGACTGTTGTAACTGTTTTACACTATGTGTTTTTTTAATGTTTTTATGTATTTTGGATCAACACTGTGAGGATTTCAAGGAAAAGAGTGTGAAATAAGCTGTTTTTGATTGATCATATGGTACAGGTTCACATATACCCTCATTTCACACTAGTTGTGATTGTACTATGTTATTTGCACTAGGAGGCACTCTTGTTTTACCTTTTGCTACAGAGCTTAAGGAGTGGGTGTGCTTGACAAACAAGGAGCTGGCCATCCCAGACTGGTGGAATATTCTATGCACTTTAAATTGGACTGAAAGATTGATTTTGTTTATAAATTATACATTATACTGTATGTTTATATACAGTATGTCACTTATACATGTGATATCAGGAACATAGTAGTTCTGAAAACTATATACTGATCACTAGTGCCTGATAGTTTTTTCACATTATATATATATATATATATATATACACTGCTCAAAAAAATAAAGGGAACACTTAAACAACACAATGTATCTCCAAGTCAATCACACTTCTATGAAATCAAACTGTCCACTTAGGAAGCAACACTGATTGACAATCAATTTCACATGCTGTTGTGCAAATGGAATAGACAACAGGTGGAAATTATAGGCAATTAGAAAGACACCCCCAATAAAGGAGTTGTTCTGCAGGTGGTGACCACAGACCACTTCTCGGCTCCTATGCTTTCTGGCTGATGTTTTGGTCACTTTTGAAAGCTGGCGGTGCTTTCACTCTAGTGGTAGCATGAAATGGAGTCTACAACCCACACAAGTGGCTCAGGTAGTGCAGCTCATCCAGGATGGCACATCAATGCGAGCTGTGGCAAGAAGATTTGCTGTGTCTGTCAGCGTAGTGTCCAGAGCATGGAGGCGCTACCAGGAGACAGGCCAGTACATCAGGAGACATGGAGGACGTAGGAGGGCAACAACCCAGCAGCATGACCGCTACCTCCGCCTTTTTGCAAGGAGGAACAGGAGGAGCACTGCCAGAGCCCTGCAAAATGACCTCCAGCAAGCCACAAATGTGCATGTGTCTACTCAAACGATCAGAAACAGACTCAATGAGGGTAGTATGACGGTCCGATGTCCACAGGTGGGGGTTGTGCTTACAGCCCAACACCGTGCAGGACATTTGGCATTTGCCAGAGAACACCAAGATTGGCAAATTTGCCACTGGCGCCCTGTGCTCTTCACAGATGAAAGCAGGTTCTCACTGAGCACATATGACAGATGTGACAGAGTCTGGAGATGCCAAGGAGAATGTTCTGCTGCCTGCAACATCCTCCAGCATGACCGGTTTGGCAGTGGGTCAGTAATGGTGTGGGATGGCATTTCTTTGGGGGGCCGCACAGCCCTCCATGTGCTCGCCAGAGGTAGCCTGACTGACATTAGGTACCGAGATGAGATCCTCAGACCCCTTTTGAGACCATATGCTGGTGCGGATGGCCCTGGGTTCCTCCTAATACAATGCTAGACCTTATGTGGCTGGAGTGTGTCAGCAGTTCCTGCAAGACGAAGGCATTGATGCTATGGACTGGCCTGCCCGTTCCCCAGACCTGAATCCAATTGAGCACATCCGGGACATCATGTCTCGCTCTTTCCACCAACGCCACGTTGCACCACAGACTGTCCAGGAGTTGGCGGATGCTTTAGTCCAGGTCTGGGAGGAGATCCCTCAGGAGACCATCCGCCACCTCATCAGGAGTATTCCCAGGCATTGTAGGGAGGTCATACAGGCACGTGGAGGCCACACACACTACTGAGCCTCATTTTGACTTGTTTTAAGGACATTACATCAAAGTTGGATCAGCCTGTAGTGTGTTTTTCCACTTTGATTTTGAGTCTGACTCCAAATCCAGACCTCCATGGGTTAATAAATTTGATTTCCATTGATATTTTTTGTGTGATTTTGTTGTCGGCACATTCAACTATGTAAAGAACAAAGTATTTAATAAGAATATTTCATTCATTCAGATCTAGGATGTGTTATTTTAGTGTTCCCTTTATCTTTCTGAGAAGTGTGTATATGTATGTATGTGTATATATATATATATATATATATATATATATATATATATATATATGGAGAGAGAGAGAGGTAAGGGTATCTGGTACTCACTCAACATGTCACCTGGTCCCGGTGCCCGAATGATAGGATAATGCAGTGTGAAGAAAATAAACGGCTATCAGGGACATGAACTGGTAGCTGAACATTTTCATGACTTTCTTTAGACTATATATATATATATATATATATAGTGAAAAAATGAGGCAATTAACTTGGTAGAGTGGTGTATTGGTGCAGTGTCTAGGTGCTAGGATTTACACCCAACTTTTCTGGTGATTAAATGAAAGAATGGTTTACTGTCAGCATACTTCAAACAGAAAAAAATAAACAGCTTAGTCCCTGTGTTGGGCACTATCCCACTGCTTCATCTCTCTATATATATATATTTGGGCAGCTAGTCTGCCGCAATGTCTCTCAGTCTTGCCTGTTTTCTTAAAGGGTTAAATCGCAGGCTTTGGCCTGGCTTGGCTCGCATCCACAGCTCCGCTAAGGCAGTAGGAGAGTTTGGTGGTTTCCTTGTCTTCTACAGGGGAAGACACTGGCCTCATGGTCCCCAATGGCTAACTAGCACACTGAGCTTTGACTGCACAGTCCTAACCTGGACTGTCTGACTGATCAAACCCCACCTGGGCTCTGTCTCAATAGGTCGCCTATAGGTGTGGTCACACACCCATTTTGTTCCCTGTTCAGGCAGATCTCTCCAGATCCATACTGAATCCATGTGTCAGTAGTGCAATTTACCTTCATACTGCCATACATCCTCCCCCCGGTCAAATCCCCTGGGTTGAGCAACATGGGATGAGGCATTTCGTCAATGAAGTTCCATTTTAGTCTTCTTATAAGGGCCTTTTACCACTCTCCAAAACATCATCCAGACTTGTCTGACATCTGGCGGTCTCATCATCCCAGTTCCTGCATTTTTTATTTTTTTTCTGACTTAAGTGCACGTATAGGTTTCTGTGAATCGCCAAGTAGTTGCTTGATGGGGTTTTCAGATATTGCAATAATTGTCCTCACTTTAACACATTCCAGGTATGTCCTTTTGTGCTTCTCCCTCCATTTCCAAATGTTTCTTTGAATCACTTGACCAACACTCTGTATAACCACATTCATATATTTTGGCTGTATTTAAGAATGTCACAAATTTTCCCCACATCAGATGGCTAAAGGTGATGTTCTTCCTCTTCAACACTTTCTGGGAGGAATACAATTACAGAAGCAATGTCAGAGACTGTAAATATCAGAAGATTGAGACTTTCCAATTTAGCTTCATTTTTGACACAATAATCAACTGAGCAAGACACTTCCGTTAAGGAATCCCTGTCTTTCAAAAGCTATTCCATGGTTTCGTCTTGACAGACTAAAGATTTTTCTTGCTTACACCGATTACAAGCACATCCATTGGCCAACTTGTGCTTGAAACATCTCTAACCTTCAACGTTGAAGCACTGTATTGGCTACTGACATAATTCCCTGGTAATTCACCTTCTTTCACAGAGCCACTATCATCATATTCATCAGACCTTGGCTTTATGTCCGAGTATGCAATGTTACTGCAACTCTCAGATTTCTGTACACATGACATGCACAAATGTTTAATCCATTAATCCACAAACTTTACTTCAAGATTTTGATGGCTATTTCTCACTTTAATAAGGCTCTTATCTCTTAGATATTCTTGAGCATCCACTCTTTGGGCCTTGAAAATATGAGGAACACCTTAAACATGTTTCATTAGCACAGTTTGAAGTTCATTCATGACAGATGTCTATTTTTGTATTTGGTTTAGCTGGTTTACTTGCAACAAGCTTTGTAGTATGAGACAACTTCACATCCTCACAGACAAGTTTAGCTGCATTGCAATCTCCATCTTGGATTCCACACTGTTTCACATAAAGAAGTCTTAACAAGACTGTCAATATTAACTTCCTGTAAGGTTCTGCTTTTCAATGCAAATGGAATGTGACTTGTTCACATTTGCACCACTCCAATCACATGCCAACAACAAAGTCTCATCCTGGGACACCATCAATGTAGATTTCTGTACATTCTGCACTCATGCCTCAAGGAACAAATGATCACCATCTGTATTTGGTATATGGTAAAACATTTATGGTGCTGTAATTAGTGTAGGCAGCCTAGTATTATCCTTGGTTGCACCCTGAACCAAAGCAATGATACTAGAAAAGAGAATAAAACATGGGCACTAACAATCACAGAAACAGTATTAGGACTCTGTTTTCATCTCATATGGATGGTACCATGAAATGAAAAATATCTTAACTTGTAGTTATTGTTGCTTGTGTTTATGTATTTCTGTAACACTAGGTTCAGTGATGCTATTTTGGGTTCAGATTTCAATTGCAGAGTTTTATCCAACTTCTTTTCCTTCTCTATTTTTCTGACTTCCAAGTCCTTAGCTGCAGCTGCAGAAAGCCACACTTCCAGCTGGGTAATTTTTTCAAACAGTGCTTTCCAACTTATTCTCAGTCACATTCAACAAGTCTCAACATTTGTAATCTATTTCAGACTCTGCCACATATAATTTACACTGAAGCTCCAGTTCTCTGGCATACATATCTATTGGAAGATTTTGCAACTGGTTTTTAATACTTAAACATTTCTCAAGGTTTTTATTGTCTCCTTGCAATTTTAGAGCCATGCAATGTGCATGGTCAAGATCTCTCTACAAAGCTTCAGTTTGTTCTGCTTTTTTATGTAGAATTTCCTCCATAAATACGTTTATTTCAGCCATATTCTCTAAATATGCTCTACCTGTAGCCAAGTTGGATTGGAGTATTTGTATTTGCTCCTTTAAACTTGCTTCAAGACAGACAAGTGCCATGTCTTTTCCTTTTAACACCAGAGCTAAGGATGCGATTTTTACTTGTATGCACTCTGCATCACTTTAATACCCTTTTACAGATCTTCCACCTCCTTCTGAAGATCTAATACTTATTCTTTGAAAGTAGTCCATCATTTTCGTGCTTTGCAACACATGATGATTCATCAGTCTTCTCAAGACATTCAGTCTTAACTGCTAATTTGAATTATGTCTCTTTAAGAGCCTCAATTTCCATCTCTCTCCTTTTTTAATTTTGTTTAAAGGTTATTTTTAAAGAAGACAATTCATTGTGCATCTTTTCTTCAACTTGATTATGTACATATCTCTCTAAAGAGACTTTTACTCTAAGTCACTTATTTGTGCATAACAATATGTCAGCCTCTCAATCATAACTACAGTATGTTCATATGGTCATATTCTGTCATGCTCACATAGTATTCCCCTGCAGAACCAGCACATTACACTGACCACTCCCACTGTTTAATTTTGCTTTATTAAACTAAATGTCCCTTTCTCATCTCTCTACAAATAGTCATCCCATAGTCATTTATACAGCTTCTGGACAGTACAGTATATTCCATTCTGGAATTTCAATTTCTCCAGCTTCAGACTGGACATTTGTAGCAGGTAACCTGCTAGTTCTATTATATTTCTTTTTATTTCCAATAATTCCCAGCACACAACACATGAGGGAAAACTGTCTTACTTGTCTTTATTACACTTTGCTTTCACAAGTATTTTCAATACAACAAAATATCCTACTTCATGTGGCATTACAATATCCAGCATATAAAATGTCACTTTCACTTTAACTACATTTGTTTCAAAAGGAATGTCCTCACAACACTTGACTAGACTAGATCTGAGCAAGCTCAGTTCCCAGAGAACTGAGCTCACCCAAAACTTCTCAGATCTGTGGGAATCTGAGCCATAGTTTGGGTATCCCACCAGGCTTGGATTCCAAATTGAGGCAAATCATCATCCCGTCATTGGATCTTATGGATTTTGGATTTGATATAAGCGCCTAATTCAGAGCCAATCACAGCAGCAAATTTGTTAGCAAGTTGGCGAAACCATGGCCCTCATTCCGAGTTGATTGCTGGCTAGCTGCTTTTAGCAGCAGTGCAAGTGCTAAGCCGCCACCCTCTGGGAGTGTATCTTAGCTTAGCAGAAGTGCGACCAAAAGGTTAGCAGAATAGTGCTGAAATTTTTTCAAGCAGTTTCAGAGTAGCTGCAAACCTACTCTTTCCTTGCGATCACTTCAGACTGTTTGGTTCCTGGTTTGACGTCACAAACATGCCCTGCGTTTGGCCAACCACTCCCAGTTTCCCCTGGCACACCTGCGTTTTTACCTGACACGCCTGCTTTTTTTAGCACATTCCCGGAAAACGGCCAGTTACCACCCAGAAACACCCATTTCATGTCAATAATTCAACAATCTACAGTGCGACTGAAACTGCATAGTTTTGTGTGAAAGTACGTTGCGCGTGCGCAGTGCGCCGCATACGCATGTGCAGAAGTGCCGATTTTTAGCCTGATCGCTGGGCTGTGAACAACGGCAGCTAGCGATCAACTCAGAATGACCCCCCATGTGCACTGCAGGGGAGGCAGATATAACATGTGCAGAGAGAGTTAGATTTGGATGTGGTGTGTTCAAACTGAAATATAAATTGCAGGGTAAAAATAAAGCAGCCAAAATTTACCCTGCACAGAAACAAAATAACCCACCCAAATCTAACTCTCTCTGCTCATGTTATATCTGCCCCACCTGCAGTGCACATGGGGGGTGATTCCAAGTTGATCGCAGCAGGATTTTTTATAGCAATTGGGCAAAACCATGTGCACTGCAGGTGGGGCAGATGTAACATGTGCAGAGAGAGTTAGATTTGGGTGTGGTGTGTTCAATCTGCAATCTAATTTGCAGTGTAAAAATAAAGCAGCCAGTATTTACCCTGCACAGAAACAAAATAACCCACCCAAATCTAACTCTCTCTGCACATGTTACATCTGCCCCCCTTGCAGTGCACATGGTTTTGCCCAATTGCTATCAAAAATCCTGCTGCGTTCAACTTGGAATTACCCCCATGGTTTTTCTCAACTGCTAACAAATTTCCTACTGCGATCAGATCTGAATTTACCCCCTAAGTCCCTCTCATTGTGATTTTGGCACCATTTTACACAGGACCATCAGGGGGAGAGTCAGGGCACTGTTTGACAGGCACACAAATTAGAGTCAGGAGACTCAGGACACTATTTGATGGGCCTGCCAAATGTCATGTCTCTTGTTAATACTTGGGGGATTCACACTCAGGACACTTTGACAGGCACCCACATGTCCCTAGTTATTATTACTGGGGATAGTTAAGACACTGTTTAACAGGAACCAACATGTCCCTAGTTAAGAGTACTGACTAAGCTAGATGGATCATGCAGGCAGATAGGAAAACATGTTATTTTCATTTTAATAGTCCAGGAAGAAACATCACATCTTTATTACTTTTAGCATTTTGGCTAAATGTGTCACACTGGTCTGTTACTTATTTGCAGCACCTTGGTGCACAGCCTATAGGTACTAGTACATACAGAGGCAACATTAATTCTTAGTGCACAGTGCACACTGATTTTTTTTGTCACTGCCTGTAGTGCATCATTAACCCATTATTGTTGCATGCCACCATTACTATAATATTTTTTTGTACAACTTGTGTGTTCAATAAAGCTCAATAGGTGCTGGGCTGCACTGCATTCATAAATGTAAGCACTATGGGGGTAATTCTGAGTTGACCGCAGCAGGAACTTTGTTAGCAGTTGGGCAAAACCATGTGCACTGCAGGGGAGGCAGATATAACATGTGCAGAGAGAGTTAGATTTGGATGGTTATTTTGTTTCTGTGCAGGGTAAATACTGGCTGCTTTATTTTTACACTGCAATTTAGATTGCAGATTGAACACACCACACCCAAATCTAACTCTCTCTGCACGTTATATCTGCCTCCCCTGCAGTGCACATGGTTTTGCCCAACTGCTAACAAAAATCCTGCTGCGATCAACTCAGAATTACCCCCTCTGAGCCCACAGTGTGAGTTGTCATTTGTGAAAAAAATGTAAACGTTGTTTTAATTTTGTTGTACAAATTGTGTGTTTAATAAAGCTCAATGGGTGCCATGCCACACTGTGTTCATAAATATAAGCACTGTGACTCCACAGTATGAACTTGTCATTTATAAAAACAAAAAAGCTATTATTTCTTTGTATAACTTATGTGTTTAATGAAACTTCATTGGCGCTGTGCGCCACTGCATTAAAAAATATAAGCACTGTGAGTCTGCAATGTGAATTTATCATTTGTGAAAAACAAAAAAATCTGGGGTTTCTTGTGCAACCTGTCTGTTCAATAAAGCCCAGTAGATGTCATGCCCCACTGCATTAGTAAATATAAGCACTGAGTTGATATGAATCATGATCAGTTGATAAAAGAGCAGGAGCATCAACCAAGTTCTAGTGATGTGGCTGCTGCCAGTCATATTAGTACTGCAACATCTACTACAGCCGTCATACCTCTATGTCTGTCTATTGCTACCCAGTTTTGTTCTATTACTGTTGTTCTCTAGTTTTGTTCTATTGCTGTTGTTCTAATTGTAAAGCACAACGGAATATGCTGCACTATATAAGAAACTGTTAATAAATAATAAAGAAAAAAAATCTACTAAAGGTGGTCCACGGGGCAGAAAGTTTGGGAAAGGGCATCTGAATTCAAAAGCTTTCACAATGTTAATAATGGTTAGCGGTGTCACACTAAAAACCAACAAATCAGCATCCAAAAAAAAGAACACTAAGTCTGAAGACAAACTGTAGGCCTTATTAAGGTTGGATTGCTTGTGTGGTGAAACCTGAAGTTTCCTGATGTTTGGGAAACTGCACATGCGCAAGACCCATTCTGCGCATGTACATAACAGGTCCTGCGATCACATCTCAGATAAGTGATTGCCTCTGCCTGAGTGACAGGCAGAGGCATTCGCTGGGAGTGACAGGGCAGAGGTGGCTGATGTGGGGGAAATGGGGGCATATCTCCCCTGTTTTCCAAGAGTGGCTAGGATAAGGACTGTAATGTTTTTGCAGTTTCATTGGCGTCACTACCCTCCCTGCGACTGCAAGTCTGAGTAAGTTCAGACTTACTCAGATTGCGCTCGCAGATAAACATCGCAAGTGATGGTTGTGATGTTCACCCCAAACTGCGATAGCATCACAGTTTTTAGCAATCACAAATGCAGGACAGAGGTGCTGTGCACCTCCTCCTGCATTTGCATTGCTAATGATCATAATGCAAAACTGCTAAGAGCAGCTTTGCAATTATGAGCCAACCTGAATAAGGCCATGTGTGTTCACAAATCACAGAGGAGAGTCTAGGGGATTCCTTGTTAGCTATGTGCGAGTCTGATCATTTTTCACATAGTAGTCATAGAAAAGACTTCTTTGTCTCTGTCCACCATTTCTGCACCATCTACAAATGTGGGGATGAGCAGTACACGTAAAGGTGATGATGATGATGACATAATAGAAATTGAGAATGTTAGTTGGGTAGTGGAACAGGATGAGTGGGATATTTGTGTATAATCTAACGCTAATGAGGATGTTGAGGATGAAGATGTTGATGATGTTGTTTGTGTAAGACAGATAGCAGTGGCAGCAGTTCTTACCAATGATAAAAAAGAAAGCCATTGTGATGCCTGGGCATAAGACCAAAAAAGTCACCTCTTGGGTGTGGGTTTATTTTTACACAAATCCTACAAATGTTTGTAAAAGTATCTGCTCCATTTGTGAGGCCAAAGTTAGTAGAGGTAAGGACATTACCCACATAGGTACTTCCTCCATGTTAGATCATTTGTGATGAGTTCATGGAATTTATTTTATTAAATTCTAATAATTTGCACCAGCCCATGCAATCTCCACTCTAAACATCTTCATCAACCTTTTCATTCGTGATCAGAGGTAGTCCTTAAAAAAGAATGATTTGTGGAGGCCCAAACAAGCCAAGCACTTCAGCTAGAAAAGTGGCAGTGCCTGTTGCTGAAGTGCTTTGTTTGTTAAACTGTGTATGTCCTTTTTAATATCCAACATTGCTTAGTAACAGACAGCTACAGTATCTGCAGTCTTTTATCAAGACAATATTATGAGCTGTGAAGTGCTCAAAATTGACTGGGTATGAATGCTAGTGAGGTTAATAATAACGAAGAAACAAATAAAGGCCCAATTATTTTATTTTAGCTGGTTTTATAAATTTTTGAAAAGAGAAAAAAGTTCCAAAACCTGATTATGAATTAGAACCAAAACACATGGGTCTCTAGATTAGACACACCTTGCCTTAATGAGTTAGGGTAATGGTCTTTAGCTCTGAGCAAGATAAACACAGATTTTTACATTAACCCATTCTCTACAGTAACAAATTCACAAATACTTTTGTTTTGCTTGCAGAAACTGTCCCATAAAAGTGTAACACTTATTTCTCTTCCTCTCCTTGGACACATGTGTACACTTCAATACGTTCACAACAAGTTTTTCCAATCACTACCTCCTTTGGCTTTATAGGTGAGTCTAGTTTTCTTGCCTTCAGTATGCTATGAAGTAAGCATCCATTTTCTTTAAGCTGTTGTAATCCACCTTCTCTATGCATATTTTGTTCCAAGCCACTTCTCCACCAATTGTGATAATATGGGGTAATTAGCTCAGTAGAGGGGTATATTGGTGCAGTGCCTAGGTGCTTAATCAGGGTGTACCCACAGCTTTTAAAGTGAATAAATGAATGAATGATTTACTGTCAGCATAACTCAAACGGAAAATAACAAACACAGTTTTAGGCATACATGCCGGACATCATCCAGAAACTTAATTGCTAGCTGATAGTATGATCAGTATATAACTGACCTTAATTTCTGGAGGAGCTTCTGTGTCTTTTACTGTTCAGATTTTGTTGTTGGTAAGATTTTTTTTCATGTTTTTTCTCTTTATTAAATGGAACTCAGTATAACAGCTTGTGAATCACTGCAAAATAAATCAGACTTCAACTCTTAGCCAAGCCCAGAGTGCACTGAAGTGGTTACTTCTCAATGTACTGATTAGGTATCTAAAGGAGAACCATATACTGTATGGTACAAATCTTGCAGTGTTGACTCATCCATCTCCAAACTGTATTTGAAAGCAAAGATTTTTATGACAATGTAAGTACCATCACAATGACACTGTAAACTGGCAGCCCAGAGCATTAGTGTGCCAGAATTAAAAACACACACCTACCATCCCTCAGCTATAAAGGTAACATGCATGGCACTAGATCTGAATCACAACACAGCTACATTAGGTGGCACTTTATAAACTGATTGAAGAAATGGTGACCTCTACTCGCTGTGTGGTCTGGTGCAATGCTAACTACAGTTGGACACACAGAAGTAAAAAAACAAAAACTATTGTTGCATAAACCGTGACATTGAAAATGTTAAAGTATTTGTATGTGTGTAGAAACTTTTTAAAATGTAGCGATTTGGGCATTAGCACACTACTTATCGACAGCTTTGGGGACTGCCATTGTGAAGGTCAGGAGATATCTGCTGTGGTACCATGTTCTTATATTACTCCAATACTCTAAATTGTAATATTCTAAATGTCTGTTTTCAAAGCATTGTTCGCAAATTTTAGCTTCATGAATAGGCCTCATTAACATCTAATACTAATGAAGCAAATCAGATTACAGTTTTTGTTTAAAACAATCACAAGTATAGAATATACTAATCATAATACCAATTTCAATTATTAATCTAAGTGTTTAATTTACTCAACATTCAAATTATTTCTGATTTGTGAGATACTTAACTATATAGTGTTATGACACACTAGTCTAATTGAAATAACCCATCAATAGAAGAATAACATAATCCATTTATTATCTTGTGGCTATCAAATACAATGAATACTCTAGGAAATATTATGATATAAGTATCCAACATTTCACAGTTCTACTGTTTCATTTCAGGCCTTGATCTTCTACCCAAGGGAAATGTGTCTGTCTCTAGCATATATATAAACTGCAATTCTCTTCACATCATGTTTGCAGGGGCTTTATCATCAAAAATAGATTCTGAAAATTGTTCTAAAGCTATTTTTTGTGTTTACAACGGAAAGTCAAGGTAAATTATTTTTCAACCATTAGAAAACTTGAGTTATACTTCAGATTGTGTTATATACTGTATTTCTGAAAGGCCAGTGAACATATACAGTATTGGGGGATATTTAACAAATGTTTTCAATTGGAAGCTGAATAAAAAGGTTGGTGATTCCCATTACTATTTACTTAGATTTTGTAAACCGTATTAGGAAAATGACAGTTGGAATCCAAAACCAACAACTTTTTTTACATGGTTACTGGACATTGACATATCCCCTATTAAGTATTAGAGCAACTGGACATACACACATGAGTTTATGAGTGACACAAATGCAATTCCATGTCACTCAGCATAAAGATCTGGTAAATTTATATATATTACAGACATGCAATTATTCATAAGAGAAAGGGATGTACTGTGACATTCATTTATTTGCCCTTTGATAATGACTCCTATTTTTGTAATTAAAATTATTATTTTTTGCCCACTGTTATCCATCAACAAAACTACTGTTCTTCATGGTGCCTGCACCAACTACATCTCATGCAAAACTGAATTCAAATTATTGTAGAAGAAATAAAGATTTATTCTGTTAATAAAATGACAGTACAGGTTGAGTATCCCTTATCCAAAATGCTTGGGACCAGAGGTATTTTGGATAACGGATTTTTCCGTATTTTGGAATAATTAGATACCATAATGAGATATCATGGTGATGGGACCTAAATCTAAGCACAGAATGCATTTATGTTTCATATACACCTTATACACACAGCCTGAAGGTCATTATAGCCAATATTTTTTATAACTTTGTGCATTAAACAAAGTGTGTGTACATTCACACAATTCATTTATGTTTCATATACACCTTGTACACACAGCATGAAGGTCATTTAATACAATATTATTAATAACTTTGTGTATTAAACAAAGTTTGTGTACATTGAGCCATCAAAAAACAAAGGTTTCACTATCTCACTCTCACTCAAAAAAGTCCGTATTTCGGAATATTCCGTATTTCGGAATATATGGATATGGGATACTCAACCTGTAGTAAGTAAAGATGTGCACCGGAAATTTTTCGGGTTTTGTGTTTTGGTTTTGGATTCGGTTCCGCGGCCGTGTTTTGGATTCGGACGCGTTTTGGCAAAACCTCCCTGAAAAAGTTTTGTTGGATTCGGGTGTGTATAGGATTTGGGTGTTTTTAAAAAAAAAACCCTCAAAAACAGCTTAAATCATAGAATTTTGGGGTTATTTTGATCCCATAGTATTATTAACCTCACTAACCATAATTTCCACTCATTTCCAGTCCATTCTGAACACCTCACAATATTATTTTTAGTCCTAAAATTTGCACCAAGGTCGCTGAATGACTAAGCTAAGCGACCCAAGTGGGCGGCACAAACACCTGGCCCATCTAGGAGTGGCACTGCAGTGTCAGACAGGATGGCACTTAAAAAAAATAGCCCCAAACATAACATGATGCAGAGATAAAAAAAAAAAAAAGAGGTTCAAGATGGAATTGTCCTTGGGCCCTCCCTCCCACCCACCCTTATGTTGTATAAACAGGACATGCACACTTTAACAAACCCATCATTTCAGCCACAGGGTCTGCCACACGACTGTGGCTGAAATGACTGGTTGGTTTGGGCCCCCACCAAAAAAGACGCAATCAATCTCTCCTTGCACAAACTGGCTCTACAGAGGCAAGATGTCCACCTCCTCCTCATCATCCGATTCCTCACCACTTTCACTGTGTACATCCCCCTCACAGAGTATTAATTCGTCCCCACTGGAATCCACCATCTTAGGTCCCTGTGTACTTTCTGGAGGCAATTGCTGGTGAATGTCTCCATGGAGGAATTGATTATAATTAATTTTGATGAACATCATCTTCTCCACATTTTCTGGAAGTAACTTCGTACGTCGATTGCTGACAAGGTGGCAGGCTGCACTAAACACTATTTCAGAGTACACACTGGAGGGGGGGCAACTTAGGTAAAATAAAGCGAGTTTGTGCAAGGACCTCCAAATTGCCTCTTTTTCCTGCCAGTATACGTACGGACTGTCTGACGTGCCTACTTGGATGTGGTCACTCATATAATCCTCCACCATTCTTTCAATGGTGACAAAATCATATGCAGTGACAGTAGACAACATGTCAGTAATCGTTGGCAGGTCCTTCAGTCCGGACCACATGTCAGCACTCGCTCCAGACTGCCCTGCATCACCTCCAGCGAGTGGGCTCGGAATTCTTAGCCTTTTCCTCGCAGCCCCAGTTGCGGGAGAATGTGAAGGAGGAGCTGTTTGACGGGTCACGTTCCGCTTGACTTGACAAGTGTCTCACCAGCAGGTCTTTGCACCTCCGCACACTTGTGTCTGCCGGAAAGAGAGATACAACGTAGGCTTTAAACCTAGGATCGAGCATGGTGGCCAAAATGTAGTGCTCTAATTTCAACAGATTGACCACCCGTGAATCCTGGTTAAGCGAATTAAGGGCTCCATCCACAAGTCCCACATGCCTAGCGGAATCACTTTGTTTTAGCTCCTCCGTCAATCTCTCCAGCTGCTTCTGCAAAATCCTGATGAGGGGAATGACCTGACTCAGGCTGGCAGTGTCTGAACTGACTTCACGTGTGGCAAGTTCAAAAAGTTTCAGAACCTTGCACAACGTTGAAATCATTCTTCACTGCGCTTGCGTCAGGTGCATTCCCCCTCCTTTGCCTATATCGTAGGCAGATCTATAGGCTTGAATGGCCTTTTGCTGCTCCTCCATCCTCTGAAGCATATAGAGGGTTGAATTCCATCTCGTTACCACCTCTTGCTTCAGATGATGGTGGGGCAGGTTCAGGAGTGTTTGCTGGTCCTCCAGTCTTCGGCACGCGGTGGCTGAATGCCGAAAGTGGCCCGCAATTCTTCGGGCCACTGACAGCATCTCTTGCACGCCCCTGTCGTTTTAAAAAAATTCTGCACCACCACATTCAATGTATGTGCAAAATATGGGACTTGCTGGAATTTGCCCACATGTAATGCACGCACAATATTGGTGGCGTTGTCCGATGTCACAAATCCCCAGGAGAGTCCAATTGGGGTAAGCCATTCTGCGATGATGTTCCTCAGTTTCTGTAAGAGGTTGTCAGCTGTGTGCCTCTTATGGAAAGCGGTGATACAAAGCGTAGCCTGCCTAGGAACGAGTTGGCGTTTGCGAAATGCTGCTACTGGTGCCGCCGCTGCTGTTCTTGCTGCGGGAGGCAATACATCTACTCAGTGGGCTGTCACAGTCATATAGTCTTGAGTCTGCCCTGCTCCACTTGTCCACATGTCTGTGGTTAAGTGGACATTGGGTACAACTGCATTTTTTAGGACACTGGTGACTCATTTTCTGACATCTGTGCACATTTTCGGTATCGCCTGCCTAGAGAATTGGAACCTAAATCGTATTTGGTACCGGGGACACAGTACCTCAAGCAATTCTCTAATTCCCTGTGAATTAACGGTTGATACCGGACACACATTTAAAACCAACGCAGCTGCCAAGACCTGAGTAATCCGCTTTGCAGCAGGATGACTGCTGTGATATTTCATCTTCCTCGCAAAGGACTGTTGGACAGTCAATTGCTTACTGAAAGTAGTACAAGTGGTCTTACGACTTTCCCTCTGGGATGATGATGATCGACTCCCAGCAGCAACAACAGCAGCGCCAGCAGCAGAAGTCGTTACACTCAAGGATCCATCGGAGGAATCCCAGTTAGGAGAGGACTCGTCAGGCTTGCCAGTGACATGGCCTGCAGGACTATTGGCGTTCCTGTCTAAGGAGAATATTGACACTGAGGGAGTTGGTGGTGTGGTTTGCTGGAGCTTTGGTACAAGAGGAAGGGATTTAGTTGTCAGTGGACTGCTTCCGCTGTCACCCAAAGTTTTTGAACTTGTCAATGACTTCTGATGAATGCGCTACAGGTGACGTATAAGGGAGGATGTTCCTAGGTGGTTAACGTCCTTACCCCTACTTATTATATCTTTACAAAGGCAACACACAGCTTGACACCTGTTGTCCGCATTTCTGTTAAAATAATTCCACACAAAGTGGTGATTTTTTTTGTAATTTGACCAGGCATGTCAATGGCCATATTCATCCCACGGACAACAGGTGTCTCCCCGGGTGCCTGACTTAAACAAACCACCTCATCATCAGAATCCTCCTTGTCAATTTCCTCCTCAGCGCCAGCAACACCCATATCCTCATCCTGGTGTACTTCAACAGTGACATCTTCAATTTGACTATCAGGAACTGGACTGTGGGTGCTTCTTTCAGCACTTGCAGGGGGCGTGCAAATGGTGGAAGGCGCCACCTCTTCTTGTCCAGTGTTGGGAAGGTCAGGCATTGCAACCGACACAATTGGACTCTCCTTGGGGATTTGTGATTTAGAAGAACGCACAGTTCTTAGTTGTGCTTTTGCCATCTTAACTGTTTTCAGTTTTCTAGTGGGAGGATGAGTGCTTCCATCCCCATGTGAAGCTGAACCACTAGCCCTGAACATAGGCCAGGGCCTCAGCCGTTCCTTTCCACTCCATGTCGTAAATGGCATATTATCAAGTTTACGTTTCTCCTCAGACGCTTTTAATTTTGATTTTTGGGTAATTTTACTGAACTTTAGTTTTTTTTATTTTACATGCTCTCTACTATGACATTGGGCATCGGCCTTGGCAGATGATGTTGATGGCATTTTATCGTCTCGGCCATGACTAGTGGAAGCAGCTTCAGCACGAGGTTTAAGTGGATCTTGATCTTTCCCTATTTTACCCTCCACATTTTTGTTCTCCATTTTTTAATGTGTGGAATTATATGCCAGTAATATATCTAATTAATATAGTAATAATATATAGTAATATAAATGCTGCACTGTAATACTATATATACTGCTCACAAAAATGCAGCACATATATGGAATGGATACTTGCAGTGACACAGAGCTGCAAGATACAGCAATGGCCTACTGTACACAACTATATACTGTTGGGTCGGGTGTGGTTCGTTTTATCGACAGTGTCTAGGTCGACAATGTTTAGGTCGACCACTATAGGTCGACAGTCACTAGGTCGACATGAATGGAATGTCGACAGGGTTTCTAGGTCGACATGTGCTAGGTCGACAGGTCTAAAGGTCGACATGAGGATTTTTTTTTCTTTTGGTGTCGTTTTCTTCGTAAAGTGCTCGCCATGCTTCGGGCATGGTGCCTTCGCTCCGCTACCGCTTCGCTCGGCACACTTTACCGTTCCAATCGTAGTCCACGTGGATCGTTAAGTATGAAAAAATCCCCCCCAATTTTTTTTAAAAAAAACCTCATGTCGACATTTAGACCTGTCGACCTAGCACATGTCGACCTAGAAACCCTGTCGACCTTCCATCCATGTCGACCTAGTGACTGTCGACCTATAGTGGTCGACCTAAACATTGTCGACCTAGACACTGTCGATCTTCAGACCGGATCCCGTTGGGTCACCAAAATGCTGCACTGTAATACTATATATACTGGTCACAAAAATGCAGCACAGATATGGAATGGATACTTGCAGTGACACAGAGCTACAAGATACAGCAATGGCCTACTGTAAACAACTATATACTGTTGGGTCACCAAAATGCTGCACTGTAATACTATATACTGCTCACAAAAATGCAGCACAGATATGGAATTGATACTTGCAGTGACACAGAGCTGCAAGATACAGCAATGGCCTACTGTACTGTACTACTATAAGTATAATTAATTATATACTGGTGGTTCCCAGTCCCCACAATAAAGCACACGGAGCACAGATATTTGAAGCACACTGAGATCAGATATGGAGCGTTTTCAGGCAGAGAACGTAGGTATTTTAAGCACACTGAGCACAGATATTTGCAGCACACTGAGCACAGATTACAGAGCTTTTCAGGGAGAGAACGCAGCCACGTCCTCTCCGTTCAATCTCCAATGCACAAGTGAAAATGGCGGCGACGCGTGGCTCTTTATATAGAATACGAATCGCGCGAGAATCTGACAGCGGGATGAAGACGTTCGGCCTCGTTCCGGTTAACCGAGCAAGGCGGGAAGATCCGAGGCTGCCTCGGAACCGTGTAAAATGGGTGAAGTTCGGGGGGGGGTTGGATCTCGAGGAACCGAACCCGCTCATCTCTAGTAATAAGTAAATATTATAAATAAATAAAAATGTAACACTATTTGAGGAAATACAGATGTGTTCTCCCTCATCGTTGCAGTCACGTTTAATAGCCCTTCTAGATCTGTATAGTCATGAACGCATTTACAAGCAGACTTTGCTTATTGCAATGATATGTGGCATGACTATGGGGGTAATTCCAAGTTGATCGCAGCAGGAAATTTTTTAGCAGTTGGGCAAAACCATGTGCACTGCAGGGGGGGGCAGATATAACATTTGCAGAGAGAGATAGATTTGGGTGGGTTATTTTGTTTCTGTGCAGGGTAAATACTGGCTGCATTATTTTTACACTGCAATTTAGATTGCAGATTGAACTCACCACACCCAAATCTAACTAACTCTCTCTGCACGTTATATCTGCCTCCCCTGCAGTGCACATGGTTTTGCCCAACTGCTAAAAAATTTCCTGCTGCGATCAACTTGGAATTACCCCCTATATTGTGTGTGCAATTGCAGCTGTATCTGCATAAGAAATGCTACATTAAAGTGTTTTTCTGGAGACATGTAAATACTGTAGTACTCATCAAAATACTAATGTAGTGCAAAGTACAGGATTTGCTAACCCAGCCACTAGTATGTGTGACCTTTCCACAAATATTTGCCAGAATAAAGACATTAAGAACAAACACAAATATAAAAATAGTCATGTAAAATAAATATTGTCTAATTCAGCAAATTTTATGACCATATAAGGTGTGAGACAGCAGGCTGTGTGCTTTTATATAGTTCCTAGTGCTAATAATTGCCAATCAAGGGTGCATGACATTATTCATGTTTTGCATATGAACTCTACAGCGATGACCAGAACTCACAGATTATAACTGGTGACAACAGCTAATTTTCAATGCACATATTATTTACAGGAGTTTATTCATATACTGTATTAGCATCATATGTGTATTATATGTTGGAAATACGTGTGTACAGACTTGAGGATGTATTAGAGTTTCTGTACACAACAGCAGATGCCTTACAACTACAAACAGCCTAGTTACAGTACTTAACCAGTGGAGCAGTTTTATTGAAAATAAAGTATACAAAGCCAAATTCACCATTATACACACAGGTAAATGGAGAGGAGCTGTCACCAGCTGGTGACTGTATGCCTGTTAGTGGTGCAGGATTCTGGAACAGTATCTAAAACAGCAGGGAATTGCAGGTCTCACTGGACCTAAGTCTTGCACTGTGGCACTGACACGGTCTCACGAGGGCTGACACATGCTCAGTAGTAGCCTCAGAGGCCATCAAGGTATAGGGAATGAAGCTTCCATGTAGGAGGAGCAACAACATGCAGTATGCGCAGTACCACACTCCACTTTCAACAGTTACAACATATTTCTGAGAGTAAACTAATTAATAATAATAACATTACTGTGGAAGTGTCTGGGAAAAAAAAATTAATAGTGAGGACCTATTTCAGAATTATTATTAAACTTTATTTATAGGGTGCCACTTGTGGTCCATAGTGTCGCACAGAGGGTAAACAACAGGATAGTACATGTTAGGTTAGTACAATACAGTATACTTTTAACAAATAACACTACAACTCTTGACCCTGTTACTGATGCAAGTGGTGCCAGGAGGAATATTCACTCCAAGCTGAAACCTGTAAACATAGGCTTGGGCACAACTAACAGGCGTAGAGCCACTAAAATCTTTAATTCTTCTAGAATTATTTTAATTTACTTTTGCAAGGGATGTAGTGGGTGTAGGCACAATTAAGAACAGTTGTGGTGTTGGTGGATAACAGTGGACAAAAAATAATAATTTTAGTTACATTAATAGGAGTCATTATCAAGGGCAAATAAGTGAATGTCACTGTGCATCTTTTTTTCTTATGAATAATTGCATGTCTGTAATACATATAATTTTCCCAGAACTTTATACTGAGTGACATGGAATTCCATTTTTGTCACTTATAAACTCCTGTGCTCATGTCCAATTTCTCTAATACTTAATAGGGGATATGCCAATGTCCAGTAACCATGTAAAAATGGAGGTCTTAGATTTATTTTTCTAATACCAATTATAAAGTGTAAATGGAGCCACTATGCCTGTTAGTTGTATCAGGGCAGAGTGGCCAGTGAGTATGCAACAAATGAACAAAAGTAACAATTGATTAGACAGAAGGAAAAAGAGTCCTGGTCATAGGAGCTTCCATATAAAAGGGAAGGGGGAAAAAGACATATGACACAGGGGAGCTGGGGTCAGGAAGCAAGAGTTGGAAAGATATAGAGGATGAAGAAGGTTGAAGTGAATTATGTGGTGACATTTCTATTCAGTGGACTGGTATGCTCTCATGAACTATGCAGGCTAGGGGGTAGTCTGAGAGACTGAAGGAGATCATTGCAGTAGAAAGGAGCAGCATGAGAGAAGTATTGAATATGGGCATTAGAGGTAGTACCAAGAGGAATGGAAAGGGGATGGCATTTGGCTGACCAGAAGGGCCGGGAAGGAGAGAGTTTGAAAAAGAGGTTGGAGATGTAGGAAGCAGTGGAGTTTCTATTGGAGAGGGACTTGTAGGTGAGGATAAGAAGTTTTAAGAATACTCTGCAGGACTGGTGAGCCAGTGTTAGGTTTGGCAGAGAGGGTTGGCAGATTTGGAGTGGCATGTGAGAAAAAGAAGTTTAGCTGCAACATTAACTACAAATTGGAGAGGAGCAAGATGGGAGTAGGAGAGGAAAGCAAGGAGAAGGTTGCAGTTTTAGATACAAGAAATGATCAGTGAGTGGACAGTAGTCTTAGTATTATCCTGAGAGAGAGTAATGTTAGGCAGCTGGAAATTACAGGATTCAAACTCAACATGGCCAAAACCAAATTCAATGTTAAGAGATTGAAGGTGGGTGTCAAAGCTGGGCCATCTTAACAGCAGTGTAGGCCCCTGGGCAAAGCAATGCACTGGTGCCCCTACCCATCCTCCAGCTGTGGGAGTGGAGGTGCTATCAGTGGCAGCTTGATGTCCTGTGGGTGGTAGGAGGTGTTTTATCTTCTACTCAGCATGTAGGACCTTCCGCAGTAATGTAAGCTAGTTACTCCTTTACTGCACAGATGGTGGGAGATGGGGTTGGAGGGAGAACACTAAACTGTAGAAGGGGGCATGGCTAAAGAATGCATGGAGTAGAAAGCAGAGCCTTTGCTCTCCCGCTCCGTATATCATGAAATACATCCTGCTCAGGCATTCCCGGTCCTCAACCTAGTGGAACAAGCTGGTGGAAGGAGCCAGGCTGCGAGTTCTACTTACCCGGATTAGCTTTTTGGTGGGAATCCAGAGATATCGCCACCAGAGTGCAGGTCCCGTGGAGGTGCGAGAGGCCTGGGGCGCATCTCCTTGTACATCTGGGCGGGTGCATCGGCAGTGCTGTGCTGCTGTTCTCGGCATGGATCGCTGTGTGGGCGCTAGCCAGAGCGGCTCCATCTCTGCTTGAGGAGGCTTCCTGGTGGCTGTGCCTCTAATTCTGTGTCTGCAGTGCTATAAAACTGCAGGGCTGGGTGCAGTACCCCGGCCTGATATTTTATCATCTCAAATCCTGCTTCTCATGCTGCAAACAGAGGTGAAAAGCCCACTGTGATCTCCTGCTGTTAAACTCTGGTTCTCCTTCTGCTCCTAATACCCTTATCCCTGCTACAATTGTATTAAGCCCTTTTTGCTCAGATTATATACAGTTTTCTGGCTATTTCATTTACTTCCCTACTAGTGCATTATGGGGAAAACTTCTCATACAGCTGACTCTGGCAGGCTGGACAAATATGCTAGGATACAGGCTGCCCTGTGGGGGGACCCCTCTACCTTCACCTCCTGCTGCAGGGTCCACCGCAACTGCAACAGACGCTACAATTCATAGAGTTCTTGATGCGGTGGTGGCGAGTGAGGAGCATCTTTCGGTTAAAATTGGTCAGGTCCAATCTGACTTGTCCATTATTCACCACGATCTGCAAAAAGTGAGAGAGCGGGTAGAAGTAGAAACTTACACGTCTACACTGGAAGATAAAATGTCTCTGCTAAGTATTCGAGTGGACAAGATGGACTCTCAAATGACTGAAGTCCACAGGAAACTGATAGATCTCGAAGGGCGTCTTCGCAGAAATATCGTGTGTCTGGTGGGGTTACCTGAAAAAGAAGAGGGGAATGCCCCAGAAAAATTTCTGGAAAAATGGCTTGTCGACACTTATGGCGTGGATTCCTTCTCCAAGTATTTTGCAGGTGAAAGAGCACACAGGGTACCCGCATGTGCCCTGCCCACAGGTGCACCGCCGCATATGTTTATCGCTAAATTCTTGCATTACGCCGAGATACTGTCCTACGGTTGGCGTGGACCAGCGAGCCCCTTACTTGCAATGGTACAAGAATCTCCATTTTCCCAGACTTCGCAGTTGACGTGCAAAAAGAGAGGGCTCAATTTCTACCAATTAAGACAAGATTGTGTCAACTGGGATTACAATATGCAGTGCTCTTTCCTTCCAAACTACGGGTTATTCATGATGGTACCACTAAATTCTTCATGTCTGTCAGAGAAGTGGCAATTTGGCTGGACCGCACTTAACTGGCTGCCCGCTGTCATGATCTGGGTAATTAGTCACCACTTCTTACCTTCTAAGTCTCTCCTGAGACTGGCCCAGCTCTCAAAGCCTGGATTACACCTGCGCTGTCTGCATGCATCGCGCTGTACTACTTTGACTCAGTCTCCTCTCCATGATCCCGGCAGCGCTGTCATGGCAACTATACAGTTAATCCCTTCTGTCATAGTGAATGGCGTCTCCTGTCCTCCGCGGCCTCCGCCACCATCACCACTGATTTCCTCATGCTAAAGTTCAAAAGACTTTACCACCAGATTCAAACATGGGCGTAGCAATGTTTGATTTCATCACATGTCATTCTACAGCCTATCCGCTGCGCTCTGGACTCTGCCTGATTGCTCAGCCAGTACCTGCTTCCCAGCTGGTATAAATATCCTGCATCAAGGCTGCCTAATCGTCAGTGCTTTGGTTGTCTATCCTAGTGATACATGTCTCTCCTGTCTTTGGATGTTACAGCTTGTGCTTCCAGGTATTCCAGCTCCTGTGACCTTGCTCCACTTAAAGAAACCCCGCACCAGTTACCATCTTGTGGTGCTGCCTGACTCCAGCAGTGTTCCTACATTGCATCCTGTGTCCTGCAGTGTTCCATGACCGGCTTCCAGCTTTCAGCATTGTTCCAGAATCGCTTTCAGCTTCCAGCGGTGTTCCAGTATCACTCCTAGCTCTCATTGCCTACCAACATCGCTCTCTATGATCCACAGTGACTTTATCACCGGCTTCCAGTGTTGTTCCAGTCTCGCTTCCAGCGGTGTTCCTCTGTCACTACCAGCTCCACAGTGACTTCATCACCGGCTGCCATCTTCCAGTGTTGCTCCAGTCTCGCTTCCAGCTTCCAGCGGACTTCCTGTGTCACTACCAGTTCTCAGCGGTGTTCTGTATTATTCCCAGTATCGCTCTCCATCTCCAGCGGTGTTCCAGCATCGATCCGTTCATCATCTACCACACAACATCGAACCAAAGTTCACCATTGGTGCCATCACACACCTATCTTCTGCTCACCGCAGAAGATAGGTGTCTGATGGTATCAATGGTGAACTGTGGTTCGATGTTGTGATGTAGATGATGAACGGATCGATGCTGGAACACCGCTGGAGGTGCAGAGCATTTTAGCTTAGCAGAAGTGTGAATGCATGTGCAGCCGAGCTCTACAAAAACAGTTTGTGCAGTTTCAGAGTAGCTCTGAACCTACTCAGTGCTTGCGATCACTTCAGCCTATTCGAGTCTGGATTTGATGTCATACACCCGCCCAGCGAACGCCCAGCCATGCCTGCGTATTTTCTGGCTGCCTGCGTTTTTCCAAACACTCCATGAAAATGGTCAGTTGACACCCAGAAACGTCCCTTTCCTGTCAATCTTCATGTGGCTGCCAGTGCTAAAGAAAACGTCACTAGCCCCTGAGCACAACCACAAATGTCTTTGTACCCGTACGTCACGCGTGCGCATTGCAAGGCATACGCATGCGCAGAAATGCTGTTTTTTTGCCTGATCGCTGCGCTGTGAGCGATCAACTCGGAATGACCCCCAATATGCATCAGATATTATATGTCTTCAAGAGATGCATTTAATGGGTGGGAGGCTTTTGGCACTTAAAAAGCCCTGGGTGGGGTTGGCATACCACTCCACATTCACATCTGCATCCAGAGGGGTGTCACTTCTAATACGCAAAAAAATATTTCCTTTCTATTGTAACAGGTCCAAACTGACCCCAGAGGTAGATATGTTTTTATGTGGTGTAGATTGAATTAATTTCCAGTCCTACTCTTGGCTGTGTATGCCCACCCCTTTGTATACGACGTTATAAAGAAAGCTGCTGAATTTATGGCCTTATCCCCTTGGAGTTCAGTAATACTGAAGGGCGACTTTAACAATGTCCTTTTCCCCCCGTTCTGGACAGGAAAACTAGGGTTACTACTGGTGCGAGAGGGTGAGGAGGGACTTCTTAACAATGATTATGGAGATGGGTTTGGTTGACCCCTGGAGATCGAGGAATCTAACAAAGGCTCAATTCTCCTGTTTTTCAACCTCACATTCCTCATTCTCTAGGATAGACATGGCCAAAGATCTTCAGTCTAGCATACTGTCCATAATGTATGGAACAAGAGGAATATCGGACCATTTCCCCCTTTATTTTCAATAGATTTTAGGGGTCAACGTGGGTTTACTTACTGGATATTCAATATGTATAGGCTTTCATGTATGGGTACTGGGTTGGAGTTGGAGGCAGCCTGGCATGAATTTTTGGGCATAAACAATGGTACGGCCTCTCCTGGGGTGCTTTATGATGCTTTTAAGTCCTTCCTTGGGGTTACCTTAATTAAAAGAGTGGCTAATCTGAAATCCTTTTATAAGACTAGGGAATTGGACTTGGAGGCTGCCTGTCGGTCACTTGAGGATACTTACCTAATGGATGGCTCTGATGAGTCCAGAGCTGTGTGGCTTTCTGCACAGGGGGCATGGCAGAGCTGATTAATTGATAAGGCACACTACAAATTAATATTTGTTGACCATTCTAGATACGCTACTGGGGATGGACCGGGTAGCTACCTCGCCTACCTGGCTAGGGCAGAGCGATCTGCTGTAACGATGGGTGAACTTATGCACAGAGTGGGGATTCTGTCACACATACCCCTGACATAGCTACTGAATTTGTGCAGTATTATCAGCAATTGTACAGTTCTCGGCAGTCACACTCTTTAGCTGAGACCCGTTCGTACCTTGCAGAGGTGGAACTCCCAACCCTTACTGTGGAGGCAAAGTTGATGTTAGATGCACCTATCTCCTTGGAGGAAATTAATCAGGCCATATTTTAATTTGCTGGAGGGAAAGCTCTAGGCCTTGATGGGATTCCCCTAAAGGTATACAGAAAACACAAAGAATTTTATGCACTCCACCTGCTGGAGGTGTTTAATCAGATTTTTGCGACTGGGTCCCTTCCTGTCTCTATGTCTAAAGCCCTGATAATTGTATTCCCAAAACCAAATAAAGATCTCCAATATGTTGAATAATACAGATCAATTTCACTGTTGGTGACTGATGTAAAAATCCTTGCCACAGTGCTAGCCACTAGAATAAATCAAGTGATTGACCAAATTATTAATGATGATCAAACTGGCTTTATGCCAGGAAAATCCACTACAATTACATAGTTACATAGTTACATAGTTAGTGAGGTTGAAAAAAGGCAAAATGCCCATCGAGTTCAACCTGTATCCGTATTAAGCAGCGCACATAATAATGCACCAACCAAAATAATGGTTTCGTACCTATTGACAACTATATTTTATATCACTCCCATATACATAATGTCAATTAATTAAATGCTATAGCCTTGGATGCCTTTTTCAGCTAGAAAACGGTCCAATCTGTTTTTAAATGCATTTACAGAGTCTGCCATTATTACCTTCTCCGGAAGGGAGTTCCAAATCCTTATAGCCCTTACGGTGAAGAACCCTTTCCTATTGTGTGTACGGAATTTTCTCTCCTCTAGCCTCAGTGAGTGTCCACGTGTCCTATACAGAGTTTTATTAATAAACAAATCCCCTGCTAACTCTTTGTATTGACCCTTTACATATTTGAAGATATTAATAATGTTTCTTCTTAGTCTCCTCTTTTCAAGGGAATACAAATTTAACCCAGTAAGCCTTTCCTCATACTCCAGTGTCTCTAATCCTTTAATCAGTTTAGTAGCGCACATTTGAACTCTTTTGAGCTTTCCGATATCTTTTTTATAATATGGTACCCAAAATTGATCACAATTTTCCAGATGCAGACGTACCAATGATTTATACAGAGGCAGGATTACATCCGTGTCCCTTGACTCAATACACCGTTTTATGCTCGCAAGGACTTTACTTGCCTTCTTTGCTGCATTTTGACATTGTGTGCTGTTATTAAACCTATTATCTATGAGCACCCCAAATATTTTTACACCACAGTTACACCTATATTTTCCCCATTTAGAGTGTAGGATGCAAGTTTGTTTCTAATCCCAAAGTACATAACTTTGCATTTATCAATATTGAATCTCATTCCCCATTTAGACTCCCAAGTTTCAAGTTTAAATAAGTCATTTTGTATAGACTCCACATCGATTTCTGAATGAATTACCTTAGACAGTTTAGTATCATCTGCAAAGACTGACACTGTGCTTTGCAGGCCAATTCCTAGATCATTAAAAAATATATTAAACAGTCGCGGGCCAATTATGGACCCTTGTGGTATTCCGCTGACTACTGGTGCCCAGCTGGAGAACATCCCATTAACCACTACTCGTTGTACCCTGTTATCCAGCCAATTTCCTATCCATGTACAAACAGTGTTTCCTAGTCCAAGTTCTCTTAATTTGATGATCAGTCTCCTGTGAGGCACTGTTTCGAAGGTTTTTGCAAAATCTAAAAAGATCCCATCCACTGCTTTGCCATGGTTGAGATTATCGCTCACTTCCTAATTAACCTTAGATGGTGGTTTTCCCAGCTGCAGGCCTCCCCCGGGAATGTATCCACTTTGGTTATTGTGTCTGTAGGCGCTGCTAAAGCTTTTGATTCTGTGGAGTGGGCATTCCTCTTGGAGGCCATTAAGCCATTTGACATAGGTCCGGGTTTCATTCGTTGGATCAAGGTATTATACTGGCACCTGTGGCCAGGGTCTCAGTCAATGGCTTTGTCTCTCACTTGTTTCCGCTCCAGAAAGGCACAAGGCATGGATGCCCCCTCTCGCCTGTTCTCTTTGCCATTGCTATTTAGCCTCTTGTGTGTAGGATAAGAGCTAGCTAGCCTCTTGTGTTTAGGATAAGAGCTAGCTCAGGTATTCATGGCCTTCAATTGGGGCAAAGGGAGACGCAATATTAGACTTAATACTTACAAATGGAGACAGATAATCGGACGTAAAAGTGGGTGAAAACCTGGGATCCAGTGATCATCAAGCAGTATGGTTCAGCATTAAGACAGAGACTGACTCGTCCCATACAAAAACAAAGGTGTTGGATTTTAGGAAGGCTGATTTTGTAGGGATGGGAAAATGTGTAAGCGATTCTTTGGCAGAGTGGAGGAACTTGGAAACAGTGCAGGAGAGGTGGGAAACATTAAAATGTGCAATATTGAAGGCAACAGACCTTTGTATCAAAACTGTTAGGAAAAACACAAGGAAAAGGAAGCCAGTGTGGTTTGCAAAAGAAGTAGCAAATATTGTGAGAGCAAAAAAGATGGCTTTTAGGAAATATAAGCAGACACAAAATAATGAAGACAAAAAGATATATCTTGTTAGACAGAAGGAGACAAAGAAGGTAATCAGATGTGCAAAGGCACAAGCTGAGGAGAAAATGGCCCAGTCAGTGGGTAAAGGAGGCAAAACTTTTTTTAGGTATATAAGCGAAAGGAGAAAAACAAAAGGCGGAATTATAAAACTAAAGACGGACACTGGGAGTCTTGTTGAAGGAGACAATTTAATAGCAGATCATCTTAATGATTATTTTTGCTCAGTATTTACTACTGAAAGAGAGGGGAAGGGGCCACAGTTAAGTTGCAGGGATATTCAGGAAAATGAAACAAGTACATTTACAGAGGAGAAGGTCCTAACAGAACTCTCAAAGCTGAAAGTGGACAAATCTATGGGGCCAGATGGGATACATCCAAGGATACTAAAAGAACTTAAAGAGGTGCTGGTAGCACCATTGACAGAATTATTCAACCAGTCATTAGCTACAGGAGTAATTCCAGGGGACTGGAAAAGAGCAAACGTAGTCCCACTGCACAAAAGTGGAAGCAAGGAAGAGGCAAACAACTACAGACCAGTGAGTCTTACATCAGTAGTAGGGAAATTGATGGAAACACTCTTAAAAGAAAGAGTTGTATATTATCTCAAATCCGGCAATTTACTGGATCCCAAACAGCATGGATTCAATGGGGGGAGATCATGTCAAACAAATCTTATTGACTTTTTTGATTGTGTGACTAAAGTGATGGATAAAGGTGGAGCCATGGATATAGCTTATCTAGACTTTAGTAAGGCTTTTGACACAGTTCCACATCGCAGACTGCTAAATAAACTTGAAAGTTTGGGATTGGATATTAGGATTATTGAATGGATAAGATCTTGGTTGAAGGATAGAAAACAGAGAGTTGTGGTAAATGGAGTGCATTCACGGGAGGGAAATGTTACCAGTGGAGTACCCCAGGGATCTGTACTTGGACCAGTGATTTTTAATATCTTTATTGGTGACATTGCAAATGGCATTAAAGGGAAAGTATGCCTTTTTGCAGATGACACAAAGGTATGCAACAGGGTAGACACACCAGGTGGGGTAAAACAAATGATTGAGGATCTAGGTAGACTAGAGGAATGGTCAAGAGTCTGGTAATTACAGTTTAATGCCAAAAAATGCAAAATCATGCACTTGGGTCTCAAAAATCCTAAAGCTAAATACAGTATTAATGGCACTATACTGGAAACTACTGAGGAGGAAAGGGATCTAGGAGTCACTATTTCAGATGACTTAAAGGCAGGTAAGCAATGTAACAAGGCAATGAGGAAGGCTAGTCAGATGCTTGGCTGCATTGGGAGAGGAATCAGCAGCAGAAAGAAAGAAGTAATAATGCCACTGTATAGGTCATTGGTACGGCCTCATCTAGAATACTGTATTCAGTTCTGGAGGCCATATCTTCAAAAGGATATTAATACATTAGAAACTGTACAAAGGAGGACAACTAAAATGGTGCATGGCCTACATCACAAAACATACCCAGAAAGACTAAGAAATCTCAATATGTATAGTTTGGAGCAGAGAAGGGAAAGGGGGGACATGATAGAAACTTTCAAATATATCAAGGGTTTTAACAAAGTCCAGGAGGGAAACATTCTCCAAATGAAGAGAAGCAATAGGACACGAGGACATGCACTGAGACTGGAGGGGGGGAGGTTCAGGGGAAATTTGCGGAAAAATTATTTCACAGAAAGGGTAGTGGACAAGTGGAATAGCCTCCCATCAGAGGTGGTAGAGGCTAAGACAGTAGAGCAATTTAAACATGCATGGGATAGACATAAGGATATCCTTACAAAGAAATAAGGATCAAATAAGGTTAGAGATAAAAATAATATAAAAAAAAAAAAAGGGGCAGACTAGATGGGCCAAGTGGTTCTTATCTGCCGACAAATTCTATGTTTCTATGTTTCTATGAGGACAAAATTGCATTGTATGCAGACGATATATTACTGTTTGTTAACAGCTATGAGACGTCTTTATCGGAAGCCTTGGTTATTTTAGATACATTTGGTGCTTTCTCAGGCCTCACAATAAACTGGGATAAATCCTGTGTTCTCCCACTTAAGGGAGCATGCCCTCTAGCTCCGCTTATCCACCTTCCACTTCGGTCAGTAGAATCAGTCAAAAACCTAGGTATTTGGATAACTAATGATCCTAATAGCTACATACCTCTCAATGTTATGCCGCAAGTGACATATTTGAAATCATGTATCTCCCCTTGGGGATGGCTTCCACTGACCCTCACAGGCAGAGTGAATCTAGTTGAAATGGTTTTGCAACCCAAACTTCTATACATTTTACAGCATTCCCCAATTTATATTCCGCACAAAATATTTAAAATGATAGATAGTTTTCTTTCCTCACTACTTTGGACTAATAAGAGGCCCCGTTTAAAATTAGTTACACTGACTAGATCAAGATCCTACAGGGGCCTAGCCCTTACTAGTATTAGATTGTACTATTTCACAGCACAATTGGCCCATATATGGACGTGGTTACACAATAGCGCTACTGAGGAGTTATCATTTATTATGGCTGACATGGTGACACCTGGTCATACACCTTTACAGTTGCTGCTTACTAGGGATCTTTCTCGTAGATGGCCTCCAATTCTTAAACAGGCAATGCTTGTCTGGAGACAGGCCGAGAAATTGTTTGGGAGCCAAGGTTGGGATCTCTACACTCCATTATGTCACTCCTGTAAGATGTCAGAGCTAGCTGGGCTGCAGGTTCGGAATGTTTGGGGCAAAAAGGGAGTCACTACGATTGGGCATCTTTACAATGCTGATGGTCTTAAATCATTCCGTCAACTACAATTGGAATTCTCCCTCTCTAACACATACTTTTTCAGGTATTTTCATCTCCGCCACGCCCTCACCAAGCAATTTCTGGGGATTGATTTGGTCCTCCAGGACTTGCTGACTAAGACCTTGCTGTGTAAGGTGGGGTCAAGACATCTGATATCTATACTTTATGCAGATTTGCTTGCAGTGTCACATAATACCCCATTGCTAAACCTTCACTCATTGTGGGTGTCAGACTTGGAGGATATTACAGAGGAGGAATGGCAAACAGTGTTAGGTAATAAACGTTATGCTACTAACTCACTTAGATTTCAACAGGTCCAATTCTTCTTTGTACATAGAGTATGACCCCTGTAAGGCTCTTTCAATTTGGAAGCAGGGCTGAATCAAATTGTCCCAAGTTTGCCCTAGGGGAGGGAACGTTTTGGCACCTATTATGGTCCTGTCGTACTCTGGTTAGCTTTTGGAATGCACTTACTGTTGTTATTGTTTCTATAGGTATACCCAGGGACATACTTACTCCCGCTGCATGTCTATTATCAATAATTAATGAGGAACAACTTGATAAATGTGCTAGACTATGGGGTATATGCAATTGCGGTCGAATTCCCGAAAATGTCGAAAAACTGGACTTTTTCGCCAAAAAAAAATTTCGACAATGCAATACAGTAGTTTTCGTCAAAAAAACGGACTTTTCAAATTCGACTTTTTGAAATTCGACATTTGACAAATTCGACATTTCTGCAATGGTACAAATGCGGCTTTTCGACAAAAGTATATTCAATTGAAGAATGTAAATTCGACAACAGTGCTTTTTGACAGTAAATTCGTCATTTTCAATCCGCCTCAGTTTGCTGGCAGAATGTAATAAACATTTTTAAAAACATGTTTTTTTGTGGTTTTTTTTATTGCTAATAGCATATCTATTAATATTAGAAGGGATTAGGTACTTTGTTTGTCTATTTAGGAGGCACAAGTATTATTTATATATATTTTTAAATATATATATATTTTTTTATGCAATGGGTTAAAAAAAAAAAAAATTGCGTGGGGTCCCCCCTCCTAAGCATAACCAGCCTCGGGCTCTTTGAGCCGGCCCTGGTTGCCAAAATACGGGGAAAAAAATGACAGGGGATCCCCCGTATTTTAACAACCAGCACCGGTCTCTGCGCCTGGTCCTGGTGCAAAAAATGCAGGGGACAAAAAGAGTAGGGGTCCCCCGTATTTTTTGTACCAGCACCGGGCTCCACTAGCTGGACAGATAATGCCACAGCCGGGGGACACTTTTATACCGCTCCCTGCGGCCGTGGCATTAAATACCCAACTAGTCACCCCTGGCCGGGGTACCCTGGAGGAGTGGGGACCCCTTCAATCAAGGGGTCCCCCCCAGCCACCCAAGGGCCAGGGGTGAAGCCCGAGGCTGTCCCCCCCATCCAAGGGCTGTGGATGGGGGGCTGATAGCCATGTGTAAAAATGAAAGAATATTGTTTTTTGCAGAAGAACTACAAGTCCCAGCAAGCATCCCCCGCAAGCTGGTACTTGGAGAACCACAAGTACCAGCATGTGGGGGGGAAACGGGCCCGCTGGTACCTGTAGTTCTACTGCAAAAAAAATACCCAAATAAAAACAGGACACGCACACCTTGAAAGTACAACTTTATTACATACATGTCAACACACATACATACTTACCTATGTTGACACGCCGACTGCCACGTCTCCAATGTCGATGAATCCGGGGTACCTGAAAATAAACTTAATACTCACCTAAATCCAGTGTCCTGTGATATTTGTAATCCACGTACTTGGCAAAACAAAAAAACGCATTTGCCTGATCCACACGCAAGAAACGGAGAGCAGAAGTTTCACAATATTTGGGATAGATGGCTGGACTTACAACATGCTAATTAACCCAGGGTATATATGTTTTCCTGTATGGTATGGCTTGCTTCATCCCACATGTTTAGTGAATTACTGAGCCATTCTCTGAATGTGTATATGTTTAATCCTCTCCCGCTCTGCCTTACTTGTGACAACTGTGTGAGATAAACTGTGATGAGAAATATATGTAGTACAGCTATACATGTTGATTTTGTACCAGTCTTGACCTATGTATGCGTATGCAATAATTACATGAGACTGTATGCACTATTTGCTTTCATGTTTATGCACTTTTGTTTGTTTTCACAAAAAAGAAAAAATCAATAAAAAGATATTTAATTAAAAAAACTGTAGAATGGGACATTGGGCTGAATGAAGGGGCCTCAGTACATGACTTCCAGGGTGGTACAGGGTGTTTAAATATGCAAGGGAAGGGTGGATAGTGGAGTTGGCTTAATATTCATAATTTTCTGATGAAAGGGCAGCTTGATTAACTGTAGATATCTCCAGTTCCTGGAAATAGATTTCTTGGTATAAAAAACTAGGGAGTTCCACCTCTCAGGAGGTACTATGAACTTGGGAATCAGCATTCAGGAGCTGGAGCAATCCATAGATGATAATATAAAACTGCATATCAGGTGTGTGGAGCTGGAGCAGGGACCAGCTGCTGTAAGGCTGATATCCCTGAAGTATACCCTCAGATAAACACTAAAGTCATAAGAAACCCAAGATATCTGGCTGGGAAGAGCAATTAACAGGCTTGGATGAAGACCACTGCTTTGAAGTCGGATATCTTCAGTTCCCCAGGGCTGATTTTCAAAAATCTGGTACACCTGGAAAAAGGGGGCTATCAGCCTAGGGCCCTTATACTCCTGGGGCCCTTGTGCAACAGCCCATTGAGCCCATATGAAAAGATGACCCTGGGTCAAAGGAGAGGGGAAAGGCAAGAGTGACCCCTAGGCAGTGGCATTCGGGAATAAAAGAGCTAGTGGTATTGTCAACAGTGATTGAGAGGTCATGAAGAGAGGATATTCTTTAGGAAGGGAAGACAATTAGTTCAGTTTTGGCCATGTTGATTTTGAAACAGCACACAGACATACAGGAGGAGACGTCATAAAGGAAACTGGATACCCAAGAGTTGAGGTGATACTGGAGGCTGAAGAAACTGATCGGTTCACTCAGGGAGGTGGCAAACAGAGAAAAGAGCAGAGGGGAAAATTCAGAACCCTGTGGGATGACCATGTGAAGGATAGATTGGGGGAGGTAGAACTGGAAACCGAAACAGAAAAGAACTTGTTGACAAAGTGAGAGATAAACCAAGAGGGAATGGAGTAAGAGAGGCTAGTGCTCTGCAAGATGCACAGCAGGATAGGATGCTCTATGGTGTCAAAAGCCATGGAGAGGACATGAGGATGATCAGGAGAAAAAAACCCTGGAGATGGATGCAAGATGATTGTAGGTGTCCAGGGCAGTTTCAGTGGAGAGGAAGGGGCAGAAGCCAGATTGAATAGGGTCAAGCATAGAGTTATCAGAGAGGTAGCAGATCAGACAATTGTATCCAAGCCACTTGAGTACTTTGAGGCAAATGGGAGGAGAGAAATGGGGTGATTAGAGAGAAAGGAGGGGTCAAGATTATTTTTTTATTCAGAATGGGTGAGGCAAGTTTATTTTTTAAGGATAAGAGAATGTGTTAGTGTAGAGGAATTGGTTAAAGAGGTAAGCTTGGTTGGAGCAGGTGGTGGGGGAGAGGGTACAAAGGATGTGAAGGAGGATTAAATCCATGGGGCAAGTAGAGGAGAGAGAGGTAAAATAAGGGGATAGTCTTTGTCGCCCATGGTTGGGTGGAAGAGGCACAAAGAAGAGATAGCTGAAGAAAGGGATGGCATGGTAAGGACAGCAGAAGAGAGATGGTAAAGGAGATTCCATGGTGGATGGCCTCAATTTTTAAGTGAAAAAGTAGACAGCAGTGAGGGAGGGGAAGAAGGGGCGAAGGAGTGTGTCAAAAGTGGATAGGATGACTAAAAAGCAATAATACCCCATTCACATCGCAAAAATAACCCGGGTTATTGCCAGGTTGTTGCCGAGTCAACCCGGGTCGAGGTGCAGTGTGAAAGCACCAAAGTGAATGACTCGGGTCGAGCAACCCGGCATTTCAACCCGGGTTAAAAGAAGGGTTAAAAACAGGTCGGACCTAGGTCGTTGAAAGCCTCTGACCCTGGAAATTCAACCCGGGTCTCAGAAAAAGGTGCTGATTGGCTGTTTATGTGTCTGCTCAGAGCAGTACCCAGCCCCTTCTTTTATTTCCTTTGAAAACTCTTCAATGTGAGCCAGAAAAGTCCATTTTAAATCACATCACAGTGTTTAACATGGGTGACCTGGGTTCAGTGTGAAAGGCACCAACCCGGAAGTAATCCGGTAATAACCTGGGCTGAAGCTGCAATGTGAAAAGGTCTGAGGCTGCTCTGACCCGGGTCGTACCTGGGTTCAAAAGCTGGGTCTGACCTGGGTTTGCGATCTGAAAGCGGTATAAGAGACTTGAAGAAGGATCGCTTAGTGAAGGTAAGGAGGAACTGTAAATAGTTAGGATGAACATGAAGGAACCTGACAAATTTGGGGTGCCAAGGTTGGGGTTTGGAATGGTGAATGAAGACAGTTAAGGGGGCAGCTGAGTCAAGTGTAAAGGTAAGGGTGAGGTTGTTGAATGGGATCACAATGTTGGGGCCGGCCATGTGGATTCAGGGAAGAGGAGAAGGATAGTGGGGTGCATACCATCAACACTGCATCTGGCAATGGTGGATTTGGGCATGGGGAAGGATGAAGGTTATGAGAAGAGAGTGAAAGAGAGATGGGGAAATGTAATAGGGTGTGAGAGTCAGAAAGAGAGAGATTTTTGGTAAAATTCTCCTGTTTTTTTAAATGGCAATCATTTACTTGGCAAAACCAGGTTGAATTTGCCATGTAAACGATTGCCATTTAAAAAAAAAACAGGAGAATTTTACCAAAATCTCTCACTTCCTGATTCTCAAGTCCTATTACATTTCCCCCATGGTATTCAGACAGTGGGAAGGTAGAATTGGAGAAGTCATAGAAATCACAGAGATTGTAGAGGACAAAGTCAATGGAGTGGTTGAGAGAGTAGATGGGGAGGAGGTTCATTGAAAGAGGTTAAAAGTAGAGGAAAGGACAAGAACTTTAAATGTAGGGTCAGTGGGGAGGTCAGTGAGGATTTTAAAGTTGCCTAGGATAATGGAGGGGAGTTAAGGGGAAAATTTGTAGGAGAGCCAGGCAGAAAAAATATCAAGCAATTGGGAATTTGGGCCAAGGGGATGATAGATTACAGCAACAATGCTATGAATGGAGTAGAAGAGACAGACAGAGTGGAAATCAAAGGATGAGAAAGGACATAATAGCATTAAACATAAAAGGAACAGTTAAGAAATAGGATGCCCAACATCAGGTCAGACAAACTAGGTGAAGCCAACATAGGAAAGTGGTGAGGTAAGCAGTGTCAGTGGAGAGCCATTATGGAGAGTCAGGTTTCAGTGATAGCAAGACTGTTGAGATAGTTGAAGAGGAATAGGTTGTGGATAGTGACTCATTTATTGTGGATGGATCTGGAAAACCAGATGACACAGGAGAAAGGGAAGGAGCAGATATAGATGCGGTTAGCTATTGTTGAAGCTCTGGTTTGATGGGGTAGGCTAGATAAGAAGACTGGGAGAGCAAGGGTATGGGATGGGGTAGAAGACATTGCGGCCAAACAAGGGAGTAGAGAACAAGTAGGGTGATCGGGGGTGGTGTGTGAGAAGAACAGTATGAGAACCAGCTGTAATAGCAAGCAAGCAATGAAATAAGGCAGTACATAATGGTAAAACAATAGGAAAAATAATATGCATTCACAGGGCCTGATTCATTTGAAGCAGCAATCCTGTATGTAGCAGATGTGCGAAAATATGCTAATGCTGTAACCACCTGGAAATGGATTGAGATGCCCACTGGTGCCCTCACAAATATCACAAGCTGCATACAAACATGCAATGTGGTTGCAAATTCTTCAATAATGGGACAAATTCATGGGCCTAATTCAATAATTACGTTCCACCCACAGGCGCATGCGCAGGTCCTGGCCTGTGCATGCACCCTCAATTAATGCGGGTGCCCTGCAGTATTTGATAACGCCTTTGCCTGATTGACAGGTTGAGGAGTTTGTGGGGCAGCAGAGCTCCATTTCCAAGGCCGTGATGGAGCATTGTGGGGGTGGCGGCTTACAAACAGGGGCGTGGTGGTGGCATTATCGGGGCTGCTGCTTGATGTCACTTGCAGCCGTTCTGATCAAAAGGATGGCGGCAGGCTTCCTGATGTCGCAGCCAGGCTGAGCAGCCAGGAGGCATCCATAATTTCTGCGTCCATGTACCAATTGCGGCACAATTGCAATTAGTGCATGGTCACAGATGGGGGGCAGCGAGTAGCATGCTGTGCAGCCTTGACCTGCAATGGGCGGCCCCCAACATGAGTTTTAAAGGATTGCAAATTCTGCTAAAAAGATGAATTTGCAATCCTTACTGAATTGGGGTCCCATATGAGTAACTCTAAGGTGATGCAGAATGGCAACAGAAACTGGCACACTGACACCATATTTTCTGCAAACAAGATCACAGATATAGGCTGAGACATGCCACAAAAGATTGTGACATGCCTGTGTTTTTGTCGCCACACCACAAATGGTCCGTGGCTGTCAATCACTTTGCAAACAAATTGTCACTGCAAACAGTTTTGCAAAGTTACATTGATGTGGTGTGGTGTGGTGTGGTGTGGTTGATAATTGCTCAACTGCATAAATATTGGCATTGTGTACGTCTCTGAATTAGGCCCACAGTTGTCAGTGCAGTTGGCTGTAAGCAATAAAGTAGGGCAGTAGATAATGGTAGAAGAATAAGGCTAGGACTTAGGTAGTAAAAAAAGTAAATATGATAGTGAGCAGTGAACAGTGCGAGAGCAGTAAATAAAGTACTGTATCTCAAACATAATCAGATGGGGTAATCAATGGGAACTGGTAATAAGTGCATAGATAAGTACATGATTTATAAGTCCAGAATTAGCTGGTAAAGGGAGAGTTCCAGGGAGTCAGCGTGGAGGCTCTCAGTACAGGGAGGGAGGGTGAGGCATCCAGTGGGCAGGCAGTCAATAGTGAGGTATAGTAGGCCAAGTCCTTGGGAGAGGATAATGGTGGTGCTAGGAAGTGGGAGTGAAAAAGGGCAAGGGTAACAAAATTAATTGGTGCAGAAAGCTGCATCCAGGCTGGGAGCTATGGTGGCAGTCCAAGGCAAAGAGGGTGACAGGTCTAGACTGAGGGGACTATGGAGTGCCAGGGCAGAGCTGCGGCCTCCTTGGAAGCAGTGGAGTGGATGCAGAGAGCATTTGACTGGGGGTAGGAGTCTTTTCCATGGCCAGGAACCAGATGCCAGAGTATTGATATGATGTCGGGGGTCTGCTAGCGGGATAACTAAAGACTTTATTTTACTAAAGATTCACAGTATTAAAAGAAGCTGTTTTAAAGATCTTATATCCTTGAAAAAATGCGCCCTGGACGCATGAAATGCGTTTGTCCCACGGGGATTCAGTCTCTAGGTCGACAAGACTTACAGATGTAGCCACCTTTATCTTGAGTGGCCGCGGCGGTTGTCCCGTTCGACCATACGCAGCGTACTGTGGCGTAGCGAGGCGCGCCTAGCCACAGAGAGGCTATCTAATCGCACGGAGACAGACATTTGACGTTTGGCGTTACCTTTACGTGTAATACCTGCGATCAGCCACCAGATGTCGCTTTTTACAATCACCACTGCGCATGCGTGTGGTCTCCCGTAAAATACAATACTGACATACATAATAAGGACTACTTTACTAAGGCGTCTCATTACGCTGCATACAGCAAATACTGTACTCATTACGCTGCATTATTTAATACAGTACTGTACAGTATATACAGTACGACACCGACGCAAATACAGTAGTACAGCATACAGTATATGATCCATCTACAATACTTTATGAATACTGTATGTGAGCGTGCAAGTCCCGCAGACAAAACACAGTACTGTAAAACCAGTAGTGTACACTGTCGCAAATGGATGTGTGTTACAAGTTCACTATTGCCTCTCAAGATTAGGAATTTTCTACAGTGTTATCGTCCTAATCCCGTAGCCATTACAGCATAATCAAAACCAACGGATTTATACATTTGTCTGCGGCGAAGTGGTGAAGTGTTTCGCTTCCTATACTCAGAGTCCAGGGTTCGATTCCTTAAGTACTGTACGAATGCATGTTACTGTAGTTTTTTTCAGACACTTTATTATTTTTTTTATTCACATACTGCAAACCAGGGCATACAGTAGCTGCATGAGCGGTTCTATGCGATCGAGTCCGGTGTACCATAATCTGCAGGTTCTATGCAGGTTAAGGTACTATGCTCCGTACACAGTACACATACAATTCTGTAGCTGGGCAGACTGAATAGAAATGGCTACCACCTATGACTCCTTGCCCCACAGAGGCCCTAGGCTACGGAGCAAGTAATAGTCCAGATTGTACAGACTATGGGGCAATGCTGAATGAGCGTCACAATCCCCTAGCTAAAATACACAGTATGCATATTATGGTACACCGGACTCGATGACATACTGTAGCACACTGGCAAAATGGCCGCCGCCCCTGAACCCTTGTGCAGGTTATGGGGCTATGCTGAAGGAGCGTCACAATCCCCTAGCCAAAATACACAGGGGAGGGATAAGCTACTGTAGGATTGCATACAGTATTACGGTACACCGGACTCAATCGCATAGCACACTGTCAAAACGACCACTACCCATGAACCCCCACCTCCTGAACCCCCACCTCGTGGCAGGCAGCAGTTGGGTATGGAATGAGAAATGGCATAAGCTGTGCAGGCTACGGGGCGATGCTGAAGGAGCGTCACAATCCCCTAGCCAAAATACACAGAGATACTGTAAGCGAGGTCTATGCACATTACAGTACTGTACAGTACGTTACACCGGGCTCGGTCGCATAGCAAACTGACAAAACACAAGTTTTACAGTACATACAGTAAAGCAGGCCAAAGCTGCAGGAGAGTTTCTACTGTAAAGGTTCTATGCACCGTACGGTAATGTACACATACCTGTACAATTCTATAGCAGGGCAGACTCAATTGAAATGGCTACCGCCTGTGACTCCTACAGTAGCTCCTAGGAGGCACTCAGCTATGGAGCAAATAACAGCACAGATTTTGCAGGCTACGGGGCAATGCTGAAGGAGCGTCACAATCCCCTAGCTACAATACACAGGGGTGATAGAGATAATCGAGTGGCTGGAGGGGGGTCCCCTTGATTTAAGGGGCCCCCACTCCTCCAGGGTACTCCGGCCAGGTGTGACTAGTTGGGTATTTAATTCCATGGCCGCAGGGACCTGTATAAAAGTCTCCCCCGGCTGTGCATTATCTGTCCAGCTAGTGGAGCCCAGTGCTGATTCAAAAAATATGGGGAACCCCTACGCTTTTTTTGTCCCCCTTATTTTTTGCACCAGGACCAGGCGCAGAGCCCGGTGCTGGTTCTAAAAAGATGGGGGATCCCGTGTCCATTTTTTCCGTATTCCTTCCGGAATTCGACTGCAATTGCATATACAGTACTGTACCCCTTAATGTCACTGCTTACAGTATACAGTATTTAGACATGAGCTTGTGTACAGTATCTGTCATGAGGTGCTTTTTTCACTGACACTATAACTTTTTTCTATTGTGATATACTGTACTGTACAGAGGCGGCAAACTAGCCAAACGGGAATAATCAGCTTCTGCAGAATAAAATGAGATGCTACAGTACATGCCTATATTCTGTGAGTGACTGCGGCTCTATGAAATTAAATCAGAAAATTTAAATATGAAATGCATTACTAATGTGTGGCATTACTGTACTGTATGTGTATAAGGTGTACTACAATATTTTCTGGTGTAACATAAGGAAAGGGCACTACTGCATGGTCTAATGCAGTGGTTCTCAAACTTGGTCCTCAGGACCCCACACAGTGCATGTTTTGCAGGTAAACCAGCAAGTGCACAGATGTATTCATTACTAACTGACACATTTTAGAAGGTCCATACAGTAGGTGGAGCTAATTTTTTCACTTGTGATTCTGTGAGACCTGCAAAACCTGCACTGTGTGGGGTCCTGAGGACTGAGTTTGAGAACCTGTGGTCTAATGTAAATAAAGATGAATGTGGTGGGGTGTAATGTGAATAAGGGGCATTACTGTTAGGAGTAATGTGGTACTATGATATGATGTCATGAGAATAAGAGACACCACTGCATGATATAATGTGAATAAAGTTGCAGTACTGTGTTGTGTCATTTCATCTTCGGGTATTATTGTGTTACCATGCCCCTTCCCAGCAAGAACATACTGTACACTGTTTTGGGCTGGCACTAAATGTGCACATTGTTCTTATTTAGATTATAGGGGGTAGGAGCGCCAAAATGGGTGATGGTGCTGGGAAAGGGGTGCAGGGTTAGAGGCGGAACTACGTAGCATCTGTGCAAGAGGGCATCAGCCAAAATCTAGCCTAGGGCATCATGTTGGTCAGGTTTGGCTCTGATAATACTGTATACTGTACTCTTACTGTACTTTGCATTCAATACAGATACTGTTTGCACACAGGTTTTACATGAATCATTGGCAATGCTGCAGGAGTGTCTCATTAGGCAATCTAAAATATACCACGACTATGGGTGGGGATACAGTAGGGAAGTTCTGTCACCATAAGCTGTCTGCTGTGTATAGCATATTTCCATCTGAGATGCATTTGTGTGTTTGTAATAAGAAAAAAACATTTTACTGTACATTTAGTGGATACAGTATTTCTCCCCCATAATGACGTATCATACTGTACAGGTACCCTCATGTACTGTACCGTACCATACTGTAAAATTGAATATTTATTGGAAAAACATCAATATTAATGTAAAAATAAAGTATTACAACATCCGATTCCATGTACTGCACTGATCAAAATGTACAGTACTCTTATTCAGGACTTATAAAACTGAAAATAACTGTTCATACAGTACACATCAATAACATTACTACTGTATAATATTCTACATTAGTTTATGCAATAATCAGACAAAGGCAATTTTATCATTTTTTTTAATAATGCACCAATTTAAAATTTTAAACAGAAAATACAGAACTACATATTTGTGGCTTGACCATTTCTTTCAACTACAACAGGTAATACTTTATACAGGTGATTTATATAATTATTACAATGTTCAGGTGTGAGTACTTCTAGCCAAAATTTCTTTATCCCATCCACCAGTTGCTGTTTTGTTGTTGGCTTTGCAACACTCCTAACGTACCTCTTCAATTGAGCCCACACTAATTCGATTGGGTTCATGTCTGGTGATCTAATTAAAAAAAAAAAAAAAGCGTATAGAAAAAATTAATTACAGTACATTACAGTAAATAGAGAAAATTAAACATACAATATTGTACTGTTTATTAAACAAAATTTTTTTTTACAGTACTAGAGTGCTATCCAAAATTTTACTTGTACACTGTTGAAAGAATACTCACTCTGGTGGTGTGCGTTCCCAATTCATACCTTTCTCTTCCATAAATTTGGCTGAGGCGGAGTGTTTAGGATCATTGTCTTGGAATATCCTATGGTGAGTTGGGTAATATTTATTCACAAATGGCACCATACATTTCTCTACTATTGTTTCTTGGAAATATTTCTTATCCATGATTCCTACAGAAATCAAAAAATGTTGTTCATTAATAAGCAACTCCTTTTATTGTGCAGTTACACGTACTCTACAGTACAACATGTATTTTTACAGAACACAGGCACAGAATAAAGTATAGTACTGTACTGTACCTTCGAAAAATAATAGGGGACCAGCTCCTAATCGTGATATGCCTCCCCATACATGGATTTTCAATGGATGCTTTGGGCGTGGTTTTAAAGAGATATGGTTACGTTTCCTGAATGACATTCTGGAGAACCGCTCAAGGGCAACAGACGATTCATCTGTGAAAATGACATCATCAAATGTTTCACCACTCTCAATCCATCGCCGTGCCTGTTCCACTCTCTTTTCTTTATTCACATCTCTTATCATTGGAGATATCCTGTGAAGAGCCAAAAATAATGAAATCAGATACAGTTATGAAATTACAGATTTACAGATTACTGTATATACAGTAGACTGTATGTGCAGTATACTGTATTATATACCTACTGTATACATTAAACTGTACATACAGTACATTAAGTTACATACAGAGTAATATATATATACATACTGTACATACACACAAACACACACACACAGTATACAGTATGTAATCATCACAATAAGCCGGCAATGCTTCATTGCTGTCTCTGAGTGCCTATACAGTAGGTATCTCTTTTGGGATAGAATACTGTATATACAGTATATACACACACACATACTGTATATAGTATAAAGTACACACTCTGTATAATGATTTATGGCATTATTATATCACGTATCAAGGGATTATTAACAGTGCATTTACTGTATGGTTTATACTGCTTTCAGTATTTTACCTTGTTGCGCCAAAGGTCCATCCCATTTTCCGTCGCATCCTTCTGATGCTGGTGGCCGATATGTCCAGGTCATACTTGGAATGGAGAATTCGTTTTATTTGCAGAGCAGTACGCTCATCATCCTCACGAGTTAGTTCCTCCACAATTTGTTGCACTCTCCTACAGTACAATACAGTATGAAAAATATGAATTCATGAACAGCACAATCACAGTTACAATTGATGAAGTTTTAATTTTATTTCAAAAAAATTGTTTATGGTATAAAGCAAGTCATTTAAACATTACAGTAGTGTACAGTACGTACCATGTGCATTTTGTAGGAAATACAAATCTGGGCGTTGTTCTCTCGAATGCATGATAGCGCACCGTTTCTAAAGTGACTATAATGCCACTTTCCTTGAGCCATGCATGGATCTCTTTGATGGTTTTATTTTCTTTTTTCATGTTGGCGATTATCTTGCTCATCGTTTTGTTGATAGTTACTGGCATGTTGTCCAACTATAATTCCTGTATGGAGAGAAAACATTTGTGAATACTGTAGTCTAAAATTTACACATCTGAAAATGCATAAGAGTTTTATGATAGAAGTTAATACTGTACATGTTTACTATCCAGTACCTGATGTTCAAATTTAAGTATTGTATACTGTACAGTACTGAAAATACAACTTCAGTGTTATGGACTGCAATTAGTTTCCTGTATGAAACAGATACTGTACAGTACAGTAAATAACCCTCCTTGGAAGTGCATGGGCCCTGTGAGACTTACAGTAGTGTACAGCATAAGGGTCGACTGACATGATGTACAAGCATTACATACAGTACATGTCAGTACTGTATGTAAATTCTTCAATTATTGCCTAACAACAATGCTGCTTACTGTATATTAAATACTGTAGGCCTAGAAATGTGCATCTCAATATAGTAGTTAAAAACACAGGGGCCTATGTGGATAAGCGAGTTCTATGCACACAAAAAATGGCCACCGACCGTGAACCCCCAGCACGTGGCAGCGCTCGGATATGTAGTGAGATACAGTATGGCATACATTTCACAGTTCAGGGGGCAATGCTGAAGGAGCGTCACAATCCCCTAGCTCAATTACATTGGGATAAGCGAGGTCTACTGTATGCACATTACGGTATACCGAGCTGGATCGCTTAGCAACCTGACAAAATGGCCGCCGACCGTGAACTCCCAGCACGTGGCAGCGCTCGGATATGTAGTGAGATACAATATGGCATACATTTCACAGTTCAGGGGGCAATGCTGAAGGAGCGTCACAATCCCCTAGCTCAATTACATTGGGATAAGCGAGGTCTACTGTATGCACATTACGGTATACCGAGCTGGATCGCTTAGCAACCTGACAAAATGGCCGCCGACCGTGAACTCCCAGCACGTGGCAGCGCTCGGATATGTAGTGAGATACAATATGGCATACATTTCACAGTTCAGGGGGCAATGCTGAAGGAGCGTCACAATCCCCTAGCTCAATTACATTGGGATAAGCGAGGTCTACTGTATGCACATTACGGTATACCGAGCTGGATCGCTTAGCAACCTGACAAAATGGCCGCCGACCGTGAACTCCCAGCACGTGGCAGCGCTCGGATATGTAGTGAGATACAATATGGCATACATTTCACAGTTCAGGGGGCAATGCTGAAGGAGCGTCACAATCCCCTAGCTCAATTACATTGGGATAAGCGAGGTCTATGCACATTACGGTATACCGAGCTGGATCGCTTAGCAACCTGACAACATGGCCGCCGACCGTGAACTCCCAGCACGTGGCAGCGCTCGGATATGTAGTGAGAGATGGTATACATTTTAAAATACACCGGGATAAGTTGTACAGGCCATGGAGCAATGCACAGGGACATTCATCATTTACGTACAGTACAGTACTGTATATAAATAATTGTAAACCGTAAATGAAAGAATTACCGGTCAAATACTGTATGACGAAACTGTGTCAATGAGCTGGAACAGTATGGCCTGTGAAGAAGTTTTCGAAGGCAGAAACGGAGAGCAAATTATCAGGAGATTTCTGAAAGGTCGGAGAAGATCCACACAGCAAGTCTGCCTACGAGGAAACAGCTTTGCAAAGTGGGTAGCGGGGCGGTGACTGAGACGCTCTTTTATTCACATTCACACAAAAGGAATTCTTACCGCTGTGATTGGTGCCAATATAGGCGCATTCATCCTTACACCAATCACAGAGCATACTGTACAGGTACTTTTGAATGTGAATAAAAGAGCATCTCAGTCACCGCCCGCTACCCACTTTGCAAATTTGTTTCCTCGTAGGCAGACTTGCTGTGTGGATCTTCTCCGACCTTTCAGAAATCTCCTGATAATTTGCTCTCCGTTTCTGCCTTCGAAAACTTCTTCACAGGCCATACTGTTCCAGCTCATTGACACAGTTTCGTCATACAGTATTTGACCGGTAATTCTTTCATTTACGGTTTACAATTATTTATATACAGTACTGTACGTAAATGATGAATGTCCCTGTGCATTGCTCCATGGCCTGTACAACTTATCCCGGTGTATTTTAAAATGAATACCATCTCTCACTACATATCCGAGCGCTGCCACGTGCTGGGAGTTCACGGTCGGCGGCCATTTTGTCAGGTTGCTAAGCGATCCAGCTCGGTATACCGTAATGTGCATAGACCTCGCTTATCCCAATGTAATTGAGCTAGGGGATTGTGACGCTCCTTCAGCATTGCCCCCTGAACTGTGAAATGTATGCCATACTGTATCTCACTACATATCCGAGCGCTGCCACGTGCTGGGAGTTCACGGTCGGCGGCCATTTTGTCAGGTTGCTAAGCGATCCAGCTCGGTATACCGTAATGTGCATAGACCTCGCTTATCCCAATGTAATTGAGCTAGGGGATTGTGACGCTCCTTCAGCATTGCCCCCTGAACTGTGAAATGTATGCCATATTGTACAGTATCTCACTACATATCCGAGCGCTGCCACGTGCTGGGAGTTCACGGTCGGCGGCCATTTTGTCAGGTTGCTAAGCGATCCAGCTCGGTATACCGTAATGTGCATAGACCTCGCTTATCCCAATGTAATTGAGCTAGGGGATTGTGACGCTCCTTCAGCATTGCCCCCTGAACTGTGAAATGTATGCCATATTGTATCTCACTACATATCCGAGCGCTGCCACGTGCTGGGAGTTCACGGTCGGCGGCCATTTTGTCAGGTTGCTAAGCGATCCAGCTCGGTATACCGTAATGTGCATACAGTAGACCTCGCTTATCCCAATGTAATTGAGCTAGGGGATTGTGACGCTCCTTCAGCATTGCCCCCTGAACTGTGAAATGTATGCCATATTGTATCTCACTACATATCCGAGCGCTGCCACGTGCTGGGAGTTCACGGTCGGCGGCCATTTTGTCAGGTTGCTAAGCGATCCAGCTCGGTATACCGTAATGTGCATACAGTAGACCTCGCTTATCCCAATGTAATTGAGCTAGGGGATTGTGACGCTCCTTCAGCATTGCCCCCTGAACTGTGAAATGTATGCCATACTGTATCTCACTACATATCCGAGCGCTGCCACGTGCTGGGGGTTCACGGTCGGTGGCCATTTTTTGTGTGCATAGAACTCGCTTATCCACATAGGCCCCTGTGTTTTTAACTACTATATTGAGATGCACATTTCTAGGCCTACAGTATTTAATATACAGTAAGCAGCATTGTTGTTAGGCTTTACGCTACCCACTTTGCAAATCTGTTTCCTCGTAGGCAGACTTGCTGTGTGGATCTTCTCCGACCTTTCAGAAATCTCCTGATAATTTGCTCTCCGTTTCTGCCTTCGAAAACTTCTTCACAGGCCATACTGTTCCAGCTCATTGACACAGTTTCGTCATACAGTATTTGACCGGTAATTCTTTCATTTACGGTTTACAATTATTTATATACAGTACTGTACGTAAATGATGAATGTCCCTGTGCATTGCTCCATGGCCTGTACAACTTATCCCGGTGTATTTTAAAATGTATACCATCTCTCACTACATTTCCGAGCGCTGCCACGTGCTGGGAGTTCACGGTCGGCGGCCATGTTGTCAGGTTGCTAAGCGATCCAGCTCGGTATACCGTAATGTGCATACAGTAGACCTCGCTTATCCCAATGTAATTGAGCTAGGGGATTGTGACGCTCCTTCAGCATTGCCCCCTGAACTGTGAAATGTATGCCATATTGTATCTCACTACATATCCGAGCGCTGCCACGTGCTGGGAGTTCACGGTCGGCGGCCATGTTGTCAGGTTGCTAAGCGATCCAGCTCGGTATACCGTAATGTGCATAGACCTCGCTTATCCCAATGTAATTGAGCTAGGGGATTGTGACGCTCCTTCAGCATTGCCCCCTGAACTGTGAAATGTATGCCATACTGTATCTCACTACATATCCGAGCGCTGCCACGTGCTGGGGGTTCACGGTCGGTGGCCATTTTTAGTGTGCATAGAACTCGCTTATCCACATAGGCCCCTGTGTTTTTAACTACTATATTGAGATGCACATTTCTAGGCCTACAGTATTTAATATACAGTAAGCAGCATTGTTGTTAGGCAATAATTGAAGAATTTACATACAGTACTGACATGTACTGTATGTAATGCTTGTACATCATGTCAGTCGACCCTTATGCTGTACACTACTGTAAGTCTCACAGGGCCCATGCACTTCCAAGGAGGGTTATTTACTGTACTGTATCTGTTTCATACAGGAAACTAATTGCAGTCCATAACACTAATATTAAGCCCACTCCATTATCCACTCCTCCCCTGTGTATTAAACACCCCCTACCACCCTGGAAGTCATGTACCAGGGCCCCTTCATTCAGCACAATGCCCCCTTCTACAGTTTAGTGTTCTCCTTCCTGCCCCATCTGTGCAGTAAAGGAATAATTAGCAGAAATTATTTCTCCAGGTCCTACTGTACATACTGAGCGAAAGATAGAACCCCCCCTATCCCCCGCGGAGCATCAAAGCTGCCGCTGATAGCTCCCCCCACCCCTTCCGCTGGTGAGTGGGTAGGGGCCCCAGTGCATTGCTGTGTCCAGGGGCCCACACTGCTGTTAAGATGGCTCTAGTAATTGAGCTAGGGGATTGTGACGCTCCTTCAGCATTGCCCCTGGACTGTACCATACTGTATCTCACTCCATATCCAAGCGCTGCCACGTGCTGGGAGTTCACGGTCGGTGGCCATTTTGTCAGGTTGCTAAGCGATCCAGCTCGGTATAACGTAATGTACATAGACCTTGCTTATCCCGGTGTACTACAGGTATGTGCAGTAGTACTGAATGATTGCTATCACTTGTGGTGAAACACCTATCTTATCAAATACAGTAACTACTGTACAGTATAGTTGTTCGCACAGGTGATGGTAATCATACTGTATATTTAAACTGAAGTCCGTAACAGAGCATTCTGTCCCTCCTGCAGAGGTTCTTGTTGGGAGGCACAGGGAAAAAAGGCAAATACTGTACAGTATTTGCACTTTACTGTTGTGCACTTTATTTGAAAATGTACAGTTGTTTGCTATTTTTAGCATGCTGTGCTTTACATGTTTTCTTATTGTGGTTTTTATATTTTTAGACAAAAGACAAAGAATGCAGACTACCAGATTTTACGGGAGTGCCAAAACCCACCCATCAGTGGCACAGAAACTTGCTGCATTAGTCCCACAAAAGAAGAAGAAAACTGCCAAGGCGGCTCAGAAAGAAAATGTGGTGAAACCACGAAAAAATGCCAAGGCAAAGAATAATACGTTGGAGATGATATGTGGTGTGGCAAATGATGTAATTGTTCCATCTCCTGCAGATCACAGTGTTCAGCCAATGAATCTGGAAATACCGGTGCTAGAGGACGTGACAAACACGCTGCATCAGGAAGCTTCTTTTTTGGACCATGTAGCCACCCCTGGACAAGAAGACATGACACATTCACCACGAAGAAGGTTGCATTTCACAGATGTGAACACCAAAGTGCAGGACTGCCAGTGTACCTGTCCTGTTTTACTAAAGGAGCTACTCAGTAAGGTGACCAATATGGAGTCAGAAGTTGGTGGACAGGTCAATCAGCTGCAGACCGCTGTGGCTGGCCTTAAAGAAGGCATAAAGGAACAGATGGTAGAAGCCATGAAGAAAGTTATTGAACAAACGAGGGAAGAATGGCAAGTTGGAGTTTGCCGCACCATCATTGCAACACACCACCAAGCGGTTCAAGTCAGCGGCCTGGACGACCGAGGCCTGGAGGACCGCAGAGGAGGCCTGGAGGACCGCAGAGGAGGCCTGGAGGACCGCAGAGGAGGCCTGGAGGACCGCAGCGGAGGCCTGGAGGACCGCAGCGGACTTGACGAAGTCAGCGGCATGGACGACCACAGAGGAGGCCTGGAGGACCGCAGAGGAGGCCTGGAGGACCGCAGAGGAGGCCTGGAGGACCGCAGAAGAGACCAGGAGGACCGCAGAAGAGACCTGGAGGACCGCAGAGGAGGCCTGGAGGACCGCAGAGGAGGCCTGGAGGACAGCAGATGAGGCCTGGAGGACCGCAGAGGAGGCCTGGAGGACCGCAGAGGAGGCCTGGAGGACCGCAGAGGAGGCCTGGAGGACCGCAGAAGAGACCTGGAGGACAGCAGAGGAGGCCTGGAGGACCGCAGAAGAGACCTGGAGGACCGCAGAGGAGGCCTGGAGGACCGCAGAGGAGGCCTGGAGGACCGCAGAGGAGGCCTGGAGGACCGCAGAGGCCTGGACCACAGCAGCGGACTGGACGAAGTCAGCGACTTGGACGACCGCAGAGGAGGCCTGGAGGACCGCAGAAGAGACCTGGAGGACCGCAGAAGAGACCAGGAGGACCGCAGAAGAGACCTGGAGGACCGCAGAGGAGGCCTGGAGGACCGCAGAAGAGACCTGGAGGACCGCAGAGGCCTGGACCACAGCAGCGGACTGGACGAAGTCAGCGACTTGGACGACCGCAGAGGAGGCCTGGAGGACCGCAGAAGAGACCTGGAGGACCGCAGAAGAGACCTGGAGGACCGCAGAAGAGACCTGGAGGACCGCAGAGGCCTGGACCACAGCAGCGGACTGGACGAAGTCAGCGACTTGGGCGACCGCAGAGGAGGCCTGGACGACCACAGAGGCCTGGAGGACCGCAGAGGAAACATGGAGGACCGCAGAGGAGGCCTGGAGGACCGCAGAGGAGGCCTGGAGGACCGCAGAAGAGACCTGGAGGACAGCAGAGGAGGCCTGGAGGACCGCAGAGGAGGCCTGGAGGACCGCAGAGGAGGCCTGGAGGACCGCAGAGGAGGCCTGGAGGACCGCAGAAGAGACCTGGAGGACCGCAGAGGAGGCCTGGAGGACCGCAGAGGAGGCCTGGAGGACCGCAGAGGAGGCCTGGAGGACCGCAGAGGCCTGGACCACAGCAGCGGACTGGACGAAGTCAGCGACTTGGACGACCGCAGAGGAGGCCTGGAGGACCGCAGAAGAGACCTGGAGGACCGCAGAAGAGACCAGGAGGACCGCAGAAGAGACCTGGAGGACCGCAGAGGAGGCCTGGAGGACCGCAGAGGAGGCCTGGAGGACAGCAGAGGAGGCCTGGAGGACCGCAGAGGAGGCCTGGAGGACCGCAGAGGAGGCCTGGAGGACCGCAGAGGAGGCCTGGAGGACCGCAGAAGAGACCTGGAGGACAGCAGAGGAGGCCTGGAGGACCGCAGAAGAGACCTGGAGGACCGCAGAGGAGGCCTGGAGGACCGCAGAGGAGGCCTGGAGGACCGCAGAGGAGGCCTGGAGGACCGCAGAGGCCTGGACCACAGCAGCGGACTGGACGAAGTCAGCGACTTGGACGACCGCAGAGGAGGCCTGGAGGACCGCAGAAGAGACCTGGAGGACCGCAGAAGAGACCAGGAGGACCGCAGAAGAGACCTGGAGGACCGCAGAGGAGGCCTGGAGGACCGCAGAGGAGGCCTGGAGGACCGCAGAGGAGGCCTGGAGGACCGCAGAGGAGGCCTGGACGACCGCAGAGGGCTGGACGACCGCAGAGGCCTGGATTCAAGTGTGCTGTTGCCAGGAACACCAATGATGACCAGCACACCTGCTCACAGGCCACTTCGCAATACATTCGGAGGCTCTCTGAACAATATTGCCCTGGCTGTCATCTCAACTTCCCTGGACGACCATCTGTACAGAGCTTCAAATGGACATATTCAGAAATATGCATATTCTCTGTTCCAGCACCATGTACGGTACGACAAATACTTGACGTGGGCCAATCGTGTGAACTTTGATGGTTCCAAGGGCAAACTTCCGCTGCCCAAAAATCTGGTACATGACATCATGGCTAGGTGTGAACGCCGCGTGAGGATTGGTGATCCAGAAAAGAGGAAGATAAGGGATACCATAAACTCTGTGCTGAGAACGAAGAGGAAAATGACTTGGAAGCTCGACTATGATGAAACCAGATCATTACCTACCTCCTAGCTTCAGCACATCAGCTTCACACAGCTGAAGCTAAAAAATTGTGTCAATGTACCTGTATGACCTGTACATTTTCTGGGGCTGCATGCACTGTGCTGAATCCACTTGGAGCAGCTCGGTTACTCAAAGGGGAGTGCATGAACTTGGCTCACCACATTCCTGGTAATGTAAGGGCCTGTTACAAGTTGCCCCTTTTATTCCTGTTGATTTTTTGGGCGCTGCTGTATCTATCCAGTAGCAGCCGAGTCCATTGTGCTGTGTCCATCTGGGGCCTTGGGCTGCGTTTCCATCCAGGGGCTGCTGTTGTCAGTCCTCTATTCTGGTGTCCGTATGCGACAGTGTTAAAAAGCAAAAGACAAAAACGAAAAATAATTCAAAAAAGCAAAACCTAAAAATAAAGTACAAAAACCATTACCCCGCACCACCACCACAAAAAAATAAATTATAAAAATGTTAAAGTTGATATTGTTACTGTATTTGTGCTGTTACCTTTTGATTAAAGTACCGTACAGTATGTGTGATGTTGGCTTTATTACAATACAGTACAGTATGTGTGATGTTACATGTTCCAAATGATTTTGTCCGTAAATAAAGTGTTTCTTAAAATAAACATGACGTGGTTTCCAATGTTTGTATTCCCAACTTCCTGTACTGTATAAATTAGTACTACTGTATGATGGGAATTCAATTAAGAGTGGTATACTGTATGTAAAACAACTTGGTTAGGCATCTTGCATTTCATATTTTAATAAAAACCACAGGAAACTTCTATTTTTAAAAGTTTATTGAAGAAAAAAAAGGTGTTTTTTTTTAAAATAAAGTTTGAAAGTTAATTAAAACAAAAAAGTAGTTTGTTCTTCGTTACATTCTTTTCTTGTGTATATAGATATCTGTGGGGAAAAAAAAAAAAAAAGTATTAAAGTAAAGACACTCATGTTCATTTGTTTTCCAAGAAAATTTGTGGAACCACACAGCCCAGCAATAAGTCATGCTGGGCTGTGTGGTTCCACAAAAGGCATGCGGTACAAAGTGAAATAGTGGTGTCAGTGGTCAGCACTTTGACACGCTAACATTTGTGGAACCACACAGCAATGGCTGACACACACAAAATGCCTGACACACACAAAATGCCTGACACACACAAAATGCCTGACACACACAAAATGCCTGACACACACAAAATGCCTGACACACACAAAATGCCTGACACACACATGCTGGAGTGAAAACACATGTTTGCCAAACAGTCGACAGCACATGTCGGCCAGATGGCCGACCAAACTTGCTCCAAATCACCCCAAACTGGCCAGAAAGCACCCCAGCACACTCAGGAGGTACTGTACACCACAGCTAAATTAGGAGAGAATTTCATTACAAACAGCCAGATCTTGCAGATTATCTGCCAGATAATTGTATGGTGTACAGTATGCCTATCTTATACAGTAGAAAAAGATACTATACAATGGAGTACAAGAACAAAATTTTTTATTAAATAAAATTAAATTAATCGCAATAACAAATTAAAAAAGTGGTCCACTAGGAGGTGGACCACCACCCGCAGGAGCTGGATGGCACGCTGCAACTGTTCTGTGGGAAAAAAAGGACAGTATTACAAAACAAATACTGAATACTTTACAGTGTAGTAATGGCAATACAGTACTTTACTCTATATTAGACAATATTGTTATTTACTGTACAATGTACAGTACTGTATTGTCAGTACAGTAAATCAAACACTACTGTACGCTGTCGAGGTAATTTAAACATTGCTTTAGTTTACCTCTTGTATAAGTGGGCTGCTGCCTGCCCGCTTCTGGGCCAGCCCACCTATCTTGCCCCTGTCTGGGGCCCCCATAAATAATTGGCACTATATTGGAGAAAAAAAAACATTTAGTCACATTCAAATAGTAAACAATTATTACTGTATACTGTAGGTACAGTATTATACTGTATTGCTGGTATTCAAAATATAAAGTACTGTACAAGAGTTTAGCTTCAATAGGTCATAAACAAATTGTCAAAGGAATTAAACACCACAGTACAAATACTGTAGACATTTACTGTATGTATTAGCAGTCATGACATTTCATGACCGCTTCAGAAAAAAGAGGGTTACAGTACTGTAGGTGGTGTTTTAGGGAGTACTATCCATAATAGTGGACTGTTCTCAGAGCCAGCCATAAATAATATGATTCCCTAGTCAAGTTTTTGGATGCTGCCCCCTTGCACAGATGCTATTTCCGCCTCTGAGCCTGTACCCCTTTCCCAGCACCATCACCCCTCAACCATAGCAGTCCTCATTTTGGTGCTCCTCCAACTTACTGTACTGTATGTTTAAAATAGCAACAGTGTGCACATTCGGTGTGCATCCCAAAACGGTGCATGTTCTTGCTGGGAAGGGGCAAGGCCACACAGTAATTCCCCAATCTGAAATGACGCCACACAGTACTGCAACTTTATTCACAACATATCATGCAATAGTGTCTCTTTTTCTCGTTACATCATATGATAGTACCACATTACTCCTCAAAGTATTCCCACTTATTCACATTGCATCACATCATATTGCTCTTTGTTCACATTAGACCACACAGTAGTGCCCTTGCTACAGTATATGTTACACAACAAAGTACTGTATACACATAATGCTGCACATTAGTAATGCATTTTGTATGCACAGAATATACTGTAGGCATGCTGCATATCATATTAATCAGCAGAAGCTGCTTGTGCCCCTGGGCATTTGGCAAGTATGCCTATGCCTAGGGCAGGCTCAGACTGGAGATCAGTACGTAATCCCGCTGGACGGGATCCCGGCAGTCAAAATACAGACGCCGGAATCCCGACCACACAATCCCGACATGGGCGGCGAGCGGAAAGCAGCCCCTTGCATGCTTGCTTCGCTCGCCACGCGGTGGGCACGGTGCCTCGCTACGCTCTACACACTATTATATCAGTAGTCAGGAAACGCAGCATGCATTTGTGGAGTGAAGAGGGTGAAAAAGGAGAGAAAGTACAGTTTGTACTGTAAGGTTATGTCAGAGGGTGTGAAGATGATCAGCTCAGTGTTATACATGTTACAGTAAGTTAGAATACAGTACAGTGCATTATGTATTTCTATTTTATTACCAGGTGTCTCCTCCACTGGTTGGCGACGGACTGTAAAAAGATAAAATACAGTACAGTTAGTCATATCAGTTTGACTTAAAATAATGTTGGAGAAAAAAAAATACTGTAATTACAGTACCAACTATTGCTACTGTACAGTATATTTACCAAAAATGTATTCTGGCTCGTCGTCTGTGGGTAAAAGAGAAGAATATTATAAGATACAGTATACAGTAAAAAGTATAGTAATAGTACACTAGTGTCCAGGCCCAGTGTCAGGTGGGTAAAAAAAGGTATGCTTGTGACAGGCATGGTGATTCCAAGGGACCCCACCGAGACCATCAGAAAATTTGTGAGTGACCCGTATGCCGGTGATTATGACTAGAATAAGGTAGCAACTCTTTTTTCTTTTGAATTATGTATACTGTACAGTACTGTATGTGCATATTGTACAGTACACTTAAAATATTTAGCAGTTACTGTAGTGGTAATTTTTGGGATGACAGTATTAGCATACTGTAAGCATCCAACTGAGGCCCCCAAACAGATGCCGCCACTAGGTACAGTACGTGCCTCTCGTGCCTAATGGGAAATTCATCACTGACAGTATCTAGAGAGATGAATGGAGAGACAGTGACAAGGGGTGAGAGAGAGAGAGAGAGAGAGAGAGACATTGAGTAAGATGGGTGTTTTTTTTAGAACAGGATGTTGTCCATACAGTAGCAACCAATCAAATATTACCTACTGTACTGTATTATCGTCTGTAAGTGTAACTAGATACTGTAAATGTTAATGTGGGATGTGATCGGTTGCTACTGTATGGGCAATATCACCAGTTCAAACAAAAACAATTTTCATCCGATTTCTACGCATTTGCCAGAAAAATCTGATGAAAAGTGCTACTCTGATGGCATCAGATCAATGTCAGTAATAATTCTTACCACTAAATGCAGCAGCATCATCATCATCCTCCTCCTCCTCCATGGCCTGTTCCAGTGTAGGGCCTGTGAAAAAAAACATTAATGTGAAAAAAAAAAAGGTTCATTCCAGGAAATACACATACCCTCCAACATGACCCGCCCCACTAGGTACAAAATGCTCTGGTTCTGGACTTCCCTCTTAATTTATTATTGCCATCACCTGTGAAGAAACAGCTTTCTTATCATATAACTAGTTCAACACAGGTGATGGAAATCATAAATTAAGAGGGAAGTCTAGAAACAGAGCAGTGCGGCGGGTCATGTTGGAGGGTCTGCATACAGAAACATAGAATTTGATGACAAATACTGTAAGAACCACTTTGCCCATCTAATCTGCCTCTTTTTTTTAACCTTTTTTTTACATCAAACCTTATAACAATTTTCCCCAAACATCACATGATGCAAAGATAAATAAATAAAAAAAGAGAGTAGATTTCGCACACAGAGACGAGAATGTCGAGGCCAGAATCAGGGGGTAGTGGAGGAGGGTTAGGATACCGTACCTCACCCTGTTGGGATTGCTGCAATCAGGATGCCACTGTCGGTCACCTGACCGCTAGAATCCTGACTGCTGGTCACGCAAACCCAACCCATTGGTTTAACACAATGTACAGTACAGTACAATACTGCAGTTTACTTACCAAGTTGGGGAGAGGGTTGTTGGGGAGAGGGTTTTTCATCCTCATCCTCACTGTCAATAATTACTGAGTTGAAAATAAAAATATATTATAAACAAAATACAGTAGAGTACAGTTACTACAAAATTGCACAGTAGTACAGTGCTACAGGAGGCAGAGATATATTCATAATACAGTAGGAGCAGAATGACTGTCCAGCGGTAGGGGACATACAGTACTGTATTTAAAAGACCTGCTGTCTGGATCCCGGCATTCAGAATGCAGAGTGTGGATTCAGAGTATGATTGGAGGGTTAGGCTAGTGGAGGGTGGGTCGGATGCACAATTTTGGGCACCATAATACAAAATGGATATCGTGGAACTACAAAAGGTTTAGAGGCGGGCGACCAAAGTGATGAAGTGGATTGAGAAGATGGAATACAAGGAAAGGCAGGCTAGGCATGTTTACATTGGAAAAGAGGAGATTAAGAGGGGACATGATTAACCTTTACAAATATACTGTATACAGTAAGGGGACAATACACAGGAACGGTTTTTGATAAGATGGACACAGAGGACACGTGCACAGTAACTCTTGTTGAAGTAGAGGCGATTTCGCACAGAGGCGAAAAGGGGTCTTCACAGTGAGGGAAATACTGTACAGTACATGTTTGGAATTCCCTGCCTGAAAAGTAATAAAAGTGGACTTGGTCAATACTTTTAAGAATGGGCTTGAGAAAATCCTACTGTACTTACTATAATCTGGCTCCTCTTCCCCCGAATCAATGGGAATGAGCTCCTCCTCTGTATCAATTACGAGGCGGTCTGTGTGTAAAAGATGACAAGTATTGTAAAATACAAAAATTACAGTAATACTGTAGGAAACTAGTGTGTCTGTAACAAAAAGTAATTATTACCACTTCCGGAGCTCTCGGATGCAGCAGCAGGTGGTGGTGGTGGTGGTGTTGGTACTGTGGGAAAAAAAATAACAGTACTGTAAGTGAAGCTGTCAATTTGAAACATGTACTGTACAGTATCCAGGACACATGTACAGTAGTGTAACAACGATGACAGTAGCACCAGAATTCTCGTTACACAATACCTGGCAGCGCAGCAGGTGGTGGTGGTGGTGGTGGTGGTACTGTGGGAAAAAAAATAACAGTACTGTAAGTGAAGCTGTCAATTGGAAACATGTACTGTACAGTATCCAGGACACATGTACAGTAGTGTAACAACGATGACAGTAGCACCAGAATTCTCGTTACACAATACCTGGCAGCGCAGCAGGTGGTGGTGGTGGTGGTGGTGGTACTGTGGGAAAAAAAATAACAGTACTGTAAGTGAAGCTGTCAATTGGAAACATGTACTGTACAGTATCCAGGACACATGTACAGTAGTGTAACAACGATGACAGTAGCACCAGAATTCTCGTTACACAATACCTGGCAGCGCAGCAGGTGGTGGTGGTGGTGGTGGTGGTACTGTGGGAAAAAAAATAACAGTACTGTAAGTGAAGCTGTCAATTGGAAACATGTACTGTACAGTATCCAGGACACATGTACAGTAGTGTAACAACGATGACAGTAGCACCAGAATTCTCGTTACACAATACCTGGCAGCGCAGCAGGTGGTGGTGGTGGTGGTGGTGGTACTGTGGGAAAAAAAATAACAGTACTGTAAGTGAAGCTGTCAATTGGAAACATGTACTGCACAGTATCCAGGACACATGTACAGTAGTGTAACAACGATGACAGTAGCACCAGAATTCTCGTTACACAATACCTGGCAGCGCAGCAGGTGGTGGTGGTGGTGGTGGTGGTACTGTGGGAAAAAAAATAACAGTACTGTAAGTGAAGCGGTCAATTGGAAACATGTACTGCACAGTATCCAGGACACATGTACAGTAGTGTAACAACGATGACAGTAGCACCAGAATTCTCGTTACACAATACCTGGCAGCGCAGCAGGTGGTGGTGGTGGTGGTACTGTGGGAAAAAAAATAACAGTACTGTAAGTGAAGCTGTCAATTTGAAACATGTACTGCACAGTATCCAAGACACATGTACAGTAGTGTAACAACGATGACAGTAGCACCAGAATTCTCGTTACACAATACCTGGCAGCGCAGCAGGTGGTGGTGGTGGTGGTACTGTGGGAAAAAAAATAACAGTACTGTAAGTGAAGCTGTCAATTTGAAACATGTACTGCACAGTATCCAAGACACATGTACAGTAGTGTAACAACGATGACAGTAGCACCAGAATTCTCGTTACACAATACCTGGCAGCGCAGCAGGTGGTGGTGGTGGTGGTACTGTGGGAAAAAAAATAACAGTACTGTAAGTGAAGCTGTCAATTTGAAACATGTACTGCACAGTATCCAAGACACATGTACAGTAGTGTAACAACGATGACAGTAGCACCAGAATTCTCGTTACACAATACCTGGCAGCGCAGCAGGTGGTGGTGGTGGTGGTACTGTGGGAAAAAAAATAACAGTACTGTAAGTGAAGCTGTCAATTTGAAACATGTACTGCACAGTATCCAGGACCAAAAAGGGGTCCGGCCAATAAACAATCTGCATCAGAGAAGCAAGATACAGTATGCTTAAAGTATACAGTACTACGGTATATACTACAGTAGATCGCCAACAAACGTAAATTAACAAACAACTATCACTGGAATTTACCATCCTCATCCCGTAGCGAAGCACGGGTATTCAGCTATCTACAATGTTATTTATACTTTGTGTTTAATATTTACATTTAGTTTTGTAAACAGACATTCTTAACATTAACGGATTGCAGCGAGTTATCTGTGATGGTCAGGACAGGGGGTTGGGACTATAGAAATCACTATGTACTGTACACTACTGTATTTGACAATACTTACCAGCTTGGCGGCGCCTGTCCCGCCTCCTGTGACGTCGTGCTACCAGCCCTGTAAAAATATATATACAGTATAATGGCAGCATACTGTACAGCCAATGAAATTCAACATTGACAGCATCTTTATGACATCACAATAAATGGAATTGTTCATTCTAGTACCCTGCACCTAATCACTCAGGAGGGCATAGTGTACTGTACTGTCTTCAAAACTTAAGGGGCACATTTCTAAATGTGACATACTGTACAGTACACTTACAGTATCGCTACAGTACAGTAGGTCCAGGGTATTAGACAGAACACTACCTTTATAGACATTGTAACACACATAAGCATTGCCCTTATAAACATTATGACACACATCAGCATGCAGCCCTCCCACCCTTAACCATCTCAGTACTGTTCATTACATTACAAATTGATTTCATGACAGATGATGCAGTACTCACCTGAATTCATCTTATTCACGTCATGTCACAGTAGTGCAGTTTATTCACGTCACAGTACTGTCCTTGATTCACGTTGTGTCACACAGTAGAGCACCGTATTCACGTCACAGTACTGTCCTTGATTCACGTTGTGTCACACAGTAGAGCACCTTATTCACGTCACAGTACTGTCCTTGATTCACGTTGTGTCACACAGTAGAGCACCGTATTCACGTCACAGTACTGTCCTTGATTCACGTTGTGTCACACAGTAGAGCACCTTATTCACGTTACTGTACGTCACAGTAGTGCAGTAGTATATCCACATTACGTCACAAAGTAGAGATCTGCCAGTCATGAACCTTATGCAAGAGTAATGCACGTCAGAACACATTAGGCCACTGTAACATCCCTTAGAATAATTTCTGCCAAAGTAACATCCCTTAGAACACTGTACTATCTGAAACACAAATTTCGGCACACTGCAATTAAACCACACAATGCACTGCACGACTGCGTGATATGACAAACTGCACATTTCCCTGCAAAATATGATACAATGTACACTACACAAAAAACTGCAATTACCACATGTGTATACAGTACACTGCACGACAGTGCTGGCCCTAGCCAGGTACAGATACAGCCGCAGTCACGCAAAATATAGGCATGCCGCATATCATTTTAATCAGCAGAAGCTGCTGGTGCCCCTAAGCATAGCAAATGCCCTAGGCATTTGCCTACTGTAGTTTGCCTATGCCTAAGGCCGGCTCTGCTGCACGATGTGATTCACTATGTATTACACTCACTGCACAATACCATATTCTGAATGTACACTGCATGACACGCTGCAATTACGCAGCACGATACACTGTGATACATTGCATATACTGTACACTGCATGATACTGTACACTGCACAATCGTAGACCACCTGGATTGTAAAGAACTACTGTATATACACAAGTTTAAAAAAATAACAATTGTTTTTGTAAAACGCATGTCGATCTTTTTCCATGTCAACTTAACGACCATGTCAACCTACAGTAACTGGTGTCAACCAATTTCAAAAGCCGCACCATCTAGGTCGACGCAAAAAAACAAATTGACCTTTTGACCCGGGTTAACGTTTGGTCCTTGTTTAACCATTTGTTTACCACAAATACTGTACAGTGCTGTATAGACCGGATACCTGCTGCTACAGCAGCCCCTGCTATAATGTACTGTACCTGTAACTACAGTAACTTAAAGTACAGTAATCTACAGTAATGTACTGTACTTACAATCCCTTATGGCCTGCAGGCGTCGTGGGGTCCGCCTCACGAGGTCACTCCACCTCCTCTGGAGAGACCTCACCGTTCTCCTCCGGTTGTAGGTCCGGAGGATATCCCTGCTGGCCCTCCTATATGCCCTTACTTTCTCCTCGTTGCTGGCGAGAGTTCTGTCCCGCCAGCGAACGAGGAGACGCAGCTCACCCATAGCATAGGGACGGTCACGTACAGGTACTACAGGTACAGCTGCCATGATTATGCTCAATGAGCGATCCAGACGTCGTGCGTCTCAGACGTCGTGCGTCTCAGACGTCGTGCGTCTCAGGCGTCGTGCGTTCCAGGCATTCAACGTACAGTACTGTAGTTACTGTACTTTGTGACAGTTTCCCTTAGTTTTACATATGCCCTTTCTTTGACCACAGTATTTTCCACTGTCTTGCCCTACGCCCTTCCCTCCTGGGAGCCTTCACAGGTCTTATGCTATACACAAATACCGAAGATGCACAGTCCGTCAGAATACACTCATTTCATTCACGCTGTTTGGGTGCATTTAGCGTAAAGAATCGCTCCTGCAGATGTACTTTGATTTATGTGAAACCTGTGTGCATCCTTCCATTGACTGTCTTACAATGGAAATAAAATAATACAGTGCATTATTACAGAAAAAAAAAAAAAAAAAAGAAAGAAAGCACATCATGTCTCGAACCCTGGACCCCCAGTGAGGGAGGTGGGAGCCTTCACCCCTAGCCCACGACGCCTCATGAGAGATTTCTAATTTCATGTGTGAAAGTACTGCAAACAGCGCCCGGCCCTCGCCCCATTGCTGTTGGTTTATGCCTTAGAGGACTCGGACGCTCGCATTTGTAAAGCACGGTGTTTTCCTCCGCCTCCTGCTAGCCTGTTGCCCTTCCCCCATGGGAGCCTGCACAGATCATGCAGTAGACAGGGAGGGAATGCAGGTCATGTGCAATACACAAACGCCCACTGTGGTACTATTTTGCTCACTTACAGTACCGTACTGTAGGTTGCATTTAGCGTAAAGAATCGCTCCTGCAGATGTACTTTGATTTATGTGAAACCTGTGTGCATCCTTCCATTGGATGTACAGTACTGTATTGGAGAGAAAAAAAAAATGTTAAAGTGAATGTCACGGGAACACATTAAAAATAAGGTTGGCACTTCCTTCCCATTGGTGTTGGTTTACAGTATGCCGTAGTGTACTCGGACGCTCATGTAATTGCATTTCAAAGGCACAGTATTTTCCATCGTCTCCCCCCTACCCCCATCGCCCTTCCCCCCTGGGGGCCTGCACAGGGAGGAAATTCAGGTCCTGTGCAATGCACAAACGCTGAAGATCTACAGTACTGTTTTGCTTAGTTGGTAGCGCCAGAATACAGTACACTCATTTCATTCACGCTGTTTGGGTGCATTTAGCGTAAAGAATCGCTCCTGCAGATGTACTTTGATTTATGTGAAACCTGTGTGCATCCTTCCATTGACTGTCTTACAATGGAAATAAAATAATACAGTGCATTATTACAGAAAAAAAAAAAAAGAAAGAAAGCACATCATGTCTCGAACCCTGGACCCCCAGTGAGGGAGGTGGGAGCCTTCACCCCTAGCCCACGACGCCTCATGAGAGATTTCTAATTTCATGTGTGAAAGTACTGCAAACAGCGCCCGGCCCTCGCCCCATTGCTGTTGGTTTATGCCTTAGAGGACTCGGACGCTCGCATTTGTAAAGCACGGTGTTTTCCTCCGCCTCCTGCTAGCCTGTTGCCCTTCCCCCATGGGAGCCTGCACAGATCATGCAGTAGACAGGGAGGGAATGCAGGTCATGTGCAATACACAAACGCCCACTGTGGTACTATTTTGCTCACTTACAGTACCGTACTGTAGGTTGCATTTAGCGTAAAGAATCGCTCCTGCAGATGTACTTTGATTTATGTGAAACCTGTGTGCATCCTTCCATTGGATGTACAGTACTGTATTGGAGAGAAAAAAAAAAATGTTAAAGTGAATGTCACGGGAACACATTAAAAATAAGGTTGGCACTTCCTTCCCATTGGTGTTGGTTTACAGTATGCCGTAGTGTACTCGGACGCTCATGTAATTGCATTTCAAAGGCACAGTATTTTCCATCGTCTCCCCCCTACCCCCATCGCCCTTCCCCCCTGGGGGCCTGCACAGGGAGGAAATTCAGGTCCTGTGCAATGCACAAACGCTGAAGATCTACAGTACTGTTTTGCTTAGTTGGTAGCGCCAGAATACAGTACACTCATTTCATTCACGCTGTTTGGGTGCATTTAGCGTAAAGAATCGCTCCTGCAGATGTACTTTGATTTATGTGAAACCTGTGTGCATCCTTCCATTGACTGTCTTACAATGGAAATAAAATAATACAGTGCATTATTACAGAAAAAAAAAAAAAAAAAAGAAAGCACATCATGTCTCGAACCCTGGACCCCCAGTGAGGGAGGTGGGAGCCTTCACCCCTAGCCCACGACGCCTCATGAGAGATTTCTAATTTCATGTGTGAAAGTACTGCAAACAGCGCCCGGCCCTCGCCCCATTGCTGTTGGTTTATGCCTTAGAGGACTCGGACGCTCGCATTTGTAAAGCACGGTGTTTTCCTCCGCCTCCTGCTAGCCTGTTGCCCTTCCCCCATGGGAGCCTGCACAGATCATGCAGTAGACAGGGAGGGAATGCAGGTCATGTGCAATACACAAACGCCCACTGTGGTACTATTTTGCTCACTTACAGTACCGTACTGTAGGTTGCATTTAGCGTAAAGAATCGCTCCTGCAGATGTACTTTGATTTATGTGAAACCTGTGTGCATCCTTCCATTGGATGTACAGTACTGTATTGGAGAGAAAAAAAAAAATGTTAAAGTGAATGTCACGGGAACACATTAAAAATAAGGTTGGCACTTCCTTCCCATTGGTGTTGGTTTACAGTATGCCGTAGTGTACTCGGACGCTCATGTAATTGCATTTCAAAGGCACAGTATTTTCCATCGTCTCCCCCCTACCCCCATCGCCCTTCCCCCCTGGGGGCCTGCACAGGGAGGAAATTCAGGTCCTGTGCAATGCACAAACGCTGAAGATCTACAGTACTGTTTTGCTTAGTTGGTAGCGCCAGAATACAGTACACTCATTTCATTCACGCTGTTTGGGTGCATTTAGCGTAAAGAATCGCTCCTGCAGATGTACTTTGATTTATGTGAAACCTGTGTGCATCCTTCCATTGACTGTCTTACAATGGAAATAAAATAATACAGTGCATTATTACAGAAAAAAAAAAAAAAAAAAAGAAAGAAAGCACATCATGTCTCGAACCCTGGACCCCCAGTGAGGGAGGTGGGAGCCTTCACCCCTAGCCCACGACGCCTCATGAGAGATTTCTAATTTCATGTGTGAAAGTACTGCAAACAGCGCCCGGCCCTCGCCCCATTGCTGTTGGTTTATGCCTTAGAGGACTCGGACGCTCGCATTTGTAAAGCACGGTGTTTTCCTCCGCCTCCTGCTAGCCTGTTGCCCTTCCCCCATGGGAGCCTGCACAGATCATGCAGTAGACAGGGAGGGAATGCAGGTCATGTGCAATACACAAACGCCCACTGTGGTACTATTTTGCTCACTTACAGTACCGTACTGTAGGTTGCATTTAGCGTAAAGAATCGCTCCTGCAGATGTACTTTGATTTATGTGAAACCTGTGTGCATCCTTCCATTGGATGTACAGTACTGTATTGGAGAGAAAAAAAAAAATGTTAAAGTGAATGTCACGGGAACACATTAAAAATAAGGTTGGCACTTCCTTCCCATTGGTGTTGGTTTACAGTATGCCGTAGTGTACTCGGACGCTCATGTAATTGCATTTCAAAGGCACAGTATTTTCCATCGTCTCCCCCCTACCCCCATCGCCCTTCCCCCCTGGGGGCCTGCACAGGGAGGAAATTCAGGTCCTGTGCAATGCACAAACGCTGAAGATCTACAGTACTGTTTTGCTTAGTTGGTAGCGCCAGAATACAGTACACTCATTTCATTCACGCTGTTTGGGTGCATTTAGCGTAAAGAATCGCTCCTGCAGATGTACTTTGATTTATGTGAAACCTGTGTGCATCCTTCCATTGACTGTCTTACAATGGAAATAAAATAATACAGTGCATTATTACAGAAAAAAAAAAAAAAAAAAAGAAAGAAAGCACATCATGTCTCGAACCCTGGACCCCCAGTGAGGGAGGTGGGAGCCTTCACCCCTAGCCCACGACGCCTCATGAGAGATTTCTAATTTCATGTGTGAAAGTACTGCAAACAGCGCCCGGCCCTCGCCCCATTGCTGTTGGTTTATGCCTTAGAGGACTCGGACGCTCGCATTTGTAAAGCACGGTGTTTTCCTCCGCCTCCTGCTAGCCTGTTGCCCTTCCCCCATGGGAGCCTGCACAGATCATGCAGTAGACAGGGAGGGAATGCAGGTCATGTGCAATACACAAACGCCCACTGTGGTACTATTTTGCTCACTTACAGTACCGTACTGTAGGTTGCATTTAGCGTAAAGAATCGCTCCTGCAGATGTACTTTGATTTATGTGAAACCTGTGTGCATCCTTCCATTGGATGTACAGTACTGTATTGGAGAGAAAAAAAAAAATGTTAAAGTGAATGTCACGGGAACACATTAAAAATAAGGTTGGCACTTCCTTCCCATTGGTGTTGGTTTACAGTATGCCGTAGTGTACTCGGACGCTCATGTAATTGCATTTCAAAGGCACAGTATTTTCCATCGTCTCCCCCCTACCCCCATCGCCCTTCCCCCCTGGGGGCCTGCACAGGGAGGAAATTCAGGTCCTGTGCAATGCACAAACGCTGAAGATCTACAGTACTGTTTTGCTTAGTTGGTAGCGCCAGAATACAGTACACTCATTTCATTCACGCTGTTTGGGTGCATTTAGCGTAAAGAATCGCTCCTGCAGATGTACTTTGATTTATGTGAAACCTGTGTGCATCCTTCCATTGACTGTCTTACAATGGAAATAAAATAATACAGTGCATTATTACAGAAAAAAAAAAAAAAAAAAAGAAAGAAAGCACATCATGTCTCGAACCCTGGACCCCCAGTGAGGGAGGTGGGAGCCTTCACCCCTAGCCCACGACGCCTCATGAGAGATTTCTAATTTCATGTGTGAAAGTACTGCAAACAGCGCCCGGCCCTCGCCCCATTGCTGTTGGTTTATGCCTTAGAGGACTCGGACGCTCGCATTTGTAAAGCACGGTGTTTTCCTCCGCCTCCTGCTAGCCTGTTGCCCTTCCCCCATGGGAGCCTGCACAGATCATGCAGTAGACAGGGAGGGAATGCAGGTCATGTGCAATACACAAACGCCCACTGTGGTACTATTTTGCTCACTTACAGTACCGTACTGTAGGTTGCATTTAGCGTAAAGAATCGCTCCTGCAGATGTACTTTGATTTATGTGAAACCTGTGTGCATCCTTCCATTGGATGTACAGTACTGTATTGGAGAGAAAAAAAAAATGTTAAAGTGAATGTCACGGGAACACATTAAAAATAAGGTTGGCACTTCCTTCCCATTGGTGTTGGTTTACAGTATGCCGTAGTGTACTCGGACGCTCATGTAATTGCATTTCAAAGGCACAGTATTTTCCATCGTCTCCCCCCTACCCCCATCGCCCTTCCCCCCTGGGGGCCTGCACAGGGAGGAAATTCAGGTCCTGTGCAATGCACAAACGCTGAAGATCTACAGTACTGTTTTGCTTAGTTGGTAGCGCCAGAATACAGTACACTCATTTCATTCACGCTGTTTGGGTGCATTTAGCGTAAAGAATCGCTCCTGCAGATGTACTTTGATTTATGTGAAACCTGTGTGCATCCTTCCATTGACTGTCTTACAATGGAAATAAAATAATACAGTGCATTATTACAGAAAAAAAAAAAAAAAAAAGAAAGAAAGCACATCATGTCTCGAACCCTGGACCCCCAGTGAGGGAGGTGGGAGCCTTCACCCCTAGCCCACGACGCCTCATGAGAGATTTCTAATTTCATGTGTGAAAGTACTGCAAACAGCGCCCAGCCCTCGCCCCATTGCTGTTGGTTTATGCCTTAGAGGACTCGGACGCTCGCATTTGTAAAGCACGGTGTTTTCCTCCGCCTCCTGCTAGTCCTCCATTCCCATTATGCATTAGCGAACTCAGACGCTCATACAGTATATTTTATATTTTAAAAAGCACGGTGTTTATACATTGTACTGTACATTATTCCTTTTACACAATTACTGTAGTTGCGTCTCCATACACATACAGTACAGTACTGTACTCCATACTTTTTCCACCGCTTCCCGTTACGCCTACAGTATTGCCAGAGCTGTAGATCAATCCGCCGCTATACTGTACGATCGAAAGTACTGGATTAGTGGAGCATTAGCCACACAGTGGTGGAGATGTGTAATGCATGATGAGTATCTAGATCGTCTCAACGCGCCTGCCTGTGATTAAACTCAGCTATCGCCTTACCGTGGCTAAACGCCCGTCTCGGCGGAGAAACAGTCAAGATAAAGTTGGCTACATCTGTAGATCAACAGTGTCTAGGTCAACCACTATTGGTCAACAGTAAGTAAGTTGACATGGTTCTAGGTCGACAGGGAGTCTAGGTCGACAAGTACTAGGTCAACATGAAAAAAAGGTCGACATGAGTTTCCATTTTTTTTTTTTAACTTTTTCATACTTTACGATCCACGTGAACTACATTTGGGAATGGTAACCTGTGCCGAGCGCAGCGAGGCACCTTGCCTGAAGCATGGTGAGCGAAGCGAGCCATGCGAGGGGACACGGTGCACTAATTTGGGTACCCGGTCACTCTACGAAGATAATGACACCAAAAAATTGTAAAAAACTCATATCGACCTTTTTTCATGTCGACCAAGTACATGTCGACCTAGAGTCCCTGTTAACCTAGAAACCATATTGACCTACTTACTGTTGACCAATAGTGGTTGACCTAGACACTGTCGACCTAAGTCTATTTTATCTAACGTACCACACCCGGTCCCACATTAGAGGTGACAGGACAATCTACACAGTCACAAGTATTGGCAATCGGCCGCTCCCAGCGATCCCCCGGTGACGACATCTCCATAACAACCCACTGGACGCATCTGAACTTGCAAGCCATGGTCAGCCTATACCATCGGGTGAAAGATCACCGCTGGCCAACACAGGGACAGATAGGCAGAGCGAGTAAAGATGCTGGAGCTGGAACATATTACACTGGAGTAAAGTGGACTGGTTTGTCACCCATAACATCATCAAAAAAAGGCTAAAAACATGCAATTGTCAGGTCCGGGTGTTTTTGTGAATCCGTTAACCCGGGACCAACCACAGGTGTAGGTGCTGGGGTATGAAGAAAGCAGGGAGGACGAAGAAAGTTACATTCCACATATTTATTGAAATTAACAATTCCAGTAAAGAGTTAAATGACAAGTTGTTAATCATCATATCATACTGAAGTATTGCAGGAATGGCAGAAATAATATGCAGGATAAATCTCAAAGACAAATAAAAGAAATGTTCATGGTACTGTATATAAAACAAGCTGATGAATAAATGTTGAATTGTCCAAATATAAACAAGCTTTGATGCTGAACTGCAGAATGTGTTTAACTGGTTAATGCAGACATGAAGAAATAACTGTAAGGATTTGCAATGGAGTTTTGAGAGTTAACTGAGAGACTGTGAAGAATTATCCTTGTTATGACAACATAGAAAATATAAAGTACTGAATTGGGTTACTTGCGGGTTCCGGAGATCACTGTCAAACTGTAGTAGATGACAAGGTGATGAATGGGTTAAATGCAGAGTTGAACAAACGAACAGCTGAGGGAAATGACATCCTCCAAACTTTGAATGGTAGGCCGACAAGGTAACCTCATGCAAGACTCTGGGAATTCAACTGTTTCCAGTAGGTGAGCAATTAACTGACAGCACAGCGGAGAGCCGGTGGATCTTTCAGCAGTGAAGGCTGCAGACGGACCTCTGGGAACGGAGGCGATATCTGGACCACGGGAATCACACAGGAATGCACGGAGAGAGCTCAGAGCTAGAGCAGAGCGTTGATACAACAAAGCACTGGCCCAGAGTAACATGATCCCAGCCTACTTAAAGGCAGCACAAGCACGGGATTGGCTTACACCTGCCCACAGGTGTTTTCACAAGTGCTCTGTATTACCTATTTGGTCTCCAACATGGCCACCTCCTATACAGCAGACACACCGCAGTGCCTTAGGCCATTTGGTCCCCGCACTCCCAGTTCCCAGACTCTGCATTACCTGTGCCACTGATCACGCCGCGTCTCCACATGGGCGCACAGCACCGCGAGCAACCGCACTGGCAACGGATGAATCCCAGAACCCGCAGAGGTGAGAAACCAGTTCGTGACAGTACCCCCTCTTCTAAGGGTGGTCTCCGAACACCTTTGAACCTTATCAGGATTTTTGGAGAAGTATTTCTGTACCAGTCTTGGAGCATGAACATCTTCAGAGAAAACCCAGGATCTCTCCTCCGGACCGTAACCCTTCCAGTCGACCAGAAACTGTAAACGTCCATATCGGGAACGTGAGTCCACAATCTCTTTAACTTCAAATTCCTCATTCTGCAAAGAGTGAACTTTAGGAGATTTGGACTGGGTAGTACGGAACTTATTGAGAATCAAAGGCTTCAGTAAAGATGTATGAAAGGCGTTAGGAATTCTCAAAGACGGTGGCAACTTGACTTTGTATGACACAGGGTTGAGTACTTTTACAATGGGAAATGGACCAATAAACTTGGGAGCAAATTTCTTAGAAGGAACTTTGAACCTGAGATTGCGCGTAGAAATCCAAACTTGGTCTCCCACCTTGTAATTCGGTACAGCTTTACGTTTTCTATCTGCAAAAGATTTATAATGAGCGGAAGTTTTGACCAACGACTTACGCACACAACTCCAGATTCTGGATAGACGTTGAAGCTCTTGATCTGCTGCTGGAACCTCTAGGGCTGGCAATGGATGGAACTCCGGCACACGAGGATGAAAGCCGAAGTTAACATAAAAGGGCGTAGATTCTGAAGACAAATGGAAGAGATTATTATGAGCAAATTCTGCCAATGGAAGGTAGTCAACCCAGTCATCCTGTGAGGACGATATATATAGCCGGAGAAATGTTTCAAGGTCTTGGTTTACTCTCTCAGTTTGTCCATCTGTCTGAGGATGATATGCAGAAGAAAAGTTCAACTTGACATTTAAAGATGAACAAAGCAATCTCCAAAACTTGGCCACAAACTGTGTTCTCCGATCAGAGATGATCTCTCGAGGAAGGCCATGCAACTTGAAGATTTCAGAGATGAACAATTTGGCTAGTAAAGGGGCTGATGGTAACCCAGTTAATGGAATGAAATGTGCCATTTTCGAAAATCGATCCACTATCACCCAAATGGTATTTCGCCCTTTTGATGGAGGTAGATCGGTCACGAAATCCATTGAGATATGAGTCCATGGTTGTTTGGGTATGGATAATGGATGTAATAAACCTGGTGGAGAACTTCTTGGACTCTTATGTTGGGCACATTTAGGACATGCTGCAATAAACTCTTGGACATCGGCTTTGAGACGTGGCCACCAATAAGACTGTTGAATAAACTTGAGAGTCTTTAGAACCCCAGGATGACCCATGAAGGAAGAGGAGTGAGCCCAGGTAAGCAGCCGTTTTCGAAGATTTGTGGCGACAAAGGTCTTGCCAGGCGGAGGAACTGGAGAGGTTCGAGTCATTAAAAAGGACGTAGGATTTACAATGGCTTGATTCGTGGTAGCATCATTTAATTCAGAAGAAGCAAAGGACCGGGAAAGGGCATCTGCCTTTTTGTTCTGAGACCCTGGACGATAGGTGAGCTTGAAATTAAATCGAGTGAAGAAAAGCGCCCATCGAGCTTGTCATGGATTCAAGCACTGAGCTGACTGCAGATATAGAAGATTCTTATGATCAGTATAAACTGTAATGTGATGTTGTGCTCCTTCTAGAAGGTATCTCCACTCCTCAAATGCCAACTTGATGGCAAGTAATTCTTGCTCACCGATTGCATAATTACGTTCGGCCGGGAGGAACTTACGGGAGAAATATCCGCAGGGATGGACCTTTTTATCTTCAAAGACTTGTGACAACACAGCTCCTACTGCTTCTGTAGATGCATCCACCTCTAGTAGAAAGGGACGATTCAAATCAGGCTGTCGAAGAATGGGGGCTGACACAAAGGCTTGCTTTAAATCAGAGAAGGCTTTGATTGCTTCAGAAGACCAGTTCGTAGGATTTGCTCCCTTGCGAGTTAGGGCTGTGATGGGAGCAGCTAACGTAGAATAATTCTTAATGAATCTCCTATAGAAATTAGCAAAGCCAAGAAATCGCTGAATCCCCTTGAGAGTTGTAGGAGTGGACCAATCTCGGATAGCTTGCGTTTCTGGGATGGATAGCGGATAAATTTGTCCCCTAGGAGGGGTTTTGCCCGGAACCAGGACGACTGGGCAGTCCCATTCGTGATGAGGAGGTAGAGAGTCTGCTGCTTGTTTACTGGAAACATCCGCAAAGGATTGATACACCGGAGGTAGATCGAGAAGGCTAATTGACCGGAGAGGTACAATTGTAGCTACACAGTCCTTGGTACAAGATTTACCCCACGAAAGGACTTCCATGGTTTGCCAATTAATTTGAGGATTATGTTTCTGCAGCCAAGGTAAACCAAGTATCACATCTTGAGAGGCTTTGGGAATCACGTAGAAGGAGAGGTATTCGGAATGGAGCACACCAACTTTCATCTTGAGACATACGGTTCGATGAGTAATTATACCATCTGGAATTCGACTTCCATCCACTGCTGTAACAGCAACTGCTGCTTCCAGAGGCATGGTTTGAACTTTAGACCGTATGACAAAGGCTGAGGAGATGAAGTTCTCGGCTGCCCCGGAATCTTAGGAGAGCTGAAACTTTCACTGTAGAACTTGGAACTTCTAATTTAATGGACAAGGTTGGCTCTTTCCCAGAACGTGATTCTAAAGTAACTCCTAGCTTAACCTCTCTTGAATAAGCTAGGAGGCGAGAGTTTCCCGGTCGGAGTTTGCAGAATTTAACTAAATGTTCGGAGGACCCACAGTACATGCAGAGGTTACCCTGTCGACGACGAAGTCGTTCCTCTTCTGTGAGGCGAGAGCGCCCAATCTGCATAGGTTCTTCTGTCGTTACCGGAGACTGTGATGAAGAATCTTGTCGAGGCCTAGGATGATAACGTGGACTGGATCGCTCTGCCCTGGATTTCTCTAAACATCGCTCCCTGTAGCGTAGGTCAAGTTTGTTACAGAGAGAAATCAATTCATCCAGTTTAGTTGGCACATCCCGGATAGTTAAATCATCCTTGATTCTCTCTGAAAGTCCATTCCAAAACGCGGCGATCAGGGCCTCCTCATTCCAGTTTAACTCTGAAGACAACGTGCGAAACTGAATAATATATTGACTGACAGGACGTAAACCTTGACGTAGACGGAGAATCTCCAAGGATGCTGAGGTGGTCCTGCCTGGTTTGTCAAAGATTCTCCGGAAGGAAGATACGAACTCTTTGTAATTAGAGAGGATAGGATCACCTCTCTCCCATAATGGTGATGCCCACTCCAGAGCCTGACCGGAGAGGAGGGCAATAATATATGCAACCTTAGAACGAGCTGATGGGAAACTGGCGGACATCAGTTCGAACTGGATCTCGCATTGCTTCAGGAATCCTCTGCAAAGTTTTGGAGTTCCGTCAAACTTACTCGGAGAGGGTATCTGCAAGCGGGACGTAGGCAGCATCACAGGAGAAGCTGTAGTGGTAACTGGGACAACCGGAGTTGGAATCTGGACTTGAGACGTTTTAATAGCTGTATGAAGAGTCTCTAAATGGTCTGCCATAGTTTGCATAAACTGCACTATTTGTGTCTGTATAGACTCCTGGTTTTCCAGACGGGAAAGGATATCTGACGTAGCACCGCCTCCTGCGAATTGGTCACTTGACGGATCCATGTGGCCAGTGCTTACTGTCAGGTCCGGGTGTTTTTGTGAATCCGTTAACCCGGGACCAACCACAGGTGTAGGTGCTGGGGTATGAAGAAAGCAGGGAGGACGAAGAAAGTTCCATTCCATATATTTATTGAAATTAACAATTCCAGTAAAGAGTTAAATGACAAGTTGTTAATCATCATATCATACTGAAGTATTGCAGGAATGGCAGAAATAATATGCAGGATAAATCTCAAAGACAAATAAAAGAAATGTTCATTGTACTGTATATAAAACAAGCTGATGAATAAATGTTGAATTGTCCAAATATAAACAAGCTTTGATGCTGAACTGCAGAATGTGTTTAACTGGTTAATGCAGACATGAAGAAATAACTGTAAGGATTTGCAATGGAGTTTTGAGAGTTAACTGAGAGACTGTGAAGAATTATCCTTGTTATGACAACATAGAAAATATAAAGTACTGAATTGGGTTACTTGCGGGTTCCGGAGATCACTGTCAAACTGTAGTAGATGACAAGGTGATGAATGGGTTAAATGCAGAGTTGAACAAACGAACAGCTGAGGGAAATGGAATCCTCCAAACTTTGAATGGTAGGCCGACAAGGTAACCTCATGCAAGACTCTGGGAATTCAACTGTTTCCAGTAGGTGAGCAATTAACTGACAGCACAGCGGAGAGCCGGTGGATCTTTCAGCAGTGAAGGCTGCAGACGGACCTCTGGGAACGGAGGCGATATCTGGACCACGGGAATCACACAGGAATGCACGGAGAGAGCTCAGAGCTAGAGCACAGCGTTGATACAACAAAGCACTGGCCCAGAGTAACATGATCCCAGCCTACTTAAAGGCAGCACAAGCACGGGATTGGCTTACACCTGTCCACAGGTGTTTTCACAAGTGCTCTGTATTACCTATTTGGTCTCCAACATGGCCACCTCCTATACAGCAGACACACCGCAGTGCCTTAGGCCATTTGGTCCCCGCACTCCCAGTTCCCAGACTCTGCATTACCTGTGCCACTGATCACGCCGCGTCCCCACACGGGCGCACAGCACCGCGAGCAACCGCACTGGCAACGGATGAATCCCAGAACCCGCAGAGGTGAGAAACCGGTTCGTGACAGCAATAACCCATTTTATTTTGCACAGGAGCCACTTACCATATAAATCACACTAATTAAGACCTCTACTGCATACAATTAGTGCATAGTCACAGATGGGGGCGACGGTTAGTATGCGGGGCTGCCTTGCCCTGTGATAGCCGGCCCCCAGCATGCGAGTCAAAGGATTGCAAATTTTGATAAAAAGCAGAATTTGCAATCCTTACTGAATATGGGGGTCATTCCGAGTTGTTTGCACACTGCAACTTTTTGCAGCCTGTGCGATAAACTAGACGCCGCCTATGGGGGATGGATTTTTGCATAGCAAGGCTGCGATCACTTGTGCAGCCCTGCTATGCAAAAAAGTTTTGTGTAGAACAAGACCAGTGTAAGAGTTACTTACCCTGTGCGATCAATCCAGTGTTGCAGGTCCTGGAATTGACATCAGACATCCGCCTCGACATGCCTGTGTTTGGATCTCCACGCCCAGAAAACGGTGAGTTGACGCCCGGTTCCGCCTTCCTCCTGTCAATCTTCTTGCGGTCACCACTGTGACTGCTTTCTTCATTAACAGTGTCGCTGCCCGGCGATGGCTATCACCGGGCAATGATGCGTCTGCGCAATGCGGCTGCTGCGCATGCGCAGTTCGGACCGGATCGCAAGGCTGCAAAGAAGTGCAGCTTGCAATCAACTTGGAATGACCCCCATGGTCCTAAGTACAGAATGTTTACCCATCTTTTGTACAGTAAAGCCACACCTCCTGTTGTATTCCTGTTCTGTTCCTCTTATTTGTTGGATAGGAGGCACACTTGCTGCCCAGGCAGCATTGATTACATCTCACAAATGCAACCACCTCTGCTCAGTAGCAAAATGTAAGTTTATTCACAGTTACTATCTACAGTATGTTTGTGCTGAGATGCAAATTGCATCCAACTCTGAATAAGATCACAAAAGTTAGCCATGGGCAATAGTTAATAATTATGATAGGTTTAAAAATGCTGAGTTTTGGGGTGTGGGGATCCCTGAGCTGCTTTGGCTGGGCTGCTTCAAGACATCACAATGTAACACTTATTTTAGAACTTATCTGTTTGTTTTTAATCAATGTAACACTTTTCATACATCATTTTTTCTCCACCATGTAATAATCCTAAAACATAGTTGCTGCTCTCACTTATCTAACACCCACTTTGCTTGCTATGCCTTGTGGTGGTTTGGTTGGACTTGGGTGTGTCCTGCACCCTAGACTTGGACCCTTAAAATATTAGGGACTTACCCGATTCTGTTACCTGGATGCAGTGGGTAAGCCCAAAACATTGGCCAAAATTATGCAACAAACCTCTCTTTTACAATATTTTTATTTACTATCTGTATTACAATTCTGACTAGTGTTTGTATAGTGCACCTGCATTATTTCTTTCTGTATGTGGCACTAAAAGTCTCAACATTATAGCACCTTTCATTACACTTAGTTAGGGTTGGCAGTCTAGCCTCCCCCCTCCTTCCCCATATACAGTAGGTCTAGCAATTCTGCCTGCCATTATAAAATCTGAATCCATAATCAGATGTTCTAATAAACGGCTAGGGAGAAATTCATTTCCACATTATTTATGCAATGTGCTATTCTAGAATGGCACATTGCTTCCCCAGCCTCGCAAGAAAACTTGCATTGCTGGCACTAACGTATATGTTTTACAGTATATCACCTTAAATTGAATCAGCCTCTTTGTGTTTGAAGATAATTAATGTGTTTGTTTATCCTACTTTAGAATATTATTTTGTGCTACCTTCAGTTTGTAATTATTTCAAAACCACAACTAAAATTATTTAGTTTTTTTGGAAACTATTTGGAATTAGAAATCTGCAATCATGTTAACATAGCAAGCAGGATGTTTCCTGTGTTAACTGCAGTATTCTCTAGAGACAATCTTTAATGACATGGATAGTCTCAGAGAATGCTTAGGAAGCAAGCTGAGATGTGAATAAAGCTAAATTTCATGCGTAAAGGACAAATTGCTTCTGTCAGGCTACTGGACATGGAAGTAAAATAAAAGATGCCTAATCATATAGGATATTGGTCTTGCTTTAAAAAAATAATTTGAATTATGGGTACATTTCAGTTTACTATAAGGCAGTTTTAACAAATTGCTATAATTGAAATAAGAGTACAGTTGGCTCTTATACTAATTTTAAAAATAGAAAAAAATAGTGTTATCCATTGCTAATCTTTGATCTGTTCATTTTATTGTCTGAATTCATTATCATAATCAATATTTAAATTCTGATAAATATAATTGAAACCATGCTATAGATCATTTTGCTATAGTTTTTACAAATGTACAATTTAATATTTTGTGTTTTTAATGATTATATCTCCACCTTCCAGTGAAGTGCACCCATGTGACCTTAAAATGCAGTGACATGTGCAGAAAGAACCCTGATTGGCCAGCAATGTGATCAGTTCCTGCACAGCTGTCCGACATTGATCAGTTGTTTGAGCGATTGTTTTTTTAAGTAGATATAACAATAATAATTTTAATATTTTAAAAAGTCAAATGTGTATGTCAGAGGCTGTGGAGAGGGTAATACGGGAGAAGGAGGTGTAGGGTGACGCTTTCCCAGGGCACCTAAAAACCTTGCACTGGCACATACTGTTTGCCATTTTTGCTAGGAAACACCACAATAGTCATCTTCAGATTTAGTGGTAACTAATCTAGGTTAATATACTGGTGCAGGTTATTCATTTGGGATAAAACTAAAGTAAACATTGTTCACTTGTTTTTTTAAGCAGAATTAGATTTTATGACTTTTGTGATATGCGGGAAGGGTCCTTTAAATAACCAGCACTGAGACTACATGAAAAATGGTAATGATGATTTATACAGTTACATTAAGCACATTGCAAAATTGTAACTCAGGAATGGCATATTGCATTAAAGACCTCACACAACTTTGTCGATTTAACACTTGGTTCCTCTGTAATTGGCATCACTGTAACATTTGATAAAATATACTATAATCTAAAAGAGCACTACATGCAAGCACTAGTTTACAGTCCAGCACATACAAAATAATATAGTAAAAGTAATACATAATTGGAGATTTTTGTTTTGTTTATTGTGCATGTTCATCATAAAGTAATAAGGCAAGACACAAATGTGGAAAGTAAACTTCCAATACAATATGCTAAATGATACATTCAGTGGCGTATCTATAATGGGTGCAGTGTGTGCGGTGCACATGGGCCCCTGGGTCCAGAGGGGGCCCACACAACACACACTGCACCCATTTCTTCTATACTTACCTTTCTGGTGCCCATGCATGGCCCCACCTCCTCTCCCGTCCCTTAGCTGCGCCATTTTTTTTGAGACTTGCACATGCTCTGTAAACTCTGGCACTGTGCCAGAGTCTCTAGTGCTCAGACAGAGTGCTATCAGCACTGCTGCTGGCTAAGGGAAAGTAGAGGAGGGGGCCCACACCCGAAAACTGCACACTTGTCCCCTCCTCTCTAGATACACCCCTGGATACATTACATGTTTATGATCATTTTTGCTGTTGATTTATACTGTAGAACTTAGGGCAGGATGTAATGGAATGTGATTTAGTAAAAAAAAAATGATTTTAGCGCTAAACTCGCATGTTTTGACCATCTCTTCAAATGTAATGGGGTGCGGGAACATGCAAAATCACATGTCTACTGCAATCCCAAAACTTGCAATGGAAAAACTTGCATCCAGATGTTTTGCCATTGCAAACATATCACTCAGGCAATGTAATAGGAGGCAAGTTTACAACTCGCACATAAAACATTACCAAAATATCTCCAAAAATGGACCAGCTTCCAGTTGGAGAGTTTGACATAAGCATGCACAGGTCAGTGATATCTGTGCATGCTTCTGTATGTAAAAGTGCTGAAACAGTTAAAAAAAAGCATAACCAGCCCCGGGTTCTTTGAACTGGCCTTGGTAAAATACGGGGGAAAAATTGAGTAGGGTTCACCCATATTTTTAAAACAAGCTGCGGGCTTTTGGACTGGTCCTGGTTATAAAAATACAGGGGGGAAAAGACATAATGGTCTCCTATAATTTTGAAACCAGCAATGGGCTCCGCTAGCCAGGGAGGTAATGCCGTAGCCAGGGGACACAGTTATATAGGTCCCTGCAGCCGCAGCATCACCCCTCCCCAACTAGTCAGCCCTGCCTGGGGTTCCCTGGAGGTGTGGGAACCCCCCAATAAAGGGGTCAGCCCACTACAGGCATCCAAAGGCGTGGGCTGAAGCCCAGGGCTGTCCCCAGAATTCCTGGGCTGTGAATGCCGGGCTGATAGCCCAAGTGTAAAATTAAGAATAAATATTGTCTTTTAACTGTGGAGATACAGGTCCCAGCAAGCTTCCCTCACATGCTGGTACTTGGAGAACCACATCATACTGCTCTCCTGACTGACTATGTGCTCCTCACCTGTCAATGAAGTGGAGCCCATAGACTTTAATTGGGGGGGGGGGGGAATCCCCATTGAAGTCTATAGGTGGGAACCTGCAGTCTACCACAGACAACTAGGTTAATTTAGGTCACCCACAAGAATAACCTCAATTTACCTTGCGGCCTGTGTAGATTTAAACACTTTTACAGATAGAAGCATGCACAGATCTCACTAATCTGTGCATGCTTCTATCAAAACTTGCACCTTGTAATGCAACTTGCAATTCAAGGTGCGAGTTTAACCAAGAGGTTTCTGGTCTGTATTTTCACCAGATCTCGCATGCAAGTAGGGTTTTTTACTAAAAACTCGCACTGCTTTACATTTGCGAGTTTCGGCACCAACTCGCTCCTTCTCAAAGCACGAATAAGTGTGATTTGGAATTTGCCTGAAATATCGCACTGCATTACATCAGGCCCTAAGTGAGTCCGCAATGTATCTTCCACTAAGCAATGCAATAAGGTTACCAGAAACATGCTTCATATGTGCTGTGTCTAGGACCTATGAATGGATTGGATAGTTAACATTTTGTGCATTAAGATTGCATATATTTCTATTAGTTACTTGCATGACATTCTCGTTTTTTTTATCATTTTCTAAAAATTATATTTTCTTTTCTAAAAGATATGTAAAGATAGCTCCTGAATCTAGACATGCATACATGCAAATTACATTAGAACATAAAGTCATTCAATTAATTACAAGCTGGGTGATTTCTAATTGCAAAAAAGTAAGAAAAATTTAGTTTAATTTTAATAAAAGAAGACTTGTTGGCATAGTGATGTTTTCCTACTTGTCTACGCCCTTTTATTATGTTAAACATGCTCCTGTGTAGTCAGATTTTGTGAGCCATTTTGTATAACTACATATTGATAATTGTTCATTAGTAGTTTTTAAATCGCAGTTTTGATAAGCTCAGTTAGTGACATAACTACAAGAGGCATAGCTACAGTATAGTGAGGTCTTAGTGCAGCGGGCCTCCCCATATATTGTACCTGTTGTCAATGGTGCGATTCTTCCAGTGATGTCATCAGAAAGATGTTGCATGTCACAGTCTTCCTCCTGTGCCAGTGCCACCTTTCCAAAGATATCTCCAGAAAGAAAGAAACTCCCGTCACACACAGTAAAGGATTAATAATTCATGTTGTAAGAGCCATATCAGTCGCTGACCGACATTTCAGGGTGGTTTTTCATCCTTTTCTCCAGGCTTTTTAGTAAGAGATGTGCGCCGCCCCCGTGTTTTAGTTTTGGATCTGTATTTTTTTCAAATTTTTTTTTATAGAAATAGCTAAAATCACATAATTTGGGCCCTTTTTTTTCTCCCACAGTATTATTAACCTCAATAATATTAATTTTTAGTCATGTCCAGTCATAGGCAAATCTGGGGGGGTGGTCCGGGGGAGAACCGGACCACCCATTAGCCCTAAACCTGATTTATTAGTCTAAATTAGTGTCCTCCTGGTCAGGAATGTATTTGCTGAATGAGAGGACGATACCCGCACTGCAGCTCCGCCCTCCTTGTTACCAGCCAATTGAGTTCTATTGCAATGTGATGATATCACGCCACACTCCGCACTCATCCGCCCAGCTCTGAGAGCGGCTCTCTGAAGTGGAGGCATGAAGCTGCCTTCAGTGCCACGTTATGGAGTTTGGGCACCAGGACCCGCTCACCACACCCGGCAGCTGCAGCTTCCCCGAGACCCGATTTCCCCACCAGGCAGCTGCTTACAGTGTGTGCTGCTCACTCTGAAACTTTCCCCCTACCATGCAGCAGTGCAGATCACACTCCGGCCTTTTCCGCTGGGCGGATTGAAGTGAGGGAGGCTGCGGTAAGCAGCTGTCTGCTTTTATGCTGTGGGCAGGAGTAACTTAGTGGAGTGGTGCAGGCGTTGCTCTGGGTAGGGAAGAAAAATGCTGATTGCTTGGGGGTGTATGGGGACGGGTGGAGTGTGTTACGATGACAGCTACTGTATTATCTTTATTTGGAGGGGGGAGAGGGGAGCTGATGCCTGCATGTGTGTAGAGGAGGGGGCTGCAGAGTGCCTGGGCTGGATGGCTGTGATCCGGGGAGGGAGCCGATGCCTGCATGTGTGGAGGGGAGAGGGCTGTGGAGTTTGCTTTATTATTGAGGCTGCGAGCTGTGGAGAGGAGAGTTTCTACCAGCTGTTGTGTGCCAGGGGTTGGGGGAAGATCAGCGAGCTGGTCGGAGGTAAGGGATAGTACTGTGTTGTGTATGGGGGGTGACGATGTGCTGAGAGATGACACAGGGGATAGGTAAGGGTGTGACTGAGAGATGACACAGGGGATAGGTGATGGTGTGCTGAGTGACGTCACAGGGGTAGGTGATGGTGTGCTGAGAGACGATGCAGGGGTAGGTGATGGTGTGCTGAGAGATGATGCAGGGGTAGGTGATGGTGTGCTGAGAGATGACACGGGGTAGGTGATGGTGTGCTGAAAGGCGATGCAGGGGGTAGGTGATGGTGCGCTGAGAGACGACACGAGAGGGAGATGGTGGTGTGGCTGAGAGACGCAGGGGCAGGATGTGACACAGGGGGCAGGATGTGAGTCTGGTGGAACCGCTGTTGTATGATGCTGACCTTGTTATTATTCCTACACAAACAGGCCTCTTCTGGACGATGTGATCTCCTACATGAATAGTGATCACCGACTGAAGATGCTGTTTGCTTTAGAGGATACAGTTCTTCAGAGGTTCCACATTGTATAAACCATCATACAGGTAATGTGCATGTTGAATTGAAAAGTATCTTCCCAGTGTGACGAGAAACAGGCGGTGTGTCATGTTGATACACCCCATTTGCAGTGACCACACCCCTTCTGGTATGTGACCACGCCCATTTTTCGGCTGTGCCGATGGTGCTTGCACATAATTTACTTTATGGGTCTTTTTGGCAGTGGGGGCCCTACTGGGACCACCCATTACCAAATATCTAGCTTCGCCTATGTGTTCAGTACATTTTGACCACCTCTCAGCTGACAGTATTGTTCACCAACATAGGCCAAAGGCTCCTGGCTAAACTTAACAACAGAGCAGTGGCACAACCACATGGCAGTTATTTCTGTTTAAAAATGTTTTGTAAATTACTAATGTATTAGCAATAACCTAACCAAGCAATAACCAACTTGCAAGTAATTTCAATAGAAAACGATACAACACAAAAATTCACTAAGAATCGTGTGTGGAATGTCATTCCTCTAAAATAGTAGTAGATAACAGACAGCAAAGAAAAAAAAAACCTGTGTAAAATAGCAACAGCAGATGTGGATGCCCCCTACACAAGTACTCCCTACACATGCCTATTCACAGTGCCCAATCTGTAACTCCCTTCTGGGGGCACTGGGCCACTGATGATTGGCACTCTGTGCCCATGTAAAACCCCAATCAATCAAACTACAGGTTAGATACAGTGTGGGTTGGATACAGTTACAGTGAGTTGGATCCCTTCTCAATAGACCTTCCCCCACACCCACCACCTCAGCTGCTCACTTGACTTAGTCTTGTCTGTGTGCTCTTACTGACTTCTCCAACTCTCCGTTCCCACTCTTTGACCACCACTTCCTCTCCTTCACACTCTCCCCTTTTCCTGCACTACCCCCATTTCTTACTCTTCTGTCACCAGTCACAATCCCAATGCTCTTGACCCACTGTACTGTCCTTCTCACTTGATATTCCTCCCCCCTACCACCCTGGACTGCCCCAACCAGACAGTCTCTTTCTACAACCTGACCCACTCCTACACTTTCACCTCGGCTTTCCCCTCCACTTCAGTCCCACTTCACCACTCCATACACCCTCACCTCAGAATACCACTAGAGATATTCATCCTCTCTTCCTAGACTTCTTAGTACTCATTTTTCCATTTACAAAATAAAAAACAATCAATCAGGAATTATCCCCCTTACATCACACATCACATTTCTTATCTCAGCTACTTCAATCTCCTCCTTACAGTCCACCTTACTGGCTCCTGTCCCACTCCTCTCCACTATGCTTAACACTACAGCTAGATTTAGCTTCCTCTCCTCTCAAACAAGCCATTCACTGACTCCCACTTCCCTATAGAACTATCTTCAAACTCTGCACTCTTATAAAGCCCTCTGTAACTCCCCTACTCCCTTCATCTCTAACCTCATCTCCATACATACTACCTTCTGCCCACTCCTATCACCCAATGACCACCATCCTCCTTCTCCTCTGGTTATTTCCTCTCATTCTCAGTCCAAGATTTCTTTCACTCTGCCCCCTATTACTGGCATGATATCCCTCATTCTATCAGACTACCTCCTAGTCTGCATAGCTTCGAACAGTTGGTGAAAACCCACCTATTTATAACAGCATACCAGCCCACCTCTTAACCTTGTCTCCAAATAGCTTACCTCACCCTCTTTCATCCTCCATCTCTCCTAATCTTTCCTTCTTTCCTCAGCTTTCCTGTGTCATCCATTTGCCTCCCTTGTCCATTTAGAATGTAAGCTCCTATGAGCAGGGCTCTCCTGTCTCATCAGTTACTATTCTTGCATACCAGCTGCACTCATCCACTGCCTTTTTTGACTCCAGTCCATCTTTGTCTGTCCTATGCACCTCTTGCAGTGACTCTACACCTCTTAGTTTTCCCTTAGCCTATGTGTACATGTTTCCGCTTGTAACAAATATTGCCCTTGCACCACTTACATCAATATCTGTGTTGAGAGTCATATTGTTATTTGATAATTGTATACTGTACTTCTTCCTGTATTGTACTTTTGACATTTATGGTTTTGTCATTTGCCCTCTGTATAATGCTGCGGATCACATGTGGTGTCTCATATATAAATAAATAAATAATAATAATAATAATAACATTAGCCTTGCACTTCCAAGGCATCAGCATCAGCTCCACACAACTGTCTGCATTTTTGTAGCTTTTCAGGTCCATTAACCCTATCCACTCTCCAGTCACAAAAGAGGGTTACATCCCTTCTGCCCTGCTCCTCAGTGCATTCTCTCTTGTGGCCCCGTGCACGGCAAGACTGACTCTAGTAGCACCGTCAACCTCCTGCTCTGCTTTCTTTCTGCAGCTCCACGGACCTCATTTGGCAAGAATACAGACCCTTTTACCTGCTCTTGTGTGTAGTTTCCTGCCCGGTCTAACTCCTCCTACACTCCACCTCCAGCGGCCTCAGTCCTCCCTGAGATACTCCTGAATGGAGCTTTTTACTCTCTATCTTCTGAGTGTTGGTCATTTTGGGATAGCCCATAAATGTGGGGGTCATCTTATGTGAGTCATATGTGTATTTTAGTTCCATCGGAGTCCAGGTGACTCAAGGGGCTACATACAAGACAGCTATATTAATTCTCTGCCCATTTCTGCCATGGTATGCTTATGCTTTCTGTAAACACAGTACTATCACAAATATCACATATGAAAAATGACAAACAACAGGATGATATGCACTAATTTCTTATATTATACATAATATATTGTCTCTGGTAATATTTAGTAAATTGACATATTATGAATGCCTTTAGTCAGTATTTACAGAAAAAGGGCCATTTTGCTACAGCTGTTTAGATTGCATTTGATGCTTCCGCAGCCTTCTGTGTTGAGTCCCAAGAGCCTAACTAGGCTGAATGCATCCAATGAGATGAATTCAAATAGGCTCCCTTTTCATTTTGTAACTCAGCCTTTATAAAGTAGAGATCTAAGATCTGAAGGAAAGCTGGAAGTGACAAAGAAACCATGGTGATGCTCATCTCTGCTCTGGATTTGTCTGGCTGTCTGAAGGCACATCATGTTTCATATTCATCTCTGTATATTAATGTCTATCAGTAAGCAAAATACTGTAGTTGCTCACCGATAATCTGTAGAGCTAGGCTTCCACAGCATGTAAAATGTAAGTGCCATATTAACTGCATTTCTATTTTTCAAATAATTTTACAAATTACATGAGACAGGATCTCAGTTTTGAACTGTACAAATACTGCTGAGCAGCTCACAATCTCCCCTTTAGCTTTTACCATGCAGCTAAAATACAGGATTTCTTGCATGTAGTGCACAAATACAGCTTTGTGTTACACTGAATTTTAGAACTGAGATAGGCAAGAGTCAATTATGCCATTCCCAATTCTAAATCTGTATGATCATTATCACGGGTGGCGTAAGAGAGGAGGAGGCTCATGTGCAGGCTTTGTGCATGCTCCCTACTCTCTGTCAGCGCAGTAGAGTTCATGCTGTAGTCTACTGCACATATGCAGATCTCCGGGTACATGATGCTCATGTCATTGTTCCCAGGAACTTCGCCACTGTGCATGCGCAAATCACCAGGATAATGTCTGATGCGCCATTTTCACTGTATTTTATACTGCTCTGCAGCTCCTATCCGTCGACCAATGCAGGACTCAGGTAAGTATGACTACAGTATATATTGGTGCGGGTGTGCGGTGTGGGCCCTCTACTATGCACTTTGCACCCATTATAGACACACCATTACTCATTATACATTTGACCTCCTGTAGTGCAACATGGTTTTGTTCCCAACGCTAAATGCTGCCGTATTGCATAACATAGTATAGTTCACATGCTAGACTAGTGTACACAAAATATGGTTTTTTTTTCTTGGATTCTAATATTGCAATATTCTAAGTCTAGAATTGGTTAATTGGATAATGTTTCTCCTTTCCTTTCTAGAGGGAATAAAATAGGGCAATGAGGGAATTCTGAGGAACCATGAATCGCATCATTGCAACCCCGCTGTACAAAACTGTGATTTGAGGCTATTTGCAGTGGGGGTGTGGGGCCACAATGAGCAGTTTACCATGAATACTGTAGCAATGTCATATCCCTGGACGTACCACATCACTGGGTAAGTGAGCAATATTCAGAAGGCTGGTCTAATCTCCTTTAAGTGCAGAAGAACTGATCGAAATTCATGAGTGACCCAGATATTCTGAGAGACTAGGCAAGTATACATTAATGTATAAGATATGTTTATTTTACTTTTAAATACAAAAAAAAATGACTTTCATAAAAGGTTACCAGTAAGAGGTAACAGAATAAAAAAAATATGTAAATATGTATACGCAACAGAATAAAAAAGCCTATGTACAGCATTTGCATGTTTTTCCCAAATGCATTAATTGCAAGGTTAACACAAAAACATTTTGATTAAGAAATAAACTGATTGAAAACATTGTCGGACATAGGGGTATATTCACTTAGCATTGAAACCATTCCGACATGCATTTGTTGGAATGGATCCGACAACTCCTATTCAATCTCATCTCAATTCGACTTTGCAAGTGGAATTGAGATGAGGGACCCAGAGGAGGAGAGGGCAGGGGGGGAGCCACGGAGAGACCAGCGGAGACAGCCGCAGGCAGACGGAGGAGATCAGCGCTACAGTAGCGCTGCAGGAGGATTTAACACAGCCGCCCGACCTCACGGCAGTGTCCACCCGGCTCCAGCAAGCGTGACCTCACTTGCTGGAGCCGGCTGGAAGCTGCCGTGAGCGGCGCGGCTGTGTGACATCCTGCTGCAGCGCTGTGCTGTAGCACTGATCTCCTCTATATGCCCGCGGCTGTCCCTCGTCTCCCTGCGGCTTTCCCCCCTCTCCTCCTCTGGGTCCCACATCTCAGTCTAACATTTTTTTATGTCGGACTGAGATGGTCGAAAAGGGGGCCAAAACCTGTCGGTTTTGCCCCCATTTTCGACACAAGCAAGTGGATCGGCAGCTATTTCGCCGATCCACGTGCTTTTTGACAAGTCAAATTCATCGACTTGTTGAAAAATTTTGGGTTATATTGAATAGGTCGAATCACTATTTGACCTTAAAAAGTCGTAAACTGCCGTCTTTTCGACAGACGGTAGCTTTCGACTTCAATTGAATATACTGTACCCCATAATGTGATACACTAAGCGGAGAATTGTGTACAAAAAAAATTTGGGTGAAGAAAATAGGCTTTACCGTGATTTTTTTGGGCCAATTTTTTGGGGGGCAATGCAATTGCAGCGCTTTTTTTTTTTCCTGACAAATAACAAAACAGTTTTTTGGACGAAAACCCATCGGATAAGGTATAAGTTCCCAGAAACATGTATTTTCGTGCCCACAATCGCGTTAAAATTATTGTGGATCTTTCTTACGTTTGTTTCTGGAACAGGACGAAAAGTGTCAGCTTTCTAGTCTAATTGGATAGCCCCCTGGGGATCAATTAGCCACTATAAATTACTGCAGCTGATTGTATTCCCCCCTACACCTGCTAAAAAATTATCAACTTTGATTCAGTAGAAAAATATCTGTATTTTTTAGTGATGAGCGAGGTTCGGTTTTACTCGGTTTTACTCGGTTTTACTCGGTTCTCAAAACGGCATCTTATTGGCTATCCAAAACACGTGACATCCGTGAGCCAATAAGATGCCGTTTTGAGAACCGAGTAAAACCGAGTAAAACCGAATCCGCTCATCACTAGTATTTTTACACTTTTGAAAATTTTACAATAACACATTTTGCATTATAGCTGCTGTTCAAAAAGTAGTTGGAAGTTTAAAACTTAACGCAGTGTTGGATACCATGCAATATGTTTATCTGTAAATGGGAATTACATAGTGCTTTAATGCACTGAATAAACTATAATGTGGTGTAGGGGTGATTTTACTACCGCTAATTAACAATATACTGTAAACTACTTTCTAATCTACTTAAAATCAAGAGCAATGATTATCCAATAGTTACAAGAAGGCAAGCAGCTTTTATACTATATGCCATAAACCATTAACTTTATAATGCAGAACCTTTTCTGTATCATTGTGTGCATCATTGCTATGAATAGCTTTTTAGCTTGTTATGAAATAGTTCTCCTAAATTATAATGCAAGTCTAAGGTGAGTCGGTTGTATTAATGTGTACATTCCGTACTTCTAAACTCCATAGACATGCTGTAAAAGGTTTAATGATGTTCCACTTGACACAAAATGGCTCAGCAGTTTATAAAGAGACTTTTTATGGGCATTACTGCCTTTGGCACTGAATAAACTATGTTTTATTACCACAAATACAGCTAGCCTATATTCAGTCCACTCTTCTGAGTACAGTGTGTAACTTTTACATGTCAACTTGACATCCCTCAATTCTTTTCAAATACTTTATTTTAGTCTATGAGGAAGATGGTTGTTAATATGATGCAGAGTTTTAATATATGTGGTGACTGTAAACTCCAATAAGCTGGGCATCTCTACCCTCTGTTTCATATCTGTACCTTCAACATCAACCCCACCTATCATTGTTCTGTTTTTGGTATGAGTTATTTTCTTGAATTAGCTGTTGCACCAATTATCCAGTAAGTTTTTGGTCTCTTATAAACAAGCAATGTTGATGATGTGGTGTAATATACTTACATTTACTACCTTCCATGCCTATTTATAATAAAGTTATTTTGCTTTGAATGTGTGCATGATTGCATTTATTTTTATATTAGCATTATGCAGTTTAGTTTCCTTTTTACAGGGAAAATATAAATAATAGACTTCTTTTATAGACCTCAGTAGTACAAAGATGCCACAGTTTTCAGCATCAAAGACAGCAATGACTTTTGCAATCTTTTACAAACCAGTACTCGACCTATGCATACCTCCCAAGTATCCCAATTCCAGCGGGACAGTCACTCTACTCAGTCACTCTCTCAAAGCAGCCAGTGATCACTGAATTGATGTTTTGTGCATGTGCACAGCATCTAACAGTGCAAGGATGTGATATGGGGGCTGCCCAGCTGCTCAGGGAGTGCCACACCACCTCAACATGAGGACACAGCCCCTTTTCAGGTGCAGGCATGCCTTGGGCACGCAAGGTTTTCTGCATTGTTTCCTTCAAAAGTTGGGTGGTATGCCTATGATAGAGAGAATGTATTTCCAGAGGTGAGGGAATCATGAGTGCGAGGTGTCTGATGAGGAGGGAAAATAAGAACACAAGCTACCCTTCCACAGGCCCTGCTTCCTTCTATGTTTTAACTTTTTTCATATGTTAAACTAGCTGTTCTACCCATTCTTCGCACAGGAGTTTCTGATTTTCACGGCTGTAAATATAAATGAGCATTAAAAATGTGGTAAATCTATAAAGCTGTAAAGCTGATATGTCTTAATGTAAGTAAATATTAATTCCTGATTCTTGGCATTACCCGAGGAGCACCCATAGCATATATGGTAAAAAGTGATAGGACCATTTTTGTAGTTTATTGAATTCTACACGCTGGATGTGCAATCCAAATTTTTATCCGATTGTCCGTTTGTGCGTTATTGTTCATGCAATGCAGTCCACACATTGGTAATGGCGTCATTATGTCAACCCCCTTTTCATCCCCTTAGAGGAGGTTTATTAAATTATAATTTCATAGATTTACTATTTCCCACCTGCAGAATACCTATGTTAAATTTCATCTTCCTAACATATCGGGATATAAGAAAATTAGTAGTGAGTGAGTGAGTGAGTGAGTGAGTGAGTGAGTGAGGGCTTTCGCATTTATATATATATATATATAGACAGATTAATAACAAAATTGAGCTGACATTGGGATTTTCAGATATTTTGCATGTTTTCTACGTAGTGCAAGTTTCAGTTAGAAATGAGCTTTTTCGTCAAATAAACAAGAAATCTCAAGATCTCCACAGCATGGAGTACGACAGCGCCATCTTCAGTTTCATTAACCTTGCTTCGTAAATATATATTCTTCTAAAAACATTCAACCTTTAAGATCATGGCTGCTGCTTCCTACAAATCTGACTATTTTAAACAATTATACAGTAATGTATATCATACTGTTGGCATACAAGTGAGTTGCAACAGTCCTATAACAGGGGAGACCTCTTGGGTTGTTCTTGGAAACTTCAGGAAAGGCATGATATTTTGGGGGAGTGGACTTGGTACAGCAGGAAAGTAGAACCATACTTCTACATCTCAGTTCTTATTTTTTTAATCAAATTTACAAAAGGGCAAATTAATCTGAGTACAGTCATATTAGTTTGTTCTTAAACCTACACTGTATGACTGTTTCATAACAAGGGGTTAAAAGTTTATTTCAAGAAGACAAAACAACAAACATTTTCTATTACAAAACCAGAAGAATAAGTGAATGGTTCATTGAATAGCATGGTAATGAGCTGCTGGATTCTTTTAATTTATTTCCAACAGCTGTGAGAACCGTTAATGTACAGGTGGTAAACAGTTGGCAATTCTAATTCAAGCACTTTAGTCTTATCAAAACAAGGAATAAAACTAAATGAAGACAAATGATTAGCAAGGATAGGACTGGCCACAAATATGAATGACCTCACTAAATATCAAGCAAATAAGCGCTGATTTAAACAAAAATTACTTGCAGGAGCTAACAATAAAGACCATGGATGTACAGTACAGTGTGAACTTTAGAATGTAAGCTCTCACTAGCAGGGCCCTCGTCCCTCATGTGTTTATCCTTTTCTTATTTTAATAATCCTCAACTGACCAAATCCCGCAGTTTTTGGCCACCTTGAAACTTATCTCTATGTCGTCTACTGGTGTAGTTATGCTTAGTTACCCTGTACTTGTCCTATATTGTCTTCAACTGTAAGTCACTGTTTTCCTGTTTTGATAATGTGCATATGTACTCTGTAATTGGGCACTGTGGAACGCTTGTGGCACCATATAAATAAAGCATGATAATAATAATAATAATAATAATAATAATAACTTCAGCCTATATAGCGTAGGCCATGTAGAGTAAGTGCATTTGACTCAAATTAGTCATGAATCGTTTATATTGTGATTGTTGAATTTGAGGCAAAAGACAAAAGATGATGACTATCAGCAGCATCATGTAGTTTTTTCAGATTGTGGACTGTCTCTGCATGTCAACACTAATATATTCAGGTGATCCAAAATGTCTTGTAGCTACAATATGGCTTCTTTCTGTATGTTAAGTGCCTCTGAGTATGAGGACCTCCCTAGCACTCTTCCCAAACCAGCCTTTGCTAATTCTGAACATACTTTTACTAACATTTGGAAATAGATCTCACTGACTCATCCAGACATGTAGATTCCCACCTCCATCACAAACAACTTTAATGTCCATATATCACCTTTGATTGCTCAAATTATCCATTGTCTGCTGTCTGGCTTAGCTGTGAGGTCATTGCAGCAATCAAAATTATGGGGGGGTGATTCAGACCTGATCGCTTGGCTGCTAACTTTGCTGTCCGGCGTTCAGATAGTCACCGCCTCCAGGGGGAGTGTAAATTCACCAATCAAGTGTGCTATCCCATGTGTACTCTGAGGTGCAAAAATCCACTGTGTGCAGTCTCTGCGCAGCCCAGGACTTAGTCCTATGGTGCGATGAGAACAGGCTGATCGGAGCCGGAGCTGACGTCAGACACCCTCCCTGAAAACGCTTGGGCATGCCTGCGTTTTTTGTGGACACTCCCAATAAACAGTCAGGCTCCTGCTGTCAATCACCTTGCTAACGTGGGGCAATCTGATTTTTTGCACCATCCTGTCGCTGACCAGCGGTGCATACGCATGCGCAGTTAGTACCTGATCGCCTGCTGTGTGAAAACGCACAACAGCGATCGGGAATAAATAAGGCCCTATGTTTCTACACAATCTAATTCAGAATTTTTGCACCAATCCTTATGTTTTAACCAAAAAATATATGGACATCTGTAGGAAACATGACATAATATGTCTGGAAAACAAAAATTCCCCATAAGGCCTTTCAAATTATATATCTCTCTAAAATGTGTTGAAGGATTGCAATTATAATCCTATCTATTTTTCATTTATGGGAACTGGTTAAAGAAAGAGCTGTCTTTAAACATTGGCCCTCATTCCGAGTTGTTCGCTTGCTAGCTGCTTTTAGCAGCATTGCACACGCTAGGCCGCTGCCCTCTGGGAGTGTATCTTAGCTTAGCAGAAGTGTGAACGAAAGGTTAGCAGAACTGCTACTAAAAAATTTAATGCAGTTTCAGAGTGACTCGAGACTTACTCTAGCTTGCGATGACTGCAGTCTGTTTAGTTCCTGGTTTGACGTCACAAACACGCCCTGCGTTCGGTCAGCCACTCCTGCGTTTTTACCTGGCACGCCTGCATTTTTTTGCACACTCCCTGAAAACGCTGAGTTGCCGCCCTGAAACACCCACTTCCTGTCAATCAAACAACGATCACTCAAGCGATGAAAAAAAGTTTTGTATAAAAGTACTTAGAGCATGCACGCTGCGTACCATGCGCATGCGCATTTTTGCCATTTTTTAACTTAATCGCTGCACTGCGAAAATCATCAGCGAGCGTACAACTCGGAATGAGCACCTTGCCATAATAAAGTGATGTCATTAAACTATATCAACATCTAGATCTGAATGTGCCCATCTTCACCACTTTTAAATTAATTTTTTAATTTAATTAAGGCAAATAATTTTCATAAACCTGATTATAATAAAATCTAAAAACATTGTGGCATTTTATCTATATGAGTGCTGCCATGAACCTTTTAAAATATAAATGATGACCTTATAGTGAAAATTAATATTTGTACATTACACTTCCAATATGGTAACACATTTCAAGATAAGACAGAATTAAATATAAACAAATAAAATATTTGGAATTATTATTACATTTATAGTAAATTTGATGATGTATAACAAGGATGCTTTTAGTGAATCATATTTTAATAAGCACAGTTTAATTTTTGCCTCTCTTTGATGGCAAATGGCAAGTGTGATAGTAGCTGTCACTATGATTCTCTGTATATAAAGTATATACCGTAAGAGTACTGTAAATGCTGTTTGCAAAGAGCAATGAGTAAATGCAAAGCATTTTTGAAAGATTGACAGGAAAGCTAGTCTCTCAATGGAAGTGGCATTGGAATTGAAATATGGATTATTAGATGTAATATTAAAATGTCATATATGTTAACAAATGTGAACTTGTACAAAGGATGATCAAAGACACCTTGGGCGGTATTCAAATGATATATCATGCCCAATCTCCTTTCTAAAGTAATCCCCGTTATCGCGCATATCGCGCCCATAGGGGTCTATTCAGTGCCTGTTGGAATTGCCGTCAATTCGGAAAGACAGCAATTTCAAACTTTTTTTGGTCGAATCAGGATTCAGCCTATCAATGGAGTTGCCATTTTTCTTACTTGTCGGAAATTTCCCACTTGTCAGAAAATACGTGGATCGGCGAATTAGCTGCCAATCCATGTATTTTGTCGGATTTGCGGGCATATCCGACAGGTTTTTGGCCCATTTTTTTCGACAATGCTGATCTGACTTCAAAAAAAGGCGGATCAGCATTGTCGAAAACGGGCAAAACCTGTCGGAAATGCCCAGAAATTGAATACTGCACTGTCGGAGAGAATTCGACATGCATTGAATAGACCCCATGGTAATTAGGTTTAGCTGCATAAAGGATTATCTGAGTAAAGGGGGGTACTCACGGGAGAGATGTGTGCTGAGCGATCTTAACACAGACCGCTCAGCACACATCTCTCACCCCGCTCAGCACAGCGCGATGTGCTGAGCGAGGGGGAAAGCCGACGGGGGGCCGCTCACTTCACACAACGGTGAAGTGAGCGACCCGCTAGATTGAGCCTGCATGCAGCTCAATCTAGCATCGGCGATAGCGATGCGCGGGGCCGCGCATCGCTATCGCTGGAGGGCATACACACGGCAGATCCGTGCTTAAAATCTAAGCAATCTAGCAAGATTGCTTAGATTTTAAGCACGGATCTCTCCGTGTGTACCCCCCTTAAAGCTACTCCGGGGGTAGCGAGCTGTAATGATTATACAATGCCCATCAACAGAAACAGGTGTGAAAGGGGGTGAAAATAATTGAATACCGCCCTTTGTGTTAACAAATGTTGCTGATTCGGATCGGTCATTTAAATTGTTGATTTGGTTTGAGATTCATTGGGAGTTAAAATAACAAAGTCATTAAGTAATCAAATTATTGCAATAACAACATGTGTATTCTTCTATAAATTGTTTTCCTCCTAATCAATCAATTAGTAAAGCAGTAGAGCGAAACTGAGCTGGAGACTGATTGGATTGTCTTTCATGATTTATGCAGTAGCTTTAGAAAAGATGTGAAAGTTCTGCAGACTTAATACTATTATACATTTATTAGTGCATGTTACTCAATGCATGAATAATAATTTCTAGCATCTGTTAGCTGAATGAAAGTCAAGAATGAACAGTACATTTAAAAGGATAGGAAATGGTGGGATATTGTCTATAGTTAAAAATATGTTAAGGAACTGCCCGCCAGACAGAAACTTGTGAAGTTCAAAATTTACTAAGGAGCGTTTTGTGGGTAAACTATAGCTCTACTTGGGAATAGTTTAATATTTTCTGTCCACAGAACATTTATAGGGGCTGCTAGGTGTGACCAATGGGTGGCTGTAAGCAAAAGCTAGTAATGAAATTTTGTAAGTTTGAGAACTTTCAAAATAGTATTTTAGACTGTTTGAAATAGACAATAGATAATCCGACATATACTAGTCTCATGTAATTGTCGACCACACTAATTATTAAGACTCTAAATTGTTAAAAATCAGTTTGTAATACTAAAGCCTTAATTGGAAAGAAAATTCTGAAATTCTGTATCTTGCAAAACATACAGTTATAAAATAGACATTGTAACATAGAATCAGTTACAGTGACTGAGTACATTACTCCATTTCTCTGTTACCATTACATACTATTTATTTATACAGTATAAGAAAATCTATTTTTCCTAGGATTTTACTAGGTGAAGAAAGCAAAGTTGTGCTGTACACTGTACAACACTTTTTGTGCTATATAATATCTTGTATTATATTATATTATACTGTATTTCACTACTTTTAAACTGGACTCTGTGAATTGAGACTAGTGATGAGCGGGTTCGGTTCCTCGAAATCCGAACCCCCCCGAACTTCACCCATTTTACACGGATCCGAGGCAGACTCGGATCTTCCCGCCTTGCTCGTTTAACCAGAGCGCGCCCGAACATCATCATCCCACTGTCGGATTCTCATGAGATTTGTAATCGTTCGGCGGGGTTCGGATTTCGAGGAACCTAACCCGCTCATCACTACTCCTTATATAGAGTGCAGAATTTTGCTGACCACCAGTATATATATAGCAGTATGGTACAGTAGTCCATTGCTCTACCTCTGTGTCGTCAAGTATACTACAAAAGTTCAGTAAAATTACCCAAAAATCAAAATTAAAAGCATCTGATGAGAAGCGTAAACTTGCCAATATGCCATTTACGACATGTAGTGGCAAGGAACGGCTGAGGCTCTGGCCTATGTTCATGGCTAGTGGTTTAGATTCACATGAGGATGGAAGCACTGATCCTCTCGCTAGAAAACTGCAGTGCCACTCCTAGATGGGCCAGGTGCTTGTGTCGGCCACTTGTGTCGCTTAGCTTAGCCATCTAGCGACCTTGGTCACCTCTTTTTTTCTTTGCATCATGTGCTGTTTGGGGACAATTTTTTGAAGTGCCATCCTGTCTTATACTGCAGTGCCACTCCTAGATGGGCCAGGTGTTTGTGTCGGCCACTTGGGTCACTTAGCTTAGTCATCCAGCGACCTTGGTGCACTTCTTTTTTTATTTGCATCATGTGCTGTTTGGGGACAATTTTTTTAAGTGCCATCCTGTCTGACACTGCAGTGCCACTCCTAGATGGGCCAGGTGTTTGTGTCGGCCACTTGTGTCGCTTAGCTTAGCCATCCAGCGACCTCGGTGCAAATTTTAGGACTAAAAATAATATTGTGAGGTGTGAGGTGTTCAGAATAGACCAGAAATGAGTGGAAATTATGGTTATTGAGGTTAATAATACTATGGGATCAAAATGACCCCCAAATTCTATGATTTAAGCTGTTTTTGAGGGTTTTTTGTAAAAAAAAAACCTAATCCAAAACACACCCGCATCTGACAAAAAAAATTCAGGGAGGTTTTGCCAAAACACGTCCGAATCCAAAACACAGCCGCGGAACCGAATCCAAAACCAAAACACAAAACCCGAAAAATTTCCGGTGCACATCACTAATTGAGACCAATTTATTTTAATGATATTAATTAAAGATGTATGTAAATTTTAGTAGACAAATACTTATTCTGTCATTTAGAGCACCACTTGCAAAAACTTGTGCTTCTTTTTTAAGGAATTGGGCTAAAATGATATGTATTACACATGTGAAACAGTGCTCTTTTGAAAGTATAATAATATTTGGATACACTAATTCATATCTTTCATCCAAACAAAGTTAAAATTGCAACTGTCAAACTGAACCTGACTATATACTGTATATATATATATATATTTCTAAAGATAAAAATGAGGAGAAGGTGCGCTCATAGTGCAGGTAAGTATTTTAATGGATAAAACAACACTGTGTACAATCCAGGACAGGTAATTCAAAGACTCGTACCCTGATTACCCACTCTGTGGGCTGATTACCACATAATATGAAGGTTTCCACAAGGCTGTCTCAATGATCGCCCACCGCAGTCCGGGACAAAGCACCGAATCCAGCCGTGAACACGTCAGGATCCGTCCAGCCACCGTGCCGTGCAATCGACCAGATCAACCAGTACACTTGTGGAGAGAAGACGTCAGACAGACCACGCCCCAACGCGTTTCGTATACCACTTCGTCAGGAGGCTGGTCTGTCAGTTGTCAAAAGGGGTTTTTATAAGGGAACGAAGCCGCTCCCATGCAGCGTCATCATACTACATTTCACAGAGCCGCTGACTATCACAGCTTGCCATAATTACATCTTTATATAAAATCTAACAGTCTAAATAAACACAAGTATTTATCTCGGGTTTCCACATATAAGAATGCATATTCACAATACATCTAAAAATACATATGAAAATACGTATAAAAATACAAACACCCATATATATACAACACGTCATCGGTACGCATATCACATTATCATTAAAAATGATCATATAAATAACACACACACATCGGGTCCATTAGTAAATATTCCCTCGTCCTGTTTGAACGTATCCATCAATTATTTCTATCTTATTTTCATATTGTTCAACAGATGTTTTAAAAAATATATATATATATAAACAAACTTTTTTCTCAGGATATCTTGTTCTACCCGAGATGATACATCTAAATCTAAACACAGGAGAAAGGCATTTTATCAATGTTGTACAACAACTTATTTTAATCATACTCTAATAGATTTACTAGTTTCCGACATATATACTTCAAACACAAAGTAACTACACATACAAAGAGAATTCATTAAAAGTACACAGAGAGGTAATAGAAGCAATATTGATAAAGACTCTATTTCCATTAATAAATTAATTCCTTACTCAATTCATTTAGATTAATACTAAAAGAGGATAGCGCTCTAGCACTCCAGGGTTAGTAATTCAAGAGATCTAGTACATTAACATACACTAGATTACCGTTTTCTAATAAAGGGGGTGATCTCGTAATTTTCGTTCAACCCCCTGGGTATTAACGTATCCAGGGACAAGATCCAAAAGGTTTCTCTCCTTAATAATTGTTCTTCCCTATTCCCTCCTTTCTTACTACAAGCCACATGTTCTATCCCCATAAACTTTAGTACACTGGAGTCGGCATTATGGAATTCAGCAAAGTGGCGTGGAATACTGTGATTTAACACTCTGTTTTTAATATTCCTACAATGCTCCAGAATCCTGATCTTAAGGACCCTTTTCGTTTTCCCCACATATCTTAGCCCACAGGGGCAAGTCAACAGGTAAATACAAAATGACGAGTTGCAATTCATAAAGGATCTAATAATTAAAGGCTCCTTTCTCCTGTAATTACCTTGAAACGTTTTTTTCTTTTCTGCTAAACTGCACACTTTGCAACTACCACAACTAAAAAAACCTTTTGTCGTCCCCAGAAACTTGTAATTACTCTTCTCAGTTACAGCTATAGGTAACGTACTTTTAGATAACATTGATTTAAGCGTTTTTGCCTTCTTGTATATAATATCTGTTTTTTTTGCTAGTTCTGGACCTAAAATGGGGTCCATTTGTAACACATGCCAGTTCTTCTTGGCTATTCTCTCTAGATCCCTAAAACCTGTACTGAACTGAGTGACCATCGGGCAAAATATTTTTTTCTTCTCATTAGTGATCTTATTTTTATATGTCAATAAGGATTCACGATCTTTTGCTTTTGCCTTTTCACGTGCTGAGTCCAATAATTTTAAGGGATAACCTCTTGCTTTAAATCTTTCTGTATATGTACCTGACTGTTCGTCAAATTTTACTAGGTCAGTACAATTTCGCCTAAGCCTTGTATATTGCGAATAGGGGATATTTTCCTTCCACTGTGGGAGGTGACAACTGTCAAACTGCAAGTAACTATTACTATCTACACTTTTAAAATGTGTGTAAGTTTCTATCTTCCCTGTAGAGCAAAAAATTTTCGTGGACAAAACCAGATCTAGAAACTCAAGCCTATTGCGACCAAAAGTTCCTGTGAACTTAAGATTGTACGTGTTCACATTTATTCTTACCAGAAACTTTTCCCAATCTCTTTCAGTACCCTTCCATACAATAAGTACATCATCTATGTACCTTTTGTACATTATGATGTTTTCCTTCAAGTCATCAATAATAGTTTCTAGTTCCCATTGACCCATATAGATGTTGGCCACACTCGGGGCACAAATACTGCCCATGGCTGAACCACACACTTGTTTGTACCAATCATCTAGGAATGTGAAATAATTATACTTTAGTACAAATCCTAGACATGAACAAATGAAGGAACGTTTTTCATTGCTGACCAGTGGGTCCTCCCTCAGTTTTTTATCCACAGCTTCAATACCTCTATCATGTGGGATTGATGTATACAGAGATTGTACATCTATAGAACACCAACTATACGACTCATGCCACTGTAAATTGTTAATAAATTGAAGCACAGCAGTAGAGTCCTGTATATAGGACTATAATTCTGGGACATAATGTTTGATACAGGTATCCACATATTCAGAAATGCGAGACGTTAATGAACCAATCCCACTGATAATTGGTCTGCCTGGGGGGTGGGATAGACTCTTATGGATTTTAGGAAGATGATAGAATGTAGCTACCAGAGAGTGTTTATTCAAAAGATAATTGTATTCAGATAGTGTAATACATTTAGAAAGTAACCCTTCTTTTAATATGACCTCTAGAGTTTTTTCAAACTCTTTTGTGGGGTCATCTTTTAGTTTTACGTATGATTTATTATCATGGAGGAGCCTGTATGCCTCCTCTATATAATATTCCCTATCCATAAGAACTATCCCACCCCCCTTGTCAGCATTCTTTATCACCACACCAGTGTTGGATGACAATTTCTTAAGGGCCGCCCATTCTGCCTTGGTTAGATTGGTATTTTTCTTTTTAACTTCTAAGGCTTCTATATCCTTTTTCATCATTTTACTGAATAATTCAATATACGGGCCCCTTGACTCAAGGGGATAGAAAGTTGATTTTAATTTTAAACGGGAATGTTGTTCATTCTCGTCCCAATTCTTAACTACAGCGTCACTTTTTTTAAGAAAATGCCGTTTTAAAGTTAGATTTCTCACATATAGATTCAAGTCGATATACGTTTCAACTTTATTTAAGCCTGATGTAGGTGCATAAGACAAACCCTTTTTTAAAACATTTTTCTCAACTGCACTTAAATTAACTTTTGATAAGTTGAAAATTCCCATATCAGGATTATCAGGATTATCTAATGTAGGCTCCTTATTTTTGATTCCCTTCCCGGCAGTTCGTTTTCCCCTTTTTCCCCTAGTCTTCTTTTTACCCCTCCCGGAGACCTCTGTATATCTAGAGGCCTTTCTATTCCCTGTTGGAGGAGGGTGCGTCGCCATCTTGGCTCTAAAAATTACTGGTCTTTTTCATTATTGTGCCGAAGATTTTCAAATCTATTATTATGTACAAACTCAGTGTAATCATTTTGTCTATAGGAATAATTCCTAGGACGGGCCGGTCATCTTGGGACCTCCCATTTGGATTCCCATTGTGAATATCTTTGCATGTTAGTATTTTGATACTGACCCTTGTTATTTCTGGATCTCGATTCTGGGTTATTGGGGACATAAGTTTTTCTTCTCGGTGTATGTGGAATAATGGACTTTTCATTTCTATTCTTATTTCTCTCTACATTCCATGTTCTTACTTGATCCCTTTGATAATCTAATTTATCCCTCTGAAATTTTTTTGCCTTTGTGTCTATAACTTTTTCTTCTATCGTTGCCACCTTGATCTCAATTTCTTTTCTTAAACGAATGAACCTCTCTGTGTCTTTAATTGGTGCTGTTCTGAGTTCTAACTGTTCCAAATCTTTTTCTATCTCTTTTAGTCCCTTTTTCTTTTCATAAACCAGGAGTCTCATTAGTTCAAGTGAACACTCATCCTGGATCCTGAACCATTCTTTCAGAAATTTGGTGTTATCTGTATCAGCAATCGGACTTTTGTTGATTCTAAGTCCCCTTGGAACCCTCTTGCATTTAATATAATTCTCCAAACTCACAATCTCCCACCACATTTTTGTTTCTTTAATGAGTAGTTTTTCTAAAGAGAAAAACACCTCATCTTTGGTCTCAGGCACCGCCTGTGTATGTATATGTGTACCATTTTCTGAAATTTTTTTATCACAATTAAGTGATCTCTGTGTTTGGAGGTCACTATTTCTAAACATACTTTTAGATACGTATCTATAGTATATATGGGTATATTAAAAAATATATATACAACAAAACAAGTTAAAAATTCAAAGCAATAATTAAAAACAATGAGTTCTCTTTTAAACCTGCAGCAGTCCTGTATTTGGAGTCCTCAAGGTAAGAATTTGGAAAAAAGCATATACAGGTGCGCTGGTGACTCTATGTGAGGTAGTCCACAGACCAGCAATCCGGGCTTCACGCACAGGTAAGTTTAATTACCGCAGCACTTTGCTCCTATATTCACTCCAAACTCCAGGAGATAAGTTTTCTAAAGATAAAAATGAGGAGAAGGTGCGCTCATAGTGCAGGTAAGTATTTTAATGGATAAAACAACACTGTGTACAATCCAGGACAGGTAATTCAAAGACTCGTACCCTGATTACCCACTCTGTGGGCTGATTACCACATGATATGAAGGTTTCCACAAGGCTGTCTCAATGATCGCCCACCGCAGTCCGGGACAAAGCACCGAATCCAGCCGTGAACACGTCAGGATCCGTCCAGCCACCGTGCCGTGCAATCGACCAGATCAACCAGTACACTTGTGGAGAGAAGACGTCAGACAGACCACGCTCCAACGCGTTTCGTATACCACTTCGTCAGGAGGCTGGTCTGTCAGTTGTCAAAAGGGGTTTTTATAAGGGAACGAAGCCGCTCCCATGCAGCGTCATCATACTACATTTCACAGAGCCGCTGACTATCACAGCTTGCCATAATTACATCTTTATATAAAATCTAACAGTCTAAATAAACACAAGTATTTATCTCGGGTTTCCACATATAAGAATGCATATTCACAATACATCTAAAAATACATATGAAAATACGTATAAAAATACAAACACCCATATATATACAACACGTCATCGGTACGCATATCACATTATCATTAAAAATGATCATATAAATAACACACACACATCGGGTCCATTAGTAAATATTCCCTCGTCCTGTTTGAACGTATCCATCAATTATTTCTATCTTATTTTCATATTGTTCAACAGATGTTTTAAAAAATATATATATATATAAACAAACTTTTTTCTCAGGATATCTTGTTCTACCCGAGATGATACATCTAAATCTAAACACAGGAGAAAGGCATTTTATCAATGTTGTACAACAACTTATTTTAATCATACTCTAATAGATTTACTAGTTTCCGACATATATACTTCAAACACAAAGTACCTACACATACAAAGAGAATTCATTAAAAGTACACAGAGAGGTAATAGAAGCAATATTGATAAAGACTCTATTTCCATTAATAAATTAATTCATTACTCAATTCATTTAGATTAATACTAAAAGAGGATAGCGCTCTAGCACTCCAGGGTTAGTAATTCAAGAGATCTAGTACATTAACATACACTAGATTACCGTTTTCTAATAAAGGGGGTGATCTCGTAATTTTCGTTCAACCCCCTGGGTATTAACGTATCCAGGGACAAGATCCAAAAGGTTTCTCTCCTTAATAATTGTTCTTCCCTATTCCCTCCTTTCTTACTACAAGCCACATGTTCTATCCCCATAAACTTTAGTACACTGGAGTCGGCATTATGGAATTCAGCAAAGTGGCGTGGAATACTGTGATTTAACACTCTGTTTTTAATATTCCTACAATGCTCCAGAATCCTGATCTTAAGGACCCTTTTCGTTTTCCCCACATTTCTTAGCCCACAGGGGCAAGTCAACAGGTAAATACAAAATGACGAGTTGCAATTCATAAAGGATCTAATAATTAAAGGCTCCTTTCTCCTGTAATTAGTCAAGTTATAGACACAAAGGCAAAAAAATTTCAGAGGGATAAATTAGATTATCAAAGGGATCAAGTAAGAACATGGAATGTAGAGAGAAATAAGAATAGAAATGAAAAGTCCATTATTCCACATACACCGAGAAGAAAAACTTATGTCCCCAATAACCCAGAATCGAGATCCAGAAATAACAAGGGTCAGTATCAAAATACTAACATGCAAAGATATTCACAATGGGAATCCAAATGGGAGGTCCCAAGACGACCGGCCCGTCCTAGGAATTATTCCTATAGACGAAATGATTACACTGAGTTTGTACATAATAATAGATTTGAAAATCTTCGGCACAATAATGAAAAAGACCAGTATTTTTTAGAGCCAAGATGGCGACGCACCCTCCTCCAACAGGGAATAGAAAGGCCTCTAGATATACAGAGGTCTCCGGGAGGGGTAAAAAGAAGACTAGGGGAAAAAGGGAAAAACGAACTGCCGGGAAGGGAATCAAAAATAAGGAGCCTACATTAGATAATCCTGATAATCCTGATATGGGAATTTTCAACTTATCAAAAGTTAATTTAAGTGCAGTTGAGAAAAATGTTTTAAAAAAGGGTTTGTCTTATGCACCTACATCAGGCTTAAATAAAGTTGAAACGTATATCGACTTGAATCTATATGTGAGAAATCTAACTTTAAAACGGCATTTTCTTAAAAAAAGTGACGCTGTAGTTAAGAATTGGGACGAGAATGAACAACATTCCCGTTTAAAATTAAAATCAACTTTCTATCCCCTTGAGTCAAGGGGCCCGTATATTGAATTATTCAGTAAAATTATGAAAAAGGATATAGAAGCCTTAGAAGTTAAAAAGAAAAATACCAATTTAACCAAGACAGAATGGGCGGCCCTTAAGAAATTGTCATCCAACACTGGTGTGGTGATAAAGAATGCTGACAAGGGGGGTGGGATAGTTCTTATGGATAGGGAATATTATATAGAGGAGGCATACAGGCTCCTCCATGATAATAAATCATACGTAAAACTAAAAGATGACCCCTCAAAAGAGTTTGAAAAAACTCTAGAGGTCATATTAAAAGAAGGGTTACTTTCTAAATGTATTACACTATCTGAATACAATTATCTTTTGAATAAACACTCTCTGGTAGCTACATTCTATCATCTTCCTAAAATCCATAAGAGTCTATCCCACCCCCCAGGCAGACCAATTATCAGTGGGATTGGTTCATTAACGTCTCGCATTTCTGAATATGTGGATACCTGTATCAAACATTATGTCCCAGAATTAGAGTCCTATATACAGGACTCTACTGCTGTGCTTCAATTTATTAACAATTTACAGTGGCATGAGTCGTATAGTTGGTGTTCTATAGATGTACAATCTCTGTATACATCAATCCCACATGATAGAGGTATTGAAGCTGTGGATAAAAAACTGAGGGAGGACCCACTGGTCAGCAATGAAAAACGTTCCTTCATTTGTTCATGTCTAGGATTTGTACTAAAGTATAATTATTTCACATTCCTAGATGATTGGTACAAACAAGTGTGTGGTTCAGCCATGGGCAGTATTTGTGCCCCGAGTGTGGCCAACATCTATATGGGTCAATGGGAACTAGAAACTATTATTGATGACTTGAAGGAAAACATCATAATGTACAAAAGGTACATAGATGATGTACTTATTGTATGGAAGGGTACTGAAAGAGATTGGGAAAAGTTTCTGGTAAGAATAAATGTGAACACGTACAATCTTAAGTTCACAGGAACTTTTAGTCGCAATAGGCTTGAGTTTCTAGATCTGGTTTTGTCCACTGAAAATTTTTGCACTACAGGGAAGATAGAAACTTACACACATTTTAAAAGTGTAGATAGTAATAGTTACTTGCAGTTTGACAGTTGTCACCTCCCACAGTGGAAGGAAAATATCCCCTATTCGCAATATACAAGGCTTAGGCGAAATTGTACTGACCTAGTAAAATTTGACGAACAGTCAGATACATATACAGAAAGATTTAAAGCAAGAGGTTATCCCTTAAAATTATTGGACTCAGCACGTGAAAAGGCAAAAGCAAAAGATCGTGAATCCTTATTGACATATAAAAATAAGATCACTAATGAGAAGAAAAAAATATTTTGCCCAATGGTCACTCAGTTCAGTACAGGTTTTAGGGATCTAGAGAGAATAGCCAAGAAGAACTGGCATGTGTTACAAATGGACCCCATTTTAGGTCCAGAACTAGCAAAAAAACCAGATATTATATACAAGAAGGCAAAAACGCTTAAATCAATGTTATCTAAAAGTACGTTACCTATAGCTGTAACTGAGAAGAGTAATTACAAGTTTCTGGGGACGACAAAAGGTTTTTTTAGTTGTGGTAGTTGCAAAGTGTGCAGTTTAGCAGAAAAGAAAAAAACGTTTCAAGGTAATTACAGGAGAAAGGAGCCTTTAATTATTAGATCCTTTATGAATTGCAACTCGTCATTTTGTATTTACCTGTTGACTTGCCCCTGTGGGCTAAGATATGTGGGGAAAACGAAAAGGGTCCTTAAGATCAGGATTCTGGAGCATTGTAGGAATATTAAAAACAGAGTGTTAAATCACAGTATTCCACGCCACTTTGCTGAATTCCATAATGCCGACTCCAGTGTACTAAAGTTTATGGGGATAGAACATGTGGCTTGTAGTAAGAAAGGAGGGAATAGGGAAGAACAATTATTAAGGAGAGAAACCTTTTGGATCTTGTCCCTGGATACGTTAATACCCAGGGGGTTGAACGAAAATTACGAAATCACCCCCTTTATTAGAAAACGGTAATTTAGTGTATGTTAATGTACTAGATCTCTTGAATTACTAACCCTGGAGTGCTAGAGCGCTATCCTCTTTTAGTATTAATCTAAATGAATTGAGTAAGGAATTAATTTATTAATGGAAATAGAGTCTTTATCAATATTGCTTCTATTACCTCTCTGTGTACTTTTAATGAATTCTCTTTGTATGTGTAGGTACTTTGTGTTTGAAGTATATATGTCGGAAACTAGTAAATCTATTAGAGTATGATTAAAATAAGTTGTTGTACAACATTGATAAAATTACTTTCTCCTGTGTTTAGATTTAGATGTATCATCTCGGGTAGAACAAGATATCCTGAGAAAAAAGTTTGTTTATATATATATATATTTTTTTTTTAAAACATCTGTTGAACAATATGAAAATAAGATAGAAATAATTGATGGATACGTTCAAACAGGACGAGGGAATATTTACTAATGGACCCGATGTGTGTGTGTTATTTATATGATCATTTTTAATGATAATGTGATATGCGTACCGATGACGTGTTGTATATATATGGGTGTTTGTATTTTTATACGTATTTTCATATGTATTTTTAGATGTATTGTGAATATGCATTCTTATATGTGGAAACCCGAGATAAATACTTGTGTTTATTTAGACTGTTAGATTTTATATAAAGATGTAATTATGGCAAGCTGTGATAGTCAGCGGCTCTGTGAAATGTAGTATGATGACGCTGCATGGGAGCGGCTTCGTTCCCTTATAAAAACCCCTTTTGACAACTGACAGACCAGCCTCCTGACGAAGTGGTATACGAAACGCGTTGGAGCGTGGTCTGTCTGACGTCTTCTCTCCACAAGTGTACTGGTTGATCTGGTCGATTGCACGGCACGGTGGCTGGACGGATCCTGACGTGTTCACGGCTGGATTCGGTGCTTTGTCCCGGACTGCGGTGGGCGATCATTGAGACAGCCTTGTGGAAACCTTCATATCATGTGGTAATCAGCCCACAGAGTGGGTAATCAGGGTACGAGTCTTTGAATTACCTGTCCTGGATTGTACACAGTGTTGTTTTATCCATTAAAATACTTACCTGCACTATGAGCGCACCTTCTCCTCATTTTTATCTTTAGAAAACTTATCTCCTGGAGTTCGGAGTGAATATAGGAGCAAAGTGCTGCGGTAATTAAACTTACCTGTGCGTGAAGCCCGGATTGCTGGTCTGTGGACTACCTCACATAGAGTCACCAGCGCACCTGTATATGCTTTTTTCCATATATATATATATATATATATATATATATATATATTATTATTATTATTATTATCCTTTATTTATATGGCGCCACAAGGGTTCCACAGCGCCCAATTACAGAGTACATGAATAATCAAACAGGAAAACAGCAACTTACAGTTGATGACAGTATAGGACAAGTACAGGGTAAATAAACATAGTTACATCAGCAGATGACACTGGAATAAGTATAGAAAAGAAAAACACACTCTGTAATACAGCAGACATAACAATCAGTCTTCTGTAGTAATAGACGTTACAAAATATACATTTCCAAAATACACCCACAATATGATGCGACATACAGTAGACACAACTGAAGAAAGGTTCAGAGATCAATCCACAATCAGACAATCAAAAGCAACTAGTGCTGGTGCTAGTGCTGGTGAACATCATAATCAGGGAATGTATTTCTACTTGCCTTCAAGCACCTGCAAATGTTATGGCTACTGATAGGAACATCTAAATCATTGTGTGGCCCTGCCTCAGTGCTAATCATGCACTTACTGTACTCGGTCTTTGGCTGCCCCTTTACTCCTCATTTTGTTTCTCCAAGTTTAGAGAGATATAAATGTCATATGAAACTTAATCTGGATATGAATATACTGTAGCAGCAGGGCTGCCATCAGAAGTTGTGAGGCCCAATACAGATGAAGCTGGCTTTGCTGCCAGCCTCCTACCCAGTGGACACAGAGGAATATCATGGACAGCTGTCAGTCAGAGCAAGTACACACTATGATGCCCCCACAGTACTGATATGTGCCTCATAGTAGGGTTATAGAAAACCCTTTAAAGGGAGATAAAGTTTAAATGATCTTAAAAAGAAAAAAATTGCACGTATCATCATTTTTATGTTCTTGTCACAATTAACATAGTCTTGCCACTGCTGATCAGAGACACTAGGGATAGGGATGGGGAAAAGGCACATTTGGGAGTGGGGTGATGGCAGGGTCAGAGAAGGGGAGGTGGTCAGATAAACACATGTGGAGGTCTGGGGCAAAGGCACACTTTGGGAGTGATGGGGAAGAGGCTCACTTGGGGAAGGCTGGGGCCATAGGCTCATCAGGGAGGTCAGAGGCACACTTGGGGAGGGAGGCAGAGCCACACTTGAGATAATAGATGGTCACTAGGAGAGGGTAAACTGGTGCATGCAACTCCCTGTCTCCCATATAAGCATTTTCTGCCCTGAGTGTCAGCCAAGGGGACAACAGAGCTGCTGATTCCAGCAGCCAACTACTTCTTAGTAATAGGCAGACTACTCACAGGTAGAATCATCTGTGTGGTGCAGACCTCTCTCTTAGCCTAGGCCTGGTACATTAGAACCAGCTGTACCACCATGATGGTGGCCCTTCATAAGAGAAAACATTTTGTGTGGCCAAGGGACAGATTAGTTGCCACATGGGCTAGGGGCTAAAAATGTTTAAGGGCCTATACTGAAAAGGGGAGGAGCTATGACCAGTGCTGTATTGGTGTGGTCAGTAATAAATGAGAATGTACACCCCTACTCTATCACTGTCTCCATAAGTACTTAAGCATGGAGAAATTGCATAATTTTGCAAGAAACCCTGAAATACACTTTTCAAACTTATGATTTAGGACTGATTGTGTGCCATCTAAGCAGCTGGTCATCTTCATTCTGCCACGATGATTGGGCTAACTTTTGTGTGCAGGCCTGCAGCTGTAACTCTACCGCCCCATTGTTAATCTGTCCCTGGTGTGGGCATTCGCAGTACAAATCTGCTTATTTATACTAAGTCTACACCCAACTCAACATGAGCCCTATCATATTGTTTTCATGTTGCTAGCAGCAAGCATGTATGTAATAATATCATAAGACAGACAGACAGACAGACAGACAGACAGACAGACAGACAGATAGATAGATAGATAGATAGATAGATAGATAGATAGATAGATAGATAGATAGATAGATAGATTTTAATTAATTATGCTACCATGTAGGATATGTACAAAGCCGACAAAGGCAAGGGCACTTCAGAGAAACCAGGAGCTTCATACCGTAGATTCGGCAGATTAACATGCAATCTCATACAGTAGGTATTGGAAATGCTCAGCACATAATTAATATATTTATAGCCATAGATGCCATCATTTAAAAATGCTCTCTGTGACCTATGTATACCAAAGTTTAAAACTATATATTAAACTTCATAGCAAACCACTAAATAAATCTGCCAATTTTACTTATTTAACCTTCAAAATACACAGTAGATTTAAGTGATCTGCATCACTGGCTTAAAAGCATTAGTAGTAGTAGTAAATGACAGTTTATGACAAATCACATAGTAATTCAAATCTCTGATGCTCTTATAAGTGTACATACCATATATTTTTGCATAGGCATATTCATCTGACCATGCCTGTGGATTTGTTATTATGCATAACAGCACATTTAAGTCATCTCTAGTGTCCAGACTATACTTCAGAGACAATATTGTGCCTCTTGAAGGGCATAGCTCACAGCAGTCAAATGAGAAAGTAATAGGCTGAGTGTGGCCTCATTAGAAATTAATTTGCAATTCATGATTGCCACATAAAACATGCAAATTCACTATAGATTTGCAGGAAGCAAAATCAATGACAAAATGTGGAGTTACAAGCCAAAGGAATATTGCAAACCTAGACTGCATCCAAATATTTGTTGTGAAAGAAAATTAAGTTCAGCGATTTAACCTATCAATATACAAAGGAATAATAACATAAATTTGAAAAAAGAATTCCCCTTACACTCAGATTTCAGGTAGCAAACAAGAACCATTCAAAACCTGTTGTTAAAAAATAAAATAAAATCAGAATCCAACAAAAACTTTAAATATGCGTAATACACAGTAACTCTTATCAATGAGGGTACAAACATTGATCTTATATACAAATGTTATATTTTTTTAAACCAGTCCTTCCCCTGCAAACCCAGACACAAGAAAGCAGCTGCAGGAATCTCTTCTCTGTGTCCCAAAGCAATGATAATGATAAAGCTAAATATTTATCTTATATAAAACCCTTTATGAGGTCTAAGAACACTGTACGCTATTTACGTATGGAGTACCGTAAGGGTACGCTCGTTGCGTAACAATCGCTTAGCCGTGGTCGAGACGCTCAAGCGTCACGTTCGCTCACGGCAAAGAGATCACAGGCAGGCACGCTATTGGCTGCCGACTAACGTAATGGTTCACTATAGCGTAACGGACGCTGTATCGGGAGCGGGCTGCTCGAGCGATACAGACGCTCACGAGAATACGCTGTTGGTATCGGGCACACTTATAGGTGAGCGACTACCGTAATGCTACGCTATCAGCGTAGCGGACGCTCGAGACCACGAGGAGATCACGAGCGGCGCAGACGCTCACAATGTTAAACCTTTATATCTAAACCATAAACAATGTAATATGCTGTAAAACCTTAGTGTAGAGATAGGGTGTAGATGCAACACAGTGTAACCTTATTAACTTAAAAGCTGTTTGAGCGTCACCGACGCTCTGAGAATACTTAGCACTATAAGAAATACACAGATACCGTGCTTAGGGTCCAACGCCTAATATATATATTATGAATGTTATACTTGCAAAAGAATTAATACAATACAAGTCATACACTACAATATAACATAGACTACCTAACCAGATAACTACACATGAAATACAATACAATACTATTACGTTTAAGAGAATACGAGAGAAAGAGGAGAAGAGAGAGAGAGAGAGAGAGAGAGAGAGAGAGATATGGCCCACAACAACAAGAAAGACAATATGATTGCGGAGAAAACTTACGCACAAAGGAAACGATCGCATGCGCCTCTGGACATCCAGCTCCCGATTTTCAGCAATGATAACCGTTGAAGAGTGAGAGCTGGATGTGATCGGCTTGTCTATTTATGCCCCACACACAATACAATTCAATGGTCCCTACAATCTCATTGTTCATTGGACACAGGAATTCCTCCTCGCATTATAACAAAAGGTCATAGGTTGATTCATATAGGTGGGCTGTGACGATTTCCAACTGCTCAGGTGGGTGGGAAACTAGGTTTCCCGCCGCATGGATAAGTAAGTGCAAATAATAGTAAATGGACATAAACTTCTTATGTCCATAATTATTCGCACGAGCGATTAATCCGCTTCAAACCAACACCGGAATATTGCTAATTAAATACTCTTCCGATGGATACTAAACACCACTGTATTACTCCTGTCTGACCCTTCGTATCAAACAAAGGGGGATTTCTCTGTTCATGAACATTCTACATTAACCAAACTTTCAGAATCTATCAAAGGGACCATGATCTACAAAATACATTATATAGTGAAAATATGTAACGATTGAGTCGCACGCTACGAACACATGAACTCTACCGTAAATGCACATACCGCGCGCCCGCAACAGCGAGTATGCGCACGCACGGGAGAGCGCACGCATGCGCAGCGCAGACCTGTATGAGGTGCAAATATGGCAGTGTGCATCGTGATATTTTTCTGACTTTGACAGTCCATCCTTTGGCAGTCAACAATAACTGCCACTTCCTAAAACATTTCAAAAAGAGAAAAATATATGTCAGGGGTTAATACATTTACATGGTTGGGTAGGGGAGGAGAGGAGAAGGTAGGAAAAGGGTATGACCTAGTGAGATAGCAGAAGCATGTGTGTATGAATCCGTGCTTGGGGGTCATGTATCATCGTGCCGTACGTGTTTTAAATCAAGCTTCGAGGTATTGCGAAGTATACATTTGAATTCCTTCTTATCCCGTGGTACGGGTCTGTGGATGGGCTGTCAAACTTTACCGAGCTCTTTTCGGATTTTGGTTGCAACAAAATGGGGAGCACATTTTAGTTGATGATACATGAATGGGGGAATATGTGATTGCTGATATCTGTGCCTGTATTCCCTATACTATGTGTGTAATTACCTGAAGGTTGTAGAGATGAAGAAAAGACATAATTACGGTAAATGCAGTGGTATTCTATGTTAGGTAAATGAACATTTGTCGGTTGAAGTCTTGTTCGGTGTCTGTTGAATGCAGTCTTCTTTGTGCTTTTGCCCATAAGGTGCGAGCAAAAGCTTTGTCAATGTCCATAGATTTACAAAAGTGTTGGGCTAGCGTAATTTTAAAATTTCTAGGGAAACTGGGGATCTATGGCATAGTTCATCAAAAATCTGTGTATCAGGTTGTCAAAACTTCTTCTTTAATCCATCTGTTGTCTGTATATCGGCTCATCAAATTCCTCGTCCAAGTGGGTCTTTTTACCTTGGAGAAAACGGAAAAACAGGTGAAAGAAACGGACCGTAGAAATCACATTTTCATCACATCATTGTTTCTACATTTGGGTCATAAATCAAATCCATTGGTATTACAATTTCCTCACTCCTTAAACTCATCACCCTGGTACTTCGTTTGCACTTCGTTAAAGCCTGACCGCATCTAAATATCAAGCCAATCGTTATGATAACACCTAAGATACATAGGAGAAACTTCCCTACATCCATTATGACTCCTTGAGCCCATTCTCCTAAACCGGAGCACCAATTTCGCGGGTTCAACCATGACACCCAACTGGTCAGCTCATTACTCACAGCAGCAAGGGTGAGATTGTGTCTCCTGCGAAATTCCCACTTCAATTGGAGAATATCGTCCATCTTTTGGTCTATGACCTCGACCGGGTCCTCGGTACTATTCGTTATATATGTGCAGCATTTCACGCCGTACTGCGTTGCCAGTGTGACACAATATCCGCCTGTTACTGCCGTGAGATAATTGAGAATCATTCTATGCTGAACCAGTTCTGTTTTATAAGCTTGAAGTTCTCTTCCAGTATACCTAAACGTGTCATCATACATTTCTGTGATGTTGTCTAACAAATTTGCGAGCGCAGATATGTATTTATAATTCAACACTCCTCTGGCGGTGCGAGTGAAATCTAACGCGATTAGAACCTGAATCCCGGTGGATTCATGAATCATGTCAGAGGCCGGATGCTCTGTTCTTTCTATCAGGTGCCGTTTAACTACGTGCTCGTAATGGGTGTGAGTATAAGGAGCTTGGGCAACACGGTGTATATCTTTCATTTTGGCATGTGATACAGTCATTACTTCAGGCAGTACTTTTCCAATATAACACAATCCTTCAGAGTTTGGGGCAAGCCACTTATACGCCTTCCTCCCGCATATGAAATATGCATCATCGGGGAGAACATATGGGACGGAGTAGGACATAACCATATTACACATCTTCCATGTGAAATCTCCTAACCCTAATTCTCCCATCTGTCTAGTACACGTATCAGCTTGTACGATATGTGCACAGTATCCTGGTGATACCTCTCCAACTCTCGTAATCCTATTTCCTAGGGTATACCTATATCGGAAAGATTTTCCTATACTGGCTATGTGGCGTATAAGCTCTGTATCTGTCGGCATTCTATCTGCTCTATATGAAAAGGTCATGGTTTGGTTACTCCATGACACCTCCCAATTTCCCGGCTTTCGGGGATTGGAAATGTTAAAACATATGAGGGATCTATCCACATGATATTGGTGGAGCTTCAAACTAGGAGGACTGGAGATATTAAACCTCCTGTCCACCGGCCTCCCACCACTTAGCTCAAGTACCTCCCCTATCGTTAAAGGAAATGGTACTAGTCCTGATTTGCTATGACCTTGAGGTACTTGAGAGCATACCCAACAATCTGTTTGATTTAACACACTACCCACTAAAGAGTGATAGTCACTCAAGGGATGCCGGTCCATGTGGATATTAAAACTGGATTGGCATTTCTTAATGCACCCATCCTCGACTAAGTTGTCACAGAGCCTACAGATACAGTTTTCTTCAGCTAACAATCCTTCACAATTCCTTCTATGGTCAATGCTATCGGATCGTTTTCTGATACTCGCCTTTGCTTGTTGATTATGTTGTTCTCGGAAAACTACGCCTCCATCTCTGTCATCAGAACCCATTCCAGAACCTCTCTCGACCTCCATGGTACTCTCGCCGGAACAGACTGCTCTGGTCAACATCATGGTCAACAGGAAAATCCGGATCACAGTCTCTTGAGGCAAGTCCATCTTAGGAGGAAACGAAGAAGAATGAGAAGGGGGAAAAAATAATTTGAGGGAGAGGGGATGGGAAGTGGAGAAAAACAATAAAAGGGAAACGGGGGATCGACGACTGCTTTTGATCTTGTGATTCTCGATGCTCAGGTGCCGCCTCAGTCCTCCTGGAACAGACACTCCAGTGATACAACGTCCTCTACCGTCTGTTCCTTATCATGGGACCTCTCTGGATCAGCAACCTTCTTACAATGGGACGAATGAACCCAAGTCTCTCTCTCGGCAACTTTCAATGCTGTAGTGCTAGTCAATAAGACTTGGTATGGTCCTTCCCATCTGTCAATAAGGCAACCTGAGCATATAAAATTCCGTATCATTACATAATCCCCAGGTTCAATGTCATGACAATTACTATCTGGTAAATCAGGAATCACTAACTTCAAATTATCATTTTGATTCCTTAGCTGTTTACTCATGTTAATCAAGTACTTTACAGTCACTTCATTGTTACACTTCAAATCATCCTGAGGGTTAATCATAACATGCGGTTGTCGACCAAACAAGATTTCAAAGGGAGACAGATTAAGAGGGGACCTGGGAGTGGTTCTGATGCTGTATAGTACAATGGGTAAAGCTTCTGGCCATGTCAATCCTGTCTCTGCCATAACTTTGCTCAGTTTATTTTTAATGGTGCTGTTCACTCTTTCCACCTTCGCACTCGCCTGTGGACGGTATGGAGTGTGCAGCTTGCTATCAATTCCCATCAACTTACACATTCCTTGAAAGACATCACCTGTAAAATGGGTACCCCTATCACTTTCAATTATTCTAGGGATACCATATCTACATACAAATTCCTGCACAATTTTCTTAGCAGTAAACATAGCGGTATTTGTGGCCGCAGGAAATGCTTCGACCCAATTTGAAAAAACATCTATACAAACAAGTACATATTTCAAATTTCGACAAGGGGGTAATTGAATGAAGTCAATCTGTATTACCTGGAAAGGGCCGCCTGCAGGTGGGATATGAGATGGTTCTGTTGGTATTGCCTTTCCGATGTTCTTTCTCAAACAGGTAAGGCATGACATTGCTCTCTTACTTGCATGAGATGAAAATCCTGGGGCGCACCAATATGCTCTTACCAACTTGCACATTCCCTCCTTGCCCAGATGAGTCAGCCCGTGTGCTGCCTCAGCTAAACATGGAAGATATGCTCTGGGGGCCACCGGTTTACCTTGTCCATCCGTCCAGAGTCCTGAGGACTCCTGGCCATATCCCTTTGCCTTCCAGACTGCCTTTTCCTGTGTGGAACACAAATTTTGCATCTCACACAACTTCTGTGTGTTGATGGTATTAAATACCATCAGTTGTGTGGTGTCTGTCTGTCTGGGTGTACCAGCTGCTAACTTAGCAGCTTCATCTGCTCGGCTGTTACCAAGTGATACTGGGTCCTGGCTATATGTGTGTGCTTTACACTTGATAACAGCCACTCTGTCGGGTTCCTGTATCGCTGTTAGAAGCCTTTTGATGTGAGCTGCATGTGCTACGGGTGTGCCAGCTGCCGTCATGAAATTTCTGAGGCGCCATAGGGCTCCGAAATCATGGACTACCCCGAATGCGTATCTAGAGTCGGTGTAGATATTGGCTGATTTGCCCTTAGCCAATTCACATGCTCTGGTTAGGGCGACCAGTTCAGCAACCTGGGCTGAGTGAGGTGGGCCTAGCGGTTCCGCTTCTATGGTGCCTTGGTCATCTACGACTGCGTATCCAGTACACAAGTCTCCCGAGTCTGACTGTCTGTGACAACTACCGTCCGTGTAGAAAGTTAGATCTACATCTTCCAGTGGGTTGTCACTGATGTCAGGCCTTGCGGTAAAATTTTGGGTCAAATATTCCATACAATCATGTGTGTCTTCCTTTGTGTTAAATTCTCCTTCCCCACCACTCTCATCCTCCACCCTTTGTGCCTGTCCAGGCACACCTGGGAGATATGTTGCAGGATTTAATGCACTGCATCTCCTTATGGTGATGTTTACGGGGGCCATTAGTGCCAATTCCCATCTTGTAAACCGCGCTGATGAGACGTGCCTGGTTTGGGCAGAATTTAGCAAGGCTGACACTGCATGAGGTGTATGAATTGTGAGGTTGTGGCCTAGCACTACATCTTCGCTTTTCGTTACTAGCAATGCTATCGCAGCAACGCTTCGCAAGCATGTGGGGAGGGATCGCGCTACCGTGTCTAGCTGAGCGCTGTAGTATGCTACCGGCCTGCTGGCATCACCGTGCTTTTGGGTTAAGACGCCTGCCGCGCAACCCGCACTTTCTGTTCCGTACAGCTCAAAGGGTTTCCCATAGTCTGGCATACCTAATGCTGGTGCCTGCGTTAGGCACTGTTTAAGTCTCTCAAATGCCATCTCGGACTCGTCTGTATGCGAAATCCGATCAGGTTTGTTTGAGGAAACCATCTCCTGCAAAGGTAACGCTAGAATGGAAAACCCTGGGATCCAGTTACGGCAATACCCACACATTCCTAAAAATGTTCTGATCTGTTGCTGGGTTTTTGGCAGAGTCATGTCTCTAATTGCTTGAATTCTATCAGCGGTCAGGTGTCTCAGTCCTTGTGTTAGACAGTGTCCCAAATATTTTACCTTAGTTTGGCATAATTGCAACTTGTCTTTGGAAACCTTGTGTCCTGTGTCTGAAAGATGAAACAGGAGCTGTTTCGTATCCTTCAGGGATGCTTCCAATGAATCAGAACACAGTAGTAGATCATCCACGTACTGTATTAATACTGATCCACTCTCTGGTTGTAAAGACTGTAAACAATCATGCAAAGCCTGGGAAAAGATACTTGGACTGTCTATGAAACCTTGTGGTAATCGAGTCCATGTGTATTGGACTCCTCTGTATGTGAATGCAAACAAATATTGGCTGTCAGGGTGCAGAGGTACCGAAAAGAAAGCGGAGCAGAGGTCAATAACAGTGAAAAATTTCGCAGTGGGAGGGATTTGCATAAGGATGACAGCTGGATTTGGCACTACGGGGAACTGACTCTCAACTATTTTGTTAATCCCCCTTAGATCCTGCACTAGCCGGTAACCCCTCCCCCCACTCTTTTTAACAGGGAAGATGGGACTATTGGCAGTGCTGGACGTTCTTACCAGAATGCCCTGTTGTAGCAAGCGCTCTATTACGGGGTACACTCCTAACTCCACCTCTGGCTTCAGATGGTACTGTGGGATTTTTGGAGCTATCCTACCATCTTTTACTTGTACAATTACCGGAGCTACGTTTGCCATTAATCCAGTGTCCTGTCCATCTTTAGTCCAAAGTGACTCTGGTATCTGGGATGTCATTTCCTCTACTTGGGATGGAGTCCTATTTGTCATAATGGTATGTGACATTAATTTTGACGGGGAGTCTAACATGTCTCGCACTTCCTGAGCGTGATTCTCGGGTATGTCCAAGAATACACCTTCAGGAGTACAATAAATGACGCACCCCATTTTGCACAATAAGTCTCTTCCCAGGAGATTAGTCGGTGCCGATGCAGCCAGCAAAAAGGAATGCTTGGTATGTAACGGCCCTACTGTAATCTCGGCTGGTTTGCTAACAGGGTAGTGCTGGACTACTCCTGTTACTCCTATGGCTGGAATAGTCTTACCAGTGGTTCTCATGCCCACTGTCGAATTTATCACTGATTTGGCCGCCCCTGTGTCTACAAGAAAGTTTAATGATTTACCAGCTACATTGATTGCAATTTCTGGTTCACTCCCAAGACTTGCAATCAATTTTACTGGCTGCAGATTACAGGTATGGCCACACCCCTATTGGGTATGGTGACCTCCCTGAATCCCGCTGGCAGAAACTACTTGTGAAGGGGTTAAATGGGAACTGCCAGTGGCTTGCCAGTCTCTGTTTGGGGGGTATCTTTTTGTTTCCCCTGTATGTGGCTCATAACTCCGTCTCTGCGGACCTTGCTCCCAATGTCGTGTGTCGTGTCGTTGTCTAGGGGGTTGGTAGGATCTTTGCGAATTTTTCGCTCTACAGTCTCGTGCTATGTGTCCCTGTTTATGACAAAAATAACATGTTACCACCTTTGACTTACCCACAGGGTTTGGTGATATAAACACAGGCTGTTTTGTGGTCAGGGCCTGTATACTTACTGACATTAACTTATCACCTTGCGACTCCCTGTGTCTGGTGATATTCCGGTCGTGATCAATAGCATCCTCTCTCAAAGTAGCCACCGACAGACCTCGCCAACATGGTTGTGTGGTCTGTACCCTAGTCTTTAATGCCTCTTTTAAACCATCCATTAGCACAGATACTGCTACTTCTTGATGATTTGCATTGGTCCTAATGTCCTCTATGCCAGTGTACTTTGCCATTTCTAATAATGCCCGGTGAAAATATTCTGCAGCTGTTTCTGACTCTTTTTGTTTAATGGAAAAAATTCTATTCCATTTGGCTACAGCTGGGAAATACTCCTTTAACTGTAAATTTATTCTTTTTACGTTATCTTTGTTGTACACATCTGTAAGAGGTACATCCTGATCCAGTCCACAGTCAGCTAAAAATTGAGCTGCGTCGACATTGGAGGGTAAACATGCCCTCAGCAATACCTGCCAATCTTTGTTATTGGGCTCTAAAGTGTTTCCTAGGTCTCTGATGTATTTTTGGCGAGCAACTAAGTCTTTTCTGGGGTCAGGGAATTCAGACACTATGGTCCTTAATTCCATTTGGGAAAATGGGCTGTACATGGCAATGTTCCTAACAGGAGTGACTCCTGAAGTGTCCGTTTTCCCATTTGGCACTACTATTACCTTAACAGGATTAATTATAACAACATCATTCTGTATAGATTCTACAGCCTGTGGTGAAATAGTCTCAGCATAGTGTATGGTGCCGTACTTACCCGTTGATACGACCTCACCTGTCCCTCCGCTAGGGGGCTTTGTTACTAATCTTATGGGTTGGGCCGTGCCTACTGTCGTTTCTGATATGGTGGCTGCTAGAGAGAGCGCCGATATTGTTGCCGATTCGTCTTCCTGATCACACTCCTGGGGAAAGTTCAAAACAGGGTACAACTTGCACGGGTTAATACTTGCATGGGTTAACTTATTAACAATATCCTTAACATTTATACAGTTGCTAAGTGCCTGTTTGTTACCCCCTGATGCGTCATTCTCCGCAACCAATTTCTCTCCTGATATGTATGGTGGCGGCGGGGCCGTGGCTATCAGTTTTCTGATAGGGCCAGATCCCGCCGCCTGAGCCAATCCTCTCTGTATTTCACCCTCCTGTTGCCATAGCTGCAAATAATCATAATGTTGGATTCGTCTCTTTGCTGATTTAATGAGACATATCCTTCTCCTTAAATTCATTAACACTTCTGGGCTGAAGCTACCTACTCTTGGGAATTTCTCCCCGTCATGTACAGTCATTTTCTCCCATTCATCACATAAAATTTCTGTGTGCCTTCCGTATTTTTCACACATTACGTACCTTGCCGACCCGACTGGTCGGTTTACAGAATCAACCCGAACCGAGGTTGATCGCCCCCTTCTTGAACAACTGGCCCCCATAATTTGCAGGTGTTGCTAACCCTTAAAAAACCAAAATATTCAAAGATAGGTTGACGGTGAAGTTTACTGAGCACCTCACTCACTCGCCCACGCCGACCAATATGCCCACACACTGATATAGTGCTGGCGTACTCGACCCAGGGCCCCTATTAACCTGAGTTTACTGGAACATGTGGGTGTGATCCGAAGAGCATTAACCCTTTCCAGTAAAGGTGGGGTTGTTGGATAATTCCTGAGTGACCAGAGAATTTCCCTTTTTGGTTAAAATAAAAAATTACACAAATCACGTTAGAATGTACAAATAGCGTTTATGACCGTGTTTGTACACAAATGGTACTGGTCAGGTTACTAACTAATGCACACAATTACGTGCGGTACAATCGTTCAGTACATAAGCAACTAATCTTATGTACGGAGCGACCAGTGGAATCGACATTCAGCAGCTGCGAATTCCTTCAGCCTGAGCTTTATTTTCCTATATGGGTGTCGCACCAACCCTTCTTTGGTGTTGTGCCTTGTCTCTATAGCGGACTTCCTTGTCTGCTGTACCTGGACCTCCTGGTCTGTTATGCGACCTCCTGGTCTGACCTCCTGGTCTGTTACAGTATGACCTCCTGGTCTGCTACACTCTAATGCTCAAATTTTATATATGTTTAACCAGAGATGCCTCCCTAGCCACCATGTATGTCACTTACACGTATGTACCTTCACGAGAACTCGATGATTTCTGTGGTTCAATCCCCAAAATTGTAAAAACAAACACTCACTCACCACATACACACTTTTGTTTCTATTTCTATTTCTGCGCAGAAATTTTTCTTTAGACCAGATGTGTTGTAAATTTGGAGAAGGATCTGTTAATTTAAATTTCGGATTTAAAATAGATTTGCGCTATTTATCGCCTGATGCGCTATTTATCGCTTGTTGCGTTACTTATCGCCTGTTGCGCTACTTATCGCCTGTTGCGCTACTTATCGCCTGTTGCGTTACTTATCGCCTGTTGCGTTACTTATCGCGCCTGTTGCGCTATTTAAAAATCAACACTATCGTGTGACTTGAGTTACGTGGGCGTACCCAGACGCTCCGTTGCGTAATTTACGCTGCGTGCGTCGGCCTTTGCGTACGCGAGTCTCAGTCCTTTGTTAGAGACACGTGTACACAAAACCAATGTCCACCGTAACACAACTAACACGTTTTATCAATGTAGATGATCCTCGATCGTCTACCGCGCAACACACCAATCTCTCCTTTTACCTTTAGGTAGAGCTGTGTGTGCTTTACACTTTATCCCTTAACGCATTACTTTTACACTTTAACTATGAAATAGCGACAAATCTCTCTTAGCACGTTTTATCAATTATAAAATGGCAAACAGGAGAGTGATATATGAAAATACACGAATGAAAAAGAAATGCAGATATGTGCGTGTGTACGCAAGACAGAAATAAACAGTTTTAAAAGACACTAGCGTGTTGTTCTTACCTCCGGTTCCGGATTCCTTCAGCACCCTTTACTAAGCGAAGCAGACGCTTATCCCGTCAGCACTGCGAAGAATATGATCTCCCGCCCTTTGCTGATGGATAATGTCTGCTGAAATTACCTAGCAGAGATATGTGAAGGACAGGACGAGCCGCCAATTGATAAAGCTAAATATTTATCTTATATAAAACCCTTTATGAGGTCTAAGAACACTGTACGCTATTTACGTATGGAGTACCGTAAGGGTACGCTCGTTGCGTAACAATCGCTTAGCCGTGGTCGAGACGCTCAAGCGTCACGTTCGCTCACGGCAAAGAGATCACAGGCAGGCACGCTATTGGCTGCCGACTAACGTAATGGTTCACTATAGCGTAACGGACGCTGTATCGGGAGCGGGCTGCTCGAGCGATACAGACGCTCACGAGAATACGCTGTTGGTATCGGGCACACTTATAGGTGAGCGACTACCGTAATGCTACGCTATCAGCGTAGCGGACGCTCGAGACCACGAGGAGATCACGAGCGGCGCAGATGCTCACAATGTTAAACCTTTATATCTAAACCATAAACAATGTAATATGCTGTAAAACCTTAGTGTAGAGATAGGGTGTAGATGCAACACAGTGTAACCTTATTAACTTAAAAGCTGTTTGAGCGTCACCGACGCTCTGAGAATACTTAACACTATAAGAAATACACAGATACCGTGCTTAGGGTCCAACGCCTAATATATATATTATGAATGTTATACTTGCAAAAGAATTAATACAATACAAGTCATACACTACAATATAACATAGACTACCTAACCAGATAACTACACATGAAATACAATACAATACTATTACGTTTAAGAGAATACGAGAGAAAGAGGAGAAGAGAGAGAGAGAGAGAGAGTGAGAGAGAGAGAGAGATATGGCCCACAACAACAAGAAAGACCATATGATTGCGGAGAAAACTTACGCACAAAGGAAACGATCGCATGCGCCTCTGGACATCCAGCTCCCGATTTTCAGCAATGATAACCGTTGAAGAGTGAGAGCTGGATGTGATCGGCTTGTCTATTTATGCCCCACACACAATACAATTCAATGGTCCCTACAATCTCATTGTTCATTGGACACAGGAATTCCTCCTCGCATTATAACAAAAGGTCATAGGTTGATTCATACAGGTGGGCTGTGACGATTTCCAACTGCTCAGGTGGGTGGGAAACTAGGTTTCCTGCCGCATGGATAAGTAAGTGCAAATAATAGTAAATGGACATAAACTTCTTATGTCCATAATTATTCGCACGAGCGATTAATCCGCTTCAAACCAACACCGGAATATTGCTAATTAAATACTCTTCCGATGGATACTAAACACCACTGTATTACTCCTGTCTGACCCTTCGTATCAAACAAAGGGGGATTTCTCTGTTCATGAACATTCTACATTAACCAAACTTTCAGAATCTATCAAAGGGATCATGATCTACAAAATACATTATATAGTGAAAATATGTAACGATTGAGTCGCACGCTACGAACACATGAACTCTACCGTAAATGCACATACCGCGCGCCCGCAACAGCGAGTATGCGCACGCACGGGAGAGCGCACGCATGCGCAGCGCAGACCTGTATGAGGTGCAAATATGGCAGTGTGCATCGTGATATTTTTCTGACTTTGACAATAAAAAAAAGAAAAAATATACATTACTCAATGAATTTATAACAAATGCACTAGGAAAGAACTCACTACTAGTCCAGCATTTTTTGAGAGAGTGACTTACAATACATACAGTATGCACCTAGGCTAATCCATGTAGTGGCCACGTGTGTTATACAGGGGGAGCCATACTTCTCCTGTATAACACATTTCCTACCTCCAATCTATAGTAAGAGATCCTCTCTTACCTTACTTCTGCAGCAATACATTTATCACCTCTGTTGAAATACAGTCCCCTACAGTACCTCTTAACCGTTGTTTCAAATATTTTCAGATATCCTCTCTAGTACCACATCCCCCATAATATCTGTAGTAACACATTTCCTATTTTACCCCAGTCTATTTAATCACATACTTCATTCTCCCAGCTGTAGCAAAACATTCTCCCTTCCCCTGCCCTTTTATCTCTATGATAGCACCTTATCCTGTGTTACCCATCGCCAGAGGTATAATGGGAATCCACAGACCCGGAGAAAGTGTGCCAGTAAGAGAGAGCCATCATGTGGAACAAATTCAGGGGACATGAAAATAAACACACAAGGAAAACAGTATTTTGGCACCTACAGTACATGGTTGGACCTTGCCCCTAGGGACTGTGAAATTTTAACCTGGAAAGCACATACATACAGTAGTGCATGAACAGTGGTAGGTTTGGGTAACATGAGTATGGTTAATGCTCCACTTTAAGTAGAATATTTATAAATTACTGTATTTGGTACTAGACCTAAAAATTATAAATAATTATTGACAATTATAATGCTAATGTATAAAAAAAAAAGGATCCCATTCTTGCAATTCTGAAAAGGATCCCATTCTTGCAATTTTTTCAAAGTGAAGTGATTGCTAATGCAATTATTTAACTACTGTAACTTTTGTGCACTTGCACGGCCTGTTGACGATGCACATGGGAGTGGAGAGTGCAGGGAAGGGATCCTATGGACTCTGTCTAAACTCTGTGGAGTGCAGCATGATGTTAGCAGCCAAGGGAAAGGTATGTGAAGGGTGAAGAGGGCAGACCTGACAGAAGGGATTGTGGGAAAAGGTACACTATGAGGGAGAAGTGAGTTGTGAGAGACACTGGAGAAAAGTATGTTCTGGGGACTAAAGAGTAAATGGTAAGGGTATAGATTGAGAGGGGTAAAGAAAGACAAATAGAGGGGGACTATCAAAGAACAGATCCAGATATTGATAATACATACACATAGGGAGAGGAGGGAGGTATGCCCACTGTTAATGAATGGGCTGAACTGAATAATTGGGAAAGCAGGGGAGGAGCAGAAGTGCAATAACTGAGCAACATACAGCAGACACTGGAGGACAAATGGGAACTGTAAATGACCATCACACATACATGTTGACATTTTGCCAGGTGGGAGATGTGGAGTGTATGGTGCGGCCAAGTAGGTGATGTGTGGGGCATGATTATTGATGGGGATAATGATGGGGCATCATTATGGTCCTGCTCCTTGCTATATAAAGATGAGAGTCCTATCATTGTAAAGAACAAGCGGGGGAAAGTAGGTTGCATGATGAAGCAATTCAGTGCAAATTACATCATGAACTGTCTCGGCACTGGGCAACACAAGGGGTCCTCTTGGAGACTTGCCTACCTTTCTAGTCTTCTGAGAGAGCTGGCTGAGAATCCCAGATATTATGACATAGGCAAGTATGCTAATACTCAGTTGGGGGAGAGCAGTGGTATGGGGTGCACAACAGGGACTCAAGGATGCCTCCCATGGAAACAGAGAGAGACCACTTGCTGCCACTATAGTGCAAAACTCAATATGTAATGGAGGGGCTTCCACTGGCAAGCCTGTCATCACTGTTACTTCCCCCATGGATCAGGATACTACAGTATCTGCAGAAATTCATTATCATTCTTGTGATAATGATTTGAGGGGTAGATAAGTTATAATGCACAAGGTTCACTTGCACTGCTCATGCTATGTCCTTGCCTGTTGCAGCACATGTTGTCCTGTCCCAGTATTTATTTAATCTATATTACAAAGTACTTCAGTTCAACAGAAGTTGCCTAGTTGGCTGGTCTGATGAAAAGCTGGTTTGATGTGTGGAATACACTTCATGATCATTTAGTTGGCCAAACTAGATAGATAGATAGATAGATAGATAGATAGATAGTTGGATGAAAGTTGGTTAGATGTGTAACCAGTTTGAGATCAACAATTATTCAGGACAGTCTGGCACTCAAGTTCATTCCTTCTGTTTTCTACCAGACATAAAAGTGTCTGATGAATCTGCAGATGGGAGGAAGCAAACAGCAAGCATTGGCGTCCTGAAGCCAATCAGAGTACAAGAGGACACAAACAGCACTTGGTCACTGAAGCTGCTGGTAAATGCAAATTCATTAGTACAGTCTGTGTGAATGCTATGAATGTGTAGCATCTGGCATCATTGTCAGAAATGGCCCTAGTGACTATAGCTATGGTCACTGAAAGGGCTGAGAGTAGGACCAAGTTATGGCTTTGCAAGAAAAGAGTTCAGTGACTTGGACTAGCCACGTTATCAGATGGAGCAAAAGGTGGCTGATTTATAATTGGTCGATAGTGTGGGAGGCAAGAGTCTATAAAAAAACAAAGGTTTCTTACCAATAGCGAGATTTACTAATATTTCAGCTGGGGCACCCTAGACAAAACCCATGTACTCCTGGCACTCAAAACAATCCCATAACACTGCAACAATGGCACCAGGGCATGTTAAGAACTTTAATAGCAAGGAGCTCCCTGTAGAAGCTCCAGTTGTATTGAAAAGAGAAGGAGTTGGTACAATTATTTGAAAGCAGAAAAAGAATGCTGCAAGTGAAGTGGATGAAGACATGTGAAGTGGATGCAGTAAATGACAGTCTTCTGCCATTTGGGGGGCATGGACAAGGATTGCGACAGCCTTCATTTGTAAAAACGGAGGAATGTCTGCACAGGTCAGAGATTTATTGGCCTCTGTGAATGACTGCTTGCGCATGGCACTATAGGGACCATAAGCCACCCATGGTGGGAGAGCGATCCTTAGCTACAGTATATCCTAGGAAGCAGCTCAAATCACTACTGCATCAGGAGGCATCTTTTAAGGAAGCAGCAGTGATCGCACCTCCGACCACATCTAAATGACCCTCAGGTTACCTATCCAGTTGTACCTGCAGGGCTATTCTATGTTTGCTGCTCCTGTATCTTGCCTCCCTAAAACCTGTTTTCCCAGTGCCTTCCTTGTGTAACCTATCTGTGATATTATTACTACATCCCCAGTGTTAAATTCACCAGCTAGTCGGGACTTTATTAATCACTGCAAATTGCAGTTATTTGGGACTTTGTTTTCTTCATTGCATTTATCTGTATCTACATATATCAGTTACCTTGCCTCGTGGTAAACAAGGTGCATTTGTGCCTAGATGTAGCCATGATGAGCGTGGTTACATCTATATTTCTCAGATTAAACGTCACTTAATAAGTTTGGTCTCTGTGATTCTTATCAGATCTATTTTACCGGTGGACTCGGCCAATCCATGCTACATACAGATGTGTCCTTTTAGGTTGTTGCCACTATGCATTTACTTCAATGGGGCCAGCGAATCCTATGGGGGCTGGCAGTGCAGATACACATCCAATCTCTTGCTGCCATACACTACATAGATCTGCTCAGCCGCAATGCTGATCATTTTTTCACAAAGTACAAGGTAAGCTTCAAATAGTTAGAATTCTCTAGCTTAGCATCATTTACCTTTCTGTGCAAGGTCAGATAGCTCAATGAATAGATTGCCTGACTCCAGAGCCACAGGCAATGGGTTAGAATCCTGGGCATGTCAGCATCTTTAAATGTAATAAAGGACAATGTGACTGAATAACAAAGAAATGTCAAGTTGAGTTCATGAATGTTGTATAGGTATTAGGTACAGAAGGGGCCATGGTAGGAGACAGGGGCGCCCAGGAGATGATGGGCTTCAAAAAGGGAGGAAACTGCAAGTGAAAGTAACTAAAACAGATAATTGACAAGTTCCACCAACAGCGCCCCCTACCCTGCAGCACTATGTGCTATGCCCCTCCGCACCCACCTAGATACGGCCCTGGTGCAGAACATCCTTCTTGTTTGTTTTAGGAATCTGCCTTACAAATTACCCTCAGATAGGTCGGGGCTACAGCCAATGTGACAAAGATGCAACTGATACACAGAACAACAAGCAGCCAAAGAAAGAGAGGTTGCAGATGTAAGACTGTAGTGTGAGACTGCGGATTGCCAATCAGCAACAAAATTGAGGCTGTAGCTGTAGAACAAGAGACTGGACACAGTTACAAGCTAAAGATGGCTAAAATCTAAAGCCAGTCTGCAGCCAGAGACCAAAATATTGGGACACCCCATCCAATGCTGCATTTTCCTGTACTGGCAATGATTTGGGGGATTTGAATACTTTTCTCAGGAGATTGTAAAAGACTTACAGACAGTATGCATTTACCCCTAGTCAGAAGGCACATTATTTAACCCCTGGACTGAAAGGTAAAGCTCCTTTTGCCCTTTGGAGATCTCCCGCTCAAGCCAGCTTCCTTGATTGCAGACTAATTGCAGCTGAGCTGCATGCTCACTGAGAGCTTGATTATTGCAGCTGGATGCCTCAACAATACTGACAGCATCCCTGCTGCATAGCAACAACCAGGATAGAAAACTGAAAAGACTTTCAGAAATCCTGGTGGCAGAATGTAACACCTCCCTGGACCCACCGCTGCTCACCACACAGCAGCATAAAAAATGGTTTAATAACACCCTAAAAGAGATGCTTAGAATGTCTGTGGTATCCCAGGGAAGAAACTGGGAGAGGTTTCTGCTACACCTCCCTTTTGCATAGCAAAACGTGCCTCAGGGATCCATTACAATTTTGGCCATTTATGCTATTACATCCCAAAGGAGTTTTACCCGACTGGAGAAACATTTTTTTTAATAGCTCTACTGTTTTCATATTAATAAGATAGTTGGGTATGTATAAGCACTTCCACCTGCTCCTTTTTTCCTCTCTACCATTGTTATGACCCAAATTGATGTTCAATTTTATTTGTTAGATTCTAGATTATTCCAAGTTGGTACAACTAGTGACACACTCTTTCTCAAGTTACATTTGTCACATTGAATTTGGGCACCTGGTATGTATCTGATTTTATGAGAATTATGTGATGCTGTATGTTTATTAATCATATTGTAAATACTAAGATGTTTCATTTACCATCCAGATGCAGTACACCTGAAGAAGTCCTTCGGCACGAAATGCGTTGGCTTAATGCTTTATCTCTACTTCAGTATCGGATTGTGATTTATGGGGACATTTACTAAGCAGTGACAAAAGTGGAGAAGTGAGCCACTGGAGAAGTTGCCCATGGCAACCAATCAGCACTGACGTAACATTTATAATTTGCATACTATAACAGTATACAGAGCAGCTGATTGGTTGACATGGGCATCTTCTCCACTGGCACACTTCTCCACTTTTATCACTGCTTAGTAAATGTCCCCCTTAGTGTCTGCAAAGAAATATGTTGTACTGAACATGAATTGGATAAACTCTGAGCATATTTGTACCAAACTGTAAAGAAGCTACCTATGTCCTATTGTGCATTTTAAACATTTTTATTGTGAATACATTTTATTCAGATTTGTAAACAATGTTTTACTGATAAATGTAACAATGATGTTCAGTATTTGATCTTGGATGGTATAAATCAGGAACACCACTATTAGCGCCCTCAGATCATCACTATATTTGTTCCCTTATAATCTCGGCTAACAGGAGATTTATCTAGAGGAGCTGCTTAACGTTCACTTAGCACAACTAGGGACCCCCTCTTTTTATATATATACAGTATATGTATATATATTACATCTCCCCCTTACCTTTATTCCTCTTTCTATCATGCCATTCTTTACTCTTGTTCCATTTGCCAGTTATATACTATCTCCTTTATCTTAACATATTCATATTATTTTCATACTCTTCCCTTGGGATGCGGTCAGGATGTTGGTGGTCGGGATGCTGCCAATCGAAATACCGGTGCCAAAGTCCCGATATAACTTGGAATACCAATGCCAAAATCCTGACTGCTGACATCCTGAACACAAGTATCCCAGGGTCTCCTAGATTTTAGTCACGGGTGTTAGAGGTTAGGTTTAGGCTGCAGGGGGAGGATTAGGGTTAGGCTGCAGGCAGGGCCAGGTGCAAGGTTTCTTCACACCCTAGGCAAACCTTCTCCCCCCCCCCCCACCACAATATTTTCTTTTTTTCTCCTTACATGAAAGTGTTGGTTCTTTTTCCTTTGTTTATTGCAGGAAAAAGTGAATTATATATATATATATATATATATATATATATATAAAACCATGTAAAAACTCCGGCACTCCAGCAAGCTTGCTCCTGTGCCTTCCCCTGTGGCTTTAAAACACCCCTGATACAGCACAGAAATGATGAGGTGGCACTCAGAGACTGATGATCACAGTAACAGTGTGTATTAACTGCGTTAATGTTTTGGGGATGTGCTCCCCTTCTGAAGAGGGGAGCACATAGAATGTACTTGGCATAGAGACAATCCATCATGGACTGTACAATATCCAGCGTGGCTTTGATGTCTATATACTGTATATATATATATGTATATATGTAAACTGTCAAAGTCAGAAAAATATCATGATGCACACTGCCATATTTGCACCTCATGCGTGTCCCCGCTGCGAGTGCATGGGCTCTCCCGTGCGTGCGCATACTCGCTGTTGCGTGCACCCGCAGGCGCACGGTGTGCGCATTTACGGTAGAGTTTATGTGCGTCTGGCGGACGACTCGTTCGTAACATATTTTAACTATATAACGTATTTTGTAGATTATGGTCCCTTTGATAGAATCTGAAAGTTTAGTTAATGTAGCATGTTCATAGACAAAGAGATCCCTCTTTGTTTGATACGAAGGGTCAGACAAAGGTTATACAGTGGTGTTTAGTATCCATCGGAAGAGTATTTAATTAGCAATATTCCGGTGTTGGTTTGAAGTAGATTAATCGCTCGTGCGAATAGTTATGGACATAAGAAGTTTATGGACATTTACTATTATTTGCACTTTATTATCCATGCGGCGGGAAACCTAGTTTCCCACCCACCTGAGCAGTTGGAAATAGTCACAGCCCACCTGTATGAATCAACCTATGACCTTTTGTTATAATGCGAAGACGAATTCCTGTGTCCAATGAACAATAAGAATATAGGGACCATTGTACTGTATTATGTGTAGGGTATAAAAGGACAAGCCGATCTGGGCCAGCTCTCTATTCTCTTCAACGGTTCTCATTGCTGATAATCGGGAGCTGGATATCCAGAGGCGCATGCGATTGTTTCCCTTGAGCGTAAGTTTTCTCCGCAATCATATTGTCTTTCTTGTTATTGTGAGCCATATATCTCTCTCTCTCTTCTCCTCTTTCTCTCTCTTTCTCTTAAGTGTTATTGTACTGCTATTGTATTTCATGTGTAGTTATCTGGTTAGGTAGTCTATGTTATATTGGTAGTGTATGACTTGTATTGTATTATTCTTTTTGAACGTTCATTCATTTCCTTAAAAGGCGTTAGACCCTTAGACCGGTATTGTGTGTGTGTTCATTATATTGCAGTGGGTAATAGGAGCGTCTCTATCGCTCAAACAGCTTTAGTGTAAACAAGGTTACACTGTGTTGCATTTTCACCTTATCACTGCACAAGGGTTTACAGTATAAGTACATTGTTTATGGTATAGTTATAAAGGTTTAACACAGTAAGCATCAGCGCCGCTTGTGATCTCCTCGTGGTCCCAAGCGTCCGCTACGCTAGTAGCATACCATTACGTTAGTCGGCAGCCTATAGCGTGCCTGCCTGTGATCTCTTGGCCGTAAGCGAACGTGACGCTCGAGCGTCTCGAATACAGCTAAGCGATTGTTACGCAATGTGCGTACCCTTACGGTATACCATACGCCAATAGCGTACTGTGTTCTTTCACCTTTTAGAGGGTTTTAAGTAAGATAAATATTCAGCTTTATCAATTGGCTGCTCGTCCGTCCTTCACATATCTGCACTAGGTAATTTCAGCAGACATTATCCATCAGCAAAGGGCGGGAGGTCATATTCCTCGTAGTGCTGTCTGGGTAAGCGTCTGCTTCGCTTAGTAAAGGGTGCTGAAGGAATCCGGAACCGGAGGTAAGAACAACACGCTAGTGTCTTTTAAAACTGTTTATTTCTGTCTTGCGTACGCACGCACGCATATATCTGCATTTCTTTTTCATTCGTGTATTTTCGTATCGCTCTCCTGTTTGCCATTTCACAATTGTTAATAGGCTAAGAAAGATTTGTTGCTATCAGTAGTTAAAGAGTAAAGGTAATACATTTAAGGGGTAATTTGTAAAGCACGCACACAGCTTTGCCTAAGATACAAGGAGAGACTTGTGTGGTGCTCGGTAGATGATCGAGGATCACCTACATTGATAAACGTGTTAATTGTGTTACGGTGGATATCTGCCTTGCGTACACGTGTCTCTAACAAAAGGCTGAGACTCGCGTACGCAACCCAAAGGCCGACGCACGCAGCGTATATTACGCGACGGAGCGTCTGGGTACGCCCACGTAACTCAAATCACACGATAGTGTTATTTTAACAGGCGAAAAGGTGGCAATGCGATAAATAGCGCAAGTCAATTTTAGTGTCTGAAATTTAAATTAATAGATCCTTCTCTAAATTTACGACTCATCTGGTCTAAAGGAAAGAAATTTCTGCGCAGAAATAGAAACAAAAGTAAAGTGTACATGTGGTGAGTGAGTGTTTGCATATATAAGTTTCTACAATTTTTTGAGGTTGAACCAAAGGAAATTCGAGTTCTCGTGAGTTACATACATGTAAGTGACGTGCATGGTGGCTAGGGAGGCATCCCTTGTTAAAAATAAAATTTGAGCATTAGAGTATAGCAGACCAGGAGGTCTACTGTAGCACAGACCAGGAGGTCCAGAATTGACCAGGAGGTCCAGGTACAGCAGACAAGGAAGTCCGCTATAAATAGGTAAAGAGCACAACACCAGGAAGGGTTGGTGCGGAACCCATATAGGCCATAAAGCTCAGGCTGAAGGAATTCGCAGCTGCTAAATTTCGATTCCACTGGTCGCTCCGCACATAAGATTAGTTGCTTATGTGCTGAACGATTGTACCGCACGTAATTGTGTGCATTAGTTAGTAATCTGACCAAGTACCATTTGCGTACGAAAGGGGTCATAAACGCTATTTGTACATTCTAACGTGATTTGTGTAATTTTTTTTATTTTAAGGGAGGTTCGCTGGTCACTCAGGAACTATCCAGCAACCAATAGTTACTGGAAAGAGTAAGTGCTCTGCGGATCACCCTCACATGTTCCAGTAAATAGCGGTTCAGGTCGCAGGGGCCCTGTGTCGAGTACGCCAGCGCTAAGGCAGTGTGTGGGCGTATTGGTCGGCGTGGGCGAGTGAGTGGGGTACTCGGTAAACCGCCACCGTCGGCCTATCCTGAACATCTTGGTTTTTGTAAGGGTTCGCTGAAGACCCTGATTGAAGGTCAGAGGTAGTGAAAGCAACACCTGCAAGTTATGGGGGCCAGTTGTTCAGGTAGGGGGCGATCAACCTCGGTTCGGGTTGATTCAGTAAACCGACCAATCGGGTCGGCAAGGTATGTAATGTGTGAAAAATACGGTTCACACACAGAGGTTTTATGTGATGAATGGGAAAGAATGACTGTACATGACGGGGAGAAGTTCCCAAGAGTAGGCAGCTTTAGCCCAGATGTGTTACTAAATCTAAGGAGAAGGATATGTCTCATAAAATCAACAAAGAGACGGATCAAACATTATGATTATTTACAGTTATGGCAACAGGAGGGTGAAATACAGAGAGGATTGGCTCAGGCGGCGGGATCTAACCCTATCAGGAAACTGATAGCTACGGCACCACCGCCACCTTACATACCAGTAGAGAAATTGGTTGCGGAGAATGACGCACTAGGGTGTAATAAACAAGCACTTAGTAACTGTATAAATGTTAAGGATAATGTTAATAAGTTAACTAATGCAAATATTAACCCATGCAAGTTGTACCCTGTTCTAAACTTTCCCCAGGAGTGTGATCAAGAGGACGAATCGACAACAATATCGGCGCTCTCTCTAGCAGCCACCATATCAGAAACAGCAGTGGGCACGGCCCAACCCGTAAGATTAGTATCAAAGGCCCCTAGCGGAGGGACAGGTGAGGTCGTATCAACGGGTAAGTACGGCACCATACACTATGCTGAAACCATTTCACCACAAGCTGTAGAATCTATTCAGAAGGATGTTAGTAGACTTAATCCCGTTAGGGTAATAGCAGTGCCAAATGGGAAAACTGATACTACAGGAATCACTCCTGTCAGGAACATTGCCATGTACAGCCCGTTTTCCCGAATGGAATTAAGAACCATAGTGTCTGAATTCCCTGATCCTAGAAAAGATCTAGTTGCTAGTCAGAAATACATCAGAGACCTAGGGAACACTGTAGAGCCAAATAACAAAGACTGGCAGATATTGCTGAGGGCATGTTTACCCTCCAATGTCGACTCAGCTCAATTTTTAGCTGACTGTGGATTGGATCAGGATGTACCCCTTACGGATGTGTACAACCAAGACAATGTAAAAAGAATAAATTTACAATTGAAAGAGTATTTTCCAGCTGTAGTTAAGTGGAACAAAATTTTCTCCATTAAACAAAAAGAGTCAGAGACAGCTTCAGAATATTTTCACAGGGCATTACTAGAAATGGCTAAATACACAGGCATAGAAGACATTAAAACAAACATAAATCATAGAGAAGTAGCAGTATCTGTGCTAATGGATGGTTTAAAAGAAGCATTAAAGACAAGGGTACAGACCACGCAACCATGTTGGCGAGGTCTGTCGGTGGCTACTCTGAGAGAGGCAGCTGTTGATCATGATCGGAATATCACCAGACACAGGGAATTACAAAGTGATAAGTTAATGTCCGTAAGTATACAGGCCCTGACCACAAGGCAACCTTTGTATAAATCACCAAACCCTGTGGGTAAGTCAAATGTGGTAACTTGTTATTTTTGTCATAGACAGGGACACATGGCACGAGACTGTAGAGCGAAAAACACACAAATATCATATCAACCCCCTAGACAACAACATGACACACGAAATTGGGATCAGGGTCCGCAGAAACGGAGTTATGAGCCACATGCAGGGGAAACAAAAAGATACCCCCCGAACAGAGACTGGCAAGCCTCTGGTAGTTCCCAGTTAACCCCCTCTCAAGTAGTTGCTGCCAGCGGGATTCAGGGAGGTCACCATACCCAATAGGGGTGTGGCCACACCTGTAATCTGCAGCCAGTAAAATTGATTGCAAGTCTTGGAAGTGAACCCGAAATTGCAATTGATGTAGCTGGTAAATCATTAAACTTTCTTGTAGATACGGGGGCGGCCAAATCAGTGATAAATTCGACAGTGAGCATGAGAACCACTGGTAAGACAATTCCAGCCATGGGAGTAACGGGAGTAGTCCAGCACTACCCTGTTAGCAAACCAGCCGAGGTTACAGTAGGGCCTTTGCACACCAAGCATTCCTTTTTGCTGGCTGCATCGGCACCGACTAATCTCCTGGGAAGAGATTTATTGTGTAAAATGGGGTGCGTCATTTATTGTACTCCTGAAGGTGTATTCTTAGACATACCTGAGAATCACGCTCAGGAAGTGCGAGACATGTTAGACTCCCCATCAAAATTAATGTCCCACACTGTTATGATAAATAGGAATCCATCCCAGGTAGAAGAAATGACATCCCAAATACCAGAGTCACTGTGGACTAAAGATGGACAAGACACTGGATTAATGGCAAACGTAGCTCCAGTAGTTGTGCAAGTAAAAGATGGTAGGATAGCTCCAAAAATCCCACAATACCCTCTGAAGCCAGAGGTGGAGTTAGGAGTTTACCCAGTAATAGAGCGCTTGCTACAACAGGGCATTCTGGTAAGAACATCCAGCACTGCCAATAGTCCCATCTTCCCTGTGAAAAAGAGTGGGGGGAGGGGTTACAGGCTAGTGCAGGATCTAAGGGGGATTAACAAAATAGTTGAGAGTCAGTTCCCCGTAGTGCCAAATCCAGCTGTCATCCTTATGCAGATCCCTCCCACTGCGAAATTTTTCACTGTTATTGACCTCTGCTCCGTTTTCTTCTCGGTACCTCTGCATCCTGACAGCCAATATTTGTTTGCATTTACATACAGAGGAGTCCAATACACATGGACTCGATTACCACAAGGTTTCATAGACAGTCCAAGTATATTTTCCCAGGCTTTGCATGATTGTTTACAGTCTTTCCAACCAGAGAGTGGATCAATATTGATACAGTATGTGGACGATTTACTACTGTGTTCAGATTCACTGGAAGCGTCCCTGAAGGATACGAAACAGCTCCTGTTTCATCTATCAGACACAGGACACAAGGTTTCCAAAGACAAACTACAATTATGCCAAACGAAAGTAAAATATTTAGGACACTGTCTAACACAAGGACTGAGACACCTGACCGCTGATAGAATTCAAGCAATTAGAGACATGACTCTGCCACAAACCCAGCAACAGATCAGAACGTTTTTAGGAATGTGCGGGTATTGCCGTAACTGGATCCCAGGGTTTTCCATTCTAGCATTACCTTTGCAGGAGATGGTTTCATCAAACAAACCTGATCGGATTTCGCATACAGACGAATCCGAGATGGCATTTGAGAGACTTAAACAGTGCCTAACGCAGGCGCCAGCATTAGGTATGCCAGACTATGGGAAACCCTTTGAGCTGTACGGAACAGAAAGTGCTGGTTGCGCGGCAGGCGTCCTAACCCAAAAGCACGGTGATGCCAGCAGGCCGGTAGCATACTACAGCGCTCAGCTAGATACGGTAGCGCGATCCCTCCCCACATGCTTGCGAAGCGTTGCTGCGATAGCATTGCTAGTAACAAAAAGCGAAGATGTAGTGCTAGGTCACAACCTCACAATTCATACACCACATGCAGTGTCAGCCTTGCTAAATTCTGCCCAAACCAGGCACGTCTCATCAGCGCGGTTTACAAGATGGGAATTGGCACTAATGGCCCCCGTAAACATCACCATAAGGAGATGCAGTGCATTAAATCCTGCAACATATCTCCCAGGTGTGCCTGCACAGGCACAAAGGGTGGAGGATGAGAGTGATGGGGAAGGAGGATTTAATACAAGGGATGACACGCATGATTGTATGGAATATTTGACCCAAAATTTCACGGCAAGGCCTGACATCAGTGACAACCCACTGGAAGATGTAGATCTTACTTTCTACACTGACGGTAGTTGTCACAGACAGTCAGACTCGGGAGACTTGTGTACTGGATACGCAGTCGTAGATGATCAAGGCACCATAGAAGCAGAACCGCTAGGCCCACCTCACTCAGCCCAGGTTGCTGAACTGGTTGCCCTAACCAGAGCATGTGAATTGGCTAAGGGAAAGTCAGCCAATATCTACACCGATTCTAGATACGCCTTCGGGGTAGTCCATGATTTCGGAGCCCTATGGCGCCTCAGAAATTTCATGACGGCAGCTGGTACACCGATAGCGCATGCAGCTCACATCAAAAGGCTTCTAACAGCGATACAGGAACCCGACAGAGTGGCTGTTATCAAGTGTAAAGCACATACATATAGCCAAGACCCAGTATCACTTGGTAACAGCCGAGCAGACGAAGCTGCTAAGTTAGCAGCTGGTACCCCCAGACAGACAGACACCACACAACTGATGGTGTTTAATACCATCAACACACAGAAGTTGTGTGAAATGCAAAATTTGTGTTCCACACAGGAAAAGGCAGTCTGGAACGCAAAAGGATATGGCCAGGAGTCCTCAGGACTCTGGACAGATGGACAGGGTAAACCAGTGGCCCCCAGAGCATATCTTCCATGTCTGGCTGAAGCAGCACATGGGCTGACTCATCTGGGCAAGGAGGGAATGTGCAAGTTGGTAAGAGCATATTGGTGCGCCCCAGGATTCTCATCCCATGCAGGTAAGAGAGCAATGTCATGCCTTACCTGCTTGAGGAAGAACATCGGAAAGGCAATACCAACAGAACCATCTCATATCCCACCTACAGGCGGCCCTTTTCAGGTAATACAGATTGACTTTATACAATTACCCCCTTGTCGAAACTTGAAATATGTACTTGTTTGTATAGATGTATTTTCAAATTGGGTCGAAGCATTTCCGGCGGCCACAAATACCGCTATGTTTACTGCTAAGAAAATTGTGCAGGAATTTGTGTGTAGATATGGTATCCCTAGAATAATTGAAAGTGATAGGGGTACCCATTTTACAGGTGATGTCTTTCAAGGAATGTGTAAGTTGATGGGAATTGATAGTAAGCTGCACACTCCATATCGCCCCCAGGCGAGTGCGAAGGTGGAAAGAGTGAACAGCACAATTAAAAATAAATTGAGCAAAGTTATGGCAGAAACAGGATTAACATGGCCAGAAGCTTTACCCATTGTACTATACAGCATCAGAACCACTCCCAGGTCCCCTCTTAATCTGTCCCCCTTTGAAATCTTGTTTGGTTGACAACCGCATGTTATGATTAACCCTCAGGATGATTTGAAGTGTAACAATGAAGTGACTGTAAAATACCTGGTTAACATGAGTAAACAGCTAAGGAATCAAAATGACAATCTGAAGTTAGTGACTCCTGATTTGCCAGATAGTAATTGTCATGACATTGAACCTGGGGATTATGTAATGATACGGAATTTTCTACGCTCAGGTTGCCTTATTGACAGATGGGAAGGACCATACCAAGTCTTATTGATTAGCACGACAGCATTGAAGGTTGCCGAGAGAGAGACTTGGGTTCATTCGTCCCATTGTAAGAAGGTTGCTGATCCAGAGAGGTCCCGTGATAAAGAACAGACGGTAGAGGAAGTTGTATCACTGGAGTGTCTGTTTCAGGAGAACTGAGACGGCACCTGAGCATTGAAAATAATAAGATCAGAGGCAGTTGTCGATCCCCTGTTCCCTTTTATTGTTTTTCTCCACTTCCCATCCCATCTCCCTCAAGTATTTCTTTCCCCCTTCTCATTCTTCTCCATTTCCTCCTATAAGATGGACTTGCCCCAAGAGACTGTGATCCGGATTTTTCTGTTGACCATGATGTTGACCAGAACAGTCTGTTCCAGCGAGAGTACCATGGAGGTCGAGAGAGGTTCTGGAATGGGTTCTGATGACAGAGATGGAGGCGTAGATTTCCAAGAACAACATAATCACCGAGTAAAGGCGAGTATCAGAAAACGATCTGGTAGCATTGACAATAGAAGAAATTGTGATGGATTGTTAGCTGAAGAGAACTGTATCTGTAGGCTCTGTGACAGTGTAGTTGAGGATGGGTGTATCAAGAAATGCCAATCCAGTTTTAATATCCACATGGACCGGCATCCATTGAGTGACTACCACTCCTTAGTGGGTAAAGTGTTAAATCAGACAGATTGTTGGGTATGCTCTCAAGTACCTCAAGGCCATAGCAAATCAGGATTAGTGCCCTTCCCTTTAACTATAGGGGAGGTACTTGAGCTAAGTGGTGGGAGGCCGGTGGACAGGAGGTTTAATATCTCCAGTCCTCCTAGTTTGAAGCTCCACCAATATCATGTGGATAGATCCCTAGTATGTTTTAACATTTCCAATCCCCGAAAGCCGGTAAATTGGGAAGTGTCATGGAATAACCAAACCATGACCTTTTCATACAGAGCCGATAGAATGCCAACAGACACAGAACTTATACGCCACATAGCTGGTAGTGGAAAATATTTCTGATATAGGTATACCCTAGGAAGTAGGTCCATGAGAGTTGGAGAGGTATCACCAGGATACTGTGCACATATCATACAAACAGATACGTGTACTAGACAGATGGGAGAATTAGGGTTAGGAAATTTCACATGGAAAATGTGTAATATGGTTATGTCCTACTCCGTCCCATATGTTCTCCCCGATGATGCATATTTCATATGCGGGAGGAAGGCGTATAAGTGGCTTGCCCCAAACTCTGAAGGATTGTGTTATATTGGAAAAGTACTGCCTGAGGTAATGACTGTATCACATACTAAAATGAAAGATATTCACCGCAGTGCCCAAGCTCCTTATACTCACACTCATTACGAGCACATCGTTAAACGGCACCTGATAGAGAGAACAGAGCATCCGGCCTCTGACCTGATCAGTGAATCCACCGGGATTCAATTCCTAATTGCGTTGGATATCACTCGTACCGCCAGAGGAGTGATAAATTATAAATATATATCTGCGCTTGCTAATTTATTAGACAATATCACTGAAATGTATGATGACACATTCAGGTATACTGGAAGGGAGCTCCAAGCTTATAAAACAGAACTGGTTCAGCATAGGATGATTCTCAATTATCTCACAGCTGTGACGGGTGGGTATTGTGTCACCCTGGCAACTCAGTACGGCGTAAAATGCTGCACTTATATTACGAATAGCACCGAGGACCCGGTCGAGGTCATAGACCAAAAGATGGACGACATTCTCCAATTAAAGTGGGAATTCCGCAGGAGACACAATCTCACCCTTGTTGCTGTGGGTAATGAGCTGACCAGTTGGGTGTCATGGTTGAACCCGCGAAATTGGTTCTCCGGTTTAGGAGAATGGGCTCAAGGAGTTATAATGGATGTAGGGAAGTTTCTTCTATGTATCTTAGGTGTTGTCATATCGATTGGCTTGATATTTAGATGCGTTCAGGCTTTAACAAAGTGTAAACGTAGCACCCAAGTGATGAGTTTAAGGAGTGAAGATACTGTAATAACAACGACTGATGTGATTTATGACCCAACGATAGAGACAATGTTGTGATGAAAATGTGATTCCACGGTCCGTTTCTTTCACCTGTTTCTCGTTTTTCTCCAAGGTAAAAAGACCCGCATGGAAGAGGAATTTGATGACCCGGTATACAGACAACAGATGGACTAAAGAAGAAGTTTTGACAACCTTGTACACAGACAACTGATGAACTATGCCATAGACCCCCTTATCCCTAGTAACATTAAAATCTACGCTAGCCCAACACTTTTTGTAAGTCTATGGACATTGACAAAGCTTTTGCTCGCACTTTTGACAAAAGCCCAAAGAAGACTGCAGTCAACAGACACCAGACAAGACTTCAATCAACAAATGCATATTAACCTCACATAGAATACCACTGCATTTACCATAATTGTTTCTTATCTTCATCTCTACAACCTACAGGTAATGACACACATAGTCGATAGGCAGTACCGGCACAGATATCAGCATTCACATATTCCCCCATTCATGTATCATCAACTAAAATGTGCTCCCCCATTTTGTTGCAATCAAAAGCCGAAGAGAGCTCGGTAAAGTTTGACAGCCCATCCACAGACCCGTACCACGGGATAAGAAGGAATTCAAATGTATACTTCGCAATACCTCGAAGCTTGATTTAAAACACGTACGGCACGATGATACATGACCCCCCAAAACATGGATTCATACACACATGCTTCTGCTATCTCACTAGGTCATACCCGTTTCCTACCTTCTCCTCTCCTCCCCTACCCAACCATAGAAATATTAACACATGACATATATTTTTCTCGTTTTGAAATGTTTTAGAAAGTGGCAGTTATTGTTGACTGCCAAAGGGTGGACCGTCAAAGTCAGAAAAATATCATGATGCACACTGCCATATTTGCACCTCATGCGTGTCCCCGCTGCGAGTGCATGGGCTCTCCCGTGCGTGCGCATACTCGCTGTTGCGTGCACCCGCAGGCGCACGGTGTGCGCATTTACGGTAGAGTTTATGTGCGTCTGGCGGGCGACTCGTTCGTAACATATTTTAACTATATAACGTATTTTGTAGATTATGGTCCCTTTGATAGAATCTGAAAGTTTAGTTAATGTAGCATGTTCATAGACAAAGAGATCCCTCTTTGTTTGATACGAAGGGTCAGACAAAGGTTATACAGTGGTGTTTAGTATCCATCGGAAGAGTATTTAATTAGCAATATTCCGGTGTTGGTTTGAAGTAGATTAATCGCTCGTGCGAATAGTTATGGACATAAGAAGTTTATGGACATTTACTATTATTTGCACTTTATTATCCATGCGGCGGGAAACCTAGTTTCCCACCCACCTGAGCAGTTGGAAATAGTCACAGCCCACCTGTATGAATCAACCTATGACCTTTTGTTATAATGCGAAGACGAATTCCTGTGTCCAATGAACAATAAGAATATAGGGACCATTGTACTGTATTATGTGTAGGGTATAAAAGGACAAGCCGATCTGGGCCAGCTCTCTATTCTCTTCAACGGTTCTCATTGCTGATAATCGTGAGCTGGATATCCAGAGGCGCATGCGATTGTTTCCCTTGAGCGTAAGTTTTCTCCGCAATCATATTGTCTTTCTTGTTATTGTGAGCCATATATCTCTCTCTCTCTTCTCCTCTTTCTCTCTCTTTCTCTTAAGTGTTATTGTACTGCTATTGTATTTCATGTGTAGTTATCTGGTTAGGTAGTCTATGTTATATTGGTAGTGTATAACTTGTATTGTATTATTCTTTTTGAACGTTCATTCATTTCCTTAAAAGGCGTTAGACCCTTAGATCGGTATTGTGTATGTGTTCATTATATTGCAGTGGGTAATAGGAGCGTCTCTATCGCTCAAACAGCTTTAGTGTAAACAAGGTTACACTGTGTTGCATTTTCACCTTATCACTGCACAAGGGTTTACAGTATAAGTACATTGTTTATGGTATAGTTATAAAGGTTTAACACGGTAAGCATCAGCGCCGCTTGTGATCTCCTCGTGGTCCCAAGCATCCGCTACGCTAGTAGCATACCATTACGTTAGTCGGCAGCCTATAGCGTGCCTGCCTGTGTTCTCTTGGCCGTAAGCGAACGTGACGCTCGAGCGTCTCGAATACAGCTAAGCGATTGTTACGCAACGTGCGTACCCTTACGGTATACCATACGCCAATAGCGTACTGTGTTCTTTCACCTTTTAGAGGGTTTTAAGTAAGATAAATATTCAGCTTTATCAAAACAGTAGGCAGAGGGGGCACAAAATAGTGCAGATCACATTTATTCACAAGTTTAAAATAATTTTAAAACCGGGCACATAGATGTGATCCATACTAGATATCTCACCACTGTGGACTTAATACCACATGATTTTATTACAAACACCGCTCATCGGCAAACTGGTTACCTCTTCAGTGCTGTTGTGCTGGGACCACACACCGCTCTTCCAGCTATAAACAAACAGCCGCAGCTCATCGGGACGCCGTCTCCACATGTACCAGAGGTCCAAGCCAGGACAGGAACACATGAGGCAGGCCATGTCTCTATGCGTTTCATCACACACTTCATCAGGAGGCTGGTCTATCTGATGTGCTTCACCACTCTATATCCACCCATTATCAATCATGTGTAATTATAACATAAAGATTGAATTTTTGTTATAGATGATGTTTCCAGGCAAACAAAACATGGAGACTTATCATTATTAGTAGAGGTCTCACTGGAACTAAAAATAATACTATATAGTTAGGTAGAGTGACCATATTATCCCTTTTACCTGGGACGCTCATGGATTACACAGGTTCTGTGGCTGGCTGACTTCAAGCCTACATTATTTCAGCTGATTTTAATCAGCCACAGAACCTGTGTAATCCAAGGTAAAAGGGATAAAATGGTTATTCAAAGGCTATATCCATAATTTCATATAGTAATTAACCATTGGACACCAAAAAGACAGAGTATATCACGATATCACCTATCAACAGCATCCTAATATATATTGATAAATAATTACCACTCTGGATTGTTTCATATCTGATAAATCATTCAATTACATGGTGGACGCACAATAGTATTAGAATCTCGCTGTGTAGAGGGATGATCTCATTAGATTTTGACAGAGCATGGAGTCATACCATGGCTGGTTAAGACCATTTCCTAGTGTTAGGTTCTCCTGCTCTGTGCTGCCACGTCGTCATGGCAACCGGGAGACAAGTGCTAGCGGAGTAACCTGAGCGTAGCTGATACTCCGGTTCGGGTCTTTTGCTGTGCAGTGGTTACAGGCTCTGTGCACGGCAGGGGATCCGGTGCTGGTTTTTGTGCTCACAGTCTGTGAGGTTCTGAGTGGGGCGTGGACAGCACCTGCTATATAAACCCTCTTCTCAGGTTAGGCAGATGCTGCTGAATCTTTGTTGGTTAGTCAGTTCCTGAAAGCTAGCTAGTACTGTGTAAACTTTGTATTTGTTTGTTGCTTACTGCAAATAGGCCTTGGGATTTGGTATTACACTCTGCCAATCCAGACCTAGCAGTAAGACTGGAGTCAGTCATTTAACCTGCTGGGATTCTTTTGCTACTCTGTGAACCTAGCAAGTTTGCGGCTGTATTCTCAGACTTGCCTACCAAAATCCTTTCTCACTGTGCAAGGTGTTCAGGTGTCAGTTTAGTGGCAGTAAACTGAACCAGTGCACTGCAAGTGAGGACTAGGATTGTGGAGACTCTCCTTGTGTCTATTATTCCATCTCTGACCAAGGAGTTTACTGCCACACCCGTTGGTAACCCTTTAGGGTTTTGCTGTTGCCCTTAGCAACAGCATTTCGGGTTCTCTACGTATTAAATCACAACATCTCGCTTCTTTCCATCTGAGCATTCCTAATACTATGGAGACACCCAGTTTCTTAGCCTTTGGGCTTCTCTGTTCACTTTGTGTTTATTTTGTTACCCTATCACCTTCTGTGTATGTAATGTCATATTCCCCAGTCTGTCTGTGAGTTCATTTGTTTTGCATCCCTCTCCGTTCAGACACCAGTACATTCCTGCTGGCACTGGTGTGCATAACATATTCAGCAGCCCAATACTCCTGTTGAAATTTTGTGGGAATATGAAGCATACCCCTCAAAATACTTTGCAACAAGTGGTCGATCAGGTGCATGTCCTGACTCGACAATTTAATGATTTGTCCATTAAAATGCACACCTCGCAGGCCGCTGGTGGAGCTCCCGCAGCAGCAGTACCTTCAGGGGTTAAGGAGCCGAAAGTAAATCTCCCGGATCGTTTTTCTGGAGATCGCTCGCAGTTCTTTTGTTTCAAGGAGAGCTGCAAGCTATATTTCCAACTTAGGCCTCAGTCTTCTGGGTCGGAGATTCAGCGGGTGGGCATAGTGATTTCCTTGCTACAAGGAGACCCACAGGTCTGGGCATATGGGTTGCAGCCTGACTGTCCGTCGCTTAAAAGTGTTGATGCTTTTTTTACGGCACTGGGCATGTTGTATGATGACCCTGACAAGACGGCCTCAGCCGAGGCTCAGATTTCGATCCTTAAGCAAGGGCGAAGGCCAGTTGAGGTTTATTGTACGGAGTTTCGGAGGTTGGCCCATGATACCAAGTGGAATGACCCAGCCCTCAGACACCAGTACCGAAGAGGTCTTTCTAACCAGTTAAAAGACCAACTAGTACAATATCCCTTGCCTGATAGCTTGGATCAGCTCATGCAGTTATCCATTCGGGTGGATAGACGGCTGAGAGAGCGCAGGCTTGAAAGGGAGAACGAGGTTTCCTTCTTTCCCAAGGGAACCTCAGACTCTGAGGAATTTTCCGAGGAGCCTATGCAGATTGGGGCTACCCGCCTCTCCTCGCGTGAGAAGACGCGGAGGAGACAGCAGGGGTTATGTTTGTACTGTGGGAATAAAGGTCATGTGGTAGTATCATGCCCTGAAAAGCCGGAAAACTTCAGGGCCTGAGGGTGATGGGAAATATCCTGTCAGGCCAGAAGTCAGAATTTCTCAAGAAGACTTTTATCATTCCGGTGACCTTGAAGATCCTCGGTCAAACTGTCAAGACTGAGGCCTTTGTGGACAGTGGGGCCGACGGGGTTTTTATGGACCGCCAATTCGCCCTGAAACACTCTGTTCCCTTAGTACCCTTGGCATCGGAAATTGAGATTTGTGGGTTAAACGGGGAACCATTATCCCAGGGTAAAATTACCTCTTGCACTAGCCAGATTTCTTTGTTTATTGGAGCCACACACTCTAAAAAATTGTCCTTTTATGTGACTGTCTGTACTTTTGCCCCATTGGTGTTGGGGTTACCCGGGTTAAGGGCCCACAATCCTCAATTTGACTGGGTCTCTGGGGAGATTCTTAGTTGGGGTACTGATTGTTTCAGGAGTTGCTTAAGCCTTCCAGTCAGGCTTTCGCAGCTAAGTTTGCCAGGATTGCCAGGATGTTATGCAGATTTTGCCGACGTGTTCTCCAAAAGAGTTGCAGAGGTACTACCTCCCCATCGCCCCTATGACTGTGCCATTAATTTGTTGCCGAATGCTAAGCTTCCCAATAGCAGGTTGTACTCCCTGTCACGTCCTAAGACTCAGGCTATGGCAGAGTACATTCAGGAGAACTTGGATAAGGGATTTATCAGACCTTCACAGTCTCCAGTTGGGTCGGGGTTCTTCTTCGTGGGTAAAAAGGACGGTTCATTGCGACCCTGCATCGACTTCAGGGAATTGAACCGTATCACGATTAAAAACTCATACCCACTGCCTCTCATTTCGGTCTTGTTTGACCAGCTTCGTACTGCCACCATTTTTTCTAAAATTGACCTACGCGGTGCGTACAATCTAATCCGAATAAGAGAGGGGGATGAATGGAAGACTGCCTTTAATACCCACTCAGGGCATTATGAATATTTGGTGATGCCTTTTGGGCTCTGTAATGCCCCGGCAGTCTTCCAGGACTTCATGAACGATGTGCTCAGGGAATATTTGGATAGATTCTTAGTTGTATACTTAGATGACATCCTAATCTTCTCCCATTCCCTGGAGGAACATCGGAAGCATGTACGCTTAGTCCTCCAGAAACTCAGAGACCACCGGCTTGGGGCGAAGCTGGAGAAGTGCGAATTTGAAGTTCAGCAAATCGCATTTCTAGGATATATTATCTCCCCAGAAGGTTTCCAAATGGAGGGTTCCAAGGTACAGGCAGTCCTGGATTGGGTGCAGCCCACTAGTTTGAAGGCGCTTCAGCGTTTTCTGGGCTTTGCGAATTTTTATAGACGATTTATCGCTGTATTTTCGTCTATAGTGGCGCCCTTGGTGGCACTCACTAAGAAAGGGGCGGATGTTGCTCACTGGTCTTGTGAGGCCAAAGCGGCTTTTGCCCGTCTCAAAAGGGCATTTGTCTCGGCCAAGGTGCTGCGACTCCCAGATCCAGAGCGTCCTTTTGTGGTGGAGGTGGATGCCTCTGAGATGGGTATTGGGGCAGTGCTCTCTCAGATGGAGGTGTTTGATAATCGCCTTCATCCCTGTGCTTACTTTTCCCGTAAATTTTCGCCGGCCGAGATGAATTATGACGTTGGTAACCGGGAATTGTTGGCTATTAAGGATGCACTCGAGGAGTGGAGACACTGGCTTGAGGGGGCTAAGTTTGTGGTCTCAATTCTCACCGACCATAAGAATTTGGCATATTTAGAGTCAGCGAAGCGCCTCAATGCCAGGCAGGCACGATGGGCTTTGTTTTTTGCTCGCTTTAATTTTTTGATAACATATCGCCCTGGGTCAAAAAACATCAAGGCTGATGCGCTCTCGCTGAGTTTTGCTCCAATCCAGGAGACCACCGAGGAGCCATTGCCCATTGTATCCCCATCATGTATTAAAAGTAAGCATTACCCAGGACCTCTTGTCATTAGTCCTTAGAGCACAGGAGCAGGCTCCTCCAGACCTTCCGGTAGGTCTTTTGTTTGTGCCTCCTAGATTAAGACAGCGAGTGTTCCTGGAATTCCATGCCAAGAAGTCGGCAGGTCACCCGGGTATTGCCAGAACTCGGGAGTTGCTATCTAGGGCGGTGTGGTGGCCCTCGGAGGCTAGGAATGTGGATCAGTGGGTTCGGGCATGTGACATCTGTTCCCGAAATAAGACTCCTAGAGGGGTTCCTGTTGGCCCATTACATCCACTCTCTATTCCATCTAAGCCATGGACCCACATTTCAATGGATTTTGTGGTGGACTTGCCCAAATCCTCGGGGATGACAGCCATCTGGGTTGTCGTTGATAGGTTTTCGAAGATGGCGCACTTCGTTCCATTGGTTGGGCTGCCATCGGCCAGACGCCTGTCTGAATTATTTATGCTGCATGTTGTGCGCCTCCACGGGTTGCCACTTGATGTGGTCTCTGACCGCGGATCCCAGTTTGTGGCGAAATTCTGGAGGGCATTTTGTTCCGATCTCCAGATTTCTGTCAGCTTGTCGTCAGGCTACCATCCGCAGTCTAATGGGCAGACTGAAAGGGTGAACCAGTCCTTGGAGCAGTTCCTCAGGTGTTATGTCTCCAAGTGTCAGACTGACTGGGTTGCTCATCTGTCCATGGCGGAGTTTGCCTATAACAACGCGGCTCACTCTGCTACAGGGATCTCTCCCTTCCTTTGTGTGTATGGGCATCATCCTAAGGCCAATTCTTTTGACCCCCTGGACTCCACGCCTGGTGGTTCCTCTGTGGTTTCGGTCCTTAGAGGTATTTGGAGGAAAGTGAAGAAAGCCCTTGTGTCTGTGTCATTAGTGACCAAAAGGGTTTTTGATAAGCGGAAAAGACCCTGCAGCTTCAAATTAGGAGACTTCGTCTGGTTGTCTACCAAGAATTTGAAGTTGAGACAGCCATCTCATAAGTTAGGCCCCCGGTTCATCGGTCCTTATAAGATCACTAGGGTTATCAATCCGGTGGCATTTCAGTTAGATCTACCCCGTTCTTTGGGTATCAATAAAACATTTCATTGTTCCCTTTTAAAACGGGCGATTAGTAATCCTTCTTCCAGTGGAAGACCTTCCCCTCTTCTGATACGTAGCCAGAGGGAGTTTGTTGTTGAAAGGATTCTTGACTCCAAGATGGTTCGGGGTCGGCTGTCATTTTTGGTGCACTGGAAGGGGTATGGCCCGGAGGAGCGGTCGTGGGTGCGCAGTTGTGATCTTCATGCCCCCAGACTGTTACGCTCTTTCTTCTCGCAGTTCCCCGATAAACCCGGTGGTAGGGGTTCTTTGACCCCTCGTCAGAGGGGGGGTACTGTTAGGGTCTCCTGCTCTGTGCTGCCACGTCGTCATGGCAACCGGGAGACAAGTGCTAGCGGAATAACCTGAGCGTAGCTGATACTCCGGTTCGGGTCTTTTGCTGTGCAGTGGTTACAGGCTCTGTGCACGGCAGGGGATCCGGTGCTGGTTTTTGTGCTCACAGTCTGTGAGGTCTGAGTGGGGCGTGGACAGCACCTGCTATATAAACCCTCTTCTCAGGTTAGGCAGATGCTGCTGAATCTTTGTAGGTTAGTCAGTTCCTGAAAGCTAGCTAGTACTGTGTAAACTTTGTATTTGTTTGTTGCTTACTGCAAATAGGCCTTGGGATTTGGTATTACACTCTGCCAATCCAGACCTAGCAGTAAGACTGGAGTCAGTCGTTTAACCTGCTGGGGTTCTTTTGCTACTCTGTGAACCTAGCAAGTTTGCGGCTGTATTCTCAGACTTGCCTGCCAAAATCCTTTCTCACTGTGCAAGGTGTTCAGGTGTCAGTTTAGTGGCAGTAAACTGAACCAGTGCACTGCAAGTGAGGACTAGGATTGTGGAGACTCTCCTTGTGTCTATTATTCCATCTCTGACCAAGGAGTTTACTGCCACACCCGTTGGTAACCCTTTAGGGTTTTGATGTTGCCCTTAGCAACAGCATTTCGGGTTCTCTACGTATTAAATCACAACATCTCGCTTCTTTCCATCTGAGCATTCCTAATACTAGGGAGACACCCAGTTTCTTAGCCTTTGGGCTTCTCTGTTCACTTTGTGTTTATTTTGTTACCCTATCACCTTCTGTGTATGTAATGTCATATTCCCCAGTCTGTCTGTCAGTTCATTTGTTTTGCATCCCTCTCCGTTCAGACACCAGTACATTCCTGCTGGCACTGGTGTGCATAACACCTAGGAATCGTACAGGTTTTTTGGAATGGAAATATCTCTGTACATAGGCCCTCATTCCGAGTTGTTCGCTCGCTAGCTGCTTTTAGCAGCTGTGCAAACGCTAAGCCGCTGCCCTCTGGGAGTGTATCTTAGCTTAGCAGAAGTGCGAACGAAAGGTTCACAGCGCTGCTACAAAAAAAGATTGTGCAGTTTCAGAGTAGCTCGAGACCTACTCCTAGCTAGCGATCACTTCAGACTATTTAGTTCCTGTTTTGACGTCACAAACACGCCCTGCGTTCGGCCAGCCACACCTACAATTTTCCAGCCACTCCTGCGTTTTTATCTGGCACGCCTGCGTTTTTTCACACACTCCCCGAAAACGGTCGGTTACCACCCAGAAACACCCACTTTCTGTCAATCACTCTGCGGCCAGCAGTGGGACTGAAAAGCGTCGCTAGAGCTTGTGTAAAACTGCATCGGCTTTTGTGAAAGTACGTCGTGCGTGCGCAGTGCACACCATATGCATGCGCAGAAGTGCCGATTTTTAGCCTGATCGCTGTGCTGCGAACAACGGCAGCTAGCGATCAACTCGGAATGAGGGACATAGGGGGTAATTCCAAGTTGATCGCAGCAGGAATTTTGTTACCAGTTGGGCAAAACCATGTGCACTGCAGGGGAGGCAGATATAACATGTGCACAAAGAGTTAGATTTGGGTGGGTTATTTTGTTTCTGTGCAGGGTAAATACTGGTTGCTTTATTTTTACACTGCAATTTAGATTGCAGATTGAACACACCACACCCAAATCTAACTCTCTCTGCACATGTTAAATCTGCCTCCCCTGCTGCACTACATGTGCACTCATGGGTGGTCATTCCGAGTTGTTCGCTCGCTAGCTGCTTTTAGCAGCATTGCACACTCTGGGAGTGTATCTTAGCTTAGCAGAATTGCGAACGAAAGATTCGCAGAATTGCGAATAGAAAATTCTTAGCAGTTTCTGAGTAGCTCCAGACTTACTCAGCCATTGTGATCAGTTCAGTCAGTTTCGTTCCTGGTTTGACGTCACAAACACACCCAGCGTTCGCCCAGACACTCCCCCATTTCTTCAGACACTCCCGCGTTTTTCCCAGAAACGCCAGCGTTTTTTCACACACGCCCAGAAAACGGCCAGTTTCCGCCCAGAAACACCCACTTCCTGTCAATCACACTACGATCACCAGAACGATGAAAAATCCTCGTTATGCCGTGAGTAAAATACCTAACTTTTGTGTAAAATAACTAACCGCATGTGCTCTGCGAACCTTGCGCATGCGCAGTAAGCGACTAATCGCAATATAGCGAAAATCGGCAACGAGCGAACAACTCGGAATGACCACCATGGTTTTGCCCAACTGCTAACAAAATTCCTGCTGCGATCAACTTGGAATTACCCCCATAGTTCGCACCACAACAAAAGAACATAATTCTGAATCCAAAATGTTTATCTGCAGTAATTGGCCTAACAGCCCTTAAACAGTCTACAACACCACAAGGATTAGTTCTATGATTATTATAGATAAAGCATTTATATCACACCACAGGATGTGTTTGGATTCACTAGATTAAATACACTGGATTAGAGCATCTCTATACAAAGTTTCCACTGTACAACAATGAGCAGTCTACGTACAGACAGATACAAAGTATCAGCCTATAAACATCAAATTGTTACAATTGAATGGCAAAGTTAGCTTGTTACAAGTATGTAATGCCGGAGTTGGCTCGTTTTATAAAAATTAAAAATAAACACTGCATATCACCCATGTAACTTCAAATGCTCACTTATTTCCACCCATTGATTTGTTTTAAAAAACAATCAATATGATACAAGTGAGCACTTTACTGTGTCCCCTAAACAGCATAAATCATCAAGGATGATTATTACGAAATATAAACAGTATCTTAAACTGCACTCACTCCGCAGGAAGCAGACACAGGGCTCCGCTCATCCAGCACTGCCATCACTGACACATGGCCATCTCTCAGCTGACATGAGGCCCCATCCTATGGCACCACAGAGTTCAGGGAAGCCGCTGCAGTTAGTTTATGTGGTCATTGACAGGGCCACGTATGCTGGAGGCAATGAAGCCTGCATAGGGGCAGCAGCGTAGCAGCAGGCAGTGGGCGCAGTCCTTCCGGTGAAGCAGCATCTATCTGTGGAGTTCGCCCTCAGCAGCCACCAGCACTTCCACCCCATACCGCACTTATATACCAAAGTCCCGCTCAGCACAGTGGCCATGCCTGGTTTCCCTGTCCAAAAGAAGAATTTTTCTCCTAGCAATCGTCTGTGAGCCGCCCCCTCAGGTCCCGGTGCCCATGGGTAGCTGCCTAAAGCTGCCTAATGGAAGCACCGGCCCTGGCTGCAGGAAAGGTTAGGCTGCAGGGAGGGTGGTTAGGGCTGGGCACCTCAGGGGAGGGTTAGGGTTTGGCTGTGGGGAGGGAGGTTAAGGCTGGGCACCCCCAGGGAAGGTTAGGGTTATGCTACTGAGAGAGGGGTTAGGTTTAGGCACCACCGGGGAGGGTTAGGATTAGGCTGCGGAGGAGGGAAGATTAGGGAAAGTTAGCTTTAGGCTGTAGGAAGGGATGGTTAGGGGGGTAAAGGGGGAGGATAAGCATACTTATTCAACTCCTGTTGGGATTCAGAGCATCGGGATGATGGTGTCGGTCTTATGACCGCTGGCATCCCATCCACCAGTATATCATATCACAACCCTTCACAGAATATATGTCGGTATGCCGGGTGTCGGGATTCCGGCGCCGGTATACTGTGCGCCGGGATCCCGACATTCGGCATACTGAAGACCACCCCATATCTTAGCTTATATTATTAACTCTCACATATGGGTCTCTTCATTTACTTCAGTCTCTATCTTATTCTCATTTCTTTCTTGTCTTTGTTTCTTTTTTCTATCATACTGTATCTAGTTCTAACTTCTCTCCCATACCATACTTGGTTCTTATGTCTCCCATACCATTCTCGCCTTCCTTTCTCATTTCTCACATAAAGCATCTTACTCACCTCCTTTTTGTTACTCTCCCATGTGCCCTTCTCCTTTATTCACTTCATTCTCATTCCTAACCCACATTCCTTTCTCTATTCTCTCTCCTACTGTACCTTATGCTTCTTTATCCTAATTCACTCATTTGTAATATTGTAGCCTCTTCTCTCGTAAACCTTATTTTCCTGCCATCATTTAGTATGGTGTCACATGACAAACAGTGCCAAGTGCTTGTCCCCCCCATGACCACATGACAACATGATGTCACACAAAGTGTGCAGGAATGGCAACATTAAGAAGTATAGCACTTCCTGGAACATCCTGAGAATGCTCCCAGCAGCTGCACGTAGTGAGGGTAATGGGACAGTGATAGTACCGACCAAAGAGCCCTGCTCCATGTACAGCAGTACTGCTCACACATCTCCAAGTTATGGCCCTGGCATTCAGTTACAAGTATGGAATTACTTGTTTGCCAAAAGATTTTGAATAACTGCAAGGTTCTAGTACTTTTGGAGGAAGTGCTATGTGGTCTACCTCATGGAATTCCTTCTCTAAATGAGATGGGATGTGGTTATGTTACCAGCAGTCATAATCCTGGCGTTCAAGATCCCGACGCCGGAATTCTGACCTCTTAAAATGCTGACACGCATGATTCCGACATACAAGGTCCATTCCCACTTGTGAATGTCGACAACACCTATAGAGTGGGAATAGAATCTGTGGCGAACGCAGCGAGCCACTGTGTCTGCAACGTGGCTCCTTTGTGCTCGCCACCCGGTCAGCATTCTGGTGGCAGGGATCCTGGCATCTGCATGCTGACCACCGGGACCACCGGTCACGCATACCCAACCCAAATGTGCTGTTTCCACCATTTTATCATATTAAATTAATCTCATCTTGCACACAAAATCTCAGTTTTTGGTGTGATTGTGTAAATAGGAGTATACTACTTTTAATGTCCAATAATGTTACTAAAATAAAACTACAGGAGGCAGAAGACAAATATTCTCCCTAATTGCCGACTCCATACTAAGTTTAATTGAAGTAATATAATTGCTTAGAAACATATTCACAATTTTACAAAGAAGAAATTCAATCTACTGAAAACTGCACTTTAGCCACAGAGATCTTTTGCATGCCATACAGAAAGGGGGCAAAAAAGATTAACAACAGTACAAAAATACATGTATCTGACTTATTTTTAAAAAAAGGTGTAGGGGTATCTTTAGTAAGCCATTGTTGGCAGTTAAAACAGCAATAATATTAAGTTCAAAACAAGCCTAATAAGTTTATTACTAGTAATGCACAAGCCAGGCTTGCCTACCCTCCCGCATTCAACGGGAGGCTCCTGATTTTTAAAAGAGCCTCCTGCTGCCCCACAAACCGTGTCAGCCCTCCCGGATATTAAGCCATCATTGAAAAGCTAGTCTGTGCATGCGCAAGTCCCGAGAGGCTGGGAGGGTGGGGCCTACATGGGAGACTTAAGGGCAGCTACCGGAGCGTTGTGTGCAGCAGCAGCTGTCCTACTGTGCACACTGAGATGCCGTGTGAGGCAGGGCTTTGCTTCCCTGTGGCTGGCCCCTCCCACCACACTCAGCAGCGTGTATCAGCCCAGCAGCAGCAGCTCCTCAGCTCTCTCTGGGAGTTCTATCCCACACTTTCCTGAGGTCAAATCCAAGTCCATACAGGTAGTAGTGTAATGGTGGGGGATGTACTGTGGCACTGGGTGTAATATAGGGGTGGGAGGGGGCTGTGTATAATAATATGTGATCTGGTACAGAGTGTACTATAGGGGAGGGGGATATGTATGCTGTGTATAATGTCATGTTGGGGCGGGGCTGTGTATAATATCATGCTGGGTGCAATATGGGGGCTGTGTATAATATCATGTGCTGGGTGTAATATTGGGGAGATGTGTATAATCAATGTCATGTGCTGGGTGTAATATGGGGGGTTGTGTATAATCAATGTCATGTGCTGGGTGTAATATGGGGGGTTGTGTATAATGTCATGTGCTTGGTGTAATATGGGGGGCTGTGTATAATGTCACGACCTGGGTGTAATATTGGGGGCTGTGTATAATGTCATGTGCTGGGTGTAATATTGGGGGGCTGTGTATAATAAATGTCATGTGCAGGGTGTAATATGGGGGGCTGTTTATAATCAATGTCATGTGCAGGGTGTAATATGGGGGGACTGTGTATAATGTCATGTGCTGGGTGTAATATGGGGGGACTGTGTATAATGTCATGTGCTGGGTGTAATGTCATGTGCTGGGTGTAATATGGGAAGGCTGTGTATAATGGGGGTCATTCCGAGATGTTCGCTCGCTAGCAGATTTTAGCAGCATTGCACACGCTAGGCCGCCGCCCTCTGGTAGTGTATTTTAGCTTAGCAGAATTGCGAACGAAAGATTAGCAGAATTGCGAATAGAAAATTCTTAGCAGTTTCTGAGTAGCTTGAGACTTACTCCTACACTGCGATCAGATCAGCCCGTTTCGTTCCTGGTTTGACGTCACAAACACGCCCTGCGTTCGGCCAACCACTCCCCCGTTTCTCCAGACACTCCCGCGTTTTATCCTGGCACGCCTGCGTTTTTCCGCACACTCCCAGAAAACGGTCAGTTTCCGCCCAGAAACACCCACTTCCTGTCAATCACACTCCGATCACTTCAACGATAAAAATTCTTCGTTCGGACTAAGTTTTGTGCTAAAATACTTAGCGCATGCGCACTGCGTACCATGCGCATGCGCATTTTTGCCTTAATCGCTCCGTTACGAAAATCGGCAACGAGCGAACAACTCGGAATGACCCCCCATGTCATGTGCTGGGTGTAATATGGGGGGACTGTATATAATGTCATGTGCTGGGTGTAATGTCATGTGCTGGGTGTAATATGGGGAGGCTGTGTATAATGTCATGTGCTGGGTGCAGTGGCAGATCCAGGGGGGGGGGGCACTCGGGCCCGTGCCCCCCTGTCATTTGTGGCCCCAACCCTATGCATCCCCAGCGCCGCACAGGGAGATGACGGGTGCCCGCTGAGATTGTGTTACCAGCAGGCGCCCGTCTCTCCTCACCGTGAGCCGGAGACAGGATCTGAGTACTGAGCTCCGGCTTACGGCGCTGTCACTGTGCGGCGTGCGCTATGGGAGAGACGTCAGTCATGACGTCTCTCTCATAGCGCTGACTGAGGACTGGACGCCCAGAGAGGAGGAGGACTGCAGCGGTCTGGATGCGGGAACGGGGCTCGGTAAGTATGATGTTTTTTTTTTCTTCCTTAGTGCAGCGGGGGCATCTACTTGGGGCAGACTACGGGAGGGACCTTACTACTTGGGGGGCATCAACAAGGGGCATTACTACTGGGGGGGCATTACTACTGGGCAAACTACTGGGGGAATTATTACTGGGGGGCATCTACTGGGGGCATTACTACTGGGGGGTCATCTATTGGGGGCATTACTACTGGGGGACTTTATTACTGGTGGCATCTACTGGGGTTTTACTACTGGGGCATTATTACTGGGAGGCATCTACTGGGAGCATTACTACTGAAGGGTCATCTATTGGGGGCAAACTCCTGGGGGGCATTACTACTGGGGGCAGCTACTGGGGGACATTTTTACTGGGGGGCAGCTACTGGGGGAAACTACTGGGGGACATTATTACTGGAGGCATCTACTGGGGGCATTACTACTGGGGGGCATCTACTGGGGGCATTACTATTGAGGGGGGTCATCTATTGGGGGAAAACTCTTGGGGGGCATTACTACTGGGGGCAAACTACTGAAGGACATAATTACTAGGGGGCATTTACTGGGGGCAAACTACTGGGGGACATTATTACTGGCGGCCAACTGCCCCTCACACACTGCACCCTGCCTCTCACACCCTGTCCCTCACACGCTGCCTCCTGCCCCCTGCCCCTCACACGCTGCCTCCTGCCTCCTGCACCTCACACACTGCACCCTGCCTCTCACACCCTGCCCCCTACTCCTCACACGCTGCCTTCTGCACCCTGTCTCTCACACACTGCCCCCTATACCCTGCCCCTCACATGCTGCCCCCTGCCCCTCACACGCTGCCCCCTGCCCCTCAACACTGCCCCCTGTACCCAGCACCTCACACATTGCCCCCTGCACCCTGACCCTCACACGCTGCCCCCTGCCCCTCAAACACTGCCCCTTGCACACTGCACCCTGCACCTCACATGCACCTAAACCGCATGCAAATGTACTTGACCCTTCTGTGGTGCCCCCCTATCATTTTCTTCTGGATCCGCCCCTGGCTTGGTGTAATATGGGGGGACTGTGTATAATGTCATGTGTTGGGTGTAATGTCATGTGCTGGGTGTAATATGCTGAGGCTGTGTATAATGTCATGTGCTGGGTGTAATGTCATGTGCTGGGTGTAATATGGGGAGGCTGTGTATAATGTCATGTGCTGGGTGTAATGTCATGTGCTGGGTGTAATATGGGGGGCTGCGTATAATGTCATGTGCTGGGTGTAATGTCATGTGCTGGGTGTAATATGGAGAGGCTGTTTATAATGTCATGTGCTGGGTTTAATATGGGGGGTCTGTGTATAATTTTATGTGCTTGGTGTAATATGGGGGGGTTGGGATCGGATGACCGGTATCCAGGATCCCATCAGTCAGCATACCGACGCCGGGATCCCAGATGCCAGATTGCCGGCGGGGGGGGCGAGTGCAATAAAGCCCCTTGCGGGCTCACTCCGCTCACCATGCTGCATGCTTGGTGGCTCACTGCGCTCACCACAGGTTCTGTTCCCACTCATTGGTGTCGTGGGCAGTAGAGCCCCTCATTTTGCACATTACGGCAGCAGTGTCCCCCTTTTTACACATTATGGCAGAAGTCCCTCTTTTTACACATTACGGCAGCAGTCCCCCTTTTTTACACATTACTGCAGCAGTGTCCCCCTTTTTACACATTATGGCAGCAGTCCCTCTTTTTACACATTACGGCAGCAGTCCCCCTTTTTTACACATTACGGCAGCAGTGTCCCCCTTTTTACACGTTATGGCAGAAGTCCCCCTTTATACACATTACGGCAGCAGAGTCCCCTTTTTTGCACATTACAGCAGCAGGGTCTGGGGGGGTAGAGAGAGAGTGAGAGTGTAAGTTTGTTATACTTATATAGACCAACTAAAGAGACAGCAGACACAGAAGTCAGTAGCTCCCCCCTCCCCCCCTACCCCAATACGCCAGCGCAGCTACCTGTTTTTGTAGGGTGGCTGGAAGATGCGGTGACCTGGACTCAGAGTTGATGTCAGAGCCCGCTCCCCACCTGGAATCTGACAGCGTGATCTCTTGTCCCCGGCGGATGCTGGTCTCAAAGAGGAGGAGCCAGGGGTGGGGAGGAGCGGATTTACCCTCCTCTTCTCTCATGCTGAAAAAACTTCCTATGCTCTGCTCGCAGGCCGCTGCCATCCAGCATACTTTAATGAGAAGCTGTCCGTGGTGGCAGCACTCCCATACAGCAGCAGCAGCCGGCGGGAGTGAGTGTCAGTGTACCAACTGCCGTGTGGGTGTGGTGCCAGATGGTGCGCCCTCAGTGCATTTGCGCTGTGGGCAATGCACTATTGGCCCACACCTAGTTACGGCACTGCATTTGCAGAGTAGCAAACCATATGACAGTTGCGGCTGACCCATGCCTACCCAGAATAATGCAATTGCAGTCACACCGGGTGCCATGTTTGTCATCGCATTGATCACAGATGATGTCAGATACACGCCTGAAAACACACACATGACGTGCCTGCTTTTTCCCAACCACTACTCACAAATGCCTAGTCATCATCCACGGTTACTCAAATTGCGATCGCTGTTCACTTAGCCTGCATATTGCTATTCCCGCATGCACAATTCGTTTTCAGCACAGACCAGTGCTTGCGGTCCCACGTTCGAAAAAATGATAGTTAATCAGGCCCTCTATCCATATTACTTACATTTTTACTTCTGTAATTCCCACCCTCTAACTTTTGAAAGAACAGTTATAATATATACAGGTTGAGTATCCCTTTTCCAAAACGCTTGGGACCAGAGGTATTTTGGATATCGGATTTTTCCGTATTTTGGAATAATTGCATACCATAATGAGATATCATGGTGATGGGACCTAAGTCTAAGCACAGAATGCATTTATGTTTCATATACACCTTATACACACAGCCTGAAGGTCATTTAATACAATATTTTAATAACTTTGTGTATTAAACAAAGTTTGTATACATTGAGCCACAGAAAACAAAGATTTAACTATCTCACTCTCACTCAAAAAAGTCCGTATTTCGGAATATTCCGTATTTCGGAATATTTGGATATGGGATACTCAACCTGTATATTGAATTGTATCAAAATGTGGAAAATAGAAAAGCTTTGACACATTCTGTATAATCAAATGTAGCTTTCCAGTTTCTTCCTGTCACTTTGTTGCCTCTTGATCTTTCAGCACTCTCTCTCCCATCCAGCAGGGCTGCTCTACTATAATGGGCCTTATTCAGAGGAGATCACTAAGCAGTAGCAGTCACTACTATGACATTCTGCTAATGCTGCAGTCAATGGGCTGTCTACAGAGACACCCACTGGCTGCATCTCTTTTTACCATAGTGCGCACAAAGGCACAGCATCGATTGAACATCAGATGCATGCCCAACGGAACTTGTACACATGTCCAATTGTATGTGGCTGTCAGCATCAGAGGATGTCAGTGGCTGGTTTGTCCCTGCCACAGGCATGCCCCAGACACACCTGCCGAAACACCTGCCGACTTAAGCCACCCTCCTTGTCACTCCCCAGGAATACCTTTTCAAACTCCATGGATCTTCATGCATCTGGTGGTGTCCATAAGGAAGCATGTACAGTATGCAGATAGTAAAACATTGGGCACTTTTACCTGATGATTTGCTCGTTTCCATCTCTGAGTCAGGCCCAGTGTTACAAGGAGTAAACTGATACGGTATTTTCCAAAATACATATATTCTTGCTACTTCTTTGTCACTACAATGTTCACCTCAGCGTAGCCTTTATAGTCACTGACCTTTCAGCAGAATTCACAATGGAGTTTGATTCTTACAGCTTGTTCATTCTATGTCAAATTAAAAGCAAAAGACATGTTATGAAAGTCAATGTACACTGAGAAAGTTTCATAGCTTGGCAAAAGCCTCCTTAATCCAATGTCATCTCTGAATTAATTTTCTATTCCTACTGTAAATTGAACAAATCCCCTTCCTTGTTTGTTTGATTTCGGCTGATGTGTGGAACAGCTGCAGTCTTTCTTAGCATCTCTGCAATACAGACTTTGTAAGACAGGTGTTTTTTCCCCCCCAATATTCCTTGACACAGTGACTCATCTGAACACAGGCTGAAAACAGAGGAGAATCCAAATATAAATGGTAGAAAACTTAAAAATATTATCTGTGATTTGTGGAGATCCATATAACTTTTATATTGAAGGAAAGGGCTATACATTGTAATAGAATCTTTATTCAAAAGAATCCATCTTAAGTGTATTCGGAAGGCAGCACACTCAGGTTCACAGGTAAGATTAAAGTAATTCCATATAGGGTAGCAAATAATAGCATGACTCTGAAACCAAATGCCTGTTTCATGCTACAAAGAGAGTAGAAAATAAATGGACAGCAATGTCAATAAAATGTCACACTGGTCATGACCACCTTTCACTTTATAGTCATCAATGCAATTACAAGTACTAAACACTAGGGGGTATATTTACAAAGATTCGTGTTTTTGCCGTTTTGAAGGGTGTTTGAACTCGAATGGTATCGGGTGCATTTTACTGCAACTTTTTAATCCTGATACGATCATTCACTAAGCTGCCGACTTATCCCAATTCGTTTTGTCCGATGTAGATGTGATTCGTAATGTTAGGCAGTGTTTTACGGGAGTGATGAGTAAAACACTGCCTGACAAAACACAAGGAATCCCAGCCGGATCTGTGAGATCCGTGCAAGGCTTCATTGTGTACCTTAAAAAGGTGTTTTAAGTAGTAAAAAATCCGAAAAAAATTGCGTGGGGTCCCCCCTCCTAAGCACAACCAGCCTCGGGCTCTTTGAGCCGGTCCTGGTTGACAAAATATGAGGGAAAAAATGACAGGGGTTCCCCCATATTTCATCAACCAGCACCGGGCTCTGCGCCTGGTCCTGGTTCCAAAAATACGGGGGACAAAAAGCGTAGGGGTCCCCCGTATTTTTGAAACCAGCACCAGGCTCCACTAGCCAGGTACATAATGCCACAGCCGGGGGACACTTTTATACTGGTCCCTGCGGCCCTGGCATTACATACCCAACTAGTCACCTCTGGCCGGGGTACCCTGGAGGCGTGGGAACCCCTTAAATCAAGGGGTCCCCCCCTCCAGCCACCCAAGGGCCAGGGGTGAAGCCCGAGGCTGTCCCCCCCCATCCAAGGGCGGCAGATGGGGGGCTGATAGCCATGTGTAAAAAATGTGAATATTGTTTTTAGTAGCAGTACTACAAGTCCCAGCAAGCCTCCCCCGCAAGCTGGTACTTGGAGAACCACAAGTACCAGCATGCGGTTGAAAACCTGGCCCGCTGGTACTTGTAGTACTACTATTAAAAAATACCCAAAAAAAACAGGACACACACCGTGAAAGTATAAGTTTATTACATACATGCACACCTCCATACATACATACTTACCTATATTCCCACGAGGCTCGGTCCTCTTCTCCATGTAGAATCTTGGGGGACCTGTGAAAAAAATTATACTCACATAATCCAGTGTAGATTGTGTCCAAAGTATAATCCACGTAATTGGCAAAACAAAAAAATGGAAACCCGACCACGCACTAAAAGGGGTCCCATGTTTACACATGGGACCCCTTTCCCCGACTGCCAGGTCCCCCCCTGACTCCTGTCAAAGAGGGTCCCTTCAGCCAATCAGGGAACGCCACGTTGTGGCACTCTCCTGATTGGCTGTGTGCTCCTGTAGTGTCTGTGAGGCAGCACACGGCACAGATACAATGTAGCGCCTATGCGCTCCATTGTAGCCAATGGTGGGAACTTTGCGGTCAGCGGTGAGGTTACTTTCGGTCAAACACAAATCGGACAAACTCGAATTCTTAGTAAAAAGATGGGAGTTCTATTTTAGATGGGATGTTGCCAATAGCAACCAATCAGATTCCAGGTATTATCTTCTAGAAGGTGCTAGATAAATAAGAAGTAGAATCTGATTGGTTGCCATGGGCAACATCCCATCTTTAATAGAACTCCCATCTTAGTAAATTTACCCCTAGGTAGGGCTTCACGTGCAATGACATTTATACAGACCAGCAGTTACTGTACATGCATACTGTACCACCTCTGAGACATGCCTGGTTGGGGACATGTCTTTTGCATCTACTATAGATCTTGTGCAACTACAAGTTGATGATGAAGACTTGTAGAAAATGACATAAATACAGTATGCTGCCCAAACAGATCTGGATGCATTTTGAGATCTGCATATAAGTGGACATACAGTATGCAACATTTGAGACCACTATTTTTTTGATAAATTTGCATTAATTTTGCTACCAACTCTACCAATCTTACTTTTGCAATTTATGACTATTATACAAAGTATCAGCCTTCCTTTTGTGTAATCAACTTTATATTTTATGCATAAGAAGTGGTATGTGATTTATTTTATATGATCTTTTAAAGTATGCTTGTGTATTTTAATGTCTTCTTAATTTAAAAAAACTAATAAATACATTTGATTTAAAGATATTTAGCACATGCTGGATGGCATCGACGGGACCCACAAACACAGCAAACAAGATGAAGCAAGATGAAGCAAGAGGAACAGGCACATCTCTGACTGCAAGCAGATGGCTAAGTTCCATGACTGGTGGGAATCAATACTACTGTATCTTCAGATGACTCTGATTCCTGGTTCCCTGCTCCTTCTGGGGTTGCAAATAGGGATCCCAGTTGATCTCTCCACCACCTCCTCACCAAAAGTCCAGCATCTGAGCACATGTGTGACTTCAGTTCAAACAAGCGCAGTCAGCCAGCTCCAGACAGGAAGTAACACTGCTAGTGTTGCTAATTGCCAGTGTCGGACTGGGGCAAGGGGAAATGTAGTGGTAAGAGCCCATGTTTAGGGGTGTGGCCAGTCGACAGAGGGGGTGTAGCCAGTTGCCACAGAGACTTGACTAACTATTAGAGAGTGCATGGTCTGGGCCCCTTGATAAATACTGTATATATAGTAAACACTGCTAGTGGATGCATGATAATGTGCCAGATTAATCACAGCAATGCACTGTAGAGAATACACCACAGTCCTGTGCAGTTAAAGGTAACATGTGATTAATCTATAATTCAAATGCACAGTCTGGACGTAATCCCTAGAGGAGGAGGTGGGGCCCCGGGTTGTAAGGCCCACTGGGGGGTGTCCCTGTACCCCTGTGGGTCAGTCCAACCCTGCTGATCGCAATGACAGCTGCTTTTTTATTTTCTCCAAACTGAAGTATCCACTGCAACTCATGGAGTTTTGAATACTTAATTATCAGAGGCCATCCAGCCACCGAGGATGAATAGGCACCATAGAAAGACAGCTAAGTAAAATGCAAAAATGTACACATTGCAATCTATAGAATATAATGATTTTTTACATAGACACATTTATAATACAAGTGGGAAATAAAAAACCCTGTTCTATTTCATATCATTAGCATTCCGGACATCACTTTGATACAGTATATCGCTTTATCGTAAACTAATACAATCAACTAGATTTCTGTTAGAAGAATAAAACAGTTTGCAATTATTTTATAGCATTTTAACTAGAGATGAGCGGATTTGGTTCCCTGAGAACCGAACCCCCCAAAACTTCATGCTCCGAGCCCGGATCCGAGTCCAGCTCGGGACTTCCCACCAGACACAGAAACCAGAACATGGCAAAATGTCATCATCCCGCTGTCGGATTCTCGTAGGAATTGGATCCCATACAAACAGCCGCACGTCACCGCCATTTTTACTCCGGACTTGGAGAGTGAGGGGGACAGACCTCTGTCTCTCTCTGTGGGTGGTAGCGTCGGTGGGGTTAGTGTGTGCTCTGTAGGGGTGCTGCTGCAGTCAATATGGTGTACCTGTGCTATGTTAGGGGTGCTGTCCTGGCTGTCACTGGCTGTCACTGGTGTTTCATGTGCTGCAGCTATATATGGGTGTTGCTGTCCTAGCTGTCACTGTATTGTACAGGGCGCAGGGGCACTGTCCCCCTGTATGCTGTAAAATATAGGGGTGCTGCTGGCCCTGTATGTTGTAAAAAGTCAGAGGTGCAGTAGTTAAACATTAAAAGCACACTGCTATATGCTGTAAAATATAGGGGTGCTGCTGGCCTTATATGTTGTAAAGTCAGATGAGCAGTTGTTAAACATTAAAAGCACATTGGTGTATGCTGTAAAATATAGAGGTGCAGTTGTTAAACATTAAATGCACTCTGCTGTATGCTGTAAAATATAGGGGTGCTACTGCTGTTCAAATAACATTACACTGGCCTGTATGTTGTAAAAATTCAGAGGTGCAGTTGTTAAAAATTATAAACACACTGCTGTATGCTGTAAAATATAGGGGTGCTGATGGCCCTGTATGTTGTAAAAAGTCAGAGGTGCAGTTGTTAAACATTAAAAGCACACTGCTGTATGCTGTAATATATAGGGGTGCTTCTGGCACTGTATTTTGTAAGAAGTCGGAGGTGTGGTTGTTAAATATTAAAAGAACACTGCTGTATGCTGTAAAATACAGAGGTGCTGCTGGACCTGTATGTTGTAAAAAGTCTTAGGCACAGTTGTTAAAAATTAAAAGCACACTGCTGTATGCTGTAAAATATAGGGGTACTGTCGGCCCTATTTGTTGAAAAAAGTCAGAGGTGCAATTGTTAAATAATAAAAGCACACTGCTGTATGCTGTAAAATATAGGGGAGCTGCCTGCCCTGTATGTTGTAAAAAGTCAGAGGTGCAGTTGTTAAACATTAAAAGCACACTGCTATATGCTGTAAAATATAGGGGTGCTGCTGCTGTTCAAATAACATTACACTGGCCCTGTATGTTGTAAAAATTCAGAAGCACAGTTGTTAAAAATTAAAAGCACAGTGCTGTATGCTGTAAAATATAGGTGTGCTGCTGACCCTGTATGTTGTAAAAAGTCAGACGCAGTTGTTAAAAATCAAAAAGCACACTGTTGTATGTTGTAAAATATAAGGGTGCTGTTGGCCCTGTATGTTGTAAAAATTCAGAGGCCCAGTTGTTCATAATTAAAAACACACTGTTGTATGTTGTAAAATATAGGGGTGCTGCAGCCTCTGTATGTTGTAAAAATTCAGAGGTTTAGTTGTTAAACATTAAAAGCACACTGCTGTATGCTGTAAAACATAGGTGTGCTGCTGGCCTTGAATGTTGTAAAAATTCAGAGGTGCAGTTGTTAAAAATTAAAAGGACACTGTTGTCTGCTGTAAAATATAGGAGTGCTGCTTCTGTTCAAATAACACTACACTGGCCCTGTATGTTGTAAAAAGTCAGAGGCACAGTTGTTAAAATGTAAAAGCACACTGCGGTATGCTGTAAAATATAGGGGTGCTGCTGGCCATGTATGTTGTAAAAAGTCAGACGTGCAGTTGTTAAACATTAAAAGCACACTGCTGTATGCTGTAAAATATAAGGGTACTGCTGCTGTTCAAATAACATTACACTGGCCCTGTATGTTGTAAAAATTCAGAGGCGCAGTTACTAAAAATTAAAAGCACATGGCCATATGCTGTAAAAAATAGGGGTGCTGCTGGCCCTGTATGTTGTAAAAAGTCAGTGGTGCAGTTGTAAAAAATTAAAAGCACACTGCTGTATGCTGTAAAATATAGGGGTGCTGCTGATATTCATATAACATTACACTGTCCCTGTATTCTGTAAGTATACAGGGGTGCTGTGAAAATAAAGGGGCACTGTTCTTTGTGCTGTAATAATAAAGGGGTGCTGTCCTGTGAAATGGAGAACAAAAATTTGGAGGAAAAAATAGTGGAAGATCAGTAACCACTTCCAGTTCCTAGTACTAGTGTTGAAGCTGCTGCTGCCACCAGTCATGACATTGATGATGCAATTCCATCAACGTTGTCTGCTAAGACCAATGCCCAATGTCATAGAGGGCATGTAAAACCCAAGAAGCAAAAATAAAAATTAAGAAAAGAAAAATAAATTATGTGACAAGGGTGGTCATTCCGAGTTGTTCGCTCGGTAAAAATCTTCGCATCGCAGCGATTTTCCGCTTAGTGCGCATGCGCAATGTTCGCACTGCGACTGCGCCAAGTAAATTTGCTATGCAGTTAGGAATTTTACTCACGGCTTTTTCATCGTTCTTGCGATCGTAATGTGATTGACAGGAAGTGGGTGTTACTGGGCGGAAACAGGCCGTTTTATGGGCGTGTGGGGAAAAACGCTACCGTTTCCGGAAAAAACGCAGGAGTGGCTGGAGACACGGGGGAGTGTCTGGGCGAACGCTGGGTGTGTTTGTGACGTCAAACCAGGAACGACAAGCACTGAACTGATCGCAGATGCCGAGTAAGTCTGGAGTTACTCAGAAACTGCTACGAGGTGTGTAATCGCAATATTGCGAATACATCGTTCGCTATTTTAAGAAGCTAAGATTCACTCCCAGTAGGCGGCGGCTTAGCGTGAGCAAATCTGCAAAAATCAGCTTGCGAGCGAACAACTCGGAATGACCCCCAAGAAACGTAAAATTGGCTATATGCCATTCACGACATGAAGTGGAGAGGAAAGGCTACGGCCTTGGCCTATGTTCATGACTGGTGGCTAAAGCTTGAGGATGGAAGTCCTCCTCCCTCTCGAAATTTTGTTTTAAATTAGGCTTGTTAAAGCACAGCAAAATACAACTGTGCGTTCAGAGATATCACAAATCCGCAAGGAGAGTACAAGTATGTCCGCAGTTGCGATGTCTAGGCCGAACCTTCCAGATACTGTATGGAAATAGGAGGCTCCTACCACCATTTACATGCCCCCTGCAAGTGCTGAGAAGAGCACCCCCAGCCCAGTTGCTGGTATTGAGATTGAGGATGTCACTGTAGACACACACCAGTATGAGGGGGATATAGATGTAGCTGGCGCTGAGGAGGATTCTGATTGTGGTGTGGTTTGTTTGAATAAAGCACCAGTGGAGACAGTTTATGTCCGTGGGATGAGAAAACCCATTGTCTTGCCTGGGCAAAATACCGAAAAAGCCACCTCTTCGTTGTTGTTTTTTTTCTACACAAATCCGGGCAACGGATGTCAAGCCGTGTGTTGCCTTTGTCAATTCGAAATTAGTAGGGGTAAGGATGTTAACCACCTAGGAACCTCCTTCCTGATTCGTCACCTGCAGCGCATTCATCAGAACTTATTGTCAAGTTCAGAAATTTTGGGTAAGAGCGTATGCAGTCCACTGACACCTAAATCCATTTCTTCCTCTTGTACCCAAGCTCTTACAAGCCACACCATGAACTCCCTCAATGTCAATTTCCTCCTCAGTCAGGAACATCAGTAGTCCTGCAGTCCATGTTACTGGCATGACTGACAATTCCTCTCCTAACTGGGATTCCTCCAGATGATCCTTGAGAGGCATGCCTAATGCTGCTGCTGCCTCTGCTGTTGTTATTGCTGGGAGTTGATCATCATCCCAGAGGTGAAATCGGAAGACCACTTGTACTACCTCAACTAAGCAATTGACTGGAGCCACAACAACTATGGTGGTGTTAGACGTGCATCCGGTATCCGCCATTAGTGCAGTGGGATTTAGACAGTTGATGGACATACTCTGTCCCCGATACCAAATCCCGTCTAGATTTCATGTCACTAGGCAAGCGATTCCCGGACTGTACAGGGACATTAATAAAAGTGTCCTCAGTGTCCTGAAAAATGCGATTGTACCCACTGTCCACTTAAACCACGGACAAGTGGAGCAGAGCAAACTAAGGACTATATGACTATGACAGCCCACTGGGTAGATGTATTGCCTACCGCAGCAACAACAGCAGCGGCATCAGTAGCAGCATCTCACAAATGCCAGCTCGTTCCTAGGCAGGCTACACTGTGTATCATCGGTTTCTATAAGAGGCACACGGCTGACAACCTATTACAGAAACAAAGGGACATCATTGCACAATAGTTTACCCCACTTAGACTCTCCTGGGGATTTGTGATATCGGACAACACCACCAATATTTTGCATGAATTACATCTTGGCAAATTCCAGCACATCCCATGTATTGCACATACCATTAATTTGGTGGTGCAGGATATTTTGAAATGTGACAGGGGCATGCAGGAGATGTTATCAGTCGCCCAAAAAATTGCGGCCCATTTTCGACATTCATCCACTGCATTCCGAAGACTGGAGCGCCAGCAAACACTCCTGAACCTTCCCTGCCATCACCTGAAGCAAGAGGTGGTAAAGACATGGAATTCAACACTCTATATGCTTCAGAGGATGGAGGAGCAGCAAAAGGCTATTCAAGCCTATACGTCCACATAAGATATAGGCAAAGGAGGGGGAATGCACCTGACTCAAGTGCAGTGGAGAATGATTTCCATGTTGTGCAAGGTTCTCCAACCCTTCAAACTTCAAACTTGCCACACGTGAAGTCAGTTCAGGTGCTGCCAGCTTGAGCCAGGTCATTCCCCTCATCAGGCATTTGCAGAAGCAGCTGAAGAAATTGAAGGAGGAGCTAAGATGGAGCGATTCCTCTATGTATGTGGGACTTGTGGATAGAGACTTTCATTCACTTTGCCAGGATTCAAGGGTGGTCAATCTGTTGAAATCAAAGCACTACATTTTGGCCACCATGCTCGATCGTAGGTTTAAAGCCAACATTGTATCTCTGATTCCAGCAGACACAAGTCTGCAGAGGTGCAAAGACCTCCTGGTGAGAAAATTGTCAACTCAAGCAGAACGTGACCCGTCAACAGCTCCTCCTTCATTTTCTCCCGCAACTGGGGCTGCGAGGAAAATGATTAAATTTCCTAGCCCACCCGCTGGCGGTGATGCAGGGCAGTCAGGATCAAGTGTTGACATCTGTTCCGGACTAAAGGACCTGCCAACGATTTCTGACATGTCTACTGTCACTGCATATGATGCTGTCACCATTGAAAGAATGGTGGAGGATTATATGGGTGACAGCATCCAAGTAAGCATGTCAGACAGTCTGTATGTATACTGGCAGGATAAAGAAGCAAATTGGAGGCCCTTGCACAAACTGGCTTTATTTTACCTAAATTGACCCCCTCCAGTGTGTACTCCGAAAGAGTGTTTAGTGCAGCCGGTAACCTTGTCAGCAATCGGCATAGGAGGTTACTTCCACAAAATGTGGAGAAGATGATGTTCATCAAAATGAATAATAAATTCCTACAGGAAGACATTTACCAGCAATTGCCTATAGAAAGTATACAGGTACCTGTGATGGTGGATTCCAGTGGGGACGAATTAATACTCTGTGAGGAGGAGGATGTACACACTGAAAGGGGTGAGGAATCGGAGGATGAGGATGACATCTTGCCTCTGTAGAGCCAGTTTGTACAAAGAGAGATTAATTGCGTCTTTTTTGGTGGGGGGATTAATTGCTTCTTTTTTTGTAGGGGCCCAAGCAAACCAATCATTTCAGCCACAATCGTGTGGCAGACCCTGTCACTGAAATTATTGGTTTGTTAAAGTGTGCATGTCCTGTTTATACAACATAATGGTGGGAGGGAGGCATAAGGACAATTCCTTCTTGCACCTCTTATTTTTTTTCTTTGCATTATGTGCTCTTTGGGGCCTGGTTTTTAAAAGTGCCATCCTGTCTGACACTGCAGTGCCACTCATAGTTAGGCCAGGTGTTTGTGCCACCCACTTGTGTCACTTACCTTAGTCATCGAACGACCTCATTGCACCTCTTTTTCTTCTTTGCATTATGTGCTCTTTGAGGCCTAGTTTTTAAAAGTGCCATCCTGTCTGACACTGCAGTGCCACTCCTTGATGGGACCGTTTTTTCTGCCACCCACTTGTGTCGCTTACCTTAGTCATCCAGCTACCTCATTGCACCTCTTTTTCTTCTTTGCATTATGTGCTCTTTGGGGCCTAGTTTTTAAAAGTGCCATCCTGTCTGACAATGCAGTGCCACTCCTAGATGGGCCAAGTGTTTGTGCCGCCCACTTGTGTCGCTTAGCTTAGTCATCCAGTGACCTCATTGCCACTCTTTTTTTTGCATTATGTGATCTCTTGGGCCTAGTTTTTAAAAGTACCATCCTGTCTGACACTGCAGTGCCACTCCTAGATTGGCCAGGTGTTTGTGTGTCGCCCACTTTGGTCGCTTAGTTTAGTTATTCAGCTACCTCAGTGCGACCTTTTGGCCTAAAACCAATATTGTGAGGTGTTCAGAATAGATTGGAAATCAGTGGAAATTAATGTTATTGAGGTTAATAATACCGTAGGAACAAAATTACCCCAAAGATCTGTGATTTTAGCTGTTTTTGCGTTTATTTCAAAATCATCCAGATCCCAAACCAAAACCTGAAAGGGTGGTTTGGGCAAAACCAATCCAGATCCAAAACATGAGCGGGGATCCAGATCCAAAACCAATACTCAAAACACAAAAAGTGCCCACCACACATCTCTAATTTTAACACACTATATCAGACAATTGAATCAATAATACAGTATATTTGAGAAAAGTTCTCACTGGACGTCAATAAACTGATGGTAGATTGGGGAGTGCAGGAGGAGGTGTGAGCAACACGTGTGATCTGGCATAAGGAGATAATTTGTCTTTGAGCAAACTTATACTGGGAAATCTAATAGCCTGTGACTTGCAGGCATCAACGAGATTCTGGCAAGTCTGCCATATGTTTTAAAGTGGCGGTTATTTCAAAGGCAAAACCAAGCTGCAAATCACAGGTTATTATATTTTTTCCATAGGCTCTAAAGGAAGAAGAGGTAGGTTGTGCATAATGGTAGAGAAGTGAGCTGAAGGGGCCAACAATGTATCAGGGATTAGAAGGATAGTTATGTGCTGTATTAGAGAAGTGAATTACGTTTGCTTGGCAAGTAAGAGGGTATTGTTGTTATCCAAATGGCTGAAATTAGAGTGTAGGAAGTTGGAAGTGTACAAACATTTCCTCCGGTGATGCTCAGTAACGCAGGTGATGGGTCTGCTTGGTATGCATGTTTGAAGATTGAACTGTTGATCACCGCATGCAGTGGCGGCATTTACTTTTCTTCATTTTAAAGTGAGTGCATTGATTGAGAAAGAGGCCACCATACCTGGGCAGATCAGTGCAGTGTAGTTGCAGAATCCATAGCCTTCTAAATGTGGTTATTTGGCATCATTCCAGGATAGGTTTATGTTGGATAGCTCAAGTGAAATGATGTGCCTCTGGTGTATTTCATTAGGGGGTAGGAGAAGACTGTGAGGTTTGGTGAGGCTGAAAAAAGGGAGATTGTGGTTGGAGGGGAACAAGGCCAGGATGGAGAAACCAAAGAATGAGCAGAAGCTGGAGTAGATACGGTTGAGAAAAAATGAAATCCAAAGGCTTAATACAGCAAAATGATTTTTAAGGAGCAAGAGAGAATGGGGTTATCAGTGTTGAACTAATTTAGGGGTTGATTTATCAAGCAGTAAAAAAAAGAGAAGAGGACTGTGCTAGTCAGCTTTGAAATATAATTTATCAGGTAGACTGTATAAAATGATACAGTACAAGCTGATTTGTTTCTATAGGCAATTTATCCACTGGTCCACTTCTCCACTCTTTTTTCACTCTTGATACAACAACCCTGAGGGCACACAGGGAAAAATAAAAATATAACTCAGGAAGCAACATTATCAGTGATTTGGGAGATTGGACCTTATGGACATTAAGTGACAGTAACACAAACACTGAGTTAGAAGAAAGAGTAATAGAGAAAGGGTTCTGGAGCTGTGACTTGAAAGGCATAATTTGGAGAAAATACTGTAGAATGCCTAATCCACAAGCTTGTTTGTCAATGGGTCTGGGAGTATGGCTGGAATAGAGTCCTCTATAGCAGCGAGAGCTGTGGGAAATATATTATTAGCAAAGTAAGCAGAGCTTCTTTTAAGGAGAGTAAGTAGTTTTAAATAAATATATTATGGATGAATGTTTGCTTTGTTGATAAGATTGAAAATATATAATGGCTGGGAAGCTTTGAGAGTCAAAAGAGGAGTGTGAGCAGGAAGTGGGAATTAAATGTTGTTTAGGGTTGGGAGTAGGAAAAGGAAGATGGGAGGATGTTTTATGGTTGTGAGTTTTGTTTCTATTTAGTTTGTGAAAGTGAGAGAAAGTAAATTAAGTATCTGTATATTGGAGTTATTGGAGAGATATGTATGAATGTGAATTAGTTGAGTTAGATATTCAGAAATAGGGCATAAAAAAATTGAAGTGCAGAGTAGTGGAGGAAATATAGACTCATTTGCCATGTCCTAGGTGGGTAAGCATTTGCTGCTTGAACATATGATCTGCTACACTGACAATAAATGAGTCTATCAGGTGAACAGAGATAACAAAAGGTATGACAGTTGAGCTCAGTTTATGTATTGCTGAACATATATGGTAGTACAGTAGATACTCTAAATAATCTTGTTTATGGTGTGATGACATGGTTTAGAAATAGTGTGTAGTCTACCATGTGTGTGATTTGTTGTAATGCATTCTAGCGTTAGAGAGGATATGCAAACCACATCCACACCATTACCACACAGCAGCAGACTTCTTGTAAGTATGTCTCTGCATCTTGATTTCACTATGACCAGGATGAGAGTGACTTTTTATGTTCCCCAGATAGTAATTATAAAATGTCTCACAAAAACAAAAATACATACATATATGTATAATAAATTATTATGTATTTATGGTATAAAATAACATAGGAACCACATAGAAAATAACATAGAAACCATCCCAATCTCCAAAACAGCAAATGTACTTTTTAGTAGACTTTGGGGGTTATTGAGGTCGCATCGCTTAGCAGTAACCCCGGCAGCGGCAGTGCACACGTGCAGGTACCATCCTGCATGTGCACGGCCGCCAAATGCGTTCGGGTTGCAGTGGGTGTGAATGCCTTCTTTGCCTGATTGACAGGCAAAGGCATTCGCAGGGTAGGCGGGGGGGTGGCATTGGAGCATTGCAGGGGCAGTGTGGGGAAAATAGGGAGGATCGGCTGCATTTTTGGGACACTACGTGATGTCAAATGCAGCCACTCTGATCTAAGAAATGGCAACGGACCTCCTACATATGCAGTCTAGCTGTGGCTGCAGGGGATATCATCCATGATTGCTGTGACAGCAATTAAATTGCAGTTGCAGCTGCTGGTCAGGCCATTCTGCAGGGTGTAGTATGGTATGCCGGCGGCCGGGCTCCCGGCGACCAGCATACCAGCGCCGGAAGCCTGACCACCGGCATACCGACAGCGTGGGTAGCGCAAATGAGCCTCTTGCGGGCTCACTGCGCTCGCCACGCAGCTACGCGCACCACACTATTTATTCTCCCACCAGGGAGGTCGTGGATCCACACGATGGAGATAAACTGTCGGTATGCCGACTGTCGGGATTCCGGCGCCGGTATACTGTGCGCCGGGATCCCGACAGTCGGCAACCTGAAGACCACCCCGTTCTGCATACTGGGCGGCACACGACATGCAAAAGAATGGATTCTAGCAGAATATACAATCCGTACTGAATAACCCCCTTAGGTCAGATAACTAAAATAAGAAAAAAATCCTTTTATATTATTTCTATCCGCAATGACATGTTTTATCCACTATATGATTCTCATTGGGCTGAATAGGAAGTTCAAAAGGAAGGACACTTGATAATGCTGCTTGGAATTTTAACATTACTTGCTACAGTATATCAGGAAATGTGAAAACAAATATCAGTAGAGTAGGGAAATAGGTAATTTTATAGTATTATATTGATATTGCTGAACATACCCAAAACTATTTTTACTTTTAGATTAAATTCTTCAAAATCTAATTGGCTGAAAAAATCATGTAGATACAAATAACAGAAAATGTCTTGATTTTAGTTTTGTAAAATATTTTTTCTTTTTTTACTTATGTATTTACTTTACTTTTGTACTTTTTTTTAAATATTTATTTAAAATACACCAACATCTTTCACATAAACCTTAACAAATTAGGTATATTTAGGTATATTTAGTTTTAAATGTGAGGACATGAACCTTAAGAAAATGTGGCAATACATCTTTGATGCACCAAAAACAAAAAAATAAAAATAAATAAATAAAATAATCACAATTAAAATTATGGAACAACATGCATTTTATTGGTTTGCAAGGGAATATTGTGGTAGTATTCCCACAACTCTTTTTATTTCATTCTTATCTAGAATACCTGTGCCAGGGATATCCCCTGTAGCTAAAGCTTGCTGCTTTTAGTTTGGCTATTCTCCAGAGGATCCATGTTAAATATTCAGTAGTTAGACAAAAAACCTATCTTGTAAAATCTTTTTACACATACTACATAGAATATGCTTTGCATTATAATTACAGCTCAAAAAATCATAAAATCTAGGTTTCCATTTCCTTGTCAAAACCTTTGCGTACAATAATTTCTGAAAATGTGTATATTGTACATACAGTAGCCAAAATATAAGGTTTAAATGGCCCATAATAACAAAATAATCTATCCTCTGTATTTTTAAGGATTGAGACTGGTCTAATTTTGAATTTAGTATTTTAAAAGGCCAGCCAAAGCTGAAATATATTTCTGATATATAGAGAAATACTATCTGCGCAATCCCCTTTTATTTGGAAGAAAGAAAATAGAAAAACACTATAGATATTAGAAAAGAAAAATGAAAAAAATAGAAAAATCGGAGAAACAGCAGGGGTGAAGTACAGTTTTAGCCCAGATGGTGCAGCCGATAGATGAACTAGTACCCTGACTAGCAATATTTGACCGTAAACAAAAAGTAATCTTGGCGCACCAGAGGTTTGAAGAAGATAGAGAATAGGTCAGACTGATTTAATCTAAATGTATTTATTTTGTATTTAAAACACAATTTAAAAAAGGATCATGAAATTAATTTCCTTAAAAATGTCAACATAATCTTATCTTTGCATCACATAATAAAACAAGGTAGTATGCTGATCTTGTTAATCTACTGCCTTATACAGACAAAATGATATACTAGTCTTAATATTTTAGTGCCTTATACCGACATTATTAGATAGTCGCCTCAGAGGCACAGACAAATGTCCCGAGACCTGCTCGTCCCACGTCGATAAAGCTTAATATCACTTAAGAGAACAGTGTCTATTGGTGTGAGCTTTATTAGCCGTATATTGCCTTATCCCCTGCTGCTTAATTCATCACAGTTTTTGATTGCTCAAAACCATTTAAAACAGTTTTGGGTTATTTCACCCTTTACTGCAGCCGTGTTTAATTAACAAGTAGTTCCCAGCACTTCCTCTATTGCCCACTGTGTAATGTGCGGGCTGGCGCTTATTTGGTGAAGGTACCTGTAGGCGTTTAAGCTTTGAGTCCTCCGTCCCCTCCTTTACCGGGTCCGTGCCCCGTTGAGCTCCATGGACCTCCGGTAGGGCCGGCAAGCCGATTCCCAGGGCACGATACAGCCCGTATCGTCTGGCCCGCACGTGTGGAACACAGGCCAGTAGCTTCCGGTTTCGTGGCTTCCAGGGGTGTGTGCCGTCAGCGGGTCGGGTTTAGGGCAGGCTTTCGAACTTGGTATGCAGCAACCAATGCGTTTCTCCCCTAAAGGGCTTCGTCAGGGATGGGTGCCATACCATAGACAGTGTTCTATATACCTTGGACTTCCCAATGACTGGTCCTTACTGCGGGACCCTATTTCTTATACAATAACTCCTTCCTCCCATATAGAGGTAATTTCATGCATATAATAAGAGTATTTAATGTTCTATAAAAAATATTATATTCATAAAACAAAGAGAATTATTTATATATATTTATATATATTATAAAATTATAAGAATTAAACTATAATTGTAAAAAATCAGTCTGACAAAATAGTAAAGAAAGAGAAAGGAAAAAAGAGAAAGAGAGAAGACAGAAAAAGATTTTTCCTTTTTCTGGGTCTAATTTTCGTAAAGAGATCTAAAGGATCTATGCTTATCAGAGATGGAGCAGTGCTCATTAAAATGTCTGGACAGGATGTTTATTCCAGAAAACTTGCCAAGTCGAAATCAATATTAAGGCCCTTTGGAGTGATGGTGTCCATTTGATCAATCCACTTCGCTTCTTCCTTTGATATTTCCGCCACTTTATCCCCACCCCTCCAGTTGTTTTTAATTTTCTTTATACCGATAAATTTTAGACACGTAGGGTCACTCTTGTGATGGTGTTTGAAGTGTACAGGAATACTGTGGGTCTCTATTTTGTTTCTGATGTTTCTAATATGTTCTGAGACACGGTACTTCAACGGCCTGATGGTCCTTCCTATATACTGTAGTCCGCATGGACACTCCAGGAGGTACACTACACCCTTTGTGTCACATGTTATTTCTTCTTCTATCTTGAATTTCTTCTTATTGGCATTTGAGGAGAAAGTTTGAATATTCTTCGTACTCGTGTGCTTGGTGTTTTTGCAGTTCTGACATCTCAGACAATGAAAAAATCCAGTTTTCCTTCCATTTTCTAACCAGGTGGGTCTCTCTTCTTTTTTTGTTATTGTTTCCATTGGGAGAACACTTTTTACTAATGATAATCTAATGTTTCTTGCCTTTCTATATATCACCTTAGGTTTCTTCGGAAGAATTTCACACAGTTTCTCATCCTTTAATATAATTGGCCAGTAATTATTTAGAACTCCCTCCACTTTCTTAGATTGTGAACTATATTGAGTGATGAAGGATATCTTATTCTTCATTACATCCTTGTTCTCCTTCTTTAACTCTTTTGGGATCATGAGGGTGTTCCTTTCCAGATTCAGGATCTCTTTGTAATCTTTTTTGAGACTTATTTCATCATATCCTTTTTCGATAAATCTGTTCTTCATCTCTTGTGCTTGTTTTTCATACTCTTCTTTCTTCGAACAGAACCTTTTTATCCATTTGAACTGTCCCTTTGGGATGTTACGGAGCCAGTTTGGATGATGGGCGCTTGTCTTCTCAATGTAGGTGTTACAGTCTACCTCTTTGATGTGTGTCCGTGTTTCGAGTGCATTCTCTCCCACATAGATCTCCAAATCCAAAAAGACAATTTTTTCTCTACTGTAGTTTACGGTGAAGTACTGGTCAAGTTCGTTCTGATTTATATATTTGATAAAGATGTCCAGGTCTTCTTGGCTGCCTGACCAGACAAATAGAACATCGTCTATGAACCTTTTCCACAGTCTAATTTTATCCAACATTGGATTGGTATTCCATATCCTTTGGTTCTCCCATTCTGCCACGAACAGATTTGCATACCCCGGTGCAAATTTTGTGCCCATCGCGGTCCCACAGACCTGTCTGTAATGCTCTCCCTCAAACTAAAAATAATTGTGGTCTAGGATTAATTTGATCGCTGCCATTATGAAATTTATCTGGCGGTGATGCAAATCACTGTCCTCACATAGGATTTTTTCCACGTATTTGCATCCTACTGTATGCCCAATCACACTGTATAGAGAAGTGATATCACAGGTTACCAGAATATATCCTTCTTTCCACTCGAAACCTTCCAAAATTCGTAGAACATCCATTGAATCTCTTATATAGCTTCTTTGTTTTGCTACTAATGGTTGGAGAAATCCGTCGATGTATTCTGACAGATTGCTCGTCAGGGAATTTATTCCAGCCACTATTGGCCTGCCCAGAGGATTCATCTTGTCCTTATGGATCTTGGGAAGGATGTAAAACACTGGTAATATTGGATGTTCCTGATTCTTGTACTCAAACTTTCTTATTCAAAATTCCTATATAAAGTGCTTCTTTTAACAAATCCTCCAATTCCAACTTATATTCTTTTGTGGGATCCTAAGGTGATATATAGAAAGGCAAGAAACATTAGCTCATCATTAGTAAAAAGTGCTCTCCCAATGGAAACAATAACAAAAAAAGAAGAGAGACCCACCTGGTTAGAAAATGGAAGGAAAACTGGATTTTTTCATTGTCTGAGATGTCAGAACTGCAAAAACACCAAGCACACGAGTACAAAGAATATTCAAACTTTCTCCTCAAATGCCAATAAGAAGAAATTCAAGATAGAAGACGAAATAACATGTGACACAAAGGGTGTAGTGTACCTCCTGGAGTGTCCATGCGGACTACTGTATATAGGAAGGACCATCAGGCCGTTGAAGAACCGTGTCTCAGAACATATTAGAAACATCAGAAACAAAATAGAGACCCACAGTATTCCTGTACACTTCAAACACCATCACAAGAGTGACCCTACGTGTCTAAAATTTATCAGTATAAAGAAAATTAAAAACAACTGGAGGGGTGGGGATAAAGTGGCGGAAATATCAAAGGAAGAAGCGAAGTGGATTGATCAAATGGACACCATCACTCCAAAGGGCCTTAATATTGATTTCGACTTGGCAAGTTTTCTGGAATAAACATCCTGTCCAGACATTTTAATGAGCACTGCTCCATCTCTGATAAGCATAGATCCTTTAGATCTCTTTACGAAAATTAGACCCAGAAAAAGGAAAAATCTTTTTCTGTCTTCTCTCTTTCTCTTTTTTCCTTTCTCTTTCTTTACTATTTTGTCAGACTGATTTTTTACAATTATAATTATAATTCTTATAATTTTATAATATATATAAATAATTCTCTTTCTTTTATGAATATAATATTTTTTATAGAACATTAAATACTCTTATTATATGCATGAAATTTCCTCTATATGGGAGGAAGGAGTTAATGTATAAGAAATAGGGTCCCGCAGTAAGGACCAATCATTGGGAAGTCTAAGGTATATAGGACACTGTCTATGGTATGGCAGCCATCCCTGATGAAGCCCTTTAGGGGAGAACGCGTTGGTTGCTGCATACCAAGTTCGAAAGCCTGCCCTAAACCCCGACCCGCTGACGGCACACACCCCAGAAGCCGCGAAACCGGAAGCCACTGGCCTGCGTTCCACACGTGCGGGCCAGACGATACGGGCTGTATCGGTGCTCTGGGAATTGGCTGGCCGGCCCTACCGGAGGTCCGCGGAGCTCAACTGGGCACGGACCCGGTAAAGGAGGGGACGGAGGACTCAAAGCTTAAACGCCTGCAGGAACCATCACCAAATAAGCGCCAGCCCGCACGTTACACAGTGGGCAATAGAGGAAGTGCTGGGAACTACTTGTTCATTAAACACAAACAAACAAATAGCAGCGCTGATAAACTTGCTAATACATACGGATTGAGTGAAAAATATTCAATTTAATATAGACGGCAATCATTAGCCTATTAAAACCAACATACACAACTCATAAAAATAATTAAAATGGGTCTCAATTATAATTGCCTCTAATAAACAGTCCGTTCCTATTTAATGAACTGGATAAGCAGATGTATAATGCATAGAAAGAGAGACTGACTGCGCAGTCTACCATCCAACTTTACCAATACCGCTAGAGGTGAAGTCCCTTGGTAGTTTGTTTGTAAGTGTCCAAGCGGATTCCTCAATGCTTTGCGGTGTCCTTTTCCTTAGGTTGGAAGTTGTAGGATGTAAAGAAATCTTTCCTTATTTTATCTGCAAGGGTGGAAGTCCAGTTCTGGTCCGGATATGGGCAATAAATTTGGCAAGTGATGACCCAAGGATGACAGTTACTGACGCGTTTCGCTGTACAAGCTACAGCTTTTTCAGAGGATAACTGTATAGCTGAGCTGGTCTGGTATTTATACCAGTATTGATGACCAAACGTTCTGCACCTGTTCACTCAATCCTTATCCTATGACTTTTGTGCAGTCAGCATGTGCTAGTTTCCTATCTAAAAGCCTTTTATTATTTTCCTCGCAGCCACAGTTGCACGATTTTGACTAAGTGCCAATTTTGACTATACTTTGTACTAGATTGTACATTAGATAGTCAAGATTGACTTGCCTGCACAGTCTATCTAGCCTTACGATACCGACCCCACGGGAGCGTGCATCGGGATCGAATCTGTATCGCAAGCTACCTAACACCTTGAGATATGCACTAACTTTTCATAAGATTTTGACTATATAGTCAAAATCTTACAGATTTATCTCACCGTTTGTACAGACCCTTAGTGTGCCTTGAGGACCGTGGTTAGGAATTCCTGATCTAGAGTGTGCATAAGTATTCATACTACATGTGGTAATATACATCAGGTGTCTTTTATTGTTGTAGCAATTAGGAATAGCATTGGATGATTTGTATACATGAATCCTATATAGTAAAAGTAGAACGTTACCTAATTTTCATATATATTTTTATTGAATAAATAATCAGATGGTTATTTAATATACAGGAGTTTTCATTCATACATGCACCATTCATTATTTTAGCGCAAAACAGTCATCTTTTGGTTCTTTGGTTTGCTTTAACTTCTGAGGTGGAGACCTGTGGCTCTTCATCCTCACTAATTAAATTAGCTGTGTGTACACAGACACAGCTGGACTGTTTCTTTGCAGCTCACAGTATAAAAACTAATTGAATTTATATAATTTAAAAACACACAGCGCATGAATTGCGATATTTGGAGTTCCGTTTTGCCAAAACCACCCTTTCGGGTTTTGGTTTAGGTTTTGGATCTGGATGATTTTTGAAGAAAAACACAAAAACAGCTAAAATCACAGAATTTGGGGGTAATGTTGATCCTATGGTATTATTAAACTCAATAACATTAATTTCCACTGATTTCCAGTCTATTCTGAACACCTCACAATATTGCTTTAAGGCCAAAAGGTTGCACCGAGGTTGCTGATTGACTAAGCTAAGCAACCAATGTGGGAGGCACAAACACCTGGCCCATCTAGGAGTGGCACTGCAGTGTCAGACAGGATGGCACTTTTAAAAACTTGGCCCCAAGGAGCACATAATGCAAAGAAAAAAAAGAGGTGCAATGAGGTAGCTGGATGACTAAGCTAAGCGACACAAGTGGGCGGCACAAACACCTGCCCCATCTAGGAGCGGCACTGTAGTGGCTGACAGGATGGCACTTTTAAAAACTAGGCCCCAAACAGCACAAAATGCAAAGAAATAAATAAGAGGTGCAAGATGAAATTGTCCTTGGGTCCTCCCACTCTCCCTTATGTTGTATAAACAGGACATGCACACTTTAACAAACCAATCATTTCAGTGACAGGGTCTGCCACACAACTGTGGCTGAAATGATTGGATTGTTTGGGCCCCTACAAAAAAGAAGCAATTAATCCCCCCACCAAAAAAGGGACAATTAATCATTCCTTGCACAAACTGGCTCTACAGAGGCAAGATGTCGTCCTCATCTTCTGATTCCTCACCTCTTTCAGTGTGTACATCCTCCTACTCACAGAGTATTAATTCGTCACCACTGAAATCCACCATCACAGGTCCCTGTGTACTTTCTATAGGCAATTGCTGGTAAATGTCTTCCTGGAGGAATTTATAATTAATTTTGATGAACATCATCTTCTCCACATTTTGTGGAAGTGACCTCCTACGCTGATCGCTGACTTTCGGAGTACACACTGGAGGGGGAGCAACTTAGGTAAATTAAAGCCAGTTTGTGCAAGTGCCTCCAAATTGCCTCTTGATCCTGCCATTATACATATGGACTGTCCGACATGCCTACTTGGATGCTGTCACCGATACAATCCTCCACCATTCTTTCAATGGTGACAGCATCATATGCAGTGACAGTAGACATGTCAGTAATCGTTGGCAGGTCCTTCAGTCCGTACCAGATGTCAACACTTGCTCCTGACTGCCCTGCATCACCGCCAGCAGGTGGGCTAGGAAATTTTATTATTTTCCTCGCAGCCACAGTTGCAGGAGAAAATGAGGGAGGAGCTGTTGACGGGTCACATTCCACTTCAGTTGACAATTTTCTCACAAGCAGGTCTTTGCACCTCTGCAGACTCGTGTCTGCCGGAATCAGAGATACAACATAGGCTTTAAACCTAGGATCGAGCACAATGGGCAAAATGTAGTGCTGTGATTTCAACAGATTGACCACCCTTGAATCCTGGCAAAGAGAATAAAGGGCTCCATCCACAAGTCCCACATACTTTGAGGAATCGCTCCAGCTTAGCTCCTCCTTCAATTTCTCCAGCTGCTCCTGCAAAAGCCTGATGATTGGAATGACCTGACTCAAACTGGTAGTCTGAACTGACTTCATGTGTGGCAAGTTCGAAGGGTTGGAGAACCGTGCAAAACACAGAAATCATTCTCCACTGAGCTTGAGTCAGCTGCATTCCTCTCCTTTGCCTATATCATAGGTGGATGTATAGGCTTGAATGGCCTTTTGCCACTTCTCCATCCTCTGAAGCATATAGAGTGTTGAATTCCACCTCGTTACCACCTCTTGCTTCAGGTGATGCAGGGCAGGTTCAGGAGTATTTGCTGGCACTCCAATCTTCGGAACGCAGTGGATGAATGTGGAAAGGGGCCCGCAAATTTTGGGGCCACCGACAGCATCTCCTGCACGCCCCTGTCATTTTTCAAAAAATTCTACACCATCAAATTAATTGTATGTGCAAAACATGGGATATGCTGGAATTTTCCTAGATGTAATTCATGCACAATATTGGTGGCATTGTCCGATATCACAAATCCCCAGGAGATTCTAAGTGTAAGCCATTGTGCAAGGATGTCCCTCAGTTTCCGTAAGAGGTTGTCAGCGGTGTGCCTCTTACAGAAATGGCTAATACACAGCGAAGCCTGCCTAGGAAAGAGATGGCATTTGTGAAATGCTGCTACTGATGCCGCTGCTGTTGTTGCTGCGTGAGGAAATACATCTACCCAGTGGGCTGTCACAGTCATGTAGTCCTTAGTTTGCCCTGCTCCACTTGTCCACACGTCCATGGTTAAGTGGACACTGGGTACAACCGCATTTCTCAGGACTTTTTTTTTAATGTCCCTGTACAGTCCGAGAATCGCTTTCCTAGTGAAGTGGAATTTTAGATGTATTTGGTAAGAGGGACACACTACCTCCATCAATTGTCTAAATCCCACTGTACTAATGGCGTACACCAGATGCACATCTGGACTTATATGGAAGTATCACTGGACTTATATGACAGTACCCCTGGACTTATATGGCAGCACCACTGGACTGTACTTATATGGCAGCACCACTGGACTGGACATATACGGCAGCACCACTGGAGAGGACTTATACTGCAGCACCACTGGACTTATGGCAGCAAAGGACACCACCACTGGACTTATGGCAGCACAGGACACCACCACTGGACTGAAGCAGCACAAGACAGCACCACTGGACTAGACTTATACAGCAGCACTGGACTTATGGCAGCACAGAACACCAACACTGGACTGATGCAGCACAAGACAGCACCACTGGACTGGACTTAAACAGCAGCACTGGACTTATGGCAGCATAGGACACCACTACTGGACTTATGGCAGCACAGGTCACCACCACTGGACTGATGCAGCACAAGACAGCACCACTGGACTTATACAACAGCACTGGACTTATGACAGCCTAGTCACCACCTCTGGACTTATGGCAGCACAAGAAACCACCACTGGACTGATGCAGCACAAGACAACACCACTGGAATGATACAAAACAGCAGGTTACCACCCCACACACCACGCCACTTTCATGCACAGACACTGAGGAGTCACGTCCTCTTGCTACACTCTCCAGGACTGGAGTGAATATGGCGGCGACGCGCAGCTCCTTATATGGAATCCAAAACCCGCGAGAATCCAACAGCAGGTTGATGACATTTTTCCTCATTCTGGTTTCCGAGTCTGGCGGGAAAACCCGAGCCAGGCTCGGATCCGGACTCAGAGCGTGAAGTTCGGGGGGGTTCGGTTCTCAGGGAACCGAACCTGCTCATCTCTACTTTTGACCAATATGAGACCTTGAAAGATGCAATTTGGAGGTTGTCATCTTATTGAGAATTGGTGACATTTTAAATGCATCCAGTCTTAAGAGATTTACGTTTAGTTATTGTATACAAATAATAATAGTAATAATAATAATAATAATAATAATAATAATTATTATTATTATTATAGTCGTCATCATCATCATTATCACCATCGTCATTATCACCACCACCACCCTCATCATAATTGTATTTCTATAGCACTTTTTTAATAGGACTCAAACACATTACCATTGTAGAAAATACAGAAACTAAGAAAATAGTACAGAATTTTACAAATGCAGATAATACAGAAATATAATACACAGGTGAGGAACAGTATTATGGGTCATCAGTTTGAAGGCTTGATCATCCTACCCATTAAGGTACCAGGCAAGGCAGCCATTCTGGGTGCTCTACATAGTTTATACTGGGTGGTGTAAAAAAGACTGGAGGATATGCCATGTAATGGAGCAACAGAATTCTAAAATGAGAGACACAATACAAGATCATTGCATGACTAGTCAAACCACATTTTGTTCATCCTACCCTTGATTATCAGGCAGTGCAGCCATCTTGAGCACAATACATAGGTCACAGTTTGTGAGGCGGCAGAATCATATCCATGAAACAAGTTCAGGAGATATGGGAAAGAGCAATGGGAAATAGCAATGGGATACAGTATGCTCATTGATTCATTAACACCATGGATTGTTCATACTGTACTACTAAAGTACCAGGTGATGCAAATATGATGGTTGGTGAGATGGGACTAGTTGGCCCAGATAATGTTGATATTTTGAAGGTATAAAGGCCTAAATAAAAGATAAAAGAAAATACAGATGTTTTTTATGGTGAGATGGCCTAGATTGAGGTGAGGCCTTGATGATTTTATTTTGAGAGGAGGCATATGATTGAGAGGGGACATGATTGAGTAAGGTCTAAATGCGGTCGAGGTCTGCAGTTTTTGAGGAGTTTGAAGAGAACTGAGGAACTGTGGGGGTACATGGTATTAGGGCCATGAATTTCACCAGGAGGTGTGTGCATATGCCAGGGTAGGCCATTATGGTTTAGAAAAGTGGCACCTCTGCAGAGAGCAGCCAACATGGATGGTGATTTCCATAGGCATCTTAAGGTAGGTGGATGACTGCTCTACCTGGACACAGGGCTCAAGAGTAACAGGCTGTGTTTGGTCACAAAGCCAGTGCTTTGATCATCTGCTGCTGACCACCAGAGCCACAGAGAAGTAGTAGTAGGGCCTAGATTGCAGTTACATATTGCCATGTTATTGGGTAGAGGGCATAAAGCATGTAATTGTAGACCTAATGTTTATGCCTGGATTTGAATCTGCTGTTTTCAATGGTTGGTTCATAGAGCTCCCCAGCAAATGTAAGTGAAGCAGCAGTGGTCCAGATGTTCAGCAGGCTCCCTCAGCATCCCACACTACTCAATGCTAGTAGTGTGATATCTGGCACTGCAGGACGGGTGTTTGGGCTCTAGTGTAATAGCGCGTTCATCAGGGACATGCTGTTGGAAGTGGTGAGTTCAATGTTAATAGTTACACACTGGAATTTACAGAAAGTTTCCTTAGACAGAATAAATGCGGGTTTAGGTCACAAGTAACATGAAGATGCAGAGCTTATGATAATCTATAGAAAGTGTTGAAGTAGGGATGAAACACACCCAAGCTTGTTGGTGGACTACAATGACAAGTGATATACAGATGTGTCCACATACATCTTTGCTATATCCCGCCATGTATGGCATGGTCTTGAATGCCATAGACTCAGAGATTTAGCCATGCTTTGTGATTTTTCTTAATTTGCTTCTTTAATATGTTAGTTTATACATATTCTATTATGGCAAACAAAAATTTTAAAATCAATCCACTCACTACTCGTGAAAAACAGCTTAGCCGTGTTATGCATGTTGCGCCAAATTCAGAAAAAAGCAAAGATGTAAGTGGACACATCTGTATGTGCTTTTAAGAAGAAGGAAAGATGGTGTGTACTGGTAATCATTGAGCATGGGAACAGAGTTTTACAAAGTACAATGATACTATGACATGCAGCATGACAGAGCTTTGATGACTGTGACTAGTGTTTCTGTGTATGTGATATAGATAGATAGATAGATAGATAGATAGATAGATAGATAGATAGATAGATAGATAGATAGATAGTAGCTATATCCACCTAGGACATGCAAATTACTTTACATTTCCTACACTACTCTGCAGACACGCACGCACACACACACACACACACGCACGCACGAACGCACGCACGCACACACACACACACACACTTAAAGACAGAATAGGTAGGTAGGCCAGGTAGGCTGGGAGGTTATGCAAAGATGGATTATGACTAATGTATTGGAGTATGGCAACAGGTACAGGTTGTGTACTGCATTGGAAGTTAAAGGGACAATAGAGATAGAGTTATTACTAGGGAGAGGAATTCTATGACCAGGCTTTTTCATTTTTTTTTCCAATTGTCATTTTCATTTCAGTACATTTAATCACATTCCTGACCTTTCTGATGAAATTAATTGGATTTATTGGGCACATAGATGAATATTTTACCACTTTAAGCTATAGGTCATATTTCTGTGTAATTTTGGAATAAAATCATATATTAGTCATATTTTACAGTTTTAAGGTTATCTAGTGTGATTGAACACTTAAATATTGTCAACTTACAAATTCATAATCACAGTCAAAATGAGTTACTAAATACTATTGAAACATAATTAACATATATTAAAAGAAACACACATTTTACTATGGACAGTGGGGTCTGTCAATCTGCATCATAAAGAAAAGAATGCGAGACTAACAGGAAAGATAGGACTGAGAGACACAAGATGACAAGTTTGTGATAGAGACACACTGACCCCCACTCACACTATTTCCCTAAAGTTCAGCCATCTACAGTATTCTACAGCTACAGGATTCTGTCCTCCTTGTGTGCTGGGCACTACTGATGACAGAGAAAAGATACTCAACACACAATTGGTCAATTCTTCTGCTGCCTAGGCTTTCAATCTCCTCCTTTGCACACTAAACAGTGCAAATCCCAAAGCTCCTATCAAATTTTTTTTTTACCAGAGCCTACAGTAGTCAATCAGCTTTTAGATATCATTTTATAAACTGTACTTGCTAAATGTAAGCTAGAAGCTGATTGGTTGCTATGTCCTCATGCATTTATTGGTGAAGCACACGAGTCATCTATTTCCCAACAAATCAACACTAAGGAAAAACAATAACCCCACTATTGAGATGTTTTGGAGAAGATAACTTTTATTGTTGCCATCTATGAACTGTACATGTGGGCTTCAGTAGTATTAACCACTGACACTCATGGAAGACACGATGCAAATATTATTGATACAATAAAGTATGATTGGTGTGTTGAACTGGTTCTCTTAACATATGAAGCTCTAGAAAGAGCAATGCACTCCACTATTGCTGTTATTATAAAAATTAGTTTATAAAGTGCCACAATTTTTATGCAGTGAAATACAAAGAATATTGAAAATTGATTATTCACATCAGTCCCTGTCCTTTTGGAGCTTGCAGAGTAATTCTCAAAGCACCCATGCAAACACACACAGACTATGGTTCATTTTTACTGCAGTTGTGGGCAGCAATGGAAGCCAAATTAAGTAACTTTTACTAATGTGAGTATCCATTCAACTAATGCAGAGGTTTGTGCATGTGCAAGCAGAAACCCATGCTGCCCATTAATTTCACACCAGCTACTGCATGTATTATCAGACTGCAGTCAGAAATTGTGCATACAGAAGAAACAGGCAGTTCTCCTTGACTCCCTACATGTGGGCGGAGAGGTATATTATGGAGTTATAGCATACAGAGCAAGCACACTCTATGGCTCACCCCACTCTACTACCACGGTTTAAGACAACCCTTTAAAAGGAAAAACAGTCAAAATGATTTCTTAAAGAAAACAAATTTGATTGTCATTTTTACAGTAGGTTTATGTGTCATTGCCTCCATTCCTCTGTGCTACTTCTGATTCCAGACACTAGCCACGGGGAGGGGGAAGCAAAATGCATGAGTAGGGCTGGGGCAGAGCACAATTTGGAGGGTGGGCAGAGGCACACTTGAGGAGGTCGGGGACAGGGGCATACCATGGGGAATGTGGCAAAGACATACTTGGGGAGGGGGCAGTGGCACACTTGGGGAGGGGAGCAGAGGCACACATTTGGGAGGGGAGCAGAGGCACACTTGGTGAGTGATGAGGAAGAGCCCCTCTTGGGAAAGGCTGGGGCAGGGGGGGGCAGAGGCAATGCCAAATCTAGGGGTGGGCAAGCCGTGAAATCCTAAGGGTTGCTTTGGCCTCTGCCACCAGATGGGTTGAGCTATCTATCCAGATGGATGATCGACAAAGCTGATATGGCTTCCGGTGCTCTGCTCAGTGGGATGAGTTACAGAAAGATAATCAAGACAACATGTGCAGCTGTCCAGTGTATAAAAGATCCACACACATGCCAGGACACCCCCACCATGGGGGGGAATGTAATAGGGTGTGAGAATCAGAAAGTGAGAGATTTTGTGAGAGTTCTCCAGTTTTTATTTAAAGTGGCAATCATTTACATGGCAAAATCAACCTGGTTTTACCATGTAAATGATTGCCACTTCAAAGAAATAATAGAACTCTCACAAAATCTCTCACTTTCTGATTCTCACATCTTATTACATTAATCCCCATATTTGGAGAGATGAAATATAATTTTACTCCAGTTGTGCACCACATTCCTGTGTTTTCTATTTTGCATGTACAGGGCTTGGGAGGGGACAGCATTCAATATATAACTTTGGATGGGCAGGGTGAGTCACGTCCAAGGAATCTTGTGGATCCGGATTTGGAGAAGATGACTCTGGAGCACGTGGATCTCTAAATAACAAACAAGCAGGACGGATGAAGGTCTTGCGCATTTATTACTTTGGAGAAGTTTATCAGGTTCGCCAAAGACAGTTGAATAGAGACATGACTGAAGGTTTAGCGGGTGGCTGGAGATACCGGTACCGTGACCCAGAGCTTAATAGAGAAATCCCAAAGGCTGGTTACTGCGGCATCGGAAACAGGTAGCCAGGTAGGTCACGGGGACAGAGTTGGCAGACTGCGTAGAACTGTATCAAGAGGCTTGGGTGGTTTGCGGCTAACAGGAACCGGACACTGGAGAGGCTGCGGGAGCACAGAGAACTAGCTTCACAGATACTGTGAAAGACGTTGCACTGGCAAATTCCCTCCTCCAGGCATTCCTATCTTATATCAGCTGCTCAAACCTAATTGGTCACAGTAATTTGATAAATAGGTGAAGTCTGGGCAAGACAGGCTTTTTGCCCTCATACAAGATGGCGCCGCTGGAACCTAGGAACACAGCCCAGCCTGATCACTGAAGCCCTGGCTCCACAGCAGCAGCAATCACCATGCCGGAGGAACACACTGCCAGTACACAGAGCAGCCATCCAGAGCCCCTGACCCACCTTTCGGCGCACCCCGCCTGATGCCAGCAGCTCGCACCTTCGCTGGACCCCTCCAGAGGGACCGGACAGGTAAGAGTCGGCTACCGTGCACATTCTCCCGCCGGACCATGACATTACCACCCCTCTTTAGAGTGGCCCCCGGACACAATTTAGGTTTCTCTGGGTGTTCAGAATGAAATTTGCGAACTAATGCTGGGGCTTGAACGTCCATCGCGTACTCCCAGGACCGTTCCTCCGGTCCATATCCTTTCCAGTCCAATAAGTACTGTAACTGAACATAATTAATTCGGGAGTCTAGTACTTTTTTAACCTCAAACTCTACTCCACTTTGGGTGAGTACTTTAGGTGGTCGTGGTAACAGTCTCCGGAATCGGTTCAAAACTAAAGGTTTTAACAAGGAAACATGGAAAGAAGAAGGAATTTTGAGGTAAGGGGGTAGTTTGAGTTTATAAGACACTGGATTAATTATTCCCACAATTGGAAAATGACCTATAAAGCAGGGAGGGGGGAAAATTTAATTGAAGGTACTCGTAAGTACAAGTTCCTTGTAGAAAGCCAGACTTGGTCTCTTACCTTGAGACTAGGTATTGTTCTTCGTTTCCTATCAGCCCATTTCTTGTAACGAAGGGAAGACTTTTGAAGATTGGTATGAACCCGATTCCAAATGTTCAAGAAACACTTTAGGGAAGTTTCAACTGCTGGTAGGTCGAGTGCCAGTAGACTTTGAAATGCTGGAACTTTAGGATGGGCTCCATAAACAATGAGGAAGGGCGTGAGCCCAGTGGAAGAATGGTAAGTATTGTTGTGGAAGAACTCAGCCCAAGGTAAATGTTCTACCCAATCATCCTGAGAAGAGGAAAGGTGAATGCGTAAAAAGGTATCCAAATCTTGATTAACTCGTTCCGTGGAACCGTTGGACTGTGGATGATAGGCTGTGGAGTACTGCAATTTGATTTACAAGGCTGCACAAAGGGATTTCCAGAACTTTGCTACAAATTGCACCCCTCGATCAGACACTGGGGGTAATTCAGAGTTGATCGTAGTAGCAAGTTTGTTAGCAATTGGGCAAAACCATGTGCACTGCAGGGGGGGCAGATATAACATTTGCAGAGAGAGTTAGATTTGGGTGGGTTATTTCGTTTCTGTGCAGGGTAAATACTGTCTGCTTTATTTTTACACTGCAATTTAGATTTCAGTTTGAATACACCCCACCCAAATCTAACTCTCTCTGCACATGTTACATCTGGCCCCCCTGCAGTGCACATGGTTTTGCCCAACTGCTAACAAATTTGCTGCTGCAATCTACACACATACAACAAAATATAACCAGGAACCAGCGCTGTTATAGTGACAAACTCCTTTAAGTGAGACGATCCCCTGCTTTGTCTCTCTCTTAAAAATAACACTTACAGGACATTTCAGTCTCGCATATCCATAAAGGTATCTTTACACAGCAAACGGGCTTCTAATTTTCATCTACACAGATCCCTTGAGATAAAGGACACTTACATATACTTTCTTTCTCGCGTTCACATAAAGGTATCTTTATCTTTCTCAATGGAACGCTTCCGAGTAAGGAGATTTCAGCAAACTCGTATCCAGAAAAGGGATTTTTAATACATAAAACGATAAAAAAACTTCACAGGACAAAGAATCCCGGCGGCTGATGGAACAAAAGCACGTGACACAACCGGCTGCAGTCAGGTAAAGGTCAAGTATCCGAGCATTCGAATCACCGTTACTCCAAGTCCTGGCATTAAAGTGAAGGACGTCTTCAACGCGTTTCAGGGAGTTCACTCCCCTTTGTCAAGAAGTGCCGTCCTCTTCCTGTGCATGTTCTCTTTTGCCCCTTGCAGCAAGGGAAATCCCACACCACCAACTGAGAATTAGGCCCACTATCTCGGTGGGAAGACCGTGAAGCCTGAAGATCTCGGAAATGAAATGATGAACCAATTCAGACGCTGTTGGTAACTTATTCAAAGGTTCAAAGTGGGCCATTTTGGAGAATCGGTCAATCACCACCCAGTTTGTAGTATAGCCTCTAGAAGATGGTAAATCTGTTATGAAGTCCATTGATAAATGGGACCACGGTTGAAGTGGTACAGAAAGAGGCAATAACTTTCCGGACGGAGGTTGCCGAGAAACCTTGTGTTGGGCACACAACGCAGGAGGAAATGAAAGCTGTCACATCTGCTTTAAGTGTTGGCTACCAATAGGATCTTTGCAGAAATTCTATTGTCTTGTGAACACCAGGATGACCTGAAAATCGAGACGTGTGAGCACAAGTTTTGAGTTTCTTCCGTAATCGTGGAGCGATAAAAGTTTTCCCTGCAGGAGGTTGCAGACGAGTGGAGGCAAAAACTTTTGCATCTAGAACAGGGTGTTTTTGAAGAGGTTCTACAGACTCAAAGGAAGTAGTGGACCGTGACAGAGCATACGCTTTCTGATTCTGTGAACCGGGCCGGTAAGTCAGGATGAACGAAAAGCGGTGAAAAGAACATGGTCCAATGAGCAAGACGCGGACTCAGACATTGTAGATCTTTCAGAAAGATTAAATTCTGATGATCTGTATAAATGGTGATAGGAAAGTTAGCTCCTTCCAGGAGATATCGCCATTCCTCCAGGGCCAGCTTGACCGCCAATAACTCTTGCTCCCCGATCGTGTAGTTCTTCTCAGCAGGGAGAAACTTCTCCGAGAAGTAACCACAAGGATGAAGCTTATGATCTTCGTACCTCTGAGAGAGTACTGCTTCTACAGCTTCTGAGTGTCAGCATCCGGAGTCTTACCGGTACGCTGGGGCCGCGGGGCTGGCTTCTCTGGCGGTGTGCGGGCAGCGGCGGAGGTGGGTTGCTGCGCTGGGTCCGTGGGCAGCAGTGGCGGCGGTGAGGAGGTCCGCTCGTGGCGACGGGACGCCGCTACAGCGGGTCGCTCTTGCTGAGCCGTTGCTAGGGGACCAGAGGCAGTGAGCAATGTGGCTTTGCAGGAAGGTCTGCATTACTGGGCGCCGCCATGTTGGAGACCAAGTTTTAAGCATAGTTACTGTTTCCTGTTTCTTCCAGCCAATCCAGGGGAAGCTCTCCCTATAAAAGGGGGCTGGTTTAGGACAGGGACGCCAGTGCTTCAAGTTACAACCCTGTTGTAGTTGCTTTAGCCTGTGCTCCCAGGATCCTTGTCGTATTCTGGTTACTCCTGCTCCTGCTTGGTCGGTTCCCTATTGCTGCTGCAAATTCCCTCCTCAAGGCCTTCCTATCTTATAGCAGCTGCTCAAACCTAATTGGTCACAGGAATTTGATAAATAGGCGAAGTGTGGGCAAGACAGGCTTTTTGCCCTCATCCAAGATGGCGCAGCCGGAACCACAACCCAGCCTAATCACTGAAGCCCTGGCTACACAGCAGCACCACTCACCCCACCGGAGGAACACGCTGCCAGTCTGCAGAGCCGCCATCCAGAGCCCCTGACCGACCTCCCGGAGCACCCCGCCCGACGCCAGCAGCCCGCACCTCCGTCCGCTGGATCCTCCTGAGGGACCAGACAGGTAAGAGCCGGCTCCCCTGCACATTCTCCCGCCGGACCGTGACAGGGAGTGTCTGACAACCTGGTAAAGTGAGCAGGGACTGAATGTTGGTAATACCAGTGGTAGGGCTGGCTGGTGCTGTAAATACAGGGGATGATGCATACAAAACTGAGTTGTAAGTCAGATTTTCTCAATGATCACTCCTATTACTGTGAGGCCACACCCTCTGTTTCCCCAAAGTTGAGATACAATACATTTTGGAAATACCTGTTGTATGTGTGTATTAGGGGAGGGGTCCTGGGGTGCACACCGGTAATGAGAGGTGCGGCCTTGCTGAGACCTTTCAGTAGTACTGCATACAAAGACAGAGGTTGCAGGTGCACAATTAAAACACTATTGCAATAATCATTGCAATAAAATGTTGCATTTTGAGTGAGGTTTTTCGCATAGTTATGGCCATAAGTAATGGCTTGCCCACCACGTCCAGGTAACCTCATTAGTCGGGCAAGTCCCTAACATCCCTAACATTTTTTTGGGGGGGGTACAAATCTAGGGCGCAGGACACCCAAAAATGAAGTAGCTGAGTGACCCCAGGACAACACTAAAGTTAAAAATTATATGGTGAAAAAAGTGAAAATTGGTTAGTGAGAGAGGCTGCTGAAGACAGCAGGGGTATGTGTGTATTAGGCACATTTTTACTGTTTGCACAGGAATCCATACTTTATAGAAACTGCCCTGGGCAAAGGAAGACTTGTAGCAGCATGGAGTCACAGTGTACAGTTAAGGAAATTGGTCAAAGGCAAACATGGGGAGGTATTGGGCAGAAGCACACATGGGGAGGTATTGGGCAGAGGGATTAATGAGGCAGAGACAAACTTGGAGAGGGAGTCAGATACATTATTGCTGACTCATGGTGGCTCATTCAGGTGTAGTTCTTCTTGCTGCTGCAGTTGTTATCTTTTGCTGAATGCAATTGCGATTATATGCCAATGTGGGCAGAGGCAAACCTGTGCATAGGGATGCCCACTCCAATCATATAATTTCTGTCCAACGCAAATCGGGACATGTCTGAGAGTCTTGATTTATATTTATTTAAGTAATGTTGTCCCAGGCAACTGTACCCCAACCTGGAAGTGGAGAGTGCAGGTGTGCATCCCATTCCTAGAAATAGTGAGTGCATATATATCTAAATCCTGCGGGCAAGGGGTGAACATCAAACCAGGCCCGGTGCTAACTATTCAGCAGAGCCTGCAAAGCAGGGAGGCTCCGCGCTGGAGAGGCGCACTCCTTGCTTTGCTACTCTGCTGCTGTTGCTGCAAGTGGCAGCTGACACTGCGCCTTTCACATGAAAGGCAGTGGCACCAGGAGCACTGGGAAGGAGAGGGAGGGGGGTGTTTACATGACAGTGTGAGAGAGCAGCAGTGGCGGTGGAAGTCCCTGAAACTCACTGCAGGGCCGAGCCTCTCCACCTTGATCTCAGTAGTAGGAGCAGAAGAACATGTGCCAAGCTGTGATTGGAGGAGCTCGGCACATGCTGATTAGAAGAGTCACTGATTGGAGGAGACTGTCACATTCTCCTCTGACCCCTGGAACACTGAGGACTCACAGCATGGACACTGTCTGTGAGTATTTAGCCTGCCTCCTCTGTCTCCACAGTAACTGCTCCTGTCTCTGTAGCTCCTGCCTGTCTCTGCCTCTTCACTATTCGACATGTCTGTCACTGTATAGTCTGTGCCCAGTAACTGCCCCCTCCTCTCTCCCCAGTATCTGCCTTACCTCCTATCTCTCCCCAGCATCTGCCTCCCTCTCTCTGCCCAGCATCTACCTCCCCCTCTCCCTAGCATCTGCCCCCCCTCTCCTCTATCTGCTTTTCATCTGCCCCCCCTCTCTCTCTGCCCAGCATCTGTTCCCCTTCCTCTCTCTCTGCCCAGCATTGGTCTCCCCTCCTCTCTCTGCCCAGCATCTCCCCCCATCTCCCCAGCCACTGCCTCCCCCTCTCCCTAGCATTTGTCTCCCCATCTTTCACCTGCCTCCCCTCCTCTCTCTGCCCATCATCTGCCCCCACCCACTCCGCAGCATCTGCCTCCCCTCCTCTCTCTTCCCAGCATCTCCGCTCGCTCCCCAGCATATGCCTCCCCCTCTCCCTAGCATCTGTCTTCCCCATCTTTCATCTGCCTCCCCTCCTCTCTCTGCCCATCATCTTCCCCAACATCTGCCTCCCCTCCTCTCTCTGCCCAGCATCTGCCCCCCCCCACTCCCTAGCATCTGCCTCCCCTCTCTGTCCAGCATCTGTCCCCCTTCCTCTATCTCTGCCCAGCTTCTGCCTCCCCTCCTCTCTCTGCCCAGTATCACCCCCTACTCCCCAGCATGTGCCTCTCCTCTCTCTCTGACCAGCATCTGTCCCCCTTTATCTCTCTGCCTAGCATCTGCCTCCCCTCCTCTCTCTGCCCAGCATCTGCTCCCACCCATTCCGCAGCATCTGCCTCCCCTCCTCTCTCTGCCCAGCATCTGCCCCCCCACTCCACAGCATCTGCCTCCCCTCTCTCTCTGTCTAGCATCTGTCCCCTATTCCTCTCTCTGCCCAGCATCTGCCTTCCCTCCTCTCTCTGCGCATCATCTTCCCCAACATCTGCCTCGCCTCCTCTCTCTGCCCAGCATCTGCCCCCCCACTCCCTAGCATCTGCCCCCCCACTCCCTAGCATCTGCCTCCCCTTTCTCTCTGTCCAGCATCTGTCCCCCTTCCTCTCTCTCTGCCCAGCTTCTGCCTCCCCTCCTCTCTCTGCCCAGTATCACCCCCTCTTCCCCAGCATGTGCCTCTCCTCTCTCTCTGACCAGCATCTGTCCCCCTTTATCTCTCTGCTTAGCATCTGCCTCCCCTCCTCTCTCTGCCCAGCATCTGGCTCCCCTCCTCTCACTGCCCATCATCTGCCCCCACACTCCCCAACATCTGCCTCCCTATCTCTCTGCCCAGCATCTGTCTCCCCCAACTCTCAGCCTAGCATCTCTTTCCCCCCACTCTCTGTTCAGCATCTGGCTGCCAACTTCCCCCTCTCTGCCCATAATCTGGTTGCTTTCCCATTTCTCTGTACAGAATCTGGCTGTCCTACCCTTTATCTACACAGCATTTGGCTGTCACACACTTTTCTCTACCCAGTATCTGTCTCCCCTACTGTCTCTGCCCAGCATCTGGCTGCATCCCTCCTCTCTTTGGGGGACATGTACTAAGCAGTGATAAAAGTGGAGAAGTGAGCCAGTGGAGAAGCGGCCCATGACAACCAATCAGCTGCTCTGTATACTTTTATAGTATGCAAATTATAAATGTTACGTCAATGCTGATTGGTTGCCATGGGCATCTTCTCCACTGGCTCACTTCTCCACTTTTATCACTGCTTAGTATATGCCCCCCTTAGTCTCCTTGCACCCCTTTTATCATATCTATACACCATCTTCCTTCCACCATTTTCCAACAACAACCACTTTTCCCTTGTACCCCTCACAACACACTGTTCCTCTTACCTTTCAATTTGATGTAAAATAATAATAATAATAATAATAATAATAATAATCATTGTATTGTGAATTCAAAATATGTGAATTTTAAAGTTATATTTTAACTATTATTCTGAGTAGCGAAGCATTGACTTAATTTGTAACACATCTTTCTGGTCCTTGGGGATGTAGTCAGAATACCAATGCCGGGATCCCAACCGCCAGAATGCCGGTAGCGCCGCCATAGCTATTCCCACTCCTGGGTGTCCATGGCACCCATGGAGTGGGAATAGAACCTGTAGTGAGTGCAGCAAACCACTGAGCCCCCCTGCCTTTTAAGTAACATTTATAATTTTCATACTATAAAATTATACAGAGCAGCTGATTGGTTGCCATGGGCAACTTCTACACTGGCTCACTTCTCCACTCTTTTCACTGCTTAGTACATCTCTCAGAATCTATTGGTTGATAAGGATTTAGCTGTGGGTTTTTCACATTGGGAAATTGCCTTATAAACAAATAGTAGGTTTGGGTGATAAACTTCGAGCTTTAGTGGTGTGGTAAACACCGCGGTTATTGAAACTGTTCTTTGTGAAAGTCATAAGCAGTACCATTATTCAAGCTGGTAGAAAAAGCAAAGTCAGGAAATGATAGACTTATGAGTATAATGACAGATTTTTGTAAAATAGTCACAAATAGCAAAGTCAGGTAATAAAAGTCAGCATGTTTTATTGATTTGCCTGTAATCCCAGAGTAATAATTTATCTCAAATTATGACACTTTTTTGATGATACATTATACGTTATATTATTGCAGTACATTGAATGTGATTTATTTGGATTTTGTAAAACCATCTGACACTGTTCCTTATAATAGATCTGTACTTTAGGACTGGGATTAGGGAAAAAGGTGTATACATAGATAGATAACTTGTTAAGGGAAAAATGCAGAAGGTTGTTATAAATGGAGCACAAAAAATCTTTTTTGGAATTGCAAAATGGGCAGAGAAATAGCAGATGAATCTTAAACAGAAATTACCGTCATAAATAGTAACTAGGCTGTGGTAACAATTATACAATGTACAAAAAATTGGTTACAACTGGGGAGATTAGAGATAGAAAATGATTTACTGTACATACAGTATGCTAGGACACAGTATTCATGCAGCTTCACGCAATGACAGCAAGTCAGCAACTGTCTCTGGGACAGGTAAAAATGAACTCATTATATATGTCAACATGTACATGTAAATGTATCAGAAACTTCTAATGGCTTGCCTGCACAGTCTATTTTTTCTTGCAATACCGATCCCGCGGGACCACGCAAGCTGTGTACACACGTGTGCTATGTGCTAACTTTTCTTACAATTTTAACTATATAGTCAAAATAGCAAGAATACATTGGGTATTCAAGGTGCATACACACGTTGCGATTTATTCTTGAGAGTTTGACTATATTGTCAAAATCGCTATATAGCTTGCGATACCGATGCGCGGTCCCGCAGGATCGGTATCGCAAGAAAAAATAGACTGTACAGGCAAAGCAATTTTGACTATATTGTGTACAATCTAGTACAAAGTATCGTCAAAATCGCACATAGCCCAAATCACACCGTGTGTATAGGCAATATCGGTGCTTCTGGGCTCTGGGGGAGTTCAATGGAAATCGCATAGTCAAAACCGTCTTAAGCCTATGGTGGTCATTCCGAGTTGATCGGTCGCTAGCAGTTTTTAGCATCCGTGCAAAGTGCAAACGCTATGCCACCGCCCACTGGGAGTGTATTTTTGCTTAACAGAAGTGCGAACGAAGGGATCTCAGAGCGGCTACAAAATAATTTTGTGCAGTTTCAGAGTAGCTTCAAACCTACTCAGCGCTAGCGATCACTGCAGACCATTCATTTCCTGATTTGACATCACAAACACGCCCTGCGTTCGCCCAGCCACGCCTGCGTTTTTCCTGGCATGCCTGCGTGTTTCCGAACACTCCCTGAAAACGGTCAGTTGACACCCAGAAATGCCCTCTTCCTGTCAATCACTCTGCGGCTGCCTGTGCGACTGAAAATCATCACTAGACCCTGTGTAAAACTACATCGTTCGTTGTAATAGTATGCCACACGTGCACATTGCGTCGCATACGCATGCGCAGAAATGCCTTTTTTTGCCTCATCGCTGCACAGCGAACGAATGCAGCTAGCGAACAACTCGGAATGACCACCTATGTTAGAGTGTGTAAACATTTTCTCTGTCATTTATCTCTATCACCAGGCTGACTGAGCAAGCTTACAAACTATAAAAGGAGACAGGAAATGTGAATCTGTTTAATAATGAAAATGAATAAAAATACATTTATTTTGGGGTTATAAGGTTTATAGGTCTCCTGATACAGCTTTATTTGGTATGTTATGGAATAATGAGTTTCAATTACCTAATAGCTGCATGGATATGCGATAATTTATTTTTGAAAAGGGAATCCAGAATAAATACATCAAGCTCCTATCAAAGTTTATTAGTATCTCATCCATTCTGCTTTCCCTTAGTATAACCTCAACTATTTTGGAATAAATCTCAATAGACTGTGATTTAAAGGGACTAGAAAAAAGTAGCTTATCAAATGTGAGGGTTTCCATTTAAAATACTTTAACATTTTAAACCAAAATGTTTCCTGTAAACTATGGGCAGTAACAATAGCATTACAGGGAAAAGGAAATACAGTAGCCTGTGACTTGCAGACATCTGCAAGATCCTGGCCAGTCTGCGCTATGTTTGCACATGGCAATCATTTTAACGGCAAAGAAAACTTGTTTTTGCCTTTTAAATAATTGCCACTTTAAAACATTGGTCAGACTCATTGGGATCTTGCTGATGCCTGCAAGTCACAAGTTATTACATTTCCCCCTGTCTGAGTCCCAGATTATGGGGCTTATTTATGGACAGTTGGTGCTGCAATTTACTAAACCGGGTCTACATTTGGAATCTAAGTGAAAACTCCACACCAATGACAACGTTCTCTACTTCACCAAAATCTTTACAATGGCAGCAATGGATGACTGTGAAATACACATGCGTGGCCACTGCACGTTATTTTGGCCCAGTTGGGATGAAGCAAAGCCTTTCCCGCTCTATAAATTCCCAATGCCAGCTCTAGAAAAACTCCATCTTGATATGGAATTACTCAACAATGTCATTGTTTCTTAACTTAGTTAAGCCACCACTGGTCAATAGTGCAAGCAGAAAATGGCACTGAATAGCTGAGCACTGGAGGAATCTTTGTTATCATAAAATGATTGGTGAGAAAAGTCCTTTGTCTAGTGAAAACTATGTACAAAGGAGATTTCTCATCTACATACAGCATATAGTGCAGTGTCTCAAGTTTTCTCTGGATACAGAGAAATGGAACAAATGCCCTTATTTATCAATGAGTAATTAATTTCACTGTGAGTGATACATTTTACCAGCCAATCCGATCCTGTCATTTTTTCAAGTACATAGGCTCATTTATCAGTGAGTGATAAATTTTACTGTGAGTGATAAATTGCACCAGCGAATCAGCTCCTAACTTCCATGTCACAGGCTGGGTTTGAAAAATGACAGTCAGGAGTGGATTGGCTCGTGCAATTTTTCAATCACAGTGAACTTTATCACTCATTGATAAATAAGGGCAACAGTCTGTAATATGGCAGGTAAGAGCAAATTGGCTGGTGCAATATATCACTCAGAGTGAAATGTATCACTCATTGATAAATAAGGGCATCAATGCCGATCTAAACAGACTATCTCCCAGGAGAAGATGTTTCAAGTCTTGAAGAGAGCAAAAAGTGAAGAAGTTGGCCGCAACTTATCTGTTTCTGTCCTTTCAAAGACTATGCTAGATAAATGACAAAAGTTGCTTTGGGCAACTTTTCCACATTATCTCTCACCAATCTTTAATCTTGCAGGTGCTCAATATAAATTAGAGATGAGAGGGTTCGGTTCACCGAGATCAGAAACCCCCCGAACTTCATGTGGTTTACACGGGTCCGAGGCAGCCTCGGTTCTTCCCGCCTAACACGCAAAACCAGAACAGGGGAAAATGTCATCATCCCGCTGTCGGAGTCTAGCGAGATTCGGATTCCATATCGTGCATTGTCGATTGAGCGGAGAGGACGTGGCTACATTCTCTGCCTGAAAAGCTCAATATCTGTGCGAGGTGTGCTGCACTGTGGTGACCACCAGTATATAATAGTACAGTACAGTAGGCCATTGCTGTATCTTGCAGCTCCGTGTCAGACTCAGTTCTAGTATCCTGATCAGTGCTCAATCTGTGCTGCATTGTTGTGACCAGTATATAGTAGTACAGTGCTGCATTGTAGTGACCACCAGTATATAGTAGTACAGTACAGTAGTCCATTGCTGTATCTTGCAGCTCTGTGTTAGACTCAGTTCTAGTATCCTGATCAGTGCTCAATATCTGCTGCATTGTGGTGACCACCAGTATATAGTAGTACAGTGCTGCATTGTGTTTACCACCAGTATATAGTAGTACAGTACAGTAGTCCATTGCTGTATCTTGCAGCTCCATGTCAGACTCAGTTCTTTTCTCCTGATCAGTGCTCAATATCTGCTGCATTGTTGTGACCAGTATATAGTAGTACAGTGCTGCATTGTGGTGACCACCAGTATATAGTAGTACAGTACAGTAGTCCATTGCTGTGTCTTGCAGCTCTGTGTCAGACTCAGTTCTATTCTCCTGATCAGTGCTCAATATCTGCTGCATTGTTGTGACCAGTATATAGTACTACAGTGCTGCATTGTGGTGACCACCAGTATATAGTAGTACAGTACAGTAGTCCATTGCTGTATCTTGCAGCTCCGTGTCAGACTCAGTTCTATTCTCCTGATCAGTGTTCAATATCTGCTGCATTGTTTTGACCAGTATATAGTAGTACAGTGCTGGATTGTGGTGACCACCAGTATATAGTAGTACACTACAGTAGGCCATTGCTGTATCTTGCTGCTCTGTGTCACTTCTATTCTCCTGATCAGTGCTCAATATCTGTGCTTAGTGTCAGTGCTGCATTGTGGTTACCAGTATACTACAGTACAATAGTCCAGTGCTGTTCTTGCTGCTCAGTGTCAGTTCTCCGTAGTATCATCAGTGCTCAGTAAAATAAGTGCTCAGTAAAATCAGTGATCAGTATAATCAGTGCTCAGTATAATCAGTGCTCAGTAAAATCAGTGCTCAGTAAAATCAGTGATCAGTATAATCAGTGCTCAGTAAAATCAATGCTCAGTATAATCAGTGATCAGTATAATCAGTTCTCAGTATAATCAGTGCGCTGTTAGACGTGCGCCCGTTTTCCACCATTAGTGCATTGGGATTTAGACAATTGATGAAGTTATTGTGTCCCCGGTACAAAATCCCATCTAGATTCCACTTCACTAAGCAGGTGATAGCAAGATTTTACCAATTAATATCAGTGAATTATAATTATTAATTACAGTGATCTTGCCAAATAATTCCAGTGATTTTGTCATTTTCTTCCAGTGATTTGGACCAATAATACCATTGATTAGAACGAATAATTCCTGTGATTTTGTCATTTTTTTCCAGTGATTTGTACCAATAATACCATTGATTAGAACGAATAATTCCTGTGATTTTGTCATTTTTTTCCAGTGATTTGGACCATTAATCCCATTGATTAGAACGAATAATTCCTGTGAAATTGTCACTTTCTTCCAGTGATTTGGACCAATAATACCATTGATTAGAACAAATAATTCCTGTGATATTGAGGTGTTTGTGTAGCTTAGCTTAGCCATCCAGCGACCACAGTGCACCTCTTTTTCTCTTTTCTTTGCATCATGTGCTGTTTGGGGACTATTTTTTTAAGTGCCATCCTGTCTGACACTGCAGGGCCACTCCTAGATGGGCCAGGTGTTTGTGCCGGCCACTTGGGTCGCTTAGCTTAGTCATCCAGCAACCTCAGTGCAAATTTTAGGACTAAAAATAATATTGTGAGGTGTGAGGTGTTCAGAATAGACAGGAAATGTGTGGAAATTATGGTTGTTGAGGTTAATAATACTACGGGATCAAAGTTACCCCCAAATTCTATGATTTAAGCTGTTTTTGAGGAGTCTTTGAAAAAAAAACACCCGAATCCAAAACACACCCGAATCCGACAAAAATTTTTAAGGGAGGTTTTGCCGAAACGCCTCCGAATCCAAAACACGGCCGCGGAACTGAATCCAAAACCAAAACACAAAACCAGAAAATTTCCGGTGCACATCTCTAATATAAACCCTTCCACTCTACAATAGCCTATTTTGTCTTTAACTGCTACTAACTTTTCTAGCTCCATCTGCTTTGTAACAATGTTGCATAGCACATATTTTCTCTATTTTGACCTCTTCTCCTAGACTGTAATCTCTCATGGGGGTAGATGTATGAAGCAGTGATAAGAGTGGAGAAGTGTGCCAATAGAAAAGTGTGCCATTGACACCAATCTGCTGTGAAGTAATCATTTATCAAGTGCATTCTACAAAATTATACCTAACCGCTGATTGGTTGCCATGGCACACTTCTCCACTCATTACTGCTTTATACATCTACCCATTGGCTCATGTTTGCATCTACTTTTCTGCCTTATATGCACTTTTTTCTTTGTTTGCTATAAGGAAGAAGTGTAATTCAGATTGCCTGGTACTGCAGAGTCTGTATAACCCTATAATAAAACAATGATGATATTGAAGATGATCATAATGATGATGATAATAATGACTAAGAAGACTTTATTAGGATTCCACTATTAGGTAAACATTGATTGTTGTCTTATGCAACATTGGTTAGGGAATATCTAAAACACTGTATAAGTAACTATGTAATGCAACATTTCAATGCCCCCACAATTAGTACCGACTGTAGATATAAATAAATTAGCAATCTGTGTAAGATGGGAGTGATGCATCACAGCATGAGGGATTTGCTGATTTGGGTCAGGGTCCCTTGGACTAACTGTATGAGCTAGTGTGAATGAAGCTGGGTAGCTTTATAATGCTGTTCCTTATGCAGTTTACTAGAAGCAATAGAAGTTAAGCTGGAGAATGGTATTGAGCACAGGTGCAGGCTTGCAAGACAGTCCATGGCTACTGCAGAATGTAGGATATTTAGAGGCAGACTGCAATCCACTTGAACTGGGTGCCAGGAGCACAACTGAGGCAGGCTGTAATAAAATAAGGTGTGAAGCAATACTGGTGCAGGTTTCTGGTAGCACTGGATCAGAATGCTGTTGAGCAATACTAGAGTAGGTTTTCCGTATAGCATTGGAGCAGATGTGATCAATACTAGTGCAGGATGACTAAGCTAAGCGACCCAAGTGGCCGACACAAACACCTGGCCCATCTAGGAGTGGCACTGCAGTGTCAGACAGGATGGCACTTAAAAAAAATAGTCCCCAAACAGCACATGATGCAAAGAAAAAAAGAGGTGCACCAATGTCGCTGGGTGGCTAAGCTAAGCAACACAAGTGGCCGACACAAACACCTGGCCCATCTAGGAGTGGCACTGCAGTGTCAGGCAGGATGGCACTTCAAAAAAATAGTCCCCAAACAGCACATGATGCAAAGAAAAATGAAAGAAAAAAGAGGTGCAAGATGGAATTGTCCTTGGGCCCTCCCACCCACCCTTATCTTGTATAAACAGGACATGCACACTTTAACAAACCCATCATTTCAGCGACAGGGTCTGCCACACAACTGTGACTGAAATGACTGGTTGGTTTGGGCCCCCACCAAACAAGAAGCAATCAATCTCTCCTTGCACAAACTGGCTCTACAGAGGCAAGATGTCCACCTCCTACTCATCGTCCGATTCCTCGCCCATTTCACTGTGTACATCCCCCTCCTCACAGATTATTAATTCGTACCCACTGGAATCCACCATCTCAGGTCCCTGTGTACTTTCTGGAGGCAATTGCTGGTGAATGTCTCCACGGAGGAATTGATTATAATTCATTTTGATGAACATCATCTTCTCCACATTTTCTGGATGTAACCTCGTACGCCGATTGCTGACAAGGTGAGCGGCTGCACTAAACTCTCTTTCGGAGTACACACTGGAGGGGGGGGGGGGGGGCAACTTAGGTAAAATAAAGCCAGTTTGTGCAAGGGCCTCCAAATTGCCTCTTTTTCCTGCCAGTATACGTACGGACTGTCTGACGTGCCTACTTGGATGCGGTCACTCATATAATCCTCCACCATTCTTTCAATGGTGAGAGAATCATATGCAGTGACAGTAGACGACATGTCAAAATCGTTGGCAAGTCCTTCAGTCCGGACCAGATGTCAGCACTCGCTCCAGACTGCCCTGCATCACCGTCAGCGGGTGGGCTCGGAATTCTTAGCCTTTTCCTTGCACCCCCAGTTGTGGGAGAATGTGAAGGAGGAGCTGTTGATGGGTCATGTTCCGCTTGACTTGACAATTTTCTCACCAGCAGGTCTTTGAACCTCTGCAGACTTGTGTCTGCTGGAAAGAGAGATACAACGTAGGTTTTAAATCTAGGATCGAGCACGGTGGCCAAAATGTAGTGCTCTGATTTCAACAGATTGACCACCCGTGAATCCTGGTTAAGCGAATTAAGGGCTCCATCCACAAGTCCCACATGCCTAGCAAAATCGCTCTGTTTTAGCTCCTCCTTCAATGTCTCCAGCTTCTTCTGCAAAAGCCTGATGAGGGGAATGACCTGACTCAGGCTGGCAGTGTCTGAACTGACTTCACGTGTGGCAAGTTCAAAGGGTTGCAGAACCTTGCACAACGTTGAAATCATTCTCCACTGCGCTTGAGTCAGGTGCATTCCCCCTCCTTTGCCTATATCGTAGACAGATGTATAGGCTTGAATGGCCTATTGCTGCTCCTCCATCCTCTGAAGCATATAGAGGGTTGAATTCCACCTCGTTACCACCTCTTGCTTCAGATGATGGCAGGGCAGGTTCAGGTATTTTTGGTGGTGCTCCAGTCTTCTGTACGCGGTGGCTGAATGCCAAAAGTGGCCCACAATTCTTCGGGCCACCGACAGCATCTCTTGCACGCCCCTGTCGTTTTTTAAATAATTCTGCACCACCAAATTCAATGTATGTGCAAAACATGGGATGTGCTGGAATTTGCCCAGATGTAATGCACGCACAATATTGCTGGCGTTGTCCGACGTCACAAATCCCCAGGAGAGTGTATTTGGGGTAAGCCATTCTGCGATGATGTTCCTCAGTTTCCGTAAGAGGTTGTCAGCTGTGTGCCTCTTCTGGAAAGCGGTGATACAAAGCGTAGCCTGCCTAGGAACGAGTTGGCATTTGCGAGATGCTGCTACTGGTGCCGCCACTGCTGTTCTTGCTGCGGGAGGCAATACATCTACCCAGTGGGCTGTCACAGTCATATAGTCCTGAGTCTGCCCTGCTCCAATTGTCCACATGTCCGTGGTTAAGTGGACATTGGGTACAACTGCATTTTTTTAGGACACTGGTGACTCTTTTTCTGAGATCTGTGTACATTTTCGGTATCGCCTGCCTAGAGAAATGGAACCTAGATGGTATTTGGTACCGGGGACACAGTACCTCAATCAAGTCTGTAGTTGCCTGTGAATTAACGGTGGATATCGGAAACACGTTTCTCACCGCCCAGGCTGCCAAGGCCTGAGTTATCCACTTTGCAGCAGGATGACTGCTGTGATATTTCATCTTCCTCGCAAAGGACTGTTGGACAGTCAATTGCTTACTGGAAGTAGTACAAGTGGTCTTCCGACTTCCCCTCTGGGATGATGATCGACTCCAAGCAGCAACAACAGCAGCAGCGCCAGCAGCAGTAGGCGTTACACTCAAGGATGCATCGGAGGAATCCCAGGCAGGAGAGGACTCGTCAGACTTGACAGTGACATGGCCTGCAGGACTATTGGCTTTCCTGTGTAAGGAGGAAATTGACACTGAGGGAGTTGGTGGTGTGGTTTGCAGGAGCTTGGTTACAAGAGGAAGGGATTTAGTGGTCAGTGGACTGCTTCCGCTGTCATCCAAAGTTTTTGAACTTGTCACTGACTTAAGATGAATGCGCTGCAGGTGACGTATAAGGGAGGATGTTCCAAGGTGGTTAACGTCCTTACCCCTATTTATTACAGCTTGAAAAAGGCAACACACGGCTTGACACCTGTTGTCCGCATTTGTGTTAAAATAATTCCACAACGAAGAGGTGATTTTTTTTGTAATTTGACCAGGCATGTCAATGGCCATATTCGTCCCACGGATAACAGGTGTCTCCCCGGGTGCCTGACTTAAACAAACCACCTCACCATCAGAATCCTCCTTGTCAATTTCCTCCTCAGTGCCAGCAACACCCATATCCTCATCCTGGTGTACTTCAACAGTGACATCTTCAATTTGACTATCAGGAACTGGACTGCGGGTGCTCCTTCCAGCACTTGCATGGGGCGTGCAAATGGCGGAAGGCGCCACCTCTTCCCATCCAGTGTTGGGAAGGTCAGGCATCGCAGCCGACACAATTGGACTCTCCTTGGGGATTTGCGATTTAGAAGAATGCACAGTTCTTTGCTGTGCTTTTGCCAGCTTAAGTCTTTTCATTTTTCTAGCGAGAGGATGAGTGCTTCCATCCTCATGTGAAGCTGAACCACTAGCCATGAACATAGGCCAGGGCCTCAGCCGTTCCTTGCCACTCCGTGTCGTAAATGGCATATTGGCAAGTTTACGCTTCTCCTCAGATGCTTTTAATTTTGATTTTTGGGTCATTTTACTGAACTTTTGTGTTTTGGATTTTACATGCTCTCTACTATGACATTGGGCATCGGCCTTGGCAGACGACGTTGATGGCATTTCATCGTCTCGGCCATGACTAGTGGCAGCAGCTTCAGCACGAGGTGGAAGTGGATCTTGATCTTTCCCTATTTTGCCTTCCACATTTTTGTTCTCCATTTTTTAATGTGTGGAATTATATGCCAGTATCAATAGCAATGGCCTACTACTATATATACTGCGCACAACTGAAATGAACCACAGGTATGGATGGATAGTATACTTGACGACACAGAGGTAGGTAGAACAGTGGCCTACTGTACCGTACTGCTATATATTATATACTGGTGGTCAGCAAACTGTGCAAAACTGAAATGCACCACAGGTATGGATGGATAGTATACTTGACGACACAGAGGTAGGTAGAGCAGTGGCCTACTATACCGTACTGCTATATATTATATACTGGTGGTCAGCAAACTGTGCAAAACTTAAATGCACCACATGTATGGATGGATAGTATACTTGACGACACAGAGGTAGGTAGAGCAGTGGCCTACTGTACCGTACTGCTATATATTATATACTGGTGGTCAGCAAACTGTGCAAAACTGAAATGCACCACAGGTATGGATGGATAGTATACTTGACGACACAGAGGTAGGTAGAGCAGTGGCCTACTATACCGTACTGCTATATATTATATACTGGTGGTCAGAAAACTGTGCAAAACTGAAATGCACCACAGGTATGGATGGATAGTATACTTGACGACACAGAGGTAGGTAGAGCAGTGGCCTACTGTACCGTACTGCTTTATATTATATACTGTTGGTCAGCAAACTGTGCAAAACTGAAATGCACCACAGGTATGGATGGATAGTATACTTGATGACACAGAGGTAGGTAGAGCAGTGGCTTACTGTACCGTACTGCTACATATTATATACTGGTGGTCAGCAAACTGTGCAAAACTGAAATGCACCACAGGTATGGATGGATAGTATACTTGACGACACAGAGGTAGGTAGAGCAGTGGCCTACTGTACCGTACTGCTATATATTATATACTGGTGGTCAGCCAACTGTGCAAAACTGAAATGCACCACAGGTATGGATGGATAGTATACTTGACGACACAGAGGTAGGTAGAGCAGTGGCCTACTGTAACGTACTGCTATATATTATATACTGGTGGTCAGCAAACTGTGCAAAACTGAAATGCACCACAGGTATGGATGGATAGTATTAGAGATGAGCGGGTTCGGTTCCTCGGAATCCGAACCCGCCCGAACTTCAGGTTTTTTTACACGGGGCCGAGCGACTCGAATCTTCCCGCCTTGCTCGGTTAACCCGAGCGCGCCCGAACGTCATCATCACGCTGTCGGATTCTCGCGAGGCTCGGATTCTATCGCGAGACTCGGATTCTATATAAGGAGCCGCGCGTCGCCGCCATTTTCACACGTGCATTGAGATTGATAGGGAGAGGACGTGGCTGGCATCCTCTCCGTTTAGAAATAGATAGGAGAGTGAGAGTGAGACACTTCATTTACTGGAGCTTAGGAGGAGTACTCAGAGAGTGCAGAATTTTGCTGATAGTAGTTAGTTAGTTATACTAGTGACTGACCAGTGAGACCACCAGTGCAGTTTTATTATTATTTAATATAATCCGTTCTCCGCCTGAAAAAAACGATACACAGTGACTCAGTCACATACCATATCTGTGCTCAGCCCAGTGTGCTGCATCATCTATGTATAATATCTGACTGTGCTCACACAGCTTAATTGTGGGGGAGACTGGGGAGCAGTTATAGGTTATAGAAGGAGCCAGGAGTACATATTAAACAGTGCACACTTTTGCTGCCAGAGTGCCACTGCCAGTGTGACTGACCAGTGACCTGACCACACTGACCACCAGTATATTGTGATTGTCTGCCTGAAAAAGTTAAACACTCGTCGTGTGACTTGTGTGGTGTTTTTTTATTCTATAAAAAACTCATTCTGCTGACAGACAGTGTCCAGCAAGTCCGTCATTATATAATATATACCTGTCCGGCTGCAGTAGTGATATATATATATTTTTTATATCATTATTTATCATCCAGTCTATACTAGCAGCAGACACAGTACGGTAGTTCACGGCTGTAGCTACCTCTGTGTCGGCACTCGGCAGTCCATCCATAATTGTATACCACCTACCCGTGGTTTTTTTTTTCTTTCTTCTTTATACATACTACATCTCATTATCATCCAGTCTATATTAGCAGCAGACACAGTACAGTACGGTAGTCCACGGCTGTAGCTATCTCTGTGTCGGCACTCGGCAGTCCATCCATAATTGTATACCACCTACCCGTGTTTTTTTTTTTCTTTCTTCTTTATACATACTACATCTCATTATCAACCAGTCTATATTAGCAGCAGACACAGTACGGTAGTCCACGGCTGTAGCTACCTCTGTGTCGGCACTCGGCAGTCCATCCATAATTGTATACCACCTACCCGTGGTTTTTTTTTTCTTTCTTCTTTATACATACTACATCTCATTATCAACCAGTCTATATTAGCAGCAGACACAGTACGGTAGTCCACGGCTGTAGCTACCTCTGTGTCGGCACTCGGCAGTCCATCCATAATTGTATACCACCTACCCATGGTTTTTTTTTTCTTTCTTCTTTATACATACTACATCTCATTATCAACCAGTCTATATTAGCAGCAGACACAGCACGGTAGTTCACGGCTGTAGCTACCTCTGTGTCGGCACTCGGCAGTCCATCCATAATTGTATACCACCTACCCGTGGTTTTTTTTTTCTTTCTTCTTTATACATACTACATCTCATTATCAACCAGTCTATATTAGCAGCAGACACAGTACAGTACGGTAGTCCACGGCTGTAGCTACCTCTGTGTCGGCACTCGGCAGTCCATCCATAATTGTATACCACCTACCCGTGGTTTTTTTTTTCTTTCTTCTTTATACATACTACATCTCATTATAAACCAGTCTATATTAGCAGCAGACACAGTACAGTACGGTAGTCCACGGCTGTAGCTACCTCTGTGTCGGCACTCGGCAGTCCATCCATAATTGTATACCACCTACCCGTGGTTTTTTTTTTCTTTCTTCTTTATACATACTACATCTCATTATCAACCAGTCTATATTAGCAGCAGACACAGTACGGTAGTTCACGGCTGTAGCTACCTCTGTGTCGGCACTCCGCAGTCCATCCATAATTGTATACTAGTATCCATCCATCTCCATTGTTTACCTGAGGTGCCTTTTAGTTGTGCCTATTAAAATATGGAGAACAAAAATGTTGAGGTTCCAAAATTAGGGAAAGATCAAGATCCACTTCCACCTCGTGCTGAAGCTGCTGCCACTAGTCATGGCCGAGACGATGAAATGCCAGCAACGTCGTCTGCCAAGGCCGATGCCCAATGTCATAGTACAGAGCATGTCAAATCCAAAACACCAAATATCAGTAAAAAAAGGACTCCAAAACCTAAAATAAAATTGTCGGAGGAGAAGCGTAAACTTGCCAATATGCCATTTACCACACGGAGTGGCAAGGAACGGCTGAGGCCCTGGCCTATGTTCATGGCTAGTGGTTCAGCTTCACATGAGGATGGAAGCACTCAGCCTCTCGCTAGAAAACTGAAAAGACTCAAGCTGGCAAAAGCACCGCAAAGAACTGTGCGTTCTTCGAAATCCCAAATCCACAAGGAGAGTCCAATTGTGTCGGTTGCGATGCCTGACCTTCCCAACACTGGACGTGAAGAGCATGCGTCTTCCACCATTTGCACGCCCCCTGCAAGTGCTGGAAGGAGCACCCGCAGTCCAGTTCCTGATAGTCAGATTGAAGATGTCAGTGTTGAAGTACACCAGGATGAGGAGGATATGGGTGTTGCTGGCGCTGGGGAGGAAATTGACCAGGAGGATTCTGATGGTGAGGTGGTTTGTTTAAGTCAGGCACCCGGGGAGACACCTGTTGTCCGTGGGAGGAATATGGCCGTTGACATGCCTGGTGAAAATACCAAAAAAATCAGCTCTTCGGTGTGGAGGTATTTCAACAGAAATGCGGACAACAGGTGTCAAGCCATGTGTTCCCTTTGTCAAGCTGTAATAAGTAGGGGTAAGGACGTTAACCACCTCGGAACATCCTCCCTTATACGTCACCTGCAGCGCATTCATAATAAGTCAGTGACAAGTTCAAAAACTTTGGGCGACAGCGGAAGCAGTCCACTGACCAGTAAATCCCTTCCTCTTGTAACCAAGCTCACGCAAACCACCCCACCAACTCCCTCAGTGTCAATTTCCTCCTTCCCCAGGAATGCCAATAGTCCTGCAGGCCATGTCACTGGCAATTCTGACGATTCCTCTCCTGCCTGGGATTCCTCCGATGCATCCTTGCGTGTAACGCCTACTGCTGCTGGCGCTGCTGTTGTTGCTGCTGGGAGTCGATGGTCATCCCAGAGGGGAAGTCGTAAGACCACTTTTACTACTTCCACCAAGCAATTGACTGTCCAACAGTCCTTTGCGAGGAAGATGAAATATCACAGCAGTCATCCTACTGCAAAGCGGATAACTGAGGCCTTGGCATCCTGGGTGGTGAGAAACGTGGTTCCGGTATCCATCATTACTGCAGAGCCAACTAGAGACTTGTTGGAGGTACTGTGTCCCCGGTACCAAATACCATCTAGGTTCCATTTCTCTAGGCAGGCGATACCGAAAATGTACACAGACCTCAGAAAAAGAGTCACCAGTGTCCTAAAAAATGCAGCTGTACCCAATGTCCACTTAACCACGGACATGTGGACAAGTGGAGCAGGGCAGGGTCAGGACTATATGACTGTGACAGCCCACTGGGTAGATGTATGGACTCCCGCCGCAAGAACAGCAGCGGCGGCACCAGTAGCAGCATCTCGCAAACGCCAACTCTTTCCTAGGCAGGCTACGCTTTGTATCACCGCTTTCCAGAATACGCACACAGCTGAAAACCTCTTACGGCAACTGAGGAAGATCATCGCGGAATGGCTTACCCCAATTGGACTCTCCTGTGGATTTGTGGCATCGGACAACGCCAGCAATATTGTGTGTGCATTAAATATGGGCAAATTCCAGCACGTCCCATGTTTTGCACATACCTTGAATTTGGTGGTGCAGAATTTTTTTAAAAATGACAGGGGCGTGCAAGAGATGCTGTCGGTGGCCAGAAGAATTGCGGGACACTTTCGGCGTACAGGCACCACGTACAGAAGACTGGAGCACCACCAAAAACTACTGAACCTGCCCTGCCATCATCTGAAGCAAGAAGTGGTAACGAGGTGGAATTCAACCCTCTATATGCTTCAGAGGTTGGAGGAGCAGCAAAAGGCCATTCAAGCCTATACAATTGAGCACGATATAGGAGGTGGAATGCACCTGTCTCAAGTGCAGTGGAGAATGATTTCAACGTTGTGCAAGGTTCTGATGCCCTTTGAACTTGCCACACGTGAAGTCAGTTCAGACACTGCCAGCCTGAGTCAGGTCATTCCCCTCATCAGGCTTTTGCAGAAGAAGCTGGAGACATTGAAGGAGGAGCTAACACGGAGCGATTCCGCTAGGCATGTGGGACTTGTGGATGGAGCCCTTAATTCGCTTAACAAGGATTCACGGGTGGTCAATCTGTTGAAATCAGAGCACTACATTTTGGCCACCGTGCTCGATCCTAGATTTAAAGCCTACCTTGGATCTCTCTTTCCGGCAGACACAAGTCTGCTGGGGTTGAAAGACCTGCTGGTGAGAAAATTGTCAAGTCAAGCGGAACGCGACCTGTCAACATCTCCTCCTTCACATTCTCCCGCAACTGGGGGTGCGAGGAAAAGGCTCAGAATTCCGAGCCCACCCGCTGGCGGTGATGCAGGGCAGTCTGGAGCGACTGCTGATGCTGACATCTGGTCCGGACTGAAGGACCTGACAACGATTACGGACATGTCGTCTACTGTCACTGCATATGATTCTCTCAACATTGAAAGAATGGTGGAGGATTATATGAGTGACCGCATCCAAGTAGGCACGTCACACAGTCCGTACTTATACTGGCAGGAAAAAGAGGCAATTTGGAGGCCCTTGCACAAACTGGCTTTATTCTACCTAAGTTGCCCTCCCACAAGTGTGTACTCCGAAAGAGTGTTTAGTGCCGCCGCTCACCTTGTCAGCAATCGGCGTACGAGGTTACATCCAGAAAATGTGGAGAAGATGATGTTCATTAAAATGAATTATAATCAATTCCTCTGCGGAGACATTGACCAGCAGCAATTGCCTCCACAAAGTACACAGGGAGCTGAGATGGTGGATTCCAGTGGGGACGAATTGATAATCTGTGAGGAGGGGGATGTACACGGTGATATATCGGAGGATGATGATGAGGTGGACATCTTGCCTCTGTAGAGCCAGTTTGTGCAAGGAGAGATTAATTGCTTCTTTTTTGGTGGGGGTCCAAACCAACCCGTCATATCAGTCACAGTCGTGTGGCAGACCCTGTCACTGAAATGATGGGTTGGTTAAAGTGTGCATGTCCTGTTTATACAACATAAGGGTGGGTGGGAGGGCCCAAGGACAATTCCATCTTGCACCTCTTTTTTCTTTAATTTTTCTTTGCGTCATGTGCTGTTTGGGGAGTGTTTTTTGGAAGGGCCATCCTGCGTGACACTGCAGTGACACTCCTAGATGGGCCCGGTGTTTGTGTCGGCCACTAGGGTCGCTTATCTTACTCACACAGCTACCTCATTGCGCCTCTTTTTTTCTTTGCGTCATGTGCTGTTTGGGGAGTGTTTTTTGGAAGGGCCATCCTGCGTGACACTGCAGTGCCACTCCTAGATGGGCCCGGTGTTTGTGTCGGCCACTAGGGTCGCTTATCTTACTCACACAGCTACCTCATTGCGCCTCTTTTTTTCTTTGCGTCATGTGCTGTTTGGGGAGGGTTTTTTGGAAGGGACATCCTGCGTGACACTGCAGTGCCACTCCTAGATGGGCCCGGTGTTTGTGTCGGCCACTAGGGTCGCTTATCTTACTCACACAGCGACCTCATTGCGCCTCTTTTTTTCTTTGCGTCATGTGCTGTTTGGGGAGGGTTTTTTGGAAGGGCCATCCTGCGTGACACTGCAGTGCCACTCCTAGATGGGCCCGGTGTTTGTGTCGGCCACTAGGGTCGCTTATCTTACTCACACAGCTACCTCATTGCGCCTCTTTTTTTCTTTGCGTCATGTGCTGTTTGGGGAGTGTTTTTTGGAAGGGCCATCCTGCGTGACACTGCAGTGCCACTCCTAGATGGGCCCGGTGTTTGTGTCGGCCACTAGGGTCGCTTATCTTACTCACACAGCTACCTCATTGCGCCTCTTTTTTTCTTTGCGTCATGTGCTGTTTGGGGAGAGTTTTTTGGAAGGGACATCCTGCGTGACACTGCAGTGACACTCCTAGATGGGCCCGGTGTTTGTGTCGGCCACTAGGGTCGTTTATCTTACTCACACAGCTACCTCATTGCGCCTCTTTTTTTCTTTGCGTCATGTGCTGTTTGGGGAGGGTTTTTTGGAAGGGACATCCTGCGTGACACTGCAGTGACACTCCTAGATGGGCCCGGTGTTTGTGTCGGCCACTAGGGTCGCTTATCTTACTCACACAGCTACCTCATTGCGCCTCTTTTTTTCTTTGCGTCATGTGCTGTTTGGGGAGGGTTTTTTGGAAGGGACATCCTGCGTGACACTGCAGTGACACTCCTAGATGGGCCCGGTGTTTGTGTCGGCCACTAGGGTCGCTTATCTTACTCACACAGCTACCTCATTGCGCCTCTTTTTTTCTTTGCGTCATGTGCTGTTTGGGGAGGGTTTTTTGGAAGGGACATCCTGCGTGACACTGCAGTGACACTCCTAGATGGGCCCGGTGTTTGTGTCGGCTACTAGGGTCGCTTATCTTACTCACACAGCTACCTCATTGCGCCTCTTTTTTTCTTTGCGTCATGTGCTGTTTGGGGAGGGTTTTTTGGAAGGGACATCCTGCGTGACACTGCAGTGACACTCCTAGATGGGCCCGGTGTTTGTGTCGGCCACTAGGGTCGCTTATCTTACTCACACAGCTACCTCATTGCGCCTCTTTTTTTCTTTGCGTCATGTGCTGTTTGGGGAGGGTTTTTAGGAAGGGACATCCTGCGTGACACTGCAGTGCCACTCCTAGATGGGCCAGGTGTTTGTGTCGGCCACTAGGGTCGCTTAGCTTAGTCATCCAGCGACCTCGGTGCAAATTTTAGGACTAAAAATAATATTGTGAGGTATTCAGAATAGACTGAAAATGAGTGGAAATGATGGTTTTTGAGGTTAATAATACTTTGGGATCAAAATGACCCCCAAATTCTATGATTTAAGCTGTTTTTTAGGTTTTTTGGAAAAAAACACCCGAATCCAAAACACACCCGAATCCGACAAAAAAAATTTGGTTAGGTTTTGCCAAAACGCGGTCGAACCCAAAACACGGCCGCGGAACCGAACCCAAAACCAAAACACAAAACCCGAAAAATTTCCTGCGCTCATCTCTAGATAGTATACTTGACAACACAAAGGTAGGTAGAGCAGTGGCCTACTGTACCGTACTGCTATATATTATATACTGGTGGTCAGCAAACTGTGCAAAACTGAAATGCACCACAGGTATGGATGGATAGTATACTTGATGACACAGAGGTAGGTAGAGCAGTGGCCTTCTGTACCGTACTCCTATATGTTATATACTGGTGGTCATCAAAATTATGCACTGTACTCCTACTATATACTACAATGCAGCACAGATATGGAGCGTTTTTCATGCAGAGAACGTATAATACTGGTGTTCACTGGTCAGCAAAACTCTGTACTGTACTCCTCCTATATAATACTGCTGGTCCCCAGTCCCCACAATAAAGCAGTGTGAGCACAGATATATGCAGCACACTGAGCACAGATATGGAGCGTTTTTCAGGCAGACAACGTATACTGGTGGTCACTGGTCAGCAAAACTCTGCACTGTACTCCTCCTATATAATACTGCTGGTCCCCAGTCCCCACAATAAAGCAGTGTGAGCACAGCTATATGCAGCACACTGAGCACAGATATGGAGCGTTTTTCAGGCAGACAACGTATACTGGTGGTCACTGGTCACCAAAACTCTGCACTGTACTCCTCCTATATAATACTGCTGGTACCCAGTCCCCACAATAAAGCAGTGTGAGCACAGCTATATGCAGCACACTGAGCACAGATATGGAGCGTTTTTCAGGCAGACAACGTATACTGGTGGTCACTGGTCAGCAAAACTCTGCACTGTACTCCTCCTGTATAATACTGCTGGTCCCCAGTCCCCACAATAAAGCAGTGTGAGCACAGATATATGCAGCACACTGAGCACAGATATGGAGCATTTTTCAGGCAGACAACGTATACTGGTGGTCACTGGTCAGCAAAACTCTGCACTGTCCTCCTCCTATATAATACTGCTGGTCCCCAGTCCCCACAATAAAGCAGTGTGAGCACAGATATATGCAGCACACTGAACACAGATATGGAGCGTTTTTCAGGCAGACAACGTATAATACTAGTGGTAACTAGTCAGCAAAACTCTGCACTGTACTCCTCCTATAATACTGCTTGTCCCCAGAATAAAGATATTTGCACTGCAGCCCCCTGAAACAAAGTGAGAGGACGCCAGCCACGTCCTCTCACTATCATTTCCAATGCACGAGTGAAAAATGGCGGCAACGCGCGGCTCCTTATATAGAATCCGAATCTCGCGAGAATCCGACAGCGGGATGATGACGTTCGGGCACGCTCGGGTTAACCGAGCCATACGAAAGAATCCGAGTATGCCTCGGACCGGTGTAAAATGGGTGAAGTTCAGGGGGGTTCGGATTCCGAGGAACCGAACCCGCTCATCACTAAAATCGATCAACATCAACCAAAATTGACTTTTAGTAAATATACCCCCCAGTCTGATGGGCACAGAATAATGCCAAGCTCACCTCCTAAGGTATATATAATGCTACAGTAAGCAAATAAACTTGCACATACTTGTATGCACTAAGTAATGCAAGTATGTGAGCCGTAGAAACTAATTTGTCACCTTAGTTGTTAATTGTTGATTCTAAATCATTAATCAGGAGTGGCTGAAGAGGCGGGTTGGCATGGCTATTGCACAGGGTTCTGTGGCATAAGTAAACAGCTGCAGTCACCCTGCAAGCACTGTGCCACCATCTGCTTGCTTTGTGCTGCCTCTTTTTTTTTATTATCATCCAACTGCTGCTGGGCACTAGTGGCTCTGGATAGAGGAACAGTCTCCAACTTTGCCTTTATGTGTATGTGTGTGCCACTGATGCCTTTTTCCTCCATGTCTTGCTGCTGAAGAAAAGAAGAAAGAAACGGAGCATTTAAGGCTGTTAAAGAAAATGCTAAGTTGGAGGCATCCAGGGAGATGGTTGGCTCTTGAGGTGACAAAGGAGGCTGGAATGACAGTGGGCAGGAGGCACGAGTGACATAGGGCATGAGACTGGAGTAAAAGAGTTCAAAGGGCTGAAGTGACAGGGGCCAGAAGGAAAGGAGCAGACCAGGGGGCAGGAAGTTGGAATGGCACAGGCAGGAAGCTGGATTGGTATAGGAGGCAGGAGGCTGGAGTAACACAAGGGGCAGGAGGCTGGAGTGACACAGAGGGCAGTAGGCTGGTTTGACACAGAGGGCAGGAGGCTAGAGTGACATAGGGAGCAGAAGGCTTGTCTGGCAGGGGGCAGGAAACTGGAGAGACAGGAGGCTGGAATGACAAGAGGTAGGAGGCTGAAGAGAAATGGGGCTGGAGTGACAGGGGACAGGAATCTGGAGAGACACAAAGCAGGAGGCTGGAGAGACACAGGGGCAGGTGGCTGGGGGGACACAGGGAAGGAGGCTGGAGAGACAGGGAGCTAGAGTTTGGAGAGACAGAGAAGGCTTGAGGAGACAAAGGCAGGAGGTGACACAGTGGGGAATGAGTCTGGTTGAACCTCTGTTGTATGATGATGATGATGATGATGATGACATTGGTTATATTCCTACACAAACAGACATCTTACAGACCATGTGATCTTCTACATGAATAGTGAATACTGACTGAAGACACTGTCTGCCCAGAGAGGATTAATTTCTTTAGAGGCTCCCTTTTGCAGAGAAACCACTGTATTAGTAAACTGTCTTTTCATTTAGTACACACACAAAAAAGTATAGATTATTTTTATTTTTTTATGGGTGTTGCCTAAGGGATTTTTCACCCTGGTCTCCACTTGATCTAGAATCGACTCTCACTGATTACAGAACAACAAATAAGGGGGATACGGTCATTAGGTCAACAGTCATTAGGTCGACCACTATTGGTCGACATGCATTAGGTCAACATGGTCAATAGGTCGACATGTACTAGGTCGACACGGAAAAAGGTCGACATGCTTTTTTCTCTTTTTTTATTTTTTTAACTTTTTCATACTTTATGATCCATGTGGACTACAATTGGGAATAGTAACTTGCCTGAAGCATGGCGAGCGAAGCAAGCCATGCGAGGGGACACAGTGCACTAATTGGGGTGCCCCGTCACTTTCCGAAGAAAACGACACCAAAAAAACAAAAAAAAAAACTCATGTTGACTTTTTCCCATGTCGACCTTGTTCATGTAGACCTAATGATCATGTCGACCTAATGCATGTCGACCAATAGCGGTCAACCTAATGACTGTCGACATAAGTGTGGTCGACCTCATGACCCATACCCAAATAAGGATAGACTTCTGTTTGCCAATTTTATAATAAAAACAATTGGCATATTTTATAAAAAATTTTTACATGTTCTTCACAAACTCTAGATGGTAAGATGATTAGAAACGCATGTCTTAAAGTTATTGGTAAACTTTCTAACCGTTTAAATGTTACATGTCTGTGTAATCATTTTCTTATTATTTTTTAATGCTGTGGGAAGAATCTATCTATTATTATTATTATTTTTATTTCATTAAAAGACATTTAACCAGATGCTCTTAGCACCACTAAGAAAATGGTGCTATATCACAGTAGGACAATTATATTATCTTAAAATGGTAATGAAGGCAGATCAGGTGATAGCTTGCATCATTTATAGCATTTTAATGATAATGGGATTTGATGGCAGAATTCTTACAAGTGATCGGTTTACCTAATTATATACGGTTGACAGAGTCTGAGAATACTTACAAGCTTCTATGTCATAGGGTAACTGCACATTTTTGTTCACATTATCTTCGATATACAATGTATTAAACACCTACGATGAGGCATAAAAGGGATTTCTAATGTTTACTTAATGCAGTTAAAACCAATAGTCAGTCAATTAGTAGATGGGTAATCATGCAAATGTATAACAGGGGTAGGATGTACTTAGAGTGATTCTCAACATGATTGAACACCACATTGTAGAAAACTGCATACTCAATGAAATGTTTCATGAAACCCCAGACGGCCAACTTGATTTTGAAACTTGATTAGGATGCCTGGGGTTTAAATACCATTTCAGGCTCATTGGCAACTAGTGCTCCTCTTGGTACAACTACTTTTTAACATTTTCACTAACACTTTAAAGGTCTGCATACTGTGAAGTAACTAAGTGATTTAAAAAAACATGAGTAACTGGACATTGTCAAGTGAATTTTATTTTCTATACACGAGAGAAATACTGTATTGATGCCTAAATATTAAAGTTCACATAGTAGCAGAATAGAAAGGAGATGTACAGTATTCTGTACTCAGGTGAAATTCATTGTCACTGTGCCTAAAATACATTACTGATGGATTGCCGCTATGTCCCAATCCCCAGACAGCCAGGTTGGGGAATCAGGAATATTAAACATGTTCAAACATCTTGATTCTTAGTCAGGATTGGCAAATCTTGGATTTTTTGAAAATTAAGTATTTCCCTGATTTTCCAACGGATTGTTGATCATTAATAGCCACTGATCAGCAGACCCAAACGGCAGAGTGGTGATGTCTGTTGTGTCGGAGAAACGGTGGTAGATGTTGTTCAAACCTTTGTTATAACCAACTAACTTCATTTATGTATGACTAAATGGGATTAACCTAATTCAAACTACTGTACAAGATTATGAAAATGATTAGAATATCAAGATAAAGCACACCATACTCTATACCGATGGTACAGTATATTTAAATTAATCTAAATAAGAGTGTCATGTACTGTAGCTCATTAAATGTAGGGATACATTTATCAAAGCTTCCAACAGAGATAAAGTATAACCAATAAGCTCCTAACGATCTCCTAATTGACCGTTAGGAGTTGATTGGTGGATACTTTATCTCTCTTCACTATATCTCTCTGGAAACTTTGGTAAAACTCCCCCACACTCACTTATACTAATCTCCACACACTACAAAATAAGATCACACAAGATATTATTGTAGTGGGTAAAAAAAATATATATATATTCTGTGGGATAGAGACCAAAGAATACAAAGATCTCAGTTTGAAAAAAGTACAGTATTTATAGTTACATTTAAAAAAAACCCCAAACTGTACAAAATGTTCTGCGTTTGCAAACAGCAATGAGAGAAAACAGAAAAACCTCCTATGGGAACAGGCCATATGATTACAGATAACTTTATTAGTCACATTTCACCAACAAATTGCTTACCAACATGATGTATTGATGAACCAAATTTTATTGATAAAGATCCAGTATTTATATTTACTGAGAAGTGTCATTACAAATGGGTACAAAGCTATGCAAACAGCATTCACAGGAAAACATCTCTTGGTAAATTAAGATGTGGTAGCAGCAGCGATAGCTCTCTGTATGATAATGCAGCAAGAGGCGTCTATTACAAGTAGACACCGACTGCTGCCGTAGTGATCCAACTTGCATCCCAGGATGCAGGCATCGGATCACTCACTCACCATCGGGCTGCATGTAGCATTGCCTGTTGCAAAGGCCAGGAAATCTGTGTGCAACCTCTGAGATCCTTGGCCTCTTCCCTCCCCCAAAATGGTGGCGACAGAACTCTGTTTTGGTAAATGGAGTCTGTCACAGCTCCCTCCCCGTCCCCAAATGGCATCAGACTGTCAGTCACTCATTGGTTGCCATGGACAACTTCTCAACTGGCTCACTTCTCCGCTCTGTGCACTGCAGAGTACATGTATCTGAAGACAGATTAGCACCTGGCAACCTTGTCACCATCAGCCACCCTGTCCAGCTGCTTTGTTTTTTCTCTCTCCCTTCATGTACTGAAATGTATCTTTTTTCAGTTCAACCATTTTCCCCCCATCACTCCCCTATTTGTATGGGCTCCTCTGTAGCTGTGTCATTAACTGTATAAGCAACAACAGTAAACAAAAACGGACAGTACTAACATTGATCGATACATGACTCATTACTCTCCCCACATACATAAATATGTACATATAAATTACAGTGCCATGCAATACCTATACAAAATTCAATAATATAGGAGTCTATTTTGGGGTTACATTGGTTACACAGACACACCGTATTTAGACCTCTGGAAAAAGTATGTCCTTTACTTTGCCTGTACACATACATCATGGCCTTTGAGAGCTGAAAACTGAATTCTATGCTAGGTATTGATACATCTTGTGGATGTATACTTAAAGATACTAAGCCCTGCTCTTCCCAGTGTATTTCAGAGAAAAGTCCTGAGCAGGTTTTAAAGAGAGGTCTCCACCTCCTAATGCATGGATCCACCATCAGTTTTTCTGAATTGTATTGGACAAGGCCTGACTGTTGTAGAGCCTTAAGCCACCAATCTCTGATCCTGTGTTTAGGTAGTAACACAGACTATACTGTAGTGTAAATAAGGATACAGTACATCAGAGTTCCTCGGTAGTGTACATTGCAAGCAATGAACATTGTATATTATTCTTCTGCTTGTTAACCAACACTGAATAAATCATATCCCTTGTACCTTTTTCAGACAGAAATACCAGCAATTACCCAGCATTTCAGTGCTGGATTGTTTTGCCGGTCTCTGCCTGACCTCCCCCCCCAGTCCCAGGAATTTCAACCTGGGTTGACCCTTTCACACAGAGAAGCAAATTGCCGAATTTCTACTCGGTAATTTGCAGATCAAAACGGTTATTTCGTCTGTGTGAAAGGGTCTAGCCGGGTTGAAATTCCCGGGTCTCTAACCCTGGTAAATTCCAATAATTTCAACCTGGGATGACCCTTTCACACAGAAAAAGGACCCTTGTTTTTAGGCAAATTACCACGTAGAACTGCTTCACCAGGGGATTTCATTTTCTGTGTGAATCAGGTACTGTATTAGTCAACTATTTCTAACACTCTTCCTATCTGAAATCCAATCATGAAGTCAAAAGTATTATTTAAACATGTTACCGTCCTCTTCCTCCTAACAGTGCTAAGCGGCCATGTCCCATACATTACACCTTATTCTTGTGTTGCCTTCACTGTTCTGCAATTTCTTTTAAAGCTTACAGTTTATAAATTATATATTTTGAAAATGATACTGTAACCTGGTCACATTGTTACACATATAATTCAGTATTGTGTCTTTTTTGTTATAAAAAAAATCTGTTTATAGCATAATTAATGATTGCTCTACTATGCAGCATGCTGAATTGGACAATTTTAATTAACAAAAGGTAGTCAAAGCAACATGAACAAAATCACATGCATTTTCATTTGGGTAATTTAAAAGAGGCGGGGAGAGTGTTAGTTGTAATATAAAAAAGGTTAATCATATTAAAGACGTCCTAAGAGGACATAATGCTTGAATCATTGTATTAAATGAATGCACTTCACTGAATTTCAATAGCAGTGAGCTATATTTGGGAACAATGGGACTGCATAGATTAGGCTCTTTCTCTCTCTCTGTCTCTCGCTCTCCCTCTCTCTCACTCTCAGACACTGACTGGAGAACTTGGCTATGGTACTGTATAACAGCCGTGATTAGAAATGTACCTATTCAACATCTTGAAAAAGAAGAACATTGATGCTTTTATTTTTGTAATATCTAGTGATGTGCACCGGACATTTTTCGGGTTTTGTGTTTTGGTTTTGGATTCGGTTCCGCGGCCGTGTTTTGGATTCAGACGCATTTTGGCAAAACCTCCCTGAAATTTTTTTGTCGGATTCGGGTGTGTTTTGGATTCGGGTGTTTTTTTACAAAAACCCCTCAAAAACAGCTTAAATCATAGAAATTGGGGGTCATTTTGATCCCATAGTATTAATAACCTCAATAACCATAATTTCCACTCATTTTCAGTCTATTCTGAACACCTCACATCTCACAATATTATTTTTAGTCCTAAAATTTGCACCGAGGTCGCTGGATGACTAAGCTAAGCGACCTAAGTGGCCGACACAAATACCTGGCCCATCTAGGAGTGGCACTGCAGTGTCAGACAGGATGGCACTTCAAAAAAATAGTCCCAAACAGCACATGATGCAAAGAAAAAAAGAGACGCAATGAGGTAGCTGTGTGACTAAGCTAAGCGACCTAAGTGGCCGACACAAACACCTGGCCCATCTAGGAGTGGCACTGCAGTGTCAGACAGGATGGCACTTCAAAAAAATAGTCCCCAAACAGCACATGATGCAAAGAAAAAAAGAGGTGCACCAAGGTCGCTGGATGGCTAAGCTAAGCGACACAAGTGGCCGACACAAACACCTGGCCCATCTAGGAGTGGCACTGCAGTGTCAGGCAGGATGGCACTTCAAAAAAATAGTCCCCAAACAGCACATGATGCACAGAAAAAAAGAGGCGCAATGAGGTAGCTGTGTGACTAAGCTAATCGACCCAAGTGGCCGACACAAACACCTGGCCCATCTTGGAGTGGCACTGCAGTTTTCTAGTGAGAGGATGAGTGCTTCCATCCTCATGTGAAGCTGAACCACTAGCCATGAACATAGGCCAGGGCCTCAGCCGTTCCTTGCCACTCCGTGTCGTAAATGGCATATTGGCAGGTTTACGCTTCTCCTCAGACGCTTTTAATTTTGATTTTTGGGTCATTTTACTGAACTTTTGTGTTTTGGATTTTACATGCTCTCTACTATGACATTGGGCATCGGCCTTGGCAGACGACGTTGATGGCATTTCATCGTCTCGGCCATGACTAGTGGCAGCAGCTTCAGCATGAAGTGGAAGTGGATCTTGATCTTTCCCTATTTTACCCTCCACATTTTTGTTCTCCATTTTTTAATGTGTGGAATTATATGCCAGTATCAATAGCAATGGCCTACTACTATATATACTGCGCACAACTGAAATGCACAACAGGTATGGATGGATAGTATACTTGACGACACAGAGGTAGGTAGAGCAGTGGCCTACTGTACCGTACTGCTATATATTATATACTGGTGGTCAGCAAACTGTGCAAAACTTAAATGCACCACATGTATGGATGGATAGTATACTTGACGACACAGAGGTAGGTAGAGCAGTGGCCTACTGTACCGTACTGCTATATATTATATACTGGTGGTCAGCAAACTGTGCAAAACTGAAATGCACCACAGGTATGGATGGATAGTATACTTGACGACACAGAGGTAGGCAGAGCAGTGGTCTTCTGTACCGTACTCCTATATATTATATACTGGTGGTCAGCAAAATTATGCACTGTACTCCTACTATATACTACAATGCAGCACTGATATGGAGCGTTTTTCAGGCAGAGAACGTATAATACTGGTGGTCACTGGTCAGCAAAACTCTGCACTGTACTCCTCCTATATAATATACTGGTGGTCCCCACTACCCACAATAAAGCAGTGTGAGCACAGATATATGCAGCACACTGAGCACAGATATGGAGCGTTTTTCAGGCAGACAACGTATAATACTGGTGGCCACTGGTCAGCAAAACTCTGCACTGTACTCCTCCTATATAATATACTGCTGGTCCCTAGTCTCCACAATAAAGCAGTGTGAGCACAGATATATGCAGCACACTGAGCACAGATATGGAGCGTTTTTCAGGCAGACAACGTATAATACTGGTGGTCACTGGTCAGCAAAACTCTGCACTGTACTCCTCCTATATAATATACTGGTGGTCCCCAGTACCCACAATAAAGCAGTGTGAGCTAGTGATGAGCGCCTGAAATTTTTCGGGTTTTGTGTTTTGGTTTTGGGTTCGGTTCCGCGGCCGTGCTTTGGGTTCGACCGCGTTTTGGCAAAACCTCACCGAATTTTTTTTGTCGGATTCGGGTGTGTTTTGGATTCGGGTGTTTTTTTCAAAAAACCCTAAAAAACAGCTTAAATCATAGAATTTGGGGGTCATTTTGATCCCATTTTATTATTAACCTCAAAAACCATAATTTCCACTCATTTTCAGTCTATTCTGAATACCTCACACCTCACAATATTATTTTTAGTCCTAAAATTTGCACCGAGGTCGCTGGATGACTAAGCTAAGCGACCCTAGTGGCCGACACAAACACCTGGCCCATCTAGGAGTGGCACTGCAGTGTCACGCAGGATGTCCCTTCCAAAAAACCCTCCCCAAACAGCACATGACGCAAAGAAAAAAAGAGGCGCAATGAGGTAGCTGTGTGAGTAAGATTAGCGACCCTAGTGGCCGACACAAACACCGGGCCCATTTAGGAGTGGCACTGCAGTGTCACGCAGGATGTCCCTTCCACAAAACCATCCCCAAACAGCACATGACGCAAAGAAAAAAAGAGGCGCAATGAGGTAGCTGTGTGAGTAAGATTATCGACCCTAGTGGCCGACACAAACACCGGGCCCATCTAGGAGTGGCACTGCAGTGTCACGTAGGATGTCCCTTCCAAAAAACCCTCCCCAAACAGCACATGACGCAAAGAAAAAAAGAGGCGCAATGAGGTAGCTGTGTGAGTAAGATTAACGACCGTAGTGGCCGACACAAACACCGGGCCCATTTAGGAGTGGCACTGCAGTGTCACGCAGGATGTCCCTTCCAAAAAACCCTCCCCAAACAGCACATGACGCAAAGAAAAATGAAAGAAAAAAGAGGTGCAAGATGGAATTGTCCTTGGGCCCTCCCACCCACCCTTATGTTGTATAAACAGGACATGCACACTTTAACCAACCCATCATTTCAGTGACAGGGTCTGCCACACGACTGTGACTGATATGACGGGTTGGTTTGGACCCCCCCCAAAAAAGAAGCAATTAATCTCTCCTTGCACAAACTGGCTCTACAGAGGCAAGATGTCCACCTCATCATCATCCTCCGATATATCACCGTGTACATCCCCCTCCTCACAGATTATCAATTCGTCCCCACTGGAATCCACCATCTCAGCTCCCTGTGTACTTTGTGGAGGCAATTGCTGCTGGTCAATGTCTCCGCGGAGGAATTGATTATAATTCATTTTAATGAACATCATCTTCTCCACATTTTCTGGATGTAACCTCGTACGCCGATTGCTGACAAGGTGAGCGGCGGCACTAAACACTCTTTCGGAGTACACACTTGTGGGAGGGCAACTTAGGTAGAATAAAGCCAGTTTGTGCAAGGGCCTCCAAATTGCCTCTTTTTCCTGCCAGTATAAGTACGGACTGTCTGACGTGCCTACTTGGATGCGGTCACTCATATAATCCTCCACCATTCTTTCAATGGGGAGAGAATCATATGCAGTGACAGTAGACGACATGTCCGTAATCGTTGTCAGGTCCTTCAGTCCGGACCAGATGTCAGCATCAGCAGTCGCTCCAGACTGCCCTGCATCACCGCCAGCGGGTGGGCTCGGAATTCTGAGCCTTTTCCTCGCACCCCCAGTTGCGGGAGAATGTGAAGGAGGAGATGTTGACAGGTCGCGTTCCGCTTGACTTGACAATTTTCTCACCAGCAGGTCTTTCAACCCCAGCAGACTTGTGTCTGCCGGAAAGAGAGATCCAAGGTAGGCTTTAAATCTAGGATCGAGCATGGTGGCCAAAATGTAGTGCTCTGATTTCAACAGATTGACCACCCGTGAATCCTTGTTAAGCGAATTAAGGGCTCCATCCACAAGTCCCACATGCCTAGCGGAATCGCTCCGTGTTAGCTCCTCCTTCAATGTCTCCAGCTTCTTCTGCAAAAGCCTGATGAGGGGAATGACCTGACTCAGGCTGGCAGTGTCTGAACTGACTTCACGTGTGGCAAGTTCAAAGGGCAGCAGAACCTTGCACAACGTTGAAATCATTCTCCACTGCGCTTGAGACAGGTGCATTCCACCTCCTATATCGTGCTCAATTGTATAGGCTTGAATGGCCTTTTGCTGCTCCTCCAACCTCTGAAGCATATAGAGGGTTGAATTCCACCTCGTTACCACTTCTTGCTTCAGATGATGGCAGGGCAGGTTCAGTAGTTTTTGGTGGTGCTCCAGTCTTCTGTACGTGGTGCCTGTACGCCGAAAGTGTCCCGCAATTCTTCTGGCCACCGACAGCATCTCTTGCACGCCCCTGTCGTTTTTTAAATAATTCTGCACCACCAAATTCAAGGTATGTGCAAAACATGGGACGTGCTGGAATTTGCCCATATTTAATGCACACACAATATTGCTGGCGTTGTCCGATGCCACAAATCCACAGGAGAGTCCAATTGGGGTAAGCCATTCCGCGATGATCTTCCTCAGTTGCCGTAAGAGGTTTTCAGCTGTGTGCGTATTCTGGAAAGCGGTGATACAAAGCGTAGCCTGCCTAGGAAAGAGTTGGCGTTTGCGAGATGCTGCTACTGGTGCCGCCGCTGCTGTTCTTGCGGCGGGAGTCCATACATCTACCCAGTGGGCTGTCACAGTCATATAGTCCTGACCCTGCCCTGCTCCACTTGTCCACATGTCCGTGGTTAAGTGGACATTGGGTACAGCTGCATTTTTTAGGACACTGGTGACTCTTTTTCTGAGGTCTGTGTACATTTTCGGTATCGCCTGCCTAGAGAAATGGAACCTAGATGGTATTTGGTACCGGGGACACAGTACCTCCAACAAGTCTCTAGTTGGCTCTGCAGTAATGATGGATACCGGAACCACGTTTCTCACCACCCAGGATGCCAAGGCCTCAGTTATCCGCTTTGCAGTAGGATGACTGCTGTGATATTTCATCTTCCTCGCAAAGGACTGTTGGACAGTCAATTGCTTGGTGGAAGTAGTAAAAGTGGTCTTACGACTTCCCCTCTGGGATGACCATCGACTCCCAGCAGCAACAACAGCAGCGCCAGCAGCAGTAGGCGTTACACGCAAGGATGCATCGGAGGAATCCCAGGCAGGAGAGGAATCGTCAGAATTGCCAGTGACATGGCCTGCAGGACTATTGGCATTCCTGGGGAAGGAGGAAATTGACACTGAGGGAGTTGGTGGGGTGGTTTGCGTGAGCTTGGTTACAAGAGGAAGGGATTTACTGGTCAGTGGACTGCTTCCGCTGTCGCCCAAAGTTTTTGAACTTGTCACTGACTTATTATGAATGCGTTGCAGGTGACGTATAAGGGAGGATGTTCCGAGGTGGTTAACGTCCTTACCCCTACTTATTACAGCTTGACAAAGGGAACACACGGCTTGACACCTGTTGTCCGCATTTCTGTTGAAATACCTCCACACCGAAGAGCTGATTTTTTTTGGTATTTTCACCAGGCATGTCAACGGCCATATTCCTCCCACGGACAACAGGTGTCTCCCCGGGTGCCTGACTTAAACAAACCACCTCACCATCAGAATCCTCCTGGTCAATTTCCTCCCCAGCGCCAGCAACACCCATATCCTCCTCATCCTGGTGTACTTCAACACTGACATCTTCAATCTGACTATCAGGAACTGGACTGCGGGTGCTCCTTCCAGCACTTGCAGGGGGCGTGCAAATGGTGGAAGGCGCATGCTCTTCACGTCCAGTGTTGGGAAGGTCAGGCATCGCAACCGACACAATTGGACTCTCCTTGTGGATTTGGGATTTCGAAGAACGCACAGTTCTTTGCGGTGCTACTGCTTTTGCCAGCTTGAGTCTTTTCATTTTTCTAGCGAGAGGCTGAGTGCCTCCATCCTCATGTGAAGCTGAACCACTAGCCATGAACATAGGCCAGGGCCTCAGCCGTTCCTTGCCACTCCGTGTGGTAAATGGCATATTGGCAAGTTTACGCTTCTCCTCCGACAATTTTATTTTAGGTTTTGGAGTCCTTTTTTTACTGATATTTGGTGTTTTGGATTTGACATGCTCTGTACTATGACATTGGGCATCGGCCTTGGCAGACGACGTTGCTGGCATTTCATCGTCTCGGCCATGACAAGTGGCAGCAGCTTCAGCACGAGGTGGAAGTGGATCTTGATCTTTCCCTAATTTTGGAACCTCAACATTTTTGTTCTCCATATTTTAATAGGCACAACTAAAAGGCACCTCAGGTAAACAATGGAGATGGATGGATACTAGTATACAATTATGGACGGACTGCCGAGTGCCGACACAGAGGTAGCTACAGCCGTGGACTACCGTACTGTACTGTGTCTGCTGCTAATATAGACTGGTTGATAAAGAGATGTAGTAGTATGTATGTATAAAGAAGAAAGAAAAAAAAAACACGGGTAGGTGGTATACAATTATGGACGGACTGCCGAGTGCCGACACAGAGGTAGCTACAGCCGTGAACTACCGTACTGTACTGTGTCTGCTGCTAATATAGACTGGTTGATAAAGAGATGTAGTAGTATGTATGTATAAAGAAGAAAGAAAAAAAAACCACGGGTAGGTGGTATACAATTATGGACGGACTGCCGAGTGCCGACACAGAGGTAGCTACAGCCGTGGACTACCGTACTGTACTGTGTCTGCTGCTAATATAGACTGGTTGATAAAGAGATGTAGTAGTATGTATGTATAAAGAAGAAAGAAAAAAAAACAACGGGTAGGTGGTATACAATTATGGACGGACTGCCGAGTGCCGACACAGAGGTAGCTACAGCCGTGAACTACCGTACTGTACTGTGTCTGCTGCTAATATAGACTGGTTGATAAAGAGATGTAGTAGTATGTATGTATAAAGAAGAAAGAAAAAAAAAACCACGGGTAGGTGGTATACAATTATGGACGGACTGCCGAGTGCCGACACAGAGGTAGCTACAGCCGTGGACTACCGTACTGTACTGTGTCTGCTGCTAATATAGACTGGTTGATAAAGAGATGTAGTAGTATGTATGTATAAAGAAGAAAGAAAAAAAAACCTTGGGTAGGTGGTATACAATTATGGACGGACTGCCGAGTGCCGACACAGAGGTAGCTACAGCCGCGAACTACCGTACTGTACTGTGTCTGCTGCTAATATAGACTGGTTGATAAAGAGATGTAGTTTTATGTATGTATAAAGAAGAAAGAAAAAAAAACCACGGGTAGGTGGTATACAATTATGGACGGACTGCCGAGTGCCGACACAGAGGTAGCTACAGCCGTGGACTACCGTACTGTACTGTGTCTGCTGCTAATATAGACTGGTTGATAAAGAGATGTAGTAGTATGTATGTATAAAGAAGAAAGAAAAAAAAACCTTGGGTAGGTGGTATACAATTATGGACGGACTGCCGAGTGCCGACACAGAGGTAGCTACAGCCGTGAACTACCGTACTGTACTGTGTCTGCTGCTAATATAGACTGGTTGATAAAGAGATGTAGTAGTATGTATGTATAAAGAAGAAAGAAAAAAAAAACACGGGTAGGTGGTATACAATTATGGACGGACTGCCAAGTGCCGACACAGAGGTAGCTACAGCCGTGGACTACCGTACTGTACTGTGTCTGCTGCTAATATAGACTGGTTGATAAAGAGATGTAGTAGTATGTATGTATAAAGAAGAAAGAAAAAAAAAACACGGGTAGGTGGTATACAATTATGGACGGACTGCCGAGTGCCGACACAGAGGTAGCTACAGCCGTGGACTACCGTACTGTACTGTGTCTGCTGCTAATATAGACTGGTTGATAAAGAGATGTAGTAGTATGTATGTATAAAGAAGAAAGAAAAAAAAACCACGGGTAGGTGGTATACAATTATGGACGGACTGCCGACTGCCGACACAGAGGTAGCTACAGCCGTGAACTACCGTACTGTACTGTGTCTGCTGCTAATATAGACTGGTTGATAAAGAGATGTAGTAGTATGTATGTATAAAGAAGAAAGAAAAAAAAACCACGGGTAGGTGGTATACAATTATGGACGGACTGCCGAGTGCCGACACAGAGGTAGCTACAGCCGTGGACTACCGTACTGTACTGTGTCTGCTGCTAATATAGACTGGTTGATAAAGAGATGTAGTAGTATGTATGTATAAAGAAGAAAGAAAAAAAAACCTTGGGTAGGTGGTATACAATTATGGACGGACTGCCGAGTGCCGACACAGAGGTAGCTACAGCCGTGAACTACCGTACTGTACTGTGTCTGCTGCTAATATAGACTGGTTGATAAAGAGATGTAGTAGTATGTATGTATAAAGAAGAAAGAAAAAAAAACCACGGGTAGGTGGTATACAATTATGGACGGACTGCCGAGTGCCGACACAGAGGTAGCTACAGCCGTGGACTACCGTACTGTACTGTGTCTGCTGCTAATATAGACTGGTTGATAAAGAGATGTAGTAGTATGTATGTATAAAGAAGAAAGAAAAAAAAACCACGGGTAGGTGGTATACAATTATGGACGGACTGCCGAGTGCCGACACAGAGGTAGCTACAGCCGTGAACTACCGTACTGTACTGTGTCTGCTGCTAATATAGACTGGTTGATAAAGAGATGTAGTAGTATGTATGTATAAAGAAGAAAGAAAAAAAAACCACGGGTAGGTGGTATACAATTATGGACGGACTGCCGAGTGCCGACACAGAGGTAGCTACAGCCGTGGACTACCGTACTGTACTGTGTCTGCTGCTAATATAGACTGGTTGATAAAGAGATGTAGTAGTATGTATGTATAAAGAAGAAAGAAAAAAAAACCACGGGTAGGTGGTATACAATTATGGATGGACTGCCGAGTGCCGACACAGAGGTAGCTACAGCCGTGAACTACCGTACTGTGTCTGCTGCGACTGGATGATAAATAATGATATAAAAAATATATATATATCACTACTGCAGCCGGACAGGTATATATTATATAATGACGGACCTGCTGGACACTGTCTGTCAGCAGAATGAGTTTTTTATAGAATAAAAAAAAAAACACCACACAAGTGAAGTCACACGACGAGTGTTTAACTTTTTCAGGCAATCACAATATAGTATACTACTATCTATACTGGTGGTCAGTGTGGTCAGGTCACTGGTCAGTCACACTGGCAGTGGCACTCCTGCAGCAAAAGTGTGCACTGTTTAATTTTAATATAATATGTACTCCTGGCTCCTGCTATAACCTATAACTGGCACTGCAGTGCTCCCCAGTCTCCCCCACAATTATAAGCTGTGTGAGCTGAGCACAGTCAGATATATATACATAGATGATGCAGCACACTGGGCTGAGCAGTGCACACAGATATGGTATGTGACTGAGTCACTGTGTGTATCGTTTTTTTCAGGCAGAGAACGGATATATTAAATAAAACTGCACTGTCTGGTGGTCACTGTGGTCAGTCACTAGTAAACTCTGCACTCTCTACACTTCTACAGTACTCCTAAGCTCCAGTAAATCAGGTCAATCTCTCTCTCTCTCTCTTCTAATCTAAATGGAGAGGACGCCAGCCACGTCCTCTCCCTATCAATCTCAATGCACGTGTAAAAATGGCGGCGACGCGCGGCTCCTTATATAGAATCCGAGTCTCGCGAGAATCCGACAGCGTCATGATGACGTTCGGGCGCGCTCGGGTTAACCGAGCAAGGCGGGAGGATCCGAGTCTGCTCGGACCCGTGAAAAAAACCATGAAGTTCGGGCGGGTTCGGATTCAGAGAAACCGAACCCGCTCATCTCTAGTGTGAGCACAGATATATGCAGCACACTGAGCACAGATATGGAGCGTTTTTCAGGCAGACAACGTATACTGGTGGTCACTGGTCAGCAAAACTCTGCACTGTACTCCTCCTATATAATATACTGGTGGTACCCAGTACCCACAATAAAGTAGTGTGAGCACAGATATATGCAGCACACTGAGCACAGATATGGAGCATTTTTCAGGCAGACAACGTAAACTGGTGGTCACTGGTCAGCAAAACTCTGCACTGTACTCCTCCTATATAATACTGCTGGTCCCCAGTCCCCACAATAAAGCAGTGTGAGCACAGATATATGCAGCACACTGAGCACAGATATGGAGCGTTTTTCAGGCAGACAACGTATAATACTGGTGGTCACTGGTCAGCGAAACTCTGCACTGTACTCCTCCTATAATACTGCTGGTCCCCAGAATAAAGATATGCAGCCCCCTGAAACAAAGTGAGAGGACGCCAGCCACCTCCTCTCACTATCAATTCCAATGCACGAATGAAAAATGGTGGCGACGTGCGGCTCCTTATATAGAATCCGAATCTCGCGAGAATCCGACAGCGGGATGATGACGTTCGGGCGCGCGGGTTAACTGAGCCATACGGGAGAATCCGAGTATGCCTCGACCCGTGTAAAATGGGTGAATTTCGGGGGGGTTCGGTTTCCGAGGAACCGAACCCGCTCATCTCTAGTAATATCTAGAGATGTGCACTTGAAATTTTTCGGGTTTTGTGTTTTGGTTTTGGGTTCGGTTCCGCGGCCGTGTTTTGGGTTCGACCGCGTTTTGGCAAAACCTCACCGAATTTTTTTTGTCGGATTCGGGTGTGTTTTGGATTCGGGTGTTTTTTTCAAAAAACATTAAAAAACAGCTTAAATCATAGAATTTGGGGGTCATTTTGATCCCAAAGTATTATTAACCTCAAAAACCATAATTTCCACTCATTTTCAGTCTATTCTGAATACCTCACACCTCACAATATTATTTTTAGTCCTAAACTTTGCACCGAGGTCGCTGGATGACTAAGCTAAGCGACCCTAGTGGCCGACACAAACTCCGGGCCCATCTAGGAGTGGCACTGCAGTGTCACGCAGGATGGCCCTTCCAAAAAACACTCCCCAAACAGCACATGACGCAAAGAAAAAAAGAGGCGCAATGAGGTAGCTGTGTGAGTAAGATAAGCGACCCTAGTGGCCGACACAAACACCGGGCCCATCTAGGAGTGGCACTGCAGTGTCACGCAGGATGGCCCTTCCAAAAACACTCCCCAAACAGCACATGACGCAAAGAAAAAAAGAGGCGCAATGAGGTAGCTGTGTGAGTAAGATAAGCGACCCTAGTGGCCGACACAAACACCTGGCCCATCTAGGAGTGGCACTGCAGTGTCACGCAGGATGGCCCTTCCAAAAACCACTCCCCAAACAGCACATGACGCAAAGAAAAAAAGAGGCGCAATGAGGTAGCTGTGTGAGTAAGATAAGCGACCCTAGTGGCCGACACAAACACCTGGCCCATCTAGGAGTGGCACTGCAGTGTCACGCAGGATGGCCCTTCCAAAAACCACTCCCCAAACAGCACATGACGCAAAGAAAAAAAGAGGCGCAATGAGGTAGCTGTGTGAGTAAGATAAGCGACCCTAGTGGCCGACACAAACACCGGGCCCATCTAGGAGTGGCACTGCAGTGTCACGCAGGATGGCCCTTCCAAAAAACACTCCCCAAACAGCACATGACGCAAAGAAAAAAAGAGGCGCAATGAGGTAGCTGTGTGAGTAAGATAAGCGACCCTAGTGGCCGACACAAATACCTGGCCCATCTAGGAGTGGCACTGCAGTGTCACGCAGGATGGCCCTTCCAAAAAACACTCCCCAAACAGCACATGACGCAAAGAAAAATTAAAGAAAAAAGAGGTGCAAGATGGAATTGTCCTTGGGCCCTCCCACCCACCCTTATGTTGTATAAACAGGACATGCACACTTTAACCAACCCATCATTTCAGTGACAGGGTCTGCCACACGACTGTGACTGAAATGACGGGTTGGTTTGGACCCCCACCAAAAAAGAAGCAATTAATCTCTCCTTGCACAAACTGGCTCTACAGGAGCAAGATGTCCACCTCATCATCATCCTCCGATATATCACCGTGTACATCCCCCTCCTCACAGATTATCAATTCGTCCCCACTGAAATCCACCATCTCAGCTCCCTGTGTACTTTGTGGAGGCAATTGCTGCTGGTCAATGTCTCCACGGAGGAATTGATTATAATTCATTTTAATGAACATCATCTTCTCCACATTTTCTGGAAGTAACCTTGTACGCCGATTGCTGACAAGGTGAGCGGCGGCACTAAACACTCTTTCGGAGTACACACTTGTGGGAGGGCAACTTAGGTAGAATAAAGCCAGTTTGTGCAAGGGCCTCCAAATTGCCTCTTTTTCCTGCCAGTATAAGTACGGACTGTGTGACGTGCCTACTTGGATGCGGTCACTCATATAATCCTCCACCATTCTTTCAATGGGGAGAGAATCATATGCAGTGACAGTAGACGACATGTCCGTAATCGTTGACAGGTCCTTCAGTCCGGACCAGATGTCAGCATCAGCAGTCGCTCCAGACTGCCCTGCATCACCGCCAGCGGGTGGGCTCGGAATTCTGAGCCTTTTCCTCGCACCCCCAGTTGCGGGAGAATGTGAAGGAGGAGATGTTGACAGGTCGCGTTCCGCTTGACTTGACAATTTTCTCACCAGCAGGTCTTTGAACCCCAGCAGACTTGTGTCTGCCGGAAAGAGAGATCCAAGGTAGGTTTTAAATCTAGGATCGAGCACGGTGGCCAAAATGTAGTTCTCTGATTTCAACAGATTGACCACCCGTGAATCCTTGTTAAGCGAATTAAGGGCTCCATCCACAAGTCCCACATGCCTAGCGGAATCGCTCCGTGTTAGCTCCTCCTTCAATGTCTCCAGCTTCTTCTGCAAAAGCCTGATGAGGGGAATGACCTGACTCAGGCTGGCAGTGTCTGTACTGACTTCACGTGTGGCAAGTTCAAAGGGCAGCAGAACCTTGCACAACGTTGAAATCATTCTCCACTGCGCTTGAGACAGGTGCATTCCACCTCCTATATCGTGCTGAATTGTATAGGCTTGAATGGCCTTTTGCTGCTCCTCCAACCTCTGAAGCATATATAGGGTTGAATTCCACCTCGTTACCACTTCTTGCTTCAGATGATGGCAGGGCAGGTTCAGGCGTTTTTGGTGTTGCTCCAGTCTTCTGTACGTCGTGCCTGTACGCCGAAAGTGTCCCGCAATTCTTCTGGCCACCGACAGCATCTCTTGCACGCCCCTGTCGTTTTTTTAAAAATTCTGCACCACCAAATTCAAGGTATGTGCAAAACATGGGACGTGCTGGAATTTGCCCAGATTTAATGCACACACAATATTGCTGGCGTTGTCCGATGCCACAAATCCACAGGAGAGTCCAATTGGGGTAAGCCATTCCGCGATGATCTTCCTCAGTTGCCGTAAGAGGTTTTCAGCTGTGTGCGTATTCTGGAAAGCGGTGATACAAAGCGTAGCCTGCCTAGTAAAGAGTTGGCGTTTGCGAGATGCTGCTACTGGTGCCGCCGCTGCTGTTCTTGCGGCGGGAGTCCATACATCTACCCAGTGGGCTGTCACAGTCATATAGTCCTGACCCTGCCCTGCTCCACTTGTCCACATGTCCGTGGTTAAGTGGACATTGGGTACAGCTGCATTTTTTAGGACACTGGTGACTCTTTTTCTGAGGTCTGTGTACATTTTCGGTATCGCCTGCCTAGAGAAATGGAACCTAGATGGTATTTGGTACCGGGGACACAGTACCTCCAACAAGTCTCTAGTTGGCTCTGCAGTAATGATGGATACCGGAACCACGTTTCTCACCACCCAGGATGCCAAGGCCTCAGTTATCAGCTTTGCAGCAGGATGACTGCTGTGATATTTCATCTTCCTCGCAAAGGACTGTTGGACAGTCAATTGCTTGGTGGAAGTAGTAAAAGTGGTCTTACGATTTCCCCTCTAGGATGACCATCGACTCCCAGCAGCAACAACAGCAGCGCCAGCAGCAGTAGGCGTTACACGCAAGGATGCATCGGAGGAATCCCAGGCAGGAGAGGAATCGTCAGAATTGCCAGTGACATGGCCTGCAGGACTATTGGCATTCCTGGGGAAGGAGGAAATTGACACCGAGGGAGTTGGTGGGGTGGTTTGCGTGAGCTTGGTTACAAGAGGAAGGGATTTACTGGTCAGTGGACTGCTTCCGCTGTCGCCCAAAGTTTTTGAACTTGTCACTGACTTATTATGAATGCGCTGCAGGTGACGTATAAGGGAGGATGTTCCGAGGTGGTTAACGTCCTTACCCCTACTTATTACAGCTTGACAAAGGCAACACACGGCTTGACAAATGTTGTCCGCATTTCTGGCGAAATACTTCCACACCGAAGAGCTGATTTTTTTGGTATTTTCACCAGGCATGTCAACGGCCCTATTCCTCCCACGGACAACAGGTGTCTCCCCGGGTGCCTGACTTAAACAAACCACCTCACCATCAGAATCCTCCTTGTCAATTTCCTCCCCAGCACCAGCAACACCCATATCCTCCTCATCCTGGTGTACTTCAACACTGACATCTTCAATCTGACTATCAGGAACTGGACTGCGGGTGCTCCTTCCAGCACTTGCAGGGGGCGTGCAAATGGTGGAAGGCGCATGCTCTTCACGTCCACTGTTGGGAAGGTCAGGCATCGCAACCGACACCATTGGACTCTCCTTGTGGATTTGGGATTTCGAAGAACGCACAGTTCTTTGCGGTGCTTTTGCCAGCTTGAGTCTTTTCATTTTTATAGCGAGAGGCTGAGTGCTTCCATCCTCATGTGAAGCTGAACCACTAGCCATGAACATAGGCCAGGGCCTCAGCTGTTCCTTGCCACTCCGTGTGGTAAATGGCATATTGGCAAGTTTACGCTTCTCCTCCGACAATTTTATTTTAGATTTTGGAGTCCTTTTTTTACTGATATTTGGTGTTTTGGATTTTACATGCTCTGTACTATGACATTGGGCATCGGCTTTGGCAGACGACGTTGCTGGCATTTCATCGTCTCGGCCATGACTAGTGGCTGCAGCTTCAGCACGAGGTGGAAGTGGATCTTGATCTTTCCCTAATTTTGGAACCTCAATATTTTTGTTCTCCATATTTTAATAGGCACAACTAAAAGACACAGAGGTAGCTACAGCCGTGGACTACCGTACTGTGTCTGCTGCTAATATAGACTGGATGATAATGAGATGAAATCAATATATATTATATCACACTAGTACTGCAGCCGGACAGGTAGATATATTTATTATGTAATGACTGATGACGGACCTGCTGGACACTGTCAGCTCAGCAGCACCGCAGACTGCTACAGTAAGCTACTATAGTAGTATGTATAAAGAAGACAAAAAAAAAAAAAAAACACGGGTAGGTGGTATACAATTATGGATGGACGAGCGACTGCCGACACAGAGGTAGCTACAGCCGTGGACTACCGTACTGTGTCTGCTGCTAATATAGACTGGATGATAATGAGATGAAATCAATATATATATATATATAATATCACACTAGTACTGCAGCCGGACAGGTAGATATATTTATTATGTATTGACTGATGACGGACCTGCTGGACACTGTCAGCTCAGCAGCACCGCAGACTGCTACAGTAAGCTACTATAGTAGTATGTATAAAGAAGAAAGAAAAAAAAAAAAAAACACGGGTAGGTGGTATACAATTATGGATGGACGAGCGACTGCCGACACAGAGGTAGCTACAGCCGTGGACTACCGTACTGTGTCTGCTGCTAATATAGACTGGATGATAATGAGATGAAATCAATATATATATATATATAATATCACACTAGTACTGCAGCCGGACAGGTAGATATATTTATTATGTAATGACTGATGACGGACCTGCTGGACACTGTCAGCTCAGCAGCACCGCAGACTGCTACAGTAAGCTACTATAGTAGTATGTATAAAGAAGAAAGAAAAAAAAAAACCACGGGTAGGTTTTATACAATTATGGATGGACGAGCGACTGCCGACACAGAGGTAGCTACAGCCGTGGACTACCGTACTGTGTCTGCTGCTAATATAGACTGGATGATAATGAGATGAAATCAATATATATATATAATATCACACTAGTACTGCAGCCGGACAGGTAGATATATTTATTATGTAATGACTGATGACGGACCTGCTGGACACTGTCAGCTCAGCAGCACCGCAGACTGCTACAGTAAGCTACTATAGTAGTATGTATAAAGAAGAAAGAAAAAAAAAAAACACGGGTAGGTGGTATACAATTATGGATGGACGAGCGACTGCCGACACAGAGGTAGCTACAGCCGTGGACTACCGTACTGTGTCTGCTGCTAATATAGACTTGATGATAATGAGATGAAATCAATATATATATATATATATATATATATATATAATATCACACTAGTACTGCAGCCGGACAGGTAGATATATTTATTATGAAATGACTGATGACGGACCTGCTGGACACTGTCAGCTCAGCAGCACCGCAGACTGCTACAGTAAGCTACTATAGTAGTATGTATAAAGAAGAAAGAAAAAAAAAAACGGGTAGGTGGTATACAATATTATATATATATTATATACAATTATATATATATATTATATATATTAAACTGGTGGTGATTATTAAACTGGTGTTCAGGTCACTGGTCACACTATCAGCAACTTGCAAGAAGTACTCCTAAGCAGACAATCACAATATATATTATACTGGTGGTCAGTGTGGTCACAATGGCAGTGTGGCACTCTGGCAGCAAAAGTGTGCACTGTACGTTATATGTACTCCTGAGTCCTGCTCTCAGACTCTAACTGCTCCCCACTGTCAGTGTCTCCCCCACAAGTCAGATAATACAGTCACACTATCTATCACTTCAGCAAGTAACTAGTCTAGTACTCCTCCTAATGCTCCCCAAAATTACTACTGTGTCTCTCTCTACTGTCTCACTCTCTTCTCTATAAACGGAGAGGACGCCAGCCACGTCCTCTCCCTATGAATCTCAATGCACGTGTGAAAATGGCGGCAACGCGCGGCTCCTTATATAGAATCCGAGTCTCGCGATAGAATCCGAGCCTCGCGAGAATCCGACAGCGGGATGATGACGTTCGGGCGCGCTCGGGTTAACCGAGCAAGGCGGGAAGATTCGAGTCGCTCGGCCCCGTGTAAAAAAAAACTGAAGTTCGGGCGGGTTCGGTTTCCGAGGAACCGAACCCGCTCATCTCTAGTAATATCATGAAAAATTTCAGAAGTGATCATTTGTGTTGGCTTTAATATTTTATATTAAACAGTGCATGTTTACAAATTAAACAATTACTAGTTTTAAAATACTGCGTCTTGCTTTGCATGCTATGTCACATAAATTCTGGCATACAGTAATTTATCGTAAAAGTACTGTAATTGTCAAGCTACAGTACATTTTCTGTGCATGTACTAAAGTATATATTTTTTTCTGTGAATTACCATTGGTACAACCTCTCTAGTGAATGGACAAGTTGTGCATTATGTCCAGACTTAGCACTTTGCAATAGTAAGGATTGCAGTTTGTACATTTATGGCTGTGAAATCAGAAGAAAAACAGATGCACAGTGGGTGTCTTAGCCAGCACCCTCCTGCACTATGAGGTGGCACCCCCACCCCCCTGCACTATGAGGTGGCACCCCCCCCCCTGCTGGGATTACCCCCATAAGAGATGAAAGGAGTGGGTGTGTTTCTTGTATCTCAAAAGACACATGTAATTGTGAGACTAGTACAAAGCATACCTCCCAACTTTCCGACTGTCCAAGGACGGGTCCTGAAATTAGGGAGTGTGGCCTCACAGTAAGGGGGCATGGCCTCGCTGGAAGTGGGCTTGGCCTCACAGCAAGTGCCGCGATCACAAACTCCGCCCCCATTTTCATTCAAATGGGGGCATGGACAGCGCTCTTTAATTGCTGGCTGTCACTCTTTGTAAGTGAATAGACACTGTGAGCATGTCTATTCGCCACTGCTCTGCTAAGCAGTGCAGTGTGAGAAAGGTTCTCCCAACTGCCCCACCGCAGGACTTTCTCGCCAATATCGGTACAGTTGGGTGGTATGCAAAGCAATAACAATAAGTTTCAGTAATGATGTGCTGTGTAATTGCTTCTGACCTTTTTGGAATGTAAATAGCACTCATATAAGTTATATTAGCACACTATCATTAGGACTAGCTCTAAACTAAGCAGACATATTGCACGGAGTGTATCCAAATACACCTATCCACATATCGTGCCACATAGCTCCATTTGATATGTCATGAACTACAGTATGCAACATTAATTGCATGCAACTTTTTCTTAAAATATCTGTCTTAGAGATGTGCAGCAGGCACTTTTTCGTGTTTTGTGTTTTGGTTTTGGATCTGGATCCCTGCTCGTGTTTTGGATCTGGATAGGTTTTGGTTTTGGATCTGGATGATTTAAAAAAAAAAACATAAAAATAGCTAAAATCACAGAATTTGGGGGTAATTTTGATCCTACGGTATTATTAACCTCAATAACATTCATTTCCACTCATTTCCGGTCTATTCTGAACACCTCAAACCTCATAATATTGTTTTTAGGCATAAAAGTTGCACCGAGGTTGCTGTATGACTAAGCTAAGTGACACAATTGTGTGGCACAAACACCTGGCCCATCTAGGAGTAGCACTGCAGTGGCAGACAGGATGGCACTTTCCAAAAACTAGGCCCTGTGAAATTCCATTATTTTAAATAAACATTTAAGTTCCAGTGTAATTATATACTGAAGACGCAAGTTGCATCTAATTACCATATACGATAATAGTGCGCTAAATGTCGCAGCACTATGTCCCTTAAGAGAAAGCAAGTAGTTGCACACATAGTTTACTGAGGTCCAGTGCTCAGATATATATAAAGGTATTTGATATTAAAAAGGTATGCAAACCAAATAACATAAGTACAATATATGTCATTAAGTAAAACACGTATAAGCATTTGAAAGAGGTACAGAGTTACAATTACATAAGAAACAGTTACAGCCAGTATACATCACCCTTATCCCAGAGGACAGTCATCACTAGATGGAATCAGCAAGCACTGAGCTCTCTGGGCAAGGGAAAATACTTATATACTGTGTATTGGAGAAGATATACATCTGGGGCTGGGTCTTCTGCTATTGGTCCAGGAGAGGGAGGATTCTCATTCATTGTGTGTTATTGGTCAGTTCATATGAAAGCAATGTGCAGTTTTAAGATGCAGGTACAAGTGTTTGCCACTGGAAATGCTGCTGCAGGAAGTCCTTTGTCTCATAGAATGTGACTTTATAATCCAATATTTGATCATAACTAGTTGTCGCAATGTACGACAATTTACCCATAGCTACCGGTTTATTATTCACATTCTCCTGACCATTTTTACGTTAAACATGATATGATTGACTTGTTCTGTCCCAGTAATACATATATATCTGGTTTTACACTCTTAATACAAACACCATATAATACAAGTCTTGTGTTGGACATGTTCTGTCTATGTGTAATTTATGTGTTGTATGAATATGTGTCTGTGTGCGTCTTTATGGCATTTCTCAATGATTGCACCTTTTACCGTATACACACTCACCACATGGCAACACGCACGCCGTGCAACTCTATGCATGATGCGCGGTAAAGAAGCATAGTGTGTCCATATATGTAAATTGCATGTTTATGTTACCACTGAGAAACGCCACTCTGTGTGTAGTTTGTATGTCTAATTTTTTCGACTTTGACAGCTCCAAACAGCACATCATGCAAAGAAGTAAAAGAGGTGCAATGAGGTAGCTGTATGACTAAACTAAGCAACACAAGTGTGTGGCACAAACATCTGGCCCATCTAGGAGTGGCACTACAGTGGCAGACAGGTTGGCACTTAAAAAACCTAGGCCCCAAACAGCATATCATGGAAAGGAATAAAAGAGGTGCAATGAGGTAGCTTTATGACTAAGCTAAGTGACACAAGTGTGCGGCACAAACACCTGGCCCATCTAGGAATGGCACTGCAGTGGCAGACAGGATGGCACTTAAAAAACTAGTCCCCAGGGGGCGTGGCCTGGCTGCAGAACTAGACAGACGTGTCTCCCTAGAGCTCCTGCCTTGGATACTTTGCTATAGACACCTGGCTGCTCCTCTGTCACTTTGGGGACTCCCCTCTATCACCTGGGGAACCCCTATACTGGGCAGCACAGTCTGCGGAGCCGGCGGGTATCTCCTACACCCGTGCGGGTTGCGGCCTGCTGACCCCCCTGAAGCCCGGACCTCGATTTGCTTGCGGCCCGGAGGGCAGTGACTGGATCCGGGCACAGAGAACGCCCCCCCTGTCCATCGCCTGTGTGCACGGCCCGCCAGATACCCTCTACCCTCTGCCTTCTCCCTTCGTTAAGTGCTGCCTGCTCCCCCCATTACCTCGGAGCGGCGCCCGCAGGACATCGTGCCGCGCTGTGGAGGGCCGGTGACGTGTGAGCTCTCCTCTCCCGCTGCGGCGGCCTCTTCCACTGTGCGGCGCTTGGACGGGGAACCCCGGCCCACGGGACCCTCGCGCTGCTGTGCCCGCTCCCGGCTGATCTGTTAACAGCCTCCGGGAGCCTGAGCGGCGGGAGGCCTGCTCGGAGACGCACGGTGCCATCTTGTGTGCTGGCAGATCACCCCTTGGAGCCCTCACTGCCTGCTTGGGATTTGGCCCCTGTCTGGGATCAACCTCTGACTGAGGGGGTGCCCTGTACCTAATAAACTTCCCAGACTTCTCCAGCTGCACTACGCCAGTCACAAAAAAAAAACAAGGTAAAAAAAAAGGAACAAAAATAAATAATAAAAATAAAAAATATATATAGCAAAAAAATAATAATAGGATAATAGGGGGCGTGGCCTGGCTGGTGACTGCATTTCAGGAGAGCTCCGGCCTGATACCATCTAAAAAGCCATTATAACCTCTTCATTTCTGGCTGCCTCCCCCGTTTCCTCTTCCCCTACCTCTACCTGAGGCGCTGGCACTGGCGGTGTTACGCTGCGGAGACGGGAGATAGTCTGACTGTCTCTGCGGGTTGCGGCCTTCTTACCGCCACGGAGCCGGGGCCTTGAGTACTCGAGACCGCTGAGTCGCGTGGTAGCAGAACGGAGGACGCGCGCTGCCGCTGGACCCGGCGGACCATCAGCTTACTCCTTCCTCCCTGTCCTCAACACCAAACGAGTGAAGCCCTCAGTGTGCCTTGCTGAAGCCGCGGACCCAGGCGTGCGGCGGCTTCTCTGACTGGGATCCCTGCATGGCGGCCATCTTCTCTCTCCTCTTCACCTGGACAGGGAAGTACACTACATTAGGGGATTTTTACTAATATTAATGGTCACAGAGGAAATCTGCCTTGGATATTACTTTGCCTTTGCTACTTGTGACTGTATATGAATCAGTTGCTTTTCATCATATATTATACAAACCTGCAGTTGATATCACTGCACTGAATGTCTAATGCAGAGTCAGTTACTGCCTGTTAAAAGTTTTATTTCTATAAAATCTCTGGTCACTCATTGTGCCAGCCATTTGCCACTTGAATTACATCTTCTAACCCTGACTGAGCAGTGGCATCTCTGGAGAGCTCTTACTAAAAGCCTCTTAATTAGCCTATTATTATACAGCCATCAGAGTTTTGTCCTGCTGTTGTCCATTGATATCAAGGCTACCCAATATTTGTCAGCTGCCCTGGGAGGATAGTGATAGGGTCACAGGCCCTCATCTCTCTCTCTGCAATGCCTGAGATGCTGACCTAACAATGCAACCTGTCCTACCTGGACCGCAATGGTTTCTCTTTATATCTCTCCCTTCTCTACATAATGTACAGCCGACAAATAATGTCTGTGTTGTTTTTGTTGTTGTTGTTTTTTTACATTTGTGATATCCCACCTATCCTCTTCACTTCCCCATAATGGCGCAAAGAAACAAGAAAAACACACAGGCCCCCACAATTTTTTTGGGGCAAAAATCTAAGGGCCTCCCAAATCCTGCATTGCTCACGGACTCTCCTCCTTCCCCCTGTTCATTGGAGACGGGTTTTGACCCACAGATACAAGCAGTTATGACCAGTCTACTTGAAGGGGTACAGTCCGCCTTTAAGCAAGAACTTTCCACAGCTATCGCCGAGTTCAAATCTGATCTCACGGCCCTTGGTAATCGTACAGACGCCCTTGAATCAAAGACAGACGACCTTTGCCACTTTCAACAACGTCTTGATTCTGAGCTCTCTATGCTCAATGATGAGCTGGAAGACCTCAAAGAACGTCAAGAAGACCAAGAAAATCGCTCCCGTCGCAACAATTTGCGCATCCGCAATGTGGCGGAATCAATCCTTAGCTCAGCACTACCGTCCTTCCTGAAAAACTTCTTTCAGCACGTATTACCTGACCTTTCCGATGCTGATTGTCTGTGTGATAGAGCCCACAGAGCGCTCCGAGCGTAGCCTGCCCAGACACAGCCGCCCAGGGACGTCATAGTTCGTCTACATTATTTTCGTTCAAAGGAACGTATTCTGATGTCACTACGAGACTCTCCAGTGATCGACTTCCGAGATATGCAACTGCAAGTCTTTCAGGATTTGGCCCCCTCCACTATTCAAAAGCGACGGGATCTCCAGCCTGTTACTCGTATATTACGCCAACAACAAATACGATATAGATGGGGATTTCCCTTCATGTTACAAGTTACAGCGAACAACTCTACCCACTCCGTTAAAACCTTAAATCAAGGTCAAGATCTGTTAGCTAAACTTGGCCTCCTCCCTGTACCGTCATCCGATGGTGGGACGGTTTCTTCCTTTGGGCCCCGACGCTCCCAAGCCCCTTCGCCTGAATGGACAAGGGTAACTCAACATCGCAATGACACCAATGACCCTCCTTGATTTTGATGAACTTTTTCCGGATTCTTCTTGAACAGTTCTTAATACTTCAGGAATGCGTTTCCTGACAGGAGGGGACTCTTGTTATTGTTTTCCATCTTTAAATGCGCTTGCCGTGGGCTCTGGGATTGCTCACCAAGCTTTAGTGTTTATTATCTGTTATGCATAGCCTGGTGCATTCACGCTAGGCTTATATTGTTTGCCTTTTCGCCCCTTGTTCCCCTCTCCTCTCCCCCCCTCCCCCCCTTTTTTATATATATATGTGTGTTTTTTATTTTATTTTTTTTTGTTTTTGTTTGTGTGTGTGTGTTTTTTTTATTATGACACAGTACGTTCTTGTTTATTGTTTTTCATATGTTGGGTTACATTATTGTATCATTTGGCTCTAGCCGACTCAACCATTGCGGTCCGGAGGGACCTGCTTTTCCTGCATTAGCTTGCTGTTCCCACTACCCCCGTGCTCCCTTTATTTGCTTTTTTAAAATATGCTGTCTTGTATTTACGTAGCGGTCCCTGATAGGGACCCTATAATTCAGGGTTTTCTCCCGTATGGGTTCTCTATCACTCTCTTTTTTTCTATATCTCTGATTCTTGTTTCTTGCTGGTTTTCTTCTTTTCTTTTCCTTCTTCCCCGGGACGGGTCTCCACTGCTCCTCCTTTGCTCTTTGGTATCACATGGCGCTTAAATTGTTTTCTATAAATGTTAACGGGCTTAATTCTCCCAGGAAACGTACAGTGATGTTGTCTGCCTGTCGGAGAGAGAAAGCCGATATAGTTTTTCTCCAAGAGACCCACTTCACCGGTACACACTCTCAACTTTCTGGTAAGCAATTTACCCAGACATTTTTTGCCTCTGCTGACTGTAGGAAAATGGGGGTGGCTATATTGCTCCACCGTAACGTCCCATTTGTTCACACTACAACCATAGCCAATCCTGACCGCCGGTACCTGATAGTTATTGGTACGCTTCGCACTGATATCCTAACGCTAGTGTCTGTATACGCCCCTAATCAAGATCAATCACGTTTTTTCCGCACACTCTTTTTGAAGCTTAATAGAGTGGCGCAGGGCCACATTATTTTAGGCGGGGACTTTAATACCGTGCTTGACCCTTCTTTAGATAAATCCATTCCTCCTAAAACTAAGAAGGATGCACTCCCATCTGACGCTGCCCTCACATTGACATCCTCCCTCACACAGCTTGATTTACGTGACACATGGCGTCTTAAACACTCCAACGCCAGAGATTATACCCACTTCTCTGCACCTCATCAGCATTACTCTAGAATAGATATGATACATGTATCTAACTCACTCTCGACGTTCATATCTGACTCAGGCATTACTCCCTGTTCATGGACAGATCATGCAGGGGTGTATATCCTGGTAGACCTCTACGGATCCCCTAACAAATCCCGTAAATGGCGTCTTGATGACACTCTTCTTTCGCACCCCTCCACCCTCTTAGACACTAAATTGAACCTAACACTTTTCTTTGAGGAAAACGCCTCCCCAGAAGTCTCTCCTAGCCTGGTCTGGGAAGTACATAAAGCCACTATTCGCGGCCAGTTTATGTCTAAGGCCTCGGCCATACGTAAGAAAGCAGCACAGGAAATTTCCTCACTGGAATCTAAAATTTCTGCGCTTTTAGCCCAACATAAACTTGCCCCGTGCGACCCCCTACTTTCCCAGATAAATAACCTCAGAGGCCAGCTAAACACCCTTTTATCGCGGAGGGCGGCAGCTATACTACAGAAGCTCCGTCAAAAATTTTACGACAAAGCAGATAAAATTGATAGCCTCTTAGCTAATAAGCTGAGAAGTAAGCGAGCTGTAGGTCTCATAGAAAAATTGCACTCTCCTGCATAAGACACACTTACTTATGATCCTAAACTGATGGTGGAGGAATTTCGGGACTACTATAGCTCCTTATATAATCTCCCTGCCCCCCCTCTCCCCTCCGATGGTCCCAAGGGAGCATGTTCATATTTGCTAGATGCGCCCTTGCCGAGTTTGACTGAGTGACAGATTTCTCTTCTGAATGCGGATATATCACTGGGAGAGACGGTTGCCGCTATCAAATCCATGCGGTCGTCAGCTGCCCCTGGTCCAGATGGCTTTACTGCTCAATATTACAAAACATTCCATACAGAATTGGCCCCATACCTTACCTTGCTCTTTAATAGTGTTCTAGGGGGAGTATAATTTGCACCAGCAACCGTACAAGCTGACATTATTGTGATTCCGAAACCGGAAAAGGATCCAACACGTTGTTCCAACTATCGCCCGATTTCTTTGCTGAACGTAGATCTTAATATATATGCAAAAATCTTGGGCAACCGGGGTGTGGCCTGGCTAGCAGAGGGAGAAGAAGCAACTCTGTGCTGCTCCAGTGGGCACTATCTAACATTTAATCCCACGGATTCTTATCCCTTCCCTGAGAACCCAGGAGCCCCTCTATTACTCCTTTATACCCCACTGCAACCACTGAGGGGGACCCGCGGAATCGGGGAGCGCTTTTTAGCCCTCCTGCGGGTTGCGGCCTTCCCCTTGGTGTGGAGCCAGGACCTCAATTTTGAGCCGGGGCCGGACGGGACATCCAGACCCACACGCACGCACCTGTCTTCCCGAGACCCCCCTGGACCCCTGACGGAATCCGGACAGCAACCCTGTCTGCTCCCACAGCACTCCACCTGACGACCCGGGTCCTCGAGCTGCGGGACACGGAGCGGGTGAAGCGGCCTGCCGAGACGAGGACGGGGCGGCGGCCATCTTGCCTCTGATCACGGAGCTCGGGAGGAGACGGGAGCCCGGCCGGGTAAGCAAATACCACCCTCCTCTCCACCGCTATTCTCCTTGCCGCTGGGAAGACCGGGTCCCGCCGCTGCTAGGCGGCTCACCATCACCGCCGCCGCCGATCAGGGATCTTGGCACCAGCCGCCGTCTGCCGCCCGCCTCCAGCCTGATGAGAGGTGAGAACGGAGGAAGCACTCCTACCGCCTGACCTCCACCGGGTTGCTGGGACACACACCATCTTCCCCACTATAACTAGGCCGTCCTTGCTTAAGGGCCCTGCACCCGGCGCGGTGCCAGCGAGACGGCCCGTTACGCCTTACGTCCAGCTGAGACCGGCCCGGTGACACTCACTCGCTCTGGGTCCCCTGATATCACTTCCAAGGCCTGCTAACTTCTCCTCCTCACCTAGGACCACGGGGTACACGCTGGGCATCTAAGCTGCGTTCAGCTGGGCCCCCGCATATGCTGGTCCATCTGCTCCCTCCTCTACGTTGGCAGTGCACCTCCACATATCAGCCCTCCATGATACTGGTGGCCGGGGGAATGGCTTGCTGAGTGCCTGGGGGTGCGACCCTGGGGGTCTTACTATGTTTATTCTCTATACTCATTTCATGATGAATCACTAACTACTTACATTATGGCTCTGCTCTGACCTATGACCTTCTCTATCTTCGGGACTGTTGCACACCATGCCTAAATCTAAATCCAAGTCTAAGAAAGCCACAGCAGCATCGGCGGAAATATCGTCTTTTATCTCCAAAATGAAGTCTAGTACAGCCAAACTACCTGCCGCCCCACCTCCTGACTTGGTTTCGGAATCGGAGGAAGACTCGTCTGTCCCAGACCCCTCCATGAAAGATTGCTTTTCCTCAATTTTAACGGAAATGAAGTCGCTAAAACAGGCCTTCCATTCCGAGATCCACAAAGCCATCTCCGGTCTCAAGGCGGAGATATCTGATCTCGGGGCCCGCACTAATGATGTTGAACAGAAAATTGATGAAGTCATCACTTTCCAGCAGGAGCTAGAACATTCTGTTCAAGTCATGCAAGAGGATATCTACTTACTCCAGGACCAACAGGAGGACGCTGATAATCGCGCACGACGTAATAACCTGCGCATTAAATTCATCCCGGAATCGGTGGAACCAACACAACTGGAGGATTTCCTTCTCCGGTTCTTTCAACACCTCCTGCCGGACGTCCCACGTGAACAGTTCCTCCTGGATAGGGCTCACCGTTCCCTTCGCCAAAAACCCTCAACCTCGTCCCCTCCTCGCGACGTAGTTTTACGCTGCCATTATTTCAAAACTAAAGATAAAATCCTAACAGCTGCCCGGAACAAGGACGTCTGTCTGTTCGAATCTCACAAGCTCTTGGTGTTCCAGGACTTATCCCCTACTACTCTTAAGAGGCGCTTCGACCTGAAGGAATACACCCAAATCCTCAGGGATAATCACATCCGTTACAGATGGGGTTTTCCCTTCGCCCTAATTGTACAGCTTGATGGAAAGAGAATGCTAGCACGGTCCAAGGAAGAGGCACACAGGCTTCTGTTAAGACTGAACTTACCCCCTCCGGAGCCCAATAAATCATCCTCCCCGCGAGATGCACCAGATCTCCGACACTCACCGAACTCTCCCCTCCCACAACGAGCACCTCGACGCCTTTGGTCGACAGTCCCGGAGAAAATCTCTACAAATCAGGACCCTCCATGAAAGCTCCTTTACAGATGCTCTGACGGGTTATTATATGATCATTGATACTGTTATGCTATCTGATTTGGAGGTTTAATAGTTCCTCCCTGAGCTGAGCTTATATAATGTAGCGTATGTTTATTCTGTTTATTGGTTCTTAACGGTGGTTCGTTATGGTTAGATGTTATTCCGACCCCCTCGGCCGCCCTCCCCAGATTTAGTTGGTGGGCCCCCCGGTGGTCGGAGCTGCGTCCCCCCGCCGAGCCACTATAGTCAAGTTTGAGCATAGGGGAGTTGGTATCTCCCCTAGACTCCCCATACGGGCGCTCAAACATACGGACCCGTACGTCGTGTACAATGGGTCGTTGGCTCGGTCAAATTTACATGTTTATTTTACAGTTCTCTAGATGTTTCTTTTTTTCTCTCCTGCCTCTCTCCCCTCTTTCTTCACCTCCTACTCTTCCTCTCCCCCTTGTCCCCCTTGTCTCCCCGGGAGATCATCCTTGGGCCATCAGGTTTAATTATGATAAGCTCATACTGGTAACAACATGTCTATTAATGTAATATCCTATAATGTAAAGGGTCTCAATAGTCCCCAAAAGAGGACCAAATTGTTTCTTTTTCTGAAGCAGGTGAGGGGAGATCTGGTATTTCTTCAGGAGACGCATTTTAGAGGTGTCTCCCATCCTGAACTGCGCTCTAGACACCATCCTGTCGCCATCCACGCCTGCGACCACACCCAAAAGAAAAGAGGGGTCGCCATTCTGATCCCCACTCATTTACATTTGGAAACAGACCGAATCATTAAAGACAAACGCGGTAGGTTCCTTATTATAGTAGGCAAACTCAATAACGCTCCCATTACTATGGTCAATATTTACGCTCCCAACGTTAATCAGGCCTCGTTCTTTGCTTCCTTAGACTCTAAAATTGCCCAATGTAGGAAAGGTGACCTCTTAATGGCAGGAGATTTTAACACTATACTACACCATAATCTTGATCGTTCCCACCCCCTCCCACCATCCCAGTCACACTTAAGCGCCCGTAATTCCAGAGCCTTGCACTCGCTACTTAAGAATCATCTACTGTTTGACTCCTGGAGGGTTGCCGACCCCTTAGTTAAAGATTATACGTTTTTTTCCCCTGTCCACAATTTATATACTAGAATCGACATGATAATGGTCGGAAGAGACCTCACCTCTAAAATCCAGAATTGCTGTATTTATCCAATAACGTGGTCCGACCACGCCCCTATATCTGTGACTCTGTCTGGGTTAGCTCGTACTCCCCCCCCCCCCTCTTGGTCCCTTAACGATGCCCTCCTTCAACAGCCTGAAGTGCTACAACAAACCACTCAGGCATTGACTGATTATTTCACCGAAAACCAAACACCCGGCATATCTGACATGACTCTGTGGGAGGCACATAAAGCGGTCCTCCGGGGCCACTTCATCCAGACCGCGGCCAGACTCCATAAACAGCGTTCCCAAAAAATTTTAGAGCTATCCAATCAACTCCATCAGTTGGAGGAAGCCCATAAGACCTCTCTAAACTCTGCTGATTTAGAAAAAGTACTTAAAGTCAGAGGCGAACTCAATATGCTTTTATCGCACAAAACTGAACAGTGCCTTAGACGTCTTAACCAGATATATTATGAAAAAGGAGATAAAGCAGATAAACTTCTAGCCAGAAAGCTGAGGGCTCAGATTTCTTCCAAAAATATTTTATCCATTCGCACCAAACAAGGAGCTCTGACTCATGATCCTGATCGCATTTTAGATGAATTCGAAGGGTTCTATAAATCACTGTATAATTCGGAAGTGACCCCCTCCTCGTCACAGAGATTTGATGAGGGGATCAATTCCCTCCTAGATAAATGTAATCTACCATCCTTGAGTAACTCGACAATTTCCCAGTTAAGCTCAGAGATTACTGTCGAGGAGTTAGAGAATGCTCTTAAAACTCAGAAACCAGGTAAGGCCCCTGGACCTGATGGGATCTCAATTATGTACTATAAGAAATTTAAGGGAACTTTATTGCCCCACCTTTGTAGACTTTTCAATGGTTTTCTAAACGGTAACCCCCTCTCTCCCCGTGCATTGGAAGCACGAATAGTTTTGATCCATAAGCCTGGGAAAGACCCTAACTCCTGTGCTAGCTACCGCCCCATTTCTTTATCAAATAACGATATTAAACTATTTGCTAAAATTCTAGCCCTAAGATTAAACCCAATTCTGCCGCACTTAATACACGCTGACCAGGTGGGCTTCATCCCAGGCCGACAAGCTAGAGACAATACACGGAGAACCATTAATCTGGTCCATCTTATTAACAAAACCAGACTGCCCTCCATCCTTCTCTCGCTTGACGCAGAGAAGGCTTTTGATAAAATACTGTGGCCTTTCATGTTCGCCACCCTACGCAGGTTCGGCCTGGGAGGAAGCCTACTTCAGGGTATTCAAGCACTCTACTCCAACCCCTCTGCTAGAGTCCGGGTTAATGGCAAAGACTCTCACCTCTTTCACATCAGCAACGGTACACGCCAGGGATGCCCCCTGTCACCTCTAATTTTTGCTATGACGATCGAACCTCTGGCGTGTTTGGTTAGGTCCGACCCCGACATCAGAGGAATCTCTGTTGGTGGGGAGGAATTCAAATTGTCACTATTCGCTGACGACGTTCTTTTAACCCTCTCCTCCCCTAATATCTCTATCCCTAATTTATTTAAAACCCTATCATTATATTCTCACTATTCGGGATATCGCATCAATTACTCTAAATCGGAAGCCCTCCCCCTGCACCTTGACGGGAGTACCAGATCTCTCCTAGCTGCTAACTTTAATTTCTCCTGGCGCACCAAGAAAATTAAGTATCTAGGTGTGTATATCACTAATTCCTACGACTCTCTATACTCGGAGAACTTCCCAGCTCTTTTTAAGTGTATAGAGTCAGACCTTCGAGCTTGGGATAAACAGATCATAGCCTGGTTCGGACGAATAGTCTCAGTAAAGATGAACATCCTCCCCAGGATTCTGTATCTGATGCAAACAATTCCCGTAAATATCCCCGCGGAGGCCTTGGGTCGAATGCAGAAACTCTTCGTAAAATTTATATGGTCTAATAAGCCCCCTAGAATCAGGACCTCCACCCTAGTACGCGACCCATTAACGGGAGGTAGGGGTTTGCCGGATATCCGTAAATACTATCATGCAACCCACCTGAGTCAGGCTTTAGCATGGTTCTCCCCAACCCCCCACCTACCCTGGATCCGAATTGAACTCTCTGCGGCCGGGGTCTCCACTTTGGTCTCCCTCCTTACGCCAACTAAGCCACTACGGTCTATGCATACTTGTATTCCTTCAACAAAACTCACCTGCTCCCTGTGGCTTTTCTGCATTCAACATTACGGCCTGTCCACCTTCCCTTCACCCATCACGTCCATTTGGGATAACCGGGACTTCCCCCCAGGCTCCACATTGCGGTCCCACTCGTGGCTCCGTTTGGACCCGCGCCCATGTCTGGTGTTTGATTTTATAGATGGGTCCTCATGGCGTTCCCTTCAATCGCTAAGTGACAGATATAATATTTCCCAACCTGTAGTATATGAATACTTACAACTCCGCTCCTTTTTAAGCTCCCTTCCCAAATCCCAAGTTATCCGCCAGCCTACCCCCTTGGAGCGTCTTTGCATTTACTCCCCCATGCGGCAGGGTATTATCTCCATACTCTACGGTTTGTTACGCTCCCTGAAGGCAGTAAATCTACTCCCCCATGAAAGTAAGTGGGAACAGGACCTAGGCCCACCCCCCGACGAAGACTCCTGGGAAACCATTAGACAAAAAGTAGCCCAGTCTTCAATTTCCTCCTTGGTAAAGGAAAATTCTTATAAGGTATACACGAGATGGTATCGGGTCCCTGCGACCTTGCATAGGATTTTTCCAGGGTCCTCCCCACTATGTTGGCGTGGATGCGGCCAAACCAGAGATTTCAAACACATATGGTGGTCTTGCCCAAAAATACACATGTTCTGGACTCAGGTGGAAGCTCTTATTAGTTCTATCTTCTGTTCACGAATAACCCTGGGCCCATGGTCGGCCCTGCTGGGCCTTCCCTTACCCAATTTGGATAGCCATGCAAACAGCCTAGTACCTCAAATCTTACATGCAGCTCGCTGTGTTATAGCCAAGAATTGGAAAAAAACCAATACCCCCCCTAGGAGCATGCTAATAGCTAAAATTTGGCATATCTCCACGATGGAGAAAATCACAGCATCCTTACATGACAGATCGGACAAATTTAGGAGGATATGGGAACCATGGTTCACCTTTACTACACCCTCCACCTCAGGGGTGTGATGTGATGTAATGTGATGCGGTATGTTGTATTAACCTATACCAAAAAGGTCATAATAGATATAAGAGATGCTATGCCGTCCTCGGTGGGACAGCTGACATGGTTTGGACCAGGGAGGTATTGCCCTTCCAGGCACATCCCCACCCTGCTAGCTCCTCTGACGATCCACCACTCTCCCATTCCCTTGCCCTTTCCCTCTCTTTCTCCCACTCTATCTTTCCCCTCCTCAGATTCTTCTTTCTTTCTTTTTACTACTTTTCCTCTTTAGGATTATCATTGTTTAATCACAGAAAAATTGTAGTCGATATATACATCTGTCATTATTGACGTACTCCCTTGTTCTTGTTATATTGGGTTACCCCTTCACGGGATAACATGTATGTGATTCAATATTCATTCGGAGTTGTCATCTCCTGTCTGTATTGTAACAGTTTTCTCGACTTAATAAAAATATTAAATAAAAAAAAAAAAAAAAAAATCTTGGGCAACCGCTTAGTTCCCCTGCTTACGCAACTGATACACCCAGACCAAGTGGGCTTCATTTCTGGCCGCCAGGCCTCCGATAATACCAGGAGAGCCATAGATTTGATTCACTCTATCCATAAACAGAAGCTACCCTCGTTGTTATTAGCATTGGATGCCGAAAAGGCTTTTGACAGAATCTCCTGGCCCTTCGCCTTCTCGGTACTCCGGAGGATGGGTTTTTCTGGCAAGTTCCTTGAAGGTATTTCGGCGCTCTACAGGTCCCCTACTGCCACGGTTTCTGTTAATCGCCTCACCTCTTCCGCGTTTAACATCACTAACGGCACCAGACAGGGATGCCCGCTCTCCCCGTTACTGTTTGCCCTGGTTATGGAACCGCTGGCAGCACGGATCCGAGCTAACGTAGATATAGCAGGAGTGCGGGTAGGCCCTTCTGAACATAAAATTGCATTATACGCTGATGATGTCCTAATATCTCTGGGTTCGCCATCTCAGTCGCTACAGCCGCTCCTCTCGGAGATAGACCTCTACTCTAAATATTCAGGTAATAAACTTAATACGAGTAAGACTTAGGTATTGAATTTTTATATCCCCGGCCCGACTAAGCTCTCACTGGAAAATTCCTTTCCATTTCAATGGCACAAGCAGAAGATCAAGTACCTAGGTATTTTTCTAACACATAGCCACCATCAACTTTACCAAGCTAATTTCCCTAGGCTGCTAGACCGCATCAAATCAGATTTGTCTTCTTGATCCAGCCTCTTTATCTCCTGGATAAGTAGGGTGAACTCGGTGAAGATAAACGTGCTCCCTCGGATACTTTACCTGTTTCAGACCCTCCCGATTTTTGTTCCTCCATCGGTTTTTAAATTCTTACAATTTCACACGTCACAATTTATATGGGCGAATAAATGTCCCCGTGTTCGATTGAAACTCTTACAGCACCCAACATTTAGTGGCGGCCTAGGCATCCCAGACTTCAGGAAATATTATTTAGCCACACAGCTCTCACACTGCGTGCAATGGTGCAACCCCTAATCTAGAAGGGTCTGGGTATCTATAGAAGCCGCCGAAGTGGGTCTCTCTACTCTTTCTTCTCTTCTCTGGCTTTCAAAATCCGGCCGCCCCAGAACTATAGTATCTCATCCCGTAGTTTCCCGCTCACTAATGATCTGGGACTCTGCCAATAGGAAATATGGCTTGGCCCCAGCCCCATCCCCTATCATCCCAATATTACACAACCCTGCATTCCCTCCTGGTACAAATAAATCACTGTTTGCTCCCTGGCAAGATAGAGGTATCTTGTATCTGAATGACATTACCAAGGATACTAGCTTTCCACAATTCTTTCAGATTCAGGACAATATTGATATTCCCTTTCGCTATTTCTATAAATTTTTACAACTTAGACATTTTCACTCCTCAATGAGCCATGTCCTCTCTAGCAGACCCCTAACCACATTTGAGACTATATGTTTCAGACGTCACTCAACCAAAGGCTTAATTTCCTTCATATATACTACTCTAATTGGGAATACTCCCTCTCAGTGGGATCCTCATGAGAGAGCATGGGAAACGGATCTAGGCTCGGCTCTAGATGACGAGGAATGGTCTGAGGCCTGGGGTAATGCACACATCTAGTTCCATCTGCGTTAGAATCAAAGAGAATGTCTATAAATTTTTTATATAGATGGTACTATGTACCATCTCGCTTGAGCAAAATGTACCCGGACACGACGGACAGATGCTGGAGAGGATGTGGCGCAGAGGGCTCTTTCCTACACATATGGTGGTCATGTCCTAAAATAGTGCGTATGTGGAGGGAAGTGATTCAATTTATTTCTAGTTTGTTGCAGGTCTCTATTCCTTCTGACCCTAAATATATTCTCCTCCCCTTAAACCTACCAACACTAACGAAATCCCAAAATAAATTATTACGTCATATAGTGTCTGCAACAACATGTCAACTAGCTGCAGATTGGAAAAACCCTATCCCGCCTTCCATGCAAGCTATAGTTGCCCGTATCTGGTACGTTTACCGCATGGAGAACATGACTAGCATTATTAATTGCTCCCCTGGGTCATTTGAGAAGGTTTGGAGTCCATGGCTGGCCACCCAGCATGCCCCTTCACCCTTTACTCTGTGATACCCTGCACAAGACTTGAGGGGACCCCCCCCTCCCCCCCCCCCCGGGGAATCTATTCTATTCTATACTATTCTGTCCATTCCACTCCTCTTCTCCTTTCTTTTCTGTCTTTCTTCCCTCTGGACCTTTTTCTACTCTTCTTCTTCACTGTTCATCAGTTAGCTACGCTGCTGACTGGCCTTGTTCCTATTTTACACCACCCGCTTGCTGGGTCAAAAATGGGTCACTGTTTTTGTTATTATTTCTTCAGTTATCTTTATAATTGCCAACGTTTATACTATACACATAATGTATTCTGTTGAAATCACTACCTGTTGGTGTCTTTTTGTATTTGTGACCCCATGAATAAAAATTATTAAAAAAAAAAAAACTAGTCCCCAAACAGTACATGATGCAAAGAAAATAAGAGGTGCACCAAGGTTGCTGGATGGCTAAGCTAAGTGACATAAGTGTGCAGCACAGACACCTGGCCCATCTAGGAGTGGCACTGCAGTGACAGACAGGATGGAACTTTAAAAAAACTGGGACTCAAACAGCACATCATGCAAATAAGAAAAAGAGGTGCAATGAGGTAGCTGTATGATCAAGCTAAGTGACACATGTATGCGGCTCAAACACCTGGCCCATCTAGGAGTGGCACGCAGTGGCAGAATGTTGAAAGTGGCCCGCAATTTTTCGGGCCATCAACAACATTTCCTGCATGCCCCTGTCATTTCACAAAAAATTCTGCACAGCCAAATTAATTGTATGTGCAAAACATGGGACGTGCTGGAATTTGCCCAGATGTAATGCATGCACAATATTGGTGGCATTGTCCATAAGAAAACCTCTTTATATCGGGCGCTAATAGTATTTTCTGTTAAAAAACATCTTGAATATAGTAAAACTCAGCTGCAAAAAGTTAATGACCTGGGGTTAACAGGTCAAATAAATTACACTGGACCACCCAAGTGCAATTAACCACAAAACTCCAATTTGAAAAAACTCTTGCGCTATAGTTATATAATTACAAGATATGGCTGACAAGAATGACAAACTCCTGATAAATTCAAAATATATTTACTATTATATAAATTATCATATAATAAAACAAGACCGGTCTTAAAACATCAAAAAATAATAACAAATATGTATACTTTCTAATACATGGAGGTGGACTTAAGCATACTCTGTGCACAGACGTGTAAAAAAACAAGCTCTATAGCTATATGGCTTAATGAGGTCAAAAAACATTTTGAATCAAGTGTGGCTGCTGGTAAGACCCATATGTTAATTGTTCCCAATGGATAGTCACTTTGTATCAAAGATCTTTATGATGTGAAGATCCAACATATAACAATGGAATGGATAAGAGCTTTTTGTAACCGGAATCTTTACGTGAGATGTGAGCAAGTGGTATCAGCACAAATGCATCCCGACGACCACCGCAGTGGCTTGTGGCTGCGGGGAAAACGGCACCTACAATGGCGCCCGCTGTGAATTAACCTGCTCAGTCGCGATGCTCCACGAGTATCCACCTCTACGTGCCGTTTGCAGGCACCGGTCAGCGGTTCCTCTTTGTTCGAAATCAAATTCTAGGCAGAAGAATGCTGCAGCCAGTTCGTGATACGGGTCTAACTCCAGCAGGGGTCCAACAGAACCAGCAGCCACACTTGATTCAAAATGTTTTTTGACCTCATTAAGCCATATAGCTATAGAGCTTGTTTTTTTACACGTCTGTGCACAGAGTATGCTTAAGTCCACCTCCATGTATTAGAAAGTATACATATTTGTTATTATTTTTTGATGTTTTAAGACCGGTCTTGTTTTATTATATGATAATTTATATAATAGTAAATATATTTTGAATTTATCAGGAGTTTGTCATTCTTGTCAGCCATATCTTGTAATTATATAACTATAGCGCAAGAGTTTTTTCAAATTGGAGTTTTGTGGCATTGTCCATAGTCATAAATCCCCAGGAAAGCCTAAGTTGGGTAAGCCATTGTGCGATGATGTCCCTCAGTTTCCGAATCAGGTTTTCAGTGGTGTGCCTCTTACGGAAACTGGTGATGCACAGCGTAGCCTGTCTAGGAACGAGCTGGTGTTTGTGAGATACTGCTACTGATGCTACTGCTGTTGTTGCTGCGGGAGGCAATACATCTAGCCAGTGGGCTCTCACAGTCATGTAGTCCTTAGGCTGCCCTGCTCCACTTGTCCACATGCAGACAAACAATTTGGCAGTTGCTCAATCATACCTGGAGATAATTATATATCAGGTGCTGGAAGGGGGAGGGGTCACAGACAAACAACAGAGAGGAGGGGGGTACAAATCCCCACCCCTAAATTCCCTTCCGCACACTGAGAATTACCTATAACCATCACTGAACCTATCTGGTAATAAAATTCAGAGAATTAGTCACAAATGTTTGCAAACACATGTTTAGCTGCTGGCCACGTCACGGCTTCTCCGATACAGCAGTCCTAACCTACATAATAGCAGTGCCCACATAGAGCCATGTCATTTGTCACAGTACGCCTCATGATAAAGGCTATTACTAAAACACTTCCAGACACAGAGCTAACTTACCCAGGAGCCACCCCCAGGATCTCCCATTGGCACTACAAGGAACGGCATGCCTTCCAAATGCTGCTCCCATTCAATGCCTCTTGCACACAAGCAGACAAACAATTTGGCAGTTGCTCAATCATACCTGGAGATAATTATATATCAGGTGCTGGAAGGGGGAGGGGTCACAGACAAACAACAGAGAGGAGGGGGTGCAAATCCCCACCCCTAAATTCCCTTCCGCACACTGAGAATTACCTGTAACCATCACTGAACCTATCTGGCAATAAAATTCAGAGAATTAGTCACAAATGTTTGCAAACACATGTTTAGCTGCTGGCCACGTCACGGCTTCTCCGATACAGCAGTCCTAACCTACATAATAGCAGTGCCCACATAGAGCCATGTCATTTGTCACAGTACGCCTCATGATAAAGGCTGTTTTAGTAATAGCAATGTATTATTAAGTAATAAATTGCAATGTATAATTTAAGTCATGTCCTGTCTACTTTTGATTGGTGGCCGGAGGTATATATACCATCCCCCCACACACCCTACATGTCTTGACAAAGGTTCCCACTGAGCCAAAATGCATTTACCTATGTGGAGTCTGAATCTGTGATCCACACTTTGACACCAGAGGTATGTTGCTTTTTCAGACCTATTTGTTTTAATGTACAGTATGTGTGTATTTTTGATGGATTTAAAAAATAAATATTTTTCATCTATACAATACATGGCTGTATGTTAGCGAATTGGGAGGTGGGCATATGTCCTATTAATGGGGAAGATAAAGGAAACCTTTTTATTATTGACAGTGGATATAGTGTGGTACGCTCTTTGTTTTCAATCTAAAGAAACCTTTAAATAAATTTCAGCACTTTTATGAGAGTGAGTGTGGTCTGCAGCATATTTTCTCATTGAAATTTACTAGTCAGGACACTGGTTGAAGCCGCAAAAATACCTTTATGTGCTTGCTACAAGTCTTAATACTGTAAGTTGGGTATGCTCCTCTTGAGGATATTATCCAATGGTTGCCGTCTTCTTTCCTCACATCCACTTCTACTTACTTGGGGATCTGTTGTATTTTTATTATAAAATGTTGGACATACTACATATAAGTTTTGCTTATGCTTCTGTTCCATGTTGAATGAGAAACACCAGCACCACATAGTGAACAATGGTGGGCATTCAGAAAGATTAAGGAACTGATCAAGACTTCCTTCTAGGGGATGTATTGTATGTATCTGTATTGTCTTAAAATGTTCTATTGTTATAACTAATATTGTAAACTAGTGCCAGTGTGGCAGTCTTCCCATTTTCTGTATTGAGGTTTATCTACAGTGTACATGTTGCACAGTTATCTACTGGGCATGCATCAAAGGGGTGTGGTATAAAAGATAGACAGTGTCTAGTTAGACAGTCAATAGATAGACACCATATGTTAGACATGAAAAAGGTAGACAGTACAAAAGGTCGACAGGGTCAAAAGGTCGACATGAAAATGGTCGACATAAAAAAGGTAGACCATGTTTTTTGCATTTTTGTGGTTTCTGTGGATAGTTTTGTCATCTGGGACCCCCAATTGTAGAAAGGCATACCCTTGCGGGGCTCGCTACGCTTCAGGCTTGGTGGCTCGCTGCGCTCGCCACAAGGTTTATAACCAGTTCTATACCGACATGGATAGAGAAGGTATGAAATAGTCCAAAAACATGTTAAATAAAAAAAATTGTCTATCTTTTTTTATGTCGACCATTCTCATGTCGACCTTTTGACCCGGTCGACCTTTTGTACTGTCTACCTTTTGACCCCGTCAACCTTTTGACCCTGCCGACCTAATGCCTGTCTAACATATGGTGTCTATCTATTGACTGTCTAACTAGACACTGTCTATCTATCAACCAGATACCGCATCAAAGATGCGCTGCACGTGTCCGGAGTCCATGCACATAGAGTCACAGTTGTGATTGAGACACATGGTATTAGAAATCAAACACAACACCAGAAAATGTACTCGGCGCCTGATCCTTCTTTCGTTAGCAGACGTAGAACTTGGGACTGGGCTGCAGCTTCCTAATAAGGGCTTATTGCATAAACCCCTTTAGCAAGCAGATTTACAAAAATTAAAACCAAAGTCTGAGGAAGCCGCCGAGTACCCGGAAGTGGAGAGGCGGAGAAACGCGTCACGTGATCGGGCTGCAATCTCTGTGTGAGCTGTGAGCCGTTGCTCGTACAAGCCGTATCTCATGCTGGTAACAAGTGCACTTTCTACGGACCCACACTGCTGGAAAGAGAGAGAGGGAGCGCTCCCCCGGCTTCTAAGTCATATTTGATCCGTTTTATGCATTAATTTGAACATTGGTCTCCAATTTGCAATAGCCCCCGGAAATTGCTATACACGGGAGGTAGGAGGTAAACTTACCAGTGATTCTCTGCAAAACTAACAATTAGACTGGATCCAAGTACTAATGGACTAATATGATAAAAATTAATGAATGACTACATCAAGACTGCATGCCCTTACTAACTGATTAACAAATCGGACTTTTTTATTGTTATTTTAACACTGATTATTATTGTATTGATTACATTATACTTCTTGGTTGTGTATATGTAATATATGGCCATATATATTTCTTTTCTTTTTTAACTAATAAATATATATATGTTTAAATGTGATGTGACTGGACAGCGCTTCCTATTAAAACTTTGGTTTTAATTTTTGTAAATCTGGTATTAGAAATGTCTTGAAAATGTATTGGATGCTCCTGGGCAGTGACTAAAGATGCTGAAAGTGGGCATCTCAGCCTTTATACATTCACCCACATGGCTGTTCATCGGGGAAGGGCTTATAGCAGTATTTGCATAAAGTCATGGAAAAAATATCTGCAATAGATGCACACATGGACACTACAGAATTTAACTCAGAATCAGGCACCTAGTGGGAACGGAACAGGCAGTAGCCAATAGGGGAATGGGGGCAAGGCTATGCTTATACCTTAATCCTGCTTATAAATCTTATCTGGTAGAAACCTGTGTTGCTAAAATAATACATTTGTAGGGTTTGTGCTTGGTTTGATCTTTAGACACATAGGGGCAGCTGTACTAAGCCTGGTGATGGGATAAAGCAATTATAAGTGGAAGGTGATAACGCAGCAGCCAATCAGCTCCTAACTGTCAATTTACATATGGGAGCTGATTGGCAGGTGCGTTATCACCTTCCACTTATCACTGCTTTATCACTTCTCCAGGCACTAATACATCTGCCCCCATGGTGCTGTTTTCATTGAGTCTACTTACACAGGATTATACTGTAGTTTATATACAAGTAATAATGCATTATTTTTCCCAATTGATACAATAATCTATGAGAGAGGACCCAAGGATTAGGGGCTGGTCTATCAAAATTATTTTTTGCTGGAGAAAACTGATGTTTTTGCCAGAAAAAAGTGCTCATTTCAGTTCCACCTATATACTGTACAAATAGGGTTACAACAAGCAATATTAGCCATCCAGGTGGTTAATATTATGTTCTTCTAACACCATCATCAGATATTACCACCTGAACAGAAGCATTTAAAAAAATCTTTATTCTTGGAATTATAACCATTTAATGAAGTACTGTTAAGCGCTATTAAGACGGAGGCTCCAATTTCAATATTAAAATCTTTAGTGCCCTTTGATACAGTAACTGACAGTGGGCTATATTATATAGTGGTTCGCATTACTGGTCCTATATATCCTATTGCTCCTGTATGTCATGAGAGCCCGATGGAGAAATACTACATATGTGAATGATGTGACTGTAAAGTTTATAAAATAATATCTTACAGGACTCTCAAAGGTTACAGTCTCGTAGGGATTAATAGCTAGTGTCATGTCAAATAATAACATAAGAAAAATCAACAGCTCTTTGTATTTACCAGACATCAGCTTGTGAATTCTGTAGCAGTATGTGATATCTATCACCAATAACAAATTGTAACAAATTCATGGCTCTTATTTATAAGCATAACATCACTTAAAGACACTTGGACATTAGGTCAAATATTCCTAATTCCATTTGAATGTCTATGCAAAATTATTCCGTATATAAAACTTTTGAATTTATAACAAATTAATTAACTTGTCTATACAAGCAGAAACAAGTACTGCTCATGAAAGACGAATGAGTGACATCCACAAAGAATAGAAAGAAACATCTTCATGCTAACAACACTATAGTGACAAAGGATCCATCAAAAGCCAACTGTTTAGTGTTAAAATAAGATAATAGTTACAATCAAGTGACAAGGAATTTATTGAACTTGCCTTTCATTTCATAGACTGTGAAGCTTTGATATATTACATGAACATAATGTTTTTATCAGAGAATAACATCACATTTCATACTTTTACTTTGTCACGGCTGTAGTTATTTGTGAATCCGGACTAGGACTGGACACTGGGTCTGGTCTTAAGAGTTGAGAACAGAATTGAGCAGGTTAAATGTAAGATCTTCTCATACGGATGTGGCAGTTGACTGAGAGAAGTAGGAGTGAGGGGTGGCCAGCTAATTGGGTACTGGAACACTGATGGGGAGACCCACCAGTGCAATAGATAGTTGGGGTGTCACCAGTAACAGATAGTTACTGAGAAGTTCAGGTACTGGTAGTCGGAATGCTGGGCGGAACCAGCAAGACCGGTTTCCAGATTGCGGGCGGAACCAGCAAGGCAGATATTCAGGATGCTGGATGAGTTGAACCAGCAAAGCAGGTTTTCGAAATGATGGGCAGAACCAGCAAGGCAGGTTTTCAGGATGCTGGATGAGTTGAACCAGCAAGGAAGGTTTTCGGAATGCTGGGCGGAACCAGCAAAGCAGATTTTCAGGATGCTGGAAGAGTTGAATCAGCAAGGCAGGTTTTTGGAATTATTTATTTATTAACAGTTTCTTATATAGTGCAGTATATTCCGTTGCGCTTTACAATTAGAATAACAGTAATAGAACAAAACTGGGTAAAAACAGACAGACATAGATGTAGGAAGGCCCTGCTCGCAAGTATACAATCTGTAGGGAAATAGGCATTGATAGACAAGGATAGATGCTACCTATTGCATAATGGACCACCAGATTGCTAGGTTCTTAATGGGTTGTATGATATGATCACCCAGCAATGTTGGCCAAGTGTCAGGAGGGTCTGAGAGTAAAGAAAGATAAGATATGTGATGTTATGTGTACTGTACAGAGAGAATGTAATTATATAGGGAAGCACTGAAGGTTATATGGGTGGGTCTGGAATTTGATAGGCTTGTCTGAAGAGGTGAGTTTTCAGGGAATGTTTAAAGGTTTGGAGACTAGAGGCGAGTCTAATTGTGCATGGGAGGGCATTCCCATGCACATTTAATCCTGTAATTTGAGTGTGAACAAGTAATGCTTGTGGATGAGAGACGCAGATCTTGTGCAGAGTGGAGAGGTCGGGTAGGGAGATATTTTGAGATGAGTGAAGAGATGTACAGTATGTTGGTGCAGTTTGGTTAATAGCCTTGTATGTAAATAAAAGTATTTTATATTTAATACGGTAGAATATCGGTAACCAATGGAGGGACTGACAGAGTGGATCTGCAGACGATGAACGTCTAGCGAGGAAGATTAGCCTCGCAGCTGCATTCAAAATGGATTGTAGTGGTGAGAGCCTATATTTGGGAAGACCAGTCAGGAGACTATTACAATAATCAATGCGGGAGATAATGAGAGCATGGATTAGAGTTTTTGCTGTGTCTTGTGTAAGGTATGGTCATATTTTGGATATGTTTCTCAGATGTATGTAACATGATTTTGAGACAGATTGAATGTGGGGAACAAAGGACAGATCAGAGTCAAGAATGACACCTAGGCAATGAGCTTGTGGGGTAGGGATGATTTCTGAGTTATCAACAGTGATAGAGTTATCAGGTTAGTAACTACTACTGGCCGGTGGAAATATAATTAATTCTGTTTTTGAAATATTAAGTTTGAGGTGGCGAGATGTCATCCAAGATGAAATGGCAGAAAGGCATTCAGTGACACGGCCCAATACAGATGGTGACCAATCTGGGGAGGATAGGTAGATTTGAGCATCATCTGCATTCAGATGGTACTGAAATCCGAAAGAGTTGATTAGTTTGCCAAGAGATGTGGTATAGATAGAGAAAAGCAGAGGACCTAAGACTGAGCCTTGAGGTACTCCAACTGAGAGAGGTAACGAAGAGGAGGTGGAATCAGAGAAACGAACACTAAAGGAGCGATTAGATAAGTAGGATGAGAACCAAGAAAGGGCTGTGTCCTGAAGACCTAGGGATTGTAGTGTTTGTATGAGAAGAGAGTGGTCAACAATGTCAAAAGCAGCAGAGAGCTCAAGGAGAATAAATAGTGAGTAATGGCCTTTAGATTTAGCAGTGACCAAATCATTAACTGCCTTATTCAGTGCTGTCTCTGTGGAGTGTTGGGCACGAAATCTTGACTGAAGTGGGTCCAGTAGGCTGTACGAGTTAAGAAAGTGTGTGTGGCGAGTGTAGGCAAGCCTCTCAAGTAGCTTGGATGGGCATGGGAGCTGAGAGATGGGACGGTAGTTTGAGAGAGAGTTAAGGTCAGAGTTTTGGTTTTTCAGAATGGGTGTAATCACTGCATGCTTGTACAGAGCAGGAAAGATACCAGTAGACAGAGATAGATTACAGATTGCTGGACAGAACTGGCAAGGCAGGTATTCAGGATGCTGGATGGACTGAACCAGCAAGGCAGGTTTTCAGGATGCTGGATAGGCTGAACCAGCAAGACAGGTTTTCAGGATGCTGGCGGAACCAGCAAGACACTAATGCCGCAATTATATGCAGGACAGTCCCTCGGGAACACTGGGATGGCATACCAGTGAACCTGGATATGCTGTGGTGTTATTGCAGTAGTGGCCCTTTAAGATCACCCAGGGAGTCAGGTAGTGATAGAAATGGATACTGTCAATACCAGCAGGAGATTCAAGAGCTCACAACAGGCTGAGAGACAAGAAAACACAGAAGCTTGCCAATGCTGGTACTTGGAACTTATACCCCTTGCTCACTGCTGACTGGATGATGAAGTGATTCTGGATTGGGCCTTAGAAGATCAGCTGACCAGGAACTGTCTTGGCACTGTCCATGGAGATGACTGGCATGGCCATGGAAGTCCGCTATGGCTGCCGGTCCTGTTGACGCGGACATGGTGACTTTAGAGCAGCGGCTGGTTGCACAAGGCACCAGGAGACAGCACAGATTAAGGGCAGCACTCAGGCTTGCGGTGAAGGTAAGTCAGAGCATGGCAGGGGAGAGCTGAAAGCCTCTGTTTTGTGCTTATTTTATTCAGCACAACATTGCAATTAAACTTAAAAATTTGGTAAAATTTGTGGATTAACTTGCTTCATAATTCTAATTTTTGTGATGTCAGGCCTTTAACAAAGTTAGTTCTCAATTCTATTCACATGATTAGTGTCAGGATCTGTACCTTCTGCAAAATCTATTTAAATAATTAAATACAGCAGAAGAAATAGGTATCTTCCAGTGTCTATTAGGTTAACAGTCTCCAGAGTCTATTTCGAGAACATGCTCAGAAGGATTTTTTCTATGGGGGTAATTCAGAGTTGATCGCAGCAGGAATTTAGTTAGCAATTGGGCAAAACCATGTGCACTGCAGGGGAGGCAGATATAACATGTGCAGAGAGAGTTAGATTTGGGTGGGGTGTGTTCAATCTGCAATCTAATTTGCAGTGTAAAAATAAAGCAGGCAGTATTGCCCTGCACAGAAATAAAATAACCCACCCAAATCTAACTCTCTCTGCACATGTTATATCTGCCTCCCCTGCAGTGCACATGGTTTTGCCCAACTGCTAACTAAATTCCTGCTGCGATCAACTTGGAATTACCCCCTATGTGTTATACTTTGCAGCTGCTCCAAATTACCTAAACAATTCCCTTGAAATAATGGACCTCATTCAGGTTCTGTTGGATATGTGCCCTGATGCACAAAGTACCTATGTTCAGTACTTTGTGCATGCACAGGATGCAGGGCCAGGATTAGATTGTCAGTGAATCAGAGTCTGATGCCGCTTGGCAGTGGGGAAGGGTCGCCGATGGCCTCTATTTGTGAAAGCGGAGGTGTGTTGTTACCCTTTAGGGGGAAGAGGCCAGAGATCTCCGTTGTTACCTGGAGATTTTCTGGCCTTTGCAATGAGTGGCTTGTGCTGTTAGCCGCCCAATGGTGTGTGAGCAGTAAGCTTCTACTCGTAATGCCTCTTGCTGCATTTACATACCGAGCTATCACTGCTGCTTCCAAGGAAGCAGCTGTGATAGCTACCTCAACCACATCTGAATGACCTTTAATATGCCTTTGCAGATTCACCAAAGGTCCATTACCAGGCTTCTGTGTTGCTTTGTTGCTTTTGACTAGAGATGTGTGGTTTGGTTCTCCAGAAATCAGAACACACCATAATTTTGTGGATCCGAAGCAAACCAAAACCCGTCCCAGATATCCGGAAGAAGTTCTGAACCGAACCGAATCCCGGATCGAATCTTCCCGCAGTTTGGAATTTGGATTTTAAATTCAAATTTTGAGTTTTTGATTCGGTTTGGATTGCAAATATAACATGATTTTAGCTGTTTTTATTTAAAAAAAATTAGAAAAAAAAATCCAAAACCTAAACCAAAATCAGTGAAGCGGTTTATGCAAGGCTAAAACCCTCTGACAAATTAGAACCAAAACCTAAACCAAAACCAGCATATCTTTACTTTTACAATTTTGGACTACTCCTTTTATCTACTGTATGTTAAAGTCTCTTTTAAGATACCTAGGAATGGATATCTGTCTCTGAGTTATTTGGACTCTGCCACTTCAGTAACCATACCACTTCTGCCTATTTACTGCACTGTTACCTATGTCATTATCTGCATTGCTATATACTGTACTGCACTGAGTGGGTATTTCAGAGTTGATCGCAGTAGCAAATTTGTTAGCAGTTGGGCAAAACCATGTGCACTGCAAAGGGGGGGGGGGGCAGTTATAATATGTGCAAAGAGAGTTAGATTTGGGTGGGGTGTGTCCAAACTAAAATCTAAATTGCAGTGTAAAAATAAAGAAGCCAGTATTTACCCTGCACAGAAACAAAATAACCCACCCAAATCTTACTCTCTCTGCAAACGTTATATCTGCCACAACTGCAGTGCACATAGGGGGTCATTCCGAGTTGTTCGCTCTGTAATTTTTTTCGCATCGCAGCGATTTTCCGCTTAGTGCGCATGCGCAATGTCCGCAGTGCGACTGCGCCAAGTAAATTTGCTATGCAGTTAGGAATTTTACTCACGGCTTTTTCTTCGTTCTGGTGATCGTAGTGTGATTGACAGGAAGTGGGTGTTACTGGGCGGAAACTGGCCGTTTTATGGGTGTGTGCGGAAAAACGCTACCGTTTCTGGGGAAAACGCGGGAGTGGCTGGAGAAACGGAGGAGTGTCTGGGCGAACGCTGGGTGTGTTTATAACGTCAAACCAGGAACGACAAGCACTGAACTGATCGCAGATGCCGAGTAAGGTTAAAGCTACTCAGTGGGGGTCATTCCGAGTTGTTCGCTCGCAAGCTGCTTTTAGCAGCTTTGCACACGCTAAGCCGCCGCCTACTGGGAGTGAATCTTAGCATCTTAAAATTGCGAACGAAAGATTCGCAATATTGCGATAAGACATCTCTGTGCAGTTTCTGAGTAACTCGAGACTTACTCGGCATCTGCGATCAGTTCAGTGCTTGTCGTTCCTGGTTTGACGTCACAAGCACACCCAGCGTTCGCCCAGACACTCCTCCGTTTCTCCGGCCACTCCCACGTTTTTCCCAGAAACGGTAGCATTTTTTCACACACTCCCATAAAACGGTCAGTTTCCGCCCAGAAACACCCACTTCCTGTCAATCACATTACGATCACCAGAACGATGAAAAAGCCGTGAGTAAAATTCCTAACTGCATAGCAAATTTACTTGGCGCAGTCGCAGTGCGAACATTGCGCATGCGCACTAAGCGGAAAAATGCTGCGATGCGAAGAAATTTACCGAGCGAACAACTCGGAATGACCCCCAGAAACTGCTAAGAGGTGTGTAATCGCAATTTTGAGAATCTTTCGTTCGCAATTTTAAGATGCTAAGATTCACTCCCAGTAGGCGGCGGCTTAGCGTGTGTAAAGCTGCTAAAAACAGCTTGCGAGCGAACAACTCGGAATGACCCCCATAGTTTTGCCCAACTGCCAACAAATTTGCTGCTGCTATCAACTCTGAATTACCCGCTATGTGCACTGCAGGGTGGGCAGATATAATGTGCAGAGAGAGTTAGATTTGGGTGGGACGTGTTCAAACTGAAATCTAAATTGCAGTGTAAAAATAAAGCAGGCAGTATTTACTCTGCACAGAAACAATATAACCCACCCAAATCTAACTCTCTCTGCAAATGTTATACCTGCCCCCTCCCTGCAGTGCACATGGGGGTAATTCTGAGTTGATCGCTCACTGCTGATTTTTGCAGCGCAGCGATCAAGTAAAAAAAAAATGGCAAAACTGCGCATGTGTATGCGCCGCAATGCGCACGCGCATCTTACGGTCACAAAGAGCATCGCTGCTGTGCACTGGATCTAGCGAAGATTCCATTCGCACAGCCGATTGCAAGAAGATTGACAGGAAGAGGACATTTATGTGTGTCAACTGACCATTTTCTGGGAGTGTTTGGAAAAATGCAGGAGAGTCCAGGGGTTTGCAGGGCGGTATCTGACATCAATTCCGGGACCTTCATCGCTGCAATCATCGCACAGAATAAGTAACTACAGGGCTGGTCTTGTTTTGCGCAAAATGTTTTTGTACCGTTTGGCTGCACAGGCGTTCGCACTCTTGCAAAGCGAAAAATACACTCCCCCGTGGGTGGCGACTATGCGTTTTTCACGGCTGCTAAAAGTAGCTAGCGAGCAATCAACTCGGAATGACCACATTGGTTTTGCCCAACTGCTAATAAATTTGAAGTTATGATCAGGTCTGAATTACCCCCTGAGTCAAGAAGTATGATCTAGTTTGAGTCATCTGAGTGATGTTGTCCCCTGTTGTGCTTTAATTCCACTCACTTGTATAGGTGTGACATGGTGCACCTCACCTACAAGGGTATTGGTCTCGTTTTGGTGCAGATCTTTCAGGTTGTAGACACTGTTTTTGTTAGATGGTGTGTTTTGGGGGGACTGTCGTGGAGTTTCCTAGGCTATGGGTGGGATTTGGATTGTAACAAGCCAAACCAAGCTGTGGTAGTAAAGCAAAGCAAGTGTTAAAAAAAACTATTTGCATCGCAATAACTAGGTGTGTTCAAGTGGTGCATTTCCCACACTGTAGCTTGTGGTATCCATACTGGTCTACACTGCTGTGTCAGGAGTAGTTGCCCTCCCCCCCCCCGTGCTGTTGTCCCACAGCACCAGGATCTAGGAGTGGTGACTCCCCCCAGGCCATGGGCTCACTGAAGGATTGATGACTCCCCTGATGACAGGCAAGTCTCTCTCTCTCTCTCTCTCTCTCTCCCTGCCTAATGTATAATAGGGGGACTCTGCCTACCTAATGTGCAAAAAAGGGGGACTCTGCCTGCCTAATGTGTAAAAAAGGGGGACTCCTGCTGTAATGTGTAAAAAAGGGGGACTCTGCCTGCCTAATGTGTAAAAAAGGGGGACTCTGCCTGCCTAATGTGTAAAAAAGGGGGACTACTGCTGTAATGTGTAAAAAAGGGGGACTCTGCCTGCCTAATGTGTCAAAAAGGGGCACTCTACCTGCCTTTATGTGTAAAAAGGGGACTCTGCCTGCCTAATATGTAAAAAAAGGGGATTCTGCTGTTGTAATGTGTAAAAAGGGGGACTCTGCCTGCCTAATGTGTAAAAAAAAGGGACTCTCTTGCTGTAATGTGTAAAAATGGGGGACTATGCCTGTAGTTATGTGTAAAAAAGAGATTATGCTTGTAGTTATGTGTAAAAAGGGACTCTGTCTGCCATAATGTGTAAAAAGGGAGACTCTGCCTGCCATAATGTGTAAAAGGGGGACTCTGCCTTTTAAAAAGGGAGCTCTGCCTGCTGTAATATGTAAAAAGGGGGACTCTGCTACCGTAATGTGATAAAAAAGGGGACTCTGCCTGCCGTAGAGTGTAAAAGGGGACTCTGCCTGCTGTACTGTGGAGAAGGGGACTCTGCCTGCCTTGCTGTATAAAAAAGGGGACTCTGGCTGTCGTACTGGATGATGGAGGCTCTACCTTGAGTAAAGTGTAAAATAGGGCTCTACCTGGCATAATGTGTGACAGGGGCTCTACCTGGCATAATGTGTAAAAGGGGTTCTACCTGGTGTAATGTGTGTTAGTGGCTCTACTGTGCAGCGTAATTTTAATAATGAAGACTTCTGTAAAGCGTAATACGAATTGGCATTATTTTGTGGCCACGCCCCTTCGCCGTGAAGCCATGCCCCTATATTTTTGGTGCACACCTAAGGCGCACAATGGCCCTGTTTTGTATATGGTGGTGGGGGGGGGGGGGGCAGGCGGGCACCGATGCTGTTTCTTGCACACAGCACTAAAATGTCTAGTTACGGCACTGGCTATTTGGCATATTTGACCCAAAAATCTCCCATAATGTATCCAGAAAATGGACTATCTCCATGCAAGTGCTACCTTCCTGTTATGACACTGGAATGTAGTTTCACAGTGAAAAGATAAAATGTAAATACGCACACTATAATACTAAGCACTGCTAATAAGAATAATTATAAAAACCTCTGAAATCTAACAGAGCAAAACTGAGGTGCTTAGCATAATTTTTCACCCAAAAATATATGGGCCCACCAACCGCAACCAATTGACCTCATCTGCTGTGTCTCCAACACTACGGTTCAAGTTCAGGACATAGGACCCCCAAGTCAGCACAGGCCAACCACTGTAGGGCTTCACGCTAGTGAGAGGTTCAAATGTTAGTAAGTGTTACATAAATAAGAAGCAGAAGCTATGCGTTAGGAGTGTTACATTGGTGAGAAGTAATAATTAGAGTATTAAAAGGTGTTACATAAGTAGAAAAATAATTAGGTGCTAAAAAAGTGCTAGATTAAGTATTATAATGTGATGCCCCAAAGCAGCCAGACCACACCAAACCAGGGGTCCAGTGCCTTGAACTCATCCCTAAAACTGACAAATTGTATACATTTATTCAGGACTTACCATCATGGTGCTTTTCACAATATGCAGTCTGTAAATGCCAGAGATCCATGAGAATTAAAAGCACCATTGGGTAGGTGAAAGCAGAGGTTAAAGTGGGGGGGAACGAGGTGGAACTGGATTCCACCACCTGTAATTGTAGGGGGAACTAGTTCCACCTCCTCCATTGCCCTGCACAGTAATGTCAACAGAAAAGACCACTCTGTCACCAACATTGATCGATGATGCAGGAGTTGCTAGTGTCACTGATGAGCTGCAGCCACCTCCCCCTTCCTCAGGTCCTGGTGGCTCTATGGCCATCCCCCATCTACAGCCCACCCCTCCTGGTTCTCACACACACTGTGTCTGTTGGACAGCATTCATCCCCTCCTCAGGTCCCAATGGTTTCCTTTTCCAGCACAGTGTATGTGATATCATGCTGGCACTGCTGCTGAAGTGAAGAAGAGACATGAAGAGGAGCAGACTCTGTGCACCTTGCTATTATTGTCTGGATCTTAAACCCTAGCTTGGGAAAAGTACTTCTCTGGTTCTTTACTTTAGGCTTTGTACAACTATATATTTTGCTCTTGAACCCTGAATACTCTTTACACTATTCCACAGGTTCTCAAACTCGGTCCTCAGGATCCCAAAAAGTTCATGTTTTCCAGGACTCCTCACAGATTCGCAAGGGAAATAATTACAGCTCCACCTGTGGATGTTTTAAAATGTGTCAGTGAGTAATGAATACACCTGTGTTCCTGCTAGGTGACCACCAAAACATGAACTGTGTGGCATTCTGAGGAACCACAAGGGGCAGATGTATTAACCTGGAGAAGGCATAAGGAAGTGATAAACCAGTGATAAATGCAAGGTGATAAATGCACCAGCCAATCAGCTCCCATATGTAAATTAACAGGAGCTGATTGGCTGGTGCATTTATCACCTTGCATTTATCACTGGTTTATCACTTCCTTATGCCTTCTCCAGGTAAATACAACTGCCCCTCGGGACAGGACTCGGGAGGAGCAGAGAGCTTTGCTGCTGCTACGGACCTGTCAGGATGGGACTCAGAAGGAGGAGGGAGCCCTGCTGCTGCTGTGGACCTGTCGGGACGAGACTCAGGAGGAGGGGGGAGCCCTGCTGCTGCTGCGGACCGGTACTAGCCCCACCCCAGTGAGACAGCGCCAGTCCCTGTTGCTCTGTGATGGTGCAGGTATGTGTTTATCATGCAGGGAGGAGGGGGGGTCAGGTTGTTTATAAACAGTTTTACTGGGGGGACCCCCACAACTTAATTGCCCCTGGGCCCCCACCAGCCTTAATACGGCCCTGACGGCAAGTGCACATTATCTGTCTCAATATGTTCACGTATGTGAGTGATTAAGCATCTGTATTTACAGCCTCTTCAGCAACATGCCTACAACTGCAACACTCCCATTACACACCCAGAAGATGGACCATCTAAATGTCTGACAAGCCATCTCCTAGTTACCGCTCAAGAACACCCAATACATTTTAATGTAATTCTACATGCATGCATCCATGGGCATAGCTATAGAGGGTGTAGGGAGTGTCATTGCTATGGGGCCCAGAGGCTTAGTTGGCCCCAGCCCTAAGTTAAAAACTACAGTGGCAATGCAATTTTCTCAGATTTGCCTGCTAAGCTATTGAGTCTGAACATTTGCCCATCCTTAATGTGTTGACATTCTACGTTTAGTGAAAGGAAGGCATAGTTGATTTTGTAATGGTGATGGGACACTGTAATGTGGCATAATCTGAACTGGGCACTGTAATGTGGCATGTTCTGAACTAATCATTGTAATGTGAAATAATATGAACTGGAGGGCAGTACAATGTTACATAAAAAGAACTGGGTCACTGTAATGTGTCATACCCCCCAACTGTACATGCTTTACATCGCAAAACACTACATCCCATAAGAGAAAACAATACACCCACACATTATCTGAGTTCCAAAGCTCATTGATGTATATATTTGTTATTAAAAGGATATGTATTCAATATATCACAATGTACAGTATATATATATATATATATATATATATATATATAGTTACATGGTTACAATTTACACAGTAAGCAATTATTACAAACTAATTCAAATACAAACACGGCCAGCAATACAATTACCATATTTTGCTCAAATGCACTCTCCACTCCATATCACTCTCTCTCTCTCAGTAAAATCATGCAGCCACTGGACAGATAGCATCTCGACCATTATCTGGGACAAACAGCAACTGACTCTCTAAGTCCTAGAAACTGCCTATATCACACAGTGGGAGTTTACAGTCTGTTGGTTTCGGTCTCCTTCTATTGTTCCAGAGGCCAGACCTCTCAAGAACTCAACGGCTCATTGGTCAGAGTGAGGACTTCTGTCCTGTGTTGCTAGTCTCTGGTTTCCTGTCCATCTGCTTTCTTTTGTTCTTAGTTGAATTGTGGCTTTATATTCCTACATTTGATCATATCTACTCATGGCAATGTGCTACAACCTAATCACAGGCATCAAATGAATAAACACATTAATCTGGTTACTTTGACACCAAGCATGACATGTCCATCTTGCACCGCTCCAATAATACACATACATGACGTTACTCCATTATATAATTTAAAACCTTATGATGTCTGGTGCTTGATATGTTCAATTTATGTGCTGTATGAAATATGTGTTGAATACATCTTTGTGGCATGTCTGTGTAAATGCGTATGTTACCATATATTGCTCTGCATATTCGCAAGCATAGCGACTCACAATGCGTGGAGTTTGTATGTTCTCTCTATGTAATATTTTTGACTTTGACACCTGACAAACTCTCAATGTGAGCTTCCTAATTGATTTCTATAAATCCTTAGGTCTACATGTTTTATCATACAGGTATCTGATTAATTTCTGTATCATGCAGATTAGAAATACCGGAGGCAAAATAGTGTCAAAGTTTTGTAAGTGTGTCAGCACCATTTACTCAGCTGCTAGTCATTATCAGTGGAGACTGATGCCCCTGGGCTGCAGCGCAGACCATAAATAGCATGAGGGGGTGGGTGATTAAAACACACAAACATATAACTAATGTTACTTATAAAGTATGTGACAGCTGCCTGACCTCTGTATTTGCAGTGCTGTGTTTCACAGCCATGGCTGCACTCGGGATGCAAGCACTTAGCTTTAGTTCTCCTTCCTGTATAAGCCCACCCCCTAGAGTCCCATGGAGAGTCTGGGGGTTGGCTTATACAGAAAGGGAAAGTTGAGTTATGCCGCATCCCAAGTGCAGTGACAGATTTAGTTTACAGTATTTAGTGACTGATTTCAGGAGGGTTCACCTTGTAGGCCACTGGCCATTTGCCAGTCTAGCCATTCAGTAGTTGCACCACCTTGGTGCAGGGTCAGTTAAAAAAGAAGAAGCTGCTGTCAGACTGTCTCTCTACCCACCATAACTCCTTTCCATGTCACACAGTAGTATTCTGCTTTTTGATTGGATTAATGCATTTTGGGCGCTATTTAGAGTTGGTCTCAGATTTTGCACTCCCAGCAAAATGTGCGACCATATACAGGTTGAGTATCCCATATCCATATATTCCGAAATACGGAATATTCCGAAATACGGACTTTTTTGAGTGAGAGTGAGATAGTGAAACCTTTTTTTTTTTATGGCTCAATGTACACAAACTTTGTTTAATACACAAAGTTATTAAAGATATTGTATTAAATGACCTTTAGGCTGTGTGTATAAGGTGTATATGAAACATAAATGAATTGTGTGAATGTAGACACACTTTGTTTAATGCACAAAGTTATAAAAAATATTGGCTAAAATGACATTCAGGCTGTGTGTATAAGGTGTATATGTAACATAAATGCATTCTGTGCTTATATTTAGGTCCCATCTCCATGATATCTCTTTATGGTATGCAATTATTCCAAAATACGGAAAAATCCGATATCCAAAATACCTCTTGTCCCAAGCATTTTGGATAAGGGATACTCAACCTGTACTGCACTTACATGCTGGGGGACTCCCAGCACAGGTCAAGGCTGCCCAGCATGTGTGGCACTAGCCACGATGCAATCGCAAATTAATTGTGATTGCATTGAATAGAGGTTGACCCCTGCCTACGCAGCCTGGATGTTTCCTATCACAGGAAATGCAGACGATGTCATTGGCTGGCCCCGAAAATGGTCATGACATGCCTGCATTTTACTGATCTCCTCCCCCCAATGCCACGTCGCTGCCCCCAAATGCCCATCGCCTGTCCATTACCATGCAATCGCATCCTTCCAGGATGTGATTGTATGGTGAAGGGTCGCGCATGTGCTCTATGACCAGTGTGCGTGTGCAAACCCTATGGATGCGGCTGCTGCATGTGAATGCAGCGGCTGCATCCATCTTTGCTTAAGGTTTACTACTGGGAAATGAGACAGCATATGTATGTGGTAATCCAAATACTGCAAATGTATAGTAGATGTTAAAATGTGTTGGATTATCACAGGCCTGATGTTAAAGAATCTGCTAATTCTCCAGTACTCCTAGGTAGCACTGTTGCATCTTCCCTCCTCCACACCACAGCAGAGAGGCAGGGACATTTTAACAGAAGAGAGGGCCCATGTGCAGACTCCGGGTGAGCCCCCTCCACTCCATGGCATAGTAGGCATAGGCATTCTTCCAGAATTTACTGAACATGCGAAGGTCTCCAGAAACATGGCACCCACCATGTTCCAGACTAATTATATTACTGCGCATGTGCATCAGCCAGTTTGGATGCGATTTTTACTGCAGCTGCAGCGCCTGTCACGGGGCTTTGGAAAGGTAAGTATAAAAACATGGGTGCAGTGTGTTTTCCCCCTCCTCCCCCCCATGCACCATGGGGACTGCGAGCACCGCACACATTGCACCCATTATAAAAATGCCAATGAAGACAGCCAAGGAAAACTTACACTTTCCCAGATATAGACAAAATGGCAGACGTAATGCATGCAAAAGTATTTCAGATTTTTCTCTTACGTCCTATAGGATGCTGGGGACTCCGTAAGGACCATGGGGATAGACGGGCTCCGCAGGAGACATGGGCACTTTAAGAAAGACTTTAGGGGTGGGTGTGCACTGGCTCCTCCCTCTATGCCCCTCCTCCAGACCTCAGTTTACTACGGTGCCCAGAGGAGACTGGGTGCATTACAGGGAGCTCTCCTGAGTTTCCTGAAAGAAAGCATTTTGTTAGTTTTTTTATTTTCAGGGAGCACTGCAGGCAACAGACTCCCTGCATCGTGGGACTGAGGAGAGAGAAGCAGACCTACTTCTGTGAGTTTCAAGGCTCTGCTTCTTAGGCTACTGGACACCATTAGCTCCAGAGGGAGTCGGAACACAGGTCTCACCCTGGAGTTCGTCCCGGAGCTGCGCCGCCGTCCTCCTCACAGAGCCGGAAGATAGAAGCCGGGTGAGTATGAGAAGAAAGAAGACTTCAGAGGTGGCAGAAGACTTCAGATCTTCACTGAGGTAACGCACAGCAGTTAAGCTGTACGCCATTGCTCCCACACAGCACACACAAACGGCAGTCACTGTAAGGGTGCAGGGCGCAGGGGGGGCGCCCTGGGCAGCAATATATCCTCAATTTCTGGCAAAAAAAGATATATACAGCTAGGCACTGTATTTATAAAGAGCCCCCGCCAGTTTTTTATATATTTTAGTGGGACAGAAGCCCGCCGCTGAGGGGGCGGGGCTTCTTGCTCAGCACTCACCAGCGCCATTTTCTCCACAGCACAGTGCTGAGAGGAAGCTCCCCGGACTCTCCCCTGCTTATCCACAGTGAAAGATAGTTTTAAAGAAGGGGGGGGGCACATAATTTGGCGCAAAAATAAAGATTACAGCGCTATCTGGGTAAACATATTGTGTGTTTTTTTCCTGGGTCATATAGCGCTGGGTGTGTGCTGGCATACTCTCTCTCTGTCTCTCCAAAGGGCCTCGTGGGGGAACTGTCTTCAGATAAGAGGATTCCCTGAGTGTGTGGTGTGTCGGTACGCGTGTGTCGGCATGTCTGAGGTAAAAGGCTCTCATAGGGAGGAGGTGGAGTTAATGACTGTGGTGTCTCCGTCGGCAACACCGACACCTGACTGGTTGGATATGTGGAATGTTTTAGTGCTAATGTGAATTTATTGCACTGAGTCTAGGGAATGTACAGGCGTCAAACCCTGCCTTTCCCCTATGTCACAGGGACCTCCGGGGTCTCAAAAGCGCCCACTATCCAGAATAGTAGACACTGACGCCGACACGGATTCTGACTCCAGTGTCGACTACGATGATGCAAAGTTACAGCCAGAATTGGCAAATAGTATTCAATATATGATTATTGTAATAAAATATGTTTTGCATATCACAGAGAAACCCCCTGTCCCTGACACGAGGGTACACATGTATAGGGTAAAGAAACCTGAGGTAACCTTTCCCCCATCTCATGAACGAGTTATTGAAAAGGCTTGGGAATCTCCAGACAAGAAACTGCAGATTCCCACAAGGATTCTTATGGTGTATCCTTTCCCGCTAAGGACAGGATACGGTGAGAATCTTCCCCAAGGGGGGAAAAAAGCATGGACACGCTTATCCAAAAATAGTAAAGCTGCCATCCCAAGATATGGCTACCCTCAGGGATCCTGCTGATCGCAAACAGCAGGCTACCTTAAAGTCCATTTACACACATTCTAGTACCTTACTCAGACCGGCAATAGTGTCGGCTGGAGTTTGTAGCGCGGTAGCTGCGTGGATAGGTACATTATCGACGGAAATGGATACCCCGGATAAGGGTACCATTTTATTGACCCGGGGTCATATTAACAATGCTGTCTTATATAGGAGAGATGCTCAAAGAGACATTGGCCTACTGGGTTCTAGAATCAACGCTATGTCGATTTCGGCTAGACGAGTCCTATGGACCTGGCAATGGACAGGTGATGCCGACTCAAAGAGGCATATGGAGGTTTTACCTTACAAGGGTGAGGAATTGTTTGGGGAAGGTCTCTCGGACCTGGTCTCCACAGCTACAGCTGGTAAATCAAAATTTTTGCCTTTTATTCCCTCACAACCTAAGAAAGCACCACATTATCAGATGCAGTCCTTTCGGTCACAGAGAAACAAGAAAGTACGAGGTGCGTCCTTTCTTGCCAGAGGTAAGGGCAGAGGAAAGAAGCTGCACAACACAGTTAGTTCCCAGGCCTCTACAAAATTCACCGCATGACGCTGGGGCTCCGCTAAGGGAGTCCGCCCCAGTGGGGGCACGTCTTCGAATTTTTACCACATCTGGGTTCACTCACAGGTGGATCCCTGGGCAATAGAAATTGTTTCTCAGGGTTACAAGCTGGAATTCGAAGAGATGCCTCCTCGCCGGTTTTTCAAATCGGCCCTGCTGACTTCTTCCCCAGAAAGGGAGATAATGGTAAATGCAATTCACAAATTATCTTCAACAGGTGGTGGTCAAGGTTCCCCTACTTCAACAAGGGAGGGGATATTACTCAACCCTGTTTGTAGTCCCGAAACCGGACGGTTCGGTCAGGCCCATTTTAAATTTAAAATCCCTGAACCTATACTTGAAAAGGTTCAAGTTCAAGATGGAATCGCTCAGGGCGGTCATCGCCAGCCTGGAAGGGGGGGATTTTATGGTATCTCTGGACATAAAGGATGCGTACCTTCATGTTCCCAGGTATCCACCTCATCAGGCGTATCTGAGATTTGCGGTACAGGATTGTCATTACCAATTTCAGACGTTTCCGTTTGGGCTTTCCACGGCCCCGAGAATTTTCACCAAGGTAATGGCGGAAATGATGGTGCTCCTGCGCAAGCAGGGTGTCACAATTATCCCGTACTTGGACGATCTCCTCATAAAAGTGAGATCAAGAGAGCAGTTGCTGAACAGCGTCTCACTTTCACTGAAGGTGTTACAGCAGCACCGCTGGATTCTCAATATCCCGAAGTCGCAGTTGGTTCCTACGACTTATCTGACCTTCTTGGACATGATTCTGGATACAGACCAGCAAAGGGTTTATCTTCCGATAGAAATAGCTCAGGAACTCATGGTGTAGAACCGGGATATCGGTAGCTCAGTGAGCAGCTTGCTACCTGTACACCTTGATTTTGCTGATCATACAGGTAGCAAGCTGCTCACTGAGCTACCGATATCCCGGTTCTACACCTCGGCTCCTTTAATTGCCGCTGGCCACTTGTACCAGCACGCCGCTGACACCTTCACTTACTGACTGATACAGCATGCTCCTCCACTGCATGGTGACAGAACGTCTGCTTCTCCACTGCAAAGATGAACACTGGGCACCGCAGGACCTCTTGACCGAGGACGCTCGGTACGGACCAGCCCTAGGAGAGGTATTCCATTGCGTGCAAAAATTACAGCATCCACCTGCCTTTGAGGCTGCTAATCACAGCACTTTACATCAGTGCCGTAACTAGACATTTCAGCGCTGTGTGCAAGAAACAGCGTCGGCGCCCACCTAACACCTCCCCCCCACAGTGCAGAGGGAAGGCTGATGCTCTCCCCAAGCAGAGCCAGACCTATCCAGTTTGATGCCCTAAGCAAGATTTTGGCTGGTGCCTCCCAGCATCGACACTAGTTCTGCCTCTGACCCATCACCCTTTATCCAGCAGTACAGATCACAGCTGCAGACAGCAACACCCATTACCCCTCGTAAAGGGGGAGAGACGGATAGAGAGAGAGAGCAGGGTTAGAGAGTGAGAAAGAGAGCCGGGAGAGAGAAAGAGAGAGTGGGTAGAAAGAGAGAGAGAGAGAGAGAGAGAGAGACACAGACAGCAGAGTAGAGAAAGCAGGGTGAGAGAGGGAGAGAAAGAGAGAGAGGAGGAGAGAGAAAAAGAGGGGGATTGAGAGAGGGTTGACAGAGAGGGGGAGCAGGGTGTAAGACAGCGTTTTTCAACCACTGTGCCGCGGCACACTAGTGTGCCGCCAGCGGTTGTCAGGTGTGCCGCAGCCCGCCGCCCACCAGAGATGTCCTACATAGTGCTCCGGCGCCCGCCGACAGTGCTCCGCTGCCGCCCTTCTCCTGTCAGAGATACTTGGGTCCATCTGCCGTCGGGCTCAGCCAGTGTATTCAGCTTTTTTGCTGCCCGTCCCGTGACCTTAGGTGACGTGCTGTGACACATAGGTCATGCACGCCACGTCACATTCCCGCCCGCCTGCTAGTGTGAGCTGCTGCCTGCGGACTGCTCTGCTCTGCTGTCTGCTCATCCTGCCCGGAATAAACAGGACTGCAGGTTGGCATTATTGTGAGTGCAGTGTGTACAATTACAGGGGAGGAGACAGTGTGGAATTACTAGGGGGGAGGCAGTGTGGAGTCACTGTGGGGTGGGGGGGGCAGTGTGGAATTACAGTGGGGGCCAGTGTGTTTGATTTATAACTCTGGGGGCCAATGTGTTTTATTCCGTGGGGGCCAATGTGTTTTATACCGCGGGGGCCAATGTGTTTTATACCGTGGGGGCTAATGTGTTTTATACCGTGGGGGCCAATGTGTTTTATACCGTGGGGGCCAATGTGTTTTATACCGTGGGGGCCAATGTTTTTGATAACTGTAGGGTACAATGTGTTTTATACCGTGGGGGCTAATGTGTTTTATACCGTGGGGGCCAATGTGTTTTATACCGTGGGGGCCAATGTGTTTTATACCATGGGGGCCAATGTTTTTGATAACTGTGGGGTACAATGTGTTTGATAACTGTGGGGTCCAATGGGCTTGATACTGTGGGGGCCAATGTGTTTGATAACTGTGGGGGCCAATGCATGTGTTCCCTACATCCCCCCCCCCACCCCCCGTGGGAGACGGATAGCGTGCCTTGGCAATTTTAAAGTCTGGTTAGGTGTGCCACGAGTCGAAAAAGGTTGAAAATCACTGGTGTAAGAGATAGAGAGGAGAGGGAAAGATAGAGAGAAAGAAAGAGAGGTGAGAGAGAGGAAGAATGAGAGATAAGGTTGAGAGAAAGGGTTGAAAGAGGATGAGGGGCGGGGGAAGAGAGAGCAGGGCAAAGAGAGAGAGAGATAAAGCATGAGAGAGTGAGAAATAAAGAGAAAGCATGTAAGAAAGAAAGAGAGAGAATGAAAGGGAGAAAGAGGTGAGAGAGAGGGAACTGGGGGAAAGTGTGAAGGGGAGACAGGCGGGGGACAGATAGAGTGCGGGGAGAGAGAGAAAGAAAGAGAGTGAAAGAGGTGAGACAAAAGTGGGGGTGTGAGAGAGAGAGGGGTCAGTGGGAAGAGAGAGAACAGAGGAGAGAAAGAAAGAGAGAAGGGGGTGAGAGAGAGTGGACAGGCAGAGGGGTGAGAGAGAGGGAGGGAAAAGAAAGAGAGAAAGAAAGAGGTGAGACAGAGTGGGGATGAGAGTGAAAGAGAAAGCAGAGAGAGAAAGGGGAGGGAACGAGAACGTGAGAGAAGTAAGAGACAGCAGGGAAGAGAAAGCAGTGTGAGAGAAGAGAGAGAGAGGCACAAGGGGAAGAAAGAGAGAGAGGAGGAGAGAGAAAAAGGGAGAGAATTGATAGAGTGGGGGAGCAGAGTGAGGGAGATTAGAGAGAGTGAGGGAGATTAGAGAGAGTGAGGGAGATGAGAGAGAGAGAGAGAGAGAGAGAGAGAGAGGGAGAGGGAAAGAGAAAGAAAAGGAGAGCACAAAAGAAAGAGGGAGAGACGGGGAGAAAGAGGGTTTGAGAGAGAGAAAGAAAGAGAGAGAGAGAGAGAGGTGTGAGACAGAGAGTGAGGGTGAGAGTGTTGAGAGAGAAAGAGAGAGAATAAGAGGTGAGAGAGATGGAGGATGAGAGAAAAAGTTAAGTGAGACGGGGGTTGAGAGAAAGGGTTGAAAGAGGGAGAGGGGGGTGGAGGAGTGAGAACAGGGCGGAGATAGGGGGGGGGCAGAGAAAGAAAAAGTGAAAGAAAGAAAAAAAAATAGAAAAAAAGAAAGAGATAGAGAGTTAGAAAGATGAGATGGGGTGAGAGAGAGAGGGAGGCGGAGGGGACAGAAAGCAGGAGAGAGAGCGGGAGAGAGAGAAAGAAAGAAAGAAAGAAAGAAAAAGAAAGAAAGAAAGAAAGAAAGAAAGAAAGAAAGAAAGAAAGAAAGAAAGAAAGAAAGAAAGAGAGAAACTGAGATAGAGAAAGGGGAGAGAGAGAGAAATGGGGAGAGAAGTGAAAGAGGAGGGGGATGAGAGAGAGGGGAGGGGAACATGTGGCACTGTGTACCTCGCTCTGTCCCCCTATCCCCGATACAAGTGTCACTGTGTGTCGTCGTCCCCTTAAGTACAATCGGCACTGTGTACCTCAGGCAGCAGTGGGTCCCCCTTCTCATCAGTGTTGGTAGCAGCGGGTCCTCCTTTCAGCACCAGCAGCAGCAGGTCCCCTCTTCTAGTTTTTGTGGAATTGTGATGTCGGGCAACAGCTGCAGAGAGGGAAAGAAAAGGTGAGAGGAGGGTCTGGATTGGCTGTACCGCCTTCGCCTCTGAGTACTGCGCTGACAATGCTGCTGCATGCCCCTTTATTGCACCACACCGCCTTAGGTCCCTGTTTAAAAAGATTTTAAAAAGTGGCAGAAACAATATGGGGTGGGAACGTGCCCTTGTGCCCCTCCCCTCTATCTGATCCGACAGTGCCTCCAGTCACCACATACACAGCCTATTCCCCCCATTCAAAACATACACACACACAGCCTGGCATCTCCAATCATTATACACACAGGAGATGCAGTTATGTGACCGGCGGTCAGGAGACAGCCGGTCACAATACCGACACCGGGATCCCGAAACCTCAATATCCCGTGGTCGGCATGCCGAACAACAGGGACTATTCTCACTCGTGGGTGTCCACGACACCCATAGAGTGGGAATAAAAACTGTAGCGAGCACAGCGAGCCACCGAGCCCACTATGCAGCAAGCCTGCAAGAGGCTGTGTTGCGCTCTTTCCACGCCGGCCATGTAAAAGCTGGGATCCCGATGTCAGTATTGTGACCGGCTGTCTCCTGACCGCCAGTCACACATACCCAACCCACACACACACAGCCTGTTATTCCTCAGTTGACACACACACACACACACACATACTTGTTTTTCTATCCTCATCGGGACATATGTCTGGAACCTTCCTCATGGGGACCTATTCAGGAATACCTGCCTCATGAGGACACCCACATAACTGATTTATTTTCGGGGTTAATTAGAGATAGAGGAAACATGTATTCAGCAGCAGATACATTTTATTCAGGAAAGGTTCTTTCTCATTTCAGCAGTAATTCGGTTCTTAATGTAAAACTTAACCGAGAGCCAGTTCCGAGCCTTTAGCGCTTGTCGTTCTGCCCTTATGCACGCATCACAGTCATTCTTGCCCGGCACCTTGAATGAGCGAATGAACCGAATCATGTGACGTTCAACAGCTTTCACTTCTGCTGGGGTCCACGGATTGTGCTTGGTACCCCTTCTGTCACCTGTGCGGGAGAAGAAAGGTCAGTCACCACGCAACGCCACCACCAGTCATGGACGCATCTCAAATGGAATGGACAGTCACACCCACCTTTAGCTGCACCTCCATCCACCGCCGACACCACGCTGCCGGCTTCTTTTCCCATGTGCCCCATGGGAACCTCAGTATCCTGACTCTCTGGCTCATCCCAAGAGTCATCGCTCACCACCTGGATCGGCTCTGTGGATAGAGAAGGACAGGGAAACCGATCACACCAGCCCACTTAGACAGTCAGTCCCTGGAGCCACACTGTCAAGTGATACCTACCGTTTGGATCAATGGAGATCTCTTCCAGATTGTGGCCCCGGAATTCAGCCATTCTCCCTTGCTCGAGAGCCAGAAACAGCTTGCTCAACTTGGCCAGTTGAAGGGTACCCTCCGGGAGGCGGTAATAATGCCGATGCACCCGAATATCATGTCCAAGGAAATCAGCAAGCTGATCCATCTCTGTATCGCTCAGGTTGAGGACTCTGGAAAGTGTAGCCACATGCTTCCGTAGGCGGGTGGAAGATAATGCTTCGGGGTGCTTGGCCCCACACTCCCGGGCGTAGAGACGTATGCAGTCGGATCCCCTATAATGGGACATGGCTGTTGGCCTAGCAAACATGTAGATATTGTGTGGGGTCACACCACATTCTGTCCGCTTCTCTATGAGGAGCTCCATCGCTTTCTGCATGCTTGGGGATAGCAGGACAGGGACTTTCCTGCCTCTTTTCCCAGGAATCTCAATACGGGAGAAGTGACGACAGAGTGCCTTCTCCAGCTCTGACAGGGCCTGGGCCACATCACCCTGCAAATTGGCTGTGTGCCGTAAATCGAAGGAGGAGAGCAGCATCTTGGAAACCTCACCTTCTCTCCTGCGGTTGAAGAGAATCAGCTGAGTGAGGGTAACTTTGGCCAACATGGACCACTGCTGTTTGGAAGGGTGGGCGGACAACTCATCGATGTACTATCGCTGACGGTCAAGGAGGTACAGGTTCAAGTCTTTAACATCATCAGTGAAGGGCAGAAGCAGCGGTGCATTCCATTTTATCTCTCGAAGTGTCTTCAGGGCAGCAGTGGAGATTAGCTCGCTCCACCTCGCCTCATAAATTTTCCGAAAGTTTCGGGCACGCTCCTCTGTCAGGGCACTGCCCTCCATCAGTGCCTGACACTCCACCATAGCAGAAATCTTCTGCAAGCTGTGTCCCACCTTCAGAGCCAACGAGGGTATTTTATATGTATTGGTGCGGTCATCGTAACCGGCCAGGCTCCTCACAGCATGCACCACTTGCAGGAAATTCTGTGGGCAAATGAAATCTTCCATACACCGCAACGGTGTGACCTTCATCGCCTTCAGCAGAAGCCGCCCCACCTCTCTGAGCTTCTGACGGATGTAATCATGCTTGCTGACATCAGACCCCAGACGGTTATAGAGGTGCTGACCGAACTGCATAATCCAGCGGTCCCCTTTGATTACCGGTACCACATCATCATAATTCATTTCGCTCAGCAACTTCCAGAGGCCAGTGCCAACATCTTTCGGGAGCGGTGTGGCGTAAGTGAAGAGACCCTGCACCTTGGTTCTTCCTGGTTTGGGGCTGACACTTTTGCGGAGCGGGCACCTCTTCACATGGCGCCACAGGTGCTTCCTGGAGAATAGCCCTTTACATTTTACACAGTGCATGAAATCTTGGGGAGCCGTTGCTTCTTCCGGCTGCTTGCACGGTAGGAGGACTCCGCTGCCCTCGCGGAGAACCCCGACATTATGGGCAAAGTTTCCCCGGGTGCGAATCAGGTCTAGCTGCACTGTCCTTTCCCTGGAGCGCTTCGGAAAGCTGAGTGCCCTTGCAACCTCATGCTCATTGTGGTGGACAGCTTGAACATGTCTCGCAATTTTTGAGAATGGCCTCTCGCACCACAGGCAGAAATTTTTCTTGTTACATGCAATCGAACCATCTGCTTTTCGGGTAAGTACCTGGACCGACACTGCGCGGGCCGGATGGAGACTTGGTTCGGCCTCCGCGGAGCAAGCCCCGGACACTTCCAGAACCTTCCTGCCGTGAAAAGACGTCTCCTTCCCTCCACTATCATCCGAGCTGCTCAACTCTGACGAGTCGGGGAGATAGTCTTCGTCACTGCCGTCGGTTCCGTACATTGCCTCACTGCGACCAGCAGACCCAGCACTTCCGGAGTTTGTGGCGCACACACCGTACCAAGCCCGCGCTTTCTGTCTGACCACGCCCACCGTGAATACAGGGTTCTGGGAATCGAGGGCCCCGGCACGTGCTTCCTATTACACATCCGGAGAGGTGGTTCTTACTAGAGTCACGTGTCGGGTGGCGCGCGCGACACTTTTGCGTCACATGCTCCGATTTTCCCCAGGCTCCTGGAAGCCTGTCCCGGCCCGAGAGGTGCCAGTCTCCACTCATCGGCAAGACTTCCACAAATCGTAGTACCGGATTCAGCCCACCAGGGGGCGCTGCGATGGGCAAGGAAGGAAATATCAGACCCGGTTTTCGGGCTCCGCGATTTTTCCGACGAATGCCCTTCTCACCCGAGCTCCGCGGACTTGGGCAACCTTCCCTCTGGATTGAACTGATCTCAGACCCGGTTTTCGGGCTCCGCGATTTATCCGACGAATGCCCTTCTCACCCGAGCTCCGCGGACTTGGGCAACCTTCCCTCTGGATTGAACTGATCTCAGACCCGGTTTTCGGGCTCCGCGATTTATCCGACGAATGCCCTTCTCACCCGAGCTCCGCGGACTTGGGCAACCTTCCCTCTGGATTGAACTGATCTCAGACCCGGTTTTCGGGCTCCGCGATTTATCCGACGAATGCCCTTCTCACCCGAGCTCCGCGGACTTGGGCAACCTTCCCTCTGGATTGAACTGATCTCAGACCCGGTTTTCGGGCTCCGCGAT